>NC_045138.2:29697764-31084324 GCF_008831285.2 Nymphaea colorata
TGTAAAAACTGAATTCTGATCAGATTGAGATTGTGAAATTTAATGTCAAATTCAGATGTGACTTTTCTTTGTTGGTATTTGAATCGGAATTCATATATGAACATGTGAATATTAAAAAAAATGGATATTAAGAGTATATCTGATTCAAATGCAATGAGTTGACGTCCCTAATCTTACAATCATTCGGATCTGATATTACAAACCCGAATGCTTGGTGGGGGACAATCGAATATTTGGGTATGCTTGAAGCCCACTGGATTATTTATGAGTGAGTGAATTCTTACATAATAATTACTGATATTGTGGTAAGGAACATGACAACGTTGATTTTCTTTCCTTCCTCATCAAAATTATAGCTGCTGATAATGTTCCCATTTCACCTTAGCAGTTCCAAAATGATAGTTGTTGCTGCTGCTCACAACGCCTTCCCTAATAATGGCAGAATTATAGTTTTTTATTTTTGTTTTGATTTATTTCACTTTTCCTTTCATGGTGTGAAACTCTTGACCATCAAAATCCTACCCCAAGCTTCATATCAGGAACAATCACACTTGGTTTTTTGTTTTTTCTCTTCATGATGCAAGGACAGTTATACTCGACGTTATCTGGTAAGGTCATTCTTTTGCAGTTTTACTTGTTACAGTTTTACTGGATTTAACATCCAATTTTAGAAGGCTTAGCGGCTTCTTTATATCCCGTCCCCAACCTGGTTGTCCTTGAAAATACACCTTTCTGCCCAAGAGTTTTCCATTTGAATAATTCTCAGCCCGAACCATGGAAGATCGTATTTGCATATGAGCTCTGATTAATTTAATTGATAAAACTGGAAAGCCCGTCTTTTTAAAATCGCCACTGTTGGGGGATGTCCATCACTACCGTCAAAAACGGTCCCACAAAAACTGATAGCAATTTCAAAATACCTTTTTGTTTTTGTAGTTATTGGACCTTCATGTGCTAGAGCAATAAAGAATATGTTGGTTGTTAGTTCTTTTCTAGATGAATGGTTTGAGGGGAAGAAAAAAAGAGAAAAGGGATGGTATTTTAATAATCTAGCGTTGATTGACAACTTTTTGTTATTGTTTTTGTCTCAATAGTTCATCTTGTAAGGATCAATGGTCAGGATTCATATACCATGAGATATTGGTAAGTACCAGACCCTTAAGTGATAGATCCATGAGAAATCAACTTAAATTTAAATTGTAACGTCTTGGCTATTTTCCCAATAGGTTTGGGCCCTTCCACAAATCTCAACAAATCTCAACCTGTCACACTAACAGTTTCAGTTTCAACTCCAAAAAAGACGAATTCAATCAGTGAACAATTATAGTGAACAATTATGCAACTCCTTTATAAATCATTGAAGATTTTTCATAATCTTAAATACAAAACTAAACTTTTCAAAGTGGACCTTTATACCGGTCTTTCCAAGATTGATAGTTAAAAACAAAGATAAAGAGAAAAATGTGTGTGTGTGTGTGTGTGCGAGAGAGGAGTTTGAACATTCTTCCCTCAAAGTTTAAGAGACTGCGGGAATGAAACACACAGAACAGTGTTCCACGAGTTTCAAATTGATCAATTCATCAATTCCAGCATTCCACCCATATAGGCATGCACACTTTCCCGGTCCGTGCATGCAAACACAGACTGAGAACGCGGTGCACTAGAGAATGCTGTTATTAGACACCCTCTTGGCTCTCCTGCCCCAGCACTTTTTACTCAAGCTAGTCTGTGATGAGCGTCCTGGTTCGTCGGCCACACGTCTTATGGTGGTTGCATCTTGGTCCTCCTATTCTCTCCCAATTCTTGCCGTCTTATTATGAAATATTAACATAAAGATGATCTTTGTTAGTAATTTGAGTTACTGCAAGTTTTTCACACCCATGAAACGCCGCCGAAAGAACTATTTTATACATATGAATGGCTGCATGTGTATATGTGTGTGTGTGTGTGTGTGTGTGTGTTATAAGTGTGCATGTTTGTTCTAATGGTGTTTACTGATGACAATGGGAGGGAACAGAGGTTCGGGGATGGACCTGATGACCAACTGCCCCTTGAATCAAATGGTGACTATACAAGGGCATTCGGACACCTGCACTTTGCAGATTTTAGCAACAACACTGAGAACGAAGGGCCACCCAACAATCTGCTCAACAGTGTGTGGTACCAACCAGAGGAGGTGTTCCCCATTGATGGAACCCCTGAAGTCAGGCAGCACGCTTTCTGGATCCCTGTTAACAGACACTACTTTGATGTCTCGAAGAAACTGAAGGCAAGTAACTTGAATCCCTTCTGTACATAAATTTCATGTTCAGAGGCGCATCTAGAAAATGAATGATTAATTTTCTTTAGAAAAAGGAAAAATGGTTCCCAAGATATGCATTTTTTGTTAACCATGAAACTGTTTGAGTGCATCTGAACAGTTTCTGAAACTTACTATTGTGACCATTGGTGAAGATTTAGTTGTCATATTAAGGGCGTTTCTGAGTCTCCATTAAAATCCGTCTGAGAGAGGCTATCTCAGACTGCCAGACATCGTCTTTCCAGTTGTTTTCATAGAGGTGACACTGTTTTCACTGGTATTTGGCAATAGAATGAAGAAGACTGCGTACATTTATTTTGTCCTTAAGTGCATTCGTTCAAACACGCCATAAAAATATCAGCAACAACAGTGTTTTTATGGAATATATATATTTACACCCTCAAGTTCATGTCTGTCCGCGACTCTGCATGTCCCCACCATACACAAACACATCCTGAGTGACAATGGCTTGTCACCATATGCAGCTGTTTTGATGCAGTGGAAAAGAGGACTCCCTCCTCTAATCCACGATCAAACACCAAACTAATCTAGGGTTAAATGAAAGAGATGCAAAAGGGAACGGAAAATGGAAACAGAATGCAAAATAACCATTAGGGTTTTTCATTAACTCCAAAAACTGATTGCAAATGAAGACTAAATGCTCTTAAATAGAGTCAAGACGGACTTGTGGATTTGGAACCAGACCAAACAGCAATAAATAAAACTTAAGAATTTATAATTAGACTCAAATGAAATAAACTAACAAATAAACCCACTTTGCGATTGATTTTTTTTTTTTTTCATGATATGCTCCTGCATCGAGTTTCCTACCATCATTGTTGCCACTAGACAGTGCCAAGTGAACCTGTATCTAAATCTAGAATGGGTTGTTTATGTTTGATTGTAGGATGTCAAACTGGAAAGATGTCTGAACTCAACTTCCTGCTTACCGAGGCAGCCGGTCACGACAACAGTGGGCAGGGGCACTAGTGCCAACATGTTTGTTGACAACGCCGCCTATAGGGCCTTCCTCTACTCCAAATTCGACATAACGCCAATAGACATGGAGAGTGCAGCAGTTGGACTGGTCTGCCTGCAGCAGAGGATTCCGTTCATTGCTTTGAGATCCCTTTCAGACTTGGCTGGTGGCGGTTCTTCTGTTACAAATGAAGCTTCGATGTTTGCATTTCTGGCTGCTCAAAATGCCGTGCAAGCTGCAGTTAGATTCATCCAACTGTTACCTGCTTGACTCGTTCATGTTCCTTCACTTTCCAAAAGTATACAAGAACGAAGTCTCTGGTCTGATCTATTGGAACTCAGTTTCTTGAAGGATATCTTTTATAATACTAAGGGTGACCCGCACCAAAACTTCAACTGGTATCCTGATAATTTCTCCACATGGTTGTTGCTCATTGTTATCTACAATTCTACATTATTGGCGTGTTCGCTGAGAGCCCATCGAGAACCATCTTCTCCAAACACCATGTCCACACAACTTCCTGTTGGCAGATGCCATTGGAAACCATGGAAAATTTGAGTTTAGCATAGAAGTGGGCTTGTGTGGCACGTGCCCGTTGAAAAGTTGCAATTTAATCATTAGTGTCCCTTGGCTAGAAATTTCTATCTCTGCCACTGGATTTGCAAATGGTTCTTTTTCTTCCTCTCCCAATGTAGTTAGGTTAAACAAAATTTGATAATGTCCATATAATGTAGAGAGGGAGAGAGAGAGAGAGAGAGAGAGAATAAAAATAGTACCAAGTGAAAAACAAAAGCTATTCAGATAAGGAAAGTACTCTTCCTCTAGACTCTATTAGATCAAACCCAACCATGGGATACTTCTAAATTGAATAGAGATAAATGTTTACTGAGAGTAAACTGTTCTGAATATTTGTACACCAAGTAGTCACAACCGTTCTAGCTGGAATTATTACTGGATAACTTCAGCAAGACCGATAATGGTAAAGGTAACAGATGGCAAAAAATAAACCTTGTCGATCATCTGGAAGAATCATTGATAAAACAATAGATGATCAAACGTCATCCCCGCACCAATCCAGCAACGTTGGTGTTGCAACCCCAATATTTTTCATGTCAAAAATATTGGCTGGCTCAAAGAGAAGATCAATGATTAGACAATATTCACAATAAAAAAAAATCTGCTATTCAGCATAGCCATACCAACAGAAGATCAAGAAATAAGATGAAAACAGAATTTATTTGGCATTAGCTACCAGCAACTTAATATTGTAAGTTTTAAAAACCAGTCATGCAGTTCCTTTTATATGAAATCCTTTAAAAGCGCTCTTGCCAGACTCTGTCGTTCTAAGTTGACCTAAACATTTAATCCCATTCACCCCACAACAATGGTGTTATGCATATAAAATTTTGCAAGTCAGGAACTACCTGAACTACAAAATATCATCTAGAATACTGACTAACATGCATACCATTGTGTATTTCAGGAGTAGCAGCAGCAGTTGCATCCACAATAACTGTAACAGATTTGTAATCAAGTGCAACGGCATCAAAGACAGTCTGTCTAATACAGTTTGGTGTTTGAACTCCTGTACAAATCAAAACAGCTGTTATAAGAAAAAGTAGAATCACAACATACTATAGGAAATGCAAGAGTTGTTACACGTAGCGTTTACACTCCTGATGCATGAGATATCTGCATATCCAAAAAGGTAGAACCATAATAAAATTCTAAGTACTCTTCGACTTGTTCTTAGTTACTAAGGTATAGAATGTCTTAAAATATTTCAGTTCGTTGAAATTAGACTTCCCTTCCTTCAAGAGGTCTACCAACTAAATATCTCCATTGCAAATAATCTTAGCTTAGCCCTGTGGCCCTGCCAACCGAACTCTAATTTTGGAATCACTGACGACTATTAAAGAGACAAACTTTTCCTGTGTGTGTATAGCTCATAAACTGAGATTCACTTACCAACAACGACAAGATCTGTGATACCAGCATTTTTAAGAAGTCCATCTAGATGTGTTGCAAAGAATGCACTGAAGCGTGTTTTCACCAATTTATAGTCACCCTCTTCAATTGTAAGGCCCTCCACTAGTTCAGCACCCTTAGATCCCTTGCTGACAGGTTTTTCTTTCCCATCACCATATAAGTGCCTCCGGAATACTTCAACATCTCTTCCGAAGGGATCATGTTCACGAACAACCTACAAAACAAAAGTGCAACATGCATAAATATAACATACAAAAGCATGAGCTGAGGTGTACTGATCTGTACGACAGAATAGTTGGTCATACCCATAAGGTAGAAGTCACTAGAATAATAGTCGCCATTTTGAAAGGGACCATGTAAACTCTGTTCTCGTCATTCTATATAGTGAAGCACAAGCAGAATAGAGCCCAGAGCACCATGTCCGACTAGCTGCAGACCAAGAATCATTTCGAATGGAAGATCAAAACTCGAGTTGAGGTTTTTGCCACTCAAAATTTGCAGCAAATTCTCATGGGGCTGCATAAGTAGAGAACTACATGGTACTAAGGAACACCTCTTTTTCATTAAAATGTATTGGACAGGTTTAACAAAAAAAGTTGTGTTTATAAGGCTAAATAGCATTAGAATCCAATAGAGAAGTCCTAACATAAATTAACTTTAAGGTTTACAAACTTGTCCGTCCAACCAATTGTGAACTCCTCGGTCCTAGTAAGTTTGGTTGCAGATTTCTACCAATAATGATATCCTCTCGAGAAAGAAAGACAGCATGCAAGGATTTTCTAATTCTAGTTTCTCAAATACTTCAACCTTCTGATGCTTGGGAAACTTTACAGTTTTAGCTGCCAAACCATAATCATTTCCATTTATTTCTCTTATCAGTTATCACAGATTACTGATTACCGGATCAGACTGACCATAATTTTTGAACTCTCAGTTTGATGTGTTTCGTCGGATATAAGCTGACCTAAACATGTCTTCGAAATGAATCTTAGGATGGAGTTAGGCTACAATGGTCAAATGCGAATGGATAACCAACAGAAACTTCACCCCCCCAAGATCTTAGCCTTTCAGAAGGCACTAATATAAAAATACAAGGGATTTGCATACATAATTTATAGCTATACAATTTCAACAAACAAAACAAACATGCCTACAAAAACAAGGAACTTCAGAAATGCAAGACACCTCCAAACAAGCAGGACCATCAAATGGCATTAGTGCAGAAATCCCGACTTCAAATTAGTGTTTGGTGTCAAAAAACATGGTTCGTATAAGGACTCCCCAATACATGGCTGGTTAGTGTTTCCGGATTTCAAATAATCAGAATAATTTTGCAAGGAAAGACACGGAATCAGTTTAATCATTTAGAGACGATCTTCGCCGACAATTAGAAGCAGTGAAGACTCGCCATGAGGCAATATCGGAGGTCAGGCAGATACTTCTCGTTTGCGATTTTCAGAATAAAAATAAAAGATACATCTCCCATTGAAATAAAACAGGAACCAAACGAAGCAAGAAGCGGCATTAAAGCGCCTCTCCCCAAAAAGGAATTGCACTAATGCAAAAAAAAAAAAAAATCACAGACATATCATTCCATTTTACAAACAAAAAGGGAAGGAACAAAAGGAGAAGAGGTTGAAGAACCATCTTGTTCATACCCAAATAATTAGTGCTCCTCTCTTTCTACCAATCTCCACAGCCTTCCTCACAGAAGGCACCACAGCGGCCCCACCAACCACTTGCATTGGTCCTCCTGGCAGTATGAAATCATTCTGCAAGAGACGAAAAAGAAGTTTACTTCTCAAAAGTCAACCGATTTCCCATTCTATGAATATGGGATACGAAAATTGACTCTTGTAACCCATCAGACTTGGAAAGCGAAAGAAAAGAACTTGAAAATTTTTTGCTGCCTCTTGAGAGAGAGAGAGAGAGAGAGAGAGAGAGAGGTTGCCTGCATGTCGACGACCAACAAGGCCGTTCTCTTCCACTTGCTCCCTTCCATCACCCACCTGCTACCACCACCAGACACTCGCTTGGCTGTAGACAGTGGTGAAGATCGCTTGCCTCCAAAGCCAAGCCGTTGATGAGACAGAGAAAGTGACTTGTGCAGATTTAAAGACAAGCCACTGGGGATGCTTCTGCTGCATAGGTAAGTCGGCGAGCATCGATTCGGGAGAAGAACGGAGGGGCATTTGATTGCCATAACGTTGGGAAGAAGACGAAGCAGCCGCAGTGTCCGCTTATTCGGTGGGACAAATCGATTATTCCCATCAAGTTCGACTAGGAGTCGTCACCCGGAATAAGAAAGAAAAGCTCGGATTGAGCATGAATGGAGTATAAATCCGATTCAACACTCGCTTCGTCCCTCATTTATTTAGGAGAAACCATTTTCGATGAAAAACTCCTACGATCGTTTGTCTTCAACATTTTGGCTCAACTAAACTGTTGCCCTCATCACGATTTATAATACAGATGAGTAAAACACTAAAACATGACAGTGATCAATTGATGAAAGAGTGCAATTAAAAACATATAACATATTTGCTGTAAAACTATTGTAATTTGTAAATGTGACTTTGATAGAAAATTTAGAATTCAAGTTGTTTTTGCTCGATCTATCTGCATAAGTGTTCGTTGCAATAAGAAAAACTCATATGTCAACCTTATATTTGTAGGTTTTTCTAGAAATGGGTATTTATTTAGCTGGCGATGTTTGATGCATTTTTAATAATTCATTTTTTAAAACACGTCTTCGTATATTTGAATCCAATGTTGATTTTGACTGAATAAATTTACATAAAAAAAACACATAAATTACATGCAAACTGTTCAATAGCACAAAATATGCCCTTCAAACCATGCGTTAATCATTTTATTTGCTTCTAAAATACCAAAAAGTCCACTACTTTTGTGATGAGTCAAGCTGAATCAAGTGTTAATGGTCTACGCCGGTCATCCCAATTTCAAACTCATGAGGGGCTTTAGCTATATGAACATGGCTTCAAATAAATCACCAACAATATTTCAGTGCTGAAAGCTTGGTATCTGATCAATTATTTATATGATAAATTTTGCTCAAAAATAGTATTATGTGAATTGAAATTTTAATTTGTTTAGGGGTTGTTTGTAGAGGTATCGTATGAATTCATGCTGGTTCATGGTAATATGTGATTAACCTATCTCAATTTTTAAGGCAGATTCATAAGACATTCACAAAATGTCACGTCTGCCAAACTATCTTTTAGAGAAAGCAAGTTCACAAAATGTCACAACTTCATTGGGATTGAAGTTGGACCTGTTCCAACGATATGTGAGGCGCTGTACCTACACTAAATCTCGGTGATGACTCAAGTGCTTTTTGGGGGGGAAAAATGGCTTCATTACTACCTCTCATACTTTCAAATCTTAGTCTTCTACTCTCAATCGAGTATGTCACATAAGTATGGGTATGAGTACAAACTTAGGTGCAGGTACGGGCACAAATGCAAAGCAATTTCAAAGAGCATGAGTGTGTGGAAACATGATTATATATATATATATATATATGTGTGTGTGTGTATATATATGAAATTGAAATCAGCTTGTTGCTGAATGTTGCTAGATGACTAAATATTTGTTCTAGACACGGATCATTAAGAGAGATGGTTTTCCATGAAACAGAACTACCACTTGGGATGGGTTGCATGGGCAGAGCAAAAAAATTTTCATGGAGGAACCGAATCGTAGTTTCAAAATTTTAACATGGTCAAAAATATAATTCTTCAAAATTTTTATATAAGATAAATAAAATATTTTAAAATTTACTTTGGTGCATAAAATGAAGCTCATGCTGCGCACTAGCTAGTGCCTTGCTCGCACTCTATTGGCACTAAGGGTATAACACCCCTTCCACATGTACGCACAACCTATTATTATTGCAATCAATTTCTTTTCCTACGAGTCCTTGGAGAACTTATTCCTAGATAACTTTTGATTGCAGTATGCCCTTGAGGCCCGTTTTGGCAAATAGAACAGTAAACCTCCCCAGGTTCAAATAATGAGATATTTTAGATAAGCGGAGCATACTATAAAAAGATAGGGATATTTCTTCAAGACAAAGCATTCGTAAACATTTAAACAACGTCATTTATTAAGATGATTTTAATTTTCTACCAGGCCTATTATCACCCTTCTTGTTCCTTCCAAGTTCCAAGCAATCACAATTGAGTTAGTTAAATGATATATTTAAGAGTTCAAATAATCACAATTGAGTTAGTTAAATGATATATCTAAGTGTGTCACATCTATTTGAAACTTTTGAAACATATTATTTGAGTATACAAAGAGGATAATCAAGAACATAAAGGGCCAACAAATCACGATACATCAGAATCGTTGAGCAAATAATCATGATTTTATTTTCAAGCGATGGAACTTAGAAAATCGTTTGCAATAAGAAAGTTGAATCTATCTATGATAATAAATCAAGTGAAGTACATGTCTGGGTTGAACAAGGGCACCCCAAAACTTGAAATCAATCAAACATATAGTTGTGTTTGTGTGTGTTCCATTTTCTTGTGTCCTTGTGTTTCCCAGTTTAAAATGCAATTAATTTACTCATATAATGGTATAAATTGGTCCAACATTATTTATTTTCCTTAAAAAAAAACATTTTTGAGATTGAATTCTTAAGAAATAAAATCATGATTTACTTATAAGCCATTGATTAATTTTAATGTTTCTTTTCAGGGGCGGATACAGGTGTGGACTTCCTGTGGGCCATTGCCCACACGGACCTCAAAAATTGCCCACACGGACCTCAAAAATTTCTTACTTTTTTGTTGATATTCCTAAGCTAGTGCCCCTTAATCAGAATTTTTGAACTTCGCCCCCTGGTTTCTTCCCCCCTCTTTGTGCACCTCTCGTTTGTGCACTAAAATGATGTAGTCAAATAAATCGCGTATATCACATCTATTGACTGTTTTGATGGTCTACTTGCTTAATTAAATGGTTGCCAGGTGTGAACAAAAGGTATAAAACTTGAAGTGAACCATTCAATCATACAAAAATGAGAAAATATGACTTCCATCCCTATCTCCACGATCACCCCTTTTCTATTAAATCACATTTAATGAGGACATAAGTAGAATGTTTGTCAGCTTTTATAGTTGTTACCATCCCGATTCCCGTGCTGGTGCATATACATTTATGTGGAGATGTCAATGGATCAGATTCAGATCAAGTATTTAATTGAATTGTTAAAGAAAATGGATACAATAAAGAAACACATCGAAAATGATTTGGATTCAAATTTCGCTTCAAATAAATATATATGATTGGGTTTGGATTCGGATTTAGTTTTATATAAAGTATCTAATAACAAATATCCATATAAAAAACTGTTTTGACTATATAATAATATGGTTCCAACTCAGTTGCTTTAATTAAAAGTTGGGCGCGCATTTGGTTGTGGATTTAGAAGGTTTCGTTTTTGATTGAGCAGCTGGCGAGGTAGGTGTGGACAAATTATAGGCAATTGCATACATCTAGCCACAAAGAAATACTTACTTTTATGTTGATACCTTAAAACATTTTTTTTTTTGTTTACATGTTGATGCTTTTTCAAATTTTTAAATTAATATTCTTTAACAAAAAATATGTAGTTCCACTCGTGTCCGCCAACGACTTAAATGAGCTTGACATGGCTCGTGGACCTATGGTGCTCGTGTTCACGACTGGACACTGACAAGACTCGGGCTGATCTGACCCACTTGATTGCATCAAGCCATCTTCCCATCTGCAGATTTCAGATTCAGGGAAAGAACGCCGCTTGGACGGTGACTTGTTCAAAAGGTAGAGCCCACACCGAACTCGGACTGGTCGAAGGTCCGAAGCGCGGAAGGATGCACGCGTCCTCGTTTGTGGAATGCGGACGGTAGAACAAACCTGGAGCGAGTCGAGTCGAGTCGAGTCGGCGGAACTGAGCTTGCTCGACTACCCGGTCAACAAGGCAAACGCGGGGCTCGGAGAAGTGGGCCCCGCAGAAGCCTTTGGACCTTGTCCACACCTAGAGGTTCGCTGACGCGTGAGGATGATGAGATTGGGGGCCCGCCGGACCACATCGTTTCTCGCCCTCAACCTCAGATTAATTACGAAAATGGCAGCCTCCTAAGGATCCGAATGTTCTCGCGTCCCCACGAGGATTTGAGCAGATTTAAAAATTCTAGATTATTCTTTTTAGAAAAAACAATACAAATCATTATTGGTGGATATTACACCTAAATCTAACAAATCAAACAATAAGGAACATAGCAAAATGATATTTCTCCTAACAAGAGTGTTTGTAACATATGTTTTATGATAATGTATATTGAGAAGAGTAATTTTAAGGTATGATTATACAGCACTAATGCACCGCATCTCAAAAAAAAAAAAATTTATTTTTCTTCAAGTATGATCAACTTGTTACCTTCACATATGAACAATGTACTTATTCATGTTTGTGCACAAAACGTGTATCAATCGATATTCATTGCGAAGCATGCGTGTATAAACATTTTATAAAGTTAAGCAGTTATTAGTTTTTTTTTTAAGCTTTAATCGGTTACTTATGAATATATTAACAGCTGAGCAGTTATTAGTGAATTTCTCCAAACGAAGAAAATTCATACTTTCAAAGTAGCATATTCGTGTTAAACTTAATGAAAACATGAAAAACGACATTTACCCATCCGAAGATCAATGATCGATCTAAGCCGTTGGTTTTTCTTATAGAAGTTTCGTATCTGCACGCCACGCCATTCTGGTGGGGCCCCACCGGACTCCGGAGTTCCGACGACGACGTGGACATTGAAGTAATATTTGGAAGACACGAGGCGATTTTGACGGGCTCGACTACTTAATAATCGCGCGCATTCCTCGGCTCCTGCCTTCGCCGCCAGGCAGCGCCACCACTGCTGCCGTACCCTCCGCCACCAGCAGCAGCCGGGGAAGTCAGCCCCGGCGGACCACGATGAGCTCCGCAACGGTTTCCAATTTCCTCCACCAGGCGTCGCTCTTCTCTAAAGAAGTACTCTCACAGCCGGATGCCCGCTTACGCCTCCGGCGTTCCCTCGTTGCCCGCCCGTCGAGCAACGCAGAACCCTCCCTCTCTTCCCTCCAGCTCGCCGCCGAAACCCTCGACCGCGCCATCCTCGCTCCCGACTCGGACTCTCGTCTGGACCTACTAGACCGCGCTGAGGAGCTCCTACTCTCTGCCCTAGGGGGTGATCCCCACACCTCCGCCGTCGCGTTCCTCCACCTCGCCGTCGTCTCCACTCTCCGTGGCAATCCGGTCCGCTCCGCTCGATTCCTCCTCGATGCCTTCGCTTCCGACCCGTCTTCCGCGCGCGGCGATCTCGCGCCAAAGGTATGGGAAGAATCCCTCGTGCAACCACTCCTCCCGCTGCATCGGCTGTTCTATGCCGAGAAGCAGGCGATCCTTGCTTCCGTCTCGTCGGAGTTCCAAGACCGGCAGGGATCCATGTCGGCGTTGGATTTCTCGTTCACGAGCGAGTCGCTCGCCTTCGACGAGGCCTCTCGCCGGCAGCTGCTGTCGAGAATGAGCAACGAGACGGTGGAGGAGCTGAGGATGCTGGAGGATGCTTACGAGGAAGCTCTAGACGAGAACACGAAGCTTCTGGCCAACTTCTTGAGGGAATTTCTGGAGAATTCAGAGGGCAAAGAGCTTACGAACACTAAGAAGAAGAAAAAGAAGAAGTTCTTCGTGCCGGTGATTCATAAAGTGAGGGGAATTAGGGTTTCGGGAGCAGAGAAGCTGCCGGAGAAGACGGGAGACGCCGGATTCCGCGACGGACGGTATAATGTAAGGACAACTCCTCTCTGAATATTCCCTATTTTCTTTTCAACATTTCTGTGTCTTTTTTTTCTTCCTCATCCACTCTGTGAAAAGTGGGGCAGAAGGCGGCTGATCAAGTTTGACTTAGGTCAGGCCGGGTCCCTATTGTTTAGGGTCTGCATCCACCCAACCCATAAGATTCGGACCCTGATACTCGAGATGCTTGCTTGTCTCAGTCTTCGTTAGGCCGGAGTTGAACCGCTTTCTAGCCTTCTGAAAGCTCAAAAAAAAAAAAAAGGTTTATATGTAGATAACGTGTCTTAAGAAACAGTAAGTCATAATGTTTATGCTTAGTGTTTGGTCTATAAATCTACAAATAACATCAATGGTGACACTGTTTTTCAAATTATAATATCTTTTGTATCATTGTCAAATGTTTTGAAAGAAACGGACCTTTGATTATTATATTTAAAAGTACTTTTAGTAATCACATTGTGTTTCTTGAAACAAAAGCACTTTTCTCTTCAAAAATAATCTTTTTTTATTATTATTATCAAACGCCTTCTAAAACAAAGTGCCATTGTTCTATAGTCATCAATTTGATCCCAAAAAATTGTCATATTTTTGAAAAGCCAATATTTTCAATAACTCATGGCACCGTGGTGTTAGTTCTACGTTAAAAAATTTATATGTGCTGGATGATTCTCAAGTTGTATTTCTTGTGTCAGACGAAAACATTTTTTATGCCTTTCCTAGAACATAAGGGACCGACCCATTAATGGCTTCGCGGGGTAGATGCAGTGGCGGAGCCAGCGTGGGGCAGGTGTGGGCGCCTGCCCACGCCAGCTCAAGAAAACTCCATATGAAATGGAGTCTCAACCCAGCTTCACCCCTGTGTTGCCCACGCCAATATTTGCTTTATTTTTAAAATAACAGAAAATTTTTTCACAAACTATGTACTAGTGCCCCATAGCCAAAAATTTCTGGCTCCGCCACTGGGTAGATGGAGTCATGGAGGCCAAGGCTCCCAACCTTGGTGCCAGTTTTCCTCCAGAGTATCGACCATGGACTCTGGACCCACCAACATTCTTGGTAAAATGGGCTCAGTATCCACATGAACGTGTGGCCGGTACATGTAGGACGCCGACTAGTTCCTTGTTGGAGCAATGGCCTTTTGGCCCTGGACCCAACTAGATCTGGTTCTATTTGGGACCAATTTCTTGTTAGGCATGGTCTTTGGACTCTGGATCCAACTAGATCTGCATCTGTTTGTTGTGCTTGTGGCCTTGATTGTCCTTGTCGTTTTGGTTCATGCCAACCAAAATCGATCAATGCTTCATCGAGACATTTGACTGTTTTAGCATAACACATGGATGGCCACCACCTTCCACTCAAAGCATAAATAAAACAAAAAGGGGTGGTTGAGAAATTAAAATTGTGACCTTGAGGATGGAAGTTTATATGAGGGAGAAAGCTTAAATGTTAGACCTCTCACATAGTCATTTAAGATAGTTAAGGACTTGGGGCTATATGCGCATTTTGTTGGTCCGCAGAGTTAGGTGAAGATTTTAGCCACATCATGAACAAGTCGTGGTTTGCATCTGACTTGTGCTTGTATGTCAAGGTGCTTTCTTTTTCTATCTCTCCCTTTCTTTGGATTGGCAAAGTTGGGGTTAGGCAGATCTGAACCAGAGGACAAGGTCCTTTCGTCAAGTAATCAAACTGGACTTTAAGCATAGGAAGAAAAGCAATTCAGGTGGCTTGTTCTTTCAAACTTGATTGCCCATTACAGAACTCAATTTAGACGAGCTATTAGAACAAAATTAGACTCTTTTCGCAAAGTCAATATGACTGTGCAGTGCCGCAAAAGAGGCTTGTCACCCGTCCCATTATTTTATCCCCTAGGCGGCACGCAGCGTCTTCCGGCCTCCAAACTGCCACGTCTAACCACTTAAACAGTCCTTTCTTCATGTTTTTTTCATGGTAATCCTCCCAGTTTGTTGCAGCTGGTTCAAGATTGTAGGTCAAACACCCCATTTCCTTTTTCTTTCTCTACACACACACATATATATATATATATATATATATATATATATATATATATATATATATATATATATATATTGATATTTTGATATTTTGTGATGATAAAAAAATGTTGTAAAGAGTGCAGTCCATAGCTAAAAACTATGGCGAATGAATGAATTGTTGTTACGGAATGCACCATTCACGATAATTTTTAGTGTCATAAAATATAAATAAACCTATTTGACAATGAATATTGACCGGTAGATTTTAATTCATATATATATATATATATATATATATATATATATATATATATATATATATATATATATATATATTCAATACGCCGAATGGCAACATTTTTACAAAAAAATATTAACCACACATATATGATATCTATGTCAATCAAACAAAAGGTTAATTTTCTTTTTCTTATACGTGGATAGGATTTTGTAGGCCAATAATGGTCAAACCCTTGATTTTTAAATTTTCATAAAATAAGTTTTAGACAAACATGGAGACTTATATCCTTATGGACAATGCCCCGAAAAATACTCTCTCCCTCTCTCTCTCTCTCTCTCTCTCTCTCTATATATATATATATATATATATATATATATTCTTTTCATTGAGCAACGAAGTCACTGTGGGTTCAAAAATGAACGTGAAGTTGGACGCCTTGTGAAGTATCTTAAAATCTTAACGCAGAGTACGGAAAAAGATTTTTTTTTTCTTTTGTTGTCCTGTACACTCTAAGGTTACAGTAAGTCCCTTCCGTTCCGTGCTTCTTTCAAATTCCGCACTCATGTCCATTTGAAAAGGAAAAAAAAAGTCTGCGAGCGGACCTTCCCTCCCATCTGTCACGCTTAGTCCATGTTCACATTAGGCACGAATGCCCTTTACTTTCGTCTTCAGTTGGTTCTTAATTTTTTGGCTTCCATGTTCACATGTGTGTAAGCTCTATTTTCTACAAGGATGCTGGGCCCCGCTCAGATCTCTCCCCTTTTTATCTGCTTTGGGTGAATCATGATTCCCTAGGACTTGAGAATATTGTTGCCATTCTCACGAAACAACATGCCACGGAATTTCGTCTTATAAATTCTATGAATGACGACGTCAAGGAGTATTGCTGACGTCATGGTGGTTCAACTTAGTCAAATTTAAAGGTAACATGGTTACAAAGAAGCTGTTGTCAGTTGAGTGAATACGTATACACATTTCAGCGAGTCCTACTCCCTAAAGTTCCGGAGCTAGACCGACTCCCTCTGGTCAAACTTTTCTATCACTTGAGCTTCCATCTCTGCTTGAGTTGGTAATTTTTCATTCCATCCTGACATCTAGCGCTTCTGCCAAACCTGATATAGGTGCCCAACAAACTTCTTTGCAATATGATATTAAATATGCTATGGGAAGGCTTTGAGGACAATATCGTTCGACCAAACGGGCGATTATAATATTGATACTGATACTAAATAACAGGGGAACAAGTATTCTTTGCCAGAAGGTCGAGAAATACGTATTGAGGCCGGGTATATTTAAAGCCGAAAAAAGTCATTTTTCAGTGAAGCCAAAACATAAAATACTTGTTCAAAAGGCATGGACTCCTAGATGGGCTGGTATCAGCGTTATAATTCTTTTGTTTTATAAGTGCCTTCAAGTATTTGCTTGTTTATATATATTAGTGCGCTTAAGGATTGAAAGTTTCTGAAATAGTATTCTTAAGCTATAAATATCTGACTCCGCCACTAATTCACCTCCGTTAATTATTGAGGCAAAATGTGGTCGCACTTGTGATAGAGAAGAGTAATACCTATTTTAATTGTCTTTGCACCTCTCTGTTCAGTTGGTGCTTCCATTTTTATACCTCTGTTTGGGTGGTTCGACGATGTAAGGTGGTCGGACCGTCTGGTTGTCATACCATGATCCTTCGTTGACATAATGAGTTACTGTATTTTACATTTTTTTTGCATTTTGCTCTACCTTTTTTGCATGCATTCTCTATCCCACCTGCGCTGAAATATTCTTTTCCCAATGTTCCTTGAGTATGTTTAGCCAATCTCGGACGAGGAGGGTGCCACTGACCTCTCCTCCACCTCCATAACTGAAAAGCCTTTGGTTTCGTGGCGGCGTATGGTTCCTGCCGACCTTAAAACAGAAGTCGTAAGCACTAGCTCGGATTACAGCAGTCTTCTAATGGAAGGACTGGTCCTTTCCTCAGCCCATTCCCTTACTTCTTCTGACACGGAGGACGAAGAGGAGGTGCGAACGTTATTTCCAAGAAACAGCAATGGAAGTTTCTACTTTCTCATCGGGACTTTCTTCTGTTTCCTTTGATGTAGTTGTCGATGCTAATGGTCAACATTACTGTAATCTGCATAATCGCAGGATGGCATGCACGGAGACACCTCATTTTGTGAGCGTAAGCGGGGAACTGGCGAACAAGCAGAAACAAGCTGGTGAGTATCATGCTTTATCACGTCTCGTTACGCTTATCAATATGGTTTTACTACTCACATTAGTCTCTCTCAGTTCACTGGGCTTGTTAATGGATGCGTCTGACCATGGTTCGACGACCCACCAGCCTGTGCTGTCAACAGATTTCTTGTACCCCATAACGGGTCAAGTCTTTGACGATCAGGTGACGCTAGAAACGGGACAAACTTATGAGCGAAGTGCCATTCAGGAGTGGATTGAGGGAGGGAGGAAAGACATATGCCCTATTAAGCACCAAAAACTGTCGGCCACCATCCTGCCCAAAACCAACTGTGTTCTAAAGGATCTCAATGCGAACTGGAGGGAGAAGAATGCAGGTTCAGCTAAGGAGACCAAAGTCCTTGTTCAATCTAAATATGAAAGCCCTGAAATCGGTCTCTCGGGTTCAATGAAACTCAAACACTCCTCGTCCGAAATTAGTGTTACCAGCCAGGTTGATGGGATCGTCCCGGAGCTCACATCGGATATAAGCAAGCTCTGGTTGTCAGGAAGTCTGCATGAAATAGAGAATTCTGTGCTTGCTATCAAAAGGGCTTGGGGTAATGCAGATGCGGACAATGAAATTCGGACCTCGTTGGCAAAACCTGACGTTGTTAGCAGGCTTGTGGAGATACTCTTCAACTCCTTGGATATTCGGGTGTTAAGGACGACCATTTATCTACTGTCAGAGCTGGTTGCAAGGGATGAAACTGTCATGCAGACACTCATGCAGAGTTATCCCAATATTTTGGAAAAAGTAGTTGTGCTGCTTAAGAAGGGGATCTTTGAGGCTGCTACATTAATTTCACTTCTGAGGCCATCATGGGCAAGTCTTGTAGCCATGGATCTGATTCATTCCCTACTTGCAGTTGTGAAGGCAGCAGTGCAAGAAGGAAGTGAGCAACCACGGATGTATTTGAGGCCAAAGACTGCTGCTATCCTTCTTTTGATGGAAGTTCTTAAGGGAGATGATGGTAATGTCCATAAGGTTGGTGGTGCTGTAATTGCGGAGAAGGCGCTTGAGAATGTAGTCAGTAGCCTCGAGTCTGATAGAACCGAGGAGAGAATTGCAGCTATTAGAATCCTATTAAACTGCATTAAAGAGAAAGGAAGTTGCAGGAGAATAATTGCTGACAAGGTTAATTTGTCTTCTGTCTTTGGAATCTTTATGAGTGCCAGTGTTGCGGAGAAGTTTGAAATTGTTGGTTTCCTGTCTGAACTCGTCCGCATAAACAGGTATGCTTCTCCTCTTTGTTAGTTAATGCCATCAATACCGCGATTAGCTGTATATGAATCATTTTTTTTTTGTCTAAATCATGTCTTCTCTAAATATTATCAATATCTCCTAATTTATTTTTCTGTATGAATTTCCATTCTTCAAGTTACTTGCTTTAGATTTGCAGGTTTTAGTTAGAATAGCAGTTTTTGTTTTCTGAGTCACATTTGCCTTTTCAATTCTTTAGTGGCGCTATTTGGATGGATATTTGAGTTTATATCACTCAGTGAATGTTTAGCATAGGTTAATTAAATGATGTGAAAATACTTAAGCCGGATTACTAACCTTTTCTTCTGATCTTGGTGAGAAAGCTCAGTTGTCTTTTGGCTTTTTCCCTTTCATAAATTTGTGAAAGCTGAAATTTTCATCAGGCAGATAGATACTATTATTGCCTGTCAAAATGACTTTGTTCAAAATAGGATACAGTTTTTGCAAACAAATTATTTTGCTGTTGTAATTAATGCCATCCTGGGAAGGATAGTTTTGCTTGTTAATCTGCTTCCTATTATTAGGCGGATGATATATTTCTGCATGGTTTGGTTCTTTTATTTTCTCATATGCTTCTTATATGCTGTAATAACTAATAACTATTCCAGTTTTTTAATATTTCTTTGTCTGACATTAGTTCGTGAATAATGGATACGTTTTCCTTTAGGACATGCAGCGAGCAGCTTCTGCAAAAGATGAAGGATGAGGCTTCTTTCAGCTTAATGCATGGCCTTCTTCTCTACCTACAGACAGCTCTGCTAGACCAGTGCCCTGTGATCGCTGGTCTCCTACTCCAACTTGATCTCTTGGTTGGGAAATTTTTACATCAGTGTGCCAATTACTGAGATTCCTTTTTTTTTCTTTATATTTTTTATTTTCCACTATCCATGATTTAAATAACTTGGTTGTTGGTCTAATTCCTGCTTGGCAGGCAGAACCTAGAAAGATGAGCATATATCGAGAGGAAGCCATAGATGTACTCATTTCTTGCCTTAGAGATTCTACATCTCCTACAGCCCAAATAGCTGCTGCAGAAGCTATAATTGCACTCCCAGGAAGGTTCTCTGCATCGGGAAAGCCACTTACCCGTTCTCTCCTTCTTAAACGTGCTGGAATCGACAAGAATTTGAGAGCCATGATGCAAAGAGACCAAAGATGTCTTATTGAAAGTGCGGTAGTGGATAATTTGGTTAGTATTCCTTGTCCAGCCAAGCTAATAAAGCCTTTTGGTTATATGTTTTCTGAGTTTCCTATTCATTGTAAATTATGTCCTTATTTATTAGTGAATGGATTTGCTGTATATGTCCTAAGCTTTATCCCTTTTACCTTTTCTCATCGCATGTTCTTTTCATGCTTGATATTTTGGCTTCAAAGTAGATGGAGCTGGCTTTACTCTTTATGCCTTTTAGGAATGAATTTTTCATAGTTTGCTTGAGGATCCAGTGCATTTGTTCCATATTCATATTGTAACACTCTAAAAATTTGGTCTTATATTGAAGATTGTGAGGGATCTTCAAGGGCTTATAAAAGGGACTGTTAAAGTAGTTGGTTGTCCTAGTTCTAAGCCTTTTCTTGACTGGAGCCGAAACTGCTAGGAGGTGGGTTGGATCCACCAGACCAGGGACCCGAGCTCGGGAGTGGATCATGTCGTTACAGTGGTATCAGAGCACGGTTCAACACTCAGACCTGGAGTCTCATATGCGTGGATGCGTGTGCCTTAAGGGAGGTAGATTGTAACATCCCAAAAGTTTAGTTCTATATTGAAATTTGTGAGAGATCTTCAAAGGCTTATAAAGGAGATTGTTAAAGTAGGTTGGTTGTCTTGGTTTGAAGCCCTTTTTTGGCTAAATCTGAAACTGCTAGGGAGTGGGTTGCGATCCACCAGACCAGGGACCTGAGCTCGGGAGTGAGTTGGGTCGTTGCACAGGTTCCCTAGGTAAAGAAGAAATTTTGTTTTGGTAATAAGCAATTTGATATAAATGCCTTTCAGATAGCAAGTGACTGAAAGTACTCTTAACTGTTGTCAATCAGTTCCCTATTTGTATTGACATGGTACTTGCAACATATATTTCCCTTCTTTTTTTTTTTTTTTTTTTTTTTCCAGAAGGAAGAAGGAAACTGCATGTGCATTCTTCCCGCGTGCTCTTTCTTATTTTCTTCTTGGGTGGGATGATTGAAACAGGAAGAGGAGAAGGCTGTGAAATGGGAAAAGAAGATGGCATTTGCTCTAGTCAGCCATGAGTTTGGCCTGATTTTTGAAGCTTTAGGAGAGGGTCTGAAGAACAGTTATAAGGAACTATCTGCAAGATGCTTTGTTTCAGCAACCTGGCTTGCTTCTATTCTAGGAGAGCTTCCAGACACAGGGGTACGTGGAGCTGCTCGTATATGCTTGCTAGAACTTTTTATTTCAAACTTTAAGTCGGCTCAAGAAGTGGAAGAGAGAGCTCTTGCAATGCTTGCCATGAATAGCTTTATACATGACCCTGGTTGGTATTCAGCCTGTCAAAAGTGTAGTGCCAACTGCCAGCAAGTACCATGATTCTATATCTCATGCCATGATTGTTGAAAATTTCAGATGGTTTCCAAGTTCTTACTTCACATATGAGAGACATACTGAAAAAATTGAGGGAATTGAAGGAGGTATCCTCTTTATCAGCTGAAATGATTAAGGCTCTTACAGGACAGCAAGAACCCAATGCTGTAAGTTTGCTGCAATCTAACAGTAATCAAGATTTTTTTTTTTTTTTGATGGTCATGCAGACTAAAGGTTTTCTCCTTATGTAGGGTATCTGGTTTCATAAAGAGTTGTTTCAAATGAGTTGCAGTATGAATGGAGGAGTGCTAGCTATGAATTGCTACAGAGATCTTATTTTTAGTGGCCATTCAGATGGAACAATCAAGGTGACAACTTTATTCTTTGCACTTAATTTTTGAACTTTAAATTTCAACTCCCAAGTCTGGTTTTGATTCTAATGACCCAGAGCCTTGGAATGTAGTCTCACTAACCAAGTGCAAATTGCAAAATTAATCTTGGCAACTTTGATGTCCACGTATTTATATGTGTGAGACAGTGAGTGTGAGTGTGATTGCTTTGCATTTGTGTTGCGCACCCAAGTGACATAGAGTAGGCCATGTCTTAGATATGGATTCCATGCTTTCCTTTCCAAATATACATGCTGTCCAGAAATATCAGAAAAAGTTAATGGCCGCACAGCTGAATTTCTTTTTTCAAATCCTTTCTCTTGGTGACAATTTTCAATCCTCGTCAGCTTTATCATTGACATGGAATATGGCTGTTAACAAGGTCTGGGGCATTGAAGGAAGCCGTCTACACTTAATCCAGGAAACTCGAGAACATTCAAAATCAGTTACAAGCTTGGAAGTCTTGCAGAACAATGGGAGATTATACAGTGGCTCTTTGGACAAATCAATAAGGGTAAGTTTTCTACTACCAATTAGAAACACTTCATCCTTTTCTTTTATTTTTTAAGTTTATGACTGGATACTCGATGTGAGTAGGTCTGGTCTGTGGGTGTGAACAGAATAGAGTGTGTTGAAGTCCACAATGTGAAGGATGTGGTTCATGGTCTTGCTGTTGCTAATGCTGTTGCTTGTTTCATAACCCAGGGACCTGGTGTAAAGGTAGAAGCCTTTTCATTTAAGTAGTTTTACTTCTTGAAAATCAATTGAATTTTGCTTTTGATATGGCCTTCACAACATTGACAGGTGCATCCCTGGAATGGTATCTCCAACTTGGTAATTGCTAACAAGCATGTTAGGTGCATCCGTTTGGTACATGGAAGACTTTACTGTGGATGCAATGATGGCAGCATTCAGGTATTAACCTCGATTTGTTGATTATCACAAATATCCATGTTATGAAATATGTTTTGGCAATAAATTTACATTATGTCGAAGTAGCCCTTCTATAACTGTTCATTTTTATATTTGTCTCCATATAAGCATAAGTTAATGCATATTCTTGTAAAGTCTATGACAGAGCTTGTCGCTAATAAAAAACATGCATTTGTCTTTGACGACTAGTTCTTGGAATTTTTTTCTGTTTTTGCAAATGTCTTGAATTTCTTGTGTTTCTTGTTTAAAATGGAATGATATTATAGATACATGTGCTACAGGCTGAATTTTTTATTCATTTAAACGCTCACTTTTCTCTAGCTGTTATATTGTAGTAAAAATCCACACCTGTGAATATGCCTATACTTTGAACTTTGTTCCACAGGTTAAATTTTGATATAAGATGCAGACTCTAATTTGGTACGATTATTCATTTCCTTTTCTAACTGTAGACATGCTGTAATTCTCCACAATATTTTGTACTTTTCTTTTGACACTTTGGGTTTGTACATCGTCAAACTTTCCTTTTCTTCCTGTCGCCTACATTTAGAATATTTTAAATCCATTTGCCATAATAAAATTTTACATATTGGTTGCGGATACATACCAAGGAAGATCAACATGTTTGGCCTGCATATTTGGTGACGTGCATGTTTGGCCCTTGTGCCAGTGAGTTAATCATGCTTCTGATTATGCAAATAGCTAATTTTGTAGGAAGTTGATCTGGCAACTGGAACTTCAATCACAATTCAACCAGCTACGAGGAAATTGATAGGAAAAACTAATCCAATTTATACTCTGGAAGTCGGTGATGGTTTCCTTTACTCATCCCACGCTTCTTTAGATGGGGGACCAACCGTGAAGGTAATTTAATCTGAGAAGCTTTAGGATAATGAAGAGCATGTGATCATGATTGATATTAACTACTATATCATTATTAATTTGCCTGTAGATGTGGACTACAGCATCCTATACAACGGTGGGATCATTAGTGCCTACTGCAGATGTGCGATCCTTGGCCATAACTTCTGAGCTAATCTACCTAGGCTGTCGAACAGGTAGTATAGAGGTGTGGTCAAGGGAGAACCACAGGAGAGTAGGAACACTGGAGACTCGGACTAACAGTAAGGTGCTATGCATGTCCTTGCATGCCAACGGTGAAGTTTTGGTTCTTGGAACTGCAGATGGACAGATCCAAGTAAAAATCTCTCTCTCTCTCTCTCTCTCTCTCTCTCCCTCTGTGTGTGTGTGTGTGTGTGTGTGTGATGATGATGATGCAACATGAGTGAAAAACTGCATGTCTTTTGTCTGGATAGCAAAAACAAAAATGCAGATTTTTCCAAAATGTTGTTGCGTAGCTAGGTTCCTTGACTTTGCATAATGGGATTTCTGGACCCTTAAGTTTAGAAGCATGAAATATCACATGGAGATGTTATTTCACTGGTTTACATGGTAGGCTTGTCCGTATTCAAATTTTTGTTCTGATATGTAAACGTAGTTACTCTTCTAAATGCAGGCATGGGAAATCAGCTAAAAGTGGTCTAGAAGAACACTGGTATTAAGAAAGCCTGCTTACAAAAATTTAGTTGAAGGAATTCAATTTTCTCTGTTTCCTTTTTCTATTTCCTCGTAATCAATTTGAGGAGTTCATTCACATGCTTGTATTCTTTGGCCTTTCTTCTCGAAAGGCTCCATATTGTTGTAAAAAGCGATACACCGAGCAAACCACGGAAGAGTTGTATCCCATTATTGTACAGATTGGTCCCTGTATAGCAATTTTTACGCATAATACTAACGTGAAGTTCATGTTCAACCAACAAAAGAAATAATGTTATTTTTGTTAGAGGAACAGCTGAATGTCTGGAAAAACCATTTCTGCATTGGATTCCGGTGATTCAAATGCATCATTTTGAATAAGCAGGTCATATGTGCATGACACTATGACTCATTTCAGTGGGAACAATCAACTCTCACAGGAAATCACCTTCAATGAGGTAAGTGCGCACATTTTCCTAGGATATAAAAGGTTTGCACATGGTTTTGCAGCTATATTGTGTTTGATAGAACTTGATCTCCGATGTATTTAGATTGTTCAAATCCGAACTGATGTTCCTACTTTTTCTTTTCAGGTGTGAGGTATAGTCAATGTCGTAAAAGTCAGATTTCATTGGAAGCCTGAATGCTACGGCGTATTAGCCCGTACTTGCAACTAAAATTTCACAAGAATCCATCTTTCACAAATCGGAGCTTGACGAGATAAAAAAACTCCGGCCGATTGGACGCTATCGGGCTGTGTGTAGGCCGGAGAGTCCGGATGGCTGTAGAAATCTACGGTGTATACACACAGACGCACAAACAAGCCGTTCATTGAGGAGGCAAAGTATTTTTCAAATAGCGAAGAACCCTTCAAAAAAGCAAAACTCTACAATCAGCTTTCATGCGGGCAATAAGTATAAAGAATTTTAACAGAATTGGCGGAGGTGATCTAGACTTTTCAACTTGATAGACATTAGATGACAATTTTTTTTTTCTTTTATCTACAAATCCTGCAGTTCGAGAGAAATCATGGGAGGAAGAAAACAAATTTGAAACTTTCAATTCTATCTTCCCATTTTATGGTCATGGGTTCCAAACGTCCTACGGTCTCCTTTCACGAGATAAAATATGTATTGTAAATGAAAAATTATGAGCTAAAAAGTTAACAAATTCGAAATCCAATTTTCTTTTCTGTCAAGAAGGAATGAAGCAATAATTTCACCCAAATTTTCACGTTTTCCACAGCGCATTAAAGTTTTACGAATAAGCTCAATGAAGACGAATTCAAGTACTTCCCATAAATGATCAGGTCCACTATCACGAGGAAATAGGATTTTCATTAAGCGCAAAATGATAAATTCTGAAAAAGATTATGAAAATACAAAAGCTTCTGTAGAAATTCGGGAAAAATTGATTGAAAAAAAAAACATGCAATAACATGTGCAAAAAATTGATTACATACCATATTTGAGGATAGTATGCAAGGAAACAACGTAGACAGAATCCTCAGTGCAATCTGAGTGCCAGTGATCTTTAGCTGTTCCTTCCCTTCATTCACAATGGATAGGCCTACTTATTTTCTTGATCCCTGAAGCCAACTCCCCACAACATCCTCTCCACCATACCATCACCGTCTCTCCTAATAGTACCGCATAAGCTCTGAGGAACAGCAACAAGAAGAGAGGGAAAGAAAAGAAAGAAGAGAGAAATGGCACCGATTGCAGTAGGCAACTCCCTTCCGGATGGAACCATCTCTTACTTCGACGCCGATGACAAGCTGCAGGAGGCCACCGTCCATTCCCTGACCGCGGGGAAGAAAGTCATCCTCTTCGGTGTCCCAGGAGCCTTCACGCCTACCTGCAGGTCTGTGATCTCATCCTCCCGCATATCCTGATCCTCTGTTACGTAGCCGCGCGCCTAGGTGCCCTGCTCCCCATGCATTAAGTTAGCTTCCTCGAGAAGAAATCTCCAAAGTTCTTTATCATTATTAATAGATTATTATTAATGAAATCAGCTTGTTGGTTTTGTTGGCATTTTGCAACTTGTAAAGTTTCAGGTTTTCTTTGGTTGAAACTTCCAATCTTTATATTGACCTTTCAAAATAAACCAGTTTAGGAATCCATTTTCATGCCTAGATCCTTGTAGATTACATCAGAATTCTGAAAGTGGATTTTAAAATATTTGATTTCTGTGAGCTAATTGATCAGCTTGCACTGTTTCCTTTTGTTCCTTTATGAAACAGTCAATTGACTAGATCTGTTGATTCTACAGCTTGCAGCATGTGCCTAGCTTCATCGACAATGCTGAGGAATTGAAATCAAAGGGCATCGATGAAATTTACCTCATCAGTGGTACGCAATGAAGTTTTTCTATTTGTTGATGATCCCTGTCTAAGATGATTCTGAACCAGTTAGACATGCTTCTTAACATTTTCTTGATGAAAATATGCTTGCATTGGTTGTGGTTTTTTGCTTGAATTTGATATCTTCAATTAACTGCTGTCTGGGTATTTGGATTTGTTTCCTGAACTCATCTGCGGGGACGCTGTTTTGCAGTTAATGACCCCTTCGTGCTCAAGGCTTGGGCTCAGACGTACCCCCACAACAAGCATGTCAAGTTCCTTGCAGATGGGTCTGCTGCTTATACTCATGCCCTTGGCCTTGAGCTTGATCTCACTGAGAAAGGGCTCGGTGTCCGCTCCCGCAGGTTCGCGCTCTTGGCTGATAACCTGGAAGTAAAGCTTGCCAACATTGAAGAAGGGGGTGACTTCACCATCACCAGTGCTGAAGACATCTTCAAAGCTCTCTAGATGTGTGCCATCTATGCCATATTTGCCTTTAGTGCTCTCTATCATTCTTTTGCTCAATTAGACTTTGCTTTGTTTTTCTATTTAGCGCATGGCAATGTTATTTCGCTAAGCGATGCTGTTTTGCTGTTGAACATGATTCTTGGAGCCATGATTGAACTCGTTCCGATGTTCGATTCAATTCCTTACAGTGTCAATCTTATTCTTCTTGTTAAGTTCAATCACTGTCGAGAAGCTGAGTAACTTTTAAAACAGAGTTGGCTTTTCCCACTGCTTACAGGAAGCCCCAGAACAACATGTTTAATATGCACACACACACACACACACAGGGAGAGAGAGAGAGAGAGAGAGAGAGAGAGAGAGAAAGAACCGTCACAACGAGAACCAGAGGCAAGTACTGCTTTAATTCCAGAAGGTCGTCAGAATGAAAAAAAAAAAGTGTTATTAAATTGAAATGTGATAAATTGGACTTCAATATTTACTGGGCATGGACATCCATTGCCTGCCGAGAGCCACAGCCTCCAGAGTCCCCTTCTTTCTGATATCCACCACTACAGCCGAAAGCTTCCCCTTGTGTTTCAAAGCTCTAGACTCGATCTCCACTTCCTCCTGCATCAATACAATATTTTCGATTATTTTTCATTCAATATGCTCAGTATAAAACAGTACAATCGACAGGGGAATGCACAGATCAATTGGTGCATTCTTAGGTTATTCAAATCAGCTGATATATTTACTGCAATTGATCTAATCCAAGGTTCTCAGTTCTTGTCTGTGGTCAGATACATGCCGAAAGAGATGCAGTCTTCCTTACCCCAAACTTTCATCCTTAAACTACGCGTTATAAATTGATATTAATGTGATTGGAACCATTCATCATCGGCTATTAGCAAGGATTTTATTTTTAGCTTATATCACTGGAAAGTGTATAAAATGCATGTCAATTGTATATAAGAAAAGGATGGTTGTAAGTAAATATCAAGTAAAGATTCATAAGTTCCAGTTTTCTTGAAACCATGCACAAATGGAGCTAGAGAGATCCCTTCACCCATGGAATCGGCAGAAAGTGGAAGGGCTTTAAGAACACAATTTCATAAGCACAGTAGCTGTTGCAACTCACAAAGGAGAAACGACTCGCCCTCCATTTTTGTCAACTTCTAGCCTTTGCTCAGCCCTAAATGAACTGTTGACTTCGACATATTAAATAAGATTTGATACCAACTGTTGAATCGAGTAGTTGAAACTTATAGCTGCATTAGTTAAAATTAGAATCCGCCATCGGACAGCGTAGACGTAGGAAGAAAGAGGGAGAGAGCTCACCTCGGCTGAGACGTCCAAGTAGTAAGAAATTGACAAGTCAACGGAGATTTTGATTGGTAGATCGCACGACATGATGGCAACGGCGCTCATGGCGTCGATCAGCGTCGCCATGGCTCCTCTGCTCCACTTTCCCTCATCGTCCTGTCATCCCCAACAACCAAAACCGTGAGACACAGAGTGAGCGAGAGAGAGAGGGAGGGAGGGAGAGCATACAGTGAGTATTTTGGGCACGGGGAGAGAGCAGACGAAGCGGCCGGGCTCTGTACGATCGAATCTCAGGCCGGTGAGCGCGAGATACTCGTTTGTCCCCTCCCTCTCTGGCAGGCTTTTCATGGATTCTAGCCACATCCTCGCTCTCTCCACCGCGTCTTCAGCTCCTGAACGCATACTTCTTCTTCGCCGCTCGACTCCTCTGTCCTCTTCCTTTCGTCCTTTCTTCTGCTGCACAGCATCAAAGGCTATTGATACGACGAAAAATGACAGGCATTAAAACAGCAGTCTCGCCCTCCCCACATTAAGAAAAGTTGTCCAAATCCTTCGGTTTCCCTCTGCAGCAGGGGCGGGATCAAAGGACGAGGAATAACCGCAGGGGAAACGCCGGAACCGTAATGGCGGAACAACTTCTACACAAAAAATGGCGGTAATCGTCCGTCGCTGAAGAAGAAGAAGACGCTGTTGGGACTTTACAACCAGTTGTCGGTGAGTTCCCACATGGTTTAGCATATGTGCACGTGAATGGTATGGCTTAGTACACTCCTAGTTTATTAGTTTAGTGGAGCAGTTGTGGAAATTAATAATAAGTTATTAATTTGTTCATGATTAGAAGCAACTAAGAAGTTAACCTCTGCTAATGCAAGTGGCAAAGTCATCCCTGCTTTTGATTTAGTGTCAGAGTAGTGTTGGCGTCAAATTTGCTAATTAAAGCAAAATATTCCTTCCCATGAGATGACATAGATTACAGTAGAAAGAATGGAAAATAATGAGTTAATAGAATGACATACAGGTAATTTCAGATTCGAATCTGAATCTCAATTCATAATTCGAACCTGATTTTTATATTTACATTTTAATCCCAAATCGATTTTTAAACTGAATCTGAGGCAAATTACAGTGTTAAACTACAACTTTCAAATTTTATGGACACTAGATATAGCTAGGATATTTGTTTATACTAAATTTGATTCGAACCTGAAATTGAATTCAAATTCAAATCTGACTGAATGTTGACTAAAATCTAAATCTAAATCCGATCCAAATCAAAGCCCCATTTGATGTTATTTTCTGATCCAATTTCATAATCAAATGTCAAAATTTTTTTCCACCTGATTTTTTTTTAAAAAAAAACGGTTTAGTTGTATATCAGATCTAGATGGGATTTATTGGCATCATATCTTTGAACATACGCTACTAGGTTCACTTTTTAAATTTATGGCTCCTTCATTCATGGCCGAACTGGTCACCTAACGGTCTGGCAGGGCAAAACCTTATTTTCAGTGGAATCGTTCCTTCTAGGAATCATTTTCCCGAAGAAGACTAATGCTCTCATCAAGTTTTGCCTTGGCCATAACAACTTCACGATGTGACGATGGGCATGCAACAGGACCTCAAATGGAGTCATTATGTTGCGTATATTGTTGATCTGACTCAAGCTCAATACGAATCTGGCGAAGATGAATACACACTGAAACCACAGGCTTGACAGGATGATGACCCTTGCAGTGTGGTTTTTGGTTATGATATTTTCTTGAATTTGATATCTTCAAGTAACTGCTGATCATTCGATTCTCTCCAAAGTTCTCATGTGCATGTAGATATCAATGCAGTTGACAACTCTTTTGTGTTGAAGCCATGAGGGATACCGCCACACCAAGCAGGTTAAGTTTTTTGCAGATGGTCTTGTACCTTATACACTGCCCTTGGCCTGAGCTTGTTCTCTCTGAGAAAGGGTTTGGGTTCGGTTGATGAGCAGGTAAACGGTCTCTGTCATTTTTGGGCTTCTAGGGGTAAAGCCAAGTTGGCTCTTTATTGTATTGAATTCTGGTTCAAGTCTTGTTTTGCATCTGGTGCATGGCAATGCCGTTTAGTTGAAAGAGCACCGCAGTGTTACTATCGACAATGGCTTTTGAAGTAGTGCAATTCAACTTTTTCAGATAGAAGACCGCTAGATGCAGTTCCACAACGGATGGCAATTTCTTTCTGCCTGTTATAAGATCTGTTTCTAACAGAAGTTTTAGAACTGAGTTCTTTTTACACCACTGCATATTAAAGGCTCTCTAATTCGAAGGTGCGAGCTGCACAATGTTTGTGAGTGAAGAAAAAGATAATTCAGTAAACTTTATTTCTTTTCTAATATTTTCTTTTTCACCATGGTTTTTATGTTGAAGCATGTAAAGATGGGTCTTGAAACCGGGTCGGGGTCTAGAGCCGATCCAGCTTGTAGCCCTTGTTGGGCCTTACTTAAAGAGTTGTAACCCTAATTTCTAAAGTGAATGAAGTTTTAAGAGAGAGAGAGAGAGAGAGAGTCTGGCGGCTACTGGGCACCAGACCTTCTCACCCGTGGTTTTTTCTCCCTCTCGTTGAAGGTTTTCCATGTTACATTCATGTTTTTCTCGCTTTTACTGTTTCTACATGGTATCAGAGCCGTGACTAGTTTGTGAAAATTTTTGCCGGCCGTGAAGTTCTAGCCCTGATCTTTCCATCGCTTGCTGTTCTTATTCCGCCGCGCTGCCGCCGCCTCCGCTTCCATTGTTGCTGCCGATTCCGGCTACTCTTGCTGCTGGTTTCTGGCTGCAGCCCAGCTCACGCCCGTCGTGCTCCATCGCCAGCGCAGCTCCGCCTTCTCTACTGTCGCCCTAAGTCCCCATCGCTCAGCATCTGTCAGCGCCTAGCGTCGTCCATCGCTCAACACTCACTGTCGCCCGCCATTTTGTGCTCCGTTGTTGTTGCCCGAGGCCTGTTATAAGATCTGTTTCTAACAGAAGTTTTAGAACCGAGTTCTTTTTACACCACTGCTTATTAAAGGCTCTCTAATTCGAAGGTGCGAGCTGCACAATGTTTGTGAGTGAAGAAAAAGATAATTCAGTAAACTTTATTTCTTTTCTAATATTTTCTTTTTCACCATGGTTTTTATGTTGAAGTACGTAAAGATCGGTCTTGAAACCGGGTCTGGGTCTAGAGCCGATCCAGCTTGTAGCCCTTGTTGGGCCTTACTTAAAGAGTTGTAACCCTAATTTCTAAAGTGAATGAAGTTTTAAGAGAGAGAGAGAGAGTCTGGCGGCTAGTGGGCACCAGACCTCCTCACCCGTGGTTTTTTCTCCCTCTCGTTGAAGGTTTTCCATGTTACATTCATGTTTTTCTCGCTTTTACTGTTTCTACATGGTATCAGAGCCGTGACTAGTTTGTGAAATTTTTTGCCGGCCATGAAGTTCTAGCCCTGATCTTTCCATCGCTTGCTGTTCTTATTCCGCCGCGCTGCCGCCGCCTCCGCTTCCATTGTTGCTGCCGATTCCGGCTACTCTTGCTGCTGGTTTCTGGCTGCAGCCCAGCTCACGCCCGTCGTGCTCCATCGCCAGCGCAGCTCTGCCTTCTCTACTGTCACCCTAAGTCCCCATCGCTCAGCATCTGTCAGCGCCTAGCGTCGTCCATCGCTCAACACTCACTGTCGCCCGCCATTTTGTGCTCCGTTGTTGTTGCCCGAGGCCTCCCTTGCTGTTTGCCGTCGTCTGATGTGTGTCGGTTGTCGTTGTTCTCTTCCTGCCCGTGAAGCCCATAGAGATCGGTCGCACTGATTTGTCAGTTCCCTGCGTCACCACCTAGCATCGTCCTGTCTGCTGTTCCCGGTTGTCGTTTGTTGTTCCTTCTTTGTGCTTGTTTCTTGGTTAGGCCTTTTTTGCTTTGGTGAACCCGATGTGGTGGCGGATTCTCATATGGGGGAGTCAATTTTTGACAGTGGTGCTACCCACCACATGACTGGCGATCCTAAGGTCTTTCATGGGTATAAGCTTTCGTCAAGAAAGGAACAGGTGTCTCTTGCCGATGGTTCCTTTATTTCTATGGCTGGAAAACAGAGTCTCTCACTTTTGAACAAGTTCTTAGTCCATAATGCTCTACATGTTTCTCATCTTCCCTTGAACCTCTTGTCGATTAGCAAGATTACAAAAGAGTTGAATTGTGAACTTATTTTTTCTGCTGATCGCTGTGTTCTGCAGGACTTGGTGACATGGAAGAGAATTGGGATTGGTTTGTTTTCTGAATGGCTATATCATTTACCTATGAGTGCCGCTACTGCCCTCATGACAGCCGCCAGCAAAACAACGAAGAGTAGAGAGGACTCCCTTTAATCGATTCTGCGTTGGCATGAGCGCCTTAGACACCTTCCTTTTGGAATTCTAAGACAGTTATTTCCTGATCTGTGTTCTAGGTTAGATATGACTATGGTGTCTTGTGATGTCTATCACCTGACCAAACATGTTAGGGCTTCATACCCTGTGTCTACCCATCGTTCTAACGAGGTGTTTGTCATGATTCACTCTGATGTGTGGAGGCCTTTAGGAATTCCTTCTTGTCATGGTTTTCAGTATTTTATCACCTTTATAGATGATTGTTTTCGTAACACTATTGTTTATTTGCTGAAAGACTGTAGTGAAGTTCCTACTGTCATAGAAACTTTCATTACTTATGTACAAACTCAATATGGAGCATTTGTTAAGACCTTTCGGTCTGACAATGCTCATGAGTATACATGTACGTCTGTTGATAGCTTCTTTTGGAAAAAGGAAATTGTTCATGAAACTTCTTGTAGTTATACTTCTCAAAATGGAGTTGTTGAACGAAAGAATCGCCAGTTACTGAATATGACTCGGGCACTTCTTTTTCAACATCATGTTCCAAAATATTGGGGGGATGTTGTGTTGATCAGTGCATATCTAATTAACCATATGCCTAGTCGTATGTTGAATGGGCAGACGTCTCACTCTATGTTGCCGGGGAGTTGTTAACCTTTCTCTCTTCCACCTAGAGTTTTTGGATGTGTTTGTTTTATTCACAATCACAGTCCTAATATTAAAAAGCTTGATCCTAGGTCAGTTAAGGGCGTTTTTATAGGTTATTCCCCAGGATATAAGTGTCGAGACCCTTCCACAGGTCGTGCCTATGTTACCAAAGATGTCACCTTCCTGGAACATGTTTCATATTTTGGTAGGAATTCTCTCCAGGGTGAGAGGTCTACAATGAGAGAAGAATATTCTTCCAATCAAGAGATTCAGTTTACAGATTTTTTGGAATACAAGAAGGAAGAGATTGAGGTTACTAACCCTCTAGGGCACAATGAGGATGATGGATGTTCAACTGTGGATAAGGAGGGACATGACCATTTGTTTGGACAGGTTTACTCTAGGCGAAAGTCGCCTACCGCAGGACCCACTGATGAAGCTGACGAAGCGATGCCCTCTGGTGACAAAAATCCTACTTCAAATCCTAATGCTACTCCTTTCCTGGATGACCCAAGTCATGCCCAAGAGATGTCAGTTGAAGGTACTCAGGTAGAGGCTAAAAGTAAAGATTTACCCATTGCTCTTAGAAAGGGTGTCAGGTCATGTACTCAACACCCTATTGATAATTTTATATTTTATTCTAGACTGAGCAATCTTCTCTTTCTTTGGCTGTGATTCCCAAAACTGTTGCTGAAGTTCAAGGTGATTCCAAGTGAACTGATGCGATGCAAGAAGAAATGGAAGCCCTGAGAAGAAATATGACATAGGAAGTTGTAAAGATCCATGAGACAGCTCACTTGGTTGGATCCAAGTGGGTCTACACCATCAAATACAAACCAGATGGAAGTGTTGAAAGATACAAAGCTCGTCTTGTGGCCAAAAGGGTTTAGTCAGAAATATGTGATTGATTACTTGGAGACCTTTGCTTTACTTGCAAAAATGAAGACAATTAGAGTTGTTATCTCCCTAGCTGTGATGAAGGAGTGGAGGATGTACCAACTGAATGTTAAGAATGCATTTCTCAATGGCGATCTCGAAGAGGAGGGGTATATATATATATATGCCCTCATGATATGAAGAACCAGAAAAATATTGTAAACTAAAAAAGGCTTTATATGGTCTCAAGCAATCGCTCAGAGCATGGTTCGAACGACTCAAACGAGTAATGCAACATTATGGCTACAATCAAGGGAATGGAAACCATACTCTATTTGTGAAGAGGAAAGAAGGGAAAGTCACTCTGTTACTTGTTTATGTGGATGACATGATTGTTACAGGTGATGAAGATGATGAAATCACAAAGCTAAAAGTGTTACTGGCTGCCGAATTTGATCTCAAGGATCTTTATAAACTGAAGTACTTTCTTGGTATTGAGATTGTTAGGTCCAGTACCAGCCTTATGTTAAATCAATAGAAATGCACACTAGATCTATTGGAGTAGACCGGTAAGCTGGGGTGTAGACCAACTTCTACTCCTCTTCATGTTGGGCACAAGTTGAGCATTAGAGATGGGGAGTTGCTCTGTGAAGTAGCCAAATGAAGATATCAACATCTTGTTGGGAAGTTGATTTATCTTACCCTTCTCGACCAGATATCACTTTTGTTGTGAATGTACTGAGTCAATTTATGCATGCTCCGACTGATGCACACTTGAAGGTTGTGGACTTGTGCTATTTGAAGAGGAATCCTAGCAAGGGGCTCTTATATGTGAAACAAGAGTTTGTTGAAATCGAAGGGTATTTCGATGCTGACTGGGCAGGTTGTGCTGATACTAGAAGGTCTACCTCAAGGTACTGTGTCTACTTGGAAGGAAACCTTGTTATTTGGAGAAGCAAGAGGCAAGATGTGTGTTCTCGATCTAGAGCAGAGGCTAAGTATAGAACTATTGTTATGGGAGTGTCAGAGTTACTATGGCTGAAAATATTGCTAGCTGATATTGGGATAGAGATTGGAGGACCTATGAAGATATACTGTGACAACAAGTCTGCAATCAACCTAGCCAATAACCCTATACTACATGACAGAACAAAGCATGTTGAGATTGATCGCCACTTTATCCGTGAGAGGGTTGATGCTAAAGAGTTAATCTTACCTTACATGAAGTCTGAAGACCAAACCACTGATGTTTTGAATAAAGCTCTATCTTCAACTTCTTTTAAGAGAAATGTATCCAAGTTGGGCATGTTTGATATGTATGCCCAACTTGAGGGGGAGTGTTGAAGCATGTAAAGATGGGTCTTGGGACTGGGTCTAGATCTAGACCTTATCCAGCTTGTAGCCCTTGTTGGGCCTTACTTAAAGACTTGGAACCCTAATTTCTAAAGTGAATGAAGTTTTAAGAGAGAGAGAGTCTGGCGGCTAGTGGGCACCAGACCTCCTCACCCGTGGTTTTTTTCTCCCTCTCGTTGAGGGTTTTCCATGTTACATCTGTGTTCTCGCTTTTACTGTTTCTACACTTTACAACTCTATATATAGTTTACAAATGAGATAACTATGGTAACAACATTAAAGGATATCAATACGAGATTCAAAGGATTTTTTGTTTCTAAATTGTGAATTTGATTATAACTGAAGACTCATAACCACTTGCTATATTTTAGTCATTATCTCTTTTCCTTGACTTGAGGGATTTCCTTAACATGATCCCTCAATCTGAATGGGGGCTCCACAACATTCAACTTGGTTATGAAATTTCCAGGATTAGAGTTGAGTGCCTTTGTTAAGCCATCGGCTAGTTGTTCACTCGTCTGAATGAATTTAATGTGAATATGACTCTTGCTAACATGATCTCGTACAAAATGGAAGTTGACTTCAATGTGTTTCGTGTGTGCGTGAAATGCAAGGCTATTTTGCAATGCATAATGCTCCAAGATTATAACACCATAGTATAAGAGGCTGAATCACTTTTTCTTCTGGTTCCTGAAGTAGAGATTTTAGCCATAAACTTCCCTAGCAACACATGCAAGGGACTTGTACTCAGCCTCCATGCTGAAACAAGCACATTATTACCTAAAAATGTGACAAATTTCATAGTTGATTTTCAATCCTCTAAAATTCTAGCCCAATCAGCATCAGTGAAAATGCTAAGCTGCAATGATGGAGAGGGAACCAATTGAAGAGAATAGTGACTGGTTCCATTAAAATATCCTAGGATTCGCTTCACTATAGTCCAATGACCAGCTAAAGCTGCATGCATGAATTGGCATGCCCGGTTGATAACAAATGCAATGTCGGGTCGTGTAAGGGTAGCATATTGCAAGGCCCTAACTATGCTATATCATGAAACAATTGGTCATCTTGTTTTTCAGTGTTAATTAAGCTCTTTGGAGAAATAGATGCTTTGGATGCACTCATGTTTGCTCGGGAGATAATATTTTTGATATATTGTTGTTGACATAGATATAGAGCATTTGCTTTTCGAGTGACTTCGACTCCAAAAAAATATGATATTTTCCTAAATCCTTGATAGAAAATTCTTGCCCAAGCTGCTGAATTATTTTGGAAATACAAGTGGAAGAGGACCCAGTAATGATAAGGTCGTCAACATAGACTAACAAAAATAATCTTGCTTCTCCTTTAGTGTAGATAAAGAGCAAAGGATCGGATCGAGAAATTTGGAATCCAAGATTTTGTAGATGACAAATAAGTCAAGGATACCATGCTCTTGGTGTCTATTTGAGGCTATAGAGTGATTTGTCAAGTTTGCAAACATGGGTGGGATGTAGAGGATCAAAGAAACCATCAGACTAGGTCATGTAGACGTCTCCATCAAGATAGCCATTTAAACATTGTTAGAGTCTAGTTGATGTAGATCCCATTCAAATTGCATAGCCATGGTAAGAAGGACTCTGATTGTCATGGGTTCAATAGTGGACTAAAAGTCTCTTGATAGTTGATGCCAGCTTCTTGTAAAAATCTCCGAGCGCAACTAGTCGGGTTTTATATCAAGTGATGGAACCATCTGCATTGCGTTTGAGTTTGTAGACCCATTTAGAGCTGATAACATTGTTTTCTGGTAGAGGTGGAATGAAGTGCCACGTTTGATTTTGTCGAAGCGCAATGAATTCCTTGAGCATTTCTTGCTGCCATAGTTTGGTAGAAGCTTCATTCCAAGACGTGCGTTCCTTGGATTCGATTGCTCCAATAAGCGCCTTGGGAGTTAATGACCCAGTCATTGATCGAGTTGTCATCGTGTGAGTATGGCAAGTTGGTCTTGAGATATGTAGATCAATCTCTTTGTTATAGGTTGTCTCATGTAGAAATGCTTGTGATGGCGATGGTTATTGATCTTGAATATTGGAATCTGCATTATCTTCACCAAACTGGAGATGTTGCAGCCATATTGAAAGACAATAAAGTTAGTTGAGTGGCTGGAGCAATGACGTTGAGATCTTGATCCTGAGAACTGAATAAATAATGTTAACATTAGGTGGAACAATACCTTAAGGAGGCAGGTGTTCAATACGATCATCATGTTTATAGACTACAATACTTTTTGTTTTTTGATCCATAGTTCAAGTTTTTTCTGCATCGTCTTTGGGTAGTGAGACCTTATGAGAAGAAGGATTTTCAAAGGGTGCTTCATCAAATGGCAGGTCACAATAATTTATTTTCGACTTTCATCAAAGTAGAGATATCCTTTTTGTCTATTAGCATATTCAAGGAAAATGCATTTAACAGTCTTAGGTTGAAATTTCAAGAAATTGGTGGGAGTAAGAAGGGGATAGCATTTTGATACAAAAACTTGAAGATAGCCATAGTCGGGTGGCTGTCTAAACAATTTTTTAAAATGAAATTGGCGATTTAACTTAATTGTCGGAAGCCGATTAATAATATATATGGTTGTTATACAAGCATCAACCCAAAAGGAAAATTTTAATCTTGCATCATGCATCATACTGAGGGCAGTTTCTACAACATGTTTGTTCTTGCGCTCTACTATTCCATTCTGCTCAGGGGTATATGGACATGAAAAACGATGTAGGATTTCATTCACCTCAGAGAATTGTCGCAACTCATTATTATAAAACTTTCCTCCATTATCTGATTGGATAGTGGATATGTAATATCCTAGTTGCTTCTCCACAAGTAATCTGAAATTTTTGAAGCATTCAGCAACGTCAAATTTGGCCTTTAATGGGAAAATGTAGGAGTAACAAGAAAAGTTGTCCACAATGAACAGAAAATATCTGAATCCTGTCTCTAGCATCCATGGGAGCTGGTCCCCAAACGTCTATATGCAAGATTTGTAATGGATGAGTAGCAATGAAATTCATAAGTAGGGAAAGGTTGTTTGTGAGATTTTCCAATGATGCACAATTCACACAATCTAGAACCTTTGGAGCATTATTGAAATACAGCTATGCAAATAAAGAAAGTTAACAATAGTCTTATTTGCATGGCCTAATCGCCTATGCTACAAAAAAAAATTGTGTAGAATTAGAACTTAATAGAAACCAGCTATTAAACGTTGCTGCTCACTACTTCTGCCTTCTCTTGGTGCAGAGATAAGATATAGTCCATTATGTACCTTTGGCCCCCGAAGTAGTACCTTCCCCATTTGTAGTTCCTCTGTAATAAATTTATGGGGTAAGAACTCAAATGTGCAGTTATTATCAGATGTAAACTTTTCCACAAATAATAAGTTATGAGATATTCTAGAAACATGTAATTGAGCATAAAAGAATTTTCATCCATATTAACAAATAAGTCTCCTTTATGACAAATAGACAGATAAGAGCCATTACCGATCATAACACCACTTGCTCCTTCATGTGTTGTTTTGTTTTTCATCATGTCTTCATTGGCTACAATGTGATTTGTAGTGCTAGTATTGATACCAATATTCTTCTGCAATTTCTTGAATGTTCATAGCAAAGAACACTTAAGGGATATCATAGCATGATCTAGCATAATATCCTATTCTGCTACAATACTGACATATGATAGGACTTTTCTGATAGCCTTTTTTGTTAGAATCATAGTTGCGTTGGGATTGATATTGGTGTTGCCTTGACCTTGATTTTGAGCTTGTTGTCCTCATCCATATTCTTGGAACCAACCTCTTCCACAGCAGCCACCATAGCCGTGATAGAATTTGCGTCTTCTTCCTCGGTTGTGGAAGGCACGTTCACCAGTTGTGTCATCTTTTGAGATATATCTCTTTCAAGCAAAGGAGACTAGAGTAAATGAAATCATTTTGCTTGATTAAGAAGAAAATCAACCAGCTGTTGTGTCATCTTTTGAGATATATCTCTTTCAAGCAAGGGAGACTTGAGTAAATGAAGTCATTTTTATTGATTAAAAAGAAAATTAACCAGCTCTGTGGTGGTGATTTTTGAAGGGTGGATTCCAGCAGTAAGAAGAGTTATGAAACTTTTGTATTCTACTGAAAGGCCGTTCATAACAGGCAACGTGTCTCCCAAAAATCTGATTCTCTCCAGATAAGTCCTCATACTCATAAATCCTTTTCTTATAAAATGCAATTCCTTTTTGAGAAGCACTCGCAGTGGATGCTGAGAGCCATACGCTTTTTTCAAAGTAGTTCAGGCTGATGACGCTCAAACAATTTGACCAAGAACAGTCATTCACTGTAGCTTTTATCCAGCTGAGAGCAAGATGATCAGAATTGCGCCATTGCTTATACTTTAGATTGGGATCAATTTTCCCATTGGTAGACATAGTTTTTGATGGAGCTGTTCCATCCACATACTCAAGAAGATCCTGTGATTCCATCACTTATTCCAGCTAACTTCTCTAATAAAGATAGTTATCTCCATTGAGCTTAACATATACTAAAGCGTTGATGGCATTCCTTTGAGTAGCAGGGATAAAAGAGAAAACGGATGCCATTAGTCCAGAAGAAGAAGAGGGCTATGATACCATGAAGAAAAAGATAATTCAATAAACTTTATTTCTTTCCCCCTTTTTTTTTACCATGGTTTACAACTCTATATATAATTTACAAATGAGATAATTATGTTAACAACATTAAATGACATCAATAAGAGATTCATAAGGTTTTCTGTTTCTAAATTGTAAATCTGATCATAAAGACTCATAACCACTTGCTATATTTTAGTCAGGGATTTCCTCGAAAGTGATAGCGTACTCGAATGGATACGGACGATCTCCGCAGTACACCGCGAACGCAGATTGCTGAAAAAGTTAGGGAGGACCTTCACAGTTAACAGAAATATATGTGAAAGAAAGCTCTTGTTTGCCTTCAAATTTTGCTAGTTACGGCCATCCATTGCCTTGCAAGGGCCACACGCTCCCCGGTCGCCTTCTTCCTGATCTCCACCACCACGGCCCACAGCTTCCCCTTGTGTGTCAATGCCCTGGACTCGATCTCCACTTCCTCCTGCACCATTTCAATTTTTACCATACTATTCAATCTATATGTTCAGGTAAATTGCCAGGTTAGAGCGTTATAGGCAGGCCAGAGAATAAATCGATCGGGGGATCAGTTCACGCTCGGGATAATGATATATGGGAAGAACAAAGGCTCAAGGACCGCCATTGTAAGCTGTTAATCATGGCAGCCGAAGACTTTTCGCCCATCTGCTTTTCTCTGTTGCCCAGAGATTTGAGCTCAGACTTGGGACAATAAATTTAGATTCACCAATTTAAATAAAGAATCGTGTCAGATTGGGTGTTTTATCAGTTTCTTACACTTGTTTTGACCTACATTATTTGAGATTCGACCTGACCTGCGGTCTTCGTCTGATGATCTTATCTGAAATATAAAACTAATAGGATCGGTGACCCATGTTTCTGTGAACGACTCCTTGTGTAATCAGAACTTCCGGCTCATTCCAAGGAGAGAGCGGAAAAAAGAGAGAGAGGGGGGGAGATCACCTTGGCCGCGACCTCTGAGAAGTAAGAGATGGAATATTCCACGGAAATTGGGGTTGGTAGGTCATACGACATAACGGCAAGGGCGCACATGTCGTCCATCAGCGTCGCCATGGCTCCTCTGCTCCACTTCCCTTCACTGTCCTTTCCTCCCCAACAATCGAAACCATGAGTCCATGTCATTTGAGAGCGAGCGAGCGAGCGAGAGAGAGAGAGAGAGGAATACCGTGACCGATCTGGGGACGCAGAGGGAGCAGACGAAGCGGGCGCGCTCGGTGCGGACGAACCTCAGGCCGGCGATGGCGAGGTACTCGTGCGTCCCTTCTTTCTCCGCCAGGCATTTCACCGACTCCAGCCATTCCCTCGCCCTCCTCACTCCATCTTCTTCCCTCCCATTTCCCCCCTTCATCTCCCCCTCTTCTTTCCTTCCTTCTGCTGCCTTATCAAAAATTAAGGCAAGAAAATAATTACAAGGCCGAGTAATGGACTCCTCAGGAAAAGGACGGGCACCGAAAACGCGGACTTCTTTCATTTCTACCTACGAGCCACCTCACCAAAAGCAAAATTTCCAAGCCCTTGTCGACGTTGTCGTTTGCCTTGTGCAGACAAGGCAGCACAGCAATGGCCGATCATCTCCCCTTCGGTCCCACCCCGGATGATCGCGTTCTTCTCTGATCTCCGGAATAGGACCCCGTCGGTGGGAAGTGGAGTCAAAACCAGCAGCTGCCGGAGAAGCCACGCTTCGTGGTTACCCGCTGGCCGGGTGGCGACTATTCTTTCGTGTGCCGGATTGCCTCCCCGGATTTTTCATTTATACTACCACTTCTAAGCTGTAATCCCAGTTCCTCCTCATTCAATTTGCATTTACCAAATAAGGGTCCATTTCCAATGATTGCCTTATCGTTGTTTGGTTTGACAAAAGTTTTGCCATACACGATTATCAGAAAATGAAAACATGATTTCAAGTATAGAAAAAAAAAAGCAAAAATGCCTTTTCTCTCTCCTCTCTCGATTACTGCGGATTCCGTGTAACCGTGTTCGGTGGCAGCCATTCCAGATGGCCGGCGAAAGCCCTAGGAGCGGCGTGGCTCCGGCTGAACCTAAAGTGAGTTTCCTTTGTTTACTCTCTTTTTAAAGTGCTTGTATGATTGTGTCTTAACGTAGGTTGCAGCGGCCGAGACCTGGGCAACCCTACTGCAGCAAACCCAAGGTGTGTTCTGTTTTGTTTGTTTGTTATTTTAACACAGGTCGAACAGAGTCTCTCTCTCTCTCTCTCTATATATATATATATATATAAATATATATATATATATATATATATATATATATGAGTCCCTTCAGCCAATTTTTCCGGCTTGGCTAATTGAAGATGTGACAAAAAACATAAAACAAAAGGAAAAGGAGTTAACCGGACGATCTACAACTACTACTTTTGATATAATACATTTTTCTAAGGGGCAGCTTGATTAAGGAAAAAAGTTTGCTAAAAGGCTGGACTTTTGACTTCTACGTTTGGTTTAACAAAAATTTAGCCATATGCGGTTATAAGAAAGATCAGAAGCTAAGATTTTGCATGTCAATAAGAAAAATAAGTGGATTTAATCACTTTCAGAATAACTTCTACCAAAAGTTTTGACTAGCTAACGGTGAAGTATATAAAATCATGGCCATGAAGAAGAGATAATACAATGGATGACTTGTAACCCCAACAATTATGCGCTTGCGACCATGAACAAGAGATCAGGAATGAAAGTCGGTTTGGGTAGGGATCGGATTAGACCTAAGCAGTTCTTAAACAGATCAAAACTAATCCCAAGATTACCTTTAAATAAATTTTCCTGTTTTTCTTGAGAAAACTTTCGACTCAGGGGCATTTATCACTGTAAGAACAGATTTTTTGCGCCAACATTTAAATTCAGTTTAAACAATAATATAAGAGTTGCAAGCGAAGTTGGTCGCTTGCCATTAATAAGAGAAACGATCACATAGTTATCAGCAATAAGCCAATGGAAGCTCGCTCCGATACCATGAAACAAAAAACTCAACCACAACTTCAATGGGTCGGTCAATCTTCTAATCAACATTCGTCGCTTAATCTCTTTTTCAGTTCTTTCTTGTTCACCTGTAATATTTAGAAAAGAAAGTTGCTCACGACCGACAATCATCAGATTCGTGAATCCTCTGTAGCAAAGATAATAACGGCTAGGCGATAGGAAAAAACAAACCTTTCCCATGGCATTGCGAGGAAGGGAACTCCAGAGAAATAACCTTGTTGGCAGCTGAAAGAAGGCAAAAACGAATGCGTAGCACAATTAATCATCAATCAAAAAAGCAAAAGCATAAATTCAAATTCATAAAACCTCCAGCCAACATGGAGGTGAGTGTTGTAAGCCAAAAGCTGGTATACGTATCAGCGACTCACTGGAGGCAACATCAACTTCAAGTTTTGCAAAAAATCAACCAAGTTAGAAATAAGAAATCCCATGTTTTCATTTTCTAAACATGAAATACCAGGAAAAACAATATATAGCCTTTTTTTTTCTAAGAGCTGCTCTTTCCGTCCTTCCATTTAACATGCCAGATAGACCTACTTCAAAGTATAAAATAATCCAAAATGGACATTAAAATGGACGCAACTTACACGAATCTCATTACAAGGTGCCAACGCAAGTACTGCGTGAGAAAGAGAGAGAGAGAGAGAGAGAGATTGAAAATGAGATCATAGCAAGAAAAGGACATAGTGGAATACTTTGTAGGGTGCAAGCTTATCCTTCGCCCAGGACTGAAGCTCTTTGAGGGTAATGGCTGGCATGAATTCTCCGTTTTCCTTTGTCTTTGCATCTGCTGCAGGCACTATGATTGCACAAACAGCTTCCCCATAGTCTAAGTCAGGCAAGCCTAGTACACAACACTCTGACACTGCTGGATGCTGAAAGAAAAACAAGTGTTAAATTGACACAGCATCTAGTTACTTCCGAGATCAGTTTGTCATATCTTGTTTGTGTTTAACAGAGAACCTAGTGACTCAGCCTTAAAGTTACTTTCGAGAACAAAATTCAAGCATAAGTACAATACCCAAGCAGATGAAAATTTATGGTGTCCATTATAAGTAACGTGAACCCGAATAAAACTAGGAAAGTAGAAATTGCACAAATCCGCCAAGACCAAAACATAGATGACACTGCATTAAAATTACAATCAATTTGGTTGCCTTGACAGAGACCTATGTATAATGGAGATTCTTGCAGATAGTGACATATTTTCTTAATGTATATTCATATATTTGTAATGTTATGTTTAGGGCATTTACTAGATGTTCGAACTGTCAAATTAACATACTTCGATTCCATCTTGGTAAATCAAGTTTATGTTTTAGCAAATGTAACCCTTCTTAAAGATGGACACAGCTATGAAGAAAAATCCAGCAACAATATAGAGTGTTGCTGGATTATTTTCTTGTTGATTTACTACATCGTTACTATATTTGCACCCAAGATAATACTATGAACAACAACGATGATGATTGAAGACCAAGCGAAATCATAACCAGATTCTGGGTTGTAAACAAAATAGTGACTACATGCTTCAACAGTCAGAGTTGAGAGTAGGACAGAAAACGGAAACAACACTAGAAAGTTTACACAAAATTTTGAGGAATTACCTTAAAGGAACCATGTACCTCATTATATTTAAATAGCTTATTCCAAGTAGCGTTTGCAATTTATTCAATTTTGCAGCTAATAGCAAACATTACAATGAATTTATTATTCAAAATTGAAATGTTCAAATACGATTTTGCTATTCCTGAAACAATCAAATAAATTCTGTATCAAAACAGGAGGTCGATAATTTTGTTGGATTTTCTAGGCCACCGAGGACTGATGATTCTCATGACCTTGTAAACCGCTCTCAAGTTCCTTTGCATGGTATATAATCCACAATGAATACATCACGAGCCCATTATATAATCCACACTCTGGAAATCAATAACTCCGAAGATCCTTTTGTAAAAAATTTTGGCAGCTAAGCTTTACACAGCTGACCCAACAGTTCCATTATCCATAAGAACTGAAAGGCCAAGTCCTGCATTTCTTGCAAAACTTGTAGCAATTCTTGTGTTCATTCAAGCTCAGATATTAGGTAAGATTTGAAAATTATGTGTTCGATAATGAGGTTGAGGGTTCGATCAACTGACAAACCTTAGACTGTCACTAACTTCTACAAGCAAAAATTGATGCAACCACATCAAGACAGTCCGCACATAACTTTACCTAGTGATGTCATATAATCAAAGAAAAATTCAAGGGTACCTACTGAATACTTGAACAGGATTTTACAAGGATAGCAATCATTTTAATTTCAATAAGCAACAAAATACACTTGCCTCCAAAAGAACGGCTTCAATTTCCAAAGCGGATAACTTATATCCACCAACTTTCATGATATCAGCACTTGTGCCTACAGATGGCAATTCGGACATGTCAATTTAGCTTCACAAGCCATAGTTACCAATATTTATTACACATTAACTATCTGGCAACCAGAAAAAACAAATGAATTCTAAAAGCATGGTCGCTATAATGTGAAGGCATACTGCTAAAAAAAGTTATAACTATATCACGCTTGACAGACTTAAGATCTCTTCAAAATAAATAGAATGAGAATGTGACAACTATACTGTGCATAATGTGCAGGATATACATTCACTAGCAATTACATTGTGACCCATAAAATTGTAGGTTGAGAAGCAGCACGCTGAAAATGTGCAAAGGGTTTCAATTCAAAAACTGTGAACTTACGTCCCAAGATTATGTAGTAGCCATCCTCATCCACCTTTACAGTGTCTCCAGTTTTAAAGTATCCTCCATCCACAAATGACTCCTTTGTTACCTAGAATACAGCGAACACTGTTTCAGAACACTGTCACAAATATCAGCAATATTTTCAAAACATTACAAAAAAATGCCAAAATAAGTTTAAAAAAAAACTAGGCCATGATATTTTGAAATAATGGCAAAAAAAATATCGCCGAACATTGTGATATTTTTGCAAGGTTGTTCAAAGATTATTTTTAATATATTTTAAATTTTTTGTTTCTTCTGTTCTGATATTTGAATAACTATTGTGGATTTTAAAATTTTTTATAAGAAAAATTAGCAAAATTCCCATGATTTCATAAATTTTCTATTAATTTTTATAACATTTTCATTTTCTGTTTTTAATAAGATTTTCTTTTTAAATTCTGAGATATTTCCAATAAAAAGAAACTTCCTAAATCCAAATTAGTAGCCGAGAAAATCCTTGCCGGTAAAAGCCTGAGAAAGATATTTATGACAATGTTTTATAATATGAATGTTATTTATGACAATGTTTTATAATATGAATGTCCCATAAGGTACATCAACAATAGCTAAATGTTATTTCATGTGCAATGACACAACGAAGAGAAGCAACATGTTTTTTCTTTCTCCAATAAAAAGAGTCCAAGGTCAAGAGGAAAAAGCCAGAAAATGAAAAAAAAAAAAAAAGAAACAGTCAGGGTCTCAGAGAAAAATCAATCAGAAGTGATAATTCTGTCTTCTCAAAGGATTCTTAAAAGACTGAAAACAGGTGATGTAAAATAGGAAGAACTTGCAGAAAAAACACAGAAAAGGGCTCTTTACAGGCAAAGCATACAAATTTTGCACTTGCACAGAAGTTCGTGGATGGCAGGACAATTAAATGAACTTATAAAAGAAGCACAGAAGAAAGATTAAACTCTGGAAGCTGAAGTATTTTCCATCTAACGGTACAAAGACAAGGAATTGTTATACCTTTAAGCCTAATGACGAGAATACCATGCTACAAGAAAAAATGACCACGAAGGAGGATTTCTATAAAAAGAACATAGTCCTATTCCAGTAGAGTTCTAAACTGATCAAAGTATTCCCTCTCTCTCTCTCTCTCTCTCTCTCTATATATATATATATATATATATATATATATATATATATATATACACACACACACACACACACACACACATATATATATATATATATAGAGAGAGAGAGAGAGATCATGGTCAATCTCAGAAGTGCCGTGGAGGATCATAGATCCAGGATGTGATCAGACAAAACATATTCCCAATTTTGCCATCACGACACAAAAAAGAAGTCAATTATTAGAATTAGACAAGATGATTCAAAAAGTATGAAACAACATAACCTTGCAAATCAAGGTCAAGGGCATGGATCTGCACGTCCTAGTATACTTAGGTCCTCAAAGACTGGGAAGTTAAAACAGTTTACCAAGTTAACAAAACATGCCTGTCATTTTTTCACATGTTTCCTGGATTCAAGTGGGCCTACAAGTTATATTTCTAGCTAAATGAAGCTACACTTTTTAACCATGATCACTTGCATCTACAAGCATACGTACATATTATTTGCCAACGTGGAGAAAAGATAAATCCTAAGTAGGTAGATACAGCCAAAAAACTCAAAAAGTGTGATCAAGAGCTTACCTCAGGTTGTTTCCAGTATTCCTTGAAAAGTGAAGGACTTTTAACACACAGCTCTCCTACATCTGCTGTACCACTTCCAGCTTCTGCAAGGATTTTGACCTAAAGTAACATCATTAAACATAGGATTAACACTAGTGTAATGAAGCAGAAGAGTCCTAAAAGAATGAAAGCTAGTGGAGGGTTCTGTATAACCTGAACATGCGGAAGAGGTTTACCAACAGTACCTCCTTTGCGGACACCTCTCAAGGGATTTGAAAGTGCCATCACAAACTGTTAATTTGAGATAATATTAATGACTAAAAAAATGATAAAAACATCAATATAATCATGTTGATGAAAATTGCCATCATGTATGCACATGAGGCACACAGCCAAGAGGATCCAGTTCCAGGTTACCAAATGAGTCAAAAGTAACTTACTTCCAACAAACGTAAGAACTGATATATGTGATTTTAAGCAAAGATCTATTTAATCTGCATTTCCTTCCAGAAATTTCCTAAACATACTCAATTATCACGATTTGGTATAATGACAGGATAGTTGATTGGTACCTGTGTTCAGTTCATAGCCAATTAGAAGCTACTCTCAAACTTGTTGAATAAGGAAAAGTAGTTTCGCGCTGCACTAACCTCAGTCATGCCATAACGCTCCAAAAGACGATGTCCTGTTATGTTTTCCCATTGTTGCATGACCGGGTAAGGAAGTGCAGAGGAGCCACACATCTGCCAAACAACAACAGAGGTAAATGTGCAAAGAACAAGAATTAAAAGTACCATTAATCATAAAATTCATCTCAAAAAGAACTTATTTTAGGAAAACCTAGACCTCCAGTTGTTCAGTGACAAGCTCTTTTTAACACCATAAAGCATGAAAGGACTGAGAGAAAGAGAGAGAGAGAGAGAGATTGGATGGTTTGCTCATTGGGCACCTGATAGGCTGATACTTCTCTAGTTTTGTCCCTTCACCTTACAAGAAATAGTAATGCCACATTTACTCTTAGAATTGTAAATTCCACCCCAGTATGGACGTAGACTCTATGGGTGATAAAATAATTCCAACATGTATGAACTGCATCAATCTCCAACGATCAAGCTCAACAGCAGATACAAGTAGGGTATTGCCATCTTTTCAAGGCGTTATTCTGTACTCTCTAACTCCAAGGATGAATAAAATGGGCCTTAACATAATCTCCAACAAAATAATCTACAGATGTTCCTTTTCATCAGCTAACCTCATAATTCTCAATCTTACTCACCCATCAAATGCCAATTTGAAGAATAAGCAAGATATCGTTTCATATGGGCATTAGAATGACAAATGAAATCTACTTACACTGAAAATGAAAATGTAACAGGATTGACATCAAAGTTTACCATAAGGCGCAGCTGGCGTGCAGCTGATGCAGAAGCAAGCTGCAATTCTGAATCCAGTGCATCATAGCCTTGCAGTAGCCTTGTGTACATGGTTGGAACCTAAACACAGTGGCATGCAATCAGCCCAAGAAACAAGTCAAGGAGACTTCGTAGAAAAAGTAAAACTTTGGGTAGACTTGCCCACAGAAGAACATGCTGAGTAGAATCATGAACAAGTGGCACACAACTCTTAATGAACACTAACATATTCAGTTTTGATATAGTTGTAAAGCCATCTTATTTGAAGCCACTCTAGTAGTGAGCCAATTAAATATCTCCATCATGAAAGATTTCATGATATCTTAGCATACAGAAGAACTTCCAACACAGTACAGAGAAACAACTCACTCCAGTGAAAACAGTGATAGCATCATTAGCTCTGTTCCCATCTTGTGGATATGATTCCCGCCATCTCTGCCAAATGCCTCTTACAGTAAACTTTGGCATGAATTCAACCTTCAAAACAGCAGTACCAGTTGCAACAGCAAGCAAAAAAGTAGATGTCAAGTCATGTAAAAATATTTCATGCAAAAAGCAAATCACACTGGTCTGGAAAAGGAATTACCACAGACCCCGCATAAAGAGGGGCAAACAAAGCATTGAAAAGACCATGAACATGTGATACAAAGTTAAGGATCCAGTCGTTGACATTCAGAGAAAAAGGAAAAACAAATTAACAGCTGATCAGCATTGCCGAACACAGTACAATTTCAAAAAGAATCAATGAGAACAAAATAACTTTAGCAAAGTAACTCCCAAGCTATGTCACACGGATACGGCAGAATGGTTCAAGTACCGGCGTCGACACGCCGACACGGGGATCCCGACACGGCGATACGGCTGGATACGTTTTGGATCGGGTCTGGGTCAGACCCGATCCAAACCACTTTTATAACCGATTTTTTAACCCATTTTGTTTTACGCATTAACACTTACCCTCGATCGTCGACCTTCCTTTACCCTCGACGGCTTCCGCGGCAGGCTGGCAGCACAGTTCGGCAATGGCGGGCGACGGCGACGACCTCCGGCGACTTCCGGTGGCGTCCGGCGGCAGCCGGCGACAGACAGGTAAGTGTTTCTTTTGTCTATTATTTTCGATATTAGAAGTTAGGGTTTCAACTTTTATTTGGGGATTTTTTAGATTGGGTATTTCTTGCCGATTTTGGGATGTTTTCGGTTTAGAATCATATTCTTCAATGCTATGTGTGATGTTTTATTTCACTGTTTCATAAATTTTATGTTCATTATACGTTTTTTCCATCTTTTTTTTATGTTTAATGTATATTGGGCATTTCTTGCCGATTTGGGGATGTTTTGGTTTGAAGATTGGACGGTTTAGAATCATATTTTTCATCTTATGTGCGATGTTTTATTTCACTGTTTCATAAATTTTATGTTCATTATACGTTTTTTCCATCTTTTTATCATTTTTATTTTTTTTGAATTTAATATTCGCCGTGTCCGCGTATCCTAAAATTTTGAAACTTGCCGTATCCCCGTACCCGTACCCGTACCCACAGGATACCCGTACCCGTATCCGTGTGACATAGCTCCCAAGAGAGTATATTAATTGATGGATATGATGCAAAGGAAGACAATTCAAAAACTGATCAGCGGAAGTATATCCCCATGCTTCTGTCAGGATTTGAACCTGCACCATAAAAGAAAAATCTACATAAAAATTCCTGATATATGAAATTAATTCAAGTCCCTGTTAAACACTCTACTTGCAGATAATAACCTATGACTTGGAACCTAGAACGAATGCAGAATTACAGTACTATTGTGTAAAAGATCTCTTCAAGATGAGATCATGACCTGTGATATGATACCATTATGAGTGTGGACAACACCTTTAGGTTTTCCTGTCGTACCACTTGTGTATACAATCAAGGCAGGATTTTCTCCTGCAAAACTACACAAAGTTACAAAAAACATTCCATTACCACAAGCAGCATTCATTTATTTGCCAATTACCTTCTATCATATTTGTGCTTTCAATTTCCCCCCACAGATTAGCTAGTTGGCTGACATTTCCAGCTGTAGATTCTGTAGGCAAAACTTTATCACATGAAATACTTGGGACAGGCGGAATGAGCATAAATTTTGCAGAACATTTGGCAGCAACACTCTCCATAACTATTTGATGATCTTCAGGGCTCAAAAGCACAGATACTTCCTATATCAAATAACATCAATTTTTTACATACCATTTTTTCAGCATCATAACACAAGCCAGGTAAAATTGTCTAATATTGAAAAAGTAAAAGCTACAAAAGTAACAAACATAACCTGGATATCTGTACCTCCACCCACCACCACCACCACTACCCCCACCCCCTCAAAAAGAAAATGACAAAAAGACAAAAAAAGGAGGTTGAGTCCCTTAAGTTGAAGAATCTAACTGAAATACACCTCAAGTTCTGGTACAATATCCACCAACGCAATATAAACATTCTTACTACAAAATGGAGAAACCTTGCCTAAAAGGCTGCTTGTTATCAATTTAATGACTATTGCTTTCTGCTTCATTATAAGCAAGCAAAGCCTTAATTTGTAGCTTGACCATTGAAAAGTGAATGGATATTAAGGAGGTAGAGGGAGAAAATTCTTTGAACAACAAAACAAGATGGACAAGGTTCATATGCTAAAACGCAGCTTCCTTGCAGGACATCACAACCACATATCTATTTTAATTATTCAAATAAATACAGATAATTTGGGCATTTACTCTATTTATATCAACACGATACTTGTTTGCATTGAAAAATGCAGAGGTTGTTGATGATTGCACTCCTCTCAGACTGGATCGTAAATCACCACCTAAAGTTTGAACCACTTCCACTCCCATCAAATACACAGGCAAAACTTGGAAGGTGCACACTGAGGGACATGACAGACAAGACCCGTGGAATAACTGAACATGACTTTTCTAAAGATAGTGTGATTTTACACCCGCTAAATATGGCAACTGTTAGTTAATGACAACAAGAAACAACACATGAAGGAATAAAAATTAAGGCAAAAGACGAACCGAATCATTCATCACATGGAAAAGCTCAGCCTCTGGATAACTGAGAGCAAGTGGAACTGCAACTCCTCCACTAAGCCATGTAGCCAAAACTGAAGATATAAACTCAGCTGAAGGTTTAGCCACAATTCCAACCCTAGCCCCATTAAGATGCCCTTGTCCTCGTATGACTTGTTTTGGAGGACAACCACATCCACTTTCAGTCCCATTAAATGCCTAGATAGGTCAAAAAACATGCAACAGCAGCATTTTAGTAAAAACCATCTTCTGTACATACTATTGAACATGCAAAATAGTTGTGACATCAACTCTTCAACAAGGGAAAGTCATCACAGGAAGATCCAAAAGAGAGAGGAAGAACTTATTTCTTCAAAAACTGGACAAGTCACCGTATTAAGTTATTAACATTAAAAATTTTGACTAGCATTCCTTACGGAGTCTGTGTGGTGGTTTTGGCTTTCTTGGAAACACATAGAAATTTGCAAAGCAGATGTCAGAAGTTGAAAGTAGCTGTGACTCTTCCCTCCAGCTCTTACAGCAACTTTTTCATGGGCCATAGAACCAATCTTTGCAGCTGATTTGACCAACTCCATGAGGATAGTAGACGATGGTCCTGAAGTACCTTATGCAAATTTCAGATCAGATGAATGAATAGCAGACCCAGTATATGTTTCAATTACTGGACAAGACCCTGATGACTGTTTGAATATACCAGGTATGGAAAAGTATGAGTTCATAATATACAAATTTCGAGCACAATTGTATCCTGATTTGTCCAACTTTTATGGATGTCAGAACCTTAAAATATGACTTATCATTTAGCTAAATCCATTGCTGGTCTGTCCAATAAAGGAATTCAAACAAGAAGAAGAAATTTAGTGCTTCTTTCCATACTACAGTTTTGCAGTCACAAACCCAAAAGACAAATGTATGAAGCAGACAATACCTGTGCATGAACAATCGATAACAGAAGACAATGTTTAGAAAATTTGGAACAAAAACAAAGACTAGGTATAAAACTATGTCACGTAGGTATAGGTATGGGTACGGACCATTTTCAAAAAGCTTGGATACAAAAGTACGATCATAGTCACAAATAACGTTTTGCAGTTTTAAATGGCGAGGTTTTTCTCAGGTATAATACAGCGAGCTTGAAAAAAACAGGAAAAATATGGGAAATTTTTAAAAATTTAAAAAAAGTAAAAATAGGGGGAAAATAAAATAAGTGAGAAACTAATAACCTATGTCACATAGGTAGGGGTACGGGTGTGGGTACGAGTACCGAAGCTGGTATGGGTACAGACCATTTTCAAAAAATTTGGGTGCGGGGGTACGAGTACCGATGCTGGTATGTGTGTGTGTGTGTGTGTGTGTGTGTGTCAAAAAATTTCAAAATGAATAATATATTCACAAAATACAATATGGAAGTAATTAACATACAAATATATCAGCTTTCTTGATTCTCCATCGCATCATCAAGATTAGAATGAGCAACAGGTCACGCTTTTAAGATATATTGACATTGCTTTGGTTATGGCTCACACTATTATCGAAGAGTCAAGTTATAAAGAAGGAATGGATTTTCGAAACATTGTATGGAAGATTTTAAATGAAAAGTTGTGAGGAACTATGTACAAGAAAGGTTTAGAGTGAAAAAGAAAGATTTTAAATGAAAAGTTGTGAGGAACTATGCACAAGAAAGGTTTAGAGTGAAAAAGGAAACAAAAAAAGAGAGGGGGATTTTTAATTTTCAACTCAAAACTGGACAACTTTGGACTTGGTCAAAGTTGACCAAGTCTGAAAATGAACAAAAATGATCTTGGGTACGTTGACCGTACCCGGTACTGCACTGACCGCACCAGGGCCGTACCCGTACAGTACCCGTATCATACGGGTTTAAGAGGAGTACCCGTGTGACATAGCTAATAACACAAACATCCAAAGATAAGTAGATTTGCAACACAAAAAAACTGTTTGGCATTAAAAAAATAAAAAAAAAGTAAAAAAAACGCGTTAAAAGCGTGTTTTTTGTTTTTAACGTTTTCTAAAAAAAATGCATTTTTTTTAACATTTTAAACAGCCATTTAATTTGTCACGTTTTTTTCAAAAAAAAAAATGCTTTTTGTGATTATATACAATCATATATATAATAACAAAAAAAATTCAAACAAACAAAACAACACATTCATGATTCAAAATGTATAGATTATGAAGAAGAAACTAATGAACAAAGTACGAAAGTAACAAACATACTTAAAAAAACCTAATTTTTGGACAGAAGTGGACTTGGTCAACGTTGACCGAGTCCAAAAAAGGATGAATATGGTCCTGGATACGTTGACCATACTCGATACTGCTTTAACCATACCTAGGACGTACCCAAAGGCATACCCATACCCAATTGTACCAGTATGCTATGGGTACAGCTCCACAAAACAGGCATACCCTTACCCTTATCGTATGGTATGGTACGGGTACTGCTTCATAAAAGCAATACTTGTGTGACATAGATATATAAGTACATACACTTCATGTACCTTGTCCTCCACATTAAAAATTAAAGAATGCCTTTCAAGAGACAGGGATGAACTTTGGACAGTAAAAAGTAGAAAACAAGGACCAGTGCTTCAAAGTTCAAGTAATATATCCTTCTTTTGTTTCAGGATTTCATCATATGACTGTAAACAAGGAACCACCTAACAAACATATAAAGGTTTGTTCTCAAAAGGAAAAAATCATATGTCAACATAAGTCCACACAAAATTGCAAATATCATTTTATTTCCAAATTTTTTTCCACACAACAGTGGCATCAATCAACAAATACCATTCTATTTCCAAAACTCTTCCCACAACGGTGGCATCAATCAACGGCTAATCGTCAGCCATTCCACTTCACAAAATTCAAGCAGAAAGAAAAAACGGTAGTTTTGTAGCTCAGCTTCAAATATGGAGGACCAAAAGTAGTAAAGCTTCATTAAGAGGATAGCAGCATTCCAATAGAAATATATGCACAGCATTCCAATAGAAATATATGCACAATTACCTAAATACATCGAGAGCAATTTATAAAAAGACGGATCTAGATCATTTAGCAGCTGCCAAAATGCAAGGTTGCAAACGAAGAGAAAACAGGAAAACAAATCAGATCGCAGATCAATTCCTCATCAAGCAAGTCAACTTCATAATTCATACTAAACTAACCAAAAGAAGGAAAACGAAGGTTCAAACATCGTCACTCCTAAGACTCCACTCATCAAGGAAGAAAGATCAACATTCGACCGATCACAATGGAGAATTTCAAACACTCACCAAGAAAGCCTACGTTAAGAACAGAATCAACAAACAACTCATAGAAACGAGCCGTTTCCATTCTTCGAATTCAAGCGTCTTCTGACCTAATTCGGAATGAGCCTAACAAAGGAAACAAGACAAGCTAGCCAACTGTTCTTTTCCTTTTCCTTCTACTCCTTCATTCAACCAAAATTAAATCTCAACTCCAATAATAAAATCACCTGCAGCAACCACAGATTTCACAAAAGCGACAACGAACAAAACAAAAAACAAAAGCAAAACCGAACGGGAAAGCGCAGGCCGATTCATAAACTGCATTAAGAGAGCAATCGGCCGGTAAAAGGTAAGAAGAAAAGCTAACTAGACCTCCACATCTCCATACAAAGATTCACATCAGTAGAACACTAAAAACTCAGCTTCTTCCCGTAATCCATAAACCACAAATTCGGCGTGTGAGTGTGCATGCGTGAGAGATAGAAAGAGAGAGGAAGGGAGGTGGCGTGCCTGAGAAGAGACGAGAGGCAGTGTGGCGAGGGAAGCGAGAGTGGAGGATACAGAGGCGGGACAGATTAGAGAGAGCCATGTACGTCTGTGTTTACGTATATATGCACGTGTAGAGGAGGGAGGGAGGAAGGGAGGGGACGGTGGTTGGTCGGTTAGTTGGGCGTCATGAATGGCCTCCATCTCGCCCCCATCAATGCCTCCGCCTCCCTCTCCCTCTGCTTTAAACCAAAAGGAGGACTCTCATGACTGCTGCCGCCGCTGAGCTGCTTTCAATTTCTCTCTCCATTTCTCCGGCAGATGCCGTTGGCGGTCATTCACTGCCAGTGGCGGGGCGAAGTGGAGAGGCGGGACGACGCAGACCGTAGGGTTCGACGGATCTAAATCCCGTCACTGGGTCGGGTCTTTGGCTGTTCACGAGCCAACTTCGAGTCTACCCGAGCCCTCTTTTTGAATCCAGCTGATTTTTTTAGACTAAAAAAACAAAAGAAAACCATCTTCTTATCATCTATTACTTCTCATATATTCATATATTCAAATTTTTTAATATGAAGAAAATTATGTACCATATATTTTTTTATTTCACAACCGAATTCGATTTGGAGGGGACGTTTAGTTCAGAACCAAATCCAAATTTGACTTTTAAGTATAAAACCCAACTTGAACCCCATTATGATATGTTAAGAACCAAAATGAATATATATTAGATGTAAGATATTATTTTAAATGAATTTGAATCTGAAATCAAATCTGATCTGATATTTGTACTTAAAACTAAACCTGAACCCGAATTAATATGATCCAATTTCATAAATGGGGGTTTTTTTTTTTGGCATTTGTTAAGTATTTCTGTCAGATATCCTATTTGAATCCGATTTATTGATGTCCCATATATTTTTTAAGAAAAGTTCGAATAATTTCTCGGCTTACTTCTAAACTGGTCGGACATATTTGATGATTTGATCCAAATTGTAACCATCGTTCGTATATTCAAATCATTAGGCATCCTGATGTACATTCGAGTCGGTCTATGTATTTCTTATTCCAGATTTGACTTGGAATCGGGTCAAGTTCAAGTCAGATCTGCTTTGGTCTAGAACCAAGAAGTACACAAATTGTACGTATAACAAGATCCTTTTTTACCCTTTCCTTCGAATCTAATACTGGAACGTAGGTTTGGATTAAGCTTTAACCTCGAATGTTAATATTTTGAATCCCTTACGAGGTTGTTTACGAGGTTGTTTGGTAGCATAAATACTATATGAATGTCTCATAAATCGGCCTTGAATCTATTAGGCTAGATTTATGAAATATTAGTTATAATGTTTTATGAATCCACTTCAATGTTTAGGATAGATTCATGGGACACTGCCGCCAAACAACTTCTACAGGTACTTCCCCTTATTCTTGTTGCTTTTGGAAATTTTTAGCCTTGTTCACATTTTTTTAGTCATAATCTTAAATATTTACCTCATGTTTTTCGTTTTGTCGTAAATATGAAAAAGTGCTCCAATTCAGTACTTTTTATGAGTTGGAGGAAATCTCACCGCTTAAGTGAAGGCCAAAAACTTTCCGGTACTACTTCATGTACATCATGGTAATGCTCCCGCTATGCAACTTGGATACTGGTACCCCTTTACTTCTAAATAATCTCCACGGGATGCATTCAATTTTACCATGCCTTGTTTAACTTGTCAACAATTTTTTCAGAACAGAAAAAATGATTATTAAATTGCAATAGTGTATTCAGGTTAGTTCAAGATCCAGTCACCAAAAAGATTCCAAATTTGTTGAACATAACAAACTAAATTTGCTGGTCAACGGGATCAAATTGATTACCTTTTGAATTAGGGGTGAGTGGGGGTTTTGCACGGCCCGATTGAAGGCAAACCCTCACCCAACCCTTCATCCTATAGGTAGAAAGTCTTCTTTTGCAGGGGTGGAGCCAGCATCTTTTTTAGGCAGTCCAACTTTTGGATCTGAATGTGAATCCAAACAATACATGGCGCAACTAAAATTTTTTAATTTTTTCAATATAATTTTGTTTTTCAATTGGCTGGGGTGGGCATGACCTAGGTGGCCCTCCCCCTCCCTCCCCCCCTATTCTTTTGTGTTTTGAAGTACTCATCCCGTCATTCTTTAACTTGTCTGTGAGTCTTTCTGTTGCAATATAAAGAGTTGTTGCCCTAGTGTTTTGAAACAAAAACTAGCAACCAGGGGCAAAGACATGATTTTTTTTTATGAGGGGAACTGAATTATAGTTTCAAAATTTGGATAGGAGCTGAAATATCATTTTTCTAAATCTTTGTATAGAATAAATGAAATTTTCAGATTTTATATGCAATTTTAAGAAAAAAAATTGAATGGCTGGGGGGGGGGGGAGGCCAGGGCCCCTTTATTGTGCCAACCTTCTCAAAATGATAACCTTTTGATTCAAATTAACAAATTAAAATAATAAAACAAAAAAAATTAATAATAACAAAAAGTTTCACATATCTCCATTAAATTATTAGACCGGCGGCTGCACATCAAATTAAAAAGTGTTGGATTTCAAGTAGGATCAGTGGATTCCGGCCGATTTCTATGACACATTTGTGTAGTTTTTTATGGAGCAAACATTTTGTGCACCACCATAAGGTTTGGATTATTGAAACTCTTGTAATTTTGTAAAACTGATTACCCTAAGTCATTGGCCCTAAGGGCAAATGGTTGGGGGCACAGTGAATGCACGTCTACAATTCGAATCTGGCTACAGCTCATTGTACCATAAAGGAGGTAGGTCCTACATGCAAGTTGAAGCCTGCAGTAATCTTACCATCAAGTACCATCGCACCGTTGGACCCTATGGGTAAGGGAAAGGAAGGCGGCTTCGGCTCTTGCTCGGGTGGTGAAGTAACTCTCTCGCTCACACCAATGGCTCTAATTCATTGTGACATGATCTGATCAACTATGACAACTCAAAACAAGCAACCACTTAAAGTAAATTTGCTAGGTGGATGTGGGTCTATGTGTAGGTGAAGCTGTTCACTGCATTATTTATGTCGTAGGTGTAGGCACACCTAATTCACTGCACTATTTGTCTCCTCTTGTGAAAATAACTCTATGGCTGAGTTGATAGCCTCGGATTTCAGATACGAAGTGCACGACATGCGCCGAGTTGTGAAACTTATTGTTTGTTACATTCATAAACACAAAAATCACGGAATTGTGGTCCAATCAAGAGAGAGGGGACGATGATAAATCCACACATTTAAGATTTGTATAGATCTTAAATCAATTTTGGATATTTGAGATCTAAGGCTATCAAACACAACCTATATGAATATATTGTCCTTCAATTCTTCGAAGGAGAACATGAGACTCAATATATACCTAGAATGCATTTCTTGGCCGACACTACAGTGGGGATATACTAAACCAATGTTACATCGGAAAATTTTACATGTTAGCAAGGTGCAGTTTCCTTAGAAAATTGATGAAAGTTTCTTTTTTTTGTTGTCTGTCTGGCTAAATTCGCATATAGCTGTTTAACTTGATCACAAATAATTGCCTAATTCTATAAAATAATTCACAAACACATAATTTAACATGAACAAAATTGTTAAAGTGCATTTTAGTACAAGAAAAAAAAGCTTCAAAGTAAAGTGCTTCTAGCAATACGTATATCTTTTGTCAGTTTTTCCACCATTTTGCACTTCTATTTGTTGCGGCTTTAGAGACAAAAAGCAAGAGATGTTGAGAAGTAAAGAAAGCAAGGGACATGTGAAATGGCATAGAATGAACTTAAAATGCAGCTTATGAAATTCTTTTGAAGAAGTCATCTTTTTTACTAAGAGCGAAGCAGTTTTTCATAGTTTGTTTTAATCTTCTTCATCATAGAACATGTGTTTATGAACTATCTTATGAAATCAGACCATTATGTGTAATTTCTCAAATGTTAAGCGGTCATCCATAAATATGTTAAACGTTAAGCACTTGTGTTTAAAAAACAAAATCCTCCAGACCTTGATTGTAATTAAAGTGAGGGAAATGAATGAAGCGATAGTGATGAAAGGGTTGCTTCAGCTTATTTATTCACTGAATTACAACGCTCTGGGTAAGGGCGAACAACGAGCTAGAGCTCGAGCTCGACTCATTAAAGCTCGGCTTGTAAACGAGTTCGAGTCGAGTCATTTGCTTAATGAACTGAGCTCAAGTTCATGAGTCGACTCGTTCAAGTAATCGAGTTGAGTTCGAGCTCAACACGTAACCATCGAGTCGAGCTCGAGCTTCAACCAAGTCGATATATTCATACGAGTTTATGAGTTTGTCGAGCCGTAATCGAGTCTAGCTCGAGCTCAACACGTAACGATGAATATCAACTCTATTCAAACGAGTTTGTCAAGCCTTAATCGAGTTGAGCTTGAGCTCAACACGTAACGATGAGCTCGAATTGCTTCCGTCGAGCTATTCTCGAGCTCGAGTCGAGTCGAGGTCAAGATTTCATTAGTCGAGCTAAGCTCGAGCTGATTGAACTCGGGCTCGACTCGGCTCGTGTTCACCCCTAACTCAGGGCGGTCTCCAGTTATATCTGGCCTTCAATGCATAGAGCTAAGCAACCTGCCACAGGATGCATGCGGGGCCTGATCAAAGGAGTTCTGCTGCATGTCAGTACCATTGGGTAAGAATTGAATACATGGAAATAAATATCCAGGATTAAACCTACCAAGTACTTAGTACAGCATTTTTTTTTAGAATGTTTATTATACATTTCATTTACCCAATTTGTTTGATTTCACCTAACTTTTGTTCTAGGTGTTGGGAAGTTAACAAACATCCAGCATTAAAGTTTTACTTGTTCAGATGAAACCCAGTATTAAAGTTCTACCTATTCAAGTGGAATTTTAGTGCTGGTACTAAAGTTCCATAATAGCTCAAAAACTCCGGCAGTCGGAGCCTTTTATTAAATTTGAACTAAAGTTTCATTTCCACAATAAAATTCCATGTGTTACTGTGGGCCCTAGTTAACCAAGTGAGCCCTCTTGTAAATTGAGTATGGCAATGCATTAATTATTCTCAATTGTACTTCAATCTCATTTTGTGGGTTAAACTAATATTATATATAGAAGAAATTTCATATATATATATATATATATATATATATATATATGTGTGTGTGTGTGTGTGTGTGTGTGTGTGTGTGAAAGAGAGAGAGAGAGATAGAGCCCAGTTACCGCTTCCATTCTTCTGACATCTGGGATTGATGGAACAAATATTTTTGCCTACACAGATGGTTCATAGCTACATCAGAGCTAACGCTGTTACTGCTGTTTCATTGGTCTACCCTTCCAGGTAAAGTAGAAGAATGTTAATGTCCTTTCTGTTTCACCTTGTTCTGCATGATTGAAGTAACATCAGTTTGTGTCAACATTTTCTCATCATTTCTAGGAATTGCACAAGTTATAAGGTATGTTATATTTTGCATCTGATTCTTGCATTATTGCCTCTGTTGTCCATAATAAACTAACAAAGTGTGCCTGCAATCAATCTCGGTAGCCAGTGGACAAGGTATCAATAACTCGCCATGTAGTTGATGTTTTTGGAATTTCTTATTGATACTTCAAGCAACAAAAATGATTGCATATGTAAATGTAAATCTCTTTCTCTCTCTCTCTCTCTTTCTGTATCACTCACACACAGATATACATTATACATTCAGATTTTTTCTTGTTGAAAAATAATTTCAACATTCATTATATCTGCTGTCCAGGTGTCTGCCCAGATTTCATCCATTTAGGTCGTTGTAAACGAATTCAACCATAGGATGGATGCGAAATGTCCAAAACTACAAATTAAAGAAATCATAGTGCAGATGGGTTTTATAAGGATTTTACTACTAATATTTAACTTTGTTGTCTCATAAATTCCAAACTGGGTGGATTTTCATGAATTTCTTTTGTTCTTGCATTCTTCGGCATTTCAAATCCATCTATGTGCTTCCACTTTTTGAAAAAGGGATGCTCAAACACACACACACACACACACACATATATATATATAGAGAGAGAGAGAGAAATTGGTAGGTACCACTCATTCTGTGATCTTTATCTACGTCTCACTCATTCTCTCTCTCACTTACAGCCCTAATCTGTGCAACAACTGGTTCAACGGTGGATGCTCTGCAACAAGAATGTCTAACCTCCTCTCCCTCTCCCTCTCTCTCTATCTCATTTGTCTCCTATCTCTCTTCTTTTGCTATCTTCGTCGCTGGATCTGTAGCAGAATTGAGTGGAACTCTTCGGCTCTTTTTCATGTATGTACACATCCTAGACTTATAATTGTTTGATGAAATGTCATTGTGCATGTCCACAGTTTTTTTATGGTTTTTTTTTTGTCATATCTGAGATTTTCCTTAACATCTTTTATATATATATATATATATATATAATGTGAAGAGTATTTTGGATTCTGATTTTTCAACTGAGATGGAAGGTGTTTACATGTTACATAGTATTTCACTTTTTGTGCTTAACATTTTTGTATAGTCTTTTACCAATAATTGCCGACCTGATAGAAGGAACAGCTACAAGTTACATATCTTGTAGATATGTTGACCAGCAAGAAGCAAAAGTTTTCCATTTGCATCAGCTTTTAGTGCACTACCTTTTAATATGTAGATCCAAAAAGGACAGCTCAAAATTTGGAACTTGAACTTGACAGTTTAATGGGCTAGGCACCACCTTTACTAAGTTTCAGCTTGTGTTTAAATATTGTTTTTTTTTTCCATATAGAATCTGAATTATATCTTGTAGCTTTTAAAACAAAAAATAAAAAAGACTTATCATGTTATTTGAGTACTGGCCGATATGGGACTGAATCAATATGGGTGAAGGATGTTCCTCCAAGGGCATAATGGTGTTTCTATTTGGCATCTATGGACAGGTTTCTCTCTCACAACAGATTGCAATTTTCTAATATAAATCTTGCCAGCAGATGTGCCATCTGTGGAAGGGATTTGGAATCACCAGTGCATGTGTTTTTGACCTACAGCATAGTTAAAGGAGTGTGATGTTCACTAGGTTAGGTATTTAATATTGATGCAGACATGGAAATGAGAAGGAAGCATAGAGTTAAATGGATGTCAAGAACTTGGAGATGACTTTTCCAATAACCATTTGGAAGGGGAGAAACAAAGCGGTCCATCAAACAGGTCATGTTTCTAGTGCAACTCTTTTCTTTAATGTTTTGAATGATGTCAAAAACATAGCTCTCAATGCTACTTGGAGCAGAAAATGTCAAACTGAAATTCTATTGTAGTTTAGATGGGGTATTGCTCCTCGTCCATCGCCAGCTTATGGGAATTCTGAGCTGATTTTTCAAATTGCATGTGCAGAAGATGGGCGTTGCTTATGCTTGAGACACAAGGATGGCACTCTTCTTAACACTGGTTGTTACGTTAGAACTTTGAATAGAAGGTTTCAGGTTGATGAAGCTGTCTCAGAGCCCTTGTTTTTGTTAGACATGTACATAGACTGATCAATATTGGTTTGGGGCAAAGTAAGTAGTGTTCTTGTGTCAAAAAAGCTATGGGAATGCTATGTATCGGAGGAATGGGATGTAGTTTTGTTGTGAATAGGAATTGGTCATTCCTTGTTTTGAATTGTAACCCAACTAGGGAGACTGTAGGTCTGCTGGATAAAATTTGTAATGTTTTACTCAGCCGGTGTGTGGGACTCTTGCCCAGCATGATCGATCATCAAACCAAGGGAGGAATTTATTCAAGTTATTGAAATTTGTCTAAATATATCAAATATAGCCTTTTGAACAAGTCTTCCGTCTCTTCCTCTCTCGTTTGTGCAGCGGCTTCCGTTTGGTCGGCGTCCCTCGGCCAGATTCGTCCAAATGGATGAAGAAGACGACCGCTAGTGCGAGTTTTACCAGTATTTTTACCTTCAAAGCACGAAAGGGTCCCGCTCATTGTGGCTCCCCAAGCAGCACCTGCGCCCTGAAACAAAAGAAGCCCCGCCCTACCAACAGCAGAGCATCCCCCTGTGTATTCAAAATCCGCTGCTGTGCCAAGGATGAACCGGAGAAACCGGCTGTCGCTTCGAACTCGACTTCTCCTCCGACGCCGCGAAATGCAGGATTGGCCACTGAAAGGGCAGCCTCTGAAGGTTTGGTCTTTGCTTTGGGTAGCAATGGTTCCTGGGATTCTTGTGAAATTGGCTCCCCAATAGTTGGGAGATACCTAAAGCGATGACGAGGAGAGGTGGTACATGTGGTATCACGGGAGAGTGGAAAATTTGTCGGATTCCGTCGGCGTGACGGTTTCTTCCAACGGGATCCACTGGGAGAGGGGCCCTGCAAGTGCGAAGACTGCTCGGGATGTTGGGCAAGTAATGCATTGCAGCAACGACGGGTGGGCCTTTGATACACAGAACATCAGGCCCTCTGAGAGTTGCTCCGATTTGGATTGGAGAAGGAAAACTCTGTGTAAATCGGATGAAGCTCTGGTGGTGCCACCATTGATTCTGCTAATTGGGGTTTTGGTTGTGCAATTAAGTTTGTTGTGACGGCATCTTACTGTGAGTTCTGCATCGGAGCAGAAGTAGTGGCCACGCACACTCAGGTTCGTGCATTCATGTCTACGGAGTGTTCTTTCCTTTTACCCAGTTTCATTTCCCCAGTTTCCTTGTGTAATATTAGTCGAGTATAATTCTCTTCTGTTATATTATACTGTAATAATGGTGTTGCAAAAATTCATCTGTATCGCTGTTTTTCTGCTCGATTTTGTCATCAATGTGTATGCGAGAATGCAAGCCATAACACTAACAGGAGTAGTCTCGTCTTTACACAGATAGCTGCTATTGCATATATCCTGCACATCGAGTTATTTGCAAATCACCCTGAACGACAGTGCTTTTCTACCTGTGCATTTCAGTATAGATTAGACATCTCTTCCCCCTCACTGGGTCTGAGCACAGGTATAAAAAAAGTGGTGAATTGCTGCTCTTCCTTGATTGATGTCCCTTTATTTACTGCTTGCTTGTCTTACCGGAGGTATCAATTTCTGCTTGCTTCCTTCTTACATTCCTTCATAATAAAGAAACAAGTTTCTGGAAATATGTTTCTTTGTTATCAAACTAAGAAATATTTTTTTTGGAAACTTATTTCTCAGTTATGACACACACATTAAAATGAGAATAGGGAAGATTTTTCCCATTCCTTGAAAATATATTTTCAATTCCAGATTTTTAGGCCATTAAACGCCCTTGAGGCTGCGTTTGATTGCAAGGAAGAATTTAACGTGGTAAATTTACCACGGTAATTTTTTCTGGAAAAAAATACAGGATGAAATTTAACCATTTTCTGATTTAAGGTCCCGTTTGATTGCATGGAAGTTTTTTTCAGAGTAAAATTAACTGTGTTTGATGCGCATAGTAGTTTTTTGCAGGATAAATTTAACTAAGCTTCAAAGGAGAATCATATTACTTTGAACTATGGTTAGGAACTGAGTGGGAGGTTTCATTGTCCATACTGTTCGAGCTTAGTTTCGAGTAAATGTTGAGAATGTCCTTTTCCAATTTGTTAGTAGTTTAGCAATGGTTATGATTATTGCTTTGTATTCAATCCAAAAGTACAGTTTTCCTCTTCTGTTGCATATTTTTTTACTTTACTCGAACAATTCAAGTATCACATGCAATCTGCACTGCACTATGCATAGGCTAGGAGCTTAAAAATTCGAAGAATCTTGCATAACAAGGAGCAGGGAGAGAAACATGAATCTAACATCAGAATAGAGGATAAGCATATGGCAATCGTAATTCATATGTCCAATATGAAAATGAATGAGCAAGACATGTGATGATGCTTTCACATAAGATGCTTTCACATAAGACATGTGGACACTAGCCCTCCCATGTTATGCTGCTTTAACATAAGAAATCATAACATGTGAAGTTACAAATATGTTCATCATTTTTACTATGACCAACTAATATTTCCTAAGTTACAAATATGTTCATCATTTTTACTATGACCAACTAATATTTCCTTTCCCTAGCTGTTTATGTGCTTGTTAAACACATACCAACAAATTGTAGCCAAAACTACACCAGTTATTAGGAAATGAAACATCAACACTGGAAAAACTGTTAAAACAGCATGCGCCACAGTCGTATCATACCTGAAAGCAAGGAGTCATGTCAGAATTAGCATCATTGTTCCAGTTTCCAAACAGGAAGCAGGTTCATCAAATAAAAGCTCCTAGCCTATGCATAGTGCAGTGCAGATTGCATGTGATACTTGAATTGTTCGAGTAAAGTAAAAAAATATGCAACAGAAGAGGAAAACTGTACTTTTGGATTGAATACAAAGCAATAATCATAACCATTGCTAAACTACTAACAAATTGGAAAAGGACATTCTCAACATTTACTCGAAACTAAGCTCGAACAGTATGGACAATGAAACCTCCCACTCAGTTCCTAACCATAGTTCAAAGTAATATGATTCTCCTTTGAAGCTTAAGTATGTTCCTTTGCGAACAATGCAGAGTCGAGCATCAGAATTTTGCAAATCTTTCCAAACCTCAATCTCCTTTTCTCAAGCCATGAGCAACCATTAGTTTCGGAACAGCTAACCTGTACTACAGTGCACTCATACCAGGTACTAGATGGGTTCGATTGGTGCTTCGAACCAAACATAGCCAGTTCCACATATATGTGAAGTAGCCGACTATAATCTTCAAAGCATATTTTCAATCTAATTAGATATTTATCCTTTACCAAACACAAGATTTATCTAAGTAACTTAAGCATCAGAATGATCTAAAAGAGTCACAACCCATAAAGAATCTGTCAAAAACATGCAGCACAAAAATCAGTTTCCACAATCAATCAGCATATTTTCACCAACAAGTTCTTTCCAATTTTATTTAACTCATTAATGTATAATACCAACATCAAGATAAAAGCAACCCATTTGTCCGTTTGATGTCCTAGCCCTAATGTCATTGTAAAATTCAACGGAAACAGAGGTAGCTGAAGTAAAAACAGATAGCTGTTACCAGTGAATGAGAAATCGCCACGTACCTTAGTAAAGGAGCAGCGACGAGGGAAGAACAGAAATTTCCTGTTGAAGATGGTGCTTGAGGTCGTGCGTCTGAAGGAAGATAGAGCAACAGAGGAGTGGAACGACAGAACAAGAGAGCAAGAGAGCAGAGGAATGAGAGACCGAGAGAGGAGAGGGGAAGAGGAGAAAACGAGATAGGCTGGAGAGAGCGAGAGAGAAGAGGCTCTGAGAGCGGACATGAACGAGAGACCGAGAGAGGAGAGGGGAAGAGGCGACGGAAGGGAAATACGAGAGAAAACAGGATGAAGCGAGCGATAGAGAAGAGGCCCTGCGAGAGGAGAGGAACGAGAGACCGAGAGGGGAAGAGGCGAAAGAGGAGAAATATCCGTGGTAAAAAGTCCGAGTTCTAACCTCGGACTTTTTACCGGGTGAAAAATGCTGCGATCGTACGAGTTTTGCGGGGTGAATTCCTACGGGGCTTAAAGGAGAGTTTTCGTTTTCCATAATGCATAATGCTAGATTCTTTTCAACTTTCATCACTAACTGCTTGCACCAATCAGCTTGAAGATCGCCGGTGAACAGTGGGAGCGCCAAATAGATGAGAGGCAGGGAGCCAATTGCCCAACTCATATTATCAATAAGGCTGGACGAACCTTGTCTCCTACCCAGCAAGATAGCGTGGAACTTGCTAGAGTTTATGCACGTGTTAGAGCACCACTTGAGCTCATCCAAGGCGCCTTGAACTTCTCTTATCGAAGTTTAATTAACTGCACAGAAAACAATAAAGACGTCAACAAAGGTGAGCAGGTTGGGGCATTTAGCCAAAGAGATGGGGGTGAAAGAGGGTCGCCTTTGTCTCAAGTCCTTGCATGTTGAAGTACTCTCCAGACATCCCATCTATAGGGACCGCAAATGTTGTCTAAGAGACGCAAGTGAGAATTCTGTCAATCGAGGTGCTGCAATACCCCATGCCCCTGAGCGCATTCTCCAAGAGCCTCCAGTTCACTCTATCGTAGACTTTGGAAAGATCATTTTTTAAGCACAAATAGTTCTGGTTAAGACCGGAAAGAGAGTGAATACTCTCATGAGCAAGAATTATATTATCTACTAATTGACCGCATGATGGTCGGAGATGGAAAAGCAGATCTGCCCTTGTATTTCAGATTTGAGTTCATTTCCTACTCGATCTAATATGCCATTATCTGAATCCACCACCATGAGTTCCGAGTGACGCTTCCCACATCCCACTCACGCTTCTCCTGCTGCACGACGCTGCAGTGCCTTTTTTGCTTTCTTCTGCTCCCACCAGCACACATAAAGTGGTCGACGAAATGACTCGACGAAAATGCTTCCGCGAGCAATGCTCGAATCAGCCATGGATCTTTAAAAATAAATTTTACAGCTGAATGGTGTGCCTATCTCTGCATACCATGATCGGGCGACTGAGTCGCGCTGCTAATGCGGTCAAAGCTTCGCCATCGGCCCACCTGTTGGTTTCTTGTGCTTACTCATCTTTTGTGGAAAACAAATGGGAAAGGATTCTCAAACCATTCGATCTGGAAGAGCTTCGGCGGTCGATGAGAAACAAGATAACCCCGCGTCAGCTTTGCGAATTGATCGAGGTCCCGCTTGGAATCTCGAAGACAATGTGCATTTTTAGCTGGGTATCATCCCAAAAGAGCTTCTCGCACACGGTAGAGGTATATCGTGCGTTGATCAATAAGCTTGGTGAGAACAGGGAGTTTAGAAAGATAGACGAGGTGTTGAGTAGAATGAAGGAGTTGGGTGTTGTTTGTGACGAGGCTTTGTTTCTTGTGATCATGAGACGGTATCGTGATGCTGGACTGCCGGGTAATGCCGTCAGGATTCTTAAGGAGATGGAGGAGAGGTTTTGGTGCAAACCCACTTTCCGATCATATAATTTTGTATTGGACTTGTTGGTGTCTCAAAATTGCCACGAAATGGCTCCTCCCATCTTCTTCGAGATGTTGAATCGTGGTGTTTATCCAACGGTTTTATCATTTCTCATTGCGATGAAGGCGCTTTGTTTGATGAATCAACTGGACTCAGCCTGCTCGTTGCTTTCGGAAATGACGAAGCACGCATGTGTACCGGATACATCGATCTACCAGACTCTGATACATGCCTTGTGTAAGCATAGAAGAGTTGCCGATGCATTGAAGCTTCTAGAAGAGATGTTTCTCATGGGTTGTCCCGCAGACGTCAAAACATTCAATGCAATTCTTCATGGGTTGTGCACACTCGACCGGATATATGAGGCTGCAAAACTAATTGATAGGATGCTGATGCGGGGGTGCACCCCAAATGAGAGAACTTACGGAATTCTAATGCACGGTCTTTGTAGAAATGGCAGAATTGATGAAGCCAGGAAACTGTTTGATGAAATAACAAATCCCAACGTAGTCTTGTACAATACACTGATAAATGGGTACTTGATGAATGGCCAATTCAATGAAGCCAAGGCCATTTTCTACCGTGATATGTGTTTGCGAGGCTGTGAGCCCGACGTTTTCACGTACACCATTTTGATTCGTGGTTTGTGCAAAGTCGGGCGTCTCGGTGTGGCGCAGGAATTGCTTCAAGAGATGGTGGTGAAAGGGTGCTCCCCCAACATTTTTACTTACGTTACAGTGGTCGATGGTTTATGCAAGAAAGGTAGATTGGATGAGGCTCTTGAACTTTTGCAAAGGATGCTGTCAAGAGGCATTAAATTGAACGTTGTCAGCTACAATTGTCTTATACATGCTTTCTGCAAAAATAGGAGGGTGGATGAGGCTGTAGAAGTATTCAATAAGATGAAGACTGAAGGTTGCAATCCTGATGTTTTCACTTTTAACTCCTTAATTTATGGCTTCTGTGAAATCGGTAAAATAGAGGAGGCATGCAAGATCTTCCATGAATTGGTTGACTACGGTGCAATTCCCAATCAGGTTACTTATAACACTTTAATAAGTTCCTTGCTGAGGAGGGGTTCGTTTCAAGAAGCTCTTAATCTTCTCAATGAAATGGATTTCCGAGGTTGTCCACCAGATGCAATCACTTATAATGCTCTCATAAAAGCACTTTGTAAAGGTGGTTTCGTGGGCAAGGCATTAGGTTTGTACGAGGAAATGCTAAGGAAGAACGCTGCTCCCAATACCATTTCGTATAACATCTTGATAAATGGTCTTTGCGATGCAAGGGATGTCCAAACTGCTCTTGAGCTTCTAAGAGAAATGATTCATCGAGGATGTGTGCCTGATATAGTCACTTACAATTCCCTGATAAATGGTCTTTGTAGGATACGGGAGGTTCATGAGGCTTTGAAGCTGTTGGACAAGTTACAGTTGGAAGGCATTTTACCTGATGAAATCACTTACAATACGCTCATTTGCTGGTACTGCAAGAGTAAAATGTTTGAAGATGCTTTCTGGCTTCTAGGTACAGTTATTGAGAAGGGGATGTCTCCTAATGCGGTCACATGGTCAGCATTAGTCAAGGGTTATGTAAAAGAAGGATCAGATTGGGCAGAGAATGATGGAGAACTTCTGAAGATATAGCCAGTAGATGAAGATAGCCAGATGGGAGTTGTTTGGCTGGCCGCCCAGTTACTGCTTGCATTCTTCTGACATCTGGGATTGATGGAACAAATATTTTTGCCTACACAGATGGTTCATACTACCTGGGAGCTAACGCTGTTACTGCTGTTTCATTGGTCTATCCTTCCAGGTAAAGTAGAAGAATGTTAATGTCGTTTCTGTTTCACCTTGTTCTGCATGATTGAAGTAACATCAGTTTGTGTTAACATTTTCTCATCATTTCTAGGAATTGCACAAGTTATGAGGGGTTGAATTGTAACAGAACCCACTCATGTTTTAAGAGAGTAAGGTATGTTATATTTTGCATCTGATTCTTGCATTATTGCCTCTGTTGTCCATAATAAACTAACAAAGTGTGCCTGCAATCAATCTCGGTAGCCAGTGGACAAGGTATCAATAACTCGCCATGTAGTTGATGTTTTTGGAATTTCTTATTGATACTTCAAGCAACAAAAATGATTGCATATGTAAATGTAAATCTCTTTCTCTCTCTCTCTCTCTTTCTGTATCACTCACACACAGATTATAAGATGTTAAGGAAAATCTCAGATATGAGAAAAGAAGAAAAAAACATAAAAAAACTGTGCACATACACAATGAGATTTCATCAAACAATCATAAGTCTAGGATGTGTACATACACGGTTTTTTAATGTTTTTTTCTTCTTTTCTCATATCTGAGATTTTTCTTAACATCTTATATATATATATATATATATATATATATATATATATATATATATATATAATGTGAAGAGTATTTTGGATTCTGATTTTTCTCGTGAGATGGAAGGTGTTAACACGCTGCATTTGTATTTTGAAAGCCCCACTTCAAAAGATTCTTTTTGTACGATTCTGATTTTTCAACTGAGATGGAAGGTGTTTACATGCTGCATAGTATTTCACTTTTTGTACTTAACTTTTTTGTATAGTCTTTTACCAATAATTGCCGACCTGATAGAAGGAACAGCTACAAGTTACATATCTTGTAGACCAGCAAGAAGCAAAAGTTTTCCATTTGCATCAGCTTTTAGTGCACTACCTTTTAATATGTAGATCCAAAAAGGACAGCTCAAAATTTGGAACTTGAACTTGACAGTTTAATGGGCTAGGCACCACCTTTACTACCTTTACTAAGTTTCAGCTTGTGTTTAAATATTGTTTTTTTTTCATATAGAATCTGAATTATATCTTGTAGTTTTTAAAACAAAAAATAAAAAAGACTTATCATGTTATTTGAGTACTGGCCGATATGGGACTGAATCAATATGGGTGAAGGATGTTCCTCCAAGGGCATAATGGTGTTTCTATTTGGCACCTATGGACAGGTTTCTCTCTCACAACAGATTGCAATTTTCTAATATAAATCTTGCCAGCAGATGTGCAATCTGTGAAAGGGATTTGGAATCACCAGTGCATGTGTTTTTGACCTACAGCATAGTTAAAGGAGTGTGATGTTCACTAGGTTAGGTATTTAATATTGATGCAGACATGGAAATGATGGTGGAGAAGGAAGTATAGAGTTAAATGGATGTCAAGAACTTGGAGATGACTTTTCCAATAACCATTTGGAAGGGGAGAAACAAAGCTGTCCTTCAAACAGGTCATGTTTCTAGTGCAACTCTTTTTTTTAATGTTTTGAATGATGTCAAAAACATAGCTCTCAATGCTACTTGGAGCAGAAAATGTCAAACTGAAATTCTATTGTAGTTTAGATGGGGTATTGCTCCTCGTCCATCGCCAGCTTATGGGAATTCTGAGCTGATTTTTCAAATTGCATGTGCAGAAGATGGGCGTTGCTTATGCTTGAGACACAAGGATGGCACTCTTCTTAACACTGGTTGTTACGTTAGAACTTTGAATTGAAGGTTTCAGGTTGATGAAGCTGTCTCAGAGCCCTTATTTTTTTTAGACATGTACATAGACTGATCAATATTTGTTTGGGGCCAAGTAAATTGTGTTCTTGTGTCAAAAAAGCTATGGGAATGCTATGTATCGGAGGAATGGGATGTAGTTTTGTTGTAAATAGGGTTTGGTCATTCCTTGTTTTGAATTGTAACCCAACTAGGGAGACTGTAGGTCTGCTGGATAACTTTTGTAATGTTTTACTCAGCCGGTGTGTGGGACTCTGGCCCAGCATGATCGATCATCAAACCAAGGGAGGAATTTATTCAAGTTATTGAAATTTGTCTAAATATATCAAATATAGCCTTTTGAAAAATTGCGGGTGATAACAGCAACCTAATAGTTCTATCAATGTGGATTCATCTTTTGAAAGACATTTTGGTAAACTACGCATGATTTTGGTAAACTACGCATGATTATTTCTTAAGATTTGTCGCCTCTTGTTTTCAATGCCTCAAGGATTATACTAACCATAAAATTCAACCTCGTTCACTGCATGCATTTTTATGGGCTATAGTGATTATCATGAAGGACATAGGTGTTTGTATTTACCTAGTGGACAAGTTTTCATTAGTCGACATGTATTATTTGATGAAAGTGTATGGGTTTAAGATTGCGAGGAATATGCTCAACCATTTTTTAGAGTGGATCTTGCCATGCAACGTCGAAGTTTGTGAGAAAAGTTCTTTTAATCTATTATCCTTAATGAGACACGAGCCATCAAGGATACACTTGATTCCTTGAACACCCTGGATTGCATGAGCGGTGGAAGAGGAGATGGCAGCTGTCCAAAGAACTGGACATGGGACCTTCTTCCCAAACCAACAGATGCTTGTACCATCTCTAAATGGGTTTTAGAACAATATTAAAAGGTGATGAGAACTTAGAGCTGCTAAAAGTTCAGCCTGTGACACACAGTTTTTCTCAAATTCCTCGAGTTGATTTTTGTAAACCTTTCTCTCCAATTGTTAAACCTGTTACTATTCGGTTGGTCTTAGTCTTGCCATCTCTAAGCACTGGACCATTAGGTAGCTTGATATTAAAAATGTATTTTTACGTGGATTTCTTAATGATCCCATTTATATGCACCAACTGCCTGGGCTCATGGACCTCAAAAATCCAAACTGTGTGCAAAGTATGGCATGCACTTTATGGTTAGTGGTAGCCTTCTTGAGCTTGGTTTGATTTTTTTTTTTTTGGTTCATTCCTCCTCTCCGTGGGATTTTATTGTAGTAGTTGACTCTTATTTATTTGTGTTTATCACTTACGAGGTATTGTTTATCTCCTATGTATGTAAATGATGTCATAATCACAGGTAGTGGCTTATCTTTTCTTAATCAAATCATCAAAGTTTTCAAATAGGAATTTGCCATGCAATACCTTGGGATACTTGATCTTTTGTTTTTTGGCATACAAGTTACCCACACCTTTGATGGATTTTGCTCAACCAATCTCTTTATGCTTATGAAATTTTTGATCCAGCAAAAAAAAAATTGACTCTAGGCTTGTTTCCACTAAAATGACAGGCCTTCCTGCGCCTCCATAGCATGACGAGCTTCTTGATGATGTCAAGGAATTTCAAAGCATCATTAGCAGTTTGCATGGCCGAATGCCTGTTTATCAACCAACAAGGGATTTCCTTCCTGACTTTTTCATGCCATTTTAAGTTGTTGATCAAACTTTTAATACGTTTCCACAACTTATCTTCCCACAGCCTGTCACAAAGCCAGGCTGATACCACCTGTTCTTCCTGATGGCATTTCTAATTTTTCAAATGTGCTACATTGATCGGAAAATGTCTATTTGCCCTCTCTGTATAGTTTTCCTGAATTTTTTTGCTTAGAATTTTTTCCATGAAAGAAGCATCCGTACAATCATATGCCTCCTAATTTATTAGCCTTTATGTCAGGGAAGATGGAACATGAGACCGCAACAATCCTGCAGGGGAGAAGGCCCCCTAGCCTTTTTATTCAATCAAAATTTGTGTACAGCAAATCGGCTAACACCGTGAATAAAAAGAAAGATGCGCTGAGGCATGAAGCAAGTAAGAAGACCCCAGAATGGGGAAACAAAAAGAATGTAGGGTCATGATCCTACATGTAGAGTGCCAAACGAGAAGAGGTTTCTATAGAAGGCTTGGGGTCCAAAATCAGCAGGTTTTGAATATTGTTCTTCATTGTTGCAAGATGGTGATCCGGATGTCTTCTGCCCTCAAGAATCCCTCGAAGCCAAGATAGCCATCTTTTGTTGCTGGCAACAGGGAGTTAGCTCACTTGTGAATAAGGAGGGGCCGATAATGCTCTGACCAGCCCGACATTTTCAGGAAATTGCCGCTGTTCCTCCCTCACCACAGCCCCCATGCAAATGTTCTGCCCAGCAGCATCTTTGACAAGGTAGACGACTGAGTAATCTGCACACACACCTTGTTATGGGTTGAAATTGGCCACCCAAGCTTGCATTTCCTTCAATCCATTTGGAGAGTTTTTCAGAGCAGTGTAGAAACCATCAGAACAGCTCCTCTAAACTGCTAAAGCTTCCTCTATTGGTGTTTTGTGCGAGTCCTTGTGAATGCATTTGTTCCTACTACACCACAGTCTCCCTGTGGTCAGATGGAAACATACTTAGTTCCCCGTTGCCGAGGGCCAGCTGACATTGTGTTGAATTGGTTCCAGACTTGTCAGACTCCCTTGAAGAACCAGGAGACGCCTAGGTAGCTTGAAGGTAGTGTACCATTAAGAAATGATATTAAGCATAACATACTTGATGAGGCATTTAAGGTCCGTTTGATGGTTCGGAAAAACTCTGTAGTTGAGGAGGAAAAAGAACTCAAATTTTAAAAATTTTTTCAGTTTATCAAACTTGAAAATTAACGGAAATCGGAAATTTATATATTTCCGGGTTTATGTTTTTGCCCGTTAGGGCACCCACACATCGTGTTCTCTCTCGCATCGCGTTCTCTCTTGCCTCCCTCCTGCCTGCGCACGAAAATCTCTCGCTTTCTCATTCTCCTGCTCCCCTCGTCGTCTCCCTCGCCCTCGTCGTCTCTTTCGCCCTTGCTCAAGAACAAGTCTTGAGTCTCTTCCTCTCTCGTTTGTGCAGCGGTTTCCGTTTGGTCGGCATCTCTCGGCCAGACTCTTTCCTACCATTGTTACGCTCGTCCAAATGGGTGAAGAAGACGACCTCTAAAACGAGTTTTACCAGTATTTTTACCTTCAAAGCACAAAAGGGTCCCTCTCTTTGTGGCTCCCCAAGCAGCACCCGGAAGAGAGTGAATACTCTCATGAGCAAGAATTATATTATCTACTAATATGGTCGGAGATGGAAAAACAGATATGCCCTTAGATTTGAGTTACTTTCCTACGCGATCTAATATGCCATTATCTGAATCCACCACCATGAGTTCCGAGTGACGCGCTTCCCAGATGGGCGACCTTGCCACTCCGATGACCCTTCGGTTGTTGAGTCATTGGACCGAAGGGTAAGAAAAGCATGTTCATAAACTACGGTGGTAATTTTAAAAAGAACAAGTTTAAATATCTAGGTTTTTCTTCTAAAGTTATATTTGTTTGGTAATAATATTTACTGAACTGTTCTACATATTCTTTTAGGTATATGTAGCACATGTCACATATTCTCAAATTTAAAATATTTTGTCATCAGTTTGATTCCTGTTGGCGCCATTCTCTTGTACTACAAATGATAGGTACACATACTTAGTTGATAGGTGTTTCGCACTCACTCGAACCTCAAAACAATCGTAGACCTGGGGCAGGAAAAAACAAGAGGAAAGAATAAAGGATATGCTCTTTTTTTTCTCCTTTTGTCTTATTTTAAAGTAGAGGTTTAAAAATTTCACGTCACACCACATTTTATGTGTTTTCAGAAATTGTCAAATACGTTGCTATAAACACTAGGATGTAATTGGCACCTAACATGAGCCAAAATGAGCCTGATCATTTTTTTTACTGCCGATAAATAAGGCCACACAGGATCTAAAATTTGTTTTGGTTTTTAAGCAATGCTCATGATCAGCCGACTTAGATTTCAAATTTTGCAAAAGCTGGGAGAGAAATTGAGTTGGGTGGTTATATAAAAGCCATAATGTTAAATGATTTGGTAGAATGAAAAATGTGCTCACTGTAGATATTGAACTCTTGACCTTATTAATTTGGTTTCAAAGTTTTAAGCCCAACATTACAAGTCCTTCCGGGTGGCTTTCAGCACGAGAAATCAGTTACTTTGAGGTATTTAAAGAAAATATTGTAATCGTAAAGTGTCTTAATAGTGATTTTACTTTTTCTCTTGTAATCTCAAAAAGGTTAAGAGAGGAAAAAAAGTGACTTTCTTGTGGTGGGTTGAGTGCCCAATTTGAGGCTTATTGTGTGGGTGAAGAGGGTTATCCCACTGCTTGGGCAAAGTGCTGGTGAGATTTGTGTGTGCACTTGTACATGGGACCCACCCTTCATACGAAAGGGCGGAGGGAACGGGTGGCCGCCTGGGCCATGGCCCCATCTCAGTCAATTGAAAAAAAAAATTACATTGAAGAAATAAAAAAATTTTAGTTGCGCCATGTATTATTTGGATACCGATTCAATTTGGCCCCACCCAAATCTAAAGGTTGGACTGTTGGTCCGCCCCTGACAAAAATCATGGCTCTACCCCTGTTCATATCATATAGGAGCATAGCCCCCACGAGTTTTCAAACTAAAAACATATCTTCAACACACCGAAAGACCACCTAAGCTATTGCGACTTGAGGCTTCCCTATTACCCTTCGAGCAAAAAACTGGTTGCATGTTCTTCTGTTTTTTTATATTGTTTTCTAAGGAATTTTCCTTCTCAAAAAACTATCGTCACATCTATTCAATCTCATGTTTATTAGCTCATTTTTAAGTCTACTCAAGCACTTAACTTAAGTTTTTTGCAATTTGGTTAGCAATATTTAACTAAGTTTTTCGGCTTAAAAATTTGAACTGGGTATTACATAATGCACATCAGTGTTGGGGCATGCATATCGGTGCATATGGCCTCACATCACCATGCCAAGCAAATTTGATACCTCAAGGATGAATTTTGTTTGTCCAAGCAAAAGAAAAGGAGAGTTATGAGTTTGCAACACTTGGGACGTTGAAAATATTGAATTCACAGAACAATGATAAGGTGGTGGCTAATATGGGTTGTAGCAAGGGTCGCTACGTTTCTCGAATAAGTCATGGCAAAAACTCAAATCACTCACCTTAAACTCGAGATCTTGGAGAATATTTTTTGCTGTCTCAATGTAAGTTTGCAATATATGCGGTGGCTATTGCCTTCTTGAAGCTTCTAGCGATCTGCTCGTGATTCTGGTTGCAAGGGACGCCCCTCAGAATGTGGCAGAATCAAACTCCAAGTTAGGGATTGTGGTAAGAAGGTTCCCCCGTTCCTCTCTCTTATTGCAGACTTGAAATCCAGATTCATACCCGAAAAGATGTTCTACTTGAAATCCAGATTCATACCCGAAAAGATGTTCTCCGATGCTGTGAAAATAGGCTATCTGATCTCAAGAGGCATAGCATAGCGCTTGGGGCATATGGAAAAACATGTCTCTACTTCGATCCTCGTGGTTGCTATGCTGCTGTCATCACTAGCGCCACCACAGTCCATGACCCCGAAAGTAGAAGGAATTTAAGGAAAGGAGCTTTGAGTCTCTTTTCGAGGCGATTTTTAACCTCTTGTTCACTTAAAAGGTCCGTGATATGAGTGAGTAGTGAATCTAGTTTTTCTTTTTCTTTGGTCCTGCAATGTCTGTGAATGGAGTGGTGATTTTAGTTGTTCTTTTCTTTAGTCTTGCTTAGTGGCCGAGCTACATTATTACTGGTGTGGGCAACCAGCCTAAAAAGAATTACATTATTTACATACAAAAATTTCATTCATTTACTGCTTTTTACATACGATTGCCCCTTAAGATTTAAAATTTAATTGTGGAGTGCCCTCAACCAGAAATTTTTAGCTCAGCCACTGGTCTTGCTATTGAAACATAGCAGCAGCCAAATCCAACAGCTGTTTATATATATATATATATATGTATATATATATATATAATCCAAATTAATGTGATTATTAATCGAATCTAGTTAATGTTTGCTTGGCTGGCTGTCCTGCAAACCCAAATTGTCGAATATGGGCACGAAAATATTTAAATTTTGACGTGATTTACAGGTAATTCAATACAAGAAATTTATTTGCTTCGCTATATCTACTCGTCCCTGTAAAATTTATATGTACTTTTAATGTAAATACATAAAAAGTTATATTGCATACCCTTTCAAGCTGCACGTATAAAGATTAATTCTATGATATAGAATGAGCAGTCGAACGCGACATTGTTAATGTAGGTACATCTTGTAAGAACAAAATGAAAAGCTTTTACGAGAGATGGAGAGGGTGTTCTTAACAGAACAGGAAGGAAATACATGAACACGAGTGAAACCTCAAGAAGCAGACAATTTTTGGAACAACTGTCAAATTTTTAGTGGCAGTTTACAAATCAACCATGGTTCTCTTACTTTTTTCATATAATTTCGATGCAAATCTGCTGGGAGATGCGGTTTCCTATCTTTTAAGAGAATTAAAGAATACAAGAGGAATAAAAAGAACAGAGAACAGAGAACAAGGCACACAGGCCTACAGACCAACAGCAGAACTTGAGAAGTAATCCAGAGAAACTCGAAGCAAGTCAATGGTTTTTAGATCAGGATTATAATCGCTGGTTGGTACTCTAATATTTCTGAATTGCAGTCACAGCGAGGGACCAAAATTCACTGCGTAGTATCCATTGTCAGAATCACAGCTACCTTCGATTCGATATTAAGAAGAGAAACGACTTGTAAAACTTCATAAAGTTTCTGCATTGACATAAGAATTTTGAAAACATGCTCTTCTCATACTCTCAGGATCAGTAACTCGAATCTCTTCATGTGCTGAAAACTATATTCTTTTCTTCAATTTCAAAGCTATGTGACTCAGATAAATTGACCTCGATCGCTCATTGTTGATGTACCGAATTAGCTGCTCTTGTAAAGGCAACCAGAACCCGCTCTTATCTTCCTTTGTCGTAGTTTTTGGTCTTGTCCAATTCACAGTATTACGGTAGATAGAAAGAATATGATGATCATATTTTGTTGCAGCACTAACCCGTATTGCAGTCTTGAGATCGATCCAGACTTCCAGTCTTCCAGACAAGAAATAATATTCACCATGTTGACAGCGTCAAGGACTGTGATTTGAGTTTCTTTTGCTTCTGCCAAGAATTCCTCAAAGATTATAACCAAAATATTGCAGCAGCTTCTGCTGAAATGACAAAAGCAGGGAGAGAGATGGATTTGATTCAAATCGGATATACCTTTATACTTTTTTAGATATTTACATATCCAGATTTGAATGGGGAATCAAATATGAACAAAAAAAATTGTGTTTGAATCCGAAATCTGATTTTTACATTCATAACTCAATAAATCCAAATTTTGAATAACATCTAGTCAGTTTTCAAAATGTAAGAACATTGGATATATGATATTCATTTAAAACTAAATCCAATTGTATATTTATGTATATTTGAATTCGAATTTGAATCCCATCCAATGTCATTTCCTAAATTTGAATCCAACCCAATTTCACAATCAAATAATTAATTTTTTTTTCCATATCTGATTTTTTCGAATGGTTCGGTCGGATAACAGATTTAGCATCTAATGTTACACGCATGTTCTATGGCCAGGCTGAAATGTTGATTGTTCGGAAGGACTTGGAAAGAAAAAAAAAAAAAAGAAAAACAAGAGAAGTACTGTTAGTTAAACGCAAACACATTTGGCAATTTTTAGAGAATATATATATATATATGACTTGAAAGAATATGAAAACCAACAGAAAAAGGCGAATAATCCAGCCTCTGACAAGTCTGTCCTAATCCCAAGTCATTAGTTCACATTCGAACTGATCAATCTCATGCTTCAACTGCTTCCAAAACCAAATCCAGGTGCGACTACCATAACATCCACATTTATATGTAATCCTACAATTTTTGGATTTAATACTCGTCAAACTATATGTGAATCCAGATTAATACGATTCATATTCGAATCCAGTTTATGTTGCATGGGGGCTAGTGTGACCAGTTGCCCACACTAGCCTCACAAACTTTAATTATTTTTATGTTAATAATTTCATATATTTGGTTGTTTGTATATATATGGGTGCCTCTTCAAACATTTAAAGTTACTGAACTAGTACCTCCATCAGACAAAATTTTTGACTCCGCTAGTGCCTCGGCCTCGTACTTAAATATTTTTTTTTTATGGAACCCAAGCTCTCGAGTATGGGCATGAAAATCTTTGAACTTTTTTTGTCATTTAATTATATTAATAGTAACTCAACACAGGATCCTTCGATAAAAAAAATCATTCTCTTCATAAAAAATATGAGGAAGGACCAATAAAGAGTTCTTTTTCAATCTCAGGAGTTTAATACCTCATTCAAGAATTTTTTTGATCCAACCCATAGGAATTAGGAATCAATAGAAAAGGCAATTCCCTTATGTTACATCGGATCAGGCTCGGTTATTGATAGAGTGAATAGATCTGCCATTTTTTGAAATCTCTCTTCTGATTCAAAATTTTCGTATAATGTGTATCTCCATTTGTTTCGGTAATGGGATAGATGGAATAAATTACAAAATGGGTTTTTGTTCAAGAATGAGACCTTATTAGAACTATCCACATCCTGTTCATCCTTCAGAACCATATCACATCCCCGATATGATGAAATAGGATGAGTTGAGATGGTATTTTGTAAATACATAATTATCTTGAATATATCAATCATTTCTTTCTTTTCCGATTGCCTGGGAGGGACAAAAGAAAAAACATATTGTCGTTTCTTCAACAATTTATGATCTCTAGTGAACCTCTCAGTAACATTCAAAACCTGATGAAGTTCTGACCATCTGTCAGAGAAATTCTCTCAGTACCCATAGGATTCCCAAGAAATTCTTTGATTTTTCCAGAAAAAAGATGATTATTCATCTTCCTTTAACGTTTTCGTGAATAGCTGGGACATTGAAGAATATCCACAAGGGCATTTCGAGAATCGATCTGATTCTATCTTTGTTCATTTCGTTTGAAGAGAGGAAGGATCCCAAAGAATCAATCTTTCTTTTAATTGTTTTCAATCCTCATTACTAATGGAATCAAAATTCTCTCTTAAATTTATTTGGTTGACCATTGACTCACTCGTCACAGTTGGCCTCTGAAATTTATATGTACTTTTAATGCAAATATAAGTTACTGCATACCATGCAAGATTAATTCTATAAAATAGAATCCCGGGTACTTAAAAAGCCGTTTGGCACATGCTACAAATGAGTTCATTGAAATTATTCAAAAATTGAAGTAGATTTATGGAACCCTGTAAGATCGTGTTTCTTGAATTTATCTTAAATTTTATGACAAAATCATTAGACAACAACAATTTGTTGTTGTGAGTGACAAACATAGGTCTTATAATACTCGGCTAAAGATCAATAACGTGATTAAATTGCTATCTGAAAAAATTCACATTATACAATAAATGAAATGGAGACGCAAAGAGAAAAAAAAAGGTACATGGACCAGATATCAGGAGACAGCGATTTCTGAAACCCGACCCGCCGTGTTACTTGGGCCCGAATCCTTCCTGCTGCGTACGACCGGGTTCTGGAGTTTTGCCTGGGCCCTGATTTGCAACACAAACCCGACCCGTTCCTCACGACAAGGATATGTAATTCCCGGAAAGATGAGGCCCCTTTCGGGAAATTGGCGACATGAGAGAGAAGCACGCATGCGTGTCCCTCGTGGGGGCGTCTTTGTTTAAAAATGGGTTCTTTAAAAAATTGGTGGGTCCTTCTGTGGCACCCTACCAGGAAGCAAAAGCCTTCAATTTTTCTATGCCCAGATTCTCAATACTCTAATTGATGGGTGTCTCGCTCTTTATTCAAGTCTCTCGAAGCCGAGTTCGAGCTAGTACTTGCGAAGAAGGAGGCTAGACTGCGGACTGCGGCACTCCTCAAGTCTTTTTTATTTTATATTTTCTACCCACAATCCGGACTGATACCATCTTTTATTTGGCCATCTTTTTAAATTCAATCACGAAAAAATAATTAAATTTTGCCTCACTTTTCAACTCCCTAGTTTGTCTTAGTATTTTATTTCGCAACAGACCTTGCTAACATGTTTCGATGCTCTTTGCTTCTTCATTGCTTTCTTTATTCCTGGAACCCGCGCTTCCTCTCTGTTATCTTTACAGATCATCAGTGCTCCCCTAGATTAAGCTTAATGGCAGTTTCTTAAAAAAAATATGAAGGCGCTTCCCGCATATGTTAGTTCCTTTTTTGTCATATTTAATGACTTTGGGTTTAATGAAAAGAATACAAAGGCACATAGAATAAGTTTTAGTAATGGGTCTTTTTAATAGTGTGTTTTCATGTACATGCAGATACGCTAGTCCCAACGAGTTTGAGAGCATGCCGAGCCTGCGCCTGCACTACTTACTTTTATTCTTATAAGCATCAATCAATTCTTGATCAAACTGAAGCAATATTTATATACTTTAAGGAGGAAAATAAGGGCTATAGAATTATATGCGGTTAGGTAAGCAACAAAGTCTCTTCTCGAAGATTCGAGTGAGAGTTACATGACTTTTGAGCGTTGGTTGGTGCTCCCCTGTTTCTTTCTCATTCAAAACTATCTAACATTGGTTATTTGATTTTCTATTATTTGATGCTGCTTGTATGTGCAAAGAACACGTGTACTGTACCCAAAATATATAAAATTTAGGTGACCCGAACCACTCTTCTTATAATATATATATATATATATAAAAGAAAACAACCGTTGGAAGATTTGAAGTTTGGAGTCATTTTGATTTTTTAGAAACTCAGTTCTGAATTTTTCGCTGCCGGGGTCGCGGCGAGAATTTGCCGCCTTGGATTCTTTGCTTCGATTGGATTTGTTCAGTGCAGCTCATCTCTTCAAAGCTCAGATGAATCCAATGGTCAGATCCGGATTTAGCGTTGGGTTTTGCTCCTGCTTTCCTTTCAAATTTGAGTTCAAGTCCATGTTTGATTCGGATCCAGCTGAGGTCCGAGTCTAAAAATCCGGAACAGCTAGCCAGACAGTTTTAGTGTCGGAACCGAACCTCATAGGGCTCAACCTCCGGACCGTAAGTCGGACAAGTTTCTGCCACGTACAACTCGAGCCGAATACCGAAGGTGGAGGCAGGTGCGAGCAACTTGTAGGCAATTTGCCTATACATATCCGGAAAAATGCTTATTCTCATATTGATACTTTAATATAATTTTTTATCATTTATGTTCCTCTAAATATTTAAAATTTTATAACTAATGCCCCTTAATGACAATCTTTTAGGCTCTGCCCATATCCAGCAGCAGCTAGTGAGGACTGATACGAGCACCAACAATTTCAACTCAATCTTACTGGCACCGAATCGATCAGAACTCTGAAGTTAAACGTGACACATAAATAAGTTACTTCTATAAATTCTTTTATCTACAGGCAAGCAAAACCTAGGGCAAAGAAGGCGACGTTAGGTATTCAACGTTTGACTTGCTTTAATTTGAAAGGTTCGCTTTTGGCTGGCTTCTCAAGCACAAGAAACTCTTGAAAGGAGAGCTGTTAAAAGAAGAGCAGACATCGACCGATACACATTGTATCGGTCCTTGTATGACACCATGCCAGCCTATATAAAGCTTATGTTTCTTTCTTTTTGAAAACCAATTAAAAAAAAATTAATTATTTTGTCAAAAGCAGAAACGGAGAACAAATAAGACAATACAGGTTTGATGTTTTTTGCCCGTAATTTAGTTCAGATCAGATTCGAGTTGGATTATTAACTGTTCGGGGCGAGTGCACCGGGTCCCTTTTTCTTTCGGTGAGTATGGAAAGATCCAGACCCGAAAAATGACCCACCCGTTCGAAGCCCTAAATTTAGAGCTGGCCCGAACTCCCGATTTGTAAAAAAGGGTGTTTTCGTCATTGTGTGGATGAAGCTTCTTCACTCACCGGGCCCGAGAGAGTGGGCAATGCCGGAAGGAGGGCATTTTCGTCAACTCAGAAAACGTTCCGCCGCTCCTCGGAGACCGGAAAAAGCATAACTCCTCCGGCGATCTTTTGGCGAGGCGACGCCGCCGTTGTGTTCGGCGTGCATTAGAAGCATTTGAATCCACAAAACTTATACCTCTGGAAGTACTTCAATTTACAAAACTATCCCTCCACAGGGATGCCGTCAACTCATGTCATTCCGTCTCTCTCGCCGGCCGCTAAAAAATTCTAATGGCAACTGAAAGTTTAATTCAACTTTTTAAAGAAGGTAAAACATTTGAAGAACATAACTTCACAAATAAATGAAACCAATTAAAATTAACAAAACCGAAAGGCCCTTATATTCCTTTTGTTTTGGAGACTTGAAGTACATTGTTGTTTGGGTGGGCAGTGGCCTACCTTCAATTTGACAGAGCGTACCCCATTTTTTAACAGCAAAAAAAAAAAAAAAACACTTATAAAAATCAAAATAAAAACGTATCAACTGTTTACTCCGACCAACTATGCTACTAACTTTGTCCCTAAGATTTTCATGTGCCATTTTAATTCCTTTACATCCAAAATGTCCATATCACCTACTAATAAGACAAGGGCTACTAAAGTGGAAAAAATGGGGAAACAATATAAAAACAGAGACCGCCAATTTGTATGAATTGTTTATTTGATTAGCACTCGAGGAGCGGGACGGCACAAGCTTTTGGACAGTTTTGTAGTTTTGTAACAAATACTGGTGAATGTCCTCTGCTTTCTCACATAAGAGAGAGAGAGAGAGCACCTGAAGCTTACAGAGAGCCGTTTGGTTGGTGGGTCCAATCAAAAGCTTCTGTAGGTTCAAAATAAATGTCTGTTAGATTTGAAAATTTATGGGGGGAGTGGATGGATGGTACCTATAATAGAGTTTGACTGGATCGCCATGGCCCCTCTTCTACTAATACTTCTTCACTCTCCCTCTCCCCCTCTCTCTCACTGCTTTCCTGTAATTCGGAAAGTTTTCTTTCTGTACTTGACTTCTTCTTCTTCTTCTTCTTAGTAGTTCATCCTCTTCATGAGGGATGAGCGCTTCCAAGTTCATCAAGTGTGTGACAGTGGGAGATGGTGCTGTGGGCAAGACTTGTATGCTCATCTGCTACACCAGTAACAAGTTCCCGACTGTAAGTTTTCTATCCTTCCCACTAAGTTTTCTATCCTTGGCATGACTAAGGAAAAAAAAAACAAGTTATCTTTTTATTATAAATCGTTCATATCCGTCGGAAGTAGCTAGTTGGGTGTTGTTGCTTCACCGCATTAAACGGGAAGGGTACCATGGTTTCATTTTTTTTTCCTTTTACTTTTGCCGATGGACTCAAGCAGTTTCATTCCAGCAGATGACTTTCATTTGGACAGACTTCATATTTTGCCTGTAAATCTTGTCTCTGCTCTAGTTTTAAAGAAAGTTTCACTACTTAAAGATGGTTTTGATCTGTTATTCAGACAAAAATAATTGCCTTTAAGATCTTGGTACGTGGTACTTCTAAAAGTTTCTCTTGCATCATTTTACATGTGTTCACTAGGCGTCACGATACTCCATTATTGACGTTGTTTTGACAATGTTCTTGTTTTTGTTTTGGGGTTCTGAGCAGGACTATATTCCTACAGTCTTTGACAACTTCAGCGCAAATGTCTTGGTGGATGGAAACGTTGTCAATTTAGGACTTTGGGACACAGCAGGTATTTTTCTATGAGCAGAAGCTACCATTTAGCTGTGAGCGAGAGAGAGAGAGAGGGAGAGAGAGCGAGAGAGAGAGAGAGAGTCCACGGTTGGTAGAGGAGGGGCTTCTCTTAGCTGTTTGTTCTTTCTTTTTTTTTTCAAGTCTATCTGCGTGAACTTTACTAACTGGAGAAGGGCACATTCACAGGCCAAGAAGATTACAGTAGGTTAAGGCCACTGAGTTACAGGGGAGCTGATGTGTTTGTTTTGGCCTTCTCTTTGCTCAGCAGGGCAAGCTATGAAAATGTCCTAAAGAAGGTCAGCACCTCTTTACTCTCTTAGTCGCTGTTCTCTGAGTCAGATTATCCTCGTTCATAACATTTTTGTTGCAACTTTTCAGAGCCATCTTATTTGTTTTGCTCGGCTAACTCTTAACAATTGTGTGTCTTTTGTGCTGTGCAGTGGATGCCTGAGCTTCGACGGTTCGCCCCCAATGTTCCAATTGTTCTCGTTGGAACCAAATTAGGTGCGTTCATCGATCCATTTGATTGTAAATTTCACTTGAACGCTTTTGTAGTCCACATTTAGGCATAATCATTGAAATGTTGTTGTTATACTCTTTGTTACTGTATAATGGACATGTAATTTGTCATGGTATTTTGCAACGAAAAGATTGTTCACGGAAGATTATTCACGGAAATATGACCTGTCATAAAATTTTTCCTGAATCTTTTTCAGATCTCCGTGATGATAAAGGTTATCTGGCTGATCATACGGGTTCCGGCGCAGTAACAACAGCACAGGTAAAAGGGCTCCCGTGATTTTGCCTTACCCTTAACCTGATTCTTCTTGTTCTAATCACTGGCGTACTTGTTTCAGGGGGAGGAGCTAAGGAAGCAGATCGGTGCTGCCGCTTATATTGAATGTAGCTCCAAAACTCAGCAGGTTGCTAATTCTCGATCGCTCGACACTGAATGCAATTTTTTTCCTTCTGAAAACTGTTTCATTTTCATCTATTAGTAATTACAACTTATTTGATTTGGAATCTTTTCCATTGGAAAGTTATGGACATGCTTTTCTCCATTTTTTTCTAATGCAGAATATCAAAGCTGTTTTTGATACTGCTATAAAGGTTGTCCTTCAACCCCCAAGAAGGAAGGAAATGATTAAAAAGAAAAAGAGAAGTTCTGGCTGCTCAATCATGTAAGTGCTATTTGGACCAAGCACATGGAATGTTCATTCAAAAGATTGATCCTTTTAGGTGTATAGAGAAAACGGAAGATTTTTTGGACCAAGCACATGGAATGTTCATTCAAAAGATTGATCCTGTTAGGTGTATAGAGAAAACGGAAGATTTTGGGATGCTCCCTTTTATCTGATGATGAAGGAACCTACAGTAACAAAACGATGCCTGCTTTTCAATTCATAATTACTTTCAAGATTCATCTGCAGTTTTCATATTTATTTTGCTATTTGTTCTGCCACCATTCGCCCCATGAAAATTACTTTTCTTGACGTCTTCTTCGTAGTTCTGAAAACATGGGTGCCTTTTAATCAGAAGATTCATAACACGTTTTATCTCACATCTTAATGAATTTACAAACCTATGATTTCTTTCATTTTCAACTTCGTAAATAAATCTTTTTAGTTGCATAACAAGTTCTGTTGATTAACATTGCTTTTACTTTGTACAGGAGTATAATGTGCGGAGGCACATGTGTTGCTTATTGATGATCTTTGTTTTGGAAGGGGTTTTGATGCTCGTAGATGCGCAACACCATGCTTGTGTGCGTTCATCATATCAGGACAACCTGCTTCTCATGTTTCACGAATATATATATATATCTTTTATTTTTGTTTTAGTCTTGTAGCATCATGACGCACAGATAACATCTGATATGTTTGTTTTGAGTTCCCTACTGTTTGTAATGGCTGAAAGGAAGATCCTTTCTTCCAATGAAGAGAAATTTACGTGGTCTTCTAATTTCTACGTTTTCAATCTATATCCTGTGCTACTATATCATGTAAAAAAATTTGGAATCATCTCTGACTGACTGATGCAACGATTTTTTTGCTACAATTCCAGCTCTCTACTGATACAGACTTTCGAAGCTTTTATTTCATAACCCACATATAAGCATCTAGTGTTAATTTAACTTAATCTGCAACTTCAACATCCATATAAAAATGGCAACCTTGCTCTCTTCTTGCAAATGCCCTATCAAGTGAGAAAAAACCAAAAGACGTTCTGTTCCATATGAGGTTACAGCCTTACAGGTCACAGTTTTCATTGGTAAATTCTTAGCAACAGCTGTTAGTTAGAAGCACTCCGGTTGAAGCTTACAAAAGTTTTATCTTTAGGACAACTCTTCAAAAGAAGCGAATATCTGGGAAATCAACAGGTCAATTGTCCAACTTTTAGATCACTGCTATCTTTGATAATCGAATGGAAAAAATTTAATCCTCATGCCTCGATTCCTCCTTTGCTCCAGGAAGTGACCACAGATTTGTCGTGCATAAGGAGAAACAAGCGCACATGAAACCGAACTTATAATGCTCATCTGACAGCCATGAATCGCCCCCACTATGCCGATCCCTTTGGGCCTCCACCACTGTTAGTTGTTGGGGTGGGCAATACAGCACTTTTGCCAGAACCTGTCTGGTTTTCTCCCGGCGCACACTTGACTGTTTCTCTTCATTGCTTTTTGTTGCTGCCAACTCCACCATTCATGCCCCCCATTAATGAATTTGTCTGTCAGTTGCAGATTGAAATACAATTGAGAGGTGGTAATTATGAGGAAAGATCAGTAGTTCAGAAAAAAGTATTGAATCAGCACATCTGCAATGACATGATACATTTATGACATAATAATCTAGTCATTTTCATGGAATCTATTTTTGTTTAGCAGAATTTCTTAGAAGTTCATGGGGAAAAACTCGGTTTCATTGCTGGACATTGGACCAATACTGAATCTCCAAGGGATTATTTTAAGCCCCTTTGGATTAGATGGGCATCTTTTGAATACCTGAATTACTGTAGCAGAAATCTCTTGATTATCAACCCTATGATGAGTTTCGTAATGCTGGCATATGTCTAACTAAATAATAAGCTTAGTAAGCATTGGTAAAGGCTGGTTAAAGTTAAAGTGCAGAACTGTGGTGTGAGAATCACTGTTTCCACAGAGGTATCACGTTGAAACCAATAATCAATTTCATCAGAATAAGTCGCCAACCGATCCTTTATTTTCTTTCACAGTTATGGCATCTGCTTGGTAACATGATTGAGGCATCTAATGTGTATTTAGACTCTGATTGGACATTGCAAGTCATTCTGACAATGCATCAGTTCATGTTTCTGAGTTTAATTCTTCCAATAGACTGAACCAATTCGAAACAACTCAGGCAGATTCTCTGAATCTCTTTGGGGAATTCTACGTACCAAAATTGATAAAAACCATTGCCTTCAACCAAAGAAAAGATCATTATGCCAGAACCCCGAAATAATGTCATTGCTGTCATTTTTTACTTCCTTATGAAGCATAAACTTTAAACATGGGATCGATGGGATCTCTTTTGGGAACCCCATTTGTCGTAATCTTCCGACACCCAGAAGGAGCAGAAATGCTCAGAAGTTCCCATATAGGCTACCATCCCAAGACAAGAGAGCTGCACACGTTACATATTACACAGCATTTAAACTGAACATAAAATAAAGGAAACGGTATCTTTCCGTGTTGCTCTCTCATTTGTTTACTTCAATGCAAGCAGATTTCGCTTGCTGAATTATTTGTCTCGAATCAAATAACATAACTTGAAAAACAAGTTATAGAGAGAGAGAGAGAGAGAGAGAGAGAGAGAGAGAAGAGAACCCAAACCAGGAGAGATATAACTCTGCAACACTGCCAGTTCATGGATTATATATTGTAAAGATAACAGAGAAGAGGTTGTAAGGAGTGCCAACCCTTCTGTATCTAAGCTCCACTGCTCAAACCATATTACAAAGGGAAGTTCCTTCCTGTACCTTTTCGAAGACAAACCGAAGAAAATGACAAGAGATATGGCAATGGGGAAGGCTTGGGCTTAATTGCCAGGAGTGTTGAGTAACTTGAGTTGCTTCTTCCTTCCTGGCTTTTCCGGAACTATTGATCCAAAAAGCAGTAGCCCACAAGACGGTCATCAAGATTCCCATTTCCCCAAGTAAAATATTCCTATCACAAGCATCATGTGTAGCATTCATGGCGTATCCAGCGGGATCATCTGTCAGTGCCACCACCCGTCGACCGTCGTCTTTGTCCCATAGCAAGAGTTGTCAGAATCGGGATTGAAATCAGTGGCAAAGCGATTCAATTCGGAAGCTAGTTTAAAAAATATCAGATTGCAGTTTTGACTATTTCTTAAAAATATTTTAAGATTTTCTAATAACTGTATTTATATTTTTCGCATTTATGTTTTCGAGAAATGATTCTTTTAATATCCTTTACAATTCATACTAATTTCAGCCGAATCAATGAATTGCCGATTCATCGAACCGCCAGATTCACCGACTCAATTCAATAAATGCTTTCTACAACAGTGCACGTATAAGTTCTAGGAGATGGCAGCCGCACCATCATGATTTTCTTCTGAATCACAGACCAGAGACCACCAAACTACCCCATTCTGAACACAGACACCGACAGTCCCAGCGCATGAATAACCCGTGTAGGCTGCATTTATAAAAAATTCTTGGTATATCTTCTCATGTATTATATCATTCAACGTTTCATAGTTCATACAACTAAAATGAGTTAACATGGGCTTTCTAGCTTTTCTCCTTTTCTCGGGTATCTTCTCAATAAATGGTTCGTTGGAGGTCCATTAATGGAGGAAGGAGAAGGAAATTAATGGAGTTGCAGGAGTGGCAGCAAGAAATACTGCTAGGCCATTTAATTTTAATGGAAATGACAGTTGAGTAGGCACCACCTGTCAGGCAGCCATTATGCACTCAGATGAAGTCGAGCTAACCTGGACCATCCTGCAGTCACATTCACAGGCATCCTCACGTGCTGTTGAATCGCTTTCAGAACGGTTATTGCCGATATGAACTTCAGCCGATACGAATCGGCCATGTATCGAGATATTTCCTCCTTTTATTTAAACTTTAATAAAGATTTAAAAAATATTTAATAAAATCAAACTACTTAATCTTCCAAGCTGTGTATCTTCCAACATGGTTTTAACAAGCGGCCAGTCTGACGAATACGGCCGATACACTGCCCATACTGACAACACTGCGAGAGAGAGGGAGAGCCTAGAGAGGCAGGCTCTCTTTCTAAAGGCTCGTGGCATGAGGCAAAAGCATCCTGGCGTATGAGTTTGTTTTGGTTTGTGACCCAACGCTTGTGTGTGCCAGAAAAAGAAAGAGAGAGCCGACAAAATGGAAAATCATTAACAAAATTGAGTGATTAACAAAAAAAAGTCAGCAAAAACAAGAAGAGAAAGCAAAGAAGCAACTAATCAAAGCAAAGAACAAGAGATCTGAGAAAGAGAGAGAGGGGGGAGGGGAGGTAGAGAATAAAAAACTAATCAGTAGCCGAATTAACTCGTTCATCAAGACGGAGTGCAAGATGGACATCAGCCTTGACTAAATAGATAATAGAGTCTGCAGATGCAGTTGTCTTTCTGAACACCTTGTTGTTGCTCTCCTTCGAAACGTTCGCCTAGTATATCGCCAAGAGGTATAGTACAAAGGGGTGAAAAGAAGGAACAAACTAGAGGAGGGAGGGTCAGGCGAGAGCTATGACAAAGAAGGCCAAGCATAGGAAAGGATATGACAAAAATTCGCTGGACGTTTAAGCTGCATGAGTTTACTTATTATTTAACAATAAAAAATTCGCTGGTGCTTATAAAATTCAACTTACACACCAGACTTTCTCATTTTATTTTCTAATTCAATAATTTTGGACATTTTGCATGTGTATTTTTTTCATGACAACTGAATTCAATAAAGAAAAAAAACTTAGCTGGGTAGTCCTAAATGTTATATTTCTAGACATCAAAACCTAAGGACCCTAAATATAGACAGAGCGAGCCCCACACTTTAGGGGTGCTTTGTGGCGTTTGCTCGTCAACATGACATGACAATGTGCAGGCTGCCACCCGCGGACACCGGGGAGACTAGAAGAGTCCGTCAACCATTTCTAGAAGATTTGCATAACTGGAAGAACTTTCAGGAAGTGTGGAAATAAAGATTGGATCAGGGAGTAACTCATTTCTGTTAGGTACCCGGATCCCCTGAATCAAGGAAGGGTTCTTTTCTAGATGCAATGCACGACCGGACTTCAAAGCATCATAAGGGGTGGATAAACACAACCCCTGCCATTTCAGCCCTTTAATGCAATTATGCAACCCTTCGGCTCAACTCTCAACACTGCCTGAAGAAGATTATTAGTACCCATGAAAATCGAACATGAACATAAGACACACTTGTTAATGCTTTTTGAGCCCAACTAGCTATGCTTCACACTTTTTGAAAAGAGGAAGAGAGAGAGACACACACACACACATAACGTGCACAGTAGACCAACATCGAACAAAGAGTGTCAGGCACTCACCATTCTGATTTGGAGAGATATGATCAGCTAGTCTAACCTCCTATAGCTTGAACTCTTATGTTCCATCAGTTAGGAGTTAGTAATTGCTGACATGTAGAGTATAAAACAACCAAAACCGATTATAAATGGAACCGACTTTTGATGACTGAGACAGCGGCAACTGTAAGCACAGGTCGCCATGGCTTGTTGTCTACTCTCTAGCATGAACAGGCGCAAGATCATTATATCATGCCACGAATCAACCATAACTTACAGAAGCCGCGTGTAACAAAAGCTTTCAGACGGCGAACTTCATAGTTCATAATTTTAAGGCGTAAGCTTTGAACGTAGCTACAGATTTAGGATAAGCGATAGAAGCCAAGTTACGATCTTATGTTCCACGGTTAAACAGCTGCTGCCACCACCACCTTCTCTCAGCAGGTGGTGGTGTTAAGAGGTCCAGTATCGTTTGCTTCTCCTTTACTGTCAACGGCACGCCTCTCACAAGGTCTAATGTCATAACGTACACATTTGTCTTCTGCCTCCGTCTCTGGTAAGCCCAGACTCCGGCAGCTGCACCAGCTACCACAAACTGTGCAAGACAAAGGAAATTAATGCAACCATATGAATTTTACTGTAGAGAAAAGGAAAAGACAACAGCAGCAGCCACATGTTAGCTGAATCTACGTACAATTTCTGTTCCCCATCCAATTACTACCATTCAAAATGGTTATTTCAGCACTTGAAGATGTGCACAGTCATATTCAAACCATAGAAGATGGATACATACATGCAGTGAAGAGTGGTTTTATATGTTCGGTCCAAATCCTTTTATTTGCTCATATAAATAAGAATGAACCATAAGCTGTTAATTATTTGCTTTAATATTGTTCATAGAATTAAAGCAGAAAGTACATGAAGGCAGGATGATGGCGAGATGAGACAAAAATCCGTACATTTTTTAGACTGGTGGCACCAATCTAGATCAGATACCTTGGGCAATAGTACATCTCCAAAAATGAACACTGGTATGGGATCAAACATTAAAGTAGCCATGCAATGAAGCTCAACATCGACTTCATTTATGGTGAATGTTCATGCTATTTCAGAATTTTGCAATCACCAATCTTAATTCTGAAATCTCCAGACCTTTTCTTACAGGCCCTCAAGAGGGAACCTCAGAAACCATTTAAGATACACCTGTGGCTTATTTTCAAGATGACAGGCAACAATATATCTTGGTAGCTGGAATAGAACCACCAGTCAAGCTCCAGAAATTGATGTAGGCTTAGAAAAAACCTAGAATTAATATAACTTTTACAAGCATAACAATTTCCTTTTCCTAGAAATTGGTTTTACATATGGTGATATTAAAGATGATGTCAACAGTCAGTTATCATAATAGAAAAGGACTGAAGGAGTCAAAAGAGGAATTCATAGGGCTTTACAAAGTCAACGACAACCAACCTTCCAAGTTCCAAGTAAGGGCAGAAGAAACACAGGATTTTTGCACATTAAAAATTTAAGGAAAATTTTCAAAACAAACTTAAAAATTTGGAGATAATGAAAAACACACCTAACATTTCAACATCATTAAACCAAAACTCAGCTTTTCCAATGTTAAAAAGATCCAACAAATTATTTCTGCTAGCAGTCAAATTAATGAAAATTATCATTATATCCTCTAAAGACTTATATGGAATTTACACCTAGCTGTAACTATGCCTAGGTTTCTCTCGGATAATTTTTTAAAATTAATAAAGAAGTCTTTTTATATAATTTAGATATTGATAAGAAAGGATTTGGATATAGTTAATAATGTGCTAGTATTATTGGGATAGCTACGGAGGCTAATGCAAATTAATGAATTAACACTTACTTCAACCTAAATTAGTGATGAGCTAGGGATAAATTGACAGACATCATTATGTATGCTCTTAACAAATTTGAAAACTTAGGTGTGATTTTCAACTTCAGATGTGGCTTCCAAAATTTAACCAATTTATTCATGCATCAATGACTATGTAACACCGGTACCTAAGAAATCTTCCGTATCCATGCCAGACTTGCCAGTATTGCACTTCTTAGACACGGGTATGGGGGACCATTTGGGCACTTTTCCGATCAGATTTGGGTTAGACCAAGTTTCATCAAAATTTTGAGTGAAAGCTGTCAAGTCTCAACCTTTCACCTTATTTTGTCATTGTTTTAATTTTAATTTAATAAAATTATTTGTATCAATTATTTACTTTGGAACTTTGTTGTTTGATGAACTTTGTTGTTTGATGTACCATTTATGAACCTATGAACTATTTTGCTTCAATTCTATATATATATACACACACACACACACACACCCCACACACACAGTTGTATCCATGTACCCACATTTTTTAAAATTTCCATGGCCAAACCATTCCACCATACTTGCACCCACACCCATGTTATTTAGATCATCAAGCATAGGCTTCAGGATTATTTTCATGTAGAAGGAAAAGGCAACACAACTAAAAAAGGTAAGCAAATGTGCTAATAATTACCGGAGACAACCAGATTGCAGCAGTCTGAATGTCAAAACGTGGAGCATAAAGTACTGTCTCACCAAAATCTTCTTCAAGTTTTTTATAAATTTCTTTGTCAGACTTGCCAGCCCTAATCTCATCCCTGATCAACTGTAAGAAGTGAAAAATGTCATATAAGATGTGCAAAATGTAATGCTATGGATATTAATATTAAATTAGAATGACAATGCACTTCTTCCTAGATTTTCCTTGGCATCAACGCCTTGAAAGTTATCTAAGAAATTACCTTCCTAAGGAGAATTGCAACATCTGCCTGTGAGTCTTCAATAGACTGGCTTCCACACTCTGTACAACGTACATTGTGACTGATGTTCCTAGCTCGAGCTTCAACTATTCGCGCCTTCTTAACTTGATCTTCTTCACTCTCCATTTTAATAGAAGGACTAGAAGGCGTAACAACAGAGAACAAATGTTACTTGTTAATTCACTCTCTTGTGTTCGAGAAGCAACTTTTCTTTCTTGTGGGAGCGTGCCATGCATCAGGGTACTAGAAGATGAAGGGAAAACAGAAGAGCAAGAAATAATACATAAACACATGCAAGTACTCACACATAAACATACACCTTTTTAATGAGTACATGCGTGCAAGAAGCAATTATGGTGTAATCAAAAGAAAGCATGGCGCTTGCATATCAAGAAGCAGTGCTAGAGAACCACAATATGAAGCTTCATTTGCGTAGTCCAGTTCATATATAAGCAAGAAAATTGAACAAAGAATGATCTCTCTTCTTTCAGGCATTTCAACAAACAGTTGGACTACAACTAAAATTAATCATTTCATCAACAACCTTTCCCCTGTTTTCCACAACAATGAATATACATCTCTCAACGATCATTGCCATCTCAAACAAGCCATTATGAACTTAAAAAAACCACCAAAATTTTAATTATCAATTTGCTGCTGCTACATCAACTATCAAGAGAAACAGAAAGGGTATTGAAGAAGATGCCTACATGCCACAAAGTTTGATCTCGCGAAATGAAATTTCAAAAAAACAAATAACATGCATACCGTCTGAATCTCCCAGAAAACACTAAGGATTGGATGAAAATCGGCGCCCTCAACGGAAAGGAAGATTGACGTGAACGCGGACTGAAGCCACGGGGCTCGCACTGCAAGGTTTCGTTCGGGCAAATAAGGCTGTGAATGGATCGGATTGTTCAAAGGTACTCGATCCAGATACCATCACTCGGATAAATCTCTAGACTGGGGCGCTCATTTGGACCGGATTCGTTTTTTTCGCTCAAATTGGATTCTCTTCGGGTTCGTCGGGCTTTTGAAGTTGCTTCGATCAATACCCAAATGAAACCCAATCGCTTCTCTCTCCCCAATATAAGAAAGGATCTGGGGACTAACTCAAAAAAAATCTTCGTTCAAACCGATCAAGAACTGGAACTTTCTCCACATTTTGATTGCAAGGTTAATGGAAGATTTGATGAATACAACAGAAAAAGGAAGCTTGTGTTTGAGCTAATCACGTGAATGGGAGCAGTAAAAGATCTAGGAGCAACAACGTCGAAAGCGAAAATCTAAAAAACAAAAGGGACCAGATCAGACTATCGATTGATCGGAAGAGTTTACATGTTGGGGGGTTGGAGTAGTTTAGTTTGGCTTTTCAATCGAGTTCCCAGCCGGGGAATTCCAGTAGCACGGTAAGACGGTCCGGCCGGGTTGCCCGATGTTCCTCCACCGCCAGCCTCAATCGAACCACAAGATCCCAGGAGCGCCGCGCTTCCGCCGATGGGCTGATGATTATGGACGTCAGTCCCGGCGCCGCCTTGAGGAAGTACCGGACGAGCTCCTCGTCCCTTTGATAGCCTCCATACTGCTGCATAGTCAACGTCCTCAAATATGCGAGTGCAACTCTGACCTTCCTTAGCACGAACCGTGGATCCATTCCGTCCTCTGACGGGTTCATCTCGAACTAATAAAAATACAAAAAAAAGCACATGAAACCACGTTATATATATATATATGTATATAATTAGTTAAACCAATATTATTTTGAGATTGGTTTTAATATTTGAGATTGGTTTTTCAAGTATCTTTAGTTTGTAGGCCTGTCAATATTAGTCTTTGTGGAGAAAATTAAGGAAAGAGAGACAGAGCAAGGAAAAAAGGGGAGGCCTCCAAGTGAACCTAGTTTTAACTCATTAATTCTCTCTCTCTATATGTGGACATGTGCGCAAATGTGCCTTAAAAAAGTTTTGTGCATGAAACCTGACTTTAGGAATTTGGGTTGCAAATCCTTTTCTTTTTTACTTGATATCAACATAAAAATGCGTTCAACATAAGATCAAAATTTAGAAAATAAACTATTAACTGATTCTATTTCTCTGCCACTAATAGATACGTCCAACTGAGCCAAAATTTGAAGTAATCACCAATTAACACTTTCAACTTGATAAACTAATTGTATGAATCACATCTCATTCAGGTTAGGAACAAAAGGAAACAAAGAATAAATGAAAATACAGAACTAGCTAGATTAATGTGCAAATAGAGTTCATAACACATGTATGCATGTATATGCATACCTCGATTTGGAAGTCACTAGATTCTTTATTGTGCATTTCAAAAATTTGGTTCATATTTTCAGATATGTAGGTTTACCAGCCAGATGGGAACTTGTTCGTTTTCATTGATAATAATTGGATTCAGATTCGATTCAGAAACTCAACTTTAATGCTTCTCATATTCGAACATCGTTCGAGAAGTGTGCCAAGCCCGCGTAACTCCTCTACTGTGAGCCTTGCTCCCTGCACCACCATTTCCTCCACACCCGATAAGTGGTTCCGGAACTCCGGCAACAGGTACAGATAGCACCACCTCCCGATAACCTTCCATGAAAGGGAAATCAACAACGGACAAGTACAGAATAAATACATAGACGATTGAATTCATTCATATATACATCGCAGTTTGATTGAAGCTATACGTAAGTATGAACTCCACATGAAACGATAATGAATTAAAGAGCAACCGATGCAGTAATGAAGTTGGTAAGGATCAAATATGATATTTGCAGCTTGGAATTAATGCAGAGAAACTCAGAGAAATGGAATTGCAGAGACAAGCAACAAACGCACGATAAGTGTTCTCGCGGTGAGGATCAGCAAGCGAACAACACGAAGGCGTGAAAATGCATAGGTGATGATGAATTTTCTGCGCATCAGCATCGACGGATGTAGAGGATTGATGTCCAGTCGAGCAGTTGGCCTTTCCTCGTGGGAGAGACGGAGAACGTCTTCGACCTCCTCCAAGACCAAGTTGGGCATGTTGAATTCGAAGGGAGGACGGCCCCTGAGGAAGAACTTGATCAGGTGTGGAGCTTCCACGGGGAGTTCCGCGCCGAGGCACGAACAGTCGGAAATGGAGAGGGTGTGGAGCAGGGGGAGGTCGCGAAGCAGGGACTGGAGAAAGAGGAAGGTGACGTGGGAGTTGGCTATGGCGAGAGTGGTGAGGGAGGGGAAGTCCATGGAGGAGCAGTGCTGATTGAAGCGGCAGCGTCGGAGTTGCAGCACCCTCAGTGATGTGCAGCCGTACTGATTGAAGTTCAACCTGTACTCCTCTTTGGATTCGGCGTCAACGTTGATGCAGATTTCCTCGATCATTAACCTTGAGAAAAAGACTTGAGCCAATAGTTGATCTCCTGCTTGATTGGAGCATCTCGAAGATTGTATCTGTTTCCAAGTATACAACATGTTGAAGAGAAAGATCATATGGTGTATTTATAATCTGCCATACTATATTTTGTCAGAATTTCAATCTCTACCAGCATTTTTTTTATAAATAAAGAAAAAGATACATAATCCCCAAGATTCATTGCTTTCCTTTTTTTGTGATAGAGAGAGATCTTAGGTCTCTTACCAATATTCGGGAGGCATGTAGAATTCAGAAGATTTTAGATTGAATTCTTGCGAGTTAACAGTAGACCAGTACATTTAAACCATACCCTTATGCTCAGAATTCTGGAAAAGTACCTTTTAATTGATTAAATTTTGTAGTGAAACTGCACTAAGAAATTCTGCAGCGGCGTTGCATCCGATTCCTAGCTAGCTACAAAATTTACCTAATGCTGAAACGTTCAAGCGGCTTCCGACCATCCCGGATCGACAGGAGACGGGTGACTGCTTCAGTAAAGTTGCGTCTGGCCTGTTTCTGAGACGACCGGCGAAGCGAAGGAACGGGGAAATCGGCGATGTCGAACTCCAGGGCCGGCAGTTTGGGCAACAGCCTCCTCCACCGACCTGTCGCGGCGCAGGTTCTTATCGTGGACTTGAGATCCAGATGCCTGAGAATTTTAAGCATGATGGTCTCCTTGAGATCGGTGATTCGAGTAGCCCTTTTTCTTCTCCGAGGCATGGGCGCTGAAGAACGTTGCAGGAATTAGGTACCTCCGCTGCATGGAGAAAAGAAGATGTATGCTTGTTCTTCTTAGATACGCTGATCAATGGTCTTCCTTCTTTCGATGAAGAAAACACAACAAAAAACTGAAGACACTTTCTGGCTTAAAAAGGTGCAGTGCAGACCAATATGAGACTTCCTAGCTTATCCCACATTTTCTGCATAAAAAGCAGGTCCAAGAAAGACCAAAAGAAATGCATGATCCGTGATTCTCATAAATCTTGATTTGTTTTGGTAGGAGAAACTGCACAATCGAGCGCCCAAGAACCCAGCTTCTGCTATAGCAAATGGAACAAGAACAAGTTAGATGAGCACAAGACATGCTATTATTCCAATGTTTTTGTCACACGAATGCTCTCCACATGAACAAATTCCATCGATAGATTCATCTCCACCATGGGGATTCAAGCTGAAGGCTCTGGAAAGGGAGCGTCTACGAGCGCAATGCAACCGGAAGTTCTGATGGTTCAATGAAGGTAACGGATAAAGGATGCAAATAACAAAGAAAGAAGAAGTTGACTCAATCTCCATGCAAGAACATGTAACCGACAAAACTGAAGAAGATGAAAATGAAAGACTAGTCGTCAGCCTGGAAGAGCATCATCCCAGAGAGAGCAAGAGTCAGAGAGGGATGCGTGTATCCTTGAAATGACGGCGTGCGTTATTCTGCACTGATGCTCGATCGATCTGCTTCCCTGGTTCTGCAATAATGGATACAAGAATTATCAGAGAGAGAGAGTACTGCTGGTGACTGTAATAGGAAAGTTAAAACGAAAGGGTCAAAATCTCCCACGGGGCTTGGCTGAGCTCTGCAATTATCTCGAGCTTTTGATGAACTTGAGATCGGCGAGGCTCATTTTCAAGTGAACTAAAGCTTAAATATATCAATGCTCGGTTCATTTAGCTTCTCTACCAAGTTGAATTACCTTCTTGAGCAGACACATTGAAAAGCATAAAAAACCTTTCAAGATATTCAAAAATAATAAAAATAGGTATACATTTGACACCTTGGTATAATTGGCAAATGATCAGACTGCCTCTTGCCACCAATTTGATTACAACTGACCAAGTTAGGCTGGTTCAAGTCAGTTTAGACTGATCATGTATATGTATACATATACATATATAAGGCTGGGTATTGGGCCGGGCCATCGGCAAGTACCCGATACCCATGCCTGGTTAAAGGTACGGGCCGGCCTGAATGGGCCCGATAAGCTCCAATGAGCCTGATAATTTTTTTAATATTTTTTTATTTATATATATATATATATTATTTTATTACAATTAATTATATTTATATATTATTTTATGTTAAAAATATATTTTTTTAAATTTAATCCGGTTGGGCCCGAATCAAGCTCATGCTCCCGTTTTAATGGTCAGGCTGAACCCAAGTTCAGGCTCCAGGTGTCGAGCCGACCCTATGCCTACGTTTATTCCTACTCAGTAGCGCAAAAAGGTTGTCCCGCCACTCAACCAGTGAGTTGCCCAAGTAAGGTTGTCACGTCACTCGAACCAGTTAGTTGCCCACCTGGTGGCTGGCCTGAGCGGTGAGCCAAACTCCCTCGGGGCAATCTAATCGGATCTCTCTAACCATGCTTCAAGAAACTTAACTGTAATGCCTTAGTAATACTTGAAGAGATTCTAGGTAGGTGGTCTGCTGTTAGTTGTGCTTCAGCCACCAATATTTCCTGAATAATATGTTCTTTAAATCTTGCAACTCCAAGACCCTCAACCATGACACAAAGGTGAGGAAGAGAGAGAAAGAGAGCGCCAAAATGAAAATTCATTAAAAACAAAATGTGGTGATAAGATGTCACCCAACGGCCCGGCCCAGCGCCCAGCCTTAGGTAAATATATATACACACATGATCAACCTAGCTAAACTGGCTTGAACCAGCCTAACTTGGTCAGTTGTAATCAAATTGGTGGCAAGAGGCAGTCTGATCATTTGCCAATTATACAAAGGTGTCAAATGTATATCTATTTTTACTGTTTTTTAATATCTAGAAAGGTTTTTTATGCTTTTCAATGTGTCTGCTCAAGAAGGCAACTAAACTTGTAGAGAAGCTAAAAGAACCGAGCATTCATATATTTAAGCTTTGGTTCACTTGAAAATGAGCCTTGCGATCTCAAGTTCATCAAAAGCTCGAGATAATTGCAGAGCTCAGCCAAGCGCCGTGGGAGATTTTGACCCTTTCGTTTTAACTTGCCTATTACAGTCACCAGCAGTACTCTCTCTCTCTGATAATTCTTGTATCCATTATTGCAGAACCAGGGAGGCAGATCGATCGAGCATCAGTGCAGAATAACGCACGCCGTCATTTCAAGGATACACGCATCCCTCCCTGACTCTTGCTCTCTCTGGTATGATGCTCTTCCAGGCTGACCACTAGTCTTTCATTTTCATCTTCTTCAGTTTTGTCGGTTACATGTTCTTGCATGGACATTGAGTCAACTTCTGCTTTCTTCGTTATTTGCATCCTTTACCCGTTACCTTCATTGAACCATCTGAACTTCCGGTTGCATTGTGCTCGTAGACGCTCCCTTTCCAAGTCTTCAGCTTGAATCCACATGGTGGAGGCGAATCCATCAATGGAATTTGTTCATGTGGAGAGCATTCTTGCGATAAGAACATTGGAATAATAGTATGTCTTGTGCTCATCTAACTTGTTCTTGTTCGATTTGCTATAGAAGAAACTGGGTTCTTGGGTGCTCGATTGTGCAATTTCTCCAATCAAAACAAATCAAGATTTATGAGAATCACGAACCATGCATTTCTTTTGGTCTTTCTTGGAGCTGCTTTTTATCCAGAAAATGTGGGATAAGCTAGGAAGTCTCATATTGGTCTGCACTGCACTTTTTTAAGCCACAGAGTGTCTTCAGTTTTTTGTTGTGTTTTCTTCATCGAAAGAATGAAGACTATTGATCAGCATATCTAAGAAGAACAGGCATACATCTTCTTTTCTCCATGCAGCGGAGGTACCTAATTCCTGCAACGTTCTTCAGCGCCCATGCCTCGGAGAAGAAAAAGGGCTACTCGAATCACCGATCTCAAGGAGACCATCATGCTTAAAATTCTCAGGCATCTGGATCTCAAGTCCACGATAAGAACCTGCGCCGCGACAGGTCGGTGGAGGAGTCTGTTGCCCAAACTGCCGGCCCTGGAGTTCGACATCGCCGATTTCCCCGTTCCTTCGCTTCGCCGGTCGTTTCAGAAACAGGCCAGACGCAACTTTACTGAAGCAGTCACCCGTCTCCTGTCGATCCGGGATGGTCGGAAGCCGCTTGAACGTTTCAGCATTCCAGAATTCTGAGCATATGGGTATGGTTTAAATGTACTAGTCAACTGTCAACTCGCAAGAATTCAATCTAAAATCTTCTGAATTCTACATGCCTCCCGAATATTGGTAAGAGACCTAAGATCTCTCTCTATCACAAAAAAAGGAAAGCAATGAATCTTGGGGATTATGTATATTTTTCTTTATTTATAAAAAAAAATGCTGGTAGAAATTGAAATTCTGACAAAATATAGTATGGCAGATTATAAATACACCATATGATCTTTCTCTTCAACATGTTATTTAATCATTGTCATTATCATGTCTGCCTCTTTCGTCCTGCATTTTGTATACTTGGAAACTGCAGATTTCTCTCTCTCTTTCTTATCTTGTTGCGTTACTTGGAAACAGATTGATTTCTGTCACTTGTCTTATTCTATTGTATACTTGGAAAGAGACCACTCTCTCTCTCTCCATCCCTCTCTCATGTTCTGTTGTATACTTGGAAACAGATACAATCTTCGAGATGCTCCAATCAAGCAGGAGATCAACTATTGGCTCAAGTCTTTTTCTCAGAGGTTAATGATCGAGGAAATCTGCATCAACGTTGACGCCGAATCCAAAGAGGAGTACAGGTTGAACTTCAATCAGTACGGCTGCACATCACTGAGGGTGCTGCAACTCCGAGGCTGCCGCCATATATATATATATATATATATATATATATATATATATATATATATATATATATGACCGTGAAAGCTCTTGCAGAGTTTATCCTCCTGTATATGGTAACTCTTTGTTCATTCTCGGGCCTCGGATACTAAGCACCCACTGCGGCTTGTGCATCGAAATACAGGACGAGTACCTTACCTAATTGAACTACAAATTGGGCACCATGGAATCGAGGGAAAGAAAGTTGTTCAATATACCACAATTAGGTAATGAGCATTAATGATCGCGAAGCGCATAATAGAGTCTCAAAGGGCATGATGACATCAATATATATGTTGTGTTAATCACACAATATAGTGAAATGGATAGGCATGATGAGGATACAACATCGTGTATGTTTGGTGCATAGTAAAATATGGTTCGGCCATGGAAATTTTAAAAACTGTGGATACAAGGATACAACATCGTGTATGTTTGTGTGTGGGTGTGTGTGTGTGTGTGTATGTGTGTATAGAAATGAAGCAAAATAGTTCATAGGAGAAATATTTGGAAAGTGTTTGTACATTATAAATAACAGTACAGTGAATACTATCTCTAACGCCAATGGTGGCCTTACGTAGACTAGAAAAGTTTCCAGAGATGGTAAATAATTTCTCATCTTTGCTTTATAAGTTTTTTCGTGGTATTAGAGCAAGGCTTGCTGAAAAAAGCTTATACCTCAATGAGGGCCTCCAGATTACCAAAAAGGATCATTGACTTCTATGATTTCTTCGTCAAAATAAGAACTAAACCAGTTTTAAATAAGATCTTCCGTTGAAGACGAGGATGACCGTCACATAGCAGCATTAATGAAGGCACTAATGAAGCTGTTACAGGTTACGGATAATCAAAGAATGGTAACCGCCATGCAGCAGTCCACTGAATGCCATAGGGAAAAGAAAGATCTTTATTGTCACCGTTCCTTGTGTTTAGGAGAAATATTTTGAAAAGTGCTTCAAAATACATCATGATAACAGGGCGGTGCATAATATCAATAAGGCCCATGGTGACCTTCGGTGGGTAATGTAACACTCCAAAGTTAATCTAATCTTTACTTTTGTTTTATAACAGAAACAATTCATCATCTAGCGAATTCCTATTTCCTTCTTAAAAGTGCGTTTCAAAGGGAAACACCGAGCTTAGCACTCCTGAGAGCAATGGTGGGGCTTCCTGGCGTACCTTCCCGAACCCAACAAGTCACCCCAAGGGCTTGAGCTCATAGAAAGAGTGATGCCGATGAAAGTTGGAAGTGCAACCGCCTGCCCGGAGACATGGACTTACCCTTTTTTTTTTTTTGCTGTAGGTTCTGACTTCAAGCAAACTTTAATGAGCAGTAATGTTAACGGAAATTAAATTTGGTAAAACAAACATGAACATATCAGCCATCAAATCAGTCATTTTTCCAAAACAACATCTGAAGATATTCAATTTCAATTGCATGCCGTGATTATTCGTGTCTTATACCAAAAGTAGCCCTAGGGTCAGCACAAAGCAAACCTGGTGATGACCAAATCCTGATCGCTAACCAACTGGATGTCCTGCGCTATGCACATCAGCAAAACGCATTTGGTAGCAGAGAAAAGTTTCTGCATTGCCTTAGAAGGTTACTCCTCATCATATCAGCTATATATCTTACCAATAATGACATTTAACAACAGCAAGGCTGAGCACATCCCGCTGACCCACGTCTGAAAACCACATCCCGCTGACCCACGTCTGAAAACCAGACCGGGTCAGAGAAGGATTTCTCCCCAAAAAAATTTCCAAGTACCTTGTGACACCCTATCATTCAACGGTTTAGGTGCTTTAACCAAATCATCCCTTCCAATCAGTGTACTAAAGACCGTCGAATAGAGACCCTGAGAACTAGGAATCAAGTCTCTAACCTGCCAAAAGAAACCCACCTATTTCTCCTCCAACAAAAACGAAGAACCAAGGATCTTTAAGTTGCTCAAACATCCCCTACCAACAATGCCAAAGGAAAAGGTTCGCTTTTTGCAAAATTCATGAACGTCTGAGATAGGATCATTTGGGAGATCTGATTAAACTATATGACACACAGGTTGGACCACTTAATGGATCTATGAACCAGGTCTAAGCGATGGAGCAACATCACACAATCATGACCTGTTAATCCACAGACGTGAGAGAGCTCACACCTGACTCTTAACAATGAATCAACCCGTAGCCAAACCCAATAACAGAAATTTATGGGCAGATTTAGAGTTGACACAGACCTGGTCCGATCCCACTCTTTGAAAGGTCTAGGGCAGTCTCCTTGACTGTGATCCACGACCTTCCCTTCTTGCTAAGCATCAAATTCATCGGCTAAACTGACCTACATGGCAAGACAACCTCAAACTTGCAGTCAATATCAGAACGGTTGCACCATCAGAAACAAACATAAGTTACATGAGGGGGAGAGAGTTTTCTTTGATTGGGCGGTCAAGATTTATCATTATATAAGATGACACAAGTCGTGACCTCTCACCGCCATGCGGAAGCCAACTATATCCCTCGAGAAGAACAAAAGAAACCCGAAGAATTTCACCAACAAATGTCTAACAGCTCCACTTAGGTTCTCTCTCACAAGGGAAGAGCTCAGGGGTTTTATCAAACAACAAGCGTGTGATTTCACAATTTGTGTGTGTGTGTGTGTGTCAGAGAGAGTGAGAGCAAGAGAGAAAGAGGGGGGCAAAAAGCTAAACCCCTGGCACGTATTAGGAGTACTCAGGTGATTGAGAATGTACATGGACTCTCATTGAAACTTTTCTTGGCAGAAAAGGCCCCGTCCTAGATGGTATAAAAAATCAACCTCCCACACAACCCCCTACTTATGACACATGGCAGCACGATATGTATATGAAAAAAAAAAAAAGAGTAGAGGAAAAACGATCGAAATTATGATGCAGCCAAGAAGGAAACTTCGATCTCCTGCAAGGACTTCCCCTTGGTCTCCACTACGTTCCACTTCACGAACACCGCAGCTAAGATGCAGAAAAAAGCAAATATGGAGTACAAGACCTCAGCCCCAAGTTGCTCCAAAAGGCGTAGGAACTTAAAAATACCAAATCCTTAAAAACATCTTGTTCTCATTTCAAGATAAACTCACAAGGAACTTAAAAATGTAAAGTGGTCATCCAAAAGTGTAGCTTTTCTATTGAATGGTTCAATGACAGAGACCCAGATTTTCGTAATGATATTAGAAATTTTTGCCTGGTGACTAACAATTTGCATTACATAGAATCCAAAGATACGCATGTAACTGATAAACAGACGTCAAAAGCCAATTAGTAAAGCTTGTAACTGATACAACATTGAACCTATAGGGGAATGTTAGTAAATGAACTCGGAGAAATATGGAACATGCGTATAAGCCAATTAGTAAAGCTTGTAGCTGATACAACATTGAACCTATAAGGGAATGTAAGGGAACGAACTCGGAGAAATATGGAAAAAAGTTCCTGTGTGCTTGCGGAACAAGACACCAGAAATTTTTATCCAAAAGCAAAATCTACCATTCCAAGGAAGCTTCCTAGAAGAAGCATCTTTCTCCCAAGTTTATCCATCAAAAGCATAGCAACAATTGAACCTGCACAAAAGAATACACAGGTTTTATAGATGAAGATGCAATCTGCCAGTTAATGTATTTCAAATAATGGATACTTGAAAGGAAATGCACTTTATATTTACCTGTCAAGTTGGATAAACCAACACAAACATTTGCAAGGTTCGAGGGTACACCAGCCCTTTTGAAAACAGCTGATGAAAAGTAAAAGACAGCATTTATCCCAGATAGCTGCTGTAATCCGAACAATATAGATCCAATCATCACAACTGTAAAGTGGAGATATCAGCACAGGGCGAACAAAATATGACTAAGCAACAAAGTTTCAGGCACGCTTGGAAAACGGCAAGCTCATGTTGCCAACTGAAAGTTCATGCAGTCATGTTTGACATTTGATCAAGAATGGGTATTAATGAAGAGAAATTGCATAAGGCATAAATTAGACAGGTCAACAAGTAGCGTATAGACCAACAACATGGAACATTTTTCTTTGAAATAACTGCAAGGCATATGCCACTGCAACTCAAGTCTGCAGATGTCAGTGATTTCAGTAGAACAGACATATTCTCTGTAGCTGCAGGCACGCTTGGAAAACCAATGGCACACAAGGATATTCGCTTGAATAAAATCAACAAACAGATTCCTAATTGAGATATAAAAAGACGAGAAAATCCATAGCAACTGAACCATGGAAATTCACCAAATAAAGGGGGATTGCCATGAATACCTTTGAAATGACGACCATAAAGCAACTCTGACAGCCTCACACTCTCAGCATCATCCCCCTTGTCTAAGCGTGACAATTCTGCAATTGCAAGTTTCACATGAGCTGCACTTAAGAGCCTCTCAAGCTCTGCTTCAGCTTCATTGCATCTCCCTTTCTGTATAGGATATCATATTAAGTCGCAGGAAACAAACTAATACAATCTGGAAATGAAGAACTTCTCAAATAAGCAAAGATAAATAACACAAATGGACCGAAAGAATTTTAACTACAAGGTTCAGCTTGTAAAGCCACAGGACTCTCGGCACAGAGTTCTATGCCAAGAGCTAATCTTGTAGCTGGGATGATAGATACCCAGAAACAAAGCCGCCACCTAGACCAAATTGACATTAGATCAATAATTAAATTGAAGGAACATTTCATGAAACTGAAGTGAAAAAATTGTTTTCATTTGGTGGTTCAATAGAAAACAAGCTATCAATTATCTTACCATCCAGGAGTTTCTTTTGATGGAATTCCAATAAAAAGAGCCATTATGATACCAAGACATGTTGCAATCTGAATAAAGCTGTCATATGTGCCTCTGACAGAAGAGGGAGAAACCTGCGAAAATAAGTGAGCAAAGGATACATGTTATTAAGGTAAGCTATAATAGCTACAGAAATGAACATCATTTATACCTCAGTAACATAAAGAGAAGCCACAGCTGGACCCAGTCCCATCCCTATACCAACGAAAAATCATCCAAGAAGCATACCATCCAAACGTGGTGTTGTTGCACTGCAATGAAAATGAAACCTCCCAGAAAACACTAAGGTTGGGATGAAAATCGGCGCCCTCAACGGAAAGGAAGATTGACGTGAACGCGGACGGAAGCCACGGGGCTCGCACTGCAAGGTTTCGTTCGGGCAAATGAGGCTGTGAATGGATCGGGTTGTTCAAAGGTACTCGATCCAGGTACCATCACTCGGATCAATCTCTAGACCGGGGCTCTCATTTGGACCGGATTCGTTTTTTTCGCTCAAATTGGATTCTCTTCGGGTTCGTCGGGCTTTTGCCTTTTGAAGTTGCTTCGATCAATACTCAAATGAAACCCAATCGCTTCTCTCTCCCCGATATAAGAAAGAATCTGGGGACTAACTCAGAAAAAATCTTCGTTCAAACCGATCAAGAACTGGATCTTTCTCCACATTTTGAGCGCAAGGTTAATGGAAGATTTGATGAATATACAACAGAAAAAGGAAGCTTGCGTTTGAGCTAATCACGTGAATGGGAGCAGTAAAAGATCTAGGAGCAACAACGTCGAAAACGAAAACCTAAAAAACAAAAGGGACCAGATCAGACTATCGATTGATCGGAAGAGTCTACATGTTGGGGGGTTGGAGTAGTTTAGTTTGGCTTTTCAATCAAGTTCCCAGCCGGGGAATTCCAGTAGCACGGTGGGACGGTCCGGCCGGGTTACCCGATGTTCCTCCACCGCCAGCGTCAATCGAACCACAAGATCCCAGGAGCGCCGCGCTTCCGCCGACGGGCTGATGATTATGGACGTCAGTCCCGGCGCCGCCTTGAGGAAGTACCGGACGAGCTCCTCGTCCCTTTGATAGCCTCCATACCTCTGCACAGTCAACGTCCTCAAATGAGCGAGTGCAACTCTGGCCTTCCTTAGCACGAACCGTGGATCCGTTCCGTCCTCCCAGGGGTTCATCTCGAACTGATAAATACAAAAAAGGAAAAAGCAGATGAAACCCGGTGTTAAACCAATATTATTTTATTTTGAGATTGGTGTTTCAAGTATCTTTATTTTGTGGCGTCCGTCAAAATTAAAATGAAAGAGAGACAAAGCAAGGGAGGCCTCCAAATGAAACTAGTTTTTAACTCATTAATTCTCTCTCTAAAAAAGTTTTGTGCATGAAACCTAATTTTGGGAATATGGGTTGCAAATCATGTTCTTTCTTACTTGATATCAATATAAAAATGCTTTCAACATATGATCGAAATTTAGAAAATAAACTATTAACCGATTGTATTTCTCTCCCACTAATGAATCCGTCGCCAAAATTTGAAGTAATCACCAAATAACACTTTCAACTTGATAAACTAATCTGTATGAATCACATCTCATTCAGGTTAGGAACAAAAGGAAACAAAGAATAAATGAAAATACAGAACTAATAAGATTAATGTGCAAATAGAATTCCTAACACATGTATGCATGTATATACATACCTCGATTTGGAAGTCACTAGATTCTTTATTGTGCATTTCAAAAATTTGGTTCATATTTTCAGATACGTAGGTTTACCAGCCAAGATGGGAACTTGTTCGTTTTCATTGATAATAATTGGATTCAGATTCGATTCAGAAACTCAACTTTAATGCTTCTCATATTCGAACAACGTTCGAGAAGTGTGCCAAGCCCGCGTAACTCCTCTACTGTGAGCCTTGCTCCATGCACCACCATTTCCTCCACACCGGATAAGTGGTTCCGGAACTCCGGCAACAGGTACAGATGGCACCACCTCCCGATAACCTTCCATGAAAGGGAAATCAACAACAGACAAGTACAGAATAAATACATAGACGATTGAATTCATTCATATATACATCGCAATTTGATTGAAGCTATACGTAAGTATGAACTCCACATGAAACGAGAATGAATTAAAGAGCAACCGATGCAATAATGAAGTTGGTAAGGATCAAATATGATCTTTGCAGCTTGGAATTAATGCAGAGAAACTCAGAGAAATGGAATTGCAGAGACAAGCAACAAACGCACGATAAGTGTTCTCGCGGTGAGGATCAGCAAGCGAACAACACGAAGGCGTGGAAATGCATAGGTGATGATGAATTTTCTGCGCATCAGCATCGACGGATGTAGAGGATTGATGTCCAGTCGAGCAGTTGGCCTTTCCTCGTGGGAGAGACGGAGAACGTCTTCGACCTCCTCCAAGACCAAGTTGGGCATGTTGAATTCGAAGGGAGGAGGGCCCCTGAGGAAGAACTTGCGCAGGTGTGGAGCCTCCACGGGGAGTTCCGCGCCGAGGCACGAACAGTCGGAAATGGAGAGGGTGTGGAGCAGGGGGAGGTCGCGAAGCAGGGACTGGAGAAAGAGGAAGGTGACGTGGGAGTTGGCTATGGCGAGAGTGGTGAGGGAGGGGAAGTCCATGGAGGAGCAGTGCTGATTGAAGCGGCAGCGTCGGAGTTGCAGCACCCTCAGTGATGTGCAGCCGTACTGATTGAAGTTCAACCTGTACTCCTCTTTGGATTCGGCGTCAACGTCGATGCAGATTTCCTCGATCATTAACCTCTGAGAAAAAGACTTGAGCCAATAGTTGATCTCCTGCTTGATTGGAGCATCTCGAAGATTGTATCTGTTTCCAAGTATACAACAGAACATGAGAGAGGGATGGAGAGAGAGAGAGAGTGGTCTCTTTGCAAGTATACAATAGAATAAGACAAGTGACAGAAATCAATCTGTTTCCAAGTAACGCAACAAGATAAGAAAGAGAGAGAGAAATCTGCAGTTTCCAAGTATACAAAATGCAGGACGAAAGAGGCAGACATGATAATGACAATGATTAAATAACATGTTGAAGAGAAAGATCATATGGTGTATTTATAATCTGCCATACTATATTTTGACAGAATTTCAATCTCTACCAGCATTTTTTTTATAAATAAAGAAAAAGATACATAATCCCCAAGATTCATTGCTTTCTTCTTTTTGTGATAGAGAGAGATCTTAGGTCTCTTACCAATATTCGGGAGGCATGTAGAATTCAGAAGATTTTAGATTGAATTCTTGCCAGTTAACAGTTGAGCAGTACATTTAAACCATACCCTTATGCTCAGAATTCTGGAAAAGTACCTTTTAATTGATTAAATTTTGTAGTGAAACTGCACTAAGAAATTCTGCAGCGGCGTTGCATCCGATTCCTAGCTAGCTACAAAATTTACCTAATGCTGAAACGTTCAAGCGGCTTCCGACCATCTCGGATCGACAGGAGACGGGTGACTGCTTCAGTAAAGTTGCGTCTGGCCTGTTTCTGAAACGACCGGCGAAGCGAAGGAACGGGGAAATCGGCGAGGTCGAACTCCAGGGCCGGCAGTTTGGGCAACAGCCTCCTCCACCGACTTGTCGCGGCGCAGGTTCTTATCGTGGACTTGAGATCCAGATGCCTGAGAATTTTAAGCATGATGGTTTCCTTGAGATCGGTGATTCGAGTAGCCCTTTTTCTTCTCCGAGGCATGGGCGCTGAAGAACGTTGCAGGAATTAGGTACCTCCGCTGCATGGAGAAAAGAAGATGTATGCTTGTTCTTCTTAGATTTGCTGATCAATGGTCTTCGTTCTTTCGATGAAGAAAACACAACAATAAACTGAAGACACTTTCTGGCTTAAAAAAGTGCAGTGCAGTGCAGACCAAGATGAGATTTCCTAGCTTATCCCACATTTTCTTCATAAAAAGCAGGTCCAAGAAAGACCAAAAGAAATGCATGATTCGTGATTCTCATAAATCTTGATTTGTTTTGGTAGGAGAAACTGCACAATCGAGCGCCCAAGAACCCAGCTTCTGCTATAGCAAATGGAACAAGAACAAGTTAGATGAGCACAAGACATGCTATTATTCCAATGTTCTTGTCACAAGAATGCTCTCCACATGAACAAATTCCATCGATGGATTCATCTCCACCATGAGGATTCAAGCTGAAGACTCTGGAAAGGGAGCGTCTACGAGCACAATGCAACCGGAAGTTCAGATGGTTCAATGAAGGTAACGGATAAAGGTTGCAAATAACAAAGAAAGAAGAAGTTGACTCAATCTCCATGCAAGAACATGTAACCGACAAAACTGAAGAAGATGACAATGAAAGACCACAAATAGTCGTCAGCTTGGAAGAGCATCATACCACAGAGAGCGAGAGTCAGAAAGAGATGCGTGTACCCTTGAAATGACGGCGTGCGTTATTCTGCACTGATGCTCGATCGATCTTGTCTCCCTGGTTCTGCAATAATGGATACAAGAATTATGAGAGAGAGAGAAAGAGCACTGCAGGTTATAAACTCAGAGCAGGGTGGCGATTCGGGTCACTGAAATGAATCTCATCCTGGAACCATATAATTGATCAAGGAGCACCACGACACATATTTACAGTAGAGAAAATACATTTAAAGTTGATCAAATGGATATCTGCATGTTGTGGCTTGGATTGTAATTGGCAAGTTAAAACGAAAGGGTCAATCTCCTACGGCGCTTGGCTGAGCTCCGCTATTACCTCGAGCTTTGGATGAACTTGAGATCCGCCAGGCTCATTTTCAAGTGAACCAAAGCTTAAAAATATCAATGCTCGGTTCATTTAGCCTGTCTACCAAGTTTAATTACCTTCTTGAGCAGACACATTGAAAAGCATAAGAAACCTTTCAAGATATTAAAAAATAATAAAAATAGATATACATGTGACACCTTGGTCTAATTGGCAAATGATCAGACTGCATATATATATATATATATATATATAGCAAAGGGGAATTAATCTAACATGAACTTAAGAAAGTGGAAGGAGTATTTCATTGCTCAAGTGAAAATTGAAGCCCTTTGATTTCTATTTGCATTAATTAAGGCTTTGTGTAAGTCTCCAATGCTTTTCAACCAGTATATCGGTCCTACTTGGGTACCGGGCCGGGCCATCGGTAGGTACCCGGTATCCGGCTCTGAAAAAAAGGATGCCGGCCTAGCTCGGGTGAGCTCGATAATTTTTTAATATTTTTTATTAATTATATATAAATATAATATTTTATTACTACTAATTATATTTATATATTATTTTATATTTAAAAATATATTTTTTAATTTAATCGAGTTGGTTGGGCTTGGGTTGGCCTCGAGCTCCGATTTTAATGGTCAGGCCGAGCTCGGCTCGGGTTTTGAGTGTAGCCACGCCACTCGAACCAGTGAGTTGCCCACCAGGTGAGCGATGATCCAAACTCCTTCGGGGCAATCTAACCGGATCTCTCTGACCATGCTTAAAGAAACTTAACTGTAATACCTTAGTAATATTTGAAGAGATTCCAAGTAGATGTCCCGCTGTTAGTTGTGCTTCAGCCATCAGTATTTCCTTCAACCTGAATAATATGTTCTTTAAACCTTGCAACTCCAATATCCTCAACCAAGCGTGACACAAGGGTGAGGGAGAGAGAGAGTGAGGGCGACAAAATGAAAAAAAAAAAATCATTAAAAACAAAATGTGGTGACAAGATGTCACCAATCAATAGAGACAAAAGAAGAAGATCAAAGGGACCTAAAGAGAAAAATTAGCAAAGAAAACAAAAACAAAAACATGAACACTGAACAGAAACCAGAACAAGAACAAAACAGGAGAGAGAGAGAGAGAGAGCTTAGAAGTCAAAATGGTGGCTATATATATATATATATATATATAATATATATATATATATATATATATATATATATATATATATGGTAGTTAACCGCCGAAAAGGAAAATTGTGAACGAAATTATATTGGCAATTTTGCCACCATCAGTCACATCTGAATGGGTATGACGACGCATTCAAAGGGACCTAAGTTCCTAACAGTCTTTAAGATGTCCAGACTCCGTCTACAAATCTCTCGATGGAGTTAAAGGTTGCGATTTTATTTTCAAAAAGCAGGATCCATTGTGTGATTGCTAGCGAGATAACTGTGCTCCAGCAATGTATGCAATCACATTCTCTCTTTCTTCGAGGGGCGCATGGACAGACACTCATACGTTCAAGGAACAAGAAAGTGTACCGCGAAAGCTCTTGCAGAGTTTATCGTCCTGTATAGTTTCAACGTGTTGAATGACACTGAGGATGGTAACTTTGTTCATTCTCGGGCCTCGGATAGTAAGCACCCACTGCAGCTTGTTCATCGTGAACTACAAATTTGGCATCATGGAATCAAGGGAAAGAAAGTTGTTCAATATAACCTCTCCTGAGCTTAATATTAGATGAATGAAAGCTTAAATATGATAAAACATGGTTCATTTAGCTCGTTTACCAGCCTTACTATGGAGTGAAGCACATACTATGTCATAATTGGTCTTGCAGTAGAAGCTCAAAAAAGGAAGAGAAGAAAAAGAAATAGGTTATATAGGATCTGCAAAACAACTTGCACCACTCATAATTCAGGCAACCTTTCATTTTGAAAAATGCAGAGATATGAACAGATATAGAGATACACTACGCTGGCAAATGTTTCAAAGGCAAAAGCAACATGATTAGAAGTTACTTCCACATAGCAAACCATGTCACATGAGCACATAGCAAACTATGTTACATGAGCACGAGTTGCGGGTGCCAAAGCGATACATCCCAAAAAATTTAGATGCCATGGTGCTGCGAGGATATTTTATTATTATTATTATTATTATATATATATATACATATATATATATATATAATAGAACCAGCATGCATAGATTATTATTACAATTTAGTTATTAATGTATATAACATATTTGCATAATTGTATTACATAATGAAATATCAAAACAACATATATTATATATAATATATTATATATAGTAATTTAGTAATATGGCATACTAACAGTCTAACATAAAAGCAAAAATTTAAAATTTAAAATTAAAACTTCAAAAGAACAACACTAAACACAACTGGTCGGCTGCATAATGCTTATATAAAAAAGCTTATATTATATACTATAAGTTTATAACATGACAATGTATCACCATATCAGTCGCAAAGTATATATGCACGGTTGCATATGTACACGACTGACAATATATATTTGTTAGTTGAACTTTAAAACTTTTATATAGATTCAATTACTGAACAAGCATCTAAAATAAAATGTTAAAATGTATACAACAATAATACCAAAAAAAGGGCCACATTTAGACCGGATGCGGGATGACCGCACTCGACTCGAGTTTGATGCGAGTCGAGTGCGTGTCAAAAATGGAAAAATATAGTCGGTGCAACTGACCGCACCGACTCGCATTGACTAGGCTTGGGTACGAGTCGGAACTGCACCCATGTCAGGTGTGCACCCGACTCGACGCGTCTCGAGAGCAGGAAAATAGAAAAGTTCGTGTGACTTAGATAGCAAATGATTCAAAATGCAACAATCACATTGAAGTTGTATTTAGGCTGCCTGAGTATAATCACCGACAGGACCAATCACTGCAGCTGCAAAAGAATGCAAAGTGCAACTCCGTCCCTCCACAAAGTGGATGCTATTGTGCAATGACCGACTTTGGGCTACAAAAGATTCTTCCCAATCCTGTAGCACATTTTGTAGCACCTCAGAAACTAAACAGAGCACGTTGGAAGAGGATGCTGTGTAAGCGATGCAGCACAATGGTTCAGTCAACAACTTGTGATGGTGTAGAAAAAGAAATGAGGGCACAAGCAGAGCACGTTATCAATAGGACACTGTTTAAGCAATGCAGCGGGATAGTTCTCACTCAACAACTTGTGATAGTGTAGGAAAAGAAATGCTACCCATCCCTTGAACTGGTTTTACAGGACCAAGGCATAAACCTCCATCATCATCACCAGTGGCACCTGCAGGAACAGCAACCTTGAAACGGTGAAAGCAATTTGTATTCCTCATGATCATGAGATGGCCAGATAGTTTCATAGAAGAACGGCAATAACCACGCATACACAAAGATTCTTCTTTATCCGGTTTGGGATGCCAACAGGAATGGCCAAGGCATAAACCTGCATAACCATCACCAGTAATCCCTACAGGAACAGCAACCCTCCTTGAAATGATGAAAGCGATTTGTATCCCTCATAATGATGAGACGCCCTGTGACTTTCGATGCCAATTTCATAAAAGAATGGCAGTCACCACACACACGAAGGTTCTTCATTATCCGAATTGGGATGCCAACAGGAATGCTTATGAGGGCAAAGGAAAGTGCCAGCTTCTCACTATGGTGCTTCAGTAACTTTTCCTTGAATTCCTCCCCTATATCATGCAGGTCGTGATCAGTCTCTACTCTATAACCAATTACCTTTATTTCTTCAGTCAAATCCTCCAGCTTTTTGTAGATCTCATCAATTCTTGAATGGTTCATATCGCCAACAACAAATGTGTGCACAGTGTCCTTGACTTCAACCCAACTCCTCCCCTTCTCCTTTTGGACTCCACTATCCTTCAACCTCTTTCTTGATTCTGAAACATCAAACCATTTTCCATTGGCAGCATAAATATTTGATAATAAAACATGGTTCCCAGCATTTCTAGGTTCCAGTTCAAATAGACGCTGAGCAGCAATTTCTGCAAGTTCAATGTTTCCATGAATCCTGCATGAACCCAATAAAGATCCCCACATTGAAGCAGTGGGTTCAAATGGCATCTTCTTGATCAACTCATCAGCTTCAAAAAGCATACCAGCTCGGCCAAGTACATCAACCATACATGCATAGTGATTGACATTTGTTTTCACATTGCAGTCTCTGATCATTAGATCAAAATAACGCCGAGCCTCATTGACGAACCCACCTCGTCCACAAGCAGAGAGAACAGAGATGTATGTTATCTCATTCGGCTTTGCACCTGATTGTTGGGCCTTTTCAAAAACAATCATGGTCTCACTACAACGAGCATGTCGTGAGAAGCCAGAGATCATTGCATTCCATAAGACAATGTTCCTCTCATTGGCAATTGCAAATGCAGAATAAGCTTCTTCAATGTTCCCAGACTTAGCATACATATCGACCAGAGAAGCCACTACAAAGAGGTCCAAGTTCAAACCAGATTTAATAATCGTTGAGTGAATCTGGTTACCTTCTATTAGAGCAGCTAGGCTTGCACATGCACTCAGTGCAGATGAAAGTGTAAATTTGGTTAGTTCCAGTCCCAGTTTTTGAGCTCTATGCAACAGTTCTAAAGCTTCTTCATGTAGGTCATTCTGCACATATCCAGCTATCATTGAACTCCAGGTAACATCACTCCTTTCAGGCATATCTTCAAATATAAAAGAAGAATCTTTAATTAAATTGCATTTTGCATATACATCCAATAGTGCCGTCCCAACATAAACATTAGAATGGAGTGCACTTTTAATCACATAAGCATGCAACTGTCTGCTTTCAACAAGAGCCATTTTTGTTGCACATGCACAAAATATACTTGGAAGAGTAAACTCATTAGGCTGTACTCCTTCCCTCAGCATCAATCTGAAAAGCTTAAGGGCCTCTTCTTTCTCTTGATTCTGGGTATAAGCACCGATCATTGTATTCCATGAAACTACACTTCTCTCAGGCATCTTTGAAAAGAGCTCTTTTGCAAAATCAATGAAATCGCATCTGGAATACATGTTTATTAGAATATTTGACATCAATATATCCATTTGCAGACCAGCTTGGATAACCTTTGCATGGCAGATCTTCCCTTCTGATATAGATCTCCTTCTTATACAGTCCTGCATCAATTGCTGAAGATTGAACCTGACCAAATCATCATCCACGAATTTAATGCTGTTTCCTGTGGCCACCCCTTCCAAATTTCCCGAGATGGAGGTACAAACACATCTCCACTGCACAAAGACATGGATATAGAGCTGCCTTGGTCTGAAAGACAAAGGGTTCATCATCTTTCTTAGTAAAAATAAGCTGTGCTCTCTCCAAAATGGTAAAACTGACAATGATTTCATCACTGGACATCAGATAACTGGAATTTGATTATAAGCTGAACTTCAGGATCAGATATTTGGTGCTAGATGGATTACAACAAGAGGTTTACTGGAGTTTAAAGGTTAAAACTAAGACGATTTTCTTGACTTATCCTCATGTTCATCATGTGAAGATTCTAAATCTTTATTTTTTTCCATCACTTGCTGTATTCCTTCTTGGTAGCCTTGTACAAAATTCTTGAGTGCATCTCTGTACACTGATGCCCTGGTCATGTATAACCTCTGCAAAACAGGCCTTAGAGTTTCCATTCCTCCTCGTGCTGCCACAGCTGCATATGCCCACCATATAGGAAAATAAATTTGAATCAAGCCAGGAAAATAAAGGAAATGAATCTAAAAATAAAATGAGCAGTATGAATGTATAGAAACCTACTCCATAAATTATGCTCCTTCATGCATAATTCAATTGTACTATCAGCAACACCTAAAACTCTAGTAAACCACCATGGGTCAAGGAAATATATTGGCACTGTCTATGTGTTGCCAGGTCAATTATCACAAGAGGTGAGGATTAGGCATGAGTCTCATGACTAAGCGGAACAGTGCCATGCATAAAAGGGACACAAAGTTAATGTAGCAACAATCACACAACGTATACATAAACCATGAGATTTCATCTAAGACAGTCATCATAAATTTTGCATATGTTGTTTATTCCCTCAAAGCACAACCTAAACTTCTGCATTATATGTTGTCAATTGGTCATGCTCAACCTGCTTTTGGCGACTACTAACAAGTCCGCATGTTTCCTAACTATGTAATACGCTTCTTTAAAGTAATAAACATCAGAATCACAACCATATGATTGAAAGAACTTGCAGGACCATCTCCCAAATGACATAATCAGTAGGCGATACATGAGAGGGAAAGACAAGAAAATCAAATTCATTCTTTACTTCACTAGTTTGGCATTCTGAGAGAGATACTATGACTTGGTGCTACAACTCCAACAACTATACAGCTTGAAGCTTAGTAACACTGGGTCGTTTAGGTATGGATAAAATCTAGAAGGTTAAACCACCAGAGCGGTATCCTTTCTCTTGCAATAATTTAATCATTAATGTTCAGATGGACTGATAGGAGACTGCCATCCCGAGCTTGATTATGCAAAAAACAAAGTCCTAACTTCAATTGGGTAAAGACAACATGAGTTATTGAGAGATGAAGTGCAAAAAAAGAGTGTGAATAGGCTGATAAACCAAGCAAGTTAACTAATGCACACGCAGGTATGCGAATAATTAATGATTACTTGGAAAATCATATGTTTCCAGGGTTAATAGTTGCACATTCAGATTTTATTATATCCACCACCAGATTAACACTCCATAAAGCAACATTAGTTTGTGATGTATATGGTTTCGAGGTTCACAATATTGGTCTTAAGATTTGTTACATCCACCACAAGCTAAATATTTCATATAACTATTTAAAAATACTGAAAACTCGAGGAATGTCCAAGAATAAGGAAACTGAAATATTTACTGGAATTTAGTTCTAAAGAAAAGGAAAAGGAACACAAACTGTGCCAATCACAAGGTACACAATATGCAATTGAAGGACGAAATATCTCTTCCTACCAAGGTCTTCCCATGTTGATGGTTCCTTTCCATGACCCTTGCTCTTTTCTTCAGGAGCATCACTGACACCTGATTTGGCATTCCCATCATCTTTTTGCTTGCGATCTTCACCAATATCCCTAGCCCAACTTGCTGCATAAAGCCTAGATGCCTCCTTCACTATCTGTTAAAAAGGCACATTTGTCAAATAGCTAATGTAAATTAAAAATGAATACTACAAACTCTTAGCAACCATCTATTGAAGCCAGCAGCTTCACATTCATATTCTATGTATCTGAATATAAGGAACATAAAACTAAAAGCTGTGATTTTACAGTTAGTGATTCATCAGAGATATATCTGTGGCTACAAAGGACAATTACTTTCAAGGTGTGCAGTTGAAGAATCAGAGTCTGAAAATTTGTTTAGTTTGTGGAGCATGATATTTTTCTATGCTTAGATAAGGAATCACAAAACCTTGTCAAAGTCTACAAATCACAAGGAAAAACAAAAGAGCAGAAAAAAAGTAAACTTGAAACCTCAATCGCTTACATAGTACCAATCTTTCAGAGTAGCTTTGGGTCGCTTCTTCACATTTGGAGGATCAGGCAGGGATGAAGGAAATGCAATTTCTTTTAGATCATAGCGAACATAATCATACAACTTCCTGCAAACCACCTTCAGCTTCATCTGGTTTCTTCACAATTTTGTCCTTTGAAAGAAGAAACCCAGGAGCTTTACTTTGCGCTGTGCATGAAACATGGTTGACATTCATGAGAAAACCCAATCACGAAGAGAAAATTTGCTATCCAACATGAATATAAGGATCACATATATGAACTCCAGAAAGCAAAAAAGGTCAATCTGAAACTAGAAGACCCCTAAGATATGCATGCCTGGACTAATCTGCATCCAGGACGGATGTGGGAAAGAGCTAGTGCGGTATCCATGGTGACATTGTGTCGTATCTTAATAGAAGGGATGGTTTATCTGGATTTTCAATTTTTCTGGGCGTGTTTGAATGAAAGGGATTCAGAGACGCAAGATGGGATGGAGGCGGTAAAGGAGATAGGCCAGATGAAAGAGAAAAAAAAAAAAACAAGGAAGCCCAGTTCAACATAAACAGGAAATAGAGAACAGTTCGAGTACTGTGAGATCAAAAGGATCAAACATTATCAAAACAGACAACAAAAAACACAAACCAATTCCCAAAATTATTAAATAAGCAAACTACTGAATTCAGAACTGAGTACAGCATAAGTAACAGAAAAAAGCAGGATGCATATCGACCTTTCAATTATCATGGTTACGTACAATATACGCGACTTACATTAACGTAATGCAATCACCGCGATGGTGGTGGACAGTCGATCATACCTTCAAATCGGAAATCTGACGGGGCCCACACGGACTAAACCCATGTGTGAACCAATAGCAGAATAAATGGATGAGACTAGAACAGTAATTCAGTATATAACACCTAAAAGAGTGGAAGAGAAATTAAACATGGCTCCATGATGAGGAGATGGGTACCTGAAAATCACATAAGAAACACACATACAACACAAGTAGCAACAAATGATGAAGGAATCTGGTGGCTCCAAGCACCAATGGCAACAATTCCATTGCCAAAGATTGACTCATGCGCACGAATTCTCGATTCAAAAAAAAAAAAAGAATGAATGATCATAAATCAACTCTCGTTCGACAAGGCCATTCGTTTCTTGTTACTTGATTTCCTAAAGATAAAAAACAGAAAGAGGACGTCTTCCTGCGCCACTTCACGAGAGAAGAAGCAGCGGTGGAACCTGCCTTCCTCAGTCTCTGCTTCATCTGCTATGATGAATTTCTTAACTAGGCGAAAACAAACATCCCTCTCTCCACGACATGGTAGGACAGGATGCTCGAGCAGATAAAGAGAGGGAGATTGACAAACATCTGGCCGGCGCCAAGACTCCCGACAACAAGGCGGAAGATGACCGAAGGGCGACACACACACACGCACACGCACAGAGAGAGAGAGAGAGAGAGAGAGAGAGAGAGATCACCGGTTGATGTTAAAGTTTGACGAGCTGCCGGAAAAAACTCCTTTGCATTGCCGGGAAAAGCTCCTTGGGTGCCGAACCCGGCCTCTTGAACCGCAGGCTGCTGCATATGCTGAAGAGGGACTCCTCGACGAGGGAAGTGGCGGCAGCTGTGTGAGACAGAGTGGAGGGAAATAGTTGGGGGGAGAGAGCGCGTGAGAATAATAACCCTGAGGAAGATAAATGCGGCACGAGGGGTGAGAAAGTCAGGCCTCGTGAGGCCGGATGATTTTCGTGAATTTTTTCTTTGATTAAAATGATGAAAACAAATTAATTTTGCAATAAAAAACAAATTAAAAAATGACAAATTATATAAAAAAATCAACACTTTAGCTTTCACTCTCCTCGTGGCAATGGCGAACGGAGTTTTTGGTAGGGGTCATCAAGTTAGGTCTGGCGTGGGCACAACATACAATTTTAAGGGCCTTCTATAGAATCTCGAGTAGACAATAGCCACAAATGAACTAATAAGATATATAGTCCTATGTATGTAACAAATCTATGCACTGAAAATTTACTAAAATACAAATACATGCAACGGTATCCCTAAAATGGCAGAACCTTTTACACAACACATATATAAGAGGTCACCATTCAATCATGGCCATTTGATGCAATGCACCGGAAGTGTGCTGTATGGAGAACTTGAACAGGAAAATCTATATATATATATATATATATATATATATATATATATATATATATATATATATATATATATATATATATTGAGTGAATGGTGACTATAGCTATTTAAAGTTACTCAACCATCTAACTAAGGCCATTCATTTGATTAACATGGATGGTTGAGAGAAAAACTTGAAAAAAAATAAAAAATTAATACTAAATAACAAAAATACCCATCTTTTTTTTTTCTTAAGCATCTATCATGATGGATCATACTGTCCTCATTAAATGGTAAGTGACTAGAAAAAGCCAAAGTCACCATTATATATATATATATATAGAACAACTGAGTTCCTGTAGTTCCCCTTATTGTTTATAGTCTGCATTGTTCCTTCAAGACGGAGACTCTTTTTTCCAGTAAAGGTGGAAAGTGTATCCACAGCAATCTTGCATTAAAAAGTACTAATTAGTAGTTATTGTTGTTGTTATTATTATTGTCGTAAATAACTGAAGGCTTTGGCACCAGTTTTGGAGCATTCGGCCCTTCGAGTTTGAGATTTGCAAGCTGCTGCCATAAAGAACTTGTTGACCCCAATCGACGATTCTCAGTGCACCAGTTCAGGGCAGGGTTGCCAAAGCAACAGATTCAAGAGGCATCATAATATGACCTAATATATACTAGAAATCAGCGAAACCAGAAAAGGACCAATCCCAGCCTTAATTACAAGGAGAATGCCTTCACAACTAGCTATTTAATTCTTATTCCTAAATTTGCCTCAGTAAGCATTTCTCTCGTCCCATTTACGCCAAGAGAACGGCTGTAAAAAAGAGCTCTTTGAAATGTTTTCTTTGGTTTGGTTTCTTAGTCTTGATTCCTTCAGACATCGAACCTATTTAACTGGACACCAATGAGATTTGATATGATAAAGAAAACAAGATTACTATATAAGAAAATCTAATTGGTCGTTCATTTTCAGAATGTGGGGAGACATTCGAACATGTATACTACAGTAGGTCTGTAAAAATGCAAGGTGATGAATTGAACATTACGGTAAGCTGTGAAATAGATATGACAAGACGAGATGAATAGAAAGATGTTGGCAGCTCGCATTAAGCGAATCAGCAGTTTGAAAGTCCCACTGTAAAAAATGCTGTGTCTTGTATAATGATCCTTGAATATATGAAACTTTTTGTAAAATTTCATACTTTCTGTTAACATAATTTTTTTTTCTCATTTCTTCCAAATATGTGGGACCATCTTGGCCTGGACAACTGCATAATGCACACACACACGTGCGGGCATATGTGTGTGTGTGTGTGAGAGAGAGAGAGAGATTTCATAATACTTGGCCATCCGTTAAATGGTACTCTGCTACAGGAGAACTCGCAAATGCTCATGAATTGAACTATCATAGAAGTTTGGAATGAATTTACTCGTTCTGTTACAATAGCCTAAACATTATTTCAGAATGTCGAAATAATGATATTTGTTTCCAAGAGTCGGGGAGAAGTGCAAATCTTACACGCTGCAACTGAAGAAAGTGTTGCATAATTGCGTCGAGGATTCAGACGACCATCACATAGCCACACTAATGCCATGGGAAAGGAAAATCTTTATTGTAACCATTCACTGTGTTTAGGAGAAATATTTGGAAGGTGTTTATACATTATAAATAACAGTATAGTGAATACCATCTCTAACGCCAATGGTGCCCTTCCGTAGCCTAGAAAAGTTTCCAGAGATGTTAAATAATTTCTTATCTTTGTTTTATGGTGTCTTTCGTGGAATTAGAGCAAGGCTTGCTGAAGAGAGCTTATACCTCAATGAAGGCCTCCAAATTACCAAAAAGGATCATCGACTTCTTTGATTCCTTCATCAAAATAAGAACTAAACCAGTTTTAGATAAGATCTTCTAGCAAGTGTTGCATAACCGCGTTGAAGACGAAGATTACCATCACATAGCAGCATTAATGAAGGCACTAATGAAGCTGTTACAGGTTATGGATAATCAAGAATGGTGACAGACTGACAGCCATGCAGCAGTCCACTGAATGCCATAGCAAAAAGAAAGATCTTTATTGTAACCGTTCCTTGTGTTTAGGAGAAATATTTTGAAAAGTGCTTGAAAATACATCATGATAACAGGGCGGTGAATAATATCAGGAAGGCCCATGGTGACCTTCGGTGGGTAATGTAACACCCCAAAGTTAATCTAATCTTTACTTTTGTTTTATAACAGAAACAATTCATCGTCTGGCGAATTCCTTTTTCCTTCTTAGAAGTGCATGTCGAAGGGAAACACCGATCTTAGCAACTCCTGAGAGCAATGGTGGGACTTCCTGGCATACCTTCCCAAACCCAACAAGTCACCCCCAACGGCTTGAGCTCATAGAAAGAGTGATGCCGATGAAAGTTGGAAGTGCAACCGCCTGCCCGGAAACATGGACTTACCAGGTTTTTTTGCTGTAGGTTCTGACTTCAAGCAAACTTTAATAAGCAGTAATGTTCATGGTAATTAGATTTGGTAAAACAAATATGGTCTTATCAGCCATCAAATTCAGTCATTTTTCCAAAACAACATCTGCAGATATTCAATTTCAATGGCATGCCGTGAATATTCGTGTCTTATACCAAAAGTCGTCCTAGGGTCTCCACAAAGCAAACCCCGTGAATCCGTGATGACCAAATCCTGATCAAATTCCACTGTGCCGCTAACCTACGGGATGTCCTGCGCTATTCACATCAGCAAAATGCATTTGGTAGCAGAGAAAAGTTTCTGCATTGCCTTATAATGTTACTCCTCTTCATATCAGCTATATATCTTACCAATAATGACATTTACCGGCAGCAAGTCTGAGCATTCCCCAACCATATCCCTTCCAGTCGGTGTACTAAGGACTGTCGAATAGAGACCTCTAGAACTAGGAATCAAGTCTCTAACCTGCCAAAAGAAACCCACCTATTTCTCCTCCAACAAAAACGAAGAACCGAGGATCTTTAAGTTGCTCAAACATCCGCTACCAACAAAGAGAAAGGAAAAGGTCCGTTTTGCAAACTTCATGAACCTCTCAGATAGGATCATTTGGGAGATCTGATCATTAAACTATATCACACACACGTTGGACCACTTAATGGATCTATGAACCAGGTCTAAGCGATGGAGCAACATCACACAATCATGACCTGTTGATCCATTGACGTGAGAGAGCTCACACCTGACTCTTAACAACGAATCAACCCGTAGCCAAACCCAACAACAGAAATGCATGGGCAGATTTAGAGTTGACACAGACCTGGTCCGATCCGACTCTTTGAAAGGTATAGGGCAGTCTCCTTGACTGTGATCCACGTCCTTCCCTTCTTGCTAAGCATCAGATTCATCGGCTAACTGACCTACATGGCAAGACAACCTCAAACTTGCAGTCAATATCAGAACGGTTGCACCATCAGAAACAAACATAAGTTACATGTGTGTGTGTGTGTGTGTGTGTGTGTGTGAGAGAGAGAGAGAGAGAGAGAGTTTTCTTTGATTGGGCGATCAAGATTTATCATTATATCAGATGACACAAGTTGTGACCTCTCACCGCCATGCTGAAGCTAACTATATCCCTCGAGAAGAACAAAAGAAACCCGAAGCATTTCACCAACAAATGTCTTAACAGCTCCACTTAGGTTCACTCTCACAAGGGAAGAGCTCAAGGGTTTTATCAAACAACAAGCGTGTGAATTCACAATTTGTGTGTGTGTGTGTGTGTGTGTGAGAGAGAGAGAGAGAGAGAGAGAGAGAGAGAAAGAGAAAGAGAGAAAGAGTGGGGCAAAAAGCTAATCCCCTGGCACGTATTAGGAGTACTCAGGTGATTGAGAATGTACATGGACTCTCATTGAAACTTTTCTTGGCAGAAAAGGCCCCGTCCTAGATGGTATACACAATCAACCTCCCGCACGACGCCCCTACTTATGACACATGGCAGCACGATATGTATAGGAACAAAAAAAAAAAGCGAGTAGAGGAAAAACGACCGAAACTATGATGCAGCCAGGAGGGAAACTTCGATCTCCTGCAAGGACTTCCCCTTGGTCTCCACTACGTTCCTCTTCACGAACACCGCAGCTAAGATGCAGAAAAAAGCAAATATGGAGTACAAGACCTCAGCCCCAAGTTGCTCCAAAAGGCGCAGGAATAGCAGCCCCACAAAGAAGTTCACAACCTGAAACCAGCAACCACCTTCAGTCACAATAGAAAAACAGATATATCCAAAATCTTGTTGGTACGAGCAGAACCATGTTATAATCAAGCATGTTTCCTATTTTGACATCATCACCATCTTGCCCGTTCCAACTTCCCTATCCATATTCAGAAAATGATAGGGCCAAGAGAGAAGGCAATGGCCAGTGATCGCGCAAAACTGAACATGTTCTAGCGTATTACCCGATTGATGCTTTTATCAAAAAATAGCCAAGCTTCTCACAACTTTCCATTAACAATATAATCCAACCAAATGCTATGCATATGACTGAAAGTATACACCCTACAGTTATGCTGCACAATGACGTGGCAGAGCAGGGGAAGGACATACCCAATGCACACACATACAAACAGCCACAGCTTTAGCTCGGATGCGGCTAGAGAAAATTTCAGGCAAGAGGAGACCTGGGACAGGACCAGCTCCAAGCGCAAATGTGAACACAAACCTGGAACATCATGAATCTCAGAGTCAACAGAATGACGTGAATCCGCTCGGAATCGTTTAAAGGACAAAGGAAAAGGAAAATATTGATCCAACTGCTGGTTTCTATTCTCCATTTGTGGTTGAACACTAACTTATTTGACTTACATTTTTCTACTTTAATATGCAGGTCAGTGTATGGTCATCAACCAAACAATATCAATAGTGAGTTGAAATAACATGTTAGTTGTGTCAGAAATGATAAAAAAACACAAATGTCAAAATATGACCACCGTGAAAGGTTCTAGCTAGTTCATCCTTACAGTGATTGAAGAGAAATGATGGCAGTGTGCCTAAAGCGCCAGATTGTACATTACAGTTCAGGTTATTAAGGATTAGAAAAAATCCAGGTGAATAAGAACGGCAAAAGAGAAAACTAACTGAACTAGCAAACTAGAAAATAAATGTACTTTGATACAGCACACCATTTAAATACCACGCCCCAATTGATGTGAAGGTATGAATATGCCTCTTGCTGTGTTGTATTCTTCAGGGTCCTTTAAGGCTTGTATCATATTTCTAGCGTCCTACATTTCAACACCGAAACTTGAAAATTTTCATTTTCCCGCTACCTCAATCTTCAAAATTTTGACATATATTAGCATCCAAATGTCCAGAAAAAATAAAATTGGAAATGCAGAATATCAATTACGTCAGACAAAAAAAATTAGTGCAAAAGATGTGACCAAAGTGTGCCCCTTCTAATGGACATTCAAAGAGTGTTCATTCACAGTTTCACAAAACATGAAGAAAGCAGACAATCAGTAGCAGGAAGTCTCATGGAAGTCCTTGTTTCTCCCAAGTAGACCATCACCTACAGGTTAGATCCTTGACTGACAAAAAAGTGATTTACACCAACAGAATACAAGAGGATGTTAAGAGTCATGTGCCGGGAAATTGGCCCAGCATATGACATGTTTATGTTGTACCAAATATAAAAAACTTTCATGTAACAAGAAAGTGTCTCCCTTAATCTACGTTCACTGATTCCAAAAAATCAAAAGATGCCAATAGGTTCGGTTAAAGAAACCCAGATAATCTCATTGTTAAACCTCGGCAGGTGCGTGTACTTACAACAATATTCCACCAACGGAGAGGCATGGCTCCATGTAGTCTGGCAGAGAAAATGCTGCAGCAGATGCTTGAAGACCCTGAGCTACAGCCTGTGCCAATTAAACAGCATCCAAATGAAATTACACCCAGGCACATAAGGACAAACTTTAAGTATTTACCTAGGTACACCAAATAAAATATCATTTTTCGTTTAAGCATTTAAGGAAATCGGCAAAAATCAAAAGAAATTCTCATGGAGAAGAAAAATGGAAATGAATTTCGTTCCATTTTGAGAAAGCCTGAAAAACTCGTGAATCAGGGCATAAGATCCACAAAATACCAAATCCTTAAAAAGATCTTGTTATCGTTTCAAGATAAACTCACAAGGAACTTAAAAATGTAAAGTGGTCATCCAAAAGTGTAGCTTTTCTATTGAATGGTTTAATGACAGAGCCCCAGATTTTCGTAATGTCAGAAATTTTTGCCTGGTGACTAACAATTTGTATTACATAGAATCCAAAGATACACATGTGACAATAAGATTCTGTAAGTTTGCTCTAGAGTGAAGGTTTGCAGATAAACAGACTTCAAAAGCCAATTAGTAAAGCTTGTAGCTGATACAACATTGAACCTATAAGGGAATGTAAGTAAACGAACTCGGAGAAATATGGAAAAAAGTTCCTGTGTGCTTGCGGAACAAGACACCAGAAATTTTTATCCAAAAGCAAAATCTACCATTCCAAGGAAGCTTCCTAGAAGAAGCATCTTTCTCCCAAGTTTATCCATCAACAGCATAGCAACAATTGAACCTGCACAAAAGAATACACAGGTTTTATAGATGAAGATGCAATCTGCCAGTTAATGTATTTCAAATAATGGATACTTGAAAGGAAATGCACTTTATATTTACCTGTCAAGTTGGATAAACCAACACAAACATTTGCAAGGTTCGAGGGTACACCAGCCCTTTTGAAAACAGCTGATGAAAAGTAAAAGACTGCATTTATCCCAGACAGCTGCTGTAATCCGAACAATATAGATCCAATCATCACAACTGTAAAGTGGAGACATCAGCACAGGGCGAACAAAATATGACTAAGCAACAAGGTTTCAGGCACAGGCATGAGACCCGTCTATGGTGCCATTCAGAAAACGGCAAGCTAGTGTTGCCAACTGAAAGTTCATGCAGTCATGTTTGACATTTGATAAAGAATGGGTATTAATGAAGAGAAATTGCATAAGGCATAAATTAGACAGGTCAACAAGCAGCGTATAGACCAACAACATGGAACATTTTTCTTTGAAATAACTGCAAGGCATATGCCACTGCAACTCAAGTCTGCAGATGTCAGTGATTTCAGTAAAAAAGACATATTCTTTGTAGCTGCAGGCACGCTTGGAAAACCAATGGCACACATGGATATTCACTTGAATAAAATCAACAAACAGATTCCTAATTGAGATATAAAAAGACGAGAAAACCCATAGCAACTGAACCATGGAAATTCACCAAATAAAAGGGGATTGCCATGAATACCTTTGAAATGACGACCATAAAGCAACTCTGACAGCCTCAGACTCTCAGCATCATCCCCCTTGTCTAAGCGTGACAATTCTGCAATTGCAAGTTTCACATGAGCTCCACTTAAGAGCCTCTCAAGCTCTGCTTCAGCTTCATTGCATCTCCCTTTCTGTATAGGATATAATATGTAACAGTTTCCACCTTCAGTCAAAGGAAACAAACTAATACAATCTAACTTCTCAAATAAGCAAAGATAAATTACACAAATGGACCGAGAGAATTTCAACTACAAGGTTCACCTTGTAAAGCCACTGAGGACTCTCGGCACAGAGTTCCATGCCAAGGGCTAATATTGTAGCTGGGATGATAGATACCCAGAAACAAAGCCGCCACCTAGACCAAATTGAAATTAGATCAATAATTAAATTGAAAACATTTCATGAAACTGAAGTGAGAAAATTGTTTTCATTTGGTGGTTTAACAGAAAACAATCTATCAATTATCTTACCATCCAGGAGTTTCTTTTGATGGAATTCCAATAAAAAGAGCCATTATGATACCAAGACATGTTGCAATCTGAATAAAGCTACCATATGTGCCTCTGACAGAAGAGGGAGAAACCTGAGAAAATAAATGAGCAATGGATACATGTTATTAAGGTAAGCTATAATAGCTACAGAACTGAACACCATTTATACCTCAGTAACATAAAGAGAAGCCACAGCTGGACCCAGTCCCATCCCAATACCAACAAGAAATCGTCCAAGAAGCATACCATCCAAACGTGGTGTTGTTGCACTGCAATGATGAGTATATGCATCACTTTAAGGAAGAGAAAATCTTCTTTTTTTTTTTTTGCTTGAATAAGCCCTGCATAACTGGTTTTCCTTATCTAATGCAAGCACTTCAAGGTCTGACTACCTGGCATATACTTCTGAAACAAAATTATCACTATTACACTGTGAAACAGATGTACACAGCCAAGAGATTCGAAACCAACTAAACATGTCGACGGTTTCAAACATATTTTTCAAAATGTATTCATATGGGAAACATAGTGGTCATCCTAAGAAGTACCCATTAGATGTTATAGTAATGCCATTAGTGTCAATGGAATATATTCTGAACCACAAAATAAACAATTTAGGTTGGTTGATCCATGAATTACATAATCTACCCATCCCTACCCACCTCAATAACCATTGGCAACCGCCATGATACTTCTTAAAGCAGGGCAACTTGGAAATTATCTGGTCTCAGATAATTGCTGCACTGTTAGTACATAGAATTAAATAGTGGAATTCATCAAACAGAAAGAACCACCTCCACTGCTTCTGTATAATTTATTTCATTTGGCAGCACTTCAATTGTGATTGTCGAAGATAAAGATATGCCCAAGTAAAAACAACCCCAATTTGAAACGAACTGGAGAAGTATCCAGATCCAAGTCATGGTATGGATGTAGCATAAGCATGCACTCATAATTAGCCATCTGGGCTAAACAAGCAGATGAAAAACCTGTTTGAAGCAAAGATGCACAGAAGGCACATTTACCTCAAAAATGCTCCAATTATCATTGGTAATGCACTCAACTGGAATGCCCTGCGACGACCAACCCCATCTGCAATCCAACCACTAAGCATACATCCAAGGAATGCACCAACCAGACAAATGCTCACAACCAGACCTGTGTACCAAGTGAATAGCAGACTCAGCATGAACAAACAAAGATTAACTAAAGACAGACATAAGGATTGTAATAGAGATCACTTCCGGGCTCCCAGTGACCCACACAATAGAAAGTCAAATTCCATAGAGTGGGGAACATAAAAGTAGTAACTGCAGTGCCATCAGAACCGGTCGGTCTGGACTGAATGGATGGCAGATTGATTCAGTTCAGTGGCTGATTCAAGAGTATCTTGTGCCAGTTTCTAGATATTTTATTAAAATATTTTAAGAATTTTTTTATTTTTTATCTTTTTTTCAAGAATTTGTTTTTAGTATTGTTTACCAATTCAGCGAAATCATGAATTGGCTGTTTCACTGAATTGAAGAACTGATTTTGACATCACTAAGTAATTGTACTCACATCTGAATCTGGATTGATGGATGTCTTGCCTAACTAAACATCCAGCTAGCAATCGAGGGGAATAAGATCCTTCAAGTTTTTTCAAGTCTACAACTCTGAATATTTCTCCACCGTCCACAAATTTACCGATATCAGTCCCTAAACTCCCTACATCTAAATAGAGTACAAAAAGTACATCCTTCTATGATAGCAATTTTCAGCATAGCTTCTTACCTTCAGCTAGTGTATCTCCATCAAATCCAAGATCCAAAGACATGGTCTCAAGTGTTTCATTGACAACTCTAGTAACAAAAAATGCAAAAGTTAAATTATTTAGAACAACCGGCCCAGAACCACAAGATTTAAACAAAGAAGCAACCAATGAGGTGTGAAACTCACCCTAGATGGTAACCAAACAGGAATGAAGATACTACAGCCACACACACATGTGAAAGAGACTTTCTCCATGAAGAGCTTGTACCATCTTGCCCCATGCTGCCCGGCAAATGAGCTTAGGTGGCCAAAAAAGGGAAACAGATTCAGTTTCTAATTATCAATGTTATCAAAGATCTTTATTTTTTGAAATCAGTCATTCGAAAGTTCGTGAGAAATCCTCAAAGCAAGACAAATATGGGTAGCATATGGTCTCAACAGTATCTTAAAGCTCTTGAAATAGCAGCCATCTTTTTGTTTCCTAAAACTCATTGAACATCATCAACCTTCACAAAAACCAACAGCACATATGATAATGATTGCTTGACGGTCATTTAGCAGCTTTGTGGCAAAAAAGAAGCAGCAGGATATAGTTAAATTTATGAAATTAAATAATACTTTTACTACAAGATGGAGTTATATGGTCATTCATAACTTTTTCCAAATTTTATAAAGGTCTAAACATCATGGTTCTCAGTCTTTGTAGCCAACATCATTCTCAGATTGCACGCACAAATACAGACACAAACACTTTTCAAATACCGTGACATTTTTTTATATTGTCAACTGGCTCTGAAATGATGAAATTTTGATTATATCAAGATATCATCAATACATGAAGATACCGTAAGTAACTGTAATTTCATGATTTGTGACCAAACAGAAAAACAAACACAGGAAAATCCTGATCTTTAGTTGGTAGAAGCAAAGTCTAACTGTAATGAGTTGCACCGACAAAAAATTTAAGCATTACAGAACCGCAGGAAGAAATGTAAAGATTAAAGTTCACCTGAATTTCCTGCTGAAAGTCCGTCCCACTCTGAAGAATTAGAGAAGTACCTTGGGGAGATGCGCTTGTGCATAGAAGAAACCACTCGCAGACTAGGCCTTTGTCCAAAATAGGAAAAAGTTAGCATTACCCACAATAAGTTAGGATAAGTAGAATTGAGGACAAAAGGTGCAGAAAGAATAGAACAGCTCAGAATCTAACCAAACCATGGTGATTCTCTCCCACAAGAAGCCAATTTCAAGGAATTAAGACAATATGCATATAAAATTTGTACTCTTCTTTGATTATTTCGTTGCCAATCTGGACGACCATAAGCACTTGCTTCCGTAACCAATGCCTAGTATCTTGTCATACAACTAATGCAGTTAAGAACTTCCCAATCTGTGAGATCATGTCACCAGTCTCCTGGACTGACGCCCTGTAAAAGAAGAACGGGACACAAGCAGTTATCAGCAAAAGCTTAGAATTTAGAAACATATTCACGTGACAAGACAATGCAAAAATAATAATAATAATAATACCAACTACGTTCAACCCTGAAGAGAAATACGGTAAAAAAGTTGGAGCCTATTGTTAGAAAAACTTCTCTGAAAATAAGATAATGAGCAGACAAATTTTGATTGGTGAAGTTTACCAACTCAACCGTGATTCCTGTTCCCAAGATAGATGAAAAAGATAATTCTGTTTCTCACAAGCCATGGTACCGGATTATGTTTCTAAGAACTAATTTTCAGCTTACGAGCCCCAAGGAAGTTAGGAACCAAACGATCACTGCACAGAATTGCACACAGAAATTGAAGAAAACTAGCAACTTCACTTGCGTTTTCTATTTCCACCTAGGATGCAAAAGCGTCTGAGTCAGACGAGCCAAATGCACTAGATTCAGATTCCAATCGGATTTCATGGAGCCAAAAAAGTTGCAGATCCCTATCCTTAAATCCGATCCATTTGCTGGCCTGTTGATTTCCTATTCTGATTAAGCCTCAAAGGTCACTCGTCGGCGGAGAAGAGACCATATCACCTTGATTTCTTGTTTCCCTACTTTAAATAGTTTCAGTTAATGTTGACAAATAAAAGTTAATTTCAGCGTAACAAAATTCATGACAAGGAACACCCTTTGGAAAAAGCCTTCTAGTGGCTAGACGCAAGCCGAATTAGTGATTCTGGGACTAACAGAAATTCTAAAAGAAGGACCTTAGAAGAGAGCATTCGTTAACATGATTTCACAATATGTTTTTCAGATAAAAATACATTACTTCTACCCCATGAAGATGAAACATATGAACACATCCAAATATCGGAACATTTGAAGCAATTTAGTTGGAGGAGGAAATAAACGGTCAGGTCAACCGAGTGTTTTAACCAGAGTTCATCCGTCAAAGGCAAGTAAATCAAATCTAACATAAGTTCCTCCTCAACAAGAGGATCAAGTAACGAAGTCATTTTATATTTTACAAAACTGGACGAAAATAATCAGATAACCATGGAAAAGACAAGGAAATTTTTGACAGCATGAAAAAGTCGGGAAATGTAAAACCACTTCAGGATTTGCACGCTAAAAGATCATCAGAAAGATCACGAAAAGCGATCGGAGCAACCAAACTAATGCAATTTTTTAAGAAGATTTCGATCTCCTTAGATCAAACGTTCTTCGTGCGTGCTGTTAAGCAGCTACTGCAAATGAAGTAAATCAGAAAGTAATCGAAATAACTTCTCATGAAAATGCAAAGCACGCCAAAATGCCCGAGATACTGGATTAAAACGATAGTATTAACCGGGAACGCGAGATTTGCCGTAAAAGAACATTCCAAACTAACAAAAGATCGCCTAACGAAGAATCTGTTCCTAACTAGTGAAGAACACGCAATTTCTGGTGATTCTTCTATAGGAAAACAATAAATTTGAAAAGAAAAGTCGAAGACACAAAACGCTCACCACCGGTAGAAAGCTTTCAGATTGACGGGCAGAGTAGAACGTTTTTGGTGCCAAAGGAGACGAAGATCACCTCCAGATGGAATCGGCGATTCATATATAAATCTTCCGAACAAGCTACTTATACTTTCTGGAGTTTTCGGCAACAACAGTCTCACAGTGAGTGAAAGAGAGCAACAGAGGCCGCCCTGGTGACTTCAGGAGGCTTCTTCTCAGAAACAAAGGTTAAATATTGGATTCTTACGCGAGAGAGTCCGATTAGTGTATATTACAAATCAGTACCTATATTACATTTTTTTCATGAAACTACATTAAACTTTTATTAATTCCTGAAAACAAAGCTTAAACGGTTTTACTTAGGAACCTTGTAAATACAACTCCTATTCCGAACTTTAACTACTATGAAACTAAAACGTACGGATTCGTGTCTAATCTCAACCCAAAACCAACAAGAAAATCTCATTTTTCCGTTGTACAAATTCAAACTGTTCACCTTATTGTATGATCCGCTTTGCTTGCAAAAAAGAAAAATTGTATATTAAACTTGCATAATTCAACCACAAATTTCTATTGACATTTCTAACTTTATTTTTCCCTTGGCAAAACACACTTCACTAAACATTTGATGTTCATAATACTTTTGAAAGAAGAGAAGGCAAATTTTTTTTCTAGTTAAGGAAAAATATTGCATCGAGAGGTGTAGTACAGCTGGTCAGAAGAGTGTTAAATAAAAAACACATCGTTGATTTGATTTTCACATGTACTGCTCTCGTTAGATCAATGACGATGGGATCACGACACTCCTTGAAGAGTGTATCGTACCACCCAAGTCCCCAATGCAATCCAGGATTTTAGAAACTCGGGAAAATAATTTAGAGATGTCTTCAATTTTTTTTTTTTAACACTAGGCTGTTAACCTAGTCCAGATTTAAGTAATTCTGAACCTAAAAAGGTGAATAGTTTGACACTTACAAAGCAAAGAATTTTCGTAATTTTTCAACCGCGTAGGAGGGTCAAAATGCACTGACGGTGCCAAAGTAAGCACTAATTAGTAAATCATGCAAATAAGTTACGATTTTGTAATATTCCTATAAGATGAGGACTACCATAGGAAAAAAATCTGAATTTTTTTTTTTTTAAGTGTTGCATTTAATTTGAGCAGAGCTTTCTACGTCCGCCTCACCGTGAAGCTAACTACTTCCTCCGACCGCTGAGGACACGTGGTGGCTCGTGACTTCTGTCACGTGAGCTCCACCGTCCTCTCTCCCTTTTCATTTAAGCAATGTAAAAACACTGAAGCGTGGTTAATCGGTCAAAAATTAAAATAATTAACAAATATGCAAAAAAATAATTTTAAAATATATATATATAATTCAATTATTTTCAAAAAACAGCTTTGCAAAACATGATTTATTTTCAAGAAAATTTATTTATTTTTTTCTACTAGGTTGCATTTGATTATCACCTTTAGTCCGATTTTAAATTCTTCTTTTTTACATTAAAGTGTGGATTGGGGTAAATGCTAAAAAGTTGATACAATTACATGAATTTGAAATTTCTTCGGATTTGGGAAACCAAACAACCTTAGAGTTTTAGTATTTTATGAGCCGATATTTTTTATAGTAATTAAAAATAACAATTTTAAAAAAATAAAAAAAAATTGGTTGTCTTAATATGTGTTTGCCATCAAATCGCTCTTGATATTAAGGTTAGATTGCACAAAGAACATATCGCCGGTGTGTTTTAGGTGGTTCGGTTTTTATTCTCAAGTGGTTTGAGACATAAATATCGCTCTCTAAAAGTTGTCACGTGCCTAACTTAGTCGCATTCATTAGTCATTGTCACTAAGCGAACCAAGTCTTAGAAGTCTATTCAAATATCATATCGTCGAAACTCGAAGTCATGGTAAGATTTGAGTGTACAAAATGCGAAATCAGAACTGAATTTCTGTAAGTAAACTAATTTGGACATTCGTTGCAAACAGACACCAATTGAACCCACTAAAAAAAAGAATTTATACCTTATTTAAATTTACCCAATTATTGGATCTTATAATTTCCAATCGAAAATCTATAACAACCAAACCATTGACGTACTTATAATAGTATTATAAAATTAAAGTAATAGTCGTGTGGATTATTATAACTACTTCTTTTAGCAACAGATTTTTAATATATATATATATATATATATATAATATGTGCTCTAACGATATGTATTAGCAATATCGTTCAAGTAAGTTTTGTTTGAAGATAGAGTTAGATTAATTTACTTAGTTACCCAACAAGTTGTTGAAAAATTTATAAGTTATCATTTTCATTTTATTAACACTATTATCAATATTTTACCATCTTTAAACATGAAAAAATGTAAAAAAGTTTGTGACATAGTAATATAAGTTCTGCAGGTAGACACTTTTGTCTAAACGCCTACTGCCATCCCGTATAGAGTGTTTGCATGTATTCGATACTTTCCGCAAACAAACAAGTTAAAATAGTGTCTTGCTTTTTATTGGACGTATATATACGTGGCAAGGATATGAGTCCTAGCAAGTACCAGCCGCTGATCTTGTCCCCGAACAGTCACCAATGTGGACCGCATGTGTTCCACCGGTCGCTCGCAGCTGATTGTTTGGATCCGAGTTGGTTCACACCGCTATTTATGCCGAACAGAGACGAGGACAACTTCCGTCCTATGGGCCTTTCCAAAGGTCATGAAATGAACGGGTTCATCGAATTATAATTTCAAAATTTTAGTTCATTGAAAATAAAAATTAATTTCAAATTCTTTTGTATACTTTGAACTGAAATGCTTAAATTTTTTAATTTTTTTCTAATTTGGAGAGGCCTGGCGGGCGAGCCCCTCCCCCGCTTCCCTCTTACACATGCCTCGGCTGCAGGGCCCGTCCAAAGTAAGTGTGGGCAATTGCCCACATTGAGCCACAAACAATACTTATGTTTATATGAGCATCAATGCTCTACAAAGGTAACGACCCTACCTAAGGCAGGAGCCTTTAATTTTTACGTGTCCCAGCAAAGTTCATGAAGATTACACAAAGCATGCATTAAGCACTACTTTCGATAGTATTGCTAACATAATAAAAATTCAACGTCTTAAAGCCTAAAAATCTTGTCCTAACACTGCTGCCAGAGAAAACACAAACATGGACTCAAGTTGAGATCGCATGAGTAGTAGACTATAACATCAAACGGGGCCACATGTGGATTTGTGAGGGCAGTCGCCCACACAGTTACCACAGAATCCTCTTTCCCACTTGACTGTAATGTTGAATATAGTGACAACCTAACAAGAAGACTCTTGACAACCTAATCAGAACACTTTTCGTAGTCGAACTTCACAAGAAAAATAAAATTGGTGGCAACCTAATTTCTTTTATAAGCCGAGCAGGTCGGCACTACTAATAGGCGTTGATGAGTCGTCAGTTTAATTCTTGTGGGTGTTACTCTGTTGTACTACAAACTATGACATGCATGACACTCGAGTACAAAGATATACCGTAGGATCACCCATGTCCCGATGTAGCTCTGGATCCCAAGGGTAAGATCGAGGAGAAGGAGAGAGGGGGGTTACATTTTCTTTACCAAATTTAGAGTAACGGGATCCAGATCTGGATTAGATGTTTAGTAAGATCTGATCCATTGACATTTCCTATTATGGAGATGGCCCAACCATAATAGTGGTCTTCTCTTCCCCCCAACCGCAGCTGGGTCAACTCTTTGGCCGTAACTCTCAATGGTATTAATGGATTGATATCTGATATGATCTTCTATAACTCCGACACTATTAATGCCATGATATTCAATAGTACCAAACACAACTTTGAACAAAAAGAGAAAAAAAATTAACGTCCGATTTGACTTGGGTGAGTGTTGAATGTGGAGAGGGTTTAAGTATAGATGTTGCAAAGGCATGCCCGTTCATAGCCCCTCGTAGTTTGTAGCTTCCATTTCTTGCAAGCTCTGCTCTGTTTTCTTGCTTCGCCATGAATTCTTCTTGCCCTCCTTCATCTCTTCTCCATCTTCCAACCAGAGTTCTTCTTCTTCGTCTTGTTCCTTTCATTGTTTTGTGTTCAAGTGGCTTTTTAGTGCTTGCTTCAGCAGATAAGGAGCCCGAGCCCGGGGCCGGCGACCACGTCCCCGTCCCTCCCGTCCGTGGAAACGTGTTCACCGTTGTCCGGCGCGGCGCAGAAGCGGATGACCAGGAAGATGATGCAAAGGTAACATTTAGGCAGGCCGTTCAAAAATATAGAGCTTGAAAGTACTGTGATTTTGTTCGGGACGTCTGAAAACAGAGCAAAGTCATCAACTGATCATCGTATCACTGCTTTTCCCGTGTGGTTGCAAGGCGTTCCGGAGAACTTGGCAAGAGGCATGCAGCGCCGAAGGGCCATCGACAATGCTGGTTCCATTGGGAGAGGCCTTTCGAGTGGCTCCTACAATTTTTGAAGGCCCCTGCTCCTCCCCCATCCACGTTCAGGTAAATTTGCATAATTAATTTTTTTATTTAATTTAGTACTAAATAACGAAAATATTTTATCACATTTTTCTCTTTATTTAAAACATAATATTTCACCCCATTAATTTGTCTTAAAGGCCTGCTGCTCTCGTTTCAGCCATGGCAAGAGCCTCAGGAAATTTAGGTATTTAAGACATCTTTAATTATCTACGACCACATACTAATTAACAAATAAAACTTTTTTTTAGTAAAACTAACTCTATGGATGCAATCGTCCAGTTTTTCAAAGCGCATGTCGAGATCTTACAAGTCCGAAAATTAACATTGCTTTCCAAGTCTTTATTAAGTTCTATTTAAAAGTAAAAAAATGCCGTCATAGTTTTGATTCTTAAGATTTTCAATGACTTTAGGTTGTATTTGTTTCACTGAGTATCTCAAATCTATGGTGATATGAGATCTAGATTCATTGATTCAAGATCAGACCACCCCTCATCTGACCTTAAGTATATAGTTTTTAACATGTATCATGGATTTTAAATCCATGCTACTTAGGTTTTTAGTTTGTTTAAATTGAGGATCTTCCGAAACACACCTTTTTATGCAGCCGCAGATCTAACTTCCGAGGCTATCAAATGCAACTTTAGTTCCAACAGTTAGAAACTACTGCAACTTTTTTTTTAGCTAAATTTAGCGCTCTCTTAATCACCCTGGAACATTATTAAATCGAAACCTAATTAAGAATCTAAGCCAATGCCTAGCCTGATCCATGGCAGGCCACACAGGTTATATGTTCAGGTTGTTGCCACATGAAATCTACTTGATCGACTTCAAATAAGGTGTTGAGTGAGTTTCGTAGCACTTGATAAGACTTATACGCAGTAACATCAATGCAATTTCGTTAGAGAAAATCAAACTACTCAATCTACTGGTTTTTGAGTTTGTGTAACATGAGAGAGAGAGTAGATTTTAGAAAGATCTCCTTCTATAGTAGTAACTATATGTGAATCTAAACTTAGGCAACCTGATTCGGTTGATGGACCTAAAGGCTACCTATTTAGAGGAAGCAGAAACGGACCAACAAAAATCTAAATCACAGGTCTGCGTTCATAAACATACGCCAGAATCCCACATGATCCGGTGGTGCCCAAGCGCAAAAACAGAAGGTATCAAGGGCCAAAATTATTTCTTATGTGTCTAGCATTTAAGTGTTTAGCAGTTACCAGTTCAATATATATAAAAGATACTCAGCAGATTTATATATATATATATATATTCTTAGTTTGTCTTCTAATCACAGTCAATCTTTTTTCGCTAGTTTTCATAAATCAACGCTACATATAGTGCAATATTTACAGTGAAAAGGTTAGAAAGTTTGGATTTGTAAATTATTTTATAAAGATCACCATTAAGAGTCTTGGCTGTCTTAGACCATAAAATTCAGTTCAGACGGCAGATTTTGACGTATTTCTTCTCTTTTTCCAAAACTGTTTTCCCATGCATGCAGCTCAATGGTGTATGATATATATATATTATCATCTAAAATCTTTCATTCGTCATTTTGCATCCGGCTGTGTGTTAGAGGCTGGAGGAGGCATCTGGACGGCAAAAAAAACCACATTACATGTATATGTCGAGCTGTATATGATAGATCCAGAATGGACTGATGACTGGAGATTACTCATAATAATTCCCATTTGTTTGTTCTTTCGCCTGTGCAGATTTCTGGGAATTTGGTAGCCCCAAATAGCATCGATGCGTGGGATGACGAGGAGGTGAATTATTGGCTCACTTTCAAGAACATTCAGGGCTTGACAATCTCCGGCGACGGCACGATCAACGGCCATGGCTCAACATGGTGGGCTAAATCATGCAAGACCGACCCTCGCAATGTAATGGAACAAATAAATTTTGTTTTCTGCTACCATTTTCTCTATTATTTGTAGTTAACTTGCCAAGCCAACAAGATCTCCATCCACCTGACAATGGCCGGCCGGCCAAGAATTTCCGAACAAATTAGGAGAGCACAATGAATCGTGTTCAATAACCCAAAATTCAGTTCCCTGTCATATTCGGCCGGGAAATCTTCCCGATCTCATGTTTTAAGACATTACCCTGCAAGTATCATGTTTTCCAGCTTCCTTCTTAATTAGTAGATGGAATCGTTAATCAAAACCAACTCTGATTCAATCCTCTTTGTGGTTTTGCAGCCTTGTGGACATGCTCCATCGGTGAGACTTCTCTCTAAACATCCAGATAATCGTTATTACAAGCTTGAAAATCTTTAAGTAATGAAGTTAAGGAGTGGTTTCAATGGGTGCAGGCAATTACTATCAGTGGGTGCACTTATGTTAGGATATCCAATCTAAGCTTAGTCAATAGCCAGAGGATGCACCTCAACGTTCAGGACAGCTCCAACGTCTTAATCTCCAATATTACCATACTGGCGCCCGGCAACAGCCCGAACACAGACGGCATACACCTGCATGCTTCACAGAACGTCTACATTGATCGGTGCACTATCAGAACAGGTAACTAGATATTGTTCTTCCCCTTGCCTTGCTCATCATAGACTGCTAAGGTGAGCAAATTAATGGTATCTCCTCTGCACATTTTGATGATGGATGGTCACTACTATGAATATTAATGATGTACTTTTTGGTAGGCCTTGAGACAACTAAAGCAAAGAAGTTAGATCATCCCATTAGAAATGTGATTTGGAAATTGCTTTTGTGGCTCATCACAAAGGTCCTGAACCAAGCTAGAACCTTGGAAGCATAAGGGCATGGCCTTGGGAATTTTATGCTCAAAGTGGATTTCCCCGAGTAAACCTTAACAAATAAAAATTCATTGCCTCATCTACTAAGGGGTGATAATCATACGATAGAACTAGAGAGTGTTTGATAAGAAAACATTGAGCTATCGGAACATAAGCTCTTAAGGCACATGTTTCAAGAACATTATTATGCTTTTGTTCTAAGAAACAAGATGTGATTATGCCTATCGTTTGATTATTATATCTAGAAACAACAACAGTAGTGACACTATGTTTCCTGAGATAAGAACATGACATTCTTGAAATATGTTTTACGAACATGTGCTTTGACAATACAATGTTTTTCTTATCAAAAACCCACTGAAGAACTCAATGTGTGTCCTCTACCTATCCCTTTTGTCAGGTTTCAGGTATAGGTTCCCCTTTGTTGCAGACATGCAAACACATCCATGGACATGTAAAATTTGCACAATATTCACCTTCATATAATCACATGGATTGCTAACATTTGCTGTGCCTTAATTCTATCCATGCAGGCGACGACTGCATTTCCATTGTTACTGACTCTTCCAATATTGTAATGACAAACATTGACTGCGGACCCGGCCATGGCATAAGGTACTGTTTGATTCTTTCAATTGTTGATAAAACTTGATCACAGATGCAAACAAGGGTTCAATCCACCTGTTTAATTTGTGGATAGGAGACTTTTTCTTCGTGGACAAAGAGACCATTTTTGTGGAGAAGACCCCTTCAATTTGGAAGTTAAATATTGAAGAGATATTTATAACTACTTATAGAAAAGAACCCACACATAGAATCTCTCCACCACTTGAGCTCTCAAAAGTGTAAAAATTCCAATTATTTGCATGCCCTAAGCCAAGCAGCTCCATCCAAATCTGCCTAGTTCTTGTAAGCTCTTGAAATATAAGTCATGTTTGCTAGCGGACATGAGATCCGCTGGGATCTCAGATCACCAAGGATCTCAGATTCATGGATCTGAAGTCCGACCCCCTCCCTCCCTTGGACCTCAAATCCATGCTTTTCTACATTTACCGCTTATCTAAGCTCCAATGCCGAGCTCCCCTGTTTGTTTAGACATTGAATCCTCACCTCACGTGGATTTCAGATCGACCTTGGATCTCACAACCATATAAGTTAGCCACGATACGTGATTTTTCTGAACTTACAAACGTTAACCAAATGGAAATAGTTCAATTCAAAGATAATAATAGACTTTTCTAAGATTTTTTTCAGTATAAATGTGTTTGGCTTCCTTTAACAGATTGGCTTAGACTGTTTTTCCTTTGTAACTGGTGGGGATCTGCGTAAGAGTTTGTCGATGAAAGGCAAACATAGTTCACAGGCAAGTAGGGAACTTTGGCGCTTTAAGAGGCTATACAAAAAATGTCTTGTCAAAGATGAAGTTCCAACCAATTCGCTCTATTTGAGTTTATGTGGAAAGGGAATGCTCATGATCAAGTTATCAACTATGTTTCATTTGATTGTGGATAGCATCGGAAGTCTAGGGGCAGATGGCAAAACGGCGGCTGTGGAAAACATACATCTGAAGAATGCAACCTTCCATGGAACAACAAACGGTGTCCGAATCAAGTCATGGCAGGTCTGATCCCAAGCTTTTCTTCTTCTTCTTCTTTTTATAAGCAAGCAAAGGTTTAGTCAGACCAACACTAGATAATGTCAATAGAGATGCACCCTGCTGATGAAACAAGGAGGTTTTGATACAGCAACCTTGCTAGGTGGACAGAGCTCTTGTTGGCCCAAACATGATGTTCTTAGATGAGCATATGAGGCCGTGTGATACATGGGAGTGGAATAACTCTTTTTCTCCTTTTAGCATGAAGATATCCAGCTGAAACGACTAGCTTCTCTCTCTCCCTCTCTCCCTAAAAAACTCATGTTGAACGATATTCTAAACATAATTGATGTTAATGTGTTCGTGACTACTAACTAGTACTCAATAGACTCTTATTCAAATTGTTTTTACTACCAAAACTGTGGTGTTATATCAGTTGCCAAATTTCGCTTGGTTTATAAAACACATCTAAACCGAAGATGTTTTCAGATGACTTTCAAGATCACATCTACACTTGCACAAAAAGCTCTTTTAATATGAATAGACACAGAGACTAATTCCAATAGAAAACGATGGGGGACAACCAAATTTACAAACTGGTAGTGGGCTTTCTCTTAAATCTATCTGCGAATTACTTATCAGTTTGTCTTGATGGCAGGGCGGCCATGGATATGCGAGGAACATCCTGTTCGAGCAGCTTAAATTCATAAACGTTTCAAATCCAATAGTAATTGATCAATACTATTGTGATTCTCCTCATCGATGTGCAAACAAGGTAAGATAGCTTTTCGATTACCAACTCCAATCCAGTAGTTAGAAACAAAGGCCGAAACAACTCACATTCTGAGCAGGAGATGAACAGACTGAGCAAACGCCAACCAGCCAATTTTAAACCTTCGTATCAACACGTTCCCTTCAGTTCAAACCTGAATCAAATGCTTTTTACCAAAGATGCATGTCTGTGCTTCTCATGATGTAGCATTCTTCTCTGCCTTGCAGACATCAGCTGTGCAGGTAAGGAATGTGGCCTACATCGGTGCGTCGGGCACATCCAATACTGAAACTGCAATCAAATTGGCATGCAGTGAGACTGTTAGTTGCAAAAGCATCTTCCTCAAAGATATTAACATATCAAGAACAGCTGAAGGAAGAGAAACGACATCTTACTCACTGAATGCCAAGGGCACCACCTGCGGCACTGTTCTCCCGCCATTGCGATTCCCCTCTCTTGCAATCGACATGGTCCACACCGAGCCTAGCACTACACCAACAATGGCTTCCCGCCATTTCGTTCGCCCAAGAAAATCCATTTACCAGCCTCACCTTGCTATCCCCCAGTCCGTGGCTCCTCTCCCCGCTACCTTTACACTTCCTGCAGCCATGGCCCCCGACGGTGGCATCCCATTCCCACCAACTATGGCTACAACTGAACGCGGCCCCTTCCTCACTACTGTGGCGCCTGCTAATGAACCTCCCCATGGCATCTCGCAGGCAAGGCCTTACAATCATCCGAACCATGGAAACCCAGGCCAGGCTCCTAGCAGAACGCCAAGATTGAACCCTCGCCATTTTGTTCACCGAAGAATGATCCGATCACACTTAGCCAATCCCCGGGATCAACCTCACCATGCTATCCCCCGAAGCCGTGGCTCATGAACAAGATGCAGTCTCTCCTTCACTGGCTACTTGTAGTTCCATTCTTGAATTGGCGGTTCCTGGCGGGGATCGGGTAAAAGCTTCTGCGCAGGAGGACTGTGTGCGAGTACCCTTTGAGTCTCATTGATTTTAAGTTGTTTTACTCAGGTTTAACATATGGGTGTAATGCGACGTGGTTGATTTGATAGGAAATTAGGAATTATTCAGTCTTTATATCGCGGGATCATGTACACAAGGTTTTGTAGCATTTCAAGAAAATGAGAGGCAAAAACGTGGATGATTTAGTTACAGTTTAGCTACATTAATCAGAGACATTTTATCAGCTCGGCCAGTATAGTGCAAGTACACGTTTAAATTTGGTGAAAACAACTTATACCAATGAGGTTCATAGGGGCCCTTTTACGTAGACGTGCACCGGATTTTCTTGGATCGCCGGAGCTACAAAAATTTTTTGAAAGGGCACTGATTCACGAATTTTCATATTAAAAAAGGCAGTCATGCATATAACAAAGCAAATATTTAAAGAAGTTAATGTGAAAATTTAAAAAAAAAACAACAACAAGGGCTGCATACGTGGCTCCGCCACTCCATCATAGTTTATTTATCATTTTTTATTTTTTAAAAAAAATTGCATCAAGATTAAAAGATGGTTATGAATTTTTCAAAAAAAATCGACAGGATCCCATCTTCTTTGGGCCTCTCTGAATCCCATCTCCTCTGGGTTTCAGATAAACCCTTGTAGAAAACCCTCCACAAGGGTTTCGGTTTCAGAGAAACCCTCATCAACGAGGGTCTCTCTGAAGCCCTCAACGAGGGTTTCAGAGAGAAACCCTCATCTCTGAAACCCTTCGTTGAGTGCTTCAAAAAGACCGTTCTGGACACAAAAGAGAGAGGGAGAAGGAGAGGCTCACCATCATCACGAACAACCGCGCGCCATGGCTTCGAGCTCTCGTCCATTCGAGCTCGCTTCGGTCGGTGAGAGAGAGAGGTTTCGATGATATCAACCAGTTTTTGAAAAGCCAGGTTTTTAAGATGTGAGGATCTGAGATCCTCGGATCTTAAATCAGTAAGATCTGGGACTCTCAAACGCTACCTAAAGTAATGTGTAGAATTCCTAGACAGGGAACAGTCAAAATCATCGCAATTCGCAAGGCAACACGATGCTATTGCAGATCGGCCAAGCCATAAAATGTGACGGTGTGGTAAGCAACCTGAAACTACATTACTTCTACCGCATGAAGATGAAACCTATGAATACATCCAAATATCGGAACATTTGAGGCAATTTAGTTGGAGGAGGAAAGAAACGATCAAGTCAACCGAGTGTTTTAACCGGAGTTCATCCGTCAAAGGCAAGTAAATCAAATCTAACATAAGTTCGTCCTCAACAAGAGGATCAAGTAACGAAGTCATTTTATATTTTACAAAATTGGCCGAAAATAATCAGATAACCATGGAAAAGACAAGGAAATTTTTGACAGCATGACAAAGTCGGGAAATGTAAAACCACTTCAAGATTTGCACGCTAAAAGATCATCAGAAAGATCAAGAAAAGCGATCGGAGCAACCGAACTAACGCAATGCTTTACGAAGATTTCGATCTCCTTAGATCAAACGTTCATCGTGCTGATAAGCAGCTACTGCAAATGAAGTAAATCAGAAAGTAATCGAAATAACTTCTCATGAAAAGGAAAACACGCAAAAATGCCGAGATACTGGATTCTAACGATAGTATTAACCGGGAACGCGAGATTTGCCGTTGAAGAACATTCGAAACTAACAAAAGATCGCCTAACGAAGAATCTTCTTCTGACTAGCGAAGAACACGCAATTTCTGGTAATTCTTCTATAGGAAAACAATAAATTTGAAAAGAAAAGTCAAAGACACAAAACGCTCACCACCAGTAGAAAGCTTTCAGATTGACGGGCAGAGTAGAACGTTTTTGGAAAGATGATCGCCATAAAATGTGACGGTGTGGGAAGTAATCTGGAACTGGAAAGATGATCTAATGCTAAACATATGACGTCCTAAAAGATTTGGCTAACCTTTATACGTTCACTTTCACAACGTTCAGAATAGGATTAAGGGAGGGATATTGCACTCATGCCATACAAATTACGAAACCAGAGAAAGTTTTCCCAGGCAAGAAACATAAAGCACCAGCCACTCAAAACCCATGTTCATGGATCCATTTGAACCTGCTTCAACTTGATGAATCCATTTTTATTACTTTAAATACACCCCAATATTGATTCTGAAAGAGTTTAATTTATGTAATTCTTCCCATCAAATCAAGTGGGTGATTTGATGGAAGGCATGACTTGGGTCTACCAAGGCACCTCTCACAACATAAGCCAAACAGATTTAGCATGTTCGTGCACAGTTGACCGAGCTCAGTAAATCCAGATCCAATTAGCTGCTTGAAGTAAAATGCTTCAACTTGTTATAGAAAGTAGACTTGAACTCCTGAAACTGAACCTGACCGTTTAGTAAACACCATTTAAAGTGTTGTGTCTCAGCCTTTACATCTGAGCCACAAAAGCTTTCACAAAGGTATAGAAATACCAATAGCCAATAGAAAAAGGTGAAATGAGCAACTCGGAGCATGACCTTTCCTCGTGAAACTATAAAAGAATCCTACGGTAGCAAAGAAAAATATGTTTCACAAAAAAGGCTCAGTTCAGTGACGACATATCAAAAGCATTACATACGATTATAAAATGGACATCTGCGTAAAACTTTGTGAAGTTCTTTTGGAAGGCATGGTGTCTTGCTAGTAAGATGAATTGTTGATTCTATCTCTGCCGATGCCTCGCCTGTCTTCCCTACCTCTTCCAACAAAAGGATCTCCATTGTACTCCTTCATACCCCTTACGGGTGACCTGCTGCGTACCCTTGAGTCCCGGACCCAGCGGTCCGGTAATGATGGTGGGGATGGTGCCCTTCTGCCACCCCGACCATAAACCTCTCTTCTGTCATCAAAGAATTCATCCCTCTCATGAAATTCATCTCTTCCACGCCACCTGCCGCCCATTCCATGTCGCCATTCACGAGGGCTTCCGTCAAATCTCCCCCTCCCTCTATATTCATTCTCAAGATGATGATAGTCTGATCGATCCCTGAACTCCCTCCCCATGCGATGATCCGGAAGTCTTTCCCCATGCCTAGGGGGTGGCATACCATCGACAAACTCTCTGAAACCATCTCTGCTCCAACCACGAGGTGGCGATCCATAGCCATTAATTTCCCTTCCAGGACCACGATCCATTGGCGGGCCACCAACATGTGGGGGCAGACTATGAGGGTGTGGTGGCCCAGCTGGATAATCTCCTCTGGGACTTCCTAGAGGCCCAAACGGAGCCATGTCCCTGCGAAGCTTATTGCAGTTGTTGCAGTATGCCCTCCGTGCAAAATTAAGATTACCACACCTGCCTCCCGGAAAGGTCAGGAAAAACAGAATACCAAAGCTACATCATTAATTCACTTTTGCATTGACAGGAAAACAGCATTCCAAAATTAAACTCATCAACAAATTTTTACAATGACAGAAGACAGAACGTATGGATGTCTCAGATGAGGAATAGGTCGTGTGCCTGTGGAAAAAAGTTTCCTGGCAGAAGCATGTGACCTAACATGAATGCCAGATTTGCTTACTGAGCACAAGCAGGAAACCATAAGCTTGATGCAAAGGCAGCCTAATTGCCAAACAAGAGCACCGTCAACCTAGTAAAATGCTGGATTTAACGTTCAAATTGGAGGTTAAAAGACAATACCCAAGGCAGGTCTACCAGTAAAATCTTTTAGGTTTCTGGCTAGTTGTGGTAAACCAATACTGTGCATCTGCAGTCAATAACACAATCGCCTACAACAGATCAAAAATGCATGAAGCAACAACCTGATTGGGAAATCTTTATTTATGTTTTCAACTCAGCATGATGCAGGGGTCATGTTGTCTTATAATGCTGAAAAGAACAAAGTGCAGATAAATGAAGAAAAATATACAGCAGCAACAAGCAGAGAGAAGCAAGTGAAACACATCCACAAACTTACGAGGGCTCACTGCAAATCCAGTCTCCCACTCTTGGAGGCACATTTGGATTATTTCTGCTCATTCCTTCACCTCGGTATGATGAAACACCAAAATCCAGCCCATCTAGACCTCTACCAAATGACCTGCCACCTCTACCTCGACCATATGGGGGTGAAAACTCCCGAAACCTGCCTGGGCCCCTACCACCCCTAAATCCACCATGGCTGCGATGAGGGGCATCCCCATGATCAAATTCAGTATCATAGCAGCGATCTACCTTTCTGTGGCGCAAAGGTGACCCTGAACCTGCACGAATTCCATATCCTGAAAAGAAAACCAGTGAGGGTAGGAAAGATAAGCAAAACCCAATTCTGGCACAAACTGCTGGTGGAAGACACTCCCGAATCAAGGCCCCCAGTTTTTGATCTCTCTTAAAGTCCAACAAACCCCAAAAGATGGACAACAGTAGACTAGAAATCATAGCTGCTTTTCAGGAAATAATTATCCACGTGGGCATGTGAAAACACTAAATCAAGGGTATCACCAAAGGAAGATAAGACACCAATATGTGCACACCAGACATATGTAAGATGCCATTGCACAAAGTGGGAAAGAACCATTCAAGACTAGCAAGTTAGTTATGATCTCACCCCTGTCCATAGGCTACATGCCTGTGTTGCAGACAAAACCATAACATCAACAAACAGCATCCACAACAAGGCCATTACACTCACCAGGAGCATGCCGGTCTAGATTACACATTAGTGAAACCACTGTCCTCTTTCCTTTTTTTTTTTTTGAGAACCTGGAATCTTTCCCGTAGTAGGAATTTGCTGTCCCATGAAGCATTTCAAAAATCTCCACATTAAATGTTAACGCACCACGCGATATTACCAATTCCCAGGAGATTAACTTATAGCAACCACAAAAAGTATAGGAAACATATGACTTGTAAGACATGTCATTCACCTAGGTAACAGTTCATGTACACCAAATACTCATGCAAACAAATAGCCATGTTTGCAAATAATAAAACAAAAGATTTTTCCTACCCCTCCTTCCTGCCACCAGTCATGAATCACCTTCTACACAAACTGCAGGTGTTATAACCACTAAAGCTGAAACCAAACAGCACCCCATAACCACTATGCTGAAACATAAATCAGAAACCTTTCAGAGCTGCAATTAACTCTTCATCCAATCACATGGATGAGCAAAGGAACTGTTCCATACCTCTTATTCTGAACCATTCATTTCAAATAACAAAGGCCAACATCCTCAATTCATACTATGCTTTGGACCAGCAACATCTGTCATTCACTGAGATCTTTGTTGAACCATGAAAAGAACAACACTCTGTTGGTAGTTCCACTCAAGGTGCATTAGTTTCTACAAATACCCTGGTGCTGAACAAGTGTTGGCTTGAACCAATTTGTGCAGTGATATCCTCATGAGAAGGAAGAATCATTTTATCTTCTTGATACAATTTGTTTACCCCAACATCATTGCTGGGTCAGAAATTATTCATCCACAAGGACCCAAAACTCCCATGCACATATGTGCATTTGTAATCTTACCCTCCAATATTTCACTTCCATATTAATACATGGAACCTGAATGTTCAACCAGTCTATTGAAGACTCCCTTTTTTGGTAATCCCAGTTCCAGCCTTTTTTCCCCTACCTTCCAGTAATCAGTCATTCCAAATTCATACAAGCACCCAAGAACAGACAAACAAACCCAAGAAGGAAAGTATTTTGAAAGACAGCAAGCTAATCAACTGACCATATCCACCAGAGAAGAAACAGCATTCCAAATAAATCCAATCATTGTATTATGGAAGAAACGAATGAATAACTTCTAACTTCTAAGGCTTAAAATCAATCTAAGCAATGAATGCCCAAGCGGTAACAACGCTCAATCACCAACCAGTTCCGCATCTACTTATTTATCCGATTGACAAGACTATTTTTCTTAGGTGCAAAAAATCCACAATACGACATCTATGTGAAAAGAAGAAATACCATCAAAGATGTTCATAGACATGAAAGCAAGGGGATCCCACTTGTCTTATTTGAACAAAGAACTTCCTTCCAACAACCTAGCACTAAAAATAGAAAAATAAGGCATGACTGCACTTTCACTTTGCTTAAAGCCCCAGCTTTCTGCCATGTCTCATTTAACCGACGAAACCGCAGCAACAAAAGGAAAGAGCAATCCCAAGCCATCTATGCATGATAGCCCCTACACCCTTGACCATGTCGTGTTTCAGAACAGGCATACAAAGTGAAAAACATCTTCATCTCTCATATAGCCACAAAAAGAAAACCTGAATATTTCATGGGCAAACTAATTATTCCTTTTGTTACAATTGCAAATCACAAAAAAAATTCCCTAATATGTATGTTCCATGAGATATCAGAACATCATCCATATTCATATTATGTCAACGAGAAAATGGTCCTGAAGTCGGTAAAAAGGAAAAAGAATAAAAACAAATGTTGCATTTATACAGTTAGTACCAAACAGGAAAAGAGTCATATTACCATATTTTGCTGAAATATTACATTAAATATCAGGCTATATGAAGCATGATGCCATCAAGTATTTAATAGGAAGCTGACAGAATCAAGAAAAAAAAAACAAACAAATTCCATTTCGATCCGATAAGTCGATCAAGAGATACCAATGACTCTCCTGGAGATAAGAGGTTCCCAAAGAAAAGCAGAGTTTCTCCAGACATACAAATCAAATAAACCGAAACGAAATGGAAGGGCTCCTATAGCTGAAGACCACGAGAAGAAGAACTACTAATGGATCTCACCGGCTAAAAATAGAAGCTATCTAAGGTAATAGACCGTAAAAAGAAAGGAAAACTCCAACTTTTTCATTGATTTTTTTTTTTTCATCAGTGGGGTTCAAATCCCCAAAGGCTGCCAGCCGGCTGACACGAATGGTGAAAACAACAATCATGTGACAAAAGATAAGCAGCGATATTTAACCAACCACTACTTGATGGCGCCACGACAAGGATCAAATATAGAGCATTTCTATGCCAAATCTTGCAAACCAAATACTCGTAAAGAGTAATGAACCGGTAACGCCAATTAGAACTATTTATACGCATCCTGTGGCTCATAGAAGAAATCTAGCAACGATATCAAAATAGTAAAATAGATGATATTCGAGGACATGACCATAAAAAGCAAAAGACTAAGAATCATACAAACATTTTGGCAGCCCAACTTCATCAAACAGCAACCACAAAGATCAGCATCAAATCTTCCGTCCAATTGAATTGACGGAATGAGGGATAATAAAATCAAGGGATGGTATCAACTTTCGGACGAACCTTGTCTTTCCGAGAACCTCTCGGAACGGGAGTAGTACTGCTCGCGATCCCGGCGGACTTCGCCGGCCTCGAAGTCGGCACCGCCACTTCCGACGGGCTCCGCCGGACCGACCACCATGCTGCTCAGGTTGCCCTGAGGCGGATGATCCCTCGACCCCATCCCTCCCTCGACCCCTCTCTCTCCCGTTCTCTCCGTTAACCCTAGAGGTATACCACTGTTAACCTGAAGGTGGTACAGGTGGATGGGCTTCTGTTGATGGCGACCGATGTCCTTGTGCTTCGCATAAATGACCTGTGTGTCCCTTAGTCGTGTCATGCCGTGGTTCCAGACATATATTATTTTTTTAATTCATAAAATCAACGTCTACGCTTTCAATTTATCGTGAAATTATCGATTTATCAGTTTTAATATTCATAAAATATTAAATAAACAGAATTGGTTTTGAGTAATAACCCAAATTTTACTGAAAAATAAAAATTTATTTCAGTCGCCGGATCTAAGAATTGAGAAACCATTTTTAAGAAATAAAATATCAAAACAATGTAAAAATATGACAATGTGGCCTTGCACTTCAGTTCCGGGACAAAGAGGAATGCTTTTGCTTTTTTCACGTTTTTTTGTTTTTAACGCGTCGATATTTTTCCATGCAGCTGCAAAAGAATTGGACTTGTGGCCCGAATCCGATTCATCTTATTGCAAAACGGACGTCGAGTAGGATCCAAATTTGGAACCATATCTGGTATTAAACCGGGAAGAATAAGTACATACACGAGGAACCATATCATCTGGAGCAAATTCAAATTCGATGGGATGTTGTTTTATCGGGTAGCTGCTCATATCTGGATCAGACCAATCAGTTCAAACTTTTTTCTGCCCGTGCTTTAACAATCTCTACAGTGTTGGGTACCAATACGACATAAAAATTTTGAATCTGGATCAAAGAACTAATTGATACTGATGTCCCAACTGAGCTGGAGTTTGAATTCGGATTGGATATACCATGTTATGTCTCATGTCCAACCCGCTTGTGGGTAAAATTTCACCTGCTCTCTTTTGGGGGTTAAACGGGTGAAATTTCACCTCGTTTGATGGGTGAAATTTCACTCGCCCGTACAGATTTCCCCCTCCCCACAAGATTTCACCCACCCATCAAACGGGCCCTTACGAGTTAGGATACTAACTGGTTTGGAGCACATGCTTCTGACCCGATTTAAACCCGACCTTCTTCAGTGGATCGTAACGCAGAAATGGGAACGGAAGACCGTAAGAAGAAAATCCAATTCAACACAGATGATATTAAACTTAATAAAATGATACGAAAATAAGAGGTACCACAAAAAAGTCCTATGCAACATAATGCAATGTCTTGAAAAGATTAGAAAACATAAACAAAAAAAAAAAAGGGCAAGGCAAATTGAGAAGCGATATAAATGGTGAGGATTCGACTCAGATCCACCATTTTTGGAGTCTGACCCAATTGGATGATATAAAAGTTAAAACAGGATTACGTTTCAATTTTGGACTTGGAAGCTTGATTGTGTAAGGCTCGGTTCTAATCCGATCGGCATAAGATCCAATCGAAGTCCTCATATGGTATTTTGATCGACATATCATATACCGTTGCATTATCGGCCTATTTTTTATTTTTAAAAATAAATAATAACTTGAAATATCTTAAGTTGATTTTAATTTTTTTTTTTAAATTAAAGATGTAGCTTCAAGGGAAAAATGCAAGAGAAGAGGCTTGGGCTCCGTTTGACTCTCGCGGCCAACAACCTAGAGGCTTTAGAATGACTGATTCGAGAACGGCCAGGATATCCGTTACGGTTGTTTATTATTTAGTTATATCAGTTAATTTAACGTCGATGCATGTTCACGAGTCAGAAATAATTAGCTTCAACGGATAACGGATGCTAGTAAATAAGGGCATAAAAAATTAGTGTTTTCGCAAAATAAAATAACTCTCTAGTGAATCGCTCGGCACCGTATTATTATCTTGTTATGGAAAAAGAATTTAACCGTTTTCCTTTTTTTGTTGGCATGATTCGTTCGTTCTTAATTTAAGTTTATCAGCCAGTCTCTCTCTCTCTCTGTTTTCTATAGGGCCCGTTGACAACAGTAATTATATATTAGCGTTTCATGTATCTGCCTGCCTGGAAATTAAGAGAGATTTGTGTAGCTCTTTTTCTACAGCCAGATACATGGAACAACAAAATACAACATAGTCATTGTTGCCGAACACCCTCCTAGATGGACACATGCAAACAAAAGCGCCTTCTTTCCCATTCCGCAACCAAACCTCTCGCCGGCTCGCAATTTGAACATCACTTAGAAACTAATATGCTTTTTTGGTTATACATAGAAGCGGTTTAGAATCGCATTAACTAACTATAACACAATAACACGAGGTCGAGCTACACCAATCAAATCTTTATCAATCAACCGATGCAAATGACCAAGTGGATTCCACAAAATAAAAGGGCTCCCCGCTCCTCCATTAAAGGTAAAAAACTCAGGACAATTCTCCACTCTCAAATCATACACCACCTACACCAAAGTAACTTGTAGATCTTCCATGAATTCCAACCTGTGTTCGGCGACTGCAGAATCTGGTTATGGGTGGACGCAAACTGGAGCATTTACACAACGGATTTACATACAAAGCACATTCTGCATCTCGCTGTGACCCCAATCCCACGTGCCTGATAATCACTGAGTTCTCTAAATACGATTCTGCATCTTATAAGATTAACAAAACCAACTTCAAAGGGCCCCTAGCGTTCTATTGTTTATTTGTAAAAATCAGGCATGGAAGGCAAAGATTGAGCCATAGAATTTGAAAGAACATATAAATACATTAATAATGATAAGGAAAAAATTGGCCCCAAAACAAGGGCATCAATGGTGGACAACATTTGCTTATACTGCGTTAGAGCCTGCTGAGAAAAAAAACATCAGCAGAAGGTATCAGGTGATTATAACAATGCTGATTTAGAGTCAGCTTTCATGGCTCAGTCGTCTCTACCTTTAAATGTTTTTCACCATTTTCGGCAGAAATCTTCAAGGGCAAACCATTACCATACACTGCGCTTGCCGGAACCGCTGGAGGTACTGGATTCTCTGTTTGGGAAAGTTCAGCACTAGCTGATACTGCAGCTCTTGCTGCCACACTCCCACCCATTTCTTGTTGATTTAGACGAGGCTCTGCCTTCTCTAATTGCATAGAATACTGTGTTTCTGCAAAAAAAAAACAGTTTCATGTTTGGGCAATCGTTACATCTTCTAGCAAACCCCAGAGAAAGCTTCTATATATTTCACAGAGAATTTGCTACAAATGCGCCAGCAACTGGCTTTCACAAGGATCCCACCTTTTATGAGAAAATGCATCTTTTGATAAAGCAGTGTAATTTTCATTCCCACTGTAAAATGGGCTCCCACATCAATGAATGTGGTCCAATTGCATTTTTCTCATAGTGAACTTTGTTTCAGCCATGTGACAAGAGCTCTTGTTTCATGTGAAATGGACTGAAACAAATACCACTAAGCATCATACAAAAAATATTAGTAAGACATGAAGCCTAGACACAGTTCAACAAGCATGTGATCCTTTGTGGACCTACAAGATTCTGTACGACCATTAAAATTTGCTAGGTTTACCTCTCATCCTTCCAACTGTTATGAGCTTCTGCAGGCAGTCTCGGAACTCAGTTAGCACACGCCTTTCCTGCTCTGCGTAAAGTTCTGATGGCCTATCACTGCTTGGCAATCGTGGTGCCATCCTGCTTCCAAGACCTGGCACTGCAGATGGCGATGCTGCAGCCATGAACATGGTGTCTTGCTCATCACACATGAGTGCGAGAGTTCCTGGTGACATAGGCCTGCTTTTTTGTGTCTCGGCATCTTCCAGGCCCGACTCATTTCCACCACTCTTATCTGGTTGACTTGCATTTGAACCCTCTGCCGTTTTGAAAGAATCACTATGTGCTCCTGCAGCCAGCTCCTGGGATTTTTCAGACTGACCATCTACCTCTGTCTTCCTTTCCTTTTCGCCATGTCTTCCTATTAAAATTAGTTAAGAATCAAGCAGATTAAAAAAAACACAAAATTAAGGATTGACAAGGTAAGGACTCAAGGCTATGCTTCAACTGACTTGCAGATTGTCTATAAGCAATAGCACCATTTTACAAAAAATGGAGCTTTAGTGAGTGCTGAAAGCAATGATTTCTATCAGTATGCATACCTCTGAGCAATGGCATAAATGTGATTATAAGATCCTAGTACGGTAAAATTTCAACAAGCTAAAGAATTTTATGTGGCAAAAAAGTTTTGATGTCATACATATTATATAGTCAACTTTCTTGTTGCTAAAGGTAGTTTATAGAAAATATGGAAATATTCAGGTTTTATTTGTTGAATATGCCATGACGAGATTGCCAAGAATATTGCCAATTAGTCACCAAAGAAAATCTTATTCCTGGAACAGAGATGCACTGAGGATACCTGTGAATGTTTTAGCAGCTTCTCCTGAAACTACTACCAAGAGTTTGCAGAATTCCTTCACATCCTCTGGCTGGACGACATCCGCTAACAAGGACCTAATCACAGGATAACGCAGCCAGCATATTAGAAAATTTTACACAAGATAGGAACTTCAGACATTCTATATATCAAAATCACCTCTTCCAAAACAAAGCAAAGGAGAAAAAGAAAAGGAACGTGCATTGCCTGTAAGCATATCTTGAGGAACCCAATGCTACAGGAGCAGCAGCACGAGCAGCAGGTAAAGAAGATATGGAAGACGAAGTAGTTGAGTGTGATGCCTTAAGTTGATTTAGCTGAACATCAATAACAAGAAAAAAAAATTGAATTAACAATTTGCTTCAACTTCGAGCACCAACTGACGTTCTTTCATTGCATACTTAAATAATGAGAAAATAAGCAACATAATCAGAGGGCAAACTTAGTGAGAAAATAAGTAGTGCCCCGACTTCTGGTCGGAAAAACCAGTTGCATTTGCCAATTCGTTATTTTCTGTTCCAATGCCAATTCGCTATTTTCTGTTCCTATACAACTAACAAAACTTCTCAAGATTTGAGGCACATGACATATGGATGGTGATTTTAGATTCACTAAATATACAGCAAGTAGAGTCAGTAGAGTCCTCAACATGGATCCAGGGTATCAAAAATAGATCCACGTTAGAGCTATTGGTTCCCATCACCCTGAATGAAGCCACTACGCTAACCTACATTTAGAAGAAATAATTCAATCAACATTTAACACAATCAAAAGATCCAACACTCGGACAAAAATCACCAATGAGGATGTGTTCCTCAGAGACCCATTTCCGTGTTATGGACGTAAGAGGGAGGACGTTTGGTGCCTCCTCCTGTTTACAGATTGCTGGACAGAAACTGATTGGAAACACAAGATGCCATCCTCTCTTATATCCCAACAATTAAACTGCCCGAGTGTTCCTAAGGGTGCAAGCAGAAACATTGACAATTTTGTGGCTGGTAAATGAAAATTAATGAACTTCAAGCTACATTTCTGGAAAACAATAGGAGATTCAAAAACCTTTTGGCTGGTTAGCACTAGCAACATCTCAGTCTTGGCTCTACCTATTCTCTAGAGGAATAAGGTTTCCCTCCATGCCACTGAAAACATCCCCAACAAGACATAGTGCTGAAGACCATACAATTGTCCACATTTCAAGATCCAATCAAAAGAATGCCAAAAAGAAAGAAAGGACAGACACATCCTCAAGTGGTGCCGCTGCAAACATGCCTGAGGAAATTGAGCAAGCCTTTGATTAGAAGGATCCTTAAGTGCCATGCTATAGAACGTTTCTTGGTTTCTCCTCTTCTTGTTCAGTGGAGGGGAAGCAAAACCTGAGGACCCAATAGCTCCAGTAATGGCAGCATTAGCAGCTTGCTGGATGTAACTCAAGGCCACATTTGGATCAGAATGACAGAGAGCCCTTCTCTCATCACTGCCTTCAAAGTTCTTGCAGTCCATACATTTGCAGTTTTCAGAGCACAAAACACCAGCTTGGAAGCACTCGCAGTACTTCTTGAGACATCCTGACTTTTTGCAATGGCAGCCTTTGTTATGTTTTCCTACCAGAGGCAGTTCACCTGTTTCTTCCTAGAACCACATCAATCCATGCAATGTGTCAGCAAGGTACAAAGAAAAACAGAGGAAAAAAATGTGTCTGCTGTAGCCTTAGCTCAACACAAATAATATTGATCATGCACCAACAAGATGAATGTGCAACTGAAGTCTGAAGTTTTTCATATGTTAAGTACAATATGAAACAGATGTTTGCGACTCCAGATATATCATCAGGATATTCTATATGCGACTTAACAATAGAAAGGTAATAGCGAAATTTGTTTCAGACTAAATCAAAAGGATACTCAAGATGCATATCATTGGGGGATACTCAAGATGCAAGTTAACCACAGAAATGTAACAGTCAAATTTATTTCAGCCAAATCTCTACACTCGAAATGCCATTACATGCAGAAGCAAGTACTCACAAGATCCATAGTTTGATGCCAGCTATAGAAATTTTCTGCATTTAATTTCCATCCAGCCTAACTTGGATTTGTCTTTTATATTGAGCATTCTATTCCTTAAATAGCTTCTTTTCTTATAGAACTAAGATAGACACACAGATTGATCTTTGGTATTATATAGACTTCTGAAGAATCTCAACAGCACAGCCAAGTCCAACAGGGTTTGTCTTCCATCAGTGAAATACTGAAATTACAAGCATAAGATCATGTTTATATCAAGAGTGATGGAAATACCAGATGAAGCTGGTTAAATTAAAAATCTCGGAAGAAAATTAGTGAAAGGAAACTGTAATCGAATTGCAAGTACTATCCCATACAAGCACCCCCCCCCCTCCCTTCCTCTCCTTCTTACTTTCTACGAGAGAGGTACAAGGAATGAATGCACTTCATATCTCAACACAAGTAATTTAATAGTTATTCTTGTTAATATCATTAATGTGAATTATTTACCCGATTGTCTCTCAATGCAATAGGGCTGCTAGCAATTTTTGGCCGAAATGCATTTGGGTTACGCTCTAGAGTTGCTTCAACAGCATCATGCCTAACAGCCTCATTCTCAGCATTGTTGCAACAGTTCACACAGTTGCAACCATCACAATATATTCCTGCTGCGAAGCATTCACAATACCTGACACACAAAAAGAGAGAGAGGGAGAGTACAAAGTTGGTAGAAAGTTAGTTTTGTTCCTGACCATTAACCCATCAAACTCATTAAACATAGAAAGTAAAAGAAAATTGACCACCATAACGACATTGACTTATACTCCATATTCATAAGAATGAACTGAACAAAAGAATACCTTGTAGCAATCAAAGCACTGCAATCAGATTACTTGCAAATAGAAGAAGAAGAAGAAGAAAAAGAACAGAGCTTGTAACTCAGCAGGACACACAAACTACAAGTACCATAAATCCAATAGAGAGTCATGGCAAATAGGTTTAAAATGGGTAAAATCTCGCAGGTAAAACTTAGAGGTCAAGCTAGAATTGGATAGGATACAAAAAAAAATTATGAAACCATCAAAGCAGATATGACCCATTTGCAATCCTATAGACAAACGTTTGTTTTCTATAGTAAGCAGAACCATCTGGTGACAGTTATCTAGTGTAGCTCACGAGATGGAATTAAGTGCCTCATCAAATGTATAGCAAGCATGGAAGGCAAAGGGTGGTGCAGGAGCAATTTGGCATGCATGGAAGCGCATGCGTAGAAACATGCACTCAAAGGCAAAATTCAACATTCTTCTTGAGGACATAAGAGACCTTGATACCTAGATTCCAAAGCATGCGGCACATCTCAAAAAGCATTTTTATCATGAGCAGTTTCATAAGCCACATTAATACCAATAATGAGAAGCTTACTTTCTTTAACAAATGCACAACGGCCAACCAACAAGAACATTGTTGCACACAAAGGGCAACTTAGTCATAAAGAACATGATTTCCCCATAGAGACCATCCTTTCTCATGGTAGCATTTCAATAAACCCAGGCCCGAAATTCATATTGGTTTACGTCCAAGGCCTATTTTACTGCTAGAGAGATCTTCTACCTTTTAAAATCCGAGGGTGAAGACCTATGGAAAAAGAAAAAACAGCTTTCAAATCTCAAGTACCTGACCTTGCTATTGGAGATCTTACATGTGCTTGACTTTGGACCTCACACCAGCTTCTAAGGTACCCAAAAAAAAATTAAACAAGAAAAATTCCAATATTTCCTTTCACTTCCAGCTTCCAAATGCTCCAAAATCACTTTCACTAGAGTTCCTATCACTACAATCCTCCTCCCACATCGCACAACCCAGAACTCTAATGTGCTATTTCATGAAGGCAACTCCTGCTCTAAATGAAATGATCAACAAACTTTCTGTGATCAAGAAAGCTGCTGCACCACCAGCACATAAAAATAGTAATACACTTACAATTTTAAGCACTTTGAATGTTTGCAGTTGCATTGCTTTGCTTTCTTTGGAGTACCATCTTTTGAATCAAAAATAGAACGAGGAGGTCTTGAAGACCTTGGTGATTCGGGCTTCCTGGATAAAAACATCAGAATGCTAATCACTAACCAGCATCAATAATAAGCAATTGAACCAAAATCTACTATACTACTGAAGAAACAAGTGAAAAAGAGAACACTCTGGGACTCTAAAATTTGTTTTTACTGCAAACCAAAAACTAAGACCCCACAAGCCTCTCAAATTGCTTCCGCAAAGCGGAACAAGAGATCACTATTTGTTTAGTAACGAAACACTTACTTCCATCACATAATAGAAAAATACCTGATATACCAGTGCAGATTAAATGCATAAATCTTTCATTTACCAAAAACCTACAGATTTAGCTTTGTCAATACATAGAAGAGAGCAATTAGGTGACACTCAAAAAAAAGACATACATATGCACGAGGCTAATTATATAAATAGATAAAGAAGATGAGGTAGATAGATAAATGGATGCATGAAAGTCAGGAACCAGAAAAGCATGCATACTTTCTGGTTCAAGAAGCTTGAGAAAAATAGATTTGTGAAAGTAGGTTGAAAGACAAGGGATGATGCGAAATTCAAAATCCCAAATACTGCATGACATGGAAGTACAAGAAATTAAAAAAAAATGAAATCAACCACACTCATAAGTCGACAATTTACAAAAGATAAACAAGATAGAAATGTTAAAAGCAAATCATATTGAATATTAGGAATTAAAGTTAACCAATTCTATCTCGATGGTGTTCATAACCTTAATGGAACGAGTTGGAACTAAGAATAAAAAAAGAACAACAGAATCACATAAGAAAATTGAAAGTAAAAAGTCCATCTAAAAGAACCAAAGGGAGAACTCTTATGGCAGCTATCTATTGTAGGAAGTTAGGAATTTGGTCAAATGAATGCATTCTGGTTCTTGGCATTGGCAATTGCAAACTTCACTTATTGGGTGCAATAAAAAGAAAAAAAAATGAAAAGGTAACTTGTTCTATGCCTCCTGAATGTATCTCTCGGAGAAAATATTTAGTAGTGAAATTCAATTACTACACCAAAAATTAGCTCCCAAAACCACCATTTCCCAGTTAACGCCTAGAGATTACAACTTACTAAACATGCCTAAGGGAAAAAAACATGCTAGATATGTTAGAACCTAAAAGTGGAAAGTTGGAGACAATTTAAACATTTGAATTTGTTAGGAGGAGGATTAGAATGAAGGAGTTGTCTATTTTGGTACCTAAGGAAATATGTATTTTCTTAGTTCAGGCCAACAGTAATTAAAGATTTTGAACAGGGAAGGGAATTATATGAACTCGAATTTTACAGAATGAGATAATAGCATCTTTCCCTTAAAAAGACAAAACCGGAAAAAAAATAAAAAATGACACGCCTGCAATTCAAAAAAGAAATAATTGTTTGAAATTCAGATTCAACTTATACTTACCTGCTGGAGATGCAGGAAGAATAAACGAAAGAAAAAAGAGGCCATGCTACAAAGAAAGGAAAACCATGGTTGATAGGAAGCTAATTTCACCCATCTATTCTTACGAATTTTAAATTCAAGCCCTACGGTCAGGAAATTTAAATATACGACCAATTCGTATAGACGTTCTAAAACCACAAAAAGGAACATGGATGCATTACAGAGAAAGGAAAACCATGGTTGATAGGAAGCTAATTTCACCCATCTATTCTTACGAATTTTAAATTCAAGCCCTACGGTCAGGAAATTTAAATATACGACCAATTCGTATAGACGTTCTAAAACCACAAAAAGGAACATGGATGCATTACAGAGAAGAAGAAAATAAAAAACAAAGATCAAGATGACTGCAAGACTAAAAAGCTGACAATTTTCGGCAAAAAATAAAACAAATGACAGGATCATCACTACATCTTTGCCAATCCATGCGCGCTGGTAGGTTTCAAATCCTTAAAACAACAAAACAGAAAAAACTCTTCCGAAGCAAAGAACTAAACACGCTGACACAGAGAGAACAAACACCAAAAAAGAAATCAAACGAGGGAGAGGCAAGGAAGAACCGGACACTCACAAGACGCTAAGAGAGCGAGCCAGAGGTTCAGACACGGCCGTGGAGGTGCTACAGATACCGGTGAAGTCCAGCTGCCTAGCGGTGAGCTTCTTCCCCGTGAAATCCGCCTGCTGGAGTCCTTGCTCCATCAGGCCTTCCCCGCAACGCACCCGAATTCACATACCAGTCTCCTGGATTCCCCAATTCCCGAACGGCAATTCACGGGTCAGCTAAGGGAAACCTAGATTCCTCGACCACCCGCGCGGAGGGATCGCTCAAAAGGAAGAGGCCGGGGCAAGAGCAACAGTCCGGCCGTCAAGCAGGAAACTCATCCGCCAGAGTCCCGGTAATGGAGGCCCGCAAAACCACAAGGGACATCGAAGGACTGCCGATTGCGATCAACAGAGCATCGTGGCGGGGAAAAAAAGGAGGGGGATTTCGCTCTCGAGAAATAATTCAGAACAAAATTGAAAATAAAAAGGGACGGGAGGAAGCATTCTGTGTCTCCTCCTCCCTCTCTTCCTTTTGAAATTGAATTCGCGATATTCGACGGTCAGATCGGTGCCCTCGAGTCAATCGGACGGCCGAAAACTTTGAGCATATCCGACGGCCCGAATTCAATGGTGGTTCGGAAGGAGAACCCTCGGCCGTCGGTCTCGAGACGGTATCCTGGCGGGAGCGTTGATATCCGCTTCCTTTCAGGGCAAAACGGTCATTTCGAAGACGAGTCAAGAAGAAGGAGCTCCAACTCCTGCAGCCGCCTTATTCCAATGGCCACGTCAAGTTATAAAATTACGAAAATAACCTCACTTGCTGGTGGATCTAAGAACTCCCGTAACTCTGACGTTGGCATTTCTCACAATGACGAAAATGTCCTTGGTTTGTGATTTACGCGGGTCTTCGTTTCAAATCCCACTCAAAACACCGCAGCTTCCTTTTTAGGAAAAGAGTTTGGTAGCGTTTGGATGAACCAAACAAGTTCTTGTACAACCATTTTTTTTCTGAGTTTTGAAAATCTAGTTTTTTTAAAAAAACGAGGTCTTCAATTTTTAAAACCTGATTTATGTTTGGATGACCAAAAAATGGGTTTGAGAAGTGCTTTCAAAAACTTTCAGCTTAACGATAGTTGATTTAGAGTTAATTAATTTAAATGGCAAAGTTAATAGAAACTGTACACATTTAAGGTAGAAATGTAGAAATATATATATATATATACATGTGACCAAAGCTCTATAAATTATGACTCAAAATACAAAGGATATATCTCTTAATTTCTAAAAAAAAAAAAAACAATTTCCAGAAATATGAACTGTCTCGAGAATAATCCAACTCTCTCTCACTCTCTCAAACAAGAGATAAAATTTACTTCATTGGGGGATCAATTTTAGGGGTTCCATCAGCAGCCAATATGTGCACCTTAGAATGTAATAGAAAGTGCAAACTTAAGTTTTATTAATGGCAATAATCTACGGAACCCAAACTTGAGTAACTACTTGTTTGTTTGCTGACAACTAAGATTAGAAATGTTTGCTGCAAGAATTTCAGGTGCATCATAAATAAACAGACAACCATTTTCTTGATGATAAGCAAATAACAAAACCAAGGTGCCAAGAAATGGCCATCCTGAAAACTCGGGTCGACTTTGAACTCTGGATCCAGATTTTATGTTTTTTTCAAATGCATGTCTCTAACTAATAGTTATATGTAATCCAGCATGACCTTTATCCGGATTCGCTTGTCAAACCGCATAAATCTAAATCCAATAAGTATTCATATCCAGTTTGGGATGCTAATGGGTTTGGGTTCGATCTAGTTTGTTCTAATCAGATTTTATCCTGACCATCCAAACAGGGCACTCCAAAATCTGACATTTGTACGACCCCGAGTTTCGATTTTTTTTTATTTGAAATTTGACTTGAATTTTAGACGCAAAATAACTTTGGAAACATGTCTATGTCCAACCAACTTTAGCTTCTGAACCTGGCTAAATAGATCTGACCCGATATTATTTTTACATAAGATATATGTTTCGAAAACATCAGAAATATTGCGGGCCTCATTGAATTTATAAACTGCATGGTTGGCACCTAAATGAAAATCTACTTATTCCAAAACGTTACATTTTAAGATATTAATCGTGAATGAAATGCTATTTTAAAGACCAACGGTAAGAGAACTTGATCGAAGTATATATTTGCATTTTACAAAGACAATACCATAAAAGGTCTCAAATTATCATTTTTCTAGCCGTTAGTGTCATAATCAAACCTATCCAAAGTCCTGTTCCAAATGAGGGTGGGTATGGAGTCGGGCTTAGACTAGTTATAATGCGGGGGCTGGACTGGCCTGAGTTGAGCATCAGGGCTCCGACTCAACCTGATATACATTTTTTCACATTTTTGTTTTGATTTCTCTCTCTCTCTCTCTCTCTATATATATATATATATATATAAGAGAGAGAGAGAGAGAGAGCCGATAAAATGAAAAACATATAACCAAATTGGGAGATAAGAAGTTCCCTATATATAAAAGCAATCCTTTAAACAAAAGCAAAAAGAAGAAATATACAAGAGAGAGAGAGTTTTCCTCGACAGACATCCAATTTTTATAAGATATTAAAAACGTAAATGTTACATGAAATTAACGGTAAAGCCGGACCGATAACTAAATGAGTAGGCTTGGGCTGTCTTCGATTCCAATCAGCTAACGTGCATGGATAACTGGATTCCCCATCAGACCCAGATTTCACCCTCCTCCCCTTTATATGGAAAATAGATTTAATCTCCAACTATTATATTTGACCTTTACTTCGCATAGAATGCGAACAGGTTCAATCATCGCCCACGTTTCATAAAACTTTGATCTGCAAGATCGCAAATAACGGACTGCACAATTTTACGAAGATAGCTTTTCAAAAGGAAAATGCGTGAAGATAAAATCACGGATCCGAAGATGGAACTCGTTGACATCATCATGCACGCAAACTCGTAACATTAAAAATTCCATAAAACAAAAGTATTAGCTTTTTGGCGTTGCTTCAGTTCGAGCAGGACAACGGAAAATATTTCGCAAAAAAACTTCTCAAAAATTCAAGATTTTCGTAAGAGAAATTTCTTCATCAGGGAACATACGAAAATTTCAGTATTGCATCTTCTCTCTCCGATTTCCAATAAGATTCTAAGATGCAGACGAACCAAAAAAAGTTTTCCATACTGCCATTGTCTTCATATAAGCACTCGTATGTAAAATTACTTGCCGTGAGATTCAAAACCACCTTTCTCGTAAACGGAATTTCACCTAGCTAGACAACTCGGTGGACCAAATTTTTAGCGCTTCCCATCAACTAGCACAATGAAGGCTTAATTGAGCATTTAGTACTCAGTGCAAGTATTTAGGATTGCCGGACAAAAAGAGTAAGCAAAACAAGATGAACAGTGCCATCGATCAGGAAGCAAAAGGGAACTATTTAAACATTATTTTGCATGAACACTTTGTCATCCCACAATGAAAATCTTTCTTGGTACACATCAGTTCCTCAAATTATGTCACCTTATTCTTCAGCTAATGACCCTTAATTACCTTGAACGGATCCCTTTTGATTCCCAAAGAAGTGGATTAAAGAAACAGGAGAAAACCATCCATGAGCTTACATGCGCGCCCTTGATTTTTCTGCTACAGAAGGTGAGCTCTGCAATGAACAGCGTATCTTCAGTTAGAAATAACCCTTACCTTATAGTTTGTATAAGGAAAACCAGAAAGTTAATAGGCCTCATTGTTAAAGTTAATGAATGCAAATAAGCTCAGAGCAGCAGTTGAAAATGAATGTCAACGCCTTCATGGTTCGACCAGGGAAAGGGGGCAAAAATATAGAAAAGATGAAACACCTTTCCTCTCCGGGTCAGAAGCAAAAGAATGTCTATTCTCATTCATCTTAATTAGTGAAACATAAAAAAATGGCAAAACTACCCTGATAACTGCTGGCTCGTTGGAAACAATATGTTTTTTCTCAAGTTGTGGTTTTAAGATGGAAAGAAAAGAGAACTGAACAAGTTTCTTCCATTACCAGAGGCAAGCCTGTCGCAGCCCTTTGCTCTAGGAAAGCAGACGGTTTGTAGAATGGTCCATATGTTTCTGCCCACTTCTTTAGACGTGAATATATATAACCAGCTCCAACTGTATCTGCCCAGAAAACTATCCCACCCCTGCGAACCAAGAACATGGTGTATTATATAGGGCATAGAGAGACTGTGTGTGTTAATCTAATGTTTAAGTCTTTAAGATAACATTTTATCTCATCAAACTCCAGCTGTATCCAGCCAAAAGAAGGACAGCAAAAGTTAATGTTTGAGTTCGCTCACCGATAAGAAGGGAAGCTCATTCCAAGAACAGATGCAGTATCCAGGTCTGATGCTCTAACAACTACTCCTTCATCTAATACCCGGCATGCTTCATTGACAACTGGGAAAAGTATCATCTCAACAATTTCTTGATCGCTGACAGATATTGGCTGTCGAGACGCAGGAACAAAATATAAACAAGCTACGAATGCCTTCAAAAGAATAACATCAGAGAGAAAGAGAAAAAGAGAGAGAGAGAGAGAGAGAGAGAGAGAGAGGAGAGACCTTTCCACCAGGCATTACATGTGTACGCCTTCGGCACTCCTCAAGAATTGGGAGTACGTCTGGATCTGGCTTTGGTTTGCTTCCCCTCTCATATAAGTAATATCCTCTGCCATTCTTCTTCCCTACATCAGACCAGGTGAAAGAAGAAAAACTTAAGACACCTAGGGGAAAAAATCAACAGCGAAAGCATACATTAAACATAAACACCAATGCTAAGTCAACCAAATTATAGAGATTACCATATCGCCCATTCTCAACCATAATTTTCACCAATGGAGAATTAAATTTACGATCTGCAAAAGCAGCAGAAAACTCTACAGCAACAGCCAGTGCCACATCATAGCCAGCCAAATCTTGAAGCCTGCAAATAAAGATTAAGCAGTTTATTGTAAAAACAAGCAGAAAGTCTGTAGATGTGGCCACAAACATAGTAAGACCATTAGAGATTAATGTAATATACCAAAAGGTGCCTTATTTTTTCAATTTTCTGTTACAGGCAACACTTTTAGCTGACAATTTCTAAATGGACACTCGGGTTGCAAGTCCCCCGTTTTAAAAATTTAACTTTGTGGCTTTCTATGTTTTCCTTTCAACTTAAAAGGTGATGACCATTGGGGTTTTGCCAAATTGACTCACAGGCAACTAACACATCCATTGGTGCCTTCCTGACACTAATAAAACCGCAACATCTGTACTTCTAAGATGAAGCCATCCTTTTGATACTTTAACCATGGTGCAGCAGATTGCAGTAGTCATTAACTTAATAAGTTGGGCTTTTAATTTTTCTCATGTGCCAATGCTTGTGCACAATTTACTAACCCTTTCTTTTTGCTTTCTTTTTGAAGAGAACTCAAGTAAATTCATTGAGAGAACACAGTTCAATTACAATTCTGACCTCAACTATTTTGAACCACTTCAGAAAGCAAGGAGGGATTTGTCAATTACCTATAAGTTAAGGTTGAATTAGAAAACCCCTTTCTTAATTCTTACATTCTGGCCTTCCTTACATTAAAAAGAAACAATATAACAGTAGGCCCAAGCTAAGGTGCAATGGTAAGCTAAGCCCCTAGTTTGGCATTAATCTGTTGTCAGATGTCATCACCTCAGAAAATGTCTACCTGCATGAAGAAAATCAATGACACGTCTCCCATTGTCGGGAGTATGGCGAAAAAGATGGCCTTAATGGAAATTTCCTTTTTCTAAGGAAAGGTTTCACTCGGGCCAAAATAAGAGTATAAAATCATGAACCGGGAAAAGGAAGGTATAAGATGCCAAGCTACCAAATTTTGATGCAATAAAAGCATCAAATGAATGAAATGACACAGCCACAAATAGAGCATGAGTTACAACTTACAACTAGATTAGTGAGATAAATATCAAATGTAAACACACGTATGTGTCACATGCTCGCACTCAGTAACCAGACTACAATACACCACTTTTACCCTTATATTATATGCAAAAGTTGTATCTGATTGTCAACCAAGAAATTGTATCTCCTCATGATGGCTTTTTAGGAAGAATTACACAGAAATTGCTGTTGCTATATACGTGCATCATCAAAAAGTATTTCAGTTCACATCCTTTTTCTCCTTTGCCTATTGGTTTTTGCAGTTAAAATCATGCCTAGACTCCAGCCAAAGCACCGGATGGCAGCCTAAACACTTAGGCTAAGGCACCTAGGCAATCCAAACAAAAAAATACTATTTATTAAAGTTTCTAATTTATAGCACATTGATCAAGATATGGGGTCCCTCAAAACCCCCATCCGATCCTTCTCCCTTTCCTTTCTTCCCTTTTTACGTTTTCCCCTTTATCTTCTTTTGAATTAATACCACCTAACCCCCAACTAGGTGCTGCCTACGCTTCTTTACTAGTCCGTGACTTAGGCCTGCCTAGAGCTTTTAAGTACATGATTATGGATATCCATATATTACTAAAACAAACATCAGGCACTAAAAGAAGATGAACTTACTGGAAAGGACCCATGGGCATGCCAAAACTGCTTATTGCTCTGTCAATCCTGAATACATCCACACCCAGGTTGGCCAAAAGGTGTGCCCCATCAGTGTAAGGAAAGAAGGTTCGATTAACCGCAAAACCAGTGCAGTTCCCAACAACAACAGGGACTTTCTTTATAGCCTTCCCAAGAGTCATAAGATCAAGAATCGCCTGGGGAGATGTCTTCTCGGTGCGAACTATTTCTAACAGGGGCATAACATGAGCAGGGCTGTCCATTGAAAATCAAAATGCAATCATTGCTCTGATAACTGAAACACATTATCTAGATGCACAAATAAAATGCACGAACAAAAAATCAACAGTTTAACCAAATTTTCATGCTTGCCTTGAAGTTAGGACAAAATAAATGCATCCTGCACTTACATACTATGTTGGAGTTTGCTTCTTAAGCTTACTGTCATAATTAGACTGACAGCATCGACAAGGAAATCAACATCACCATCGTGTGGTGCTAATATCCATTTGACATTTACAAAATCCTTTCAAATACTTAAAAATTTTGGTAGGACAGGTCCACATTGTCCCCAGAGTTGAGACGAACAGGAAAGCATAAAGTATAAACCAATGCTTCCATAGATTCGATCGTATTTTACAATTATAGCTTCCATACTTGTTCATTTGGAATCATTTCGTAAAGGACAAGACTAATAGGTGATGATTCGAAGTAATATTCCTCCAGCTTCAAATTTTCTCTCCTCATTTATCCATGGACCACGAGGTTTCTACTTCACCGTTTCAGTTAACACATTTACACACTTATAAATCCATTTAAACACAGAAATATTTCAAGCTCAGATATGTAAGCGTTCAGGGTTTCTTTTGTTTTGTTAGAAATGCAATTTTCTCTTCTTAACAGCAACCCAAGAATGACGTGATTACCTCCTCGCATCCTGATTAAGATAGAAGAACACCAATTCATAATGTGGCACCTAACCTTCTTCAGAACACACTTAATGCTTTGACTAAGCATAGCCAATACGAGAACATCATAGATGCACAACAGCAATGGATGATCGCTTCAGTTTCTAATGAAGAAATTCTGCTTAAGGCTTGGACAAGGTGGATTTATAAACACATCCAAGTCATGAACTTTCTGTTACCCAAATATGGGCTTTCCAGGATCTTCCCCTGCAGAGAATAATTGCATCTCCAAAAATCCAACTTTTGAACTTTCCTTCTTTGGAATATCTAATTTCCTCACAAGCGACTAAATGCTCAAATGTAACCAATTCAAAAAGAAACCAAAACATTCAGAAAAAGCTTACCTAAGATTGTGCCCTATTGGTGTATTAAGAAAACTTTGGTGTTTAGAAAGTTATGTCCATGCAGCATATGGTTGAATTCTGTTACCATATGATCTAACCACTAATGTCTGAAGATGCAAGTTATGTAGGAAATTAAAGAATACCTGAAGAAATGTGCCCCGATAATACGATCTTGAGAATGGGTCCTTGCGCCAACCACATTAAGGTCAATGGTGGAAGTATTTGTTGCCAAAATGCAGTGAGAAGGACAAGCTTTTTCTAGGTCATTGAATATTGATTGCTTCAGAGGAACCTTTTCTATGACAGCCTACAAGAAAGCAAGATGATACTAAATCCTGCTCCTGCTTATTTCAAGAAATAACTAACATCTTATATGAGAAACTCAGGGAATGAAACAAAGAAACATTTTAACAGGACGAAGACAATAAACTTATCATGAGATGTCTCAAATAAAGAAAAAAAATTGTGACTTAGATGTGAATATACATGAACTGAAACAAGAAGCAGCCAGCCTTCATCTGTCTAAAGTCAGAATCTGTTTCAATAAACCATAATTGAAATTTTATCTAGTATCCAACAATATTCTGCTATGTATTACAATTTAAAGTACACACTCTTTTGGGTCTTGGACCAACTTGCTTCTCAACATGCATGATGCATCTTTAGAGCTAATAGACACAAGAATCCAAACAGAAAAACTCCGTCTTACAAACAGAAAACTCTGTTTACTCATGGAAAAAAAAAAAAAGAGTTACCTCTATCACCATATCGACATTCTTAAATTCTGAATAGTCCAGCACACCCTTTACATTTGACATGATTTCATGAAACTTTGCTTTTGGCACAATTCCCTTTTTCACATGGCCTTGGAGATTTTCTGCCACAGTTCATGCAAACGAATCATCAAACCATTTGATATAGTGAAAGAAAGCAAGTCTGAGGCAGTAGACCACTATGCTATGCAGTATATGAAAGGGACTCCCTTCATTCTCGATATCCAAAACATGTTAAGATACCTAGGAAATAGAAAGCATGACCCAGGGAGAGGTTTAAGCCGAAACAATGAGAGGACACTGCAACTAACCTAACTAAGGTAATCATAGAGTGCCTTATTGCTGTTTGCTGTTTTTAGTAAACTGTGTCTTTTGACTAAAATGCATCACTCCGCCTTCATCAAACCTTGAACTTGAAAGTCTAAACCTATTCAATAGTGAATCTCTACTTTATGCACTCCAACAAATCTCCAATCATGCTGTATTACATAACAATGGAAAGATTCTTCTTCTCTCATATATTGCTTGAGGTGATGCTCAGTCATTTCTTGTTTTTCTGATTATGTAGCTGAGGACTAAGAAAGCATGTCACATTATGATTTACCACTTTTTGACATACCAAATGCAAAGTTAAATTGGTATCTTGCATATGAGAATGAGTGTAGTTTCATGCACAGCTACCAAATATAGTTCCCAGGTTTTTGTTAGAGACGTTTCTCTCAAGAATGTATTGGAAAGATTACCTTTCTTTGGGAACTCAAAAAAATAAAAATATACAGAAAGTACTAAAAAACTTATAATGTAATAACCCGACCCACTCTCACATTAGGCTCAGGCCAAGCTGCCCCCTAGCAATTTCGGTTTCAGCCTGAAAAAAAGCTAAGAACCATGACAAACAAACAACTTTAACAACTTTCTCTATAAGTCCCCCAAGATCCCTCACAATCTTAGATACGAGACTAAACTTATGGGGTGTTATAATTCACCCCACTTAAGGCACATGTATCCGCACGTGTAGTACTCCATGTCCGAGTGTTGAACCGTGCTCTGATTACCACTGTGATGACCCCCGACCCACTCCCACATTGAGATCAGGCCCTTGATCCGGCAAATCCAACCTGCCCCATAGCAGTTTCAATTCCAGTACAAAAAAAAGTTAGGAACCAAGACGACCAACCATTTTAACAACCCCCTTTATAAGTCTCCTAAGATCCCTCACAATCTTAGATATAGAACTATACTTTTGGGGTGTTACAATCCACCTCCCTTAAAGCACATGCATCCGCACATGTGGGACCCTAAGTCCGAGTGTCGAACCATGCTATGATATCACTATAGCGATGCGACCTACTCACACATTGGGCTCGAGCCCCTAGACAGGCGGATCCCCAACCCACCTCCTCTAATAGTTTCAGTTTCAGCCCGAAAAAGGATAGGAAACATAACAACCAACCACTTTCACAACCCTCTTTCTAAGCTCCACTAGATCCCTCACAATCTTAAATACATGAATAAACTTTTGGGGTGTTACATATGAAATTACTAGTTTTCTGCTATTTTTTCAGAAAAACATTTGCAAAAATCACAATAATTGCTAAAATGTCAAAAGAAACAAAAAAAGTAAACTTTGCTTTAAAATATCATAAAATTTTGCGGATATTTTATGCAGGAAACAAAAATTGGTAATATCTTTGAAATGTCATGATAGATTCCCCTTTTTTTCGCCTTATTCTTTTTCAAGAATGTTGGTGCGGATTTGAAAATACTGTTGATATTTTGTGATTATGGTACTGTGAAATTTTAAGATGATGAGCTCCATTTTTATCGAGCCACCACATGCTCAATCATACCACATGACCAATGGCGTATTATTCATTTGCCATGTCAGTAGGTTTATTAATCTTAAATATGTCATAAGATTTTAAGTTTGCTATCCTAACAAATCAACCACCACAAATACGAGGGTGCTATAAAATCTCCAAAAAACCACGTAAAAATGAACTTATAAATAAGAAAATAGCAGATAAGATCTAAAGGTTATCAGTTATCACAACACTAAAGCCCTTCTTTAGCTCTTTAGTCTAGTCATATGTCATATCCATTGCATCCTTTTTAAACATGTTTAAACATCCATTAAGTATGTTGAACTGCCACTTGATAGCAGTTCCCATGAACCAATATTTTCAAGAACTGCCTCAGCAAAATAACTACTTTAACAAAATTGAAAACTTGAAAAGAGCAACCTTGTGCATAACTTGTGAAAACGTTGTGATATTATTTTTCATGTACATGCGCTTATTACTAGGCAACTATACAGAAAGACTCCACAAAAGAGGGACACAAGACAAGAAACATATAAATTATAACGTTTCTGTTAAAACTTAAAAGAAAAAAAGGCTTGTATGCCACTTGTCTAAGAAATAGTATAGCAATTCCTCATAACTGACAAATCACAACAGGCATTGAATTAAATAAGAATGCAAAATGCACTAGACCAGCAAAATTTTTCATGAATCATAAAAAATAGTGAAATAATAATAATAATAATAAAATAGACAACCTGCTATCCTGTTAATGCCCTGCTTTAAATAATCAGCATTTATTTCCTTAAGAATCACATGTGTGCCACTGACAATAAGAGCAGTTGCTATTCCAGCACCCATCAACCCTCCACCAATTACTGCAACTTTTTGCATTTTCCGAGGCTTCAGCCCTATATCAGTGACACCGGGTATCTGTGACACAAAAATTAAGGACATCTTGCACCATTCAGAGTAGGCTATCACCAAGAAATAGAAGAAACGAATGAGTTGGCAATAATTGCAATACATCTGCCCCTTTTTGTCTACTTTGCCTTTGAGAAAAATTGCATAATCTATGAGATTCAAATGCACGCCAGCAAAGGCATAATCAATCTCAAGGAACAGGTACTGGCAACCAAGGAAGGTTACAGAAGTATAGAATTCTCTGCTTCCAGGTAGGCATCCACATCATAAAGCTGGTAGAACTTTAGTCCCATTACTATATGGGATAGGAGATGGACGGATTCACCTACAAGCTGGGATGGACCACTTATCAGAAGCTCCAAGATAGTACTCATATGATGCACATGTGAGCCATGGGAAGGGATAGCAATGCATGCACATACAGGCTGAAGGGTTGCAAATCATGAACAACCAGAAACAAAACGTACATTCAGGAGTTCTACCAAGGTGGGGCAGGCAAGGCCTCAAATCTAATCAATCACATAGAGACTTCCAATGAAGAAAATACAAGCATGTGTTTTAAATGGATTCAAATAGATATACTAGCAAAAGTCAGTACCTTGGCTGTTAAACGCTGAGCAAAGAACACGTGCACAAGGCCTCTAGAGGTATTGCCTAGCACTAACTCTTTGAACACCTTTGTCTCCTGGAACCAAAAGTTACTATTAACACATAAATTGATGCTCTCAAAAAAGTACAACAATTACAAACAAGGCCATGAATTATGGGAAAGGATCAAGCTCCTCTTCCAACACTATCAATCCACATACTTTGAGAAGTCCTGCATAGCTTCCAAAAATAACACCCTCCTCAATCACATCAAGACAACCTTGATGATGTGGAAGATTCTTAGCAGTCTGTTTTGCACGTTGTCGAGCAGCATTTATTATGTCTCGAGCTTCAGAAAAAGAGCCAATTCTATCTGTCCTCCTCAAAGAACTCATCCAAGGTTTATGCCTATTAGCGATATCTAATGCCCAAAGCCTAGCTGCTTTTAGCAACTCATTGGGAGGTACAATTGCATCAATAAGGCCACGTTCCTTTCCTTCTTCAGAAGTTATTGGCTTTGATGACTGAAAAAAGCATGACAGAACAAAAACAAAGACCTTTTAGCATTTCCCTAAAAGTGTACTAGGAAATATAGGAACTCACTAGCAAGTTCTTTTTGAACGTTAAATAAAGAAATATAAAATACACATAGGAATTGATGCGACAGAGAAGCCATTCAAAATTTCTGTAGCAATAAACCATCAAAATGATCCATCATTTAGTGCTTTGCTAATATCTTTCAAGTTTCCTGTACAAAAAATCTTATACATATACATCTCAAAGTTGTGTCACCTGGCTTTGTCCCTGTACGAACATATGCATTTTCCTATTTCTAGCTTCCTCCAAACTACAGAGAAAGCAGAAGCTGTTTATCTCTTCAACCTGGGCCTTTTATGTGTCCACTTGCAAATGCCCAAAATCTAATACCAGCAGTCTTATGCAGTGTTGTACGTATCGTTTGCAAAATACGATACGATACACCCCCTGTATCGCAAATGGGGGTGTATCGTACCTGTATCGTACGTGCGATACGGGCTGATTTCTAAAAAGGAGACTTAAACCCCATTTTTTCGAGTTTTTTTTATAAAAACCCACCCCTTCCTCATTTCTAATCTATAGATTGTACCGTTTTAGAGGGAAATCATTGATTTCCATTGTGAAATCATCGATTGTCACCGTGAAATCATCTATTAAAGCATGGATTTGTGCATGGGTGGCTGATTCCCACTGAGAGGAAATGGTTTTTTTTTAAACCATGAAGATAAAGATGAAAAAGAATGATATTGTTATGAATTTTGATGTCTATGAAGTATGAATGATGAACCGTGAACGTGTAAGTTTATAGCATTTAGCAAAATAATAAGTCTATCATTATCTAAAAGACTAAACCATGTTTTCTATGAAGAATTTATTATTTTTATTTTTTTCTGATTTTTTATGAATTTTTTGATTTTTTTTTAATTTTTTCTGATTTATTATTATTATTTTTTTAAAATTTACGATACGGTTACGATACGTTACGATACGGCGTATCTTAAAGCCCGACCGATACGCCTTACGATACGTTTTTTACAACATTGGTCTTATGCTTGTTCAAAATGACATTTTCATTATCAAACCTTTCTTACATTACATCCCAGGAGTTATGAAGCACATCTTAAGATTAATTAATCCCCCACTAGCCCCAAAATAAGTAATGTGATAGTTATCAAGCAATAATTCCAGATTGTCTTAAACTTCCAAAAATGTGGCAAACAACTTTTATTGTAATGGTTACAAAAATAATAAAAAAGATATTCCACAATCATGAGTATGCAATCAACATTTATCGATGTTGAGGTACCAAAGTACTTATATGAACAAACAAAGAAAACAATAGACTGAACACATAACTGCATTGACATCTACCAATCTTAATGTCAGAATCCTCATTGGATTTGAACAGAATGTGACTTACTAGCATCATATCAATAGCTTTTGAAATCCCAACAAGCCTTGGAAGCATTTGTGTACCTTAAACACAAGAGAGTTTTTGGCATAAGCAATGACTATAAAGTATAAACCAAGCAATGTGAAAAAGCACATGGAAAATATCAAAACCCTAAAAGCCACAGAATGCAATCAACCTCCAAATCCTGGAATTACACCAAGTGAAAGTTCTGGCAGGCCAAGTTGAGTTTTTGGAGTGGCAATCCGTGCATGGCATGCCTGTAAGATGGAAATTGCACAAAAAAATGTAATTTTGACTACAGGAATACTGCCAAAACCAGAACTTATATTTGTATACCATTGCCAACTCCAAACCACCACCAAGTGCAAGACCTTGAATAGCTGCTACAGAAGGTTTTCTGGAAACTGAAGAGACCAATGCACCATAATGGAAACAAGCATAGATAAGGATCTTAATATATTTTGAGTACAACATAGGCCATAAAAAAAAGTCTAATGAATGGAATTATGGTATCTAAGATCAGGCACTAAGCAATCGCTTGGAAAATGACCTTCAATTCTATTAACCATCAGGTCAATAGCCACATCTCCAAGAAGTGAAAGATCGCCTGCCAAGACAAAGAACATCCAGCAGGTGAATAAGTAAGTGGATCTGTCACATCCTGACAAATAAGAGAAGGTCTGTTACTGTTCTCAAAATACAAGGCGGGAGAATTCACCAGTCTTTTGGACTTCTGTGAAGACATTGATGTCAAAACCACCAGAAAATTTGCCACCCTCACCTTCACAAAATAACAGGGGGAAAGGCAGGATGAGTGTGTCTCCAAATAAAGGTAGGTTCAATTGTCATCACCAAAAAGAGAGATAAAAGAAGAAACTGCTTAATGTCCAGAAAGTAACAAAACTATATGATTATCATATCTTTTCATCGACATGATATGATGCAAACTTTTTTATTTATGCAGTTCAAGAATGGAATGCTGAAACCATCACATGTTCATCATACCAATAATAACAATAGCTTTCACATCATCCCTTGCATTTGCTTCATCATATTTCTGAATTAATCCTGCGAGAACTGTAGTGACAAATGTTGGTGTCAGACAGCAGATTTAGTATCAATAGAAAGAAAACTCTCACTAAACCAATTGTTTCACCTGCAAAGTTGATAACAGCTACATTTTCCAAGGAAAGAAACTAATAACAGTATATCTGATCATTTCAAGAAATAAAGGTTGGCCACAGTATCAACAAATAGGCAACATTTTAATGTACCATTAGCAGGGGGGAAGAAGCTAGACAGCCTTGAGCTCAGAACACATGCAGAAACAACCAGGAAAGTAGCAGGAATATAAACAAGAAACAATGATCTGAGGGGCAAACAACTTTTGTATCATTAAAACATTGCAATTAACAGAAAAACATATCGAACAATCCACTGCTCACGTAACAAGAGGGCATAAAGGAGAATTAAAAGGACCGATTGTAACATAAATAAGGCACTTGTACAATGAAAGAAAACCCATATAAGGAACCGAAAAGGATAGATGTTAAACTCATGTCCTGATATGCCATTAGTAGTTCCCCCGATTATTTAGGCAAAGGCTGTGAACACCATTACAGTTGGTGGTAGTCATATGGTCACTATTTATTTAGTCAAACAAATTAAAGGACCTTACTACCGTCTTCTAAACCCTCAAAATATCAAACAAAAGCACTATTCGTGCTTCAACAGCCAACACTGTTACTACAGAAACCAAATCCGACTGAATGTACAAATACTGGATAACAAGAAGTAACGGTACCAAAGTAAACTTGTCAACATCTTCCACAAAAAAGGACAGCTTAGAATGCAAGTCCTTGCTTTTTTACTCTTTCTTTCCTTCCCTCTTGAAGAAGAATTGACGAAGCAGATTTTCTACTGCAGATTGCACACCTCTCAACGAACTCATCCTTGATGAGTAAATGAACCCTTCAAAAATAACTCATGCATACAAAGAATATACAGAAGTCATCCATCCCGGGAATAGATATATATACAGATCCGTCATCCATGATGAATTCACCCCTCGTCATGAGAAATAGAAGAATCACATAGACAAAATTTCCGGTTTTTCAGTTCCCACCGCAATTAAAGAGAGAGAGAGAGAGACATCGTTTTCATCACAAAGCCATCAACTCCAAACACTCTCCAAATACTCGAAGAAGTAACAGCAGATCAAACCATTTTCAAAAAAAAAAAAAGTGGAAAATATTACTGGGATTCGCCAACGCGTTGACCGGGGGATTGCTGATAGTGATCAGGGCGACACCATCCGGCCCGACGTCCATCGTGACCTTCATGGCTGCTCTTCTCTATGACCGCCTGATCCTCCTTAAGATACCTCCTGACAGGTGAATTGAGGGATTCAGAACGAAGAAGAAGAAGCAAGAGACGAGCGGCGGAAGGAGAAGACAAAAGAGCTGGCCTCGTCCCACAGAAGCGAGAGAAGGAAAAACAGAAGAAGCAACGAAAATGAGCTTCTGTGAGCCCGTGATGGCACGCCGGACGCCGGCTTGTGTACATACCGCGGGCCATTCTTCCTCCTGATGAAATTACCATTTAACCCTCACACGTCAAAAAGTTCCGACTAACTTGCACGTGGATTTGAAAAGTTTTTAATAAATCGTTTTTAACGTGCCCCTGACTAATCTTGTTTATATTTTAAGTTTTGGTTTGTTTCATTTAACCTTGTATGTAATGAGCAAAACAAATAACAGCAATAGGAAAATATTATTTAAATATTCTCTTAAAAAATATTTTGTTTTTATTTTTATCCTTTTAAGAAAATGGCATTATCCGAATTTTATTCTTGGAAAGTATAAATTTCCCCTTTCACGTGTTAAATAAAGCTCAAATTTTGAAGCTTTGAATTTTGATTCTAGTAGAAACAAAATTTTGCTTTAATGAGATTGGAATGAAAATTCTATTAGCCTTTACTTTTTAGTTTAAAATTAAAGATAACGTTTTTTATAAAAATATAAATTAAAATTTGATAAGGTTGTGCATGTTTTATTGCAGATCTCAAATCTAATATCTGAAGTGATTTGAGATTCTAAGATCTCAAATTCATAGATTTAAGATCAGACCACTTTTCATCCAATCCTAAATTCATGAGTTTTAACATGTGGCATGGATTTAAAATTCATACAAGCCAAAACAGACCAGTTTCAAAGACATAAATCCAAAGCTATTAAATACAACCTATTAAAACATTCATGTGCTCTAAAGAGAAATGAAAAAAAAAAAATTGAATCATAATTTCACCTCTTAAAATATAAACATAATTTTGAAACTTTGATTCAATAATAATAAGCTTATAGTTCTTAAATCAACTTTTTTTCTTGGACGACCTAATTCCAATTTCTTCAAAAAATGAGAATTTTCATTGTACAAGAGAAGTTCATGAGCTTACCATGAACGTGTTTGCTTGTGGCCGTAGGGGCCACGGCAGAACGCATTCCGAAAGGAGCACCGCAGATAGTGTTCACACACGGACGAATGGAACGTCAAAGATAGTGACCACGTTTTTTTTGTCATTGAATAGTTGCGACCAAGTTCACATCTCCACCTATAAGAGATCACACATTGTTCAATACAAATACAAGCCATTTAACCAACTGTTATAGCATTGTTCATGATTTATGTTTCTTCTAGTCCAACGCGTTGGTGAAGATGAGAAGTCAATGTTTTTCTTTTCGAAGTTCAATACATGCTGATATACGATTTTTATTGACTCTTAAAAGCGTTGTGCAATTAATGTAATATTAACCCCATCAAGTCTTTCTGTCTCTGTCTGCTTTTAATATATGTGTATATATATATATATAATTTTTTTTTATTTTGTTATATTTTTTTTTTGTTTTATACATCGTTTCACCATGGACAGTAATGGAGGAAGTGAGAAAATCAGACACGGAACTCAATGAGAAAGGACAAAAGTGGACAGAGTTCAACGAAGAAAAGAGAAGCAAAGATCAATTACAAATGGAATTCAATTTCCACACGAACACTGTTTTTTTGGCGCGCATAGCAGTGCTGCATGAATCGACTCAACAATCGAGTCGGTGGAACTGCCGATTTGGTGAATCTGCTGTAAATTGGTAAAAGATATTAAAAATTAATAAAAATAAGAATTTTAAAGTGGATACTGAGCGCTCTCCAATCGGCCATTGGATCAAATCTGGTCGATTCCGGCCAACTCTGATGACAATGGTGCATAGCAATGTCGGTATCTCGCTCGTAAAAAATTATGAAGAAGAGTGGTTGATGGCGATGTTGATTTGACTGATTTTATGGTGCTATGTGCCCGGCATTTTTTTTATTTTTATTTCTTATAACTGTTTAAATTGTATATAGTATTTTTCTCCCAGTTCACACCTAATTGTGATTCGAATTCGATTCATCAGATTCTCTGGATCAGCCAACTGCTAGATTTGAATCATAAAGTGATTTTGTAAAAAACTTTGGATCAAAACCCGATTGTTGCTGGTGTTATTTGCCAAAAAAAAGGCTGGCTTTAAACGTCTATGACTTTGATTGTTAATCACAGTTTGATTTCAAACCATGCATCGCCGCCAGATGCATCAGTTTTATATTTCTCCCTTGTTTGTCAGTTATATCCAGAAGTATATGGGAAATCGATGGGAAAATTGGAAAACCTAGATACAACACCAAAATGTCTGCACCCAGACATAATGTGAACATTTTATTATTTTAGGATTTTCCTATATGAAAGCAGCAGCGACATTTTCAGGACTACACCAAATTAGAGCCTAAGAAAAGAGAAGACATGACTAAAGACTGGGATTTTCCTTGTTCCAATCAAGAAACAGAACAGAGTCTCGAAAGTTGATAAAGCGTTGCTTCAACCACAAACGCTTTCTTAATACAATACAAGGCTACAATGCATACCCATGTAAGAAACATGCCGGCATTTCACTCCTTATCCGGTTATCCCTTCTTGGACATGGCAGCAAGCTTGGTATACATTCTAGCCATGGAGTAGTATCCCCTGTAGTCGCCAGACCTCAAAAGATTACCTGCCATGAATGTGGATAAAATTGAAGACATAATAACGGAACAAATAAAATAGAATACAGCTTCACATAAGGAAGCTTTCCATTGGTGAGTCGAGATCAGGTTACTCGAAGCTTCTACTTAACAAGGTGACATGCCACTACAGCCATCTCTTTACTTGCTAGTGTAACGTCACTAATAAAGCCTTGTGGACTCAAATTTGTGATCCACATTCGGTGAGTAAACAAGGAGTGACCCACATTGGTGGAGTCTCAAAAAATATGGGGTGTTTGGAAATCCTCAGTGTTCTCAAACAACGAAAGGTTGTGGAGAAATGGCACCTACTGTTCAGGCCTCCCCAGTAAACTTTAGAATTGTACACCATCGGCGAAAGACAATAGACCAGATAGAGAAATACTACTTACACTAATGGAGTTCTACATAGGATAGGAAAGAGGAAATCGATTATATGCTACATGGTTGGTGGTCTTTTCAGTACCTGAATCACAGTTGAGTGGACTGTCAGGTTCTGGATGCGCCATCAATGCAATTATGGCCCTGCACACCGACTGAAGGGTCCATGCAGGGCTCCAAGCATTTTTCAAAATATCAAGGCATATCTCTCCCGTCTGCAGATTTTAGGGGAAAAAATTTCAGAAAGTGAAACCAAACATGTTATAAAATGGACAATCATTGACAGGTTGAGCTTCCATACTATTAATGTTTGAGAAGATATATGTGCTTCCAAATTCCGATATTATTAGGCTTTGGCAATCAATACGCTATATCACTTTGAATAATATAGAAACATGAGACAGATGGGAAAACATGAGCACCACCGACAGAAGCACCTCTAGGTCCCAGCTTGGTAACAATCCCGAGTTAGCCGCAGGGTTGGCCTTAAACTGCTTGAATCATTGGCTCAGACTTGACTGTGAGCCATTTACTGTTCCACAAATAACTTGTTTTGATATTTCAAAAACACTATAGGAGTGCGTCAACAGATAAAACAGGCACAGGCCAAACAAATCCTAAACATTCTGCACCCCCTAACAACTGGCTGTACATTTGGTAACCTATGCCACACAAATGCTCTTAAATGGCTGCCGCACCTGTGTCACACCATGTTGATGCTGGTGCTTTTCTGACACAGCACGTCCCATGCAGTCAATTGAATCAGCCGAAACTGACCATTTTAAATGTGTACCTGACTAACTAGCTCTAATATAAAAAGTTTATATGTAAACATAAATAAATAAGACCACTAAATAGTTAAATTACTATATAAGAAATGATATAAATACATACACACACACATATATGCATCTTTGCGCACACGCACCTAACTTTTTTGAAAAATTGCCACGTCCACACCTGCATCCCGCGCCCATGTGACATAGTTGGTAACAAGTTTTTTGATTATCATGATATTTGCATTTTAATGGAACCTGGATGCTCATTCCTCATAATAAGGGCAATCATTAGATGGAGTTGCCACTTGAAACAGTCTTCAAGATGATAAGCTTTATGCTTCATAGAAATATAGTGATCCAAGTTTCCTAATATGTCAAACTTTCTCTTTCTCGAAATGTAGAATCAATGCAGCTGTTTTCTAGAACTAAAACAAAAGCCTAAGTTACATGGGTATGGGTGTGAGAACACCGATGTATGTATTACACAATTTTAGAAAATTTGGTTATGGGGATACGGCAACATTATATATATATATATATATATATATATATATATATATATATATATATATATATATATATCCCACAAAAATTCATGCATTTTGTTGAAGAGAAAAGGGTTTAATGCGTTTCTGGATTGGGTCCGACCCAGATCCAATCCAAAATGTACCATGATGTGTTGCCATACCCGTGTTGCCATGATGGCGTGTCGACATGGGCACGAGGATCAATCTACCGAACCCATGTGCTTATGTCAGAAGCTTGATACCATGGTAAAACACCTACATCGAGGTAAACTCCAAATAGCATGAGATTCAAGTGACCTGCATTTGGAAACTAAACTAGGTCGCTCCAAACAAAACATGAAGCAACTACTTGCAAAAGCAAATAGGTTTAACCAACCAGAATTTACCAAAGAACAGTACAAATGCTGTTTGTTCCATAATCCAAATAGTCGGAGACTCGGAAGTTAGAACAAAAAAATGGCTGGCAAAAGAATCAGTAAAAATCATAATAAGAAAGTAGAGTGATAATTGCACATGTAAATAAAAGTTAATTAGATCTCAGTAACCTACTTGCAGAGAAAAACTTCCCTCAGTCTTTCTATATTTGAGTTGCATTTGCAAATGCAAAAGCCAAATGGTGCTTAAGAAAACTAAGCAGCAAGCAGTATCCAGTAACTAATGAAGAGAGAAATTGTTACCTTGAAATGTACGTTTGGATGAAATATTTTTGTCAAGAACCGGACTTGAGGAGGCAGCAACGGATATTGTTCTGGCACAGAGAAGGCTAGCTGAAAAACGCCACCCTCATAGGGTGTTTCCGAAGGTCCCTGAAAGCAAAAACAGCACACACTCAGGTTCTCAGTCAATGCCATGAATGGTAAAAGTAGAACATGTTCTCGTGCTTTACCTTTATAAGAGCAGTCCACTTGAATATATTTGAATCATCACATATGAGCTGAATGTCGGAATCTGCTGATTTCTCTTTCTGCACCTCCTTGTACTCTTTAAAAAGCCTAGCTCTTGATGCCTACATGCCATGCAAAGCCAAAGAGAATCACATCACTAACGAACAAAGATCATGCTCAGTGGCACACCACCAAAAACATAATCAGGTTTCCAAGCCAAATTTATAGGCTCTGACAAGTTCGTTCGGTAACACAACAATGTATAGTCATCAAGAAAACAATCTGCAAAACCCTTTTCTTCTTCCCTTCTTGAATGAACTGCCTATGATAGAATCAAGTAATGAACTTCCCCACTAAGGGTGCTTTCTTGGTATCTTCATGGATAAGCCACAAAACAGGATGCGGATCAGGAAAAACTAATAAGTAAAATACCTTCATCACCTTTTTTTGCTTGGATAGACGCTCATATACCACGAATATAGAATACAAGGGAAAAGAACATAAGACAACACAGCAGGAACAAATAAACAAGCAGAAATTTCATGGTATCACCAATCCACGATATCGTCAAAAGAAGCAGAAAGCAGAACCCTTTGACTGAAGTAAAACACTGACCTGCATATCGCTTGCCCCTTGGCCTGCCTTCCAATCTCTCTGATTTGACACCAAGAACCACTTTGAGTTAGACAAATAAAGTCAAGAATAGCATTTTATGGGTTAACTACTCTTAGCTTTATTTTGCAACTCCTCTCAGACAATTTTCACATTTTCCGTCTAGTGAAGAGCTGTAGATTAAAAAGATCGATTGCAAAGTTTTCACAATGACATCTGCTTCCCACATCAGACCAACCTGATTTTAGGTGATCAACGGGCTGAATAGATTCCTCAGATACGCTCAACTAATTGAACCTAACTGCAATTCAAGAATTGAGGAACCAGACAAAGGGGAGATGGATACTTCATCGATCAGGTCAGGTGGCCCCCTTTCCCCATCATTTCCGGCCACAACCAAATAGTCGGAGAAAGGCTTCCCTTGACTCAAGCCACAAGAAACCACACAACCCATGTTCCCCTGCCGCTTCCAGAAAAGAGAATTCGTAGATGGAAACTAATCCCGAGAAAAGCAATTGAACAACGATATTTCGGCTTCCGCTCATGATCATGCAGAAAGAACTGCACACATGATTCGAATCATCATTCGTCCTTATGCCACCACGAATTACAGAGAGAATCGGTTATTGCAGTGAAACAAAATTTCCCCGCACACCACACAGACCCCACTTCACCAAGCAATCGATCACTGATCTTTATAAACGAAATTCACGGAGAATCCCAACCCTAATTTGTCAATTCCGCAGTGACAATTCTCGAATTAATCCCTCTCCGGAAAGTGATGAGAGCCAAGATCAATCAAAAGAAAAGAAGAAAGGAAGAAAATAATCAAACCTGAATCTGGAAAGCCGGAAAAGGTTGCACGTGCGGTCTGGCCGGAGAGACGCGGAACCGGTGCCGTCCTAGTCTTCCCGCGGGCTCTCGGATCATCCACTCTGAAATTTCGTTTCCTATGTTGACCTTAATTTTCTCGTGGAGTCCCCATTCCTTTTCATAATTCCTAAAGGCAGCTTGGGGGCCGGACCGGATCCTTTGACAATTCTATGAGCCTCACATTTTTCAACGTAACAAATCAAAAACTCGAAGAGTGACTTAAATAGTGGAATAAATTTAGTTTCCCAAAATTTTGTGAGAAAAAGGTTCAACATTCATAAAACACCAACCAATTGGTTTAGTTTTCCAGAAAACAACAAAGTTTGTCCAGTTGGATTCGATGCTTTTACTTAGCAATATGTGAAATAACATCATGACCATATATTTATTTCTCAATTTATACTTTTTACACCAAAGTTATTAGGAATATAATTTGGTTTTCTATTGCAATGTACATGAAACACTGAATGAATTAATATCAATTCTTTGAGTATAAAAATTTGGAGTTATAGCGTTATAATGGTATCACAAATTTGGTCAATTAAGTTGGTCTACAGTCTGCAAGTTCAAATGTTGGATCTCAATACTCAACTATATGCCCTATGTGTCCTTTACTTAAAGCTGAAGCAATGAAAATGCTGCTATGTTAGGCAAGATAAGTGTCATTTAATAATTTATGCTGTTGTCTATAAGGAGATCAGACGGTAGAGATTAAGTTATAAATAGAAAAGTCAAGTTGTTTATTCAAGAATCTTCTTACCGTCTGAGATGTGCCTGAGATGCTCCCGAAACCCACCGAGGATCATGGTAAGAGCATGGTCCTCCGGACCTCCGACATTGGCATCTTCAATTTGCTGCTCACGAAACCACATTCACAAGGAGACCTGCTTTCCTTTTATAAAATCCATTTCCTGACCTCCCACTGCTTCTCCAAATCCCACTACCCATGCTAATGGTGACATTATTTAGAAAGATTCGCTTCTCTGCTTTTGCTTCGCATCTACCATCATCCTTCTCATTTCTTGGGTAACTATGCAGTATGCTGTAAACAATAAATTGAGGATCGTATAGTCTTCTGATACATGAGCTAGGCCATTAATGGACCTGTGTATAGTAATCTGTGGATTATTGTGTAGCTTATTAATCGGACTGATGTCCTTAATGTCATTTTCTTTAATGATTTAATCTGATTCTATATTTAGACTGAACATATTTCAGCTTTTTGTACACCAACGTGAGCCTAATATTTCAACTGTTGCTTTATTCTGCATTTGATCTGAGACCATTCAATAGGTTAGTAGCCTGTTTCACGTCCTGGTTTTGTAGTGTGTCAAGCTCTTTAAATTTCATTCTCTCTTTTTGTTATGGGGAGGCAATGCCTTTGATCTTATGAATATTGTGCTGCAATATTTTCTTGTAAGGATGCTCTCAAACGGCAAAGCTAAGAACATCCCAAAGTCCAAGTAAAGAAACATGTGGTTCAAACTAAAAAATGATTCCTATTTTGCAACTATGTGCGCATGAAGGGACTCGCGGAAACACATCCTTGTCTGGACCATAGGTGTGGTGGGGAACAAGACAATAGATAATTCTAATTATTCTTTAATCCATTAATTTTTTCTTCATCAAAGGATCATTAATTCACAAACAACACATGATAATCATCCTGGAGTGTACCATCGAAGGTACCTTTGTTCATAAAACTAAAGCTAAATTTGACATTTAAAACCAGCACCATCTAGCCATTGTCATACCAATTAGCAAGACTCAACATGGAGGTCCGTTTGCGTGAGTGAGAGATAGACAAGAGTAGAGGAGAGGGTTTCAAACCAGTGGCATACAGGAGAGTTTCAAAACACAAATGGTTTCATATGGACAAAGGGGCAGCTGGATATATGAGAAAATATACAGAAGGTTCAAGATAGCTTCAAATAGAAGACTTCCATGCGCTTTTACTTGCCCAAGACCTCAGATATTGAGCCTTTGATAATTCTTATTAACTCTTGCCTGAAATGCACATGCAAAAAACAGTAAGCCAAATTATTCAACTTGAGCTGGCTCGAAGCTCAAAGTTCTGAGACATCAGCTGCCAATTGCAATAGAAGAATAACAACACAAACCTTGCTTTTTTTTTTTTTTTTTTTTTTTTTAAGAAAGCCTAGATGTCTCTGTCAGCTAATCTCACGAAGTGATAAACATGTAAAATTGGTAATTTTTGGCTTGTAAAAATCTGATCTGATTGGGACTCTACAGCTCGTCTAATCTGATTTTCACCTCTAATTACAGTTACAGAGGTATCTTTTCTTTCAAACAAAAAACTGGCTACTGGTTTTACTGCTTCTTTATATTGTGTTTGTATGTAGAGAAGCTGAAATCCTCCAGCCATCTGTCCATCGGGATGTCTCCCACATGCAGCTAATGCATCGGCTACCTGCCTGGGACATTTGGATGGCCGGAGGAATCGAATAACAAATATATATATATATATATATATATATATATATATATATATATATATTATGGACACACACATGAAAAAACTCATTTGGAGAGACTGGATATGAGGAGAGAATCCATAGGACCCATAAGACACGGGGTGAGGAAGCTTTTGACAAAAATTATATAGAATTCACTAATGTTTATTTGCAAATGAACAATAAAACTATAGAAGTAGGTAGAAATTAGAATTGGCAAATTCTGTGATATCTGAAGCAGCTCACCTGTCTGGCTTAAACAGAAGATAGCGGTATATGAACCACTGCAAGGAAACAGGTAAAAGTTATCCATACTTCCACAGCAGCAAAATAAAGAAGAAAAAAAAAGCAGCTTTTATGAGGGACTTGTCCATTCTTACCCACGAAAATAGTATACCAACAAGTTCCAATGCAGTTGGGATGAAAGGAAGATTATCAATAACCTACGAGAGAATGATGGTGGAAGGTAGTCAAATATCCACAGGAATAATTCAAGTCAAACACTTTTCACAAGTAAAATTTAAGGTACAACATGCTTCGCAGCAGAAAAGCAATAATGGAATACCGAAATCAGATTGCTGGATGCCCAGATTGCTGCTATAGTTGCAAAGCCCAAACCAGCTAAAGCAATCCTATCTTCAGAACTATTCCACTGCATACAGAAGAAAGTCACTGATCAGAAGAACCTGTAATGCCTGATTAAAAACCTGCTACTTTGATGTGTCAAATTTAGTGGAATTTCCATTTCATGATTGATACGTACATACATAGAAAATATTGAAAATTCTGGATAGACTATTAGGTTCCAGCATTTAAAAACATACACGAACAAGAGGGAGATCATATTCAACAAGCTAACTTGGTACGGAAAGAGAGGTGCACCATGCTACTGGAAAAGATATCTAGTATGATCAATGCTCTAAGGCATCTTAAGAGGACCATGATTGCGGAACATGTTCCATGCAGCTCTGCCTGGAGGCATTCAATAATTTTGCAAAAGCCATTAGCTAGAATGAAATTGGTTGAGTTAGAAAGTGTAGTACATGATAAGTTCCAAGGGATTCTAATTAGCAATTTCATGTATCCTTGAATTCATAAAAAGCACCCGCACACAAAAGAAAACCAAAACACTTACAGATGCAGCAATGGACTTCAAAATACTCTCGCTAGAAGGATCAGACTTTTCTCCAGTAGCCATTGAAACAATAAAGGGGCTCTTTCTTGTCCGCGCTAGTAAAAAATGAAAGGAAGATATCCAGAATGTTAGAATTACAACAGCTAAATATAGACAATTGAAACCCAAGGTCGTTCTGACTAGTTTTCCAAATCAGAACGCCAGCCAAGACTTTTCAGTGTAAGCACTTAAAAGGTCAACGTTACCAATTTATAAGAATAGGCTCAGAGAGCTCCTGGACCAATGTATCTTCGTTTTTCATTTACTAATTTAGCCAGGTGGTGTATTTCCTAGTTTCACCCATTTGCAGCTCCATTACCAAAGCAACAAGCAAACTCAAATTGAAGAGGTATGTTGGGAACCTTTTATTGCACAACAACAGGATTTTCAATTTTTTCTTTTCATAGATGAGCATTTGCTCAAACTTATGGTACAAAAAATGTTAGGTAGAGCAGTCAAAGGTGAAAACCAATTACCTGGAACAACCCGCTGTAGTTTCCATGTTCGTACTGGAAGTTTTTGGAGGGACTTGCTTGTTGTGGGCCTTCCTTGCAAATAAATTGCTGAAATTGAGGTTACGATGTAGGAGGCCATCATTCTGAACAAGGTGCAAAGAAACAAAAACATAAAAGAAAAGGATATCACAATTCACAAATTTTCAGGGACCACTATGAAATGAGAAAAGGAAAGAAAACTATACTTCCTAAAGTAGGTTGTAAGCATGTAACTGAAACTTACCTTGCTTGCAAAAGCAAATCTCATTGGTGATATGGATCTCACCAAGTAAAAATCTGGTAACTATTCTATTAAGAAACTAATTTTACAAAAAATGGAGCATAAATATTAAAGGCTTTTCACTGGGGAGGAATAAGAACTCTTGTTCCTTTCCTCCAAGGTCGCTAGACCCAAGAACTCTCAAATGCAAAACCTTTTCAATGGAGCAACATATTACAAGTGAAATACTCAACCCCAAGCCTGATTTACAAGTTATGGGCATATAACATAACAGTTCTATGACAATTGAGTACTGGAATTAGCAGCTTCTATCTGTGGCATGGCTTTCTCAATTACTAGTTCTGTGGAGAATGTACATCCCATAACTAAGCATACTTAGATTAGCTTCATTGAGTTTAAAACCTGTGTTGAGGAACAATGTCCATTCCAGGTATATAATGAAGTTTCAGATTAATTTGCTCAATAAATAAATGAGCTTGAGCTGGCTTGCTTAAATACAGGTAGTTCATAAGATATCTAAACCTTGGAACAATCTTTTGGATTTGTCTTCACGTTGAATCCATTTATTGAAAAAGAAAAAAGGTTCCTTCATGAGATTATGAGTCTGAAATTAAGCATGTGAAATGCAAGGAGGATAAAGGGTGAAATGGCAGATCAATCTTAATTTGATTTTTAGGTAGGCATTTTTCCTTTATTATTTATGCAATTGACAGTGAGTTGCACAGGATGGGAACCTTAGATCTCAGCTGACAATATGCAAGACCAGTTCCATCAGGTATAATTGCTTTTTAGCTATCATTTCTCAGTGGTTCCCAAGATAGCAGTCCATTCTATGGTGAATCTCTTTTCCAGTTTCCTTAAGCTGTCTAAATTAGGTCAAGTAACATATCGTTGTGGCAGCTCTTACAATACTTTCGGGCCAGCTCATACCAATTGCTTCCTCAATGAGTTGAAAGTTGAACCAGCTTCAAGCCTTCAAGAGTTCAAGACTGCAACGATATTTGATGGGAATGTATGCAATGTAGAGAAGGCCAGGGGCCATTCACATATTCCCTGTCAAACAGCAAAATAAAATAGGAAAAGAACTCTCTTTGTGGATGATGTCTTTGTGAATTTGAAATTGTAGAGCAGAAACAGCCATCGAAAGTTGTTAAGTGATCATCAGACAGGCCTTGAGCATCTAAGCTAGGTCATGGATTTCTTGTGCAGCCTGACAAAGGTAGTCATAAAAAGAAATGTAACGGAATTCATTACAACTCGTCAGAAGTAATACGGTAGCGAACTATGGTTGAAACAAGTTTTTTTGTATAGTCTTAAGCGGATTCTCGTTCCTGGAACTGAGCCATATTAGTTGCGGTGAGACAGAAACTAGATATGGAAGGATAAACCAACCAGAGTAGCCCCCAAGTTCCATCCAATGTAGTGATAGTCGATTATTCCACTGGTGGGTTCTGCTGCTAAAAACCGGCTCCACCATCTAAGAGAAAAAACAGTAAATTTGTAGTCCAAACTTATTGTAGAGGGATCCAAGCAACTTATACAAATAAGGCTGCCCCGAAAACTGAAACCTTGTGCTCATGTTATGATGACAAACGCATCGAACAAGAAAATCTTGCACTTCTTTCTTTCGAAACAACAAAATAATGGCTATATTACGAGAAACCAACTTGACGAAACAAGGAGTAGTGCTCAGAACGGTTAAAGAAGCTTTCCGACCCACATTTAGGAATCGACCCTGAAACAAGAAACGGCAGGCAAAATCTGAAGAAGTCTTACGAAAAGCAAAAAATTTCACAAAGAACGTTAACACAACTCGAAATGGCACGTTATAGGTAGGGCACTATCTTTCTGCTGCCATTCTGGTAACTGGAACTTAATGAGCGAAAAGAGAGCTAATCCGAAATGGGTTTTCCCATAAGCAATCAAAGAGAGACAGGAATACAAAGAATCCAAGGTGTTCGAAAGAATACGCACCTCTCGGTGTTTCAGGAACGAGCGAGACCAGTCAAGCGATTGAACGAGGAAACCAGAGCGACCGAACTCCTTTCTGAGTCTCCCACCCTTCACATATGATGATATGATTTATATGGTAGCAGGTCTCGTGCTCTTTAACGTTCCTGGGAGCTCGGTTTTAGCACATAATTTTAAGTTTTACTCTACCGTGGGATCTCTGGATTTCCCAGAGTCGCAGTACCCACCTTAAATTGTTGGAACAAAATTCTCAAATCTGTTCCATTTTCAGGATTGAATCCCTTGTCTGGCATGCGACTTGATCTTCATTATTTTATTCGATGGATATCATGAAGAAAGATTTTGTATGGCCTGGAATTCGTGGATCACATATTTTTGAATTTTTCTCATTTTTGAACCAATCACTAGTTGGGTGAAGCAACTAGAGAACTGTAGTAGGAAGGACTTGTTTTATGTGACAGGAATAGTTGTATTTTTTGTGATTTATTTTCTTCTTGATAAGCAGGAACATGTATTTTTGGCGATTAACATGCCCAATTATTGATATTGTTAGTATTATATATATATATATATATATATATATATATATATATTGACAATGTCTTACAAAGAAATTATATGGACGGTGGAGTAACTTGATAAACTCAATTAGATTACTAGAAAAGACAAGGTTGGAGCTAAGGGAAGGGAGGCCACTTGGCATATATATCGAACGTCTGAGTCTGAGTTTAGCATCAGTTTCATTTTCCAATCCCATGGATCTTAAGTTTTTATTATATGTAAAGATCTAAACATGGTTTTGTAATTTTGTACGTCTGAATCCAAACCCTACTCCGAGTTGGATTGTAAGCAATATTTGGTTAGTTCAATTTAGTAATACAGCCACTGTCTTGTTCAAATATAATCGGTTCAAATAGCTAAGTCTCTCTCTGGTTTCGCATGGTGAAAGGCCATGCGGCCTTCCGTCATGGATCTAAGATCCGTGCATGAAGTCTGATCCTCCCTCGGACTTGATGCACCCATAGCTCTCCAGCTCCTGCTACCACAGCTGGCACCAACATAGGCCATCTTAGTGGTGAAGGTTTCAGTCACTAACCATCAATGATGTGTTAGCTCTAGTTTCTGCTGGTCAATCAACTGCCAGTGCCCCCCAGCTGCAACCGCCGCAGCAGCAGGACATGCTAGCCCTTTCAGATCCATTCTCTCATAATTCAGCTATTGATTCTCTTGGCTCTCAAATGACTCTACCAACATCACAGGCAGCCACACAGTTCCAGAGTCTGCAACAAGCAACAATACAGGAGCAGCAACAAGCACAGTCCATATTATACTCAAATGGAAGCGTTCCGAACATAGGAGAACTTCAACAGCAGCAACAGATGCAGCCTGCATCATATACAAATGGAACCATCCCCATGACAGGGGAACTTCAACAGTTTCAGCACCAGATGCGGCCCACGTTATATCCAAATGGCATTATCCCAACCATGGGGGCACCTCAACAGTTGCAGCAGCAGATGCAGCCCGCACTTTATTCAGATGGGACTATTTCTTCAATGGGAGCACCTCTTCAACAACAGCAACAGATGCAGCCTGGAGTTTTTCCAAATGGAAGCATGCCGAGCATGGGTCCTCCAGAGTTTGAACTTTGAACAAGCAGCTTACGTGCAGGGTGCGCATATGAATTAGAGCCATCCTGCCTGGGGTCGGCAGGTTGCACCAATCATGAATGCACAACAGCAAACTTTTGTTTATGGTATTGTTGAGATCTTCATCTACTTTGACTGCTTCCCAAGAATTTATTTTCTTAAACTTTTTGTGATTTACTTGCTGTTGAGTTATTTCTTTTGTTCTCAATGCTACAGGAGCAGGCTCTCAGAGCCTGGGGCCTCTTCCACCAGCACCCTGGGATATGCAATCAATGCAAAATCCTCAACCCATGGTCTTTGCTTATGGTCAGCAGGCAGATGTGCAATTTGGTGATCAGAGGCGGGCCACATGCTCCCTGGCAACACCTGATGACATATCTCGAAAAACACAAGGGCTTTCCCTTGAAGATGACGGATACACGAGCTTTTTTCAAGGTTCTTCTGCATCTTATTTGCAGCAGAAGAAGCCATCTAAGGCAGAAGACAAACTTTTTGGTGATCTCGTAAGCATTGCAAAGACAAAATCTAAACCCTCAAGTACCCCGACAACTTAGGATTCTTGTGATGGATTTGCGTGATAGAGCTTTTATTCCTTGCTCTAGTAATTTCTTTCAGCTCCCACTTGAATGTTGATTTGCTTATTGAAGTTGTGCACATTCTTTTTCCACACATGTTATTGTAATCACAATTCCCTGTAAAATAAGAGATTCATGCTTCTTTTGCTTCTGCTGTTCAACTTGGTATATTCTTCTGTTCGTTTGGAGCCTGTTGTTGAATGCAGTTGTCCCTGCAATTAAAACGAAGGTATCATATTGAGTTGTTCAGCAGCAGCAGTTCATGCTTCTGTGCATGATTGCACTTTGTTCTGCCTCATCTCGGACCATCATGAAAATGTATGCTACCATCGAAATGCATCTTAAAATGGAAGCCCAGGCATTTATAGTCTCCCGGAGTCCTGCCACTCACTCTCAAGATATGAGCAAGCGAATAGTTGTTTTTTTTTTGCCTTTTAACAATTTTATTCAAGAGGCAAAGGGTTATTTTCCAGGTTAGTTTAATATTTTTTGTAAAGAGCGGTTTTTTGAGAAACAGAAGAGAAAATTAGGGGTTGTTTGATGTTCTTTAAAACATGAATGGTTATCTATACTAGGCTTGTTATTTAAGCGGTCCCTTTGTAAAATTTCTAAAATAAAACATTAGTTTGTTTAAATTATTTATCTAGTAAAGAGTTAGGACATGAATGATAAAATATGATCTGATCTTACAGTTACCAAAAACAACAGCAGTGACAAAAGGTCTTCAGGTGCATTGGAGAAAGGAAATCCACTGATCAAAAAATTTGAGCTAGATTAAGGAATAGTCACCTCGAAAAGAAGGTTTACTTTCGGGTGGAAACGAGAAAGTGTGCGAAGAAGATTGAAAAAAACCACTGTAAGACGGACAGGGGAGGACTCGACCAAATATGGTCATTGTAGGAGAAGCGACTCATGCGGTTGATGAGTCCGACCAAGGGTCCAAAGCTTTCATATCCGGCCGACCAGAGTCTTCTTAGACGGGTCTCTGTAGGCCATGCAATTCCGCCAACTCTGGTTTCTGGAGTAGGAAATACGAAGCTCGTCCTTATCATAAAGGAGAGATAGATAGAAGCAGATAACTAAAGGGCGTGTCTATTGAGCTAGAACAGAGAGCAAACGGCTTTCTGTGAAACCACAGAGTCATGGCCATGGGGACGCGCCTTAAGGTTCTTCACCACCGGGAGCTCTCTTCCATCACCATTTGTAAGTGCCCACTAACTCCAGACAGCAAATGCCACACTTTTCTTCAACTGTTCAACTCTAGGTGTAAATTTCCACAAAACTTTCACGACGGTGCTGCACTACCCGTGTTGGAAATTCATAGTAGAAACATAGTGAAAATGGTGGGTGATGCTCAGAAGTGCCAGTGCACCAAAGTTACGAACTCTGGTGTCCTGGACGTTCTAAATTCTGGAATTTCTGGTTTGAAATGCAAAGGCGAGAAGGCCACAAAAAGTTACAGGAAGAAGATGGCTATGGCTAGTCCAGTAGAGGAGGAAGGCAGCATTAAGGAAGCAAGGTCCACTAAAGCCCTAGACTCTAGGGTCCTTAAAGAGTTAATTTTGAGGAATGAAAGTGGGGAGGTTAAGGTATGCAAGAAACCGAGGGAGTCTTTGATGATAAACAGAAAAAGGAAGAAACCTATCGGTTCCACGCAGCAGGCTCATTCGGTAGTGGCTAAAAACTCTGAAGCTTCAAACGAGTTTAATTCTAGGATCTCCAGTTGGAATACTGGAAGTGAAGATGAAAGGAAAAAATACGCAAAGACTCTGGTCAGAAGTCCAGAAGAATTTAGAAAAGCTAGTGAGAGAATAGATGCTGCTAAGAGCTCAGATGCTGATGGTATGGCACACTTGGACTCAGGGTCCCCCAGTCAGAGTTCCAGAAAGGAGGCGGTACCCAAGAAGACTAAGAAAGGCCAGACTGATTCTCCAGGAACACAAGCAAGAATAGGGTTGGATATGTGTTCTAAGAGAGGTGACGTGATGGGAGCAATTGCTTTATACGATTCTGCTGTGAGAGATGGGGTGAAGTTGAACCAGTATCATTACACTGTTCTTCTGTATCTATGTTCATCGGCTGCAATGGGGGTAGTCCAACCTGCAAAAAGTGGCAGTCGGAATCTAAACCCTGCAGTTTCAAGAGGGACTGAAGCTGAGGATGAATTGGGAGAAGACGTGGCTGAATGTGTGAAGGACTGCAATCAAGGGGAGACTAAAATGCAGCCTTCAAGTACGTTCTCTAATGAATCGGATGAAAGCTGTGAAGAGGATAAGGAAAAGAAGAGCGTAATTTTGGTAGGAGGCGATATTAAACAGTATGCACTTTCTAGAGGGTTTGAGATTTATGAAAGGATGACAAGGGAGGAAATTCCTATGAATGAAGCAACATTGACATCAGTTGCTCGGATGGCAATGGCAATGGGCAATGGAGACTTTGCGTTTGACATTGTAAAACAGATGAAAGCCATGGGTATAACTCCGAGATTAAGGTCTTATGGTCCTGCATTGTTCTGCTACTGCAATAGTGGTGACCTCGATAACGCTTTCAAGGTTGAGGAACATATGCTAAGTTCGGGAGTTTATCCAGAAGAGCCTGAGCTAGAAGCTCTTCTCAAGGTAAGCATTGTGAATAGTAGAGCTGACAAGATTTATTATCTGATGCATAAGCTCAGAAAAAGCATACGACAAGTTCCCTTGTTAATGGCAGAGTTGATAGAGAAATGGTTCAAAAGCAAGGCAGCTTCTAGAGTGGGGAAGAGAAAATGGAATCCAGAATCAATAAGTAAGGCAATGGAAAGTGGAGGTGGTGGTTGGCATGGCCTAGGATGGCTAGGAAGTGGAAAGTGGAGTGTGGTGCGTACAACCATTGGAGAAGACGGCATTTGTAGACATTGCAAAGAGAAGCTTGTCACCATAGACACTGATCCGATAGAAACTGAAGCTTTTGCAAATTCAGTAGCATCCATAGCTAGAAAGAGAGAGCGGGATGCAAGCTTTCAAAATTTCCAAGTAAGAATCTCTTTGTAAATAGCAAGGTTTGAATGAGGGCCTCAAACAACATGGTTCGTTGGTCAGTCAAACTAAAATGGTCATCGATTATGCTGCTTATTGCTGCTAAATCAATCAGCTTCTTTACCAAGCAAGTTCAACTGATTTGTTAGGATTTTGCTACTACTTAGTTGACTAGTGCACTATTCAGACTATGATGATCGATGTCACATAAGTACGGGTGCAGGTACGGTTACTGTCCATTTTCAAAAAACTTGGGTGCGGGGGTATGGCCGTATATATATATATATACATATAAGAAATACTTAAAAAATATAATCAAAATAAAGAATATACATCAACATAAACAAATAAATAGCATACAAAATATATATCAACGGCTCTTGCAGCACCCGCACCTAAATTTTTTTGAAAAATTGAGGCATTTGCACTCACATCAGCAGCCGCACTCAGATGTTATAGGGTGGAACTTGAACCCAAGGGCCAAGGTCCATTTGTTAAGATCATCTGCCTGACATCGCTGGCACACGAAGCTTTCAAATTGATATATTTTGCTCTGGTATCAGTAATACATGAAAATTGAAACCTCTTGATTGTGGCCATCATCATCTTACTCTTTAAAGTTGTGGCTGGGTGCAATCCCAGTTCCATTTCTCATATTAGCAACTCTATCTAGGTATAACATGAATATGGAAAGAGTTTACGATTTTCATTGCTTAAGTGTGATTGAGATGAAAATGTTCCTCTACAAAGTTAGGTATCTTCATCTGACGAAGTAACTGATATTACCATGTGCAGAACTGGCTTGACTATTATGGACCTTTTGAAACTGTAGTGGATGCTGCAAATGTTGGCCTTTTTAGCCAGAGACGATTCTCAATACCTAAGGTAACTGTCTGATGCTAAGAGTAGGCAAGCATATTGAACCTTATCTTTACAATTCATCCAGCTAATTAGCTATATGCTTATTAAAAAAATTCAGGTCAATGCAGTTGTCAATGCAATGAGACAAAAGTTTCCTTCAAGAAAATGGCCATTGATCATTGTGCACAACAGGCGTATTAAAGGAGGCAGGGCAGATGATCCCCCAAATAGAAGGATTATAGAAAAGTGGAGAACTGCTGATGCGCTTTATGCCACTCCAACTGGATCAAATGATGATTGGTGAGAATGTTTGGTTAGATAAAGTTATAAACACATGTAGGCTATTCTTAGTCAATTATAAGCTCACTGTTGTAGTCTCCTGTACATTCATCTGAATAACTGTCTATGCATCTTCTGTTTTTTTTCAGAAACTACTGGTTTTTAAAATTGAAGTTGTTGACCAGTTTTTTGGAAACCAGCATTTTGTTTGCATATTAGCAAGAAAATGATCAAGTTCCTGCTCAGACATCATCAAGGCAGGTTTACTGATGAGGAGGAGGAAGTTGCAAGGCTGAACTGACTGCATCATGGAATATTTATCACATCATCTGATCGTATGGATAGTCTATGTGCCTAACAACTTCTGTGTAACTTCTATGGTAAATGATAGTCTAGATAATGGCCAAGAGCATCTTTTCTATGTCACATGAGTATGGTGTGGGGGTGCAGATGCGGAAAGGGTATATACATATATTTATTATATATATATAAATATATGTAGTTCATAATATATATATATATATATATTATATAATTATATGGTTGTATATTAGATTAATATGTCCTCTTTAGTTGTTTCTTACTTTTATTGTTGTAAACAAAGAAAGAGTGGGAGCCAAACCCGTATCTGGCACCTGCACCTGCACCAGGGTCATGTCAACACGAGCTTCCCCTTTTTTGAAGAATTCGTGTGACATACTCTGTTTTATGTGGGAATAACTATAGGTGAGGAATATCATTGGGGGTCACTTTTCAGAGAAAAGGATCTTTTTGAAGCTAATCAAATGTTCAAGCTCTATAGATACTTTGATTGCACATTCCTCCTTCCTATGCATGTGCATACACATAATCCACATTCAAAGAGAATCTGTCTCTCTCCCCCTCTCTCTCCTCTCTCTCTGTCTCTGTCTCTCTCTCTCTCTAACACGTGTAACACAGTACTACATATGTTTACATATACTTCAAGTACTGATTGGTGTGCATATTGCTTGTATTAAGTACTAACCTATTCTTCAGGTACTGGTTGTATGCAGCTATAAAGTGTAAGTGCTTGCTGGTGACTAATGATGAAATGAGAGATCATATATTTCAGATGCTAGGGAATGATTTCTTTCCCAGATGGAAAGAAAGACATCAGGTATAAGGAGTATCTAGACAACATATTTTAGATGGCTGATAAACTCGGTATACTGATGGTCTAAAATGAAAAATCACAATAGCTACCATCATAAGTTGATCTATCACTTTGCCTAGGCTGAATATTTTTAGTTTTTAAGATTTTACAAGTTAGATCAACACGTTACATCAGCATGTAATGTAAGGAATATAATATGAATGATTTCTGAGAACAAATATAACTGTAATAATATAATCACTATGAAAATTTTGACCACATATACAAATGTAATAAACATAGAATTTCATTTGTTCCATTTTTTCGTCCTTGCTAATAATGTGGTGTTTTTTTGTCTTTGTGAAGGTGCGCTTCAGTTTTAGTGATACTGGTGTCAAATTCCACATGCCTCCATCTTGCTCTGTGGTGATTCAGGTAATGAGAATCCACCCAATGCCAATATACAGTAGTGTTATCAGAAAAAAACAAAGTTTCATTAACGGGAACATGAGAACAATGAAATTCTTTAGGCCAAACTAAGACACAAATCCTGGCTGGCATCAATCACAAACAGGAGCGACATAAATGGTTTTTTGGACAGCTATAGAGGTTTTGTAGGCTAACTCCATGAACCCATGTCCTTTTGAGTTCAAGTTTGTTATGCCACTTAGGCATGCTTGAGCTCGGTTTGGAGATTAATCAATTCCTAAGTTGACCCACTCTTTTTTGTTGAAGAAATATAGGTATTGGTTTTTTCATTTGCCACAGACGAATGTTTTCAAGTCAGCTATCTTGTCACAGGAATCAGAACAAGGACATTGGCATGTCCCTGTGGCAGCAGAGTGTCATGAATTTGAGAAAGAAAGAATTTGGCTATGTGCATCGAGGGCTAGACGGAGCAAACCTGCCCAGAAGTCAACAACAAAGTCCAAAGGTGAATTTTATGAATACTCTTCGGGCTAAGTCAGAGTCTCAGGCAGCATGTGCTCCTGAAAATTTTTTTATTTGCTTTTGTAAAACATCATCCAAGAATGTACCTTGGAAGTTCAGCAAGAGCTGTCATACAATATACAACTGAAAGTTGATCTGTTTATTGGTCCTGCCGGCAGAAAGGGCACTTGGTAAATCTTACCAGCCAGACTGAAATTTGTCTGTGAGATGGGAAGCTAGGTATTGTTACATGGTTGTTTTCTTCTTTAGAAGTTGCAACCTGTGGTTTGTGGTGTATTTGGTGCTTGGTCACTTATGGAGCCTGTTATTGGAATTGATGCTCCATGCTACTGCAGATTGGGTTGCTTGGCGATTGACGGATAGATGCAATATGGAATGGGCTTTGACCATGTTGACCTAGAGATTTTCTCTCACATAGTGATACCAGTTCCTGAGATTGTACTTTAAGAGGAATGGTTCAGTTCGATGCAGTGATTGCATTGGTTTTGTTCTTCACTTCCTTCTTTTTATTGCATTCTTCTCAAGTTTTCTTGGACTCTGGATATCTGCAGTGCTAAGTTCTGGAAATATCCTAGCAACCAAATGAAAAAGCCTAAAAATTAAAATGAACCAGGAACCACTTTACATGGATGCGAATGCAGGGTAGGTTCTATGTGTCATTCTCAAAAGAAATAAATAAATAAATATAAATATATATATATATAAATGATTGTTGACCCAAGACTGTTTCCCACACTAATTTGAGAGTATCCGTGAAGTATCCTGTTGCGTCCAACCATCATGCCATGTGTATGTGGAATATCACATAAGCAAAATGTCCCTGTGAAATGTCATTTGTATTGCTTGAAGCTAAAACCGAGTTGTGACTGGAATTGACTCTGGTTATATCAGGAAGTCAGCTTGGAATTTTCTGGATGACCTAGGAAAATGTTTAGCCGGTTTAACTAAATTATCTCTATAATCTGATTGAGCTTGTTTCTTTCCTAGTTACCTATTACTTATTTTCGAAGTTTGGCTAAATGTTACAGTTTATTATTTTCATCAGATATCTATAATTGTGAGCCAGATGGTGGTCCTTCAGCATCTGCTGCCGTCAAGAACAGAAGTACAACTTCAGAAAATTCTCAAGGAATGGCGAATTCCTGCAATATGGAGGAAGGAGGACAAAGATTGCATACACAGGATGGACAAGCATTACTTAAATCCTTTTCCCAACATCAGACTGTCTCATCTCAAATAATGGCAGCTCAAAGACTTGGTGGATGTGTTCTTGATTTTCAGATATGAGTTATTTCAGCTGCAAAAGAAACTATCTTGTTCTATTCATTGTCTTTGTTGGTGCCGTCAGATGAGCCTATGTGCATTTTTTCTTTTGCCATCAAGCTGCTAATTGTACAGATTCGGTAGATATTCTCCCTGTTCAATTCTTTCAATCTTGTATTCTTTCAGGAGGATAATTATGGGAACACTGAAGTTAGAATGTTCTAACAAGGAAATTCAGAAACTGATGGTGTAAAAGTCAGTCAAATGCAAGGCTCTTTGTTTATTACCTGTCACCAGGAGATCTGATCCAAGCGACTGATCTTTCCAGTTCACATCGGCTTCACATGTAAAAGGCACCATTGAACATAGCAACTATTATATTCTTTATATGTAATTATTTTGTTAACCGAACTAGATATAGTTTAGTGATCAATTAAGCCATTTAAGATCCAAGAGGTTTAATCTACTTGAAAGTTTTCAGGGTCTTTCCTTTGAATCTTTTACAAAATTAAATCAAGTTGATACTTGACTCAATTTGATTACTCAGACAAACCCTTGTTTCCAACCGCCCATGGCTAAGTTCATCAGATTGCTCCAGTCAAGTACTTCAATCTTTTGGCTTTGTCACGATTCCTTCCTCCACATCAGCCTCAAGAGAAGGTGAGGTTGTTGGGGGGTTGGACAGCATCTGACACTTCTCATTCAAAGGATGCTCCTTGCAGGCGCGACAAGAAACTCAGACGAAAGCATTCTTCTCCACTCGTTCACACCCCCTACATTCCTCGCTCTTTGCCTTGAAGAAGAGTAGACGGGTGCTGATTTCAAGAACTATGCTCAAAATCTTATGGAAGACTAGGATATCAAAATTCACGATCCCGTTATACGAGTCACATGTATTCATGTCATGCCCAAGCAAGTTTCGCTCAATGACCTCCAACAAGGTCATATTACCATCATTGCTGCACTCATAATGTTACTTTTAGCATTTGTCATCTAGTGTAGAAATTGACTTTTTTCAAATGTTGAAATACGCAGCTAGTTCAAATCGATAATCTAGATCTGAGGCCTCTAGTTCATGTTCATGAATCAGATAAATTGCATCCCGTAAGCTATCAGGGCATGGTAATAACAGAAGTACAACTGGGGGTAGTAAATTTGACCAAGATATAATAAATCATCTTAAAAGACAGGTGACCATGGAGTTACATGAAACAATTTCAGTTGAGAAATTTTGAAGTTCAACAAGGCCAAAAACTTCCCTGGAACCAGGACTACAGATGCCTGGGCTTCCCATTTAAGATGCATTTCGATGGTAGCATAAATTTTTCATGGATGGACCGAGATGAGGCAGAACAAAGTGCAATCATGCACCACAAGTGCTGCTGCTGAACAACTCTATGGCACCTTTGATTTAATTGCAGAGACAACTGCATCCAACAAAATGCTCCAAACAAACAGAAGAATATACCTAGTTGAACAGCAGAAGCAAAAGAAGCATGAAGCTCTTATTTTACAGGGGATTGTGATTACAATAACATATGTGAAAAAAGAATGTACATAACTTCAATAAGCAAATCAACATTCAAGTGGGAGCTGAAAGAAATTATTAGAGCAAGGAATAAAAGCTCTATCACGCAAATCCATCACAAGAATCCTATGTTGCCGGGGTACTCGAGGGTTTAGATTTTGTCTTTGCAATGCTTACTAGATCACCAAAAAGTTTATCTTCAGCCTTAGCTGGCTTCTTCGGCTGCAAATAAGCTGCAGAAGAACCTTGAAAAGAGCTCGTGTATCTGTCATCTTGAAGGGAAAGCCCTTGTGTCCTTCGAGATATGTCATCAGGTGTTGCCATGGAGTATGTGGCCTGCCTCTGATCACCAAATTGCACCTCTGCCTGCTGACCATAAGCAAAGGCCAAGGGTTGAGGACTTTGCATTGATTGCATATCCCAGGGTGCTGGTGGAAGTGGTCCCACACTCTGAGAGCCTGCTCGTGTAGCATTGAGATCAAAAGAAATAACTCAAAAGCATGTAAATAACAAAGTTTAAGAACAGAAATTCTTGGGAAGCAGTCAAAGTACAAGAAGATGCCAACAATACCATAAACAAAAGTTTGCTGTTGTGTATTCATGATTGGCGCAACCTGCCCACCCCAGGCAGGATGGCTCTGATTCATATGCACACCCTGCAGGTAAGCTGCTTGTTCAAACTGTGGAGGACCCATGCTCGGCATGCTTCCATTTGGAAAAAATCCAGGCTGCATCTGTTGCTGTTGTTGAAGAGGTGCTCCCATTGAAGAAATGGTCCCATTTGAATAAAGTGTGGGCTGCATCTGCTGCTGCAACTGTTGAGGTGCCCCCATGGTTGGGATAATGCCATTTGGATATAACGTGGGCTGCATCTGGTGCTGAAACTGTTGAGGTGCCCCTGTCATGGGGATGGTTCCATTTGTATATGATGCAGGCTGCATCTGTTGCTGCTGTTGAAGTTCTCCTATGTTCGGAACGCTTCCATTTGAGTATAATATGGACTGTGCTTGTTGCTGCTCCTGTATTGTTGCTTGTTGCAGACTCTGAAACTGTGTGGCTGCCTGTGATGTTGGTAGAGTCATTTGAGAGCCAAGAGAATCAATAGCTGAATTATGAGAGAATGGATCTGAAAGGGCTAGCATGTCCTGCTGCTGCGGCGGTTGCAGCTGGGGGGCACTGGCAGTTGATTGACCAACAGAAACTAGAGCTAACACATCTTTGCTGGCTGGTGACTGGAAATCTTCACCACTAAGAAGGTCCAGGTTGGGGTCCGCTCTGGTGGCAGGAGCTGCAGCAGCTCCTGGTGGTGCAGGAAGCAGCAGTTGCTGCAGAGGAGGTTGATTTATAATGCTTCCTGATGTGGACCTACATTGTACATGATATTTAAAATTTTAGTTTGAAGTAAAGGCAAAAAAATGCTTCCATTGATTGGAATTTCCATGAAGGAAATGGAAAATAGAATAATATCCACAAAACACGTTCTTACTTTCAGATTGCTCACAAACTGTAGTTACAAAGTCAATGATTTAAACTTACAAAAACCTCAACATAAGATAAGTATTATATGCAACTTCGTTTGCTGGAATTGTGGTTCATAATCCATACATATGGGTTATAAGATGCTTCCTTCAGTCAATAGCGTGCATGCATCCACTGTTATATTCTCTGCCATTAATTTTTCATTGATTTCCTGTAAAAATATGCCTAGACTGAGGTTGACTTGGTAATTGTTTAAGTCCTTTTAAGTAGCTTGCACAAGAACCATTATAAAATTTAGACATGAAGATAACAAATTTAATCTCGTCCGAGTTACTCCTAACTCCTAAGCTTGATTAACCATTATTATGCATTGGTCAAGCCTACTTGCTCAAAATGTGGACCAATGATGACCAAAAAGCAACTAAAAGTCAAATAATCAACTTTAGTTGGCCCAGGGCTCATCAGTGACACTGATTCTCAAAGTAGTCCAGATATGAGTAAGAAACATATATCTCATCAACTAACCCACGCTAGTTTGCACTGCAGTCCTAACTGTCATTGAGTCCTTGACTATCACATAAATCGGAATTTGCAGCCTGGACTAGGTGATGAATGTGGTTCACAGATGGGCATGGACCAAATCTAAGTGCTAAAATTTGAGCGGAATATCCTAGATCATTTCAACTCAAAGGGAGTTTAACAAATCCTGAAAATTGTCAGGACTCCCATTGTAGTTCATAAATCACATTTTTTATGCACGTTATTCACAGAAATTCAATTTTTATAAACTTGCAAAAAATTTAAGGCTACCATGTGTACTCTTCACAGTAACAGAAAACACAAAGGAAACAACATGGCACAAGGAAAAGTCAGGATGTTCACTTATTACCCCTGTTCCACATCCTTTGAACTAGTCTGTGCAGCATCTGAACCATCACCAATATCTAAAAGGGCAGGCGGAGGCTTTTTCTGCTCAGGGCGAATGACCATTCCTGAAGCAATTGCATCATGTTTAGAAAGCAGTCTTTGCAAGTCATCATTCAGAGCTAAGCCTTGACGGAGTAGTTCCTCATCTCTGCAATTGAAAAACAATAACATTGATACCATTTGTCAGCATAAAATTTGACTCATCTGAAATTTTGTCTCATTATAGGATGTACAATGGCATACTAAATTTTCAACGGAACATGTCCAGAATAGCTGTTCAATAATCTTGTAAGTATCTTCTGACTGACATTGTCAACAATAAGAAGTTTGCAGATTCTTACGAAGTAGTGTTCGCAAGCTGAACAACTTGCTGCCTATAAGAACGGCATTGTTCTACAAGGTCTACAATTACATCTTGTCTGAGACCCTGCAAGTTAAGATAAAAGTTTCAGTATCTTGGTAGATCAATAAGTGAATTTCCATAACTGAAACCATTATTTCAAATCTCTATAATATTGTAAAATGTAAACTCAATATTCAAATATGATAACCGTATAACTTTCAAGTGTCATGATTATGCAGTTCAGAATTATCAACTCTGAGATATCTACATTACAACACCAAACATCTGAAAACTACCTCCTTGTTGCCTGGCTCCAAAGCATTCAGCATCTCAGCAAGAACATCCATGATTCCACGCGCATTCTGAATTTCAGTCAGGCTACCAATGAAGAAACAAAAATAATTCATAAGGACACCTGAAAGTGCATAGAAACATGGTACAATCTACCTGTCAGCTCATCCAAAAGCAATGAAAATTAATGACTTAAGCATATGGATGAGTGTTCATGATAAAATGGAAGCAAGCTCCACATCATGGGTTCAAACTTGTATTACGCAGTGAAAGCTTGAGGAAGAGTAAGCATGTACGGGTGATTCAAAAATGTATAACTAGTTCCTTTCAGACATTAAATTTACAAATAAGTCATTAGCTGCAAATACTACACACTATGTCAATACAAGGTTAACGCAAGCAGGTCCACTCATGTCATTGTTTCAAATCAGAAGGAAAAATTCCTTGGCAGCTTGAAAGAGCGAGTCATGTACATTTCCACATGTCAAAAATGATTAGATCAATAATGTGAAACTGAGGAATCCTACTTGATCCGCATAAGAAAATGTTGCTTATTATGTTTCTAAAAAGATAAATAACCAATGAGTGTTCAAAGTTAACAAAAATAGGCTCAAGCCATACCGTCCTTTCAAGTGAAATTGGGAAAAAATGGTAACAGCTTGCAAAACTGCTTCAATTGAGTCACATTATGAGTTAAAAACCAGAATCCTGCCTATGTCGTAAAAATATATAGTTCTTCCTTCGATCGGGTCCCAAAAAGATACATATCATACAAATTGTAATTTTCATATGAAAATATTGAAGTCTAAAAAATAAAAAAAGTTTAGAAAAAAAACATGTTTTACAGAAAATTATATTTAACTAGAACATAGGACTAAGTTCACATTAAAATGACCAAGAATTACATTGAACACACCAATAAAAGGTACAAGACTACATATTTTCACCATAAAATAAATAAATAAATGTGAACCACTTAAGCCACTTCCAGTAGTTAAACTAAATCCAACAAATGACTGTGCATACAACTTTTTGCATAATTTTATCATTTTTTTCGTTACTCAAGAAACCCACCAAGGTTCTATCTTCTATGTGTGTAACCATCTTGAAGGTTGTGTATGGATGACACCAGTGAAAAACAACATTTTATGAAACCAGATTTTGTGACAACCTAGTTTTTTAACCAGTTTTGGTTGACAAGACAAAACGACATGTTCCTTGAAAACACTAGGGGGGAGCAAGGGGCCAGGTTGTTCCCGCCCCTTTGAAAATGTTGTTTTGTAGAAACTGGGGTTTTCAGAAACCCAGTTTCAACTGCTTCTAAAATGGTGTTTAAGGGTGTCACGGAAACATCCCCTAATCTTATTTTTCCACAAATATGGAAGAACTAAGAATACCTCATATGACACATTTAATAGGAGTCTCTCAAGGGGTTTAATGCAACTCTGAACCCAAAAAAATGGAAAAAGTTTTTGGCTCTTTTTGTATTTTGATGATATAACACAAGCTAAACCCATGTTGTAACCATAAAATAAAAGACACTGCTAAACACATACAGCAAAGTTACAAACGCCAAACTAGTTCATGAGTCATACATATCTCAAAAGTCAAAACTAGTCCAAAAATTCAACCACCATCACATCTGATATCTAGTGCAGCATACTGTAGAACAGTGCATGTACCTCAAACTAGGAAAGTCTGAAGGTACTGATGGGGCAGGAGCTTCTTGCTGGTAATCTGCATTATTTAAGGATTGAGGAGGATAATGTGACAGAGGCTGTGTTTGAGGAGGAGTGAATATGGGGGCAGCTCTCTCAGACCTCTGGGGAAACACAGCACCTGAACGCTGGCATGGAAATAACTTTTGTAAAAACAGTAGACCAATGGCAATGCACATTACTTTTTTTCAGCAAATCCAATCAAGTCTACTTGATGATCAGATCATTCTCCGAAAAGAGACAGAAAAAGCAAAGTTTTCACTTATTTAAAGTTATGCAATACTAGCATCAAACAGATAACAGTGAATTCGCGAACTGGAGCTTACTTATAAGAAAAAATTTAAAGATGAACTGTATGGGTCATCCTATAAAAGATTGTGATTTCAATCTTCCAATCATGTTTTCCAAATCAGACTTCATACATGTTTCAGCATGTCCAGTAAACAAATTTTTGTCAAGTTTTCTATTATAAATATGATTTTCTAATACTTGAAAATAATAGCTAGACGTTAGAATTTTGACATTTCAAGTGTTTCAGATGCCTACTTATGTGTAGTAATCAGATGATCCAAACATGTATTCTACTAAACAAAGCATGTAAATCACATGCACTTGGTCAAACTCCAAAACAGCCTGAAAAAATGAGGGGAAAAAGATCACAAAATTAAAATTGTCATACCCTCTTACCATTAAGAGGAACCAAGTACTACAATATACAGGTAATATAAGCATACATGTATATATATTCACATATATTCACTTACATGCACGTATTTACACTGGGAAAAGATTTGCCGACTGCCGTAGATGGATATATGTGTCAGTAAGATAACATGACCAAACCAATTAAAACAAATCTGCCTTTGTACATGTACTCAACATGGGCGAAAGACCAATGATGAAACCCTTGATTTGTGTACTGATACGTGTGTTATGCAAATGTGCATTATACACAAGCATACAAAGTACAAACGTATGTGTGTTGGCCCTTGCTATGTGTCCTTACAAGGAAAATTTTGGTTGATAGAAAAAGGTGAAATTTAAGGATGTTGATGTTTGGATCACCAGAAAATATTATTCATATCCCACAAACATAAATGTGATTATGTGACTCCTGCTAGCCTAAGCTTGTAGATCACATGTACATGTCAGTTTGACAACTGAGAAAGGAGGAAGAACAGGATTCATTTGTACACTACAAATAAATCAGAATATTTTTTCCATTTATGCTGTGTTGGATAGGGAGCACGCTTCATCAGCCAGGAATCCACCTGGAAAGTTTACTGAAAGTCTGAAACGTCCTTACAAGGTGGAAACATTTGAAAACATGGACATCTGAGCAACTCATAATCTTAACTATTCTATTTTCAAATAAGAAATTAGTCATGCATTAACTCCAATCCATACAGCAACATTGTCTGTAATGCCCATCTGATATCCTCTACAGAATAATGAGGTGTCCCATCAAAATTTCTTCCCATTACTACTTAAATGCACATCTAATTAACCTCAATGTCTATAACATAAAGCAAAATGTTTGCCTACCAACAACTCCTGGTATGCAGCATAGTATTGAGGATATCTTGCCCTTGGCCCACCAAAGGCTTCTTGCCAGGTGTCAATAAGCGTCAATATCTTTTCTCTAACATGCATGTCAGGCTGCAATAACAAGAAGTTTAGAATCTTAAGAAAAGACAAAAATAAAGGAGATTGTTTACCATGACTTGACAAAATAATGTTACCTTCTTTTTAACAATCTTCACCATTTCATGCAGGATATCTCTTTCAGCAACGTGCATGTGGACAATATCACCACAATTCTTTATCAATGTCTCCAGCAGCTGAGACAGTTTAAGCAAGAATAGGTCAAAAATCGAAAATTGATACCCTCATAAATAACAAGCTGCTAAATTGAAGTGCAAAGTGAATAGGAGATCAAGATCTGCTTACTGTAAGAGCAAGATGCTGGATTTTGGGGTTCTTGTGTCCAAGACGTCTCTTAACTCCCTTTATCACATCTTTAGTTTGCCTGTTCTTGCAAAAAAAGTATGTCATGATAATAATCTACAATAACTAATAGCCACATAAAAATGTATTGGCAAAATAACTGCTAGGAAGAACTTATGACATTGGAGTACTTCCTATTTCCTAAGAGTGCCTGTTACATATATGTAGATATGTGTCCAATTAAACATGGACAAATTAGGAGGAAGGATAAGTCAGATAATATAGAAGATTTATAAGCAATATAATATGCCTGGAATCATGTAATTGACACATGCAATCACATCTACAGCATTATTTTTGTGACTCTCAATACAGTCAACAGATGAAAAAATAAAGCTGGAAAACATTTCTTGATTTGCTTACATATATAGCAATGAACAGATAAGCTGAAGCTGGCAATACATATATAGATATGAACAGATAAGCTGAACCTGGCACTAAATGAAAGCTGAACAAGGTCATGTGGAGAATGATTAGCCAGGACCTCATGTCAGGAAAAAGAAATGACGGCATACTTTTGGGAGAGAAAAGTACATATTCTCTCAGCAGAAATCCTATTACCCGACAGCAATATCAAGGTCAACAAGAATATTATCAGCCTGCTCTAGTGGCATAAATGGTCATCATAAAGAAAACATAACATTACCAGGACACTGATACTAACGTCAGTGTTGGATATAAGTCAGCTTGGCAAACATTCCTGCCTGAGTTAAACTGTATCCTAAGCCACTTCCCATGGCCCCAGGTATGTCAAAAGGCATGCCACACCACACCTAGCACGAAGTAGAGAAAAGCCCGGTTGAAAAGCTGACGACATTACAAATGCTTAGAATCTGATAATAATTTCTGTTTGTTGTGTACTCACTTGGCTAAGATTATGTGTTTGCATAATTATTTTCCTGACATAGTGAACAACCAGTATTTATTTGTCATGCTTCTAACAAAATTCCGACCCTGCTAACCTCTGTTCACCTGATATCTTCTTGAGGACAAGATACAGGACAAATCTTCGTGTTCAAAATTCATGGCATGTTCTCAAACAGTGCAAGCACATGGAATGGAAGAGAAGTCTAGCCACGTCTCAAAATAACCCCATATGGTATTCCTTCTTATTTTCTACGATTCTCACCATTAGAAAAACCTCCAGAGATTGAAGATATGGAAGCAAAACCCAACATTATGTGAATCCAGTTCAAGTACTTCACATTCTTCTTAAGGAGAGTTATTCTTGAGGCGAGAAGAACTCATTGCAAGGCATGCACAAAGATATGACATATAATAAATTAAGCTCCTGAAAGCTACTAGTTGGTCCATAACTCAAAATTTGAAATATAGAATTCAAAAAATAGTACATCCTTGACATGTCCTAAAGGTCACGAGAATTCTTCATCACAAACATTTGCCAAAATGCCATGCAATGCCTGAATTATTATGGTGTCTAAGTTGGTCGTATACTCATGTTTATGCAATCGAACGACTGCGCTGAATTGCTGAGTGACTCTGCATTTTCACAAAAATCTGCAATGCCTAAAACGGCTAGCCGCTATCTATCAGTTTAGACAGGGCATGGTGCTCACTACCCTTACGACAAAACTGAATTGCGAGCAAATCATCAGTTCCCCCTCGCCAACACACCCCACCCCCCCTCCCCAACCCCCACAACACCCCCCACCCTCCCCCCACATCTCCTTCCTAACCACAACCCTACCACACCTTCCTTCCCAACAAACCAAATCAATGAACCAAAGCTACGCAAAAGAAGCTCTACAAATGGATGCTCGAAATGGAGACACACATCACTGCCTTTAAGAAACATTGAATCCGTCCAAATAGTTAAGAAAATGGATCAAATTCAACGAGAGATCAGCGAAAAAGTAATTGCAAACCCTAACCCAGATGTCCAAAGAATTCAGCAAAAAACCAAGCAATTCAGAACAAAACCTATCCGATCAAGAATGACAATAGCAACATATTTACACCTCCAAAGAAGACGAATTCCAAGACAAATTCAGTCCAACCACGGCACAAATCCACACAAGGACAACCAAAAGACAATGGCGGTTGTGGGAAAAAAGACGAAGACCCACGAACGTCAATTTTTAAGAAGAAGGAAGAGAAGAAAGCGGTACCCAGGGTCGTGATTAAGCATATCGCAGATTTCAATGTTCATGGCCCAATCCGCACCGATCAGCATATCGCTTGTCGCCCTATCCACCATCGGATGCACCATTTCGTCCGACTCGATTGCACCACTCTAATCGACGGGCAGCGGTGATGAACGAGCGGCGGGGCGTCGCTGGAAAAACTTTTCCGGGCGGGAATCCAATTGGCTTCGGAGACAGCGAGGAGGAACCGGTGGGGCGACGGCCAAAAATGGAGAATAAAGGAGAGCCAAGCGGGTGGGAAACGCAATAGAGAGAGAACTTTCCCACCCTCTCTCTCTCCCTCTCCTCCCTGAAATATGGGCGTATGAATCTACAGCGTAAAAGAGATCCAAAAAGCAACAAGAAAAAGAAACAAATTTATACATAGTTGCTGAACTGCCGCGCATATTGCAGTTAACCAGCTGTAATGTCCACATTTTTCGGAAAGCTCCTCATTGCGCGCGACTGAGTTCTTATTTAAACTCAATGGTGTAAGAGGCGTTCAATCAGTCCCATCGATCGCATTATTTCTAATGCTCTTCAATCATTTTTTACACAATCCGACTAATTAATTCTCTTTTCATATCTGTGACATTATGAATTTTTGAACATTACTTTACGTCCATTTTTGTGCTTTCGAACATAAACATGACCTCGTTATATTTGTTTTCTAAAAAACTATTGGAAAAATAAAATTTGGTAATACCAATCTTGAAATATAACTCATTTAATATTTTTTATGTATTTATACATAATAAATTAATCATAAATATTATTTTTCAATAAAAATCTTGGAAACATAATATTCTGCCATACCAATCTCAAAACGTAGCTCATAATTCATTTCTGCGTGTATCTATACATAGTAAACTAATCCTAGACACTACCCTCTGCACTCTCTTTCTTGTATGTTACAATCAGGTATTTATGAAGATATAATATTTTGGTGATAAACAAAAATAGCAGACATTAATCAACCCACATGATCATCTCTCTCTTTCTCTTTGATTGAGGCGCCATTGTCTGTATGCAGCTGAGTAACTATTTCGCTCCGCCTTTTCTCTCTATTCAAAGCTCTCTTATTTCACTGTGCATTGTATTGTATTGTATATTTTGTCTTTTACTTCTGTTTTTACGGTTTATTTTTGTATTTAGGAAACTTTTTGTTTTCAAAATTTTGTTATATATTCTCATTTTATCGGTTTTTTCTCTTTCTAAAGTAAAAAGAGAAAAAAGCAGAATTCCAATACCAACATAGAAGAGAAATACCAGGTGCTAGTTGGTCATCGAATAATAATACCAAAAAAGAAGTGACACCTAAATAGGTGCCACTTTTTTTTATGAAATAATTGTACAGAATGACTGATTGAAGGATCATCGGTGGCGTGGGATCTTAGTTTCGCCCCATATGTATACGGTATTAAATACCTGGCATTTTAATGTCGGTCATTTGAATACTATTCATAACTTAGTAGAAATGCATGTGGGGTACCCAGAAAAAAAAATAAAAAAAATACAGTAGATAGGTTGAGACATTCAGTGCAAAAAAATAAATAAATAAATAAGAAAAATATCATATCATATCAGATCTGACCTATTTTCCATGTTTGAGTGATCCTTCATTAATGGCGTGTTTGACAGCTTCGGATTACAGATTCGTGTTGATTTGAGATCACTGAGGATCTCTAGGTCGAGGAATTGAAGTCAGAACTACTTTCATCGGATACTTTGACTACATTGTGATGATCTCATATCATTATTTTTCTATAGGTCTGAAATCCAGTGTTGGGATTTTAAATCAGCCTCGAATCTCATATCCAAGAAGCTATCAAACGCACCCTGAGTACCTCAGATCTGATGATTTGAAGAAATTAAATACGTGGTTTTTGCCACATACTCAAATCCTGATATATAGAAATCCAGTATTTATGTACTTTGTCATAAAAGTGATTTTAGATCAGCCTCGGTGATAATATGATGCTATCAAACACACCTTAAGGTTCATTACTTACTGCAGAACTGCAACGATGTTAGTCAGAACACCAAGCAACGTGGCGGGGCTCGGAGGTTGTTGGTGCACTAGTGGGGGTCAGTGGCCGACAAACGGCTGATTATAGGCATCACTCTCTTGTGCTGTAAATGAGGATGCAGCGATCCACTAGCTGATGTATAACACAGGCGCACCGTCATAGCCTTACAGCCTAGGGTAAAGTAGCCTGTGGATACATTATAATATGCTGGAATGTTGAGGTCTTTTTAAAGTAGGTTATTTATTATGGCATTCCATTTACGACGGTAAAATGTTTGTTATAATTTGTTAAATGCTATAATATCCAAGTAGCCTCCTCAAGTCTTTGTTAAATGCTATAATATCCAAGTAGCCTCCTCAAGTCTTCAATTTTCACCCTAGCCCACTTTTAAGTGAAAAGGTGTTATGGACCACCTTTTAGGATTCATATGAGCAAAAATAGAAATACAAGTACCCCATTTGTGTTCATAACTAAAAGGTGGTCCTCTTGATAAAAAACTTTTTGCAAACATACAAAAGGTAAATTTCTAAATTCATGATTTATGTGAAAATTTACAAGGCATCTCAAAGCAGATCTTTAATAAGAGAAGCGGTTACTTAACGTATAATAAAGTGATTAAATATAAAACCCTTTTTTGGTTGATCATTAGTCATCTAATTAATTTAATTCATAGTCTACAAAGTTCAAATTTAAAGTTAATATTTCAAAGTAAAGCAATAACTGCCCATGTAAGATTTTGTTAAACGAACTCGCAATCAATATACATAATCTATCTTAGTGATGTTGAACTATTTTCTAAACAAGAACCCAATCTGTATAATTTCAACATATAACCATTTACTCTTAACTCACTTAATTATCACACTAAACCATGCATTTAAGGATTTGAACAATGAAATGCCTCTACTATATCTGATATCATTTATTTTTTTGAAAAAAATAAAGAGTATCATCATACAGTGGATATCTAGATCATAAAGCAAAAAGTCATAATGTGGAAAGCAATTGCAAAGTCAGAGACGAAAGATTCTGCGCCGTCCATATTGGACACGAAATCACATACACACAGATTGGAGGGCGCATGCTTGGACCTCCACTTTCTCTTTGATTCACAAATTGCTGATGCCCTGAACAGCACCAGCAACCAGCAAAGTCATCAGCAACCATAGCCATGGAAAGTGCACATTTAGCTCAGCAAACCACTACCACCTGACTTTACTTTAAAAAAAAAGTACAATTGCATGTAAGATATCTTTTCCGAAACTCTTGTATCACAAGGACACGGCCGATTTCCGCACCTTGTCTTTTACAAATTTGCCGTAGAAATTTCATACTACCGTAAATAATTGGGGTGTCCGTGTGACATAGTTCAAAATTGTTGGTCTTATGGGCTTGGAGGCACCACCCATCTTCGATCGAGCAAGTTCAGAGTGGCTAATAATCATAAGTATCTTTTGCGAAGTGCAGATTGATATAGGTTAAGCCTAGGCATCGGCTCAGCCCGACCTGGTAAGGAGTTGGGTTTGGACTGGCCTGACACCTGAAGCCCAGGCCTGGGCCCGGCCCTGCCCGACACTTAAAACTCAAGCTGGGCTCGGGCCTAGCCCGATTAAAAGAATATATATTTTTAATATAAAATAATATATAAAAATTGATAAAATATATATTAAAAAAATCTTATAATGAACCACTTAAAGGATTTTTTTTTTTTTGTATTTAAAGATGTCATCCAATCGCTGTCAAGATCCACTAGACCGTACCCACCAACGTTGAGCCTGTTCAATCTCGGGCTAGGTGGTATTCGCTCTTCTCCTTTTAAAACGTGGGCCTCGAGTTGGAACACGCTTTAGCATGGGTGACTTAACCGGTATTGATTTTCCAATTGGCCGAACATTATAATTAGTTATTTTCAAATCTTTGCTCAACAAATCATGTCGCCTTTACATTTTCCAGAATTTTCTAACTCCAAACTTTTATTATATTGATCCAATTAATTCAGTTGTTTCTCCTAATCTTCTTGGAAAACATTTCGATTCGAAAACCCATTTAACAAAGATTGCTTATCTAAACGGTTTGAACTCTCGTTGGATCTACAATTACCAGATCCAACTTGATCGGGTCTTCATTAACCAGATACGGACTGAAACTCAGATTTAGACTTAAGTTTTTGAAACTGCTATCAGATCCAACAGGGATAAGATCCCAGGTTTACATATAGTTGGGTTGGCACCCATTCAAATCTCAAATTTGGATTTGGTGACTGAAACCATATCATCCCTAGTTTAATATCTAGAGCCAACTTCTCATGGATGTAAACATCCAACTGATTAATGGTTTTGCTTCACTGAAACAGTAAATACTAAAATTTGATCCAACTCACCTGTGTACAATTCACATGTTGTCACGTATACATTTTGAAATCGTCTGTGAAAATTGTCTGGGATTGTTAGCTAAAGCATATTGCTGCTCATAGAAATCTGAAAGGGCAATTCTTGGCCATGAATGCCGTTTACAACATATGATGAGAATACAAAAATTTACATAAAGAAAAATTCCAGTATATGCTTCATTATATGTGAAGGGATTTTCTCCTTGAAACTGTTCCTCACTTCCATTGCATACATGAATCAGTGAATCAGCAGTTGCCCGCGAGCAACTAACTAAATAAATAAAGCATGTGACAGAGAAGAAGACATCCATAAGTGAGAAACTGAGAACCTAAGTAATTCTTACATGAGTGGTTTGGAATCTTCGTTCATCTGTTACTCTCACATTCGAGAAGGATACGCAGTCTTCCTCCACCTCCCCAATATTTCTCTTCCCTGTACAGTTTGTGAAAGAATCAGCACGATCATGCACTAGAATGGAATAAGTATCTCATTTTGGCCTACAAGAAGAACAAATTGAAAGGCATGTGAACCAGACGGTCAGACAAACAGCATCTGCATATGGACATGACACCACATCCTACATGATCCACCAAGTCATAGAGATTTTAACAAAATGCTTTTTCTCTCTCTTACCTATGATTTTAAGAATGCAGTGAAGAGTTCATGCACTCAGTTTCACAACCAGCGAACAATGTTTGCATTTTCCACAGAACATCGGATAATTCACAAAGCAGATGGAAGATTTGTGAATTCATTTCATAAACAGTTTGTTTGAATCGGTATCACATCTAGCAAAGCACACCAATAGACACAAGTCCTTCACATGCTTCAAGTGCCAGCTCATACTTGGACTTCACATGAGATTTCAAAGATACATCATGTTTCTTCCTCTTGAAGATGGCACTAGACTTGGTATTATAAGCATAATAATTCGAAGAATGTTAACATTAAGATCGTATTGAAAGCTACATCCTCGTATAATGAAAAGTTGAGGTTGATCATCAAGTGCAATCAGACCAATGCTCGTATGAGCTTCTGGAGACTTGATTCATCCGATCGAATATGATTGGTATGCAGCAGGCCATTTCACAGTTGCAACTATTGCATACGATCAGTAATGGAACTTATAGCAAGACTTGTGAGATACTCAAGCTAGCAGTTGAGAAGTACATTAACTTCGAAGGCCTGCTGTTGATACGGGAGAACACCATCATCAGTCTTTTGGTCCCCCATTTAGTCTCTAGTTTCCCTAGATATTTGTTGTGATTCATTTGAGAAACTAATATTCCATTTAGGTCCACTCTCCAAGAAGTGCCTCTTAAGAATTCCTAAGAATGATATCTGATTTCCTTAATCTTGCTTCAGATCTGCAATCACCCTCTCACTATACCACCTGGTTCAGGCATTCAGCTATATCATGCACATTGCACATGAACAATAAGACCATAATACAAGTAGTTCTTCAAGTATGTTATCAACATCTCTGCATGAAACTAAAGTCCATAATGGCTCTTTCAGATCTTCAACTCACACTCACATACACTGCAAATTCAGCATACCGGTTTGAGCTTGTATATAACTATTCCCTTGGCAAAGACTAAGAATCAAGAACATATATTCCTCTTTCTTTAGACCAAGTACGTAACTGTACATATTCAGCTGAGAGAGATTTAATTCATAATAACAGGAAACAAACATTCCAATATAGCTCAATATTGCGGTTGGAGAAAAATCACCAAGTAAGCTCCTCTCTTTAAGCATACCTTTATAAACTAGTTTGAAGTTTGAACCTCTTTATAGACATCACATTTTCATTTCATAACATAAATTTACTCTCATCTGTTCACCTTGTCTCTTGGGTTAACATCAAAATCCCAACTTGTTAGTTCCAGAAAGCCTCCATCATCATGTATCTGTTCTTAAGCATTCAAGGCCTTTTCCTCATTCCTGACATGACATGGCTATAAAGTACAGTTGGCCGTGCAGGTGATGCTGAATCTAGAAACAAGTGATGTGAGGCAGATCACACAACTGAACATTTGGGTTCCCTTTACGAAATGGCAATAAGAAGATGACCAAAGTCACGTGTTGAGGCAAACTCTACGGTCTGATTTCTGAGCCTGTTGAATCATTGAAACCTCAAATCTAGAAGGCACAGATACACTCCTTTCTCCTCTAAGGTATGCAATCTCCACCATCTGGAATTCCTTTGCCATAACTACCAGTAAGACATTTTGGTGGAACAAACAGTCAATAAGGGATGGAGGTTAACTATTACAAATTTCCCTTTCAATTTCAGATTTTCAAAAGAAGTAAGTTAGACAAGCTTGTTTCTAGTGAACATTATAGCACTCATCCCCTACGAATGAAAAGACACTTTCTTAGTTCCAGATTAAATTTGTCTTACACTTTTTAACATGCACATAACTCATACAGCCGATCATACGGAAGCAAGCAGCCAGGAAAGAGCATGAGAATTATCAAGCACATGCATGGAAGATTCACCTGAGAAGAACTAATAAAATACCACCTAATGAAGTAAGCAAGGGTGAGTGCAAGAGTAACCAATAAGTTTCCAAAATGTAAAAAAGAACAGCCAACTTCTAATAGGTCAAACTTCTTTCTCTCAACAGCCAAGTTTTATTTGGTGCAACAAGTTCTTTGAGGTTCAGCAACATGGTCTCAGTTAGTTTGCCACCATCTCTGGGTCAGTTTTGAGAGGCACACACTTTCCAATATCTGAGCATAAGGCATTGAGCTATTAGGTTTCACTACTGTGATCAATTTGAGAAGTAGGGGACATTTTATTCTTCAATTTAAGCCAGCAGAATTTCGTAATTTTTGAGAACCCATTTATGAAATATGAAAGTGTACTCATATACACTTACTAGATATGCTACAGTACATGGCCTTCCAGCACTTTTAGAGTATCTATTGCAAATCATAAAAAATGCAGAATGCATTTTAAGAACAAAAAACTACTCACCTCAGATGCTGCAACAATGCAGACATCTCACTGAAAAAAAAATATATACTTGGTACACTACACACTAGAGAACAAGGAGCACCATGAGCTTGGTCACATGCCACACTGCACATTGACTATAGCCAAACTCTCTCTCTGTCTGATTTTCTCAAGCAAATGTTGACATTATAAAAAGACAAAAGCTAAAGGAGAAATAAATATGTTTGTAAACCTTCCGAGGCTTAATTGCAAGTTGATTATCTTCAATTGTGATTGCCTTGAAACCAAATGGATGTAGCACTTCCTCATAACTGCAAGTGCATAAACACCATGCAAAAAATCACACACTCCACTTATGGTGCAACCAAATGTATTAATCTCAAAGATGCAAGAACAACTTCAAGGATTGGAAATTACTCAGTCACAGAAACTTTAAATGGTGGACCTCCGATATGATCATCAACCTGTCCCACACAGTAGCCATCTATTAGTCTATTAAGCCTCCACCATTACAAGTACGATACCATCTTACACAGTTAAGAAAATGAAGGCATCAACCTGCAATTTCCAAATTCGCTGTACTTTCAAAGTACTGGCATTAAACATCTCATAATGAGAATTATATGTAAAAGTTATATGTAGAATAATCCAAGTGTACTGTGATCATCATAAGTTGCAACTTAAAAACTAATAACAGAACTTTTTAAGGACTCCAGCAAGGTTGAACCAAAGAGCCAAATAAGAAAGGAACTGAGCACAGGTTCAAACTTTACTGGGAACATCAATGTAATAAGTTCCCCATCAATTCTCAAGAGTTCATGCATGCCTTTTGCCCAAGCTGACCTCATGCTTGGTTCCAGGCCGCAGAAAAACCTGTAGACTTTTGAAACAAATAGTCAGGATATAATAGGGGTATAAAACTTAATGGTGATAAGTAACAGAATGGGATTGATATAGCTGATTGCAAAACAAATGTTAAAGAAACTTACGTATAATCAAAGATAAAATCAAACAACTCTGTTGGTCTCCAAGTGAAAAAGTCAGCAGCGATGAAGGCAAAGTTATCAAAATTGGTGGCTGAGGAAAATAACTGCATAGAGTTACGAAGACCAACAATGGCATTAGTCACATGAAGATCCATGTTTTTTGTGCTGATGGTAAACCAAATGTGAAAAAAGAAAAACAAGAGAACCAAAATAACATATATAGGTTAAGCAATCCATGTACATAAAAAACCTAATCTGCAGTATCAATTCTGTGAATGGTGACCTGGAACCACCAATAATTCTAATCTAACCTTAGAGAAAAGTTACATACAAACACTTTAGATCAGAATGACAGCAACGAATTTACAAGAAAAGCTTATATTTTTGGCAGGTTCATAGATGAAGAATTCAAATCACGACAGAAATGAGTGCATACTTACTCCTTTGGCCCGTTTAATAGCCTTTTCTGATATGTCCAAACCTACAACAAAGAGATCAGCACTGGCAAGAGCCACTACATCATACCCCTGCAAAGAAGGAAATTGGAAAACTGAAAGTGGATATGTAAAACCTTGAAAATAGTTAAAGATAAATTGACCTTCCAGGAACAGTCATGTGGGAGAAAATAGACTAGTGTTTCACCATTGAGGTGAACTGACCAACTAATTGCAAGCTAACTTATAATGACTTCATCAGTTCAACAGCTTTTAGACAAGTTACCAAGAAATAACTGGTCTCTTCCTGCAGTGACACATGCACAAATAGGATGCACCAAGGCACTTTTTGGCTGAAAGAAATCAGTATATAAATTGCCACACATGATGAAATGTAGTCAAGAAAAGACATTTTTTTACTCTAAAGGAATGAGAATCTAAATGTTCCAAGACCAACAATTAGACCAGATGACTCAAAGAACACCATTTATTTTTAGAAACCAAGGACTACCCAACTGAAACTTATCACAACTTAGCAATGGCCAAGTGCCAAAGACATCAATATGCACAACCAAGGTCCAAGGAGAAGCAGGAATCCAGAAATCATGGTCGACTAGCTCTGCGTTTAGGAGTTACCAAGAAGACCAGGGAGTGGTCCAACGACTTACCCCATAAAGTTAAAAATATATACATTATATTTACTTCTAGAAACTGAACTAGCAAAAAAATTATAAAAATATAAGTTGAAAAGATGCTTACACTACCACATCCTGGGACAAGGCCCCTGCCTTTTGGGAGGGATCCGTTCTGAACAAGATGAAGAACGACCGGCGTTGGCTTTCCTAAGTCCCAAGGTGCAAATTCTTCCTCCCAACATTTATCCCATCCATCTAAGTTGCCAGTATAGTTATGAGAAAAGCACAAAGGAAAACAGTGAAAAAAAAAAGGTTCACTAGTAAGAAAAGAAAAAATTCCACCCATTTCAAACATGACTATAAGTAAAGCAACTTTAATTTCAATTGCCAATTTCGAGTATAACAACAAAACTAGAAAAGAAACTTTCACTAGCTATAAAGGTATAATGAATTTGTCAATCCTCATAAAACAGGGAACGATAGGGACAACAAAATTTGCATTCCACATGCAATAGCCCAACAACAGCCTACAAGGCTGTGCACAATGCTCCCGTTCTGAATTAGATGGTTTAAGGTTAACGCCTTCACATTGGCAGAGGTCTAGAGTTCGCTTCTGCTGATCAGCATCCGCTTGTCCACAAAGTAGAATTATTATAGTGGAAAAAGGCAATAAAGCACAGGAGAGTCGACGAGTTCAATATCGAAAATCAGAAACTCTACGATTATCAAGAAAAGAGACATGGAAAGTGTTCATGAATAACCACCCAATGAACGACGGTCTGAATTTGGGGAATCCAAGTGTCACCTAAGCCATGTTGCCGCATGATCGCCTGAAGCTTGGACGGCGGTTGAGGTTGTGTCCTGCTCATGCACTTGCCATCGTCACACACACCATCATCCTTCGCGCCTTTCTTCGTGGACTCCATGTTGAGCTGATGAACCTCCCTGGATGCTGGAACTCCTCCCACGCCTCTTCTACGTATCACAAGGGCCTCGCTAGATTGGTGGCCAGCCTTGATCCAAGCCCCAGTAATACTGGATCTGCAGAAAACGGATCGAAATCTATTCATTTCATGTATTTCGAAGGCTTGGCTCACCGGTATGTAACGTGCCCGTGCTCCTCCACCAACCCCACAGGGGAGGAGATGGATTTACGCGGTTCGGGGAGAAAAAACGACGAGGAAAAAGAGGAGAAACAATTTCATTCGTTGGTCAATTTTTATCATAATTTCATATGTAGGTCGCATGATTTTCATTTGCCAGTTGAAGGCCAACCTCCTACCTCTCCCTTTTGTTGTTCTTTCTGTAAAGCTCTATACATACTTTTTGTTTGAATCAAAGGTCAGAGGCCTCATCCTCCAGCTGGGTTGTCGCGGAATTCTTAAAAAATGAGTTCCTACATCAAACAAAGTGAATGAATGAAGAAGAAGGAAGTAGCGAAGTAATTTGCAGAATAAATGACAAATGAAGTTAGTTTTTCCAACTACTGAGCGAATCAAACACTATGCAGCAAAATTTACTGTCACTGTTGTGCCTCTATGATGATCTCAAATTCTGAGCGGGCATGAGTCCAACCAGTTATTGCCAAACTCAATAATAACTTTAAAATCTGAATCTAAATCTGATCCAGATCCATCTATGCATACCGGCACTTGTCTGACCCCCAAGCCTGAATTTGAACCTAATCAAACAGTTAAGTTGAACTCGATGTGCATCTTTGGATGTTTGCACCATTGCATGCGTCAGCAATGACTTCATCCTACTCTCTCTCCCTTACTGTTCAAAGAATGGTCCTCAAAAGTTTGGTTCTTGTCCAATCGGATCGCTCGCTCCTTGAAGTTTGTGTAATTATTTAGTATTTGTGGTCTTTCACGTAATCTTCGTTAGCACGTAACGTGGTTGCAGCCGATCATTCCTCCCAAGTAATTGACTGTCTTCACAAGAGATTGAGAGTGAGAGGAGGACATGCCATCCGATTTGCATACGTGATAGCGCAATGAAGATTCAGCACTAATTGGAGGCATGAATAATTGCATGTATAACTACTACCTGTAAATTTGAGTAAATTTTTTGGATGGTGTTTGGTAAGATGATTGTGGTTCTTGGGACACACGAACGTAGAGCACATGAAAAGTATTATGTTGTTGACTGAATAAATATGATGTGTTTATGAATGTTGTTTCTAGATAATATAGCCAATGATGTGACTACCAATACCAACATACCGAGGGGAGTTCCATCCACCTGGCTAGGGGTTTAGATTTAGGATCTTTTAAGTTGAATGATCTCAATAGCTTGATGCCAGGATCCAACATCTTAGCACAAAAATGAACTGATCAATGGCTTTGCTTCGTCGAAGCCAAAAATTTAATTGAAATTGCGAAGGTACAACCTGGTCAGTTACTCGTGCTCATCAGTGGAAAATCTGTTGAAAGCAGAAGTGGCAGGGATGATTCAATAATCTGTTAGTTTGCACAAGGTTCTGCATTTTCCCTGTGCACACTTAAGACTTAATTGTCATCAACCTCATCTATCCAGTTGGAAGTAGCAACAAAGCTAGGGGAATCATGATCCTTTTTGAAACACAATAAGTTTATGAAAAAATGTTTAAAGATTCAAATATTTCAAGGTAGCTGAGTTGCTGTGAAATCATTCATTTCCCAGTCAGAATTGTAATCAGCAGCTAAAATTCCAATGCACTCACTATCTTCTTTTCACCAAAAGAAATATTATGTGTGTGGGAGAGCAAAAGAAAGCGAGGGGGAAGGATATATATATATATATATATATATATATATATATATATATATATATATATATATATATATATATAGTGATAGTGAGAGAGAGAGGGAAAGGGAGAGAGAGAGATTATATATATATATATATATATATATATATATATAGTGATAGTGAGAGAGAGAGGGAAAGGGAGAGAGAGAGACAATTGTAGCCACATAACAAAGCACTGCTATGGTTATGCATGTGATATCAACTTCGAGTTGTCTATATATTGCATAGTTCCTTGTAATCCACTCACACCACCATGTCATGAAGAATTTTTCAAAGTAACCGACATTTTATTTATGACATTTATTTCATAAATGGAACACCAATTACCACAAACCACTACCAACACATAACAGGAATGAAACTTGACAGCAAACAAGACATCCTTAAATCTGAGAACATATTACTGGCACTACTGCATTCTCAAGCCAGAATGACTTTAAATCTTCATCCATCTGTTACTCGCTTACTAAAGAAGGGTTTGAGGTCCTTCTCCACCTTCCCAGTATTTCCCTTCCCTGTAGCAAAAAATCACAAAGAACCATGAAGTAACACCTGAGTATCTCTTTCTCACTAGAATAGAGAAATAATTTATATGGCAAGCGAACCAGGATTATTAAACTCATATGTGGGCACAACTTCTTTCATGTACATGTAAACAGAATGCTTGCTAACATATATTCAATTTTAAGAACACATTACAGATTTCATCTGCTCAGAAGTTGTGCAGCCCATGAACTATCTCGTTCATTCACGAATCACGAGGCATTGGCTGGTTGGCAGAGCAGATGGCTGATCTGTCCTTGCATAAGCAAAGTCCTTTACATAGTCTCACAGATTCTCACTGGGCAAAGCATGATATGCATGAGCCGCAGTTTTGGACATCCTCCAATGTCCAAATGTCATTGATTACAATTGGAACTAACATTAAATTTAGGAACTAGATCCTCTTCCTTACACTTAAAATGAAGTGACAACTTGTAAAACACAAAATAAAGGCCAATTATTAAGTGTAACAAAATAAATTGCAGTAAGAGCTCCAGTATCCTGAATGACTGAAACACAAAGGCCCGCTTTTGAGTCATATTTCCGATAACTTAGCACCATTCACCAGTGGCACTATTGCATATTATGAACAATGGGAAACACGTCCTTAAAACCCACAACATCTGAGATAATAAATCGAATAATTACAAGGTAGATTACATTTCAAATCAGCCTTTGATAGGGAACAATAAAATCTAGTTGCTCTTAATTCTTTTAACGTGTCGCAGTTCAATTTAAAAGAGTGCCAACTGAATTGAGCTCCCCCCTTCTAGTTTTATTCAAGCATTATTTGGTGCGCAGTTTTCATGAGAAAGTAAGATCCACTTAGGTAATCCAAGGATGCTAACTGAAAAGAATCACCTTAGCAGTTCCTAGGGATGATATACCAGAACTTTCCCGTGCTGTTTTATATCTTCAATCTCTCTCTCACTATCACCTGGCACAACTATTTTAAAGAACTCATCCACGAAATGTCAAAAGGGTGGACCCCAAATACACTCAGTGGTTAGACAGTCACACCAAAAAATGGCTTTCCAACATGTTGCTATGGTATCTATTATGTCTGAAGCAGACAATACAATGTGCAACATGCACTTTGAGCAATGAATATTGAATACCTTAAAAATCTCAAAATGATAATAAGGTTGCTTCTCATAAAATTTTCACTCATGGAAAACCAGACACAAGAGAAAAAACAATCAACACTAAGGTCAGATGAAATATGGCACTTCGACACTGACTTTTATTCTTGACACTACTGAGCTATATCAAGTGAAATGTTTATAACATAATCTAGACAAAAGGAACAAGAAACATAGATATGCATACAGACCTTACGGCTCTCCACTGCATATTCATTATCTTCAACCTTTATTACCTCGAAACCAAGTGCACGTAGAACTTCATCATAACTGCAGAGTGCAGAAACACCATGCAAAAAGTTTTACATCCATCCTCTTTTTTCCAATGCTAGCATATATACCAACCTCAAAGAGTATAATATAAGACAAAGGATTGGACATTACGCTTCAACAGAAACTTTAAATGGTGGACCTCCACTATGATCATCAACCTGCCTCACAACAGTAGCCATTTATCAGTCTACTTACTTCAGCCACTACCATGAACAGTGAAAGATCTCTTGATTCCCAGTTTATGAAGAGGCATTGGGCAATTCAAATAAACATGCTAGTACCACTTTGAACTTACAGACTATCTTACTATAGGTTGAAAACATTGGCAGCACTTGTTTATTAAAGAGGATTACAGGTAAAATGTATGTCTAGAATGTTCCTAGTGTGACATTCATCATCATATAGTTGAAACTTTACAAAACCAATAACAGAAATATGTAATGACTTCACTTCAGTCTTTAACCAAGAAGACAAGCATCTGCTAAAAGGAAAGGATGCGAAAGGAAGCACAAACTTTACCGGGAACATCAAAATAATAAGCTCCCCATCGACTGTCAAGAGCTCATGCATGCGTTTTGCCCAAGCTGACCTCATGCTTGGGTCAATAGCACAGAAAAACCTACATTTTCCAAGCAAAGAATTAGGATGGACAAAAAAATCATTCAATTAAGCTGATTTGGAAGCAAGCATTGTGCAAGAAACTTGCGTGTAATCAAAGATAAAATCAAACGACTCTGTTGTCTTCCAATTGAAAAAGTCCGCAGCAACAAAGGTGAAGTTATCCACGTTTGGGACTGAGGAAAACAACTGCATAGTGTTAAGAACCAGAAATTACATTAGTTGCTCATAAGTCCATTTGCACTAACTGTAAATGCAATAAGACAAAAAAGAAGACCCAAAGCACACACATTAAGCAATCCATTGACCAGCAAAAATAATGCACATGAAAGACCAGGGTGATTATTGCAACAATAATTTAAATCAATTCATGATAGTACATATCTCTATATAATCTTACAAAGAGAAAAAAGTTCAAGCATGACTAATTCATAAGTGAGTAAATTAGCAGTTTAACAATGAAAACATGAATGCTCAAGAATACTTACTTCTCTAGAACGTGCCATAGCCTTTTCTGATATGTCCAAACCTACAACATAACGTTCAGGACTGGCCATTTCCACTACATCATATCCCTGCAAGGAAGAAAACAAAGGGAAAACTTGAAATAATTAACATAAACCTTGAAAATAGTTGCAGGACAAAAAAGAAAGAAACATCCCAGAAGCAACAAACATAGCATCATTATTAAGGTTAATTGTTTATTGAACTGCAAGCTAACTTTCAGCCCCCTATTATTTGACATGATGGTGGAAGGGCTTTGAATAAACATAAAGCAAGTTAAGAAATTCTTTCCAAGATGGCCAGCTGACTGTGGCATGTTTTTCTTTATTCAACAACTTTTAGATAAGTTACTCGAAAGCTGCTGGCTTCTTTCCCTAGTAACAGCTCTATAAAGGAATTTTTGCAAATAAATGGCCGAAAAATCTATATGTCTGTAAGATGACCGAGCATGACCTACAAGGAGTCCAAACAAAACAGCTTATGTACTTCATGAAATCTGAAGTCTGCAAATCACAGAACACAAGTAGATATATATTGCCTATACTGACTGAATATACCGACCTATTAGGGAAACCAAACACCTTATAGTTATGTCAGAGGATGCTGTCATTTCCAATTCCAAACACTTCAAGCACTCAAAGTTTCACAATTGCTGGACTTAATTGGAACCTATCAGATAGCTCGAAGATGTATGTGCATAAAGAGACTTTGCAAGCTACTCAGTGGCTCTGATACAACTTGTTCCAAGTTAAAGCTGAAGTTCGCTACAGAGCAAACATTATCAGTAAATCATGCAGTAGAAGCCATAGAAAGACACTTTTTGGGCTAGAAATCAGTATGTAGATACCCGGATATCATCTTTTAGGCCAGAAACTCTCAATTAAACCATTTAGTTCAAAAACCAAGGATCCTCCAACCGAATCTGATCATAACTTCGGAATACCAAGAAGCCACAGAGATTAATAAGCATGCCCAAGCTGATATGCAAGAAGCTAAGTCTAAAGTCCGACAACTAGCCCCATTAAATTAAAAACTATGCATAATAGAAACTTCTTGAAACTGAACTCCGCAAAATTCATGATAAATAAAAGTTGTAACGACACTTACGGTACCACATCCAGGGACGAGGCCCCTGCCTTTTGGGAGGGAACCAGACTGAACTAGATGAACCACCAGTGGGGTTGCCTGTCCTAAATCCCAGGGTATAACTCCGTCCTCGTAACACTTATTCCATCGATCTAAGTCACCATTAAAATCCAGATATATAATTAGGAAAAGCTAAAAATTAAGGAAAAAAAATAAAAACAGAGGTTGGTGGAAAAGAAAATACACAATCAACACATTGCCAAGCATCATTTAAATCGACTTGAGATTTAAAGCTTCCAAATTGGAGTCCCCGATACTCCAGACGGGTGTCCATTTGTGAGAAAACCAAATTAACGACAATATATATATATATATATATTGTCGTGAATTTTGGTATATATATATATATGGCTATCGTAATTGAGAACTGAAACATTAACACCAAGCAACAGTCAATACAAAAACATGAAAAATATGCACCCCCTACGTTGGAAAGATGGATACATGAAAAACTTAGCTATTGACAAATTCATGAACAGCAGGCAGATTTTTCTCAAGGAGGGCGTATTGCCCGTATCGGTCAATACACATTGCCTCGGCCCTTCACTAACATGCTGCAAGAGTTGATAGATGGTCTTTCAGAAACCGGTGAAGCTTAGCCTGAATCGGCTAACCCGTCCCATATCAGCTCCTTACTCAATAAAAACAACGACAGTTTTTTATTGTTTTGCATTCTTCAAGTACAAAAGACATTTTAGAATGCCAATTTAGATTTCCATGATGATTAGATAGGGCAAACTCAAGTCAACTTTTGTTCATTTTCAAAATGATTCGCCGCTTGTTCTGAAATCATCATCAACAAAAAGAACAAGTTAAAGACGATTAAGTAGTGAACCTTGGGAAGAGCCTGACGATCGGGCACTTGGGCAGAAGCTTTTAGGCTTGCCATCGTCATGATCATCACCATCCTCCCTCCTGCACTTCAGACACTCCATGTTTTGCCGCTCAGCTTGGGAAGAGCCTGACGTTTGTGTACTTGGGCAGCAGCTTTTGGTCTCGCCATTGTTATGATCATCACCATCTTCCCTGGTGGACTTCAAACACTCCATGTTGAGCTGATGAGCTTCTCCAGAGGCAGGATCTTCAACCCCTCACCCTCTTTTTATAGACAGATAAGCATTTCTTGGGAGGTTGGGATTGGGACACCAGAACGTGACAAGAGGCACGCCATTACTGGTGTCTACCTGTGGTCCAAGATGTGTACTGGATCTCAAAAAAAGACCTAGGAAGATCCAGATCTCTTTCCGCTCCAAATATAAACAATATATTTGGATCAAACCCGTCCCCTTCAGAACTCTGTTACATAGAGCTGCCATGATTTCTTCCAACCATGTCCACTCTGATTTATTTGAGTTTAAACCTGGATTTGGACACGAATCCAACAACGTATGAAATGTTTGGCTTTGGATCCACCTATAAGATACATATTCTTATCGAAGTCGCTTTCAGGAAAAGCAAAAGGGAAACTTGTAATGCGTCAGGGCTGACTTCACGCCTTGAAAATAATCTATTATTCAAAGTCCAAACTTGAAAAAGGTAGGCGTCAATGGATTTGGCCCTGCCCAATCACTCAATCCGAGCTATTATTGTTATAAATACACAATTCATGTTTAATATATTGTTTCGTGTTTTGATCTTATGGGAAATTAGACTAAAAATGTTTTGAATACACCTGCATTTATTTGCAGAATGCATCAGCAGATCAATATTCGACTAATCAGTACCGTGTTTGTACATACAGCAGAGATCAGAAATGAAAAATTCTGCATTGTAAAATGTGCTTGGACCACTGAAGTATAGTGCTTTATTTATAATCGTTTATCTAATGTTTATCCCTAAGAATGGAGTACTGAAGTTAGCTATCTCTACAATTTGAAAGATTTATAAGTTTGATGATTCTAAGCAGATGATGAGCCTGTCAGCTCAAGAGCAGTTTATGGGAAGAAAATTTACAATATTTAAACAAAAAAAATATATTGTTGGTAAGGTTTTGATTAATAATTACAATTTCTCAAAAATTGAAGATTTTGATTCTAAAATTCTATGATTCTGGTATATCAAACACTCTTTTAGTAAATGACCCATGAAAGCAAAGGGAAGCCATCAATGGCGGAAGTAAGTTGTGGCTGTTGAGCCAATTCCTTCAAGTCTTTTGTTGGCCATCTATCTAATTTCATAGGTGGATAGAACCGCCATGCTATTACTATTTTTTTCTTTTTTTTTTTTTTACTTTTTTAATCTAAGTCCAACTAAGCTGGGGGGCTGTGGTTTTAATAAATGAGTTTCAAGCTCATTTTAAAAAGTTGTATTTATATAGGGCGATTTGAATAATTAAAATAAAAATTAAGATTAAAAAACCATGGAATATACAATTGAAAAAAAAAGGTTTTTAAGAATGATTTTCCCTGCATTTATTAGTGCTTGCTAAGACAAGGGGTTAAAAGTAAACGTGTAGTGAGGTTTTCTGAATATGAGCTTTATTTCGGGGGTTAAAGTAGCATTAAATTTTCAACGACGTCCAAGAAAAGCGCGTCCACGAGAAGGGGAGAACGGAGAGAGGGATGGAGGGAGAACTCATGGTCCGCGGCTGCAAGGGAGCGAAGGGGGAAACCCTAGATTCTTGAATCTTCTGAAAATTACAGTTGCAGGAGCCCCACGAATTTGTTCAATTCTTATCCATTAACTGCCTCCTTTTTGCCCGCCATAATCATGTCGGTTTTCCTCAAAACCCAAAAAATCGAGCTCCAGGAGCACTCGACCACGCGCCCTGAACCCCGCGATTCCTCGTCCATTTCCACCGTCCTCCACGTTACCGAGCGCCGGATTTAGTGTTCGGAGGATTGATGATATCCCCGTCCGGATCCCGATCGATGTTACCTGAATTTCGTCCTTCTTGTTGTTCCAATTCGATGATGCTGCATTTTGGCCAATCAAGGGTTGCTAATTGGCAGCATTCGCAATCAGAAATCCTGAATTCGGCGTGGGTTTTTTGAGGTTTTCACGGAGGGGAGCCGCGTGCGGAGATTTTCCAGGTTTTGGGACTTGCGGCAGGTTTTCATTTCTCTCCCCTTTCGCATGGCGATAATTGGGGACGCCCTCCGGCAGGCCTTCATGCCGAGACATGAGTATGATAATCTGAGGGAAGAGGAGAAAGCGTGGGGACGGATCCAGCGGCCGTTGGTTACCGGCACGGTGGCGCTTCTTTGGTTTGCAGTGCTTCTTTCTGCTTCCTTAAGCCTGAACATTGTGTTTCCAGCCGACGGTGGCGACCGGCCTCTGTGCGATGACCGCCGGATTCAGCCGTTACCCGTCGTGCCTGAGAATAGATCCGAGGGCGTCGAGTTGTTGCCCCACGCGTATTACTTGACGGACGAAGAGGCGGCTCAATATTACTGGGTAGTGGTGTTCATCCCTTCTGCTATCCTCTTCCTGTGCTCGGTTATTTACCTCTTAGCAGGTAAATGTTTCAACTTCTGTCGTCTCATCACCTTAACAACTATCGCCACCACTTTCGTTTTGGTGGACTTCCATATATGTAGCCACCACCCAAATGTGGGACTTCTTTGCTTCTGAAATTGCAGTAGTCTATGGTTACCGACTTACCGTTAAAGTATTGAAAGATATCTTACATCATTCAGAACGTGTCTCTTGCATCTCTCTGTTCACGTTGATGGTTGGTTTTCCTTTCGTAGGAATAAATTATGAATGAAGGCGGGTATGTGCTAGTTATTTTTATGCACGCTTACTACGGCCACCGACATCGTCCTTTTGTTGTTCTATGCCTTGTGATGTGTATCTTCATTTGTTCGTTCATTAGATTTTGGGGAGAAGAAAGAGGTTCTATTTTTTTTTCCTGCCTTCTCTGCCACTTGCTTATAAGGAGGGATTTTAGAGTGAACTCGATTATTGTCTTCGTTGAAACATTGGTTTCTAGTATGACTAAGAAATTGCATAATACTTGGTTTTAGTCTCTCCAGTTTGCGATAGAGGGTAAGTTTGGTAGAAAAGCCATAAAATCAACCCAGTCGTTCTAAGTGGGGAACATGATAAAATGGCGACAGATCTTCATTTGTGCATAGTTTGATAGCATAACATTCTACTTGGGTTTAGTGTTCTGGAGCCAATTATTGCTAATCCTCTTTGGTAAAGATGACCGCACTTCCCGATGTCCTGTGCGACGCTTGCTGGTCCTCAATGATAAAACTTGTAGTTCTTCAATGCATTTATTGAAGATATTGACAAATACGCAAATAAATTCAGCAGATCTGCTTTTTCTTCTACTGTAATGAAGAGGAGCTAGGTACACCTAACAGCATTTGAAATTTCACCTTTATAATAGTGTCATCTTTGAGTTATGGAGACCCATCATCATCTGTGGTGAATGTGCAGTTACTTGATATTGTTGGTAAGTTGATAATCGACAGTTTGGAAGGCCTGTGAGGATTGACAGCAGCATTTTTCAAAATGACTCAAAAGGAAGTTCAAGTTCAAATGGTTAGAGTGATGTTGGTGCCAGAAGTTTTTCTCAGGGATATGGTAGATATGGTCCACTTGAAGGAGGGTGGACAAAAAATTAGGCAGCATTTTTTCGCATCTGCTCCAACATGGACTTGCGTTTGGAAGTGGTTCCATAGGATGGCCTTCTTTGAGGGTGAACTTTTGGTCAAAGCTCTAAGCCATGATCCTGGATGGCCAGGATTATAGAAGCCTTTGGACCTGCCAACCTATGATTGTTTGCACTTTGCAGTGTTCTTGTCTCATGATTTTTTTGAAATGCTGGTGTGTATAGCAGTTTGTTTCAGTGTTGTACGTATCGTACGATACATATTATTGCAGTTTCAAAAATACGATATGATACACCACCTATATCGTAAATAGGTGGTGTACCGTGCCTGTATTGCACATATATTATATGATACAAGCACTGTATCCTACGATGCAGTTACAATACAGTGATTTTTACTGATTTTTTATGATTTTCTTCTGATTATTTTTTTAAAATATGATACAGTTACGATACGCTACAATATTTTACGATACAACGTATCTTAAAGCTAGACCAATACTGCTTATGATACGTTTTTTACAACATTGGTTTGTTTTCCACTTCTTTGGTGCGTTAGTTTTTTATATCTTCTCAATAATGGTAGGAGCCGAGGAGGTCCACACCCACGTTCAAGGGTAATAGATATGTGCAAAGCTCGGAGATGATAGTTTTTCTGATTCCCGCAGCTACTATAACCGATTCATTTATAATCCGGCCTTGTTAATGATAAGAAAGCCAACCTCCAGCACGTTCAAGGGTAATAGATATGTGCAGAGCTCGGAGATGATAGTTTTTCTGATTCCTGCAGCTACTATAACCGATTCGTTTATAATCGGGCCTTGTTAATGATAAGAAAGCCAAGCACGTTCAAGGGTAATAGATATGTGTAGAGCTCGGAGATGATAGTTTTTCTGATTCCTGCAGCTACTATAACCGATTCATTTATAATCTGGCCTTGTTAATGATAAGAAAGCCAACCTTGTCACGATTAGGTATAAAGCTAGAATGCAGTTTCTGACCTAGGTTGCGGTTGAAACTGAATTTGACTCCATGTATAAATGATGTTCTATATGGCTTGCACTGTCTTTATTTGTATCTACTGGTTGTTGTGTTCATGTGTTATGAACATGATTATTAGTTAAATTCAGCATAAGACACGAGTCAGAGTTGATAATTTATTGAATGGCATATGCAAAGCTTGGTTGGCTAATCGGCTTAATTTCTTGCATGAGTAGCTTTTAAAGACACTTGACCCTCAATAGTCAACTTGTCTGGGTTCCATCTATGACTCAATTACTAGGTCAAGCACTGGCAGTGTGTGCCAAGGGAACCCACCTGGTGGATGACTTGTGCTGGACTTGCTTACATTGGTTGCCATGACTTTGAGCCCCTAAATATTTTAGTTCTTCATGCCAGTCAGTTTCTGGTCAGACATTTGTTGAATGTTAAGGTATCTAGTCTTCATAAGTGGCAACTATTTTTGGTTTAGTGATGACATCATCCTGTGGAAACAAATTGAGATCAGTCACCAACTGTGCCTGTCGCCCAACAACTGGGACCATCTGGTCTTGGAGTTGCCAGTGTACTGGTGGCAGTACATTGAAAACCAGATAAGGGGTAACAGGTGGCGATCTGATCTCTACTCTGTGAGAAGTAGAGTTCAGACAACTGTGCTATTTGATGTTTATGTTGACAGCTCTTGAATGCCCAAAGAATTGGGTTTCATGACCCTTTCTGAACCATTAGTTTCTTTGTGTGTTTATGTGCTACTCCCACACAGTATTAACTGTTAAATAATTTGCACATGTTGTTTAAGGATGTCTACTTTTCACGTTTAATGATATATCATATGTGAATACTTATAAACAAAATCCTGATCACTGCAGGAATGGCTGTTGCATATGCTGCTCCTGCAAGACATGCATGCTTGAGGGTTGTTGAGAATAACTACTGTGCTTCAAAGAGGGGTATGCTCTAAATTTCTAATTGAAGAAAACCTTTTTTTTTGTGCAATTGCTCAATGAGTTGCACCTATAATTTTTTATCTTTCCTTTCCCAATCTGCTGCAGTCCATAACGATGAAGAATAGTCGAATCCAATTTTAATTCTCATGGCAATTGGTGTGTTCTCATTTTAGTTCCTAGAGTCCATTGACTTCATTTTTAGCTTGGATAGAACTACCAACACCAACTTCCTGTATAATTCATTTAGGATGAACTCATCGATCTGTCAACTCTCTAGGCTCGGTTGGCCTGAGAAAAGTGTCCAATGGAGCAGTAGTTGATCATAGGAATGAAGGTTTAGTGTCAGCTGCCCAATATGGTTGAGACATGAAATCACCTGCCTTTTGTGTTGGACCATTGCTTGAGAAATGGCAAGTGATTAGCGATACATACTTCATCTGTGTATACAGAACAATTAATTTTTGGACCATCATGCTGTCTTTGCTTTATCTGTGTTCTACTGTTTTTTTTTTTTTCTCAATTTGGTATTTCTCATCTTTGGTATGGATCTGTCAGCGAATGCTGTTGATTCAACTCTTAAACGGATATGGGGATTTAGTGTGCCTAAAGTTTGTATCATGTTTGTGCCTGTAGGGCATTTGTTTATTTATAATTTGTGAGACTTTTTCTTTTCTCAATCAGGTGGAGTCCGCTGCTTGTCCATTCTCAACTTAATATTTGCTGTTGTTTTTGGACTCCTTGCCTTATTCATGGGCTCCAGCATCCTCACATTAGCAAGTAACTGTTCAACGGCCCTGTTTTGGTGCTACGAAGTGTTCAGCTGGGGGCTTGTGATCCTGTATGGAGGCACAGGGCTCCTTCTCCGAAGGAAAGCTGCAGCTATTCTCGATGAAGGTGAGGTTGCAGGCAGCCGGACCATTGGTCTGGAAATGCTTGAGGCTCCAATGGATGTGACACCAGAGATGGCAAGGCGAGCAAACGAAGGTTTCAAGTCTTGGATGGGTTCGTCGCTGCTTTCTTCTGATGACGAAGAAGGTCCTGAGAACTGGTGACTAGCAGCAGATGACAAAAGAAGAGAGACTTTCAGGTGCTTTTGGCATTCTCTAGCTCATCCAGACTGGTGGATGTCGTGAGACATAAGGTAGGGAACAAAGGCGTTTCCTGCCATCCGGCTGCAAATGGTTGTCTTTTAATGTAATCTGTAAAGACAGGGTATTCGTGGTGCCATCACTTGGAAAGCCTGTCATCTTCAGCGGGAAATCTGTAAAGAATGAAAAGATGAAAATGAAAACCTTTGATGGTTTAGAAAGCTTGTTCAAAGTTCAAATTAATTCTTTGAAGCTATCATTGTTGGGCATAAGTAACAGAATATCATGACGTCAGCTCAAGTGATTTCACCTAATTTTCGCTTTTCACGTTATTGATGATTCTGCTTCTACACTTGATCCTTTTTATGTGTGATGCAGGTGTGAGGTGGCCACTAGCGAGGGTGCAGTCGGCAGCGTAGTTGGGAGCATGTGAGCCTCACTGCCTTCGGAGTTCGTGTCTTGCTCTGCTCCACCACCAACTCCTCACGGGGCATCTGCAGAGAAATGGGGAACATGGTGGCGCATGGCTAACTCAGCACCTTTCGGCGGGTGGACTGATGGGGATTTATATTAAAAACAAATTAAAGTCGTCCAAATAATTATAAACTACTAAAATCAGTGTCAAAAAATCAGGATTCAGATCAGCCTGTTTCCATTGATACAGTATCTCATGTTGGCGCTAGAAAAAAGAGAAAAAAAAAAACAGCCCTCTTCCTTCCTCTCTCCCTCCCCCATTGAGGCCCTGTATCGGTAAATGAGATATTCAAACGATGAGTGGTTGACAGAAGTTACAGAACCAAGCCCGCTCTCTCCTGCACACACACACACACACACACAGAAAGATGCAGTGGGCAGGTGGTCCCTTGCAGATTCGATGGAAAACAAGGGCGGAAAGATGTTCAATTCTATACTACAACTTGAGTTTTACCAATGGCGACATTTGTATACACAATAAGAAATTCAGGAAGATCAGAAAGCCTATTTCTCTGGAATTTGCAAACAAACAGGCCCTTAAAGCTGGAGCGTTGGTGACCCATTTTGTGTTTCCTTTGCTTTGCTGCCTGCCTATAGTAAGTAATGGCGCATCAACTTGCTTCCGACGGGACACAGCCTTAGAGATGAATTATCTTTATCGATAGGTGGCTTGAATCCGTTTCAGGCATGCTCAGCTCCCATCGGAAGTAGGTCCAAAAAATTCAAGTAAACGCAATGGAGTCAGATTCAATCATTGAAACTTGTTCTTACTTTTTCAATATTTTCAGTTAAAACCTAGAAGGGTATTAAGGTTTTGACTTACTTCGAGACTTGGGTGAATCTATTATATGGTATATTTTTCAATTCAGTTATCGTATTTACTATTTATTATCACTTGCAGCTTAGAAGAGTAACACATTGGAAGGTGAAAGCAATCACATGATTCAAATTCAGACATGGTTCAAATCTCAGACCCCTCAAGTGTTGGCTTACTTGATCAATTTGACTTTCCAAGTTTGAACGCCTTCCTGTGCGTGAGACCCACCAGTGCACTCACTTTTAACCATCACTTGCATCGAAAACCTTGAAAGATTGACGGGGGCAATATGCATGGTTCCCCATTTGCTTGTATCAATCTTTAAAAAATGCCTTAGTTAATTTTTTATTTTTTTTTAATGCATCAGGCCGTATCGGCCAACATGAGCCGAGTCAGCCGCATATCGGCCCTCATGTCGGGTCAACATAGGACCGATACGATACATATTGGTACGGGCCGATATAATTCACATGAGACCTGATTGGCTTCAGGAGGGTATGGACAGCACAGATCCAAAAGCTCAGCAAAAAAGAGACGAATCGCAAGTACCAAGGCAATTCCTTGATGGGCCATTTTCAAAGAAGAAAAGGGCCTTTTTTTTTTTGGTCCTCTACGTGACGAGTGCGAATGACGGAAATACCCTCGAGCATATTGTGCGAGTGGATCGGACTCATGCGAACTGGATTGAGAAGCTAATTTAGACTAAATGGCAACATATAAAATAACTCTATCAAACTCACATGTCTACATGAACATGCACACTAAGCCAACCAAAGGACGATAAATCAAGTCCGGTGGGGAGTTTGTATTGATGGATCAATTTAAACAAGGATGGTCATTGGTCCTGCTACTTCTTTTTCTTTTGGGTTTCCATATCCAAGTTCGTTTTAGATCCAAACTTGTCATAAGATCCATGGTTTCATTATATGTGCTTGAAGATTTAAACAAACTCAGAGTGGAGCTGTCGTTTTTTGGGTTGCAAGTGGTTCGTATTTGGTTCGAGTATTTTGTTAAGTTTTACTGCGATCCGACAGCCATGCACATCTCTAGCAGGAAGTCAGCTCTGCCTGTCTGCAAATAACTTAGAAAAATAAAAATCTCTATAGACAGATAAACTAACCTAACCTACACACAATTTATTGCATATACAGTCTATTCTGTATTTACCCATCTAAGTTGTATTTGACATGATTTGAAGGTGTAACAATGTTCATCACTACTAAAGAACTTTCAAATCAAATACACATCCGTGTTCTTGGCATAAAAATGTTCTAGTTGGCCTAGCAAATTTGATTCGCTTTCAGACTTTGATTTTTTAGATCACCCATTAGTATATGTTAGATCAGCCAATCAAAAGCTAGTCTTTCTTGAACTATTCAAACTTTTTGATTTTTTGATCACCCGTATGCATGTCAGATCATCAAAAGCTAATCGTTGTTGAACTAACTGCATCTATACAATTGATTAGAAAAAAAATGCTAAAATTTAATTAATTTGTATGCAGAAAAGATTCCACCTATATATATAAAGGGTTCACGGGTCGTCATTCTCTTTCTCTATCTCTGTCTGAAATGTGGCGGATATCTTCTTTTTCTGTTTCCGGATCAGTGTACTGAGAGCCACCTTATAAAACAGCAGACGGTCCCCTCCATAGAGAGAGGAAGAGAGAGATATGGTTGTCTCAGAGAAGTCGATGAGCGATCTCGGGGAGGAGTCGCTGGAGTTGGATGATCTTTCCCGCTTTCAGAAGTCATTGCAGGTACCTGTACTTCTCCTCTTTCTAGCTTCTTCGCTCCTTATTTCAATCCTTTTCTTCTTCTTCCTTTTGTACCATTTTTTCGTCGTCATTTTTGGTCCTGCTTCAAATGGTGCAGGAGCTAAAATCATTGCGACCACAGCTTCACTATGCTGCTGATTACTGTGAGGCTTCACTGAGGGAAGCGGCTCAGAAAACTCAGAGAAAGAAGTTGGTTGCCTCCCATCCTTTTCTATCTATCCCGAAATGCAATCACGGCTCCCTCTCTCTCTCTCTCTCTCTGTCTGTGTTCTAGCTAATCTCATGCTTACTGCAATTAAACAAGATTCACATTGTGTCGTCTACCTCCCACCCCTCTTCATATCAGTGACATTCAGTTCTTTGTCCTTCATGGATGGTGTCTCCGTTTTATTTCCAGCCTCTGCCTACAACAACGAGATTGGTTTCTCCTAAAAGAACTCACCCTACACCTAGATTTCCAGATGCCCATATCATCAAACCCTTATGATGACAACACCAAAAAGGATCTCCACAGTGAGATTACAGACAAAACTCAGATGGCACCTTTCTAACAGACTGCCTCTTGATTCAACTGCTCCTAGCTTCTAGTTCCTGCTCCCTTTTTTGTTCTTTTTAGGAGACTGCTACAGTGGTACTTCTCGTAAGCCTTCATTCAGTGAAGGTCGCCAATGAAAACGACCCCCATAAATGCATCATTACTGCCATTGCCGGAGAGTGTGACATGATAAATGCTTAATTATTTCAACGGCCGGAGTATGTTGTATGATCGATGCGTCATTATTTCCACTGCCGGAGAGTCTCGCAGGATATAAACCAATGTGACGGACTCTCTATCTTGAGAGTGGCTCCTCCTCTGTCCAAAATGAAAAAAAAAAATCTGCAACCATTTACTATGACTACTCCATGTGAAGAAAACATGTGCCCATTTATGTAATTGATTTTGCAGATCCCTCCGAACATTATGTGTTACCGAAGCATCTAAAAACTGTAATGTAATGTCATGTGGGTGTTGTGGCAATACGATCTGTCTTGCTGTTTCCTGTATTTTTTTAGCATTCATAAACTAATATCTATATAGGATGGGGATTATATCTAAATATATATGAATAAATTGCTTGGAAGGGCATTGGAGAATGCGAAGGAATACATAGGGAAGGCGGTCGTGACAACCATTGATCATCTGGGAAGCGTCTCGGCGAACCTGGAATCCCTTCTCTGTCTCAGCTTGGGCGAGATCTCAAGGGTGGAGCTAAGAATCGACTGTTTGAAACAGGTGCGCCTCGCACTTCTCCTTTTCCCGTGACGCCCGTTACGCGTTCTTTCCTGTTCCCGAATAGCAGTAAAACTTCATACAAATCCTCTTTAGAGCAAGAAGACAGGGAGCCATGGCCTGTCCAATGTCTGTACAAAAGTACCCATGAAATAAGGCTGCCCATCTGATCATGCTTGTGCATTACGAGGACGGGTAGGCCTACCTTTACAGGTGAATGTTGCCTAATCTCTCACTCGGTATCGTCCACCATGAACATGGATGGTAGCAGGAAAGCGCCCTTCTGATCTTCAAATGCACAAGTCCTCCTATTAGTTTTTGCTTTGTGGTAACTTTGGTGTGCCCATTGCTCGAGGAGCCGCAACTGGACGGCAGTATGGCTCATACGCAAGGGGTGTAAAGTGTAAAGTTCGAATACTGTGGTCACCATCACATTAACCACAATCACATTGCAGACTGCAGTATGTTATTTTGGGTGCTGTGAATGATGGTAAACTCTACATTCGAGTTGAACTGAATCATGTACTCTAAGCCAATTAATTCATGCTTCAAAGTAAGCTAAAATCTTAAAAATCACTCATACAGCTATAACATTAAACGGTTTCCTTTAAGTAAACATTAGAAAAAAAACTTTGAGGTGCCCATTATACATTTAATTACTACGAGTCGCCATATTGCTAAATTGTGGAGTAAGGTTTTCACATCATCTTATAGTTCACTATATAATCACACATGTAATCGATGTATATATATATATATATGTTATATATATATATATACATCGATTACATGTGTGATTGACAGAACCATCCGAACGAAGGATGTTATATATATATATATATATACATATACATCGATTACATGTGTGATTGACAGAACCATCCGAACGAAGGATGTTTGACTCGCTGTCACAAAATGTAGACCCAATGCCTCCATGTTACCGTTGAATGTGGTTCAACTCCATGGACCGCATTTGTCATCCGCGTTCCTGGGATGCTAGGAACATTGTGTCCCGTTCCTCTAGTATATATACGTTTGAGCCCGGAACGTGTTGGGATGTTTGAAATTACAAATATGCCCTCAGGAAGTGAAAAAGGGAAAAGCCCCCTAAACGTCTTCACTGGCTCTCCTGTGCCTTAGCTTAGGTTCCGTGAAATGAGATAATAAATGTCCACCTGTGGGCCCCACCAATTTTAGATGACCTTTTATTGAACTTTAGTGCCTTGAGGCTTGCTTTCAAAACGGTCCTGGCTTTTTGCTGGAGTCCACTGTTTGATCGTTGTGCTCTTTTAAAAAAAGTTTGTGATTTTTTATATCTAAAGACTAAAAGCTTAGATCTGAAAGGCTTAGTTTTGGAAGCACTGTTGTCTTTGTCCTATCGTATCGAGTTGATACAAGCTCCTTACTTAAGATATCTTTTTTTTTTTCTCTAAATTATTCTTAAATAGAAAGGGAAAAATTAAAGAATTACGAATATAGATTGTTAATTAGTTCGCGACGGCCGAGGAGCTAACCACTTGTTTTGAATACAAATGCTAATTGGTATCTGTAACATGCGTTGCAGAGACTTCTCACATGTGAACAGTACAGTCAGAGAGAAGGACTTGCTAAGCAATGGTGGAATATGCCTTTGGCAAATCATCATAGACGTTATGTGGTCGCTGGTAATCTTTTACATCCTTCTGTAGCCTGATTTTTATGATCTGCTGAATGCTAATTCTAATGGAGGAAGGAAGAAATGACTGAACTGGTTTTAATGGAGGAAGAGAAAACCTGAAAAAAGAGCATCAGGACCAATGTAGCATACTGCATCTTATTATGAGTAAAATTCTTTGGAGGATTTAAAAGCTGAATAGTTGATTAAATCTTCACCTCAACAGGCAAAGTTGCGAGATCAAATGAAGATGTGGGGTACTTCTCTAGTCTGCACCTTTGAATTCTTCCCTTCTTTTCTTCTCTTTTGAATTTCAGTCGGTGTTTTTCTGTATCCGGGGTTAGGCAGATCTTTGTCAGACCCTTTTTGAAATATTGAACTCTAGACCTCCTTCAACGCGAAGGTTGTAACTTTAAGATGATCCATAGTCACATTCTGGGGCGAAGCCAGGAGTTTTTCATGAATAGGACTGAATTCTGGTTTTAAAATGTTGACATAGACCGAAATGTCATTTTTCAAAATTTTTATATAGGATACATGAAGTTTTTTGAAATTTATATGTAAATTTTAATTTTTTTTACCCCCTCTTTGGCTTCTCCCCTAGTCACATTTGCAGCATTTTCGTCGGGAGTTTGACTAAGTACATATGTTCATAGATTTGCCTAAGGACTATTGGATGAAATTGTTTTAGCTGACACTCTCTTTATTTATCCTTTTCTCTCTGTCTAAGCAGGACAAAGGCCACCCTTCCACTTGCTTCCTCATGTTCTATAGGTAAGTCTCAAGCATATGTCCATTTCCTCTTCCCACATGGCCTGCCTTTTGTACTCCACTAGGCATGGAGTTCATGAACTTCCTTCACGATTGGAGATCAAAGAACTCTTTCATAATCTGAGTTCACAAACTTGGTGTGGTTTGTGTACTCCACTAAGCATGGAGTTCATGAACTTCCTTCACGATTGGAGATCAAAGAACTCTTTCATAATCTGAGTTCACAAACTTGGTGTGGTTTGTATCCCGGTTTATTATGACATGAGCATCTTAAATGCCTGTGTGATAATTCTTCTGTCTCCTTTCATGGTAGGCTTTGAGTTTTCTGCTTTGCTGCCGAAGATCGAAAACCAGCCACTGCTGATGAAGTCTGGGAGCACCACTTCTCTCAGATCACATCCTCAGACATGGGAGGTTTGTTCTTTTTTTCTTCCTTCATGGCAACCTTTCATTTTTCCAATTCACAAGGAAATTGATGGGAGAAAAAGAAGCAAAAATCTGCTGCATTTGAAGAGACAAAAGAATGGCATTTTCCACATTAAATATATACTTGAAATTGTATAAATTATCTATAAATGTCGGGTTATGGCAATTTAAAGATCGATATGTACCAGATAATCACAGTTCAATTGTGATCGAATCTACTTAGGAGTTTGTCATTTTAAGGGTATTTGAACATTAGATTGCAGATAGAACTTTATTTAGATATCATCCATCCAAATCTGCCTCTTGAAAGACCAAAGATGCATGTGTTTTGATATGATTTAGTCCGAAAGAGATCGTCGATATAAAGCACCTCCTTTTGGTGTGTTTCTTTGCTAACATATCCTTGATTTTCATAATTTCCTTCTGTTGGCAGCAAGGAATTGAAATGTTTGAAGATCAGCCCAAGAAATCAGGGGAGAGCAGGCGACATAGAAAGCTTCTAGTTCTTCCTTGGAAGTAGAAAACGATGTTCTCCTTTACTTCTTTGGCGCTATGTTTAAAATATTTGTCATATTATGGATGTATGAGTGAATATTGGAGGGTTCTACAGCGGTTGAATTAGTGAAATTTTGCTATTATAAAAGGAACATTTGATGATCTTTTGATGTAATTATATGATTTATTTATGTGGCGTTGGCACCGAATCGGATTTGAGTTAGTTCTGGTTCAATTTATATTCATTGATTACCTTCATTGGCTGGATCCCAGCAAAACCAATTTTTTTGGGTTTTGGATCTTGCAAACCTTTTTCTTTGAAAGTTGAAACCTGCACCAAAAAAAAAAATCTCTTCACCAAGATTTTGGCAGTTAGAACAATTGACATGGTGTCTTTTTTAAAGTTTATTTCACCACTTTCTTTGGACAATTTAGGTCCGCATAAATTCATCTTTAAAATAGACCTGGGCATCAGGCGGCTGGCTGGCTCAGCCCGATAAGAGCCCAAAACCGGAGCCTGAGCCCTACCTGATGCTCGAGCCTGGTTTCGGTCCGATTAAAATAAAAAAATAATTTTTAAATATAAATTATATTTTTAATAATAAAAAATATATTATTATTAAATAAAATTTAAAAAATTGTAACACAATTGTTGCCAAACACCATGGGATATGAAAACTTTTTACCTTAAAAAATATCAAAATACCCTTCCATTAAAGCATGAGAACATACAGTCCCATATTAAGAGAACATGGAAAGCACATCTCCAACCAGCCTCTTTTCGCTGTCCGACCAACTATTCTGTGTTCTCTGTTCAGCCTTTTAGGTTGTATCTGTTTCGCTGTAGATCTCATATTCACGTTGATCAGATCCATAATTTAAGGTCAGGTCAGGTAATTATCTATTCGAGCTTAAATCCATGGTTTTAAGATTAGCATGAATTTGATATGCGATCCTCAATTTAACCCAAAACACACATGGGCTATCGAACACAAACTTTAAATCCATGGTTTTAAGATTAGCATGAATTTAATATGCGATCCTCAATTTAACCCAAAACACACATGGGCTATCAAACACAAACTTTAAAAGACAATTTTTTTTTTTAAAAAAAAGTAATTGTTCTCATGAAAGATTTCCACACTTATTCGTCCATCAAACACTCTTTAAGCAGGGCCTAGGTGCAATTGCATGAGATTATTCCTAGAATTTTGAGGGGAGAAAATATTCATGTCTTGGGCGTTTGAGTCTTTGTACCGACGAACACATTTGTCCGAATGAAAATAGGATGTAGAACGCGTGGTGGACCTGAGGGGCGCGTGTTAGACGCCGAACATATTATCGTTCCCACAAACTTGAGAAAAATAGAGAGCTTTCAAGACGAGGGGTCAGATGAGAAAAATGAAAAATGGAAGGCGTGTATGAGATTGCAGCCTAGATGTTGGACTGATTGAGAACATTTTTCCTGGGGGAAAAACCCTAACGTCATCGGACTGCTTTGCGGGTTGGGGCTTCCTGGTGCTTCCTCTTCCTCTTCTTCCCTCTCTCTGTGTCTCTCCCTCTGTCATCGTCATCCAATCGAGCGGGCGGAAATGGCGTACGAGAGCAGCGGAGGCTACGGGAGGGACTACGACGACGTGTACGACGACGGGGTGGGGATTCCGTCGTCGCAGCAGGATGCCTCCTCCTACGACCCATCGTACGTTCCCGACGCCGTCCGGACGTTCGTCGTGATACTGTATCGCCACATCAGGGAGAAGAACGTCTATGAGATCCACCAGATGTACGAGGGGAGCTTCCAGAAGCTGAGCGAACGGATGTTCAGGGAGACGCCGTGGCCGGCCGTCGAGGCCATCGCCCCCTTCGTCGACAACGACCACGTCTTCTGCCTACTCTACCAGGAGATGTGGTTCCGCCACCTCTACGCTCGTCTGTCGCCGACGCCCCGCCAGCGCGTCGACTCCTGGGACAATTACTGCAGCCTCTTCCAGGTCGTGCTCCATGGCGTCGTCAACATGCAGCTTCCCAACCAGTGGCTCTGGGACATGATCGACGAGTTCATCTACCAGTTCCAGTCCTTCTGCCAGTACCGTGCCAAGCTCAAGAGCAAGACTGAACATGAGATCGCCCTCCTGAAGCAGTTTGATCAGGTCAGGCTCCGTCGCCCCTTCTCTGCCATTTGCTAGTTTAATTCATTGTTTTCAGAACATTTTTGTTTTTTTAACTCATGCGTAGAAGGGTCAGGAACTTGGTGGCTAATGTTATTTTTGAGGGGCAAGGCTGGTTTAATGGTGAATAAGTTTATTTATAGGAAAAAACGTGTTGGAGCATTTGTTTATCTCATTTGGGTTGCTTTTCGATCAGAGGTGTTGTGGGTGAGTTTTAGTGGATTATCATTTCCAGTTACTTGAATTGTTCTGGAAGCTTGGTATGGTTGGGTGAATGGTTTCGAGTTGGGTTCCCGTTTCCTTTTTCTTCCTTTCCCTGTCTTTCCTTCTTCCTTTTAGTGACTTTTGTTTGCATTATGGAATTGATTAATTCATTGAGTGAATCAGAGGTCCACATTGGCTAGGGATTATTTCCTCATGCTGTTTTTAGTTTAGTCATGCCTCCTTTTTAAGTCGTATGACGGTATGAGATTGGTGGATAAAATATGTTGACGTTCATCTGATAATGGCACGTGGAAGAGTGTGCTTGATCTGTAATTCATCGTCAGTTATTATTGCCGCCTACCATAGCTGAATCCGACATTGTGCTGTCTGCCTTGCCAATTGAGAGCCCATCTTTGGGTTATCTGATTATGATTGTTCTTTTTGAATTTTTCAGGCATGGAACGTTTATGGAGTTCTTAACTTTTTGCAAGCTCTGGTTGAGAAATCCAATATCATAAATATATTGGAAAGTGAAAAGGCTGGCCTAGAACAGTTCACTGCTACGGATGGGTATGATTACAGTGGTGGAAGCAATGTCCTTAAGGTGCTGGGCTATTTCAGCATAGTGGGGTTGCTCCGAGTCCACTGCCTTCTCGGTGATTATAGCACTGGTCTTAAATGTTTGACACCCATTGATATCAGTCAGAGTGGTGTTTATACATCTGTTATTGGAAGCCATATAACTACAATTTATCATTATGGCTTTGCAAACCTCATGTTGCGGAGGTAAGTTCACATATTCCTCTTTATTTTGTGCTATTGTTAGTATGTGAGTATTTTTTGGTTAGGGCTTTTGTATCTGCAGCTATGGTTTTTATCTTTTCATGTTTTGAGACCAATGAGATGACAGATAAGATAAGTTTTTTATCTTTTCCTTTTCTGAGATCAAGAAGATACATACTATGAGTCTATGACTGTTATCCTGAGATATATTTTGCACCTCCATGGAAAGAATTATAGGTCATAGGCCTTGAGTGGGTTTACTCTACTTACAATTGATGGAAGGTGGTTGGGTGTTGAATGTTACCGTCTTCTCTTAAAAAACGTAACTGTATAAGACCAAATTGCTGACAATTTGCCTAATTGTAAAACTTTGTGTTCAATGAGTGGCATGACATAACTACATAATCAACGATGTCAGCAAGGGCTTTGGATTTGGGTCCAGGGATTCTAACCTTACCTTGGTGAACAAGCCACTGCCCATTTCATGCAACGATTATTTACAGGCTCCCTGATGTATGAACTATGAAGTATAGTAATTTTTGTCATGGTCAGGGACTTGAGGGAAGATTCTCCGAAATTAGCCATGCTGTTGAGTATTGATTGGTCATCCTTTTCTATTGCATCAGTAATTGCACACCAGGGACAAGTTGTTTCTAAAATTTGTGTGATTGGTGCAATGTCCTGTTTATATGTTTCATCGTTCAGATTGCTTGCGTTCACTTAGATGTGTGTCTAATTCATCTGACACATCTTCATGGATGTTTGAATTCGTGACTGATTCTTCAGTAGGAGCTCTTTCATGTGCTATCTGGGTGAGGGTATTGCAGAAGTGGTGTGAGGTTGGTGTCCGGACCATGCCCATCACAAGACATTTAGTAAGAGCCTTCTAGTGGTGGAGCTTGTCCTTCTATTTGCTCCCTTATAATGCTTTTGGTTGCATACACATAGCTTTTGGTTCGTTTGTTATGATCATAATTTCTGTAGTGGAAAGCAGATTAGGCAGGTAGCAACCCTTAAGTCATCATTCCTTGTCACATAAGGCACCAATTTCACACCTGAAAATATGGCCTAGAAAATAGAAACAGTGATTCGATATCAATGTCATTTGTTTGATCCACCAGTGAATATGACATCTCCAGAAAGAAAGCTATGTCACATGGGTGTGGGGTATGAGTGCGGGATGCGGCAAATTCCAAAAAAAAAAAGGGTGTAAGTGCGGCAAGAGTACACACACACACACACACACACACACACATATATATATGATTTTTGAACTTTTTTTTTGAAGGTTACCTTAATCTCATATAAAATTCAAGGATTTATTAAATAAAATAGAGGAGGGGAGAGAGATAAGAGGGAAAAAGGAAGAGGGAAGGATAAGAGAAGGAAAAAGTTGGAAATGAACAAGAGAAAATGAGAGCGGGTGTGGTCAGCAGCACCCGATTTAGTTTCACCGAGTCAGGTGCTGTGTTGGGCTGCACCCGCACCCGAGTTGACTCGGGTGCACAACCATCTTTGGTGCACCCATATCACCATATGCAAAGTTAAACCACAAAATATCCTAAAATGAAAGTGGATTCAGGTCAGCCTATACGTGCTCTCTGAATGAGCAGTTCCTGACACAGGTGTTACTTGATCTGAAATGATGACTAGATTGGCATGTGTTGGATATTGTAGTTATGGCATATCTTACATGCTTGCTTCATTGGTCAGCTAAATAGTCTGAACTAGTCCTTGATTGGGAGGCCCCTAGTCAAGTTCGTGCCTGTGTGGGAGCCATAAAAAGGTTTTATTGTTGACATGAAAAGCCGCTACTTTAAAGAATTGCAGCAATGGAGAAAAAAAAGCGTCGTTGCACTAATAATTGTAGCAATTGAAAGAAAACCCATATAGTTTGGAACTTCAAACAAAGGACACACATGCATTTTGTTTGTCCAGAAAAGCAAGAAAAGAAAGTTTAGATCCTTTCCATGGTTTCCTGTCTTCTGAGTTCTGAGTAAACCTTGGGGCTAGAGCTAGAGAACTTAGCGTTACTTTTGACTACACAGTTAGTTGGAGGAGCTATGTGTTTTGCTAGTATGGTGATGCCGGCATGGATGTTCACGAAGGCCGAAGGTGTATGCTTGAAAAAATTTTAAGGGTTGGGTGGCAAATAGGTTTTCAAGTTGTTTACGTATCATGTAGTTCTCTATGAAAATATTGTGCATATGCCTCTCATCTGTAAGTATGCCATTTTTTTTCTTTTTTCAGATGCTTCTAGATGCTCATAGTATTGCTTGTGGTAATTTCTTTTCTTTATAGCTTAGATTTGCCTGTATCTTTTCTGCTAGATATGTTGATGCAATGCGTGAGTTCAATAAGGTTCTATTATACATTATGAAGACCAAACAGTATCATCAGAAATCTCCACAATTTGATCAGATTTTGAAGAAGAATGAGCAAATGTATGCCTTATTAGCTATTTGTCTCTCATTGTGTCCACAATTGAAGCTCGTAGATGAGAGTGTTAACAGCCAACTGAGGGAGAAGTATGGTGAGAAAATGGCCAGGATGCAGAGGTACGATGATGATGAGGCCTATGCATTATATGATGAGCTTTTTTCATATGCTTGTCCAAAGTTCATCACCCCATCAGTGCCAAATTACGAGGAGCCGTTGGTCAATTATAACCAGGTGAGTTTGCTGCAAATTGCAGTAGGCTCTCAATGTCCTTGTTTACTTATTTTTTCCTTTTTGTTTGGTCTTCTGCTTGGATTTTATTGTGTGTAAGAAGTTAATAGTACGAGCAATTTCTAAAGAATGTGTTGTGCAGAACTTATTTATTATGCTTTCTGTTTTATGTGACAACCCTATGATAATTGCCCAGTTTGGATGCTCATAAGGCATCTTTGTTCTTAGTATGTATCTGTGGTGTCTACATCATGGCAATCATAGCAAAAGGTGTACAAGTGGTTTGGGATACTTGTCTGCTGGCATGAATTCAGTTCAATGCTAACTGGTTGGTCTTGTTCTTCAAAAATTATTATGTTCATGGCATCACTTGTAGAGTATTCTAATAGTTTAGATCATGGAGTCAGTGTTGTACGTATCGTACAATATGGGGCTACGTATCGTATCGTTTACAAAATACGATACGATACACCCCCTGTATCGTAAATGAGGGTGTATCGTACAATACATGCGATACGGGCCCCCGTATCGTACGATAGGGTGCGATACGGCCCGTATCGTACGATACGGGCTGATTTCTAAAAAGGGGGCTTGAACCCCATTTTTTCGAGTTTTTTTTTTATAAAAACCCACCCCTTCTTCATTTCTAATCTATAGATTGTACCGCCTTAGAGGGAAATCATCGATTTCCATTGTGTAATCATCGATTTTCACCGTGAAATCATCTATTAAACCATGGATTTGTGCATGGGTGGCTGATTCCCATTGGGAGGAAAGGGGTTTTTTTAAACCATGAAGATGAAGATGAAAAAGAATGATATTGTTATGAACCTAATAGGCACTCCATGCAATGTTGTAAAACGCGTATCGTAAGCCGTATCGATCGGGCTTTAAGATACGCAGTATCGTAACGTATCGTAACCGTATCGTAAATTTTTAAAAAATAATAATAATAAATCAGAAAAAATTTAAAAAAAATCGGAAAATTCATAAAAAAAATCAGAAAAAATTAAAAAGAATAAATTCGTCATAGAAAACATGTTTTAGTCTTTAGATAATGATAGACTTATTATTTTGCTAAATGCTATATATGTATTTCCTAAACAACCCCCCACCCCCCCTCCCCCGACACACACACACAATATATATATATATATATATATATATATATATATATATAATCTTATTGGTTCTATTTGTTATGACCCAAGCCTAACTCAATCAGGAATGTATTTAACTGGACCCTGATAAAATCTGAACCATCTAAGGTAACCTATAAATCACTAAACAGAACAGGGAAGAGTCTTATTAGCTAAATCTGGTTCCCACATGGATGAATCTGGGCCCTGTTAAAGGCTCCAGCATGTTCAAAGATATGGTAAAGTAAGTTTAGATTGACCCCCTAGATATCTTTACCTTATTATGGAGATCTGAAACTTTTGTTTTGTTGCTTGCTTTTCAGTTATATGTCTTTTTCTTCTTTCATTCGTATTGTCATTAACTTTCAGTGGAAGGGCTATGTGCTAACACAAATCTCCAAGTTCTATTTGTTTTTTTTTGTGGTTGTTATCATGTTATGTCATTTTGTCAAAAAGCTGTGTGAATTGTTGCAGGATGCTTATAGGTTGCAGTTGAAGCTTTTCCTTTATGAAGTGAAGCAGCAGCAACTGTTGTCGGGTGTTCGCAGTTTCTTGAAATTGTACACAACCATCTCAATTGGGAAGCTTGCGACTTACATGGAGGTGGATGAGTCAACTTTAAGGTAAGTTTCATGGTCCGTAGTAGAACCTATGACGTCCTGTAAAAATGGAGAAGAGTCTTAAACTCAGTGATAAACAGTGATGGTTTGTGCTGTTTTGGAGCAAATGACAATGCAACGATTGTAGGATGCCTGAATTTGTGAACCAGATTCAACTGATTAATGAATTATCATACATTTTGTTTTGATATTTCTGGTGCAGGACAATATTGATGAGTTACAAGCATAAAATGCATGTTGTTGGCAATGACGGAAAGGTTCTCTCAAATGCGGATATTGATTTCTATATCAATGAGGTATGTGGTTCAGTTTACGTAGATGTGATTACTGTGAAGCGCAAATATGAGAAATTTTAAACTATAAACACAATTAATAAACATAAACTGTTGTGGCTGCGAAGGCCTGTTTACTGAATTGATTAATTTGACATAGCTTACAATCGTTGTATGTCATTCATGTGCAATTCCCTGTACGAACTTGTTTCTGTTTGGCTTGCCACACTTGTTTTGTGCGAACTGTCGGTAATCACGTGGATACACCCACACCCACACCCACACCCACACAGGCACACACATGGACAAGAATTCATACCTGCTGGAGTTACCATTCTTTTGATGTTTTATAGATTCTTTTCATTATTGGGGTTGGGTTAGGCAAGGCTCCACCTTTAGTTCCTCTTGTGTATCTTCTCACGAACTGTAGGTACGGTGTAGTGATCATCCATAGTATGCCTTTTTCATGGTAGGTACATTAGATGTATTTTGTTCTTCATGTCTAATGATTTCTAGTCTAATGAGACATGATTATATTTTCTGATGATATGCAGTTATACATGGTTTCAATTGCTGGTGCCTGACAACAGATTGTTTATTTTCCTTTTGGGTTTAGAATGTGGAATGGGTCGTAAGGCTTAAGAGTGAATCTCCTTAGTTTTAACAGGAGTTGTTGCTACAATGTCTGCTAGCATATGAATTGCCGCCATTAAAGCCCTTCTACATCGTGTGAGCATGTGGGGTTGAACTGTGCACTGGGACATAGCAATTAATGAATGAAATAGTTGTGGATGAAGGAGACCATTGTGTATTATACCATGTACTGTATTCTTCTAGCAATTAATGAATGAAGTAGTTGTGGATGAAGGAGACCATTGTGTATTATACCATGTATTGTATTCTTCAACTTTTCTGCAGTTAACAAATCCATGACTTCTATTCTCAAATGATACTTGTTAATATTTGCTGACTGGTTGAGTTTTTTACCTCTTTAGGATACCGTACATGTTGTTGAATCCAAGTCAGGAAAGCACTATGGTGACTTTTTCTTGCGTCAGATTCTCAAGGTATGTCATCTTCTACTTTGCACAGCTGGTGCAAGTCATATCCACCTTGTCGCTTGTTCTTAACTGCTAATTTTGCCTCCATGCTATATGATGTCACTGTCCTTTCTGAATGCAAATACAAGTGCAAACATTCTTATTCTGGTTGTGCAGTTCGAAGAAATAATTGGTGAGATGGACAGAATAAAGCTGGACTGAGCATCTGTTCTGCAAGAGTCTTCTTTCAGGATTCCATACGGCGGCCTTGTTCTTCTGAAGCCACCTGTTCTTAGTTCTACCATTATTTTAGTTAACAGAAATATTTTGTTCTTCAATTTTGATGAGAAATCTTTTCCTTAGTTTCTCTCTCTTCTGTGTTCCTTTGAACCAAAATCCCTGCAATGTTGCTTGATTTTGTTGAAAATGCAAAATATAGTATGGTGTCGGCGGTGTTTGTGATGGATTCTCTCATGCAACGAATTCTGATTTCTGCTTTGAGCGCGCGGTTTTGTGGAGTCGTCGAATCCTCAAGAACAGGTTTTGGGAATGGCGGAGTATGCTGAGAGTGAGGTGTCCTTTTGATTTCATTCAATTTCATGATAATTTTCTACTATCAGCGCATGCATTCTCCGTTTGATTAACTCCCTCTAACCTACTAGTGGTGGGATATAAATGGATTGGATATTGTTTGTATTCATTTAACTGGATCTGGTGAAAAAATTCATATCCTATTATAGCGTGGAGTTTGCTGAACCCATCTAAATTTGGGGTCATATACTAGTGGATCCGGACTCGGTTTTAGGAAGTATGGACTCAACCCAACTCCAAATCCAAATCGCCTTACACAAGATCGGATCCAGATTACGCATTATCCGTTAAAACCAAAGTTGGCAAGGGCCCAACATGGAACTGGGTACATTACCTCATACTTGTTTGTGCCAGAGAATTGCAACCTGGAATTAAATCTATGAATGAGAACGGGTTCTGACTGGATCCAGTTCAAGGTTCAAACTAGTTCATATATGAACTAATCCAAATCCAAAAATCATGTTGTTGGGTTTCAGACTTAGATTCGGACCCGTGACAAGGCTGCAAGATGGACTGAAGCGAACTGGTAACTGGATCATATTTTCTTACAAAGCCTGGGTTACGAAGTCCGATTTATACATGGATAACGAATCAATCGAACCCATTTACAGCCCGAGTTAAGCCGTCGATCATGCATGTCTCTTGTTTTTTTGCATGGATCTGATTTCCCGGGATCTGTAACTCCTCTGTCCAACCCGACTCATTGTCACAGACCCAAACCCGAATATTGATTCGAACTCGGGTGCGCTCAAGCGGGTTGAATATCCGAGATCACTTGAAATTATTGGCGGTTGCAACTTGCAACGAGTCTGCAGAAGAAAGGCATCCGTTGGGGCCGTTGACGCGTGGAGTCATCTGACCCGTCAGGATAAGTAAAAGAAATCTGGACCGTCCGTAGAATTATGGAATCCTTGCCGTTGATTTTACGCGACCGGCTCCCTTAAAGCCACACCATTCCTTGGCTATCCTCACGCCCTGGTTTCATTCGGCTCGTCGGCGAGGGTTTCCACTGCTGCAAAGGTTGGCGGCATCATCTTCTGCGGTCATGGAGGCGGATCGGTGGCGCCGGAATCTCTCTTTAGTCTTTCCTCCTCGTGCCTCTCCTCTGTGAGTCCTGCTTCTTTTTTTTGTCCGGTCTTTTTTTTTTTTTCCTTTCTGCTGTCTCTTTGCTTTCTGTGTTTGCCGGTCGGCAGGTTTCATTTCCCGACCCTTGAATCGGATATTCTAACCTGTTTGCGTTCAGATCTTTGCAGATCTCCAAGTGTTGGCCTCCGTAATAAGGCTTTCTTTAGATCCATGTCGATTTGAAACTTTCTTCCCCTTTTTTTTTAATTTTTTTTGTAATTTTCTTTTATAAGCATGCCTTTTTTTTTCAATAATCGGATTCCATGTGAAATCTTCGTTTCTGCTAAAAATGTCTTGTTTCACCTCTTGCGTTTCTTGTAGTTCTGGTCTAAGCGTATCTAACTTGTCTTCCTTTCTTTCGATTTTCCTAGGAGCTTCTTTTCCTATTAAAGGTCTCGTAGTGCCTTTTCCCGGTCTGTACAACCAGTCTGGTTTCGTCAAAACTGTTCTTTTATGTTTTTTGTGATCACAACTGTTGAGATTGTTAACGGTTCCGCAAAATTTTCTGATGATTTTCTGAACTTTAGAACTTTGCAGTATGTTGTTTCAATTTCTTGTGTCTTATGCAAAAAGTCTGGTTTTTCTTCTGCTTTTCCCTACTTTACATAATTGTTACATGGTTTCTGCTCCTCATCTTTTTCCTTCGCCAGATAATGTTTTCCCCAAGTGTTGAGCCCTATGAAGTTAGTTCTGACTGCTTGCTGTTGATCGGCCAAGACAGAGTGTTTTGCTGCCATTCAAAGACTTGTTCTTGTTCCTTTTCTTGAAAATTTGCGATCTTTTTGGAAATCTCCTCTGTCTTCTTCATTGTTTTCTTAGCATGTGAGTTCATGATTCTCGTGAGCAGGTTATGTTCTTTATTGTTGTGGGACTTTTCCGTCCTTGTCTTACCCCCTTAGCAACTTTTTTGCCCCTGCCGTTGATATTCAGTGTATTAGATTTCTGATGGTGATTATTTTTCTTTGGTAGGTCTCGCCATGGGGGATTTTTCTTGCCTCAACATGGGGGAGTAGTTGGATAAAGGTTTCTGCTGGTTGACGGACGAAGCTGACGAGTAACGAGTTTGTCCCTCCCTTCCATCACGTTTTATGATCAAGTTATGTGGTTTTGAAGTCTTATCTATTTATACTGGATTTGATTACTTGGCATTCAGGTTCCATTGCTTCACTGGAGGCTTATTTACCTTTAAGATGTAGCGATTGGCGTCCAGGTTTGATGCCTGGAAAATGATGGTCCATCGTTCCTGCAAGGGTTGTTTGTGGATGTGTCTGTAAGGTGTCTGGATATATGTTATATGTCCTCTGTGCCTGGTCGACAAAAGCGGACGATGAGGGGATATCTGGTTTGGCAGGTGTGCCAGTCGTTGTGTGTTTTGAGGCTGTGCCTTTGCGGGTGCGCTTGCGGGCCAGCCAAAAAATTTAATAAAAATTTTCCTTTTTTTGGGGGAGGGTTTCGCAGGGCGTTCTTGCCCGGGCCCTCTCGTGTGCGTGTGTGCTGTCTCTCTCTCTCTCTCTTTCTCTCCTCTCTTCTCTCCCTTTCCCTCTCCCCTGCCAGTCTAATGCCATCGCGAATTCTGACCACTTCCAGACCCTATGTGGACTTCTCGAGTCATCTATCGTTCAGCGCTTCTCATCACATCGTGGTGCACAGGTATGCGTGTGTTTGTTGCTGTTGATCGCAAAGTTTCATTCTGCCTTATTTGGGAGCACAATGATTATCTTATTACACATTGAGTATTTAAGTTGGGTAAAATATGAAATTGTGGGACAATGCAGGCTTTTGCATATTCATTGGTTTTGAAAAGTCTATATATTATATCATGACCATATGAGAATGATGATAGATAAGCTCTTCAACATGGAGTTGCACTTCGATACCATTTTGTTCTTCAGTTTATTGTCAGGATAAAGATCTTGAACATGGTGTTGCACTGGGGCATTATTTTGTTTTTCAGTTCATAGTCAGGCATGCTAAACCTGTTCAACATACCGTGGCAATTGTTCCTCTTCGCTTCACAATCACGCAGCGTATGATAAACTGACTTGCACCGATTTTTGGGCCACCAATATTTGCCTCATGTTATCCTGAAAATGATTCTCGCATTCAGATTTGGTGCACGGTTCAAATGCACTCATCTTGGTTCACCATCTAATACTTGCCTTCATCTTGCTCATTGCTTTAGGGGCAAATTAAGGCTTTCATTTGTTTTTGCTTGTTGGCCCTTTGGTGCCCTTTGTTTTGTTGTATATTGTTTTGTCGTCCTTTGGTATTGGGAGCAAGTGGTCTTGGTGGCGCAGCACTTTGTAAATAGGAGGAGGATGATTGGACTTGCCGCGAAGCCGTTTGTCTCTTGGACTTGCTGCCGTGGCTGTTGCGGCAGTTTGTATTGCTGATGCTGGATCCTGATACTTGGAGTTGCTGCTATGGCTGTTAGGAGGAAAATGTATTTCTAATGCTGGATCATGATGCGTGGACGGTGCCTGCAGAAGGCGAAGGAGACCTGTCTGAGTAAATTTGCTTTTTGAAATGATCTGTATGTGTGAAGGGGCTGTGCTTTCGCAGGTGCCCTTGCGAAGGACCTGCTCAGTCTTTAATGAAATTTGCTGTTATTTTGGCGGGGGAGGGCTCACCTGGTCCTTGGGGACGCCTGTCTTCGGCTGCCCGTCCTCATGCTTTTTCTTTTTCCCTGTTACCTATTTTTTGATTTGCATACAAGAATTTGAGGATCATGATTTACTCAGGTTTTTTCGACCGTTCCTGCTCCTATAGTAAAAATTGTTTGCAGATTGAAGTTTGTACTTTCCCATGCCGAATGACTGCTACCATGTCCGTTTATTTGTAGGAACTGCCATCAGCTGCCTGTCGCACCGTCTTCACAAGATTCGAAACATTCATCAAGGAATAATTTTTTACGAATTCCATACGTGCTTGTGTTGACTATGTAAGATTCCTCAAAGGTGTTCTTGTGAAGCTACTGGACGGCTGCTTTGATAACTCTCCACTCCTCCTGCCGGGTGATTTTGCCTCTTTCGTCGCCGTAAATGCTTGCGCTGAAGTTTGGAGAGGGCGGGAGCCTAAGCTAGTCCACCAGAAATGGCCGTGTGCACGAGCTGATGGTGCCAAATAATATTCATCCAAAAGCCGAACTTTTACTTGATCAAACAAATCCCATATCTTCTACCAGTCGCGTGCTCAAGAGTTTGGATGGTGGAAATAATATGCTCTCTTGAAATGAGAAGTTTTACCTGGAATCCATGACCTGTGCCTGCCGTATGCTAGAGCGGATGAGTCAAATGACATGACTTATTGTAACAAAGTTTCTCTTGGTTTGGCGATTCTCATGTTTTGTAGCATGCATCAGACTGCTTATGGTTGAAAATGTATCAATTCTTTTATCAATTGATGTACCCCTTATTCGTAGGTGTCTTAGCCGCAACGTTCTCCACACTAGGATTCAGTCTGTTTAAGTTTTTCCAATAAAGCCGTCTTCTACCAACAATTATCTTCTGGGTTAGTTAGATAGTTAATCGGCATCTAGTGAAATGAGATACAGACAGCTCTAATGGCTTGTGTGACACTTGACATCTCACACCTGATGTGAAATCGATTACTTTTGTCGAGACACAAATTTTTCTTGGATTTGAGTTTGTTTAAATAAATGTCCAGCTAATTTTTCTTGTCTTTGCCACTGGTCATTTGATTGGATTTTAACTTGGATCAACTTAAAATGCGAAGATATTGGTACATGATACTTATTTAAGATTAAATCAGAATTCAAATCTGAATGGGTATCCAATTGGCTTTTTTTCTAAAACTAAATTTGAATCCTAATTTGGTTCGACGACATTTTTATTTCTGAATTCAATCTACTTTTTAAGAAGATGTTTTTGTTTTTTTAGATCGGACCTGTTTCTTTTTGAAGTAGTTCGATAAGCATTCACATGTCCTGTAGAGTTCTTACTCATGTCTACAGTATGGTTCATCCGACCGGAATATGAGCCGCTGAATGATCTCAATCCGGAATATGAGCCGCAGAAGAAAACATTGATCAAACCGATTCAAGAATAAAAGATGGATCTGTCCAGTAATATGCTGATCCATCAACTTGTTTGCCTTATGCGGATCGGCACATGCCTTCTTATTTCTTGTTCTAGATCTCGGAAAGTTAAGACATTTTTCTGAAAATTTTAAGCTGGAAAATTCTTTCTGTGTCTTATTGCGGCGCTGACTCTTTCCGGTTGTGCAAACTGGATCTACGGCCATCCCCAGTATAAATTGGTGGCTGTTCTTGCAAAATGGCAGTAGCTAAGCAACAAAAGTATATGCAAAGTGCACTGAAGTCTGAACGGAAGATATATTTCTTTTTATCAGCTCCTATAAGCTGAAACCACGCACGGATGAAACTTTTCAGGAAAAACTAACCTCCAGTGCTGTTTTTGTGCATGAAACGGGCTGTTATTAGATGCCCATGTTAGTATGACAATTTTTTCTTCATTAATCGGTCTTGGAGATTGAATTCCTTCCCAAAATCATGGCATATAAAGCCAGGATCAAGAAAACGAAAGCACATAAAAACGACAGGAGAAGAAAGGAAAGAAAAATCCGCCGTCTGTAATCGAATCAATGTCCAACTGGAGGCTGTCTGTTGGTTCTAGATAAGGATTGGGCAGGACCCCAAGAACAAATGCAGAAACAGTTTGCCTGAGGCAACCGCCATTTAACAGATTCCCATGCAGTGCTTATCCATGGAACCTATATGTAGAGCATGATACCTTCGGAGGGCGCTGTTTTAAAATTTCCATCGAGGAACGCGGTCATCCGTCATGGGACCGAAGGGGAGATGGTCGGCCATTGCTGTCCTGCCTCGCCTGCACAAGGCAAACGAAAAGGGCTTGGAGATTCGTGCATTCCGTGAGGTGGCTCGTCCGTAGGCATGAAAGAAGGGAGGAGTCCTCCATTGCTCGGCCTTGTTATCATTTTCTTGCCTTCCCTTCTTGATGCGGCAGCAGAAGCAAGGAAAGAAGGAAGAGGGGGAGTATGGCTGGAGGGTAGAAGATGCGGTGAGGAGGGCGAGTGAATTGCTGAAATGCCAGGCGGAGAGAGAGAGAAGCCGCCATCGCCGGCCTACGGAGCGCGACCGCTTCGTCTTCTCCCTCATCGTCTCCGGATCGATCACGGTACTCTCTCTCTCTCTCTCTCACAGTCGGATGTCTAATGCAGACAAACTGTTCATTGCTAGCTCCCTTTCTTTCTCCTCCTCTCTCTTTTGTTCTTGTTCTGGTTTCTGTTCTTTGTTCTTGTTTTTGTTTGCTAATTTTTTTGTTCTTGCTTTTCGTTTGTTTATTTTTTTCGTTTGTCGCTTTTATCTTTTTCTTTCGCCTTTGTCGATTAGTGGCGTCTTGTCACCAGATTCATTTCCGTTTTGTCAGCTCTCTCTCTCTCTCTCCTCTCCTCATCTCTCTCAAATCACATGGACTCGTGGTTTCGGTAGAATCAGAAATCTTGTATTATATTTTCTTGCTATCCACTGTTATTGAGGCCTTCCTGCATCGTTGGGACTCTAATTATCTACGTAGTTTCTGTAAGTTCATCATCTTATGTTTTCTTTTTGTCCAGCTTTTAATCGACAGTTTATCCAATTCGATCAAATCTTGTAAATTCTTTTTATAAATCCACTTTTTACATTTCTTCCCTAGGACCCACTTTTGCTCTTTTTCGGCAGACTAAAGATGGATTTTGGATCTTGGAGTGTCTAACTTTCTTGACCGAAAATTATAAGCCAGTTCGATCAAATCTTGTAAATTCTTTTTATAAATCCACTTTTTACATTCCTTCCCTACAGTGAGAACCCACTTTTGTTCTTTTTCGGCGGACTAAACCTTACCAGATTATGGGGGGAATATGGATTTTGGATCTTGGAGTGTCTAACTTTCTTGACTTCGCTCTTCTTAGCAGCTATGAATGACATCAGCAGATAAAACCAACCACATCGAATGACTTTTCTGTTTCCTACTTAAAGAGGTACACCGAGGTTCTTTCCATTGCTTCTTAAATTAAATAGCAATTGGTAGCTGGAACACAAGTGTTTCAAGGAACACCAAGTTCTTATCCAAGAGAACAAGTAGTAACAATGTTTATTATTTGTAGTAGATTTCTGATGATGATGCTTGATGCCTCAGCATCGTATGGGAGAGAAGAGGGACAAAAGTGTTCTGGTTTTTCGAGACTGATGAGTATGTCCTTTCTTTCTTTGATAAGTTTGATGGTAGAGTTACGTTGTTTTTGAAGTCTTTCCTATTTATACTGCAATTGGTTGCTTGTCGTTCAGGTCCACTGCATCACTGGAGACTTCGACTTCTTTGCCTTTAAGATGTATTAATTGAAGTCCAGGCTCGATGCCTTGAAATGTGATGTTTGTTCCTGCAAAAGTTTGTATGCGGATGTGTCTGTAAGGTGTTGGGATTGACTATGCCTGGTGGAAGAAACCAGAGGAAAAGTGGTCGTCTGCTCGTGGCTGTGCCTTTGCGGGTGCGCTTGCGGGCCAGCCAAAATAGTTCAATAAAATTTTTCCTTTTTTGTTGTGGGGAGGGTTTCTTAGGGTGTTCTTGCCCGGACCCTCCCTTGTGAGTGTCTTCTCTCTTTCTCTCTCTCTCTCTCTCTCACACACACACACACACACATACCCCCTTCTCTTCTTTGTGTGTATGAGCCATGTTTATTCCAACATCTTGTTGGAACTTGGAACCATTTTGTATGCTCCACTTTTCTCTCTTTAAGCTCTCCTTGTTTCAACATCATGTTGGAATCATTTTGAGTAATGCGCATGTGCTCTCTCTCTTCTCCATGTGTATGATCTCTGTTTGATCCAACATCTGTTGGAACCATATTGAATGATATTCCAATCCAACCATTTTGAGTAATGATGAATAGTAGCATATCTCCCTCCCTCTTTCTCTTTAATAGCTTTTGCCAATAGCACATGATCAGTAATATCCTGAGAGATTGGCACAACAACTTGGGCCTGCAGCTGGTAGGCGGCCAGTTGCATGTTCGAGTGTCTTGAGCATCAACTTTCTATGCTGCAAATGAAAAGGCACCAGTGTACAAGTTATAGCGCGTAATGAATGCCACTCTCTTCTCTCTCTCTCTCTCCTCAACCTCACCCCACTCTTTAATGGAATCTGCCATTTGAGAACCAACATGAATATTACCAAAGAGGTCCACATAAAGACTTGGGCTTGTGGCTGGTAGGCGGCCAGTCACTAGTTTGATCATCATCTTTCTATGCTGCAAAACTGGTGCACTAGTTTGAGCATCATCTCTCTCTCTCTCTCTCTCCCTCTCTCTCTCTCTCTCTCTCTCTCTCTCTCTCTCTCTCTCTCTCTTTAATATCTTGTAATAGATGAAAACAATCACACAAATTTTGTTGACGCATCACATCGGTGCTGCACAAGTTGAAGAACATTTGGGGTGTCACTGCATAATCATCAAAAGCAACATTGGACCTTGGAACGTGGGACGAAGAAGGGAGACTTCATCGCTCGAATGGTGGGACCTCCTTTCATTCGCGTGGAATGCCATCGCTAGTTATGGCCATCGCAAGACCCTACACATACTTCTCCAAACTTCTCAAGTTCAGCACATTTCATCACATCTTGGTTTACAGGTATGAGTATGCTTCTAATTGATGGTTGCAATCTGACTTAGTTGAGAATGCACTGAATTTATGTGCAATGAGTATTTAATGATTTAAGATAAGTTTGAAATCGTAGGATTATTCAGACTTCTTGCATCTTCATTGTTTTCGAGAACATTTGATTATATTTTAGAGCATGTGGTAGCACACATAGTAACGATGATAGATTTGCTCCTCAACATGAAATTGCACTTCGATACAATTTCCTTCTTCTGTTCATAATCAGGAATGATAAAGATCTCGAACAAGGAGTTGCACTTGCCTGTTCATAATCGTGCATGATAAATCTGTTCAACATATATAAAGTTGCAGTTCTTGTTCTTCTGTTCATAATCACGCACGGTATGGTAAACTAACTTGTTTGGTCCTTTGGCGTTGGGAGCAAGTGATCTTGGCGGCGCACCACGCCTATCCATAGGAAGATGTTGCTCGATGGGAGTTGCGGCTAAGGCCTTTGTAAGCATGTACGTGGAGCTTTTGATGATCTTCTCTTGGAGTTGCTGCCATGGCTGTTCGATCACGGTTTTTGCTGTTATATTGAGCAGCTTGAACTTTGGAATTTCCCGAGCCGAATGACTGCCACAATGTCCAATCATTTGCAGGTTGGGGAGAACAGCCGCTATGACCTGCCTTTGGAATCGTCTTCAGAAGAATGGAAACATCATCCAAAGAATAATTCTTACGAACTCTTAGGACTCCGCCTGCCTGGTAATCTTGCCGCTACAATCGCCGTGTAGGACATCTGCAAACTCTTTTAAGTTTTTCTTCCATCTTGTACTTGGTAGGATTTTAACTTTTTTTTTTTTCTTTTTCTTTTGTGGGTTGACCCCTCGGCTGTTCTTGAATGGGTTGCTTTACCTTGTTTGCATTCAGGTTTTTGCAGATCTGCAATCTTTTGTGTTGGCCGGTCGGCTGTTCTTATTTTCCGGCTCCTGAATGGGTTGCTTTACCCTATTTGCGTTAAGGTATTTGCAGATTGGCAGATTAATATTGCCATATGTTAATAGGTTTCATAAGAGTTATTTTGTTTTTGAAGTCTTGTCTATTTATACTTGTAATTCAGGGTCCATTGCTTCACTACTGGAGGCTTCTTTTTGCCTGTGCAAGATGTAGCGATCGGCGTCCTTGTTTGGCTCCTGGGAAATTGTGATCTATTGTTCCTAGAAGGGTTGTTTGTCAGACTGTAATTAAGACGTTGAGAACGTATGTCTGTGGATGAGGAGATGTCTGGCTTTGCATGTGTTCTTGTGGTCGTGCGTTTGAGGCTGTGCCTTTGCGGGTGCGCTTGCGGGCCAGCCAAATTATTTAATAAAAATTTTCCTTTTTCTTGTGGGGAGGGCCGCGGGCGTTCTTGCCCGGGCCCTCTCCTCTGCGCCTGTCCTCTCTCTCTTCCCCTCCCTCTCTACTTTGTCTCTATGAGCTTTGTTTAACCCAACATCTTGTTGGCACCATTCCAACATTTTAAGTAATTTGTGTTTTTGCTCTCTTAACATCTTGTTATGGGACCAAAAATGTTAGTAGCATTTCTCTTGTACATTCAGTGACTTGTTCTTATTCAATTTTGTTCATGCATTTCCATTTTGTCGACCCTCTCTCTGTCTCTCTCCTCTTTGTGTGTATGATTTCTCTTTGTTCCAACATCCAATTGAAACCATTTTGCGCAATGTTGAAGATGTAATCTCTCTCTCTCTCTTTCTCTCTCTAAAGAGGTTGGTACAACAGCTTAGGCCAGTAGCTGGTAGGCGGCCAGTTGCTGGTTTGAGTTTCAAAGTGTCATCCTCTTGTGCTTTAAACAGGAGGGCACTGAAGCACATTAAGGGTGTTACTCCCTAAGTACCCAAAACAGACCCTTGAAAGGAGAGGAGGGAGAAGGAGGAGGCTTAACCCTTTCCTTGGAATTCCATTCACAGGAGTTACCGTCATGAATTGTGGACATCACAAAACCCTACATGCATGGACTTCACAAAACATCTGTCATGCACCAGAGCTCTTCGCATCCTGCTGCACATGTATGCCTATCTTTCGTTGTTGGTTGTTGGTTGCAATGTTTCGTTTTTCATTATTTGAGGGCAACACTGATTATCTTAAATGCAATGAGTATTTAATGATTAAGTTTGAAATTATAGGATTATTCTAAGTTTTTTGCATCTTCATTAGTTTGAGTTTATATTTTGTGGTATGTTGTAACACATATAGCTATGATGATAGACAAAGCGCTTCAACGTGGAGTTGCTCTTCGAGACCACTTTGTGCTTCAGTTTATAACTAGGCATGACAAACATCTTGAACCTGGAGTTGCACTTGAACTTGGGCATCGTTTTGTATTTAAGTTCACAATTAGGCATGATAAATCTGTTCAACGTGCAGTTGCATTTTGAAACATTTGGTTGAAACTTGATCCATTTTCTTGTATGGAAGAGTTGGTGAAAGTTGATAAGTTCCAGACGGATGGTTGTGTTGCCGTTGCACCAATCTGTTTTCTAACAACTTGTGGATTTCTTCCTTCTACTCTTTGCTCATTCGGAATATTCGTAATTGTTTCTTTGTGGTTGTTGTGTTCTTCACAGAAATGCTGCAATGAAGTTTAGAGAGAGAGAGGGAGAGAGGGCAAGCTACTCCATGTACAATGGCTGTGTGCACGACAGTGGATAATGATGCAAATAATATGATCAATAAAAGTGAAGAAGTTTTCTTGCTCAAACGAGTCTCCTGTCCTCCACCTAATGCACCTCACAGTTTCATGTTACAGAAGCGCTGCAGTGAATTTTAGAGAGAGAGAGAGAGAGATATCCCAAGCTAGCCCATCTACGATAGCCGTGTGCACAAGAGCGGATGATCGATGCAAGTAACTATGTTTTATTGCAATAAAGAAGTTTTTTACTTGGACAAATGAATCTCACGTCTTCTACTTAATGTATCTGATCGTTTCCTGATTGAAGTATATCTTATATTTGTTAATGGAAGGACGCTTCTGGGCATGCTTGTCTCTTAAGCAACAGTGTCATGTTTTGATGTTTTCCATGGATCGATTGCAACTTTTGGTAGCCGATCGAGGACGTGTGCTAGCCAAGAAAAGAAAAGAGAGCATATGTTGTCCAACTGAGGCTTCGAAATACTTATTCGCAAGATTAAGACTGATCGAGAAAATTTTGCACTGAGAACAGTAATATTAAAATCTGCCCCAAAACTCAGCAGTTCTCAATGCCAAACGGCTCCATGGCGCAGCTGTTTTTCAATAAGACCTCATTTAGTATTAATCATCTTCTGCTTCATCGCGATTGTCTAACCCAATATGCGATTGAAAATAATCGAAGAATGATTGAAATTAAAAGATGAACCAAACAATGTGTGGTCTCGTTGATGAAGAGGAAACAACTTTAGTGATTTTGTGCTCATGATTGCCGCTAATGCCAGCTTATCGATTAGTTAGATTAAAAAAAAAATGACCTCAGTGATCTCTTAGATTTTTCATATGTTCAGACAGACAAATTTAACATTAGGTTGCTATCTAATAGTTGCCACTCAAAATAAGGGAAAGGGCAGATACACAAGTGGAAATTTCCATTCCTTTTTCTGTTTATTTTAAGTTGGAAAATTTTGCTCTGTGTGAAGTAGATCTACCTCCGTTCCCATTATAATTCGGCTGCTGATGTTGCGAAACAGCCGTAGCTTAGAGGGGAACTAAAAGCTAGGCAAGGAAAGCACTGGAGGCTTCACTGAACGAATGAAAAGTTTTTATCAGCTCCTGCAAGCTGAAGCCAAGCACGAAATGAAAATTTTCAGGAAAAAATGACCTCTAATTGTCGTTTGTATGTATAAAACGCGCTATTATCAGATGCCCATTTTCTGCTACGCTATCATAATTTTTTCCTTCAATAACCAGTGTTTGGGATTGAATTCTTTTTTCAAATTCAGGGCCTAGAAAGCTAGGATTAATAAGAAAACGAAAGTACTCGAGAAGAAAAGAGAGAAAAAAAAAGAGATGACTATGCCATGCCTGTGCTATGCTCTGTAATCGAAGCAATCTCCATCAGGATGTCTGTTATGAGAAGTTAGTGACTATGCCATGCCTCTGTGACACTAGTCAGGGCAAGTCATCTGCTCGGGTTCCTCAGCTGCCATACAAGTGTTGAAACCACACTGATGCAAGCAAGACTAGTGAATCTTCTGAAAAAGAACAACATGAGGAGCTCAAATTGGCACACACTTTCTTCTTCTTTCTCTACATGAAAACTTTTTAGTGCCTTGATGTTGCGCTTCTTAGGCCACTTCTGAATTCTCGAGTATCTCCATATAAGAGTTATTCTTGATGGTCATAATGCTGGCAGGATTCACGAATAGCGTCTCGCCGTGGATTGCCTGTTTGATCCTGCTTGTTTGAGTATCCTTCTCCATCAATTTGGCGGCCCATGAAATCGGTAGAGTTATGCCGTTTTCCTTCGCCTTAGAATTCATCTTCAGGATCCGAAGAACAAATGTAAGGCGGTTAAACCAAATGTTTATCTGTGATCTTTAAAAAAAAAAAAAGATCTGGACTTATCCAAAACCAGTGCTTGTCTATATATAGAGGATGATTCAGTGTAAGAAAGAGGTAGAAATTTATGAGGCGTTCAGACTTCGGGAAGAGGAGGAAGTAATTCTTACACGGTGTTTCTCCACTGTGAGATGCTCGTCCCCGTCCAGACGCCAGAAGCCGATCGACCATCTTTGTCTGCAAACAGGGTGCACCCCTTCATCTCCCACAGTAAAAGAACAGAGGTAAGATCCTGCAACTCAATATTCTGTTACAAATTAACTTGACATGAACGTATCCAATGGGTGTTTGAAACCCAACATATATCTCCTGCAGGGTGAAGAACAAGAACTCCAAATGTCAAAACAAAGGCTTAATAATCAAATGGAGAAAGGCCATGAAAAACTAAATTTAGCTTCGTTTCTTTGAACAAGCTTTTGCGGTTTTCTTTTTTTCTTGTCGTGGTCAACTCGTTCTTTGGTCTTGAATTGTCCAGTCTGGTTGTTTTACCCCATTTCCGTTCTGATCTTTGCAGATCAGTTCAAGTTTTTGGTTGTCCGGTCGCCCACGGTTCTTATAATGGGTTATTTTAGCCCGTTTGCGTTCAGGTAGTGGCAGACTCGCAGGTTCTTCCCTTCTAGCAAGCTTTCCTTCACATTTATTTAGATTTGGAGCTTATTTCCTCCTATTCTTTTTGCAATTAATTTCTTGTATAAGGCTGGTTTAATTTCTTTTATTAATGATGCTTCTCGGAGAAAGATTAACCCCATGAAGTCATTTCTTGCTACTCACTGTTGATCGGCTAAATAAGTAGAATGGTTTCTTGCCGCTAGGAGACTTGTTCTTGCTCCATTTCTTGAAAATTTATAATCTCTTCCCGAAATATCCTGCGTCTTCTTCATTCTTTTCTCAACATGTAAGTTGATGATTCTCGTAGGCATGCTATGTTCTTTGTTGATGTGGGACTCCTGTATCCTTGTCCTCTTCTAATCTTTAGGATCTGTTTGCTTCGTCATTGATACTCTTGTCCAAGATTTTGATTGTGATTATTTTTCTCCAGATGGTAGAACTCCTCATGGGGGATCGGTCATGCCTAATCAACGTGGGGGCTGGAGGAGTGGGATAAAAGCGTCTGCTGGTTGAAGGATCAGACAAGACAAGTTTGTTCCTCCTCTCTATAACATGTTTGACAATAAGAGTTATGTTGTTTTGAAGTTTTATCTAGTATTTATACTGGATTTCGTTACTTGGTATTCAGGGTCCCATTGCTTTACTACTGGAGGCTTCGTTACCTGCAAGATATAGCGATTGGCCTTCCATGTTTGACGCCGATGGGAAATGACGATCCGTTCCTCTGTTCCTGCATGTAGATGTTGTTTGTGGATTTGTCTGTAAAAGTACAAGAATAACTATGTTCATATGGTTTCTGAACCTGGTCGACAAAGGGGGAGGATGACAGGATGTATGGCTTGGCATGTGTTCTTGTGGTCGTGTGTTGGAGGCTGTGCCTTAGCGGGTGCGCTTGCGGGCCAGCCAACATATTTAATAAAATTTGTCCTTTTTCTGTTGAGGGAGGGTTTCGCAGGGCGTTCTTGCCCGGGCCCTCTCTTGTGCGTGTGTTCTCTCTCTCTCTCTCTCTCTCTCTCTCTCTTATATATATGAGCTTTGTTTGTTCCAACATCTTGTTGGCACCCTTTTGTCTTGCATGCTTTTGCTCAGCTAACATCTTGTTAGAGAGCCTGACATGTTATTTGCACTTTGCACTCTCTCTCTCTCTCCTTTTTTAATAGCTTATGGGAGTTGAAGAATCTTCGGCCTTCGCTTAGATGGTGGGAACTCCTTCCCTCATACAGATTACCGTCCCAAAATGGATTTCTCCAACAATCCCATCACATCATGGTGCGCAGGTATGCATGTCATTCCATTTGTTAATCACAAGATTTTCTTTTGCCTTTCTTGAGAGCAACATTGATTATCTTATATGCAATTCGTATTTAATAACTTAAATTAAGTTTGAAAGTGTAGGATTATTCAAAGTTTTTGCATCTCCATTGGTTACCAAAAGGTTTGTTCATATTTTATAGTATGTGGCAGCACATATGGTTAGAATGAGAGATAAGCTCTTCAACACGGAGTTACCCTTCGAGACCACTTTGTGCTTCAGTTTACAATCAGGCATGATAAAGATCTTGAACATGGAGTTTGCAGTTGAAGTTCCATGTTTTAAAATATTTCTGAAACGGGGTTGTGCAGTTGCTATTGAAAACTATGGATCTGACATGCTATGATCTTAGATCTCGGGGTCCAAATTAGTTATGCGTTTTCTAAGCACTGAACCGAGCATAATCTTCTGCTTGTCTTTTTCTGAATTTCGGGAAATGGGTGTCCCACTGGTTCGCCTGTTCACATTTTTTTGTTCCCCTGTTTATCATCTTTTTCAGTTTGAATGATTCACACACGCTGATCACCTTTTCTAATTTGTAAGATTGGGACTACTTGTCCAGCAACCGGAGGCTGGCTGTGTTTCTGATGCACCAAGCTGTTCTGTAACTGCTTGTGGATTTCTTGCTTGTACTCTTCGCCCATTCGCAGAATTGATCATTGTTTCTTTGTGGCTGTTGTGTTTTTTCACAGAGATGTTGCAGTGAAGTTTAGAGAGAGAGACAGAGGCCAAGCTAAAGGCGATAACGGTGCTAGCGATAAGGAGGCAACTGGCTGAACAAGTTACTATATTTATCGACTACACAGAAGATAATGAAGCAGCTGTCAAACAGGGAGGCGTCGAAGTGTAGAGCTTGATCTATACTTAGAATTTTTGTGAAGGCATTCGTGTAATTTGTTTTTGCATTTAAAAGGTTTGTTCTAACTCCTAATCCTCATTCAGAGGGGGGCGATTTTTTGTATTCTTTGATCCATAGTGAAAAACTCTGTACGACCGTGGATGTAGGAGAAATTTGTCTCCGAACCACGTAAAATCCTTGTGTCGTCTTCTTCCTTCTCTTCTTCTGTTTCTTCTCTTGGTATCATAAGTGAGAGAAAGAGAGGGTCTCGTTCTTAGCTTCTAATCCTTGTGTCGTCTTCTTCCTTCTCTTCTCCTGTTTCTTCTCTTGGTATCATAAGTGAGAGAAAGAGAGGGTCTCGTTCTTAACTAGAAGCGCAACAACTAAACAAGGAAATTTTCAGGTGTAACGATCGAAACAATCCTTGTAATTGAGGAAATAATCTTGTTGGTTGTTGTAATTCGAATATAAATAAAGGAAGATCAAACGACATGATTTATTGGAGAAGTTTTCTTGGTCAAACGGGTCTCATGTTTTCTACCTAATGCACCTGAGAGTTTTGTGTCACAGAAAAGCTGCAGTGAATTTTAGAGAGAGAGGGAGAGGACAAAGTGGAATTTCATTGATGAAAAACAAGTTCGGCTGACAAGAGGTCACCAAGAAACAAAGGCAATCGAACCAAAGAATAAGGGCAACAAAAGAGAAAAGACACTGAACAAAAACAAGTGTAAGGAGAGAGAGAGAGAGAGGGAGCCCAAGCTAGTCCATCTACAATAGCCGTGTCTACAAGAGCGGAAGATATATATATATATATATATATATATATGATTTATTGAAATGAACAAGTTTTGTACTTGCTCAAAAGAATCTCATGTCTTCTATCCTAATGCATCTGGTTGTTTCGAAGTGTATCTATGAGCATACCCCAAAAATAGGGCAAATTCATGAAATACTTTAACAAGTGTTTTATGAATGTAGCTCACTTTTTTGGGCAGTTTCATGAAACAACTGTTGACAAACCGATCTCACAATTGATACATATCGATCATTTTTGACAAGCTATACGTGTGAAGGCCTCTCGTAACACCTCAACGCTATTCCAAGTCTACAGGTTTGTGGAAATCGGTGGTGACTTTGGTTCATTTTCAGAATTGTATGTTAATGCATGAATTTAATGTGCGTCGAGCCGTTGTAGGTAATTAAATGTCTCTATAAGAAAATACAGTATTTTTGAAAGACAAGTTTTCTTATTTTATGTTTAAAGAACATTATGTGCTTGTTTCAAGAAACATGTACCATTATGTATGACATTTGATTGTCATATTCGAAAAATAATATTTATAATCATGCTATGTTTCCTAAAATAAGGACAAGGTGTTTATGAATAATGTGCTTTAAGAATCTGTGTAGTACAATATATTCTTATCAAACTGGATGAAGCAGTGTTCTAAGAAGTTGGAAAATTTTTTTCTATGTGAAAACTGGATCTACAGCCATTCCCAGTGGAAACTGGTCGGAGATCTTGGAAAACAGCCGTAGATAAACCAAGCACGACTGAATTTTTTCAGGAGAAAATTAACCTGTAATTGCTGTTTGTATGCGCTATTATCAGATGCCTGTTTTATGCTATGACAAATTTTCCGCCATTAACCGGTGTTTGAGATTGAATTTCTTCTCCAAATTCATGACCTAGAAAGCTAGGATTAAGAAAAGGAAAGTACACAAGAAGAGAGGAAGAAAAGGGAAAGAAGAGGTCTCACGAAGATTCCTTTGCCAAATTTATACAACTACAATGATCAATCTACGCTCTGTAATCGAAGCAATGTCCTTCAGGCTTCTGTCATGGGAAGTTAGTGACTATGTCATGCCTCTGTGCCTCTAGTCAGGACAAGTCATCTGCTCGGATTCTTCAGCTGCAATACAAGAGTTGAAAGCACGCTGTGATGCAAGCAAGACTAGTGAATCTTCTGAAAAACAACAACATGAGGAGCTCAAATTGGCACACACTTTCTTCTTCTTTTTCTCTACACGAAAAGTTTTAGTGCCTTGATGTTGGGCTTCTAAGGCCACCCAGATTCTCAAGCTTCTCAATGTAAGAGATCTTCTTGGTTGTCACAATGTTGGCAGGTTTCACAAATAACTTCGCATCTTTATGCATCATGTCCTGTGGATTACCTGTTTGATCCTGCTTATCCGAGTCTGTTTCTTGATCAACTTGCCAGCCCATGAAATCAGATAGAGTCATGCCATTTCCGCCACCTTCCACGGAGTTGATTTTCTTGACCTTTTCTACAGTATTTGGGGGCTTACCAGGGCTATTATTCTGATGGGCAAGTGAAGGGTTTCTTGTGAGAGAATCGACAAACAGAACATCATCTATTCGTGATAGGACCGTGAATGCTAGGCTTTCCAATACTCTGGAGTAGCTCTCTATTATAGAATGGCCAACATCCTGCAAAGCAAAGAACAAGAGCACTGAATGTTAACAAAAATTTAATTATCAAGGCCATGAGAAACAAAATTTAGCACGGTTGCTTTGAACTTACTTTGTTGTATTGGATCTTGCTGATATCAAGCGCAGATTGAGGAATTCCTGGAAATCTCTGCTTAAGGAGAAGCAAAATGGTTTCTGCTCTTTCTTCGAACTGCTCTCTTTTTTCCAAGCTTACAGCAGAACCCCATGATGATTTTCCATCCTTGTTGTGCATCTTTCGTTGCCAAATTATCACCGAGGCTTCAATCCTATTCATCAAGTCCAAAATTTTATGCTCTGTGGAGAGGTCAATGGTGGAAAGAAAGTGTAGAGGATCGAAGCTATCCACTGTGATACTTCGATATATTGAATCGCCTAAGCTTGCTCGTCCATTCTTACCATCAAAAAGGGAAACAAAGCTCGGTTAATCAAATTGTTGTCATCTTATGTTATCTGTAAAGAAATTATCTTTCACGCAAAAGCATCTTCATCTTCCTAAAATGGGTTATTCAGGATTATTTGATAAACTCCATAACCTTGTTGGTACTACAAATGTGATATTGTAAATTTCAAGAATAAGGTACTCCTGCCATCTTAAGCAAATCTGCAATTAAAGATGGCAAATTTTTCCCAGAAAGTCAATACCTTTGGGAGGGATTCGATGTACGCTTCAGGAATCTCCATTTCGGTGAGCACCTGCGCGTTGATGGCCATTGCTGCCTTGAGGACTTGGTTGACGGAGTCCTTCTGAAACTGAAGCCATTTTCTTGATATATCGGACAATCCCTCGGGGGGAACTCTTGGTTTAGGAAGCCACCATTTGTCTCCCTGTCTCTGCTGGGCACTCCCTTTATCTGCTTCTTCTTGGTCTCTAGAAACATACCAGAACTCATTCCGATCTTTGAAATTATCAAGGTACTCCTGCTCAAAGCCAATATATGTTGGTATTTCAATCCATGTCGACTTTTATTCATAAAATGGACTAACCATGAAAAAGATGAAGAGAAAAATTGAGTTTTTCATACTATTAGCATGGCATCAAGTTTTCGAAGGGCTGGGATATTAACAAGCAAGTCCTTCCGCTGACGGGTCACCATTACCTGCACACAAGACGCACGAGACGTTTAGAACCATTACAAATGAATCGACTGCAACCAAGTTCAATGGATGCAGTGATCTGTGGCCATTTTAATCAGATTTAATCGAACAGTCTCTCAGCAGAGAAAAACATGATTGATAGTTGGTACTGCTGATGACGGAGACGGGAAAGAAAATGAAGTTTCGAAATTTTTGTATCATTTTAATGCAGTAGCAATGTTCTGAGGGAACAGACTTCTGGGAGGAGTTTGAGAATTTGCAGAATTTTGCTGCTGATATATTCTGAAGGAACATTATGTTCAGGAAGAACAGGTACCCACCTCCATGCTAGTCCCATCTTTAGCTATCTGCTGCGAAGGAACAAATTCCACAATGTAATCCGTCACAGACAATAGCCAATCAACTTCCTTCTTCCATCTTGCTTTTCTTTCCGCAGACATGGGCTCCAACCGGTATTGTTCTCCAAATACTGAAGCTGCTTGAAACAGCAAAAATCGAACTACGGATTCACGAACGCTAATAACGACGATGACAACATGAGATGGTGTCCTACGAGGAACTAACCTGCCAAGTTGGTGATTGCATTGGACAGGGCTAATGCAGATGAAACTCCCTTTCCACCTCCAGACATGTCTTCACCTAACAGCAACTTTGCAAATCGTTCCTTCATCAAGTCAATGTCTGCAAAAGATTCGTAACACAGTAAAAGAAGCATTATTGAGAAAAGAATCAGCAATTTCTGCATTGGGAAAGTGTATAGTACATGTGCCAATAGTCTTGCTATTGTAATCAGGTGTACCAACAAAATAAAACCAACTTCTGGTGTTCCTTCTCTTTTCTCTCGTGAGATTAATGTACTTGCCTGATGGCGGCCGGTCCTTGCTGAGACCATCCTTGCCAAGTCTTGATTTTGGCGCCTCGTTGGTAGTTTTCCGCAGAGAAGATCCTAACTGACCATCCGATCCTCTGTCCGAAGGCGACTTTGATCCTGCACTCCTGAACAGCAGCTTATCATCCACCGCATTACTGCTAGGTTCGAACACCAAACTGTGTGCTTGCCTGCCTTCAACCATCCCCTTCTCAAACATCTTCTATCGATCAAAAGCAAGACCGAAGACTAGCCTACTAAAAGCAAATCTCCAAGACCAGACCACCATTTCTCTCTGCTTGAATTGGCATAAGGCGCTGTATCAACTCAACCAACTTCTTCTCTCCTTTTCGTTTTTCCTACTTCATTCCCTTCATCCCCTCAAAACAGCTAATGGTGTGCATGTACAGAGAGAGACAGAGACAGGGACAGAGAGAGACTGCGTGTTTGTCTGCTGGAAGAGGAAATGGAGTGGAGAAAGTTTTCTTCCTTTTTCTCTCCTTCTGATCTGTTGTGGGGTGTAAGGCTGGAAAGGCTGGCAGGGGGATGTGAGAGCCACTAATGCCATTTGGTCGGCTGGCTGTGCAGAGAGAGGGAGAGAGAGAGATCTTAGGGGTTGACTTGCCTTTTTTGAGCCACCTCAATTACTGAGAAACCTCTTGAGACCGTTGGCTTTCCTCGTTTTGATGAGAGAATCCCCCACCATTGATTCTTTGGGCGTTGGTTTTTTTGGGAGGTTACAGAGCAGCACTCTCTCTATGTGATCCTCTCGGCTCTTCCTCCTTCATTTTCTGGTTGGCAACAAACGTGGCAGCCACAAATCTTCCCAGATAGGCATAAATCAGCCTCCCCAAGAATCAATTGTAATTAATACAATTTTTTCAAAAGAAGGATAGAATCATGCCTGCTTATGGTGAGCCGGCCTCCAACTAAGGAAATGTTGGCGGTCCATGTCTTCATCTGTTGCTCTTAGGACCGGCCCTTCTTTCAAAGTTAGGTGTTCTATGAACGTGCTGGTAACTCACTCGAAACAGCAGATTTTGTCAATAGTGAGACGGCAGACATGCTGGTCAAGTTTCTGAGGGTCCCAGGACGAGAATTGGTCAAGAAGGAACATGATGGCAGTGGCCTGTTTCATCTAACAGAAGGACAACGTGTGTGTATATACATATATTAAACAGAAAATCATCCATTGTCTCACGCCACCGATACATTGCTTTGGAAGGAACTAACGATACATTGCTTTGGAAGGAACTAACTATCTGAGCTTTTCCTGTAGTTCAACACCCAAATCAATGTTTATTAGACGTTCGTCAGTCTGTATTGCCAAATATGCAACATATTGGCCCCTCCTCGGCAGATCAAGAGCAGCTTTTAGTATTTTATTTTCTTAAATTAACAATTTTAAATGCTAATTCAAGCTTGTGGGACTGCTTCTTTGTAATCTTTCCACAAAATGATTCATCTCTAACCAATGTTAATAATAGCACTTTTCAAAAGAATTACCAATAGACAAGATCAAAGAACAGTAATTCAGATTCAAAATTTAATGAACCATAACTTTCTTTAGACAATCGGATCTTTTTTACAAGCTATGCTTGAACATAGGCGTTGCTCTCTTTCTTTTTCTCTTTCTTCAAGTTTAAACGAAATGAAGTGCACCTGAAACCTTTCAAATTCTTTTAGTTTCCGCAGAGCCGTTTTTCTTGTCAGGCATCACTTGTAACTTCGGAATGGCTCGGCTCCATTTTCTCCTCACACACTTCGGCTGCCAAGGAATCTGCAGAGTGGAAGAAAGATGACATAAAAAGCATCTACTTTCCAGTTCAAACAGTTCAGCAACCTTTATATGGTGTGCTTCGCTTTGCCAGAGAGTTTGCTTTTTCTCGTGAAGTGAAGCGATAGCTCCAAAAAGTTACTGTGTCCTATCAGACGAAAAAGCTTCCAAAATAAAGGCAGCAACTTGCAGTTTGTACCAAGATCTCTTTTGGAGGAATCTTAGTCCTCAAGTATTCATTAGTTAGCAGTTTTTATGAATTTTCAAGTGTCTGTTTTTATATGAGAACGAGATAACAAGTGATTAAAAAGGCTCCCCATCTCCCACTCTAAAGTTTTGAGCTACACTACACTTGTCAACTAAATATCATCAACTCCAATGTTTACTATTTAGGAGAATAACATTCATGAGAATTGAGTCAATAATAGGAATTTTATGCCATCACTTGACCAGTTATGCTACATCCTTTAAGTTTTTCAAGTATCTTTTTTATTGTTGTTATTCATTAATTGAAAAGAAAACATAAAAAACATCTATTTGTTGTTTTTTTATTGTTATTATTGTTTTTCAAGTATCTTTATAGTTGTGTTTGTTTCACTGTGGATTAAAGATCCATGGTACCTAAGATCTTAGATCCATGGATTTAAGGTGGGACCAACCTCTCTCCCCCCTTCTAAATTTATGGTTTTTAACATATAGCATGAATATAAAATTCATGTTACTGAAATTGATCTAAAAAATTACAGGTTTTTGTGCAGCCTCAAATCTTCCATCCAAAGTGGGGAGGAAAAAAAGGGGCTGGAAAAGGTAGTCTGGAAGGTTGAAATTACTGTTTATGTGTGTTTTTCAACGCTCTTTCATTTTTATGATTCATCCATTTTAGGTTGGAAGAAAATTATTGTCAAAACCCTAAAAAAAAAATCAGTTTTTGAAAATAATCCGTCTTCCACGCCTTTTTCTAACCCATTTCACACCTTTTGGCAACTTTAGCGAAACAGTTTTAGAAGTCCATAACGGTGAATTGGATACTTCTTTGAGAGAAAGTGCCATCAATGAGTAAATTAATTTCTTTTCCTTTGAAAAGCCTGTCTTGCAAAGGTAATTAAATTTACTCAGAAACGCTCCAATTGAAAAGCATATTAATTTGTGAGATTTTCTTTTCTTGTAAAATTACTTGTATGGAAATTATCTTTTTATGTTCAAATGTTTCAGATCTGTCTAAAATCATGTTCTGCACTTGATTTGTTTGTCAAGAAAGATACTAGACTCTTCGTTATACATCAAGTTCTTAAGAACGGAAACTGCAAGCGTTTAGTGTTGGACGCGTGTGGAGCCTGAGCATAGGCTTCCTCCTTCTTTGTAGCCTAAGAGTGGTCATAACCATCCTAAGGGGCATAGTATAGCTGGTCGCGCTGGTAAAAGCATGATCATTAATTCAATTCTTGTGGATTCTATTCATCTGAATTGCAAAAAGTGGTAGGCGCTACTCTTGAAATGAATGCTATAATTGTAAGTTTACATAGGTCCCAATGCAACTTTGGACGCCGAGGCAGGAGGAAAGAGGTCAAGCTTTGACCTCTCATCAATGCAATAAGGTTCCTCCTGCTCACCCAAAAAAGATGGCTAATATCCCTTGTATTTATATAAGGTTCTTATTGAAAAGCCATGAATTTTAGAAGACTTAGGTGGTTCTGACACTAAATACATGTCTATAACCCATAAGGAAGGAGTCAAAAAAATTTGGCCAAGAGGCATTGGGTATAAAATCTTGGAAATATGAAGATCTAAGATAGGTGGCCAACCTCCTTGAAAGAGCGACCTGGGCTTCACTTTGAGGTTCATTTAGCTGTCCTACATGAGACTGAGGATATTCACCATTCCATGGCACCTTTGGCTCACTTTGGTTTTTAAGAGCTACCAATATGTAAATGAGAATAATTGTTCAGAAATATCAATATAAAAATAATAAGTTTTTTTTGGTCCATGTGGGTACTTACAGGTAGCCCACACTTACCTCTAACCCTGACAACACACCAACATAAAAAAAAAAAGAAGCAATTTTTGTGAGTCTCTATAAGCAATGAACCACACTTTTTTTTACTGAAGGCATTAATAGACTGAAAGTTGTGGCTTAAAAATGATTGTCCATTTATGTGTCTCATTGAAGGTACTCTGGTTTATAAATCATTTGGTCATGAAAATTCAGCTTGATCATACTTGTCTTGAGGAGGAAATTGTGTTCATATTATGAATTAAAGAATGTACTCATGAGGGTGTCTCATAAGAAGAGCATTGTGTTCTTAGGAACACATGCATGCTATACAAAATACTATCTTGTTATTTTAGCAAACATGGTGTCATAATGCGATTCATAAATTCAAACTTAAATGTAACATGTACTCTGAGGTAAGGATATGGTGTTTTATTTTTTCAAGGAAATATGTTCTAAAGGAATTGGAATCCAAAGCTAAAGGTAGACAAAGGTAAGATCTAATATTTTGATCCGATTCTCCTAATTATGTTATGGCATGCGTTCGAAGACGTTGTCTTTTAATTAAGCTTGATAATCTCCACCAATTGAAAAGTTGAAAAGGGAATAATGGAATTGGAGAACGCTAAATAAGATGAAGATAAATGATAAGGGGCCACAGAGGAGGTCTTATGTTAGAGCCGGAAAATGAGGAAAATGTCATTTGAATGTGAGCCCTCAATTCCTCCTTTTTGGCTGTGCTGGCATCAATGATGGCGACATCTTACCTTTCAATTTAAGTACTGCATTTCACCACTTAAGATATAGAAAAATAACACTTATGTAGTCGAATTAATTACTCACTACATGCCCTTTTACGGACCAGCTATGGTATGTGGAGCTAAGAATATTGGATGGTGAAGCTAAGAATTTTTCATGAGGATTAGACTAATAAAAGAATAGAGTGATCCCAGTCAATGCATGAGAAGGTCATTTAGATTTGATAATATCATGTGAATGGTTGATGAATCTGCTTAAATATTTAAGCAAAATAAAACACTTAAATTATTGGGATTGATTCATGAAATACTCACAAAGTGTTATTAATATCAAATGACTCTAAAAATACACCATGTCCTTGATGATGAATGAGTTAGCTGTCGCCATGGTATCCAAATAAACCAATAAACAACACTAACGTTAAATGCCATAATTATTTTTATGACTCCAACCTCCACCTTTTATTTCTATTTCATATTTTTTATGGGTTTTTTTATTAATAAATTGTTTCAATGACTTTAAGGGGCATATGATAAGCTGGTAGCGATTAGATGCGCCTGAAAGGTTTTAGATTTGATAGATATTGCTCTTATGGACTGTCAAAAAAAAGTAGAGGTAAGATGACTCACTGCCAACCCGACGCTAATACATATTATAAGTGTTTCATTTTGTCGTGTGGCAGATTCTAGTGTCATTTAGCCCAAACGTTACCGTAGATTCATCAAGCGCACAAACTTTCTGCCCTAAATTTTCTTTTCTTCCCACCCCCATTGTCGACTTAGGCCCCAGTATTTTCAGGACAATAATTCATTGTCGAGTATTCAAATCATGTGTATCAGAAAAGCGAGAAAAAGAGAAAATTGAAATCCTGATTTTCTCGATTTGCCAGAGGAGTTGGTGGGTGCCAGAATCGTCAGTGGTTGCGTCACTCCCAACAAACGGGACAAACCTAGACCAGAAAAGCGACTGCCTTCCTGCGCTGTATCTATAAAAAGTTAAAAAAACCATGCAAGTTTGTCCGTTCCCCTCTTCTCCATCTCCATCTCTCCCATTCACTCGTAGTTCATCCATTCCCTCGTGCCCTCATAGTAGGAAGGAGCTGGAGACAGAGTGAGGGCGTTGCTCCGCCTTTTGACATCTTCCTCCTCCTGCCCCACTCCGTTTCCATCCAGAAATGGAGAGCTTGGGGGTTCTGATGATGCACCCAATGATACCTTATCTGCAGGAGGAGCTGGACAAGCGATTCAGACTCTTCAGGTACTACGATGCCGCCAACAAGAAAGAGTTCCTCTCTCTGCATTCTCCTTCCATCAAGGCCGTCGTCGGCAACAGCATAGTTGGTGCCAGCGCCGAGCTCATCGACGCGCTCCCCAACCTGGAGATCGTCTCCACCAACAGCGTAGGTCTGGACAAGGTGGACCTCCGCAAGTGCAGGGAGAGAGGGATCAAGGTTACCAACACCCCCGACGTTCTCACCGACGACGTCGCCGACCTTGCCATCGGTCTTATGATCTGCACCCTCCGCCATATCTGCGCCTCCGACCGGTACGTCAGGAAAGGCCTTTGGAGAGGTTTGGGAGAGTATAAGCTCACCACCAAGGTTGGTACTTTTTGTTCATATCCTCTCATCCTTCCCCTTTCTTCGGTTTGATCCCTCCGACATTTTCTCTTTCGTCTCGGCTTCCAGTTGCTCATTTCTTTTATCCGTCTCTAGTGATTGTACACATTTGTGAGCAGCCTTTTGGTAATGGTGGATAGTTGCTTGGGACCCCTAGGACCCAATGGAGAAGCGGCCTGCCACTTGGCAGACCCATGATTGAATATGAAACAGATAAGAGAGGGAAAATACAAACCTTTATTGGTACAGCAGAATCGTGGAATTTTACGACGTTACCAAATTCTCTTGTGTGGAGAGATTTGAAAATTTTCGTGCTATTGCTTTTACTTCCAAAACCAGAGAAGTGAGTCAGCCGTCCCCTGACTCTTGGTTGATCCCCTGGAACTCTTTGAATCGGAAGGTTATTGGGGAATACTATAACTGAGAACACAGTATGGTCTTAGTCAGGGGTGTGTCAGCTATGCAATTTAGAAATTTAAAATTATAATCTAGAATGGTTGGACCAATTCTGTAAAAGTGTGTACCATAATCTGTAACGATTAAGTACAAAGGTGAGAAGCACCAAGGCAAAGTGTCGTGGGTGCTGTCTACAAAAGTAGGAGTCATAGGTAAAACTTATGATTTCCCTGGGATTGTTAACAAGTATCTAACATATCCTTCAAATGATAGATTTAAACATTTTTAAATTAAAAAAAAAGAGAAAAAAGCTAGAAAAAATGAGGAAAACACATGGTACATGAAAAGGTTATTGTTCACTGAAACATGGAACAGCAATTTCACATTCAAATGAGTATGAGTTTCAACTTCCATAATAGCATGCACATGTTCATGTATAATAGAAAAAGTATGTTCTGAAGAGGGCATGTACATGTTCGGTAGAAATAATAAAAATTTAAGAACGTAAATTATTCCTTATGCTTGAACAGTACCTAATAAATAATCTATAGTTTCTATAACAAACTCATTGAACAAGTCATTGACCATGAAACCTCAAATTTTAATTTTGGAGAGCAGAAATGACCTCCTGGACAAAGAAACCTATTTGACAATGCCTCTCATGATCCAAGTTACCAACTGCGGGTGCGGGGACAAGAACCAGGGCCCTTAAAAGTTTTAGGAAGCAAGAATTGAGCAATGAACTATAAGCAAACCAGAAGCAAATCATGAAGCGAACCAGAGGCTAAGAAAATAGCAGATTAAAAAGCGAGTAGAAGGCAAATATGAAGCCAAAAAAAAAAAGAAGGTAAGAGCTCTTACCTCCAAACTCCAAAGGCTCAAGTCTTAGGCTCTTAGAGTTACACAATCGAAACTAAAATAGGTAACAATGAACATCCGAATCAACAAATCAATAATTTGCAATCTTTCTCTTCCTCTTAGTTCGGAATAGGATTTGGAGGTTGAGGAAGACAACGACATGAAGAAGAAAATGCAGGAGAAGAAAGGTAAAAGGAGAGGAGAAGAAGAAGGAGTGCACTCTCTTCCTTTTTGAAATAGTGTTCTCCATGACGCTTCAGAAGCATCTCCCTTTTCTCTTTACTATGCACACTTCCCAAGCCCCATATACTCTTCTGGTAACCCTGCTTGTCACACTTCATGTTCAGTTTTAGGGAATTTATGTTACTTTAAGCTAAAAAAAAGGATGCATGTTGTCACTGTCTATGTTTTGCAGGTGTAACACAACATACACCTCGTCTCCATACACCAGAACAGTTTTAGGGAAATTATGTAACTTCAAACTAAAAAAATTATGCATGCTATCACTGTTTAATGTTTTGAAGGTGTGGTTGTAACACAACATACACTCGTCACCATAACACGAGATACATGGGCGTATCATAATTACACCTAGTTCAGCATAGTTAAATCCCTGGAACTAGTTTAAGGGCAAAGGCATAGCATAGCAGTTTTTGCGATAGATACAATACATATGGTAGTGTGTACGCTACAATACTTGCAACACTGGGTTGATTGATGCCCTAATATTGAGGAGAATAAGGAATCAGAAAATCGAATATAAAAAATGAAATATGGATGGGTCAAGTAAGTAGAAAAGCCAACCAAGGTGTAGAGTGTCATTTGTGTTTTCACAGTCTATTATTTGCTTCCAATATTATTTGGTTATGGGATATCTTCAGTCCATTCTTGTACTTAGTGCATTAGTTTTATTTGTTACCCCAAGTCAGGAAGCTAGCCTACTGGCCCAAGAAACAGGATGGCTCCAAAACTCTCGATTGTAAGAACCTCTTCAAACAAGCTTTTTCTCGACCACATAGGTTAATACTACTTAATAGCCAGTGGATTGGTGAGTTAACCTGATGCTTGCTCAAAGCTAGGAAATATTTAGGGATTAGTAGTTACCCTTTTATCATCAATCACATACTTTTCTTCCTGGTGTAAAACAAACCAATAAATTGTATATTTAGGGAAAAAGGATTTTATCACAAACAACTGCCATTCCCTTCTAGATTCCTGTTAAACTTGCAATTGCAGTAATCTAAACATGTTTGTACATAGTTTGCTGAGAATATGAAGTATTTTAAAACATCACATATTTATTTTTGCCTAACCATAAAATCTTGTGATTACCCTGGTTGGTGATCATTGGAGAAATCTTGAATATAAGGAATAAAGCATCCCCAAGATTGTACTGATGATAACACTTTCCTATATTCTATCGGTATCAAATGTTCTATGCTCAAAACCTTGGCTGGATACTGGAGGTATTTTTTCCCCTAGACAAGAGGATTAGTGTTTTATTACTATATGAGAAGTGAGAACTGCATTTTGTCATTGAGATCCATATGTTGGAGATGCAAGCCTGCCAAGTTATTGCATTCAGATTGTCAACCCTATGGTCTACATTCCTCTTCATAAGAAAGAGAAGATGGGGAGTGGTCTTTCTTTTCCAATATGTACATTTTGACATGCCTAGGACGAACTCTTATATTCACTGTAATTCCTGCTTTCTTTCATAACTTGTCACAAGAGGAAAGGTGTTCTATGTAACACGCAACAATGAAGTGCTTTAACCAAACATAAAAGAGGGCCCTATTTTTGCAATTTGGAATACTATATGTTCCATAAATTCAGTTCCAAATGGCTGCTAACAGTATTCTTCTTCAAGTTCCTGTACCGAAAAAAAAAGGTACTTGTTGATTGGATGTGTATCTAATAATTGAAGAATCAACAGCCACAAGCCATTTGTGTCTATATATATATATATATATATATATATATATATATATATATATATATATATATATATATATATAGAAAGAGAGAGAGAGAGAGAGGTGGGTTTGCAGCATTGTTATCAGAATAGCCAATTAAAATTGAATCAGCAGCAGACCAATTTAATTCAGTGGCCGACAGACTGTCATAGCTTTCCTTAATTATTTTAAAAACATTTTAAGAAACTTATTAATTATCTTTTTATGTATTTTCCAGTTATTTTCTTCAAAAAAGTATTTTTTACTTGGTGCAAATTCGCAACCGGTTCAGCTGAACCACTGAATCAACAGCTTTGCCAATTTGATTCACAAACAAATTTTTACAACATTGTTATGGTGAGGTTGAGTACGTGCAACACATGCATTGCAGCAAACCATGAATCTTTCACATTTTCTCAGTAATTTAATCATATGATAATGATCAACATGCTTAATTTCCTGGAAATTTCCTAGAAATTGGCTTTTTGATAATTTGAAATTTCGTTGCTAAGAGTGTTCCTAGCTTTTAGGACTCATAGAATTCTTGATTTCATTGGATATAGATAACTCAAGTTTGACAATTTAGAACTCATAGAATTCTTGATTTCATCAGATATGGATAACTCAAGTTTGACCATTAGGTCTTTAGCCATATCAAGTGCATCATTAGGAATTTATGAAAGTTGCAGTAGGTGCTTCAACTTATGAAATGCAGGTATGAAATTTATGGAACCAAATCATCAAATAACTACTAAATTTTAAACAGATGTTCTTTGTACAAGCATAAGTTACATATGAATTGGATGATCGTAGTCTGACTAAAAGGCCCAATGACCTATGATCAATATTACAAAGCATGCAACATATGGAGCTGTTAGCTGCCACCTGCTAACTACCACCCCTTACAAGGTAAATCCCCACAACTGACACACACACACACTGCCCTAACCCTGTTAGAGCAACCCCCTCACCAGAGAAGAAGACCTCAATTCATCGATAACCCTAATGACCCCCACAATTCCCTTATTTATAGTGATCTTCTGGATCAGTCCAATAGACCTGATACAGACCCGATTCCTGATCCGAACCCTAGACTGTAACAGGAGCACACCCATGTTATTGTGTAAGTTTATTCTTTTGTTGACCTCGACCTTAGACGTGCTGCCTAAATCTAATCAGGCAGACTGGGAGATGATCAACAAAGTGCATCCAAACCGACTAGGGTCTAACCTGTTGAAAGGTCTATTGAGGCTTTTTCCTGACTTATAAACTATTTTCTTCCTTGTATTCTGGATATCATGAATGACAGTTCCTCATTAAGAAGAGGTCTGACAAAAATGTCCTCTGCCTTTTCACAATGGATTAGTTCAATAACCTTGATTTATCTCCTAAATCTTGATTATGTGGCATTGATGATGTCATCAGTCTAACATGTGTAGGTGCTTCCATAATAAGTTGATGCAACTACTAGATATTGCAAGTTAGTTACTATTAAGCATCTTTATCAACCTTAATTTAGCACAGAAAGAGGGTGAATTTTCAGTTACTGGTGATCATGTCAGACACTCACTGAGATGGTGAAAGGAGAGGCTCGGCAAATTGTGTAGCCTTTTTCTCATCTGCTAGCTGTGGCACTTACATGGAAACTGTTGATTTAATCAAGGCCCCAGATAGAACTATAGTTTGTACAAGAGCTACATGAACATTTGTCAAGTTAGGTGTTTTACAGAACTCTTTAGCATGAGTGCTTTCATTTTGTGAGAGTTGTCTGAACTGGGAAACTGAACTATTTTGGTTTCTTCAGAATATTGAACTTATCTTTGTGAAAATGGTAACTGCAATTCCTTTTTTACCTTTTCTTTCATGGTATTCATCTGAGTAGTACTGTCACTTGATTGGGGATCATCCGATCTTCTAGTTTTGCTAATGGATGGCTAGGGTCTGCATCAATGATTTGGGACTGTTTTCTTTAGTTATTCATGGTATAGAGCTCATCATGGTAATAAGTTTCACATTATCATATATTTCCTTTATTCCTGCAGTTCAGTGGTAAAACAATTGGCATAGTTGGGCTTGGACGAATTGGATTGGCAATTGCCAAGAGAGCTGAAGCATTTGATTGTCCTGTTAGTTATTTTTCAAGATCCCAAAAGTCAGATGTCAAATATAAATACTATTCAGATGTCGTAGATCTTGCAGCGAACTGTGACATCCTTGTTTTAGCATGTCCCCTGACAGAAGAAACTTATCATATAGCCAACCAAGTGGTACTTGATGCACTGGGTCCAAAAGGTGTATTAATAAACATTGGACGGGGGCCACTGGTTGATGAGCCTGAGTTAGTTAAGGCCCTACTCGAGAAACGGGTAGGTGGCGCGGGGCTTGACGTGTTTGAAGATGAGCCCGTGGTGCCCGAGGAACTGTTTGAACTGGATAATGTTGTACTCTTGCCACATGTGGGCAGTGCCACTGTTGAAACCCGGATAGACATGGCTGATGTAGTGGTAAAGAATTTGGAGGCACATGCATTGGGAAAGCCATTGATAACTCCAGTTTGTTTGTGAAAAGGACAAACCTTTATGTGCTATGAGGTCACTGTGGTCATTGTTTCGAGTTCTCTAGTTAACATTTTATCAATGTTCCAGACTTTAAGTAAATAAATCAAGCTAGTATGGCCTTCACTACAATCTGCATAAGATTCTTTTAGATACTTGGACTGCTACATTATTCATATGGACATGTCCTATACAAAAAGGAATGATATCCAAGTAGACATAGAAATTATGTAATTGTGTTTGGTTGAACTACATTGTTTTTCCATGTGTCTTGTCCTATTCTTGGACTGTTCGCTAGCAATCTGGATTTATTTGAAACCTGTTGAGCATGATGACTGTACTTGCAATGGAAAAATGCATATGTAAGCAACAGAAGCTCAGATTGCTTGTTCAGTTCTTAAACTCTTTTTTGACCTTCATAGTTGATTATGCAGCATCCGGTGCTAATGTGCATTATTGAGACAATATAGACATATGCGTACTGCATGGCTTATCCGTACTGCATGGCCTTTGCAGTTCAGTGGAAAAACAGTTGGCATTGTGGGACTTGGTCGAATTGGGATGGCCATTGCCAAGAGAAGTGAGGCTTTTGGCTGCACCGTTATTTACCATTCACGATCAGAAAACCCAGGTGCAAACTACAGGTTTTACTCAAATTTAGTAGATCTTGCTGCTGACAGTGACATTCTGGTACTAGCATGCCCCTTAACTGATGAAACTCATCACATTGTAAACATGACCGTCATAAATGCATTGGGTCCAGATGGAGTTCTTGTGAACATTGGTCGTGGCTCTCTTGTTGATGAGCCAGAATTAGTCAAGGCGTTATTAGATAAGAGACTTGGTGGCGCTGGACTTGATGTATTTGAATGGGAGCCTGAACCACCTAAAGAACTGCTTGATCTGGACAATGTCGTGCTGTTGCCACATGTTGGAAGTTCAACTGTGGAAACTGCAAAGGACATGGCCGACTTGGTGGTGAAAAATCTGGAGGCTTATGCAATGGGAAGGCCTTTGTTGACGCCAGTGCTATAGTAATGAGCAACCGTGAACTTTGGAAGGTATCCGATCGTTTACTTTCTCATAACAACAATCTTTTTGTTTGTCCTCAATTTGATATTTCATTGGATGACACGTCATTTCATGAACAAAATTCTGGTTTCTTTTATATTTAGTTGCAAGATCCTTCAATTCCTAACAATTTGATATTGGCTTCACCTTGTAATCAATCCTTTTGAGGTTGTTCTTTTTCTTCTTTTTGTCAAAAAGGCGAGTCAAACTCGTAGGCAGATGAAAAAGGGTACATCTGTATTACCGTATCTTCTCTACTCCAGTCTAAGCAAGCTTGCCCAAACTCCTCTCCATACATAAATTTGAGAAGTGACTACACTTGACTCAGACAAGTGGAATTTGCACAATTTTCCTACCAGCACCAACTGAATATTGCCGCAGAGGTCTCTGCTTTCAAGCACTTATATCATTTGGCTATATTTTCGTTCACATTTCAACCTGACCCTTTTTATTTCTTTCCTATTTACCGAAATGGTATCTAACAAGCAGGGCACTCTTCTGACTCTTGAGGCCTCCCTGATGGTGAAACCAACAAAATTGTTCTGCATTAAGAATGTGAAAAAATCGTCAACAGGAGTTTAATCTGCCTATTTAGCGTTTAAATTATTTTGGTTCTTCACAATCAATTAAAATCTCCATGTCAATCTCCTAGACATATAGCCAATTCTAATTCAGCATTAAGCATTAATGCATAACAGGGGTGTAAATGGGTCGGACTCCTATCAGCTGAATACATTGCAAATCAGATGCTGATGGGCTGATAACGTTTAAAATATACAAAATTTTAGAAATTAATCTTTTTAAAGTTAAATTATTGACCAACACCTTTTTCTAAGGGGCGATGTAGCCTTGTAGTATTTGACTGTCTGATCTAGCTTTATTTTGTTCATTTTCTGCTTCCTTATATGCTTGCAGTATAAGAAGTGACTGCACTGGGAGAACTCTCTCTCTCTCTCTCTCTCTCTCTCTCTCTACAACACCAACCCCCCACCCCCGCCCCCCAAAAGTACAAGATAAAGATGGAGAGGTGCAAGTGAATGATACGCAGCTTGCAGATAACTCAAGAACAGGCGAGCAAATAAATGAAGTGCTCCCCACAAGACCCTAATTTGCACCTCTCCAGAAAGTATAATCCTTTGTTTTTGGCAGCTTGTTCCCTCATCCCATCAATGGATTGGAATCTGGGAACAAGTTTTTGTTGGCTGCTAGCCTCGCAGGATTAACATGCACATCTTCTCTATAATTATTTGTATTTCTTCATTTTCCACGTTCTCGACGATTGGCATGGAACATATTCAATTCTAGCACGTAAAGCTTCCGTCCATGAATCAATGGATGTCCCTTCCAACATGACTCAGAATTGAAGTCATCGACATCCAATTGGGGAAGAATTTTTAATTCATGTACAGACGGCAGCTCAGAAAAGTTGCTGCCTTTAATGTGCCAACCTTTGTTTTGCCTTAATAAAAGTTTTATGGGCTATCTGTACTCATTTCCTAGGGGCTAGCCAATGAACTCTTGTATGATAGAGCCCCTTTCTTGTGAATCAGAAAAATAATGCAACCCTGTCTACAAGACCCAAGTACGTGAAATTTTAATGTTCTAAGATGTTTTTCTTGACTTTTGTAGTTGATCGGATAACTATCATCGTTTGGGTCATCAGTAGCTAATATATAGAAATGTAAAAAGTTTTGAAACCCGTATACGTATGCTGAACATTATCAACCGTGTCCATCAAATTCATTTGTTCAGATTTAATAGCAACAACTTAAGCCTTCTCAAGCAAGAGACTTGAAATATATTGAATAGTAAGTTGCTTGCATGTTGCCTTGAGCATAAGCTTTTAACGATTCCAATGCTTTTGAAATTCAGCAATTTGAGAAGAGCAAAGAATATCCTTCATGTAAGGTCTACGGTGGGTATGCCTTTTCTCTCATACGAGTAGATGCTTATACTATTCTCAGGAATCAGATGGCTGCCAGTATGTTATATAAAGTATTAAATACTTAATGAGACAAGAAATAGGTCAAGTTGTTTGATTATTCCGATAGTTCGTTGTTAAAACTTACTTATATTTCAATTATATATATGTATAACTATGCCATCATTCATCAATTCTTTCGCCATTACAAAAGAAGAACAAGAAAAGGCACCCAGAGGCTTTACCGCTACTCCCAGAGCGTTAAGATCGGAGTTTTCTTTCATACTTATTAAAGAAAATGAAAGAACTCCTTCCAAGTAGTGGATCTGAATCAGAAATTCATATTCTTGGGACCTGCTTTGACCCCTCCCCATTTAACGCTTTCAAAATTAATAAAATGGTGGCACCTTTCTCTCTGAATGGCACCTGTATGTGCACGTTGTGATCTTTATCCAGAGGGGGATGCCTTTTCCACGTAGACAAAAGTGTTACATCTACGTGTCGCTGGAGATAACAATCTTCAACCCTATCTCTTTGTCATTATCTTAGCACTCATCTTTTTCTTTACTTTTAGTATTCGAATCCCATTTTCACCCCGAACCTGTCAGTTTTTTACTGCAGCTCATGTTAAGAAAGAAAAATGACTTGGAATTTATTACAAATAATTGGACATAGGGAATTACGTTCAATAATATTTACTGGAAAGTTTATTTTTCTTTTCCAGAATTGGTCTGCTTCTCTCGCTTCCTGGAATCTCATAACAGTTTACATGATAATTGATCGGGCACTTGTTATCTGTCCTGTTCATACTATTTTTATTGCTGGTAATTGTACATGTATTACTGGAAGACATTATAGATCTAAATTATGGTTCTGCCGATCTGGTACTCTCGGCTTTTTCGCAGTAATGGTGGTTAAGGTGCATCCTTGGTTTACCAGTTATGTGTAGTACACTTATTTTCTGGAGCGGAAGATATCCATCCCCAACGGACAGCTGAAGCTTCAACTCAACTCGTTGTAGCCATGTGATATAGAGGTTGCTTTTGGTGACTCGGGTTGTCATTCCCGTTGTACTTCAACTTATAAATGTTTTGATTTACAAAAAAACTCGATGTCTCCGAAGAGACTAGAAACTACTTGTCTCTGTTACAAAAAGATGTTGTTAGAGAGCCCAAGCAAGAGAATTAGTTTCACTTTGGACATGGTAATTGCATCATATCCAAATGTCAAATTTCCTTATGTGTTTGATATATGAGTAAAGCTGATCGAACTGCGTAGAGAATTTAGCTCCAAGTGTTTGCAAAGAATGGTAGCGGCCATGCTGAGATTTGTTTAGACCAATTTGGGTACCTTTTTCATCGGTTGTGTAGAGATCATATCAAATGTACCCACTGCCAAATGTGCTTAACTGGATAGTTCCAAGTTGGAATTCGAATCAGATCCGAATGAAGGAAAAGTCGGACACTATCTGAATCTGATTCCTAAATCTGCAACCAAATCTGATCCAAAATCTGCCTTTGACGGTCGTGCCAATGCATCCACATTTTATTCCCCATTTGTTGATAATTGAATTTCCAAAAGTTGAATTCGTTATGGAATGGGCATATAATGCTGAAGGTCATATTCGTAATCCTATCTGATTGGCGGTCATTTCGCTAATAAAGTGGCTAGCTCGGGCATCCACTGGCATCCTTACAGTTGGTCTATATGTTATTCAGAAAAGGTCTAAGTGATTCAGATAGACATAATCTAAATAGATTAAGGAACAGATAAGGACCAAACCTGGTGCAGCCAAAGGAAAATCCTAAAGCTATATCCTGACCATTTACTTCTCCATCTTCCAACTTTACAAATATGTTTCTTATTACATGTTCGTTAAAAAACATGGTGTCAAACTATTAAAAAACACTTCCATTTGATTGCAGGATGAGAAGTATGGCTTTTCTCTTGGTTTGTTTCTTCTGCGACTCTGATAGCATGTATGAAAATGTAAATCTGATTGAGAATGGAATGAGTTGTCGATATCGACATCATCCTGATGTTTTATTACTTAACTTATTTAAATGTAACAGTACACACAGAAAACAATATACGACAGATGCAAGGGAAACTACAGTTTCCAAGATATATAAGATCTGCTGAGTGTGATGAGTTCTAGCGTGGCCCCAACTGTGGAGGTTATCAATATCTTCTGCATGCTAACTGTAGGTTTGTCTTGTATGCCCTGCTATGGTTGATGCACTGCAGATGGAAATGAATGGAATCTCCAGTACATCTGAAAACGCATCTTTAAATATGCAGATTACTTTTGAACGGCAAATTCAATCAAGAAATCACAAGAACTGTGTGTTTGAGATTTTTCTCAAGACAGTACAATATGACTGGCCCTAAGAATTAACCATTATCCACATTTCGATGTAATAAAAAACAACAGCTGTATCTATGATTCTTGACAGAGAACTCGGCAGCTGCACTTGTTTTTGTGTCGCAAAGTCATCATAAATTCTCGACAACACTAAGTTCCCAATACCAACGAAAGAATCATACATACAAGTGCATTTGCCTTTTCCGTGCTTTCAGTTTCCTTGGCCACTTTCATGCTGGCCTTAGGCAGATTTTACGTAGATTATGCCAAGAAATATAAAAGACATGCCTTAAGAATGCAGGTCATTCACTTTTAGCCTGAAGGTCTCCAATCTAACCCTTAACTAAGTGAAAGGAACTCTTGGTGGCAGCACAGTTGTTTGCATTAGGACCACCAAGGAAGAGGCTGGGGCCAAGCTTTTAAAGAGTTCACTGCTAAAGCAAAATATACATATGAGAAATGGAAGCATCAGCAATGTTCCTGTCCACTTTCTCAAGGAATCCATCCACGTTCTGAAATGGTGGCAGAGACGGTAGGTGGGACAACTACCTCAGCCTTGGGTCACAATGGCATTGATGACAGATGTGACACAGTATCTTATCTTTAAAAGGACAGTAAATGGCTACATGAATGAAGCAAAAAGGACACAGTGATCGACACGGTGACGCACACCGAAGTCATCCCTGGTGATTTCCCACCTCCCCTCCATGGTTTTCATGAAAATCACTTGGTTTCCTTGATAGGACAATAGGAGATTCTGTCCCGCCTTCTTACTTCAGACCGTGAAGGGCAAGTTAGCTCGTAATTTGCTGCTTTTCACATCTGAGATCACGCATCACTTATTCCTTTGATTGAGTTTGCTGCAAGTTGTGATGCATAATCCTGTCACAGAAATCCCCAGCCAAGATCGTCTTCGAGTGCAATACACCATTTTTTCATGAAAAGTTTCTGCTTAATTTAGTCTTCAATGCACTCGTATTCAGCTAACCCATGTGATGCTGGTTTGTGACACTTCAATGTTTCATTGCATTTAGGAAAGTAAATGGATGAATTTCTGGTTCCGATTTCAACCTGACTTCTTATGTACTTAAGTTCCTGAACCCAATTTATGTGTGTGTGTGTGTGAGAGAGAGAGAGAGAGAGTATGCGTGTTGAGAAGTGAGAATCCTGCCAATTTCTTTAGACCCAAATTATTTGCTTTCCTACTAGTGTTTGTGTATAGTAGAGAGAAAGAAAGAGAGAGCCTACTTGAGCCAGCTTGATCTCAAGAGTGGATTGAGTCGTTATAGTGGTATCAAGAGAAATCTTCTTTAGGTACAAAGTATAAAATTGCATTATGCTTTATATGGCAGGATTCTCACTTCTCAACTCTCTCTCTCATGTGTCCTGAACGGCATAGCACAAACGGGTTAGAGTTGGGGACATAGCAGCCATGGAGGAGGTGAGTCCACCATGTGCAAGTTGAAGGGTTCCTACCAGTTATTGACACAGCCCTAGCTCTTACTCACACTGATTTCTCTCTCCCTCTCTCTCTCTCTCTCTCTTATAGATAAAGTAGCCAACGTGGAACAAACATGACCTCTCTCTCTCTCTGTGCCAGCCACATCCGGCTACAGTAAAAAAGGTTCTTGCCCAATGTGTGGAACCAACGAACATGTGTTCCATGCGTAGCGTTCCACTACTCGTACCCAGCAACCAAACCGACAATTCTTTATTAAAAAAAGTTGCCTTGCCTCAGAGGGTGAGTTGGTCCTACACCCTTTTGATCTACACATGGTCGTCCACTCGGCCTCAATAATGTAATTCGTCTCTGCAGTTGATCGTTACATGAACTGACGTTTTGTCACAGGGCCTTTCTCCGAATACCTACCTGCGGCTGTATTTGAATCCAGTCCGCCGGAACTTTGCATGAAACCTGCTAAATCAATCCCTGATTCACTAAATTCCGGCTGCCTGTCGGGCGATAATTGGGCAATGCTTGAGAAAAAGGTATATGGCCTGAGTTGCAGATATGATGATACATGGTTAGTAACACAGATCGAAAAGAATACACAGCATGGGGAAGGTTTGGTCTTGACAATTGGCATCACAGTCTGTTTGGCCACGAACGAGGAAGGTAGTCAGTGAAGAATCTGTGCATGTATTTCTGCTTAATCTCTCATCCATGGCTTGGAAACCAAATTCTTTCTGAACAGAAACCTTGAGGAACAACACCCAAATGACTGATCATAGCTCCCCCTAAGTCAGGATATGGTAGAAACAGCACAATGTGCCAATCATCTCGCAGCAAAGTGCACACATCAACTCTTATTACAAAAGTGCACACAGGGTACAGACTACAGACCGGAGGGGGGGAGAGAGAGAGAGGGGGCAAAATTTACAGAGAGATCAGATTGTACAAAGTTCACAAGATACCCCAACACAGGGGACACCATTTTGCTCCTTCCGGGACATGGATTTTAACTTTTGCAATAAGTCACTTAGGAGCTCCTTTGAAAACCAAGAAGTTCAGCGTCTCCACGCAGAAGTAAATAAAAGTGCCCTCCGAATGAGTGAAGAAGCAACCGAAGTTGTATCCCACAACACACTGCCATCCACACCCATAGATTGCATCGAATTCCTGCAATCCCCACAAAGAGAGGTTGAAGGACAGATAATGAATAATAAAAATAACCAAAATCTTAGCCCTTTGAGAAGCTTTATAGAGAAGAAAAGAATAAACAGAAGGAAAAGACTTGCCCTTTTTATGTGGGCAGCGATGTTTTTACAGTCCAAGACGTCATATAGATCAAGAGCACGAGATGCAGAGGTCATGGCGTGAACCTGCATCTTCGCTGGCATGTCCGTATCTTGGACCAAAGCCTTCCCTTCCAACATTTTGGTACAGCTTAGCCAGGCAGAAAGGAAGAAGACGATCACGGATTTTGTTCTTCCCTTTCCTACCTCGGATCCGATTGAGGAAAAGTTGAGTTCTTTCGTGGGGTCTTCTTCCTCTTAAGGAAAGCAGGCCTCAGAAGTTCGCTGGTCTTATGGGGAAGGAGATAGAATTTACATGGTATCTCAGAGCTTAGGATATTGAAGTAAGCTCTTAACCTTTCTGCTATTTATAGTTTCCCCGATGCCCCCTTCCCTTCTCTCTCTCTCTCTCTCTGTGAAAATTGAAAGCTACCAAAAATCCTAATAATTCGAAATTTGGAAGATAAATACGCTGAGACAGCGGTGGGTCAGAAAATAAATGCAGGACGAATTTTGGCCATTTTCCTGGCAAAAGATTGCACTTTTCCGACTTCTTACAAGGTGGGTCCGTCTATGAGCAGCCGACGCAAGGGAAGAACTCAATTACTGAAGTATCCTCGACGCAGCCATTGTTTATAATGAACACCCAGAACAGTTGGAGAAGGAAAACCACAAGAAGCCAACTCCCCACGTCTCTGTAATTCAGTAGCTAGCTTTTTCCAATCGAGAAAAGTCAGTCAAGCCATAGAGTTAGGAGAACAAGAGAAGCACGCTTTCCTTCTTCAACCGAGCTTGTGAACGATGTTTTCTGCAGACCAAATGTGTGGAAAATGTACTGTGGAATTTGAACAGATCTCTGGTGACTTTTCTGACCTTGAAGATGTCGACTCTGGCTGTCTTACATTATGATATCTGATAAGAACAAGTTTCTTTAGGTGGTCCTTAGTGCCTTTTTCATAATTATTGGAGTATGCAGTCGCTGTTATGTTAACGTCCATCAAATTGACTATAATAGGCTAATTAATCACCAATTACAGACAATAGGTTTCCTTCATATGGTTATGCTGCCATGAAGCTTCTTGAATATCTCAATCTGTAATTTTTGGAAGGAAAAATAAACTGTATTTTGTATCGAAGAACCAAGACTGCCGCATCTCAAACACAGACCTATACAGTCATAAATTTTAACGTATGTGAAAAACCTGACAAGGAAGAACAAGATACCAGTTATCTCTTGGTATTTTCAACCAAGTTCAGATGAGGCAATCAGTATGGAAGTGATCAATGCTGACATTTGTAAATTGTACATACCAAGTGTCCTCCTTGAGAAATATTTTCTTGCTTCTGCTATTACATGGCACTTTGAACTGGATAACGATTTTATAGGGCCGGTTGCTTTTAACCTTCTAGGATGGAAATTTCCAAAAGTTCTTCTGCAATTTAGAAGTTGGAAAATGAGCGGCTTATTTATTACCACTGGCAATGGAAACACATCAGGTGCAACCTAACGGCGGACAGAACTTTTGTGTCACATTCACAATATACAACTTGAAAATTTTAAATATATTTGAAATTCTAGCAGTCTGAATGTGCGTGCACTCAATAGCGAAGCTAGAAAATTTGGGTTGAGGGGCACTAATCCAAAAGCTTTCATACCTTAAACTTTAAAGAGCAGTTATTTATTTAAAGCAGCTAATATTTGAAGGCCTCTACGTGAAAGTAAAAAAAAAAAAAATTAAAATTGTGAGACTGGTGTGGGTACCTGCTAACATGTGGCCAGCCACTAGATCCACCCTTGAAATTTATTACTATCTGTAAACGGGGGGTATTATTAAGGATAAAAAGTTGATCCAGTGAAAATTTTGCAGGTTGATTATAACTTCTTATAAATATAACTGAGTCGACTGATATAAAAGTTCATCATCAAATTTTTGAGGTAATGATTTTCAATCACACATTTTTTTTGTCCTCTTTTCTTGTCTCATACGATGCAATCAATATAGACAAACTCACGGACAAATGTGTATAAATAATGCAAAAGCACTCATGGTCCCCATGAAATTCTTAGAAAAGATTAATAATGGCTACCTCTGAAAAAAGAATTTCTTGTTCTGCTTTTGGGTGGAGGAACAAACAATTTTTAAATGATGAGGAACCCTTCAAAGGCTTAGTGAGAAGAGAAACCGCTGGTGGCGAATCCTGATCGCCGCCATGAGAAAGCTTAGGCTGAAGAACAGCTGAGTTGAGGCTTGATCTAGGATTTCAAACTCCAGGCGGCAGGCACTTTACATTCCCCTCTCGCCACTGATCGCCGCCATGAGAAAGCTCAGGCTCAAGAACGGCTGAGTTGAGGCTTGAGCTAGGATTTCAAACTCAAGGCACTTTACATTCCCCTCTTGCCACTGCCCACTACATGTGGTGGCTTATTACAAAGAAGAAATGGATGCATGTACCCTGACCCACTGAGCTTGACTTGGTGCGGTCGAGCCATTGTAGGAGTTGTCAGATATTTATTCGGAATAGGCTTTAGTGGGGTCATCAGTCATGGAGAATGGGCCAAAAGCGCCTGCTGAATTCGCATTCGAGTCGTCGTCCACCGGTTGGCTGCTTTCGCGAATTTACTAATTTTTTTTCTTTTTTTTTTCTTTTTTTCCATCTTATTTGACGGGCAATTCGTAGTCAGACAAATCTTTTTTATCAATTTAATTTATATCAAAAAACCCAGAAAATATTTTACCTCCTTTTCTATTTAGAAGTCTTTAAATAGTTGTTGTGGTTGCCTTTTACCGATAAATTTTTAACTTTTGATTATATATATATATATATATATATATAATAGGCGTAACGAGCACGCTCGTGGACGTATGTCACGAGCGTTCGCTCGTTACGCCCTAACCGTCCGATTGGAGATGCCAATCGGACGGTCCCCCGATGGCGTTTCCAATCGGACGCGGGAAACGGGTCCCCCGATTACGCGCCCTTTCTCTCTCTCTCTCTTCTGCCCTCCCGCTCCGTTCCGCCCTCGTGCCGGTGGCTTCTTCCTGCCGACTGACCCCACCCGTCTGCCGTCGACTCCACGCCGGCGTCGCCGTCGCCGGAATGGGAACGGACCGCCGCTGGTCGCCCTTTCACCTTTGACGCTCGCTCTCTCTTCTGCCCTCCCGCTCCGTTCCACCCTCACGCTGGTGGCTTCTTCCCGCCGACCGACCCCGCCCGTCCGCCGTCGACTACGCTGGCGTCGTCGTTGCCATCGCCGGGATCGGAACGGACCGCCGTTGGTCTCCCTTTCACCCTCGACGCTCTCTCTCTTCTGCCCTTCCGCTCCACTCCGCCTTCACGCCGGTGGCTTCTTCACGTCGACCGACCCCGCCAGTCCGCCATCGACTCAACACCAGCGTTGCCGTTGCCGTCGCCGGAAACAGACCGGCCTGCACGCTGTCGGAGATGTAGCCGAACATACAGAATGAGAGAATGCGCAGAGGGTATACCTGCGCAGAAGAGAGAGGAAGTCGAGACCGGCGGTGGTCCATTCCACTTCCGGCGACGGCGATGCCGGCCCGGCGTCGACGACGGACTGGCGGGGTCGGTCGATGGGAAGAAGCCACCGGCATGAGGGCGGAAAGGAGCAGGGGGCAGAAGAGAGAGAACGTCGAGGGTGAAAGGCGGACCCGCGGCGGTTTATTACGATTCCGGCGACGGCGACGCCGGTATGGAGTTACGGCGGACGGGTAGGGTCGGTCGGCGGGAAGAAGCCACTGGCGTGGAGCGGAAGGACAGAAAAGAGTAAGAGGGTCAAAGGGGGGGGGGCGTAATCGGGGGACCCCTTTCACGCGTCCGATTGACGTTCAATTTATATCTTGTAATAAATCGCATGTTTGTAATAATTTTTAACGAATATAGGATCGAAGGTCCGACTTAGCGTGGACCCTGTGATGTTGGAGTAGCTTCAATCCAAAATCTCACACAATGGATCTCATATTACACTTGTGTGAGATTTAAGATCCATGATTGAACAACCAGCAATGGTCCATTAGGTCTTTTCCACTTATTCAAATTTAAGATCATCAAAATTTGAAATCCTTGGATTTAACATCACACTTTGCAGACAATTTACCAATGCAAAAGTAACATGTAGATCCCAAGTATGAATTTTAATCTAACCTAGGATCTTTAGTATGAATTATATATTTAGTTTGGATCTTTTGTCACATCAACAAACGCATGCCATATCAAATTTGTGCATAGAAAATCTAATGAAAGAGGTCCCCTTATAGGGTTGCACCATGCAATTTCATTGTTTATGGGTAAAACCACAATTGCGAGTATGTAGTGATTGATTTATATGATTTATGTCTCTTTGAAACTGTAAATGAGCTTCTAGATCCAACATGCCTTTAATTAAAAAAAAAAGCTAAAACGAGATATATAATGATGTAAACTTGTCATCACTTTCCATTCAGTGTGTTGTGCATGTGACAGAGAGAGACAGAGAAAGGAATAAGAAGAAGAAGAAAACGTCTGCGGTCATCAATCTTGTGCAAGTACAACGCGATGCCAAAAGAGTAGTGGAGACGGCAAAAGAAAAAAGAAATATGGAAGCAAAGAATGTACATACTTGAAATATAATCCGACCCAAGTTCAAATTTAAATTTTGAACCTGATTATAGTTCACTAGCAAAATTCAGATCCAATCACTGAAAGAATTCAGATTTACTGAATCCAATGGATATCGGCTCCAACAGACACGTGACTCTGATTAGAAGCAAACAAATTCAGATTAGGTTTCGCGTCTTGGATGTCCAAATCAGACTCGAAGACTGATTAAGTGTTACGTGATTAGATCAGTATCAAAATTAGAATCAGGTCCAGTAAATGAATTCAACGTTTGCTCAATCGGATTGACAGAAGACCCAACAGACAACTAAATCTGATAAAATTAAGAAACTACATATTGCATAACCAAATCAGACTACAAGACCAACTTCTGACTAGTCATACTCGATTAGTTGAATTTGGGAACAGATACAATGTATCTGACTTTTACTTCCACGGAAATTAATATGTTCATCAACAAATTGGCAATGAGAAAGGCAAACCGCAATTTTACACCAAGATATTCTTGTAAAGTTGGGTTATGCCTCCTGGAGTTGGGAAATGCTTTTAGGGTTTTTCTCCAGGGCCAAGACTGGGTTTCCATATGCCTTTTTTCCCAAAAAAAACAAAACAAAACAAAACAAAAACATTAATGCTAAGAAAACCAGAAAATGAAAAATATATATACATATAATATAGTAGCATGCACCTCTTGCATGGGCAGATTTAACGCATCCAGAAAAACGTACAGAAAGGAGTACCATGTTCTCACTCACCATATCGATCTTGGTTCAGATAATGTTGCGTCTGCTCCGGTTAACCTTAAACAAGGTCAAAAACAATGATGGGGTGACTGAACAAATTACATGTATGCGTTATTAATCAATTCCACGATTCACAATGGGGATGAGACAAGTAGAAAAATTCATACCAAAATCTTCTTTGCTTATATGCAAAGACTACCGTTGTTTGCATTTTGATGTATCATGTATACGATTCAAATAGGCAATTAGAATAACTGATCCTGCCAAAAACAGTAATTGGCGCCACTCAAAATTATATGGACAGTTTTGTGTCCCGTGAGCTGAAACGCGGAGGTGCATCCCCAAGTTTCTTCCCAGCATTCACACATTGAAATCAGCCTTCCACTTTTAGAACTTTGCTTGGTCTTTCATTCGAGCCCTTCCCATCTCTAGATCGGCGGTTCTTGTGTTCAAACCGTCTTCCCCTGGCATGCCTGCCTCTGATCATATCAATGTAAATCTTATGTGAGTATAGTAATCAGACAGTTAAAAACAACTTGAACGGGCCCCCTTAACAAAATATGCATATGTAAAGGCTCCCACGACAAAATATTGCTAACAGTAAAACATAATCTTGTCCAACAGAGTTCCAAATAGTAAGCACCATGATGCTTCACGCCCCAAAATTTGCATTTGTTTAATAGCTTCAAAGTCAAATATATATTAGAACATAATGTAATCCCAACGATGTTCCAACAATAACCGCATTCTGTATCTTTCATCACTAAAATCATTTTAGTGAGCAGAAAGAGTTGAGAAAAAGAAAAGGAATGTGTTAGCAACATAATGATCGACAACATGGGCAGTGAGAAGAGAAGAATGCTGAAAAGCAAATGGGGTCTTGCAGAAAAAAGTGATTTGCAACTTTCTGGCTACACAGATTATAGAACATCTTGAATCAGTCAAAAAAACAGATGAAATATCTAATAATACAAGCAAAAATACATTGTAATAGCACACGCAGGTGTATATGCAGTGACATGCGGATGCATCTGAAGGCATGCTTATGTGCTACTTCCTCATACAGTTCATGTGCAAGCACACACCTTCCCCAGTCGCCTTTAGTCTCACGTACTTTATCTTGACTTTCACGTAGTTTTTTCCAGTATTCTCTCTCTGCATCACCTGTAAATAAATCAAATACAATATTAGTAGGTTTGTTGAAGAAACAGCGAATATTATCTTCCTGTCATGACAAACATGATCAAGTTGCTGTCCTTTTTACCCCTCATTGTCAATGACATCAGAATCCAGTTATTCCAATTCCGCCAGCAAGAGAGTTTAGAGACAAGATTTAGAATATTTGCATGCACATTTTACATGAGTGTATAAATGTGGGGAGCATATAGAAAAACATTGTCGGCAAATGTCATACAAAAATGTGGAGAACATCTAAAACAAGCATCAATTGCAAAGGCCATCAACTCAAATAATTGGGTGCCAACAAAGACAAGATGCTTGGACAATTAAAAAGGTTACATGAGCATTGCCTTCAACTGCAACATAGAAAAAGCTGACACAGAGCAAAATGAAACATAATACTATCAAAAGCAAAGAGACAACCTCATGCATTCTATCCAACATAAAGAGATAAGAAAAAGCCAAAAAGGTTGTGCACCACATGATGTATGATTCTATTCAACAGGAGACGAGAAGAAAAGTTGTATACCAGTTACTGCTTCCAAGGTAGCAACATAACTTTTGACAGTTAAACCACCACTCTCAGAAAGGACAGCTGCAGCACGAGCCTTTTGAGCCCCTTCGGCTGCTTCAAAACGAACATAACCTGATTCTGCACCTTTAGTGAAGTCCACATACTGTGCACAAGCAAAGCAATCATGAATGGCATAAGCAAGCATATCCCAAAGAAAACAGAAAATGACATAAGCATACCATCAAGCCTGTTTTTTTTTCCTTTTTTACTAAATGCACATAAAATATGGTACAGAAGTCACGTATATGGTTAAACATGGTATTGTGGAAAAGTGAACGTTGTTCGATAAATATGATTCTCCAACTTTAATATCCATGTTAAGAAAAGCTCTCTCTAATGAATGAAGGAATATAGGACTTGACCTGACAGTGCATAAAAGAAACACAAGAAGAGACCGCAAAGGGAACAGCATTAAGGTACTGAAAGACAGCAGGCTGCATAGTGACTTCAGACAACTGTGGAACTAAGCTTAGACAAAATGCACCAGCACTAAGTTGTGAGAATGAAGAAATAAATATACTGGAATCCAGAAACTTGAAAAGACAAATACCAAAAACAATGAGGCTCGCTAGACCACCCTTACTGCCTCACTGATCTCAGCACCTTAATTCTTGAATTTTTTTCATTTTTCAAACAGCATGGAAATCAAGGTTTAGGACTGGCAAAAGATCAGAAGGAGAAACATCCCCTCAGCAACAAGAAACTGAAGCTAGTTGAAGGTCAATAAATCAAGGAGCCTTCAGATGTGCGCCTAAGCCTCCCACTGCATGTGCATGTACTTGTCTGGTGTGCATAGATCCACTTGCATGTTTGCATGCATTTTGATGGTCATGAGGCCATCAGGCAGTGCAGAGACTAACATACCTTCACTGTTCCAAATTTCTGCAACACATTCTTTATATCCTCCCGAAAGATCATGTCCTTATTTTCCTCCTTGACTTGGTCTAGAGCGTTCTCCATTTTCCCGTTTTTGCATTCTTCATCACTTGATTGCTCAAGTTCCAACGATTTTACTGCTTTATCAACTGAAGCTTTCTCCTCATTTCCAGCACCTTCTTCCTCTTGTATTGGGGCTACCTCAGGCTTATCTTCAGTTTTTTGAATGTTTTCATCAGTTTCTTCTCCCTTGGATGTGCTAACCATTGGAACCAACTCAGCATCCACATTTTTCTCCAAAGCATTTGCCTCACATGGTCTTTTCAGTGTGAATGAAACAATTAAGCCTTTGGGATAGCTTGTCTCCTCAAGCTGCCTACAGCACAAGAGTATTGAAGCAATAGTGGTAATCAGTAATGCACCCTATAAACACAAAGGAAACCCAAAAATGGTAGACAATCCTACTTTTCATGTCCATGAAGTCCATTTTTTGCATATTGGTATTCAGATGAGCGGACCTTCCCAAGTTCCTCAGACAGCAATTTTCTTTCGTTATCATAATCCTTCCTGAATTTTTGACATTGAACTAAAAGGTTAACATGGCAGAACAAATTTTTGTGCCAACTTATATCATCAATACAAGCTGATAAATAAAGTGAAGAGTTTGCCATCCGTGTGTTTAAATTAAAGTCCAGAGCTTAGCCCAGGGGCGGAGACAAGTGGGGGGTGGCCAGCTCACCACCCACTACTTCAGATTTTGGGGGGGGGGGGGGGGGGGGTGCGGGGGGACTCTTTTTAGAAATTTTTCATTTGGCCCCTGTGAAAATTTTGGAAAACATAACAGATGCTTGTCAAAACTTTCTTGGTCCCCCAAGAAAGAAACCCTGGCTCCGCTGCTATGCCATCAGTTCCTTTCTTTTGGCTCCACCACTATGCCATCATTTCTCACAACCTGGGTAAATTTAGTTGCTGTTTGGAGTCTGAACGTTTGGCATTCACCAAAACTCAAATAAATGTCACGACAAATCAGAAAGATTGCTACAGGACTAAGAAAAGCTTACTTTGGTTTCAGCTCCAGCTCTGCTCCTGCGTAAACCAAGCTTCGCTTCAAAACATCATTTGCCAACTCCTCTGTTGAGAATTCAACCAGCGCGTATCCACTAAAAAATTTATTTGCTGCCACATGACGAGGTAGCCTCACGCTATTCACCTGTATAATGACAGTACAAGATGGCTTACTAATGAAGCCTTACAACCAAACCTAAGTCATAAAAACAGAGAAATTGGAATACTAGATTGAACATTGTTTCATGGAAAAATCTAATGGGAGCAACAGAACTTAAATTTTACTTTTTCATACTAGAAACAACTAGCCTCAAGTTACCTTCCCGTATTCATTGAAGAAAGACTCCACATCCTCACGCTTGACATCATAAGGAAATGGTGTTGCAGCAATGGTCCTTACATCCACTTGCTCTATCACCTCTTCCGGCTTCAGTAATTTGCTACTCCTACCGACCCTCTTTCCTGTTGACAGAAACCAACAATTACAATGTACACAAAAGCAAACCCTTGAAATAGTGGCCCAAACATTCTTACGTTTAACAAACTTCAGGCAGAAAACCAGTTAGGAAAGATAAGAAGGGAACTTCAGCTACCATTGTCAGTAGAGATAATCAACAGAATCGAAGGGGAAGCGAAAACATACCATCTTCTGAAACCTTGAGGGAAGAAGATTCCCTCAGGGTCTCCGCAACCGCCAAAATCGTATCAAGAGGAACGTTTTCCTGCCCGACCTCGCCTAAACCGAGATGACTTCGCATCCGAGAGAATGTGCAAATCAGGGCCAAACTCACGACTAATCGACACGGTCAAGATCATCAAAAACGAGATTCTCAACGAAATTGTCAAAAAAGCCCAAACCAACAACATGAAGCAGAAGGAAAGGGAAAGGATACGTCCATCTTCGCTGTCTTCAATCGTTTGCCTCAGAAACTTGTCGCGAGGGAGATTGCTGTCGCAAAAGTAGAACTCGACCTACAGGGGGAGCAAACATTCGGTTTCTGAATCTCTACTCGTTTGATCCCAAGAGATTGAAACGAAGTGGCAGAAAATTCCAGGAGAAGGGGATGCAAAGAAGGGAGCGACTTACCTGACGGAGGACCTTCTTCGCCGTCTCTTCATCTAAAGAGGCCGGTGCCATTGTTATCGTCTGGGCTGCGTTACGGTTCAAATTCGAAGCCTCCTGGGTTTAGGGTTTTAGCGGCTGCCGAAGAGAACAACGCTATTTGTACTTGTAACGTAACAGTAGACCGCATATTTATTGAAATTCGAATAGGCTCGTCTCAGACTCTCAGTTCTTATTGAACCCAAAATGGCAAAAAAAGAGAGAAAGAGATCACTTGAAATATGTTGTCTTCAGTTTCAAGTGCAGCATGCACGCCAGATTCAGACGTTGCCATGATCCATCGCAATTGAGGATGTTAAGGGACTGTTTGATTACTCAGATCTACGAATCTGGTTCAAATAAACGCTTCAGGTTCAAATCTACATATCTCAAATTAAAAGAGGACTTGTTCAAATAAACGCTTGAGGTTCCAATCAACATATCTCAAATTATAAGAGGACTTGAGATATGTGGATGTCAAAGCACATGATCACATATTGAAGATGTAATTTATTATTCATCTTTCCATAAAAGAAAACGTTGCTGATGCTCTTTAGAAATCAAATATTTGGAAATAATGGAATCTAAAATTACCAAAACTTCAAGTCACTTTGATTTTTAGACAAGAGGGAATCAAATGTGGATTTGGAAGTGCCTCAAGAGTCAAGAGGCCGTGCAACCATGCATCAAGTCTGTTCACATTCAAAGGGTTTGAAGTTTAAATCATGTGGCCGCTATCACGTTCTAGTGTGTTATTTATTTGGATTGCCAATATTGGCAAATGATACATTCGAGTTGAAGGGTATCCCACAGGTCCCAAAACAAGGTTCTAGGGTATCCCACAGGTCCCAAAACAAGCCAGAACCTTAAGAGGTATAATAATATGGTCTTTAGACGGTTTCCCCTAAGTAAAAATGAAAAAAATGTAAACTTTCATACGTTGAAAGAAGACTGATTGGGCATAAAAAGGTGACTCCATAAGCTGAGAACCATGCAAGGGCCAAGTGTCGGCTTATAGGATGGCCGAAAGGCGTGAAATGACTTGTATATAACATATTGGACTTTTTTTCAATAAATAAAAATAAATATATGTTCCTCTTTGAATCTTAGATTAGAAAAAAGTTTGTTCAGTTTACCAATTCAAGCTAAAATATATCGGCTAATAGGCCTGTCTAAGCCTATTATTGAGACGAATAAAGTGAACCTTTTACAGGCAAGCTTCACTCTTCAGGGGAATGGGTAGGAGCCAAATTCGTTGGAGAGTTTAAATAATGGCGACTAACCAGTGAAAACTAACAAAATTTTAGTTTCTCACACAATATAATTCCTCGATGGACGTTTTGTTCTCTGGATGATCTTCACTCGATGCAACAGTCGTCGTCCACATACGAAAGGCAATCAGAAAAAAGCATGGTGAAAAGTCCAAGACCGCCTTTGCCACCACATTCACCAATGGAGTGAAGAAAGAAGATGGGGGAAAGCCCACTTTCTTTCCCGGTTTTTTGGTGTTAAGGATAGCCAGGATGCACTATCCATCAATCAAACGCGCCTCGAGGCAGTGGAGCATTTCTTGCTCAAGTTAGCATGGGAAGATGGTTCCAAAGTATACACGCAGAGTCACTAAACTCAGCCAAACGAACCTGAGCTTCCCTGTTTTGATCACAGAAATACAATCAATCGAAAAAGCACGATGAAAATTACAAATTTAAAATGATGCAACTGATACTATAAAGTTGGCTTGCTTGATTACCAAAAACTTACATTGCCTTGATAAAATTTTAAACGACAGCACTTTGACGAGTTGTTTCGCATTGACCGTGTAACATAAACTATACTCAAAATAAGCCGATTTATATGTTATAAGAAAGCTGCGCTGACAATCTCGAATTCAAATGGGCTTTTGTAAGGCAAGCCACAAGATGCTATTCATTTTCCTTGCCTGATGGGAACATGGAAGGATTTTCCATCTTCACTTTTATTAGCTATGCAACTTCATACATAAGTTCTGGAATCTCCCTCGGCAGACATGCTAGCATCTTACAACTAATAAAAAGGCATGCAAGCACTAATTTTACATCTCAACCAAAAATTTCCAATATGCTAGTGTCCCTAGACCAAACACTGCAGAATAAAAGAATTATGAAACTACAGGATATATCAGATTCCCACTTATTATCTTGACTTATGGAGAGATAAATTTGCCTGACAAGAGGCAAGCCCATCGAGCAGACCGATTTGAAGCATGAAAGTAGTGATGCAGCATATAAAAATTTTAATGAGCAGAATCACGGCTGTAATACTGATCCAAGGTCTTTGCTGGAATACGGTGCAGAAGTTCACGAGGAAAGATCCGCAGTAGAGTCCATGCTAAGTCGAGGGACTGGAAGATATCGCGAGTGTCATATGCACCTTGGGTAACAAATTTCCTTTCAAACTTGTCCAAAAACTCAAGATAAAGCTGCATCCATAAAATTTAGAGGCACATTGTAAGTAAAGACATCAATAATTGGTACTGTCTGGACTTTAAGAATGAGATACATTAGTTCAGTTTCCGTTAATTATACATTCAACTATTCCAACTCTGCAAATTTCATGGAAAACTATATAAAATAGTTTATCGTCAGCCACTTCCATCTCACGTAAGCATGTGATCACGCAGAAAGAAAATGCATGTGTGTGTGTTCAAGTGTGCATATGTATGCATGCACATGCGCTATATATAGTGTATATATATATATATATATATATATATAAAGAGAGACAGACCAGATCTTCAGATGAGAGTGCTTCTTCCCCCACCACAGCCTTCATTGCTTGGACATCCTTCCCAATGGCATAGTTTGCATAAAGCTGTGACATAAAAGAAATGATTAGCTGTCTAGAGAGAAAAGGATTGAGATATTTCATATGTTCTAAATAGTCCCACCTGGTTTGACACATCAGCATGATCACGTCGTGTCATGCCCTCACCAATAGCACTCTGCAAAAAACTAGAAGTCATCCCCTTGTCTTAAAAGATCACAAAGTGCAGTATTCTTCAGGAGTTGACACTCCCTGGGTTGTGATCCTGAGAGTTGGGGTTGCAATGGAACCCATAGACACAAAATTGTTGCTACATGGCATGAAATGAAACTGAAAAAAAACAAGAGAAACTGAAGAAAAACAAGAGCTAGAACATGTAAATTGTAAACCATGTTTTACTCGATATTAGCAATATCTTAGACTGATGCTGTGCATGGAAGATCAGGAGCTACCAGATAAGCCACCCATGACACAACCATGTTTGGAATGGCACAGGACATGGACTGAGAAATAAAGAAATTTCTGCATGCATGCAACAAACTTAGGTGCCCAACATTCCTTAAAATGTTTCCTCAGTCTTCACAGATGGCATGTCAGTTGGTTCCTTAAGTCAGTCATAGTTCAACATCCCAAATATGAAAATTTTCTACTGAGATCTCATCAAAAAAGCCGGGCCTAATTGATCATTTATTCTCAAACAAATGGACAACTCCCGATCCTTCCATCTACTAATGCAGCTAAACTATGAAAACGAGTCAACAAGAAAACTGCACTCCTCACCTTCATAAGCCGTGATAGCGAAGGAAGAACATTGATTGGAGGGTATATCTGAAAGCAACAAGTGAAAAATTCAAGAATCATCATCACCTCATCAGAAATGGCATACTTTACAAAGGGGAGAAGGAAAGAAGCTAAATTAAACAATTTTCTAGAGTTTAACCAGCAGCAAATTTTGGAACCCTAAGATTTCTCTCCACAAAAAGTAGTATTCACCTGCCGATTGTAAAGCTGCCTGTCAATATATATTTGGCCTTCAGTAATATAACCAGTGAGATCAGGAGTTGGATGTGTAATATCTGATGCATAAGGAGTAGCAGTAGCACTATTAGATTCAGTAAAGTCCAGCAGCATCTTCGTATATAAGAGAGACAGACAGACAAACAGACAGACAGACAGAGAGGTTCCCAACCATCATTAGGCATAGTCAAAATTGGGATTTGCGTGATGGACCCTTTACGTCCTTCAATACGTCCAGCACGTTCATAGATTGTTGCCAAATCAGTATACATGTACCCAGGATAACCACGCCGACCTGGCACTTCCTCTCGAGCAGCAGATACCTGAAGATCAATATTGATCGTTATTTTCTATACCACACACATGCACATGTGTGCTGGAATGTTGAAGAGTCAAATAGACATGTTCTTTCTAGGAGGGGAAAAAATATGTTTTCTTTTCAAACATAAGATATGCATCATTAGTTGCTGCCATTGTAAGCAGTATTCAGGATGTTACTTGAAAGACATGTCGGAGTTTCGGCAAGGTTGACTGGTGGATTCCAAAGAGAAACAAGTATATGCAGAGATATGTAAAGCTTAAAGACCATACTTGAACTTTGGTGGAAAGCAGTGAAAAGCATCCATCCATCTTCAGGAAACAAGAGATAGAGAAGCACTAAACTATCCATGGTCGATTCCTAAGGGAAACAAGCATATAGAAAGACGTGTAAAGCTTAAAGACCATAGTTGAACTTTGTTGGAAAGCAGATAAAAGCATCCATGCATCTTCAGGAAACAAGAGAGAGGAGTAATAAACTATTCATGTGAACAACATAAATATCGCAGCTAGGTAAGGCAATTATTGGGATCTAATACAACCAAAAAGCAAAAATTGGATGGAATCATCACCTCACGAAGTGCATCAGCATATGAGCTCATATCAGTTAGTATGACTAAAACATGCTTTCCACATTCGTAGGCTAGATATTCTGCTGTTGTCAGGGCAATTCGAGGAGTGATGATGCGTTCAATGGTCGGATCATTGGCCTGTAGATAAAGCAAATCAAGAAATATAGGGTATGCACAGGCTAACATAACGAAAAGCAATGTGCTAATGCTAATATAACATTAAAAGTTTAAAACTACTGACTGACCTATACAGAAACTAAAAACAAGAAAGCAAAAGTTACCAGATTCAGAAACAAAGTAACTCGCTCCATCGAACCATTCTCTTCAAAATCTCGTTTGAAAAACTGTGCAGTTTCCATGTTGACCCCCATTGCAGCAAAGACAATGGCAAAGTTGTCTTCATCCTCATCCTGGAAAGTTTATGGGGAAGGATCAGTCTATGATTGTTCATTATTTTCTATCTATCAGAACACTTGTTCTTTCAAATGGTCTAGAATAGCAACTGTGGTTCACAACGTTCAACCATGTAGATGTTCAACGACTTGACCAACAAATCAACTAAACAACATGCAAATTTCTCATGCTTATAAACCTCTGTCTCAATTGAACAACATCAGGTTCTTTTTCAATAATTACACTTGCCAGCTAGTCTTCCAAAGGAAAAAACTTAGATCATACGAAAATTATATAGCAGTCCTCATCAAAGTTTACAGCATATAGGTACCTTAACGTGGTCTCCCAACTTCCCATGTCGCTTGACAAGTCCAGCTTGACGACAAATCTGGGCAGCAATTTCATTATGAGGAAGCCCAGCAGCAGAAAAAAGTGGGATTTTTTGTCCTCTTGCAATTGAGTTCATCACATCAATTGTTGATATTCCTGTCTGAATCATCTCTTCTGGGTATGTTCTCTCACTAGGGTTAATCGAACTTCCTAAAGGAAAAAAGACACCATATATTTAGAAACCTGAGCACAGGGAAAGGCATACAGACTAAAAATACACAAAGTGTCAAAGTTGCTTTGGGATCAACAACCTGAAATGTCTCGGTAGGCCTCAGGCAGAATTGGAGGGCCATTATCTATTGGCTTTCCTGATCCATTGAAAATGCGCCCAAGCATATCCAAGGAAACAGGAGTCTTTAACACCTGGTGACATAGGCAACAGCACAAAGAGACATAAAAATAGTAATCCTCACTTTACAAATATAAGAACCTATCAACTGGATAAAGTAAAGCACTTTAACATGGTTATATATAAGACACAAAAAGGAAAAAGGTGAAGGAGACCTTTAATACAGACAACAAATAATCAACTATGTATATCCAAAATAGAAGAATGACATGGAGTACAGTCCACAAAATTTTCAACAAATAGGAGATATCCTAAAATCTTGGTAAAGTCTGTGTGTTTAAAACATTATTTTTTTACTCAATAATAGTTACAGCACTCCAATGGCAAATGCTAAGAAGATCATGTACCAACAGTCCAAACACTAGAACTAAAAGTGACTCTGCAATAGAGAGATAATGGGTTGGAGTCAAATTACATTAACATAACTTAAACACAAGAGTTATTGAAACTTGAGGGAATGTCTCAGCAAAAATAAATACATGTATCAAATAAAATTGCAAGGGAACGCATGAGAATTGTATTCATTTTTTATCATACATGAACAACAAAAATAATGAAAGATTAAAGAGGAAATTTTAGTAAGTATCAATTAGCAAAGCAGCAAAATACTAACCTCCCCTGTGAACTGCACAGTTGTATACTTGTTGTCAATTCCAGCTGTCCCTTCAAAAACCTAGAAAAGACAGAAAAATATGAAATTTTCTGATAAAGGATGACATCTTGGGAAGGCTGTTATGTAAATTTAATGCTACAGGGCTCCAGTATTCCATTTTAAGTAACAATAATGTGGGGGAAAAAGCACCCATCTGCCACCTACTTTACAATGACTATGCTGGATAAAGACACTATAAACTAAACGAAAAAATGTTTCAAGGAAGTGTGAAATTGATGTTCTAATTTTTCCATAAATAATGCCTCAGATCAGCAGTAATGCCAACAAGGCAGAAGAAAGCCAGTAGTTCTTACACAAAAGATAAGGAAAATTCAAGCATTGACACCCTCTAAGTGGCAAGCACACGGTATTCTTTAGTAAAAGCCAAAAGGATACCAAGCGGCTATGTTAAGTGGGATAGATTGTAACACCTCATTATAAAAACTTACATCCCATTACCCCTTATTGAAGATTATAGGAAATCTTTAAGGACTTATAAAAGGGGTTGGAGAAAGTGGTTGATTGTTAAAAGTTCCTAGCTTTTTGGGGCTGGAACCAAAACTGCTAGGGGCAGGTGTGATCCACCAAAATGGAAGTCTTAACTCAGTGTAGGAGTGGGCTGGGTTGTTAATTGGTTAGCTACATATTTTACCAAAATAGTTTTCACCATGACCTGACCTTACCGCACTAAAAAACAATTCATGACCAGCACCTAAGATGATGACATTTGACAATTTGCTATTTCTTCCAAGAAACACTTTAGGGGACTCAAGTTTGTTGTTTCTTCATGCTTTACATTTTTAAAAACTAAAGAACTGGTTCTGTGAGGCAACAATTGAATTTCTTATGCTATTATATCACAAAAATAAACCCTGAACTATTAAACCAACTTTTAAATTATTTTTAAGCAGATACAAGCAAATAAATGCAGGAAACGCATTTTGGCGAAGTTGGAGAAAAGTTAGAAGGATTCTATTTCTTAATCAATAGAATCAAAACAATGAGAAAACTCTCCCAGTAAGACAAAGTCAACACACAGCCTTTCGTTTATGACCCTGTCACATTTGTAGAGCTCAGACCAGTCACCGGAACACTTTTAGGTTACTTGGAATAGTTCAGAAGCAACCTCATTAAGCTCCAATGGCAAAAATTTCTCCTTTCAAGATTTTCGAAAGTTGAAAACAAAAAGATTTAATGAAGGGAGCAAATCAGCATGGAGATGCTCTTAGTATAATTCAGCAAGAAAAAGTTCTCGTGCAAAAAGGAAGACATAAGATGAAAATAAAAACAGACCTGTACAACAGCTTTCTCTCCATCAACTTCCAGAACCTGACCACGCCTTGTTGTACCGTCTGAAAGTCTTATATTAACAATCTCTTGGTACTTTGGACCCTACAATTGTAAAAAGAAAAAAATTATAGAAGGATACCGATAATACTATTTTACAGAGAAATTCTAGGTAGGCGACTCATCATCCACAAAGTCTGCTGAGAAACAAGGACACTGTACATTTTACCTTGACTTTTTCCAGGATAACAAGAGGACCAGCAACTCCAGAAACAGTTCTGTATTCTGCAATGAGCATAAAAACATCAATCAGGACAAACAAACTGACCGGAAACAGTGGCATAAAAAAAATGCATAGTCATAACTGATACTCTGATAGGAATAATAAAAATACAAGAGAATATCTGAAGCGCAATATGAAGGATTGCCAAAATTTCTAATCTTCAGAAACTCAGCACAGAGCTTCAGATTGACATGTAAAGACAAACTGCACAAAAATCAAGATAAAAACATGTGTCTGGATGAAAGTATCACAACCGAGAGTTAGAAAGGGAGACACAAGTGAAGAGGAGAGAACTAGATGACTTCTTCAAAAAGGGCAATACATTGCGGACTGAAAATTTGATGTCCATTGCCTACACGTAGAGCTCAGCTTACCCATGCCAATCTCCAGAGTTCCCTCATCTGAGTCAATTATCTTTGAAGCGGCACCCATCTTTAACGTATAACCTAATGAGACCATAAATTTACAAAAGTAAAAGCACAGCAAAAATCCTCAAACAAATATCAGTCAGACGGAATATGCAACAGAGTATCGCATAAAAAAGTAATGATAAAATACAGATGACAAAGAATAATATTTGCTGCCCGTATGATCTAAGAAATATGAAAAACAAGACGAGAACAACAGCAAGAACAACATTGTGTGAACTGAAGTTAACAAGACAATGGTAGAAGTAGAACAACCAATCCATTCCCTTCACAAGAGTAAATAACAAAGAGAAAAGAAGCGCATGATTTATGCAAAAACTAGTTCTTCAGTTTCGTTACTCGTCGTTCTTACATCTAGAGGGGAAAACGGTTATTTACTATGTATTGGAGAAAGATGTCAGATGATGGCTTCCTCTTCTCCATTTTCAAGTCAACCACAAGCGAACACAAAAATTTGAGCAAGTTAGAGAAACGAAACATTTAAATGATCAACAATAAAACCCCAAAAAGAAGATAAAAAGGCCACGTATCCAAATCTACTCTTCCCCCACCTTGAATCCGATTGTGGGAGAACCAAAAAAAATATATATATATCGAGTCAAATAAAAGAGGAACAATCAAGTGCACAAAAATTTCCAGAAAACAACAAATAAACCACAATGAAACGGAAAAAAAAATTGCCATGAATTACAGAATCACAACAAACTCCTAAAACAGAATAAATAACTAAACAAAAGGACCGTCTTTTCACTTCATCAACACGGATCTCGACTCTGTCCAAAGGATTCCTCGAAACAAAAGAACACCCATTGACCGAAAAGAGACCAATAATAGATTTATCAAGTAAATGGGGACAACCAACTCAGGAAACGCAAAACTGAGCAATCTGACCATACTGAATACGCAAAGCGAAAGCTTAAAGGGAGAGAAGACATACCTCTGATCAAGCTCAAGGGAGAAGAAGAGATTCAGAGTTGATGATAACGATGATGAGGAGGAGGAGGAAGAATCAGAGAGCTCTGTGATGCAGAGCTCGCTTCGACCGCCCGCCCCCACCAAGCCCAAAAGGTCGCCCCCAAGGAAGAGCAAATAATTACATAAACAACAAAGTAAATAAATGATCCCTCTCTCTCCCTCCTGTTTTTTATTAACTTTGTAGCAGACAGAATAAGAAAGAGAATTGGATCTGTATTATAGTTTTGCCCCATAAAAATTGAGAGTGGCACACTGAATTTCTTTTAAGATCAATCGACTACCTCTTAAATAGATAATACAAGACACTTTAGCCTTTCGAAAGTTATGTATCTTGTATATCTCATCTACCAATTATTATCTTCGATACGACAATGGTATCAAAAGGTTTGATGTAGTTGGTCGGACTGGTTTCATCTTTTATAAGTGTCACTTTTTGTACAAGCTGATGTAATTCTGGACCTTTTAATCTCGACACATTTATTTACACAAATGATAGATTATTTTATCGATGCGGTAGGTGTAGGCATAGTGTGGGCAATTGAATACATAATCCCACAAAAATGTTTATTTTTTTATTAAAACTTCTTCGTGACAAACGATTTGTCACATGTGTACACGTATACCATGCTTTCATGTGGTACAATCCAAAGAACATCAAGGAGGGAAGAGCCCACAGTATCTGACAACTACACACTGAAATGTTTCAGAATCAGTTTTTGGTCGGTGGGCAGTAAACGGGTTGGACTTGGATCAACCAAATACGAAAAAAAAGGCGGATCTGATCTTGGGACTTCAGGATTTTAGTTATTCGATTTTCAACAAAGATTTGAAATCTTGTGTTTGAAAGATAAAAGAATTGCATCAAGGATTTGTAAATATTGCATGTTATAGTTATGGATCTCAAATCTACGGTTCTTGAATCCACGGTTTGTTGGAATGATGGATCCAAAGTGGGTCATCATTTTGCCAACACCCACACCCTTTCGAAAAGTCGGCATATATGGGGTTCGTTCCAGCCAATACAGGGTGATAAATTGATAAAGAGAAATTCGACTATAATTGATTTAAATTTTTAATTCATTTTTTGAGGCGGTTATGAATGATGTATATCACCGATACACGTCATTTTCTCTAAAGTTTTCAATACGACTCGGACAGATTTTTACAACATTAGTCCTGAGCGTTCTGACCAAAGGCAGTAGAGCACTGTGATATTTCCTCTTTTCTTTTTCAGAAACCATTTTGGTTATATACAACGTGAATATGTAAGTTAAAAGATTAATTTGACGTTGACAAGTTTATACTGCTGAAAACTATTTTAAAATCTACAAAAACATATTTTTTGTAATAAAAAATGATTTTTTTTTCCATAACATTTGCCTTTTAAATGGTATTATTATTAAAAAAAAAAAAAAAAAAAAACTCTCGTGCCAAAGGAGGGAAGGGTTGATGGGTCAGTCAGGCAGCTCACGAGACTCTTGTGAAAGCCATTTTCACGTGGATAGTGAAAAGATCTATCTGTTTATCATCTCACTATGTTTTTTTTTGGTGAACACAAGGTTAATAACCTATCGTTCGAAAAGAAAATCTCTCGTTATTCTCAAGATGTAGATGGAATAAGATACACTCATCAATTATAATATTATGATTTCGCTCATCAATTACAATATTATGATTTCGCTGTTTACAAACATCCACAAGAATCGAACCAACGACGCATCCTCCCTACACTCCATCGCGTGTTTAAAAACAGTTCTTTAAATTGTGTTTTGGTTGCAATTATATAGCAAATGAATATATAAAGTTAACATTAGCATCACTTTGTGTTATTTTATCATCTCGTTCATGCCGGATCTACTTTTTCTTAAAAAGAACAAACAATATATTCATGTTACAATCGCCATCATCGATTCATCAGGGTTGTCGTCATCTTCATCAGGGTTGTCGTCATCTCTCTGCAGATTCGCCATCTCTCCGCAGCTCAATAATTTAGTTCCCTATGGCCTCAAAAGATGTCCACAGGCACATGGAGGCCGAGGTGCAGACAAACCCACGCCCTTTAACAGACCAATGTCAGCGGGCCAACGACAGGTTTCTCGCAGTTCAGTGGGCACCACCATTCTCCTGTGGGCGGAGAGGAAAAGTAAAAAAAGAAACGGAGAATTGGAACTGAAGACCACTAACTCGGAGCTGGTCGATGAAGATGAGAGGAACACAGAGGGGGGCGAGAGAGAGAGAGAGAGGTGACCACAATAAGCAAGGCTTTATTAAAAGTCTCCAACCGCTATGGATCTGATAAGTTTGTAAAGAAACAAGTTCAAAGTTGAACACTTGCTCTTTAGATAAAATACATTTTCGACCAACTCACTTCAACATGAGTTCCGGACAACACTTCGACAAGAGTTAACTGTTTCCATCAAACCGCCATGACCGTCAATTGTTGCAGCGATAGCAGTAAAATGCTAGGTGTCTCCCCGACAGTGTATGGGGATAGAAGATGAAGGTTAACTGGTATAACTAAGGTAGTTTGCTTTGAGGAACAAGTATTTATTTCTCTGTTTCTCACATGAAGTCCTCTTCCAGTTCTTGCAGAGACTTGTTTGCTGCAGCAATTTGTTTGTTAGATGTCATCTTCTCCGAGACCATCAGACCCTTGTAGCTCCTTATCTCTGCTTGTTTCTCCCTTTCAAGCCTCTCCATTTCTTCTCGGCGCTTCTGTTAAGATTTAAAAAAAAAAACAGTAACTAGTCATACAGGCCAATTCATAAGATCCAATAGATAAACCAGATTAAACCCAACCCAACAATGTCAACAATTTTTTATTTTCACCAATTGCATTCAGATGACCATTGAAAGCTACAAATCTGAAACCACCCGACCGAGAAAAGGGTGCCTGTATCTGAGACAATACACTCAGGCACCAACCCAAATTATAATTTCTAACGTGTCTGAGATTTGGGTATAAAAATAACCTAAACCCAAGTAAATTTTGTATCATGCATATCCAGCCCATATCTGGGTTGACTTCCATTAATCTTCTTTACAATTCCAATTTCTCTTGGCCATCAATAATCGACCAGCTCTTAAAGTCGAAGGTTTCTTTCAGAGGGTTAACAAACAACTAGCTTTTATATTTACAAATGCAGGAGTTGGGCCTTATTTTTTGACAAAAAAATCAATCTTCAGTTCCATCATTTCTGTATCGAATTTCTCTTGTATGTTCCAAGTAGAAAATAACAAACTAATTCCATGATTTGAAGAAATGGATAAAGCATGTTTTAAAGAAATTGATTCAATGCCATGACACATGATACTCCAGTTTGACTTATCCAGTTATCCCCTTAGCTGAGAGTCATATTTGGAACCTCCAAAAAGATGCATGGCTGTTCTAGAATATTCCACAATAGAGAGCTTCAATCATTTACGACAGCTTTGCAATAACATGTAGGAAAAACAGAATATTTGGAAGAAGAAGCTGGCGAGACAACTTTTATACCCTAAACTAAGATGAGATAAGCATTTAAACTCCATTCATTAACATGGTCTGACTACTCAGAAAAAGTAGGTGCAATCATTCGGCAATCATCAAGAGAGTGATTTTCACCATACCTTGTCCCGAAGCTGAACTTTCCGTTCAGCTCTTTCTGCAGCATTTACAGCTTCTTTCTCAGCTGATCATATAAAAGAATTAGTTATTTCATTATCTAACAAGAAACAAGTATTTGAACTAGAAGAAAACTTCTCACAAGTATACCTAGAAAAAGGGGACAAATCAGGCCATATAAATGGGGAAGCATTAATGGCAGGAACTATCGCACTCCACTTAAAAGTAGATTTTCTCTAAAACACGCTTCAAAATATAGTATAGAAGAGATGCCTCATATCAAAAGTTTCATGAAGAAAGATTAGACTAGGATGGCAAGGTACCTTTTAAGTCTGGCTTCCTTTCCACCTTGGTCTTGTTCAACCTATTCACAATTTCATTTATGCGCTTTTCTACTTTAACAGTGCGAACCTATTGAACAGATAACCAAATTCAGTTAATATTTTAATTGAACAGGCAACTCTCATTCTACTAGAATTCAAATCATTGCCCGCATGGGCACAAAGATTAGCCTATACTCAACTACCAAGTCAGAAGCAGTCTCAGCATAGTTCACCTTTTTCTTCTCATCATCAATGCAAATCTCACATGCATCCCCCAATGTGAAAAGTTTAAGGACACCAAAGTGGGGGGAAAAGAGAACATATAGATGCTCAAAATATTGATTAATAAACTAATAAATCTGGGGGCACTTAAGGAGGCATCATCACTTCTCAGTTTAATGGTGAATGGCTCACTAGATTAGGACGTGGAACTACACTAATAGCTTTTTCCACATTGCAAGTGCTTAGCCTTATACAAGAACAAATGCAAGGTAAGAATCTTAAGGATAAAATGAGAAACAAAACTCTCAGGTATCTCATGCTGATTGGAAAAGCAATAGTAAATTAGTAATGATCTGTAAAATGGATGTGTAAGTTTGAGGATAAGTGTGGCATACACACTTGGGATGAGAAAGAACAGCATAGTTCCCTTTTCTCATTTCTTCTGGATTCTGTGTGTAAATCTTTTATTGTTTAGGAGTTTGAAGGCATATTTTCAACTTATTGATGATCTACTAATGCCTTTTTCTCTTCAATAATCTATTTTTTTCACCTTCGCAGAAATGGGTAAATTGCAAAACCAGCAAAGCATAACCATGGCGGACTACATCCAAAAAAGCAACATGGTTATAAACTTTATTCCTTTTACTCTTTACAGAGCATAGTGTTCAAAGCCAATTGGATAGTTTCATTTCCATAACATTCTGGAAAACTTTAGATTTTCTTTTGCTACAAGCAGAAAATTCTTAAAAGTGGAAAGTACTACTGCAAACAAAAGAAAATTAGAATGACCAAGTAAAAGGGAGGAAGAATTTGCTATAAAAAAAAAGACCACAGGAAAAAGAAGAAGAAAACAGTGGGACAGCTCACTGGAAATCTCTATTGCATACAAAATATTATCTCGTATCAGGGAAGAACCGAGAGAGAAAATAACATATAACCAAAGAATAAACCTCACACTGTTTAGTCCTCAATCAAGGAAACCAGACGGCTTTACAAATAAATACTTAAGGTTTAAAACTTGCACTAAGATGATTCCCTTATTGGTTGGAAAAATAACTCCACAGAGGTCTCCGCAGATCCATGCATAAAGTGTAGCAAGAATCAAGCAATGAACCTACAAGAAGAGTCTTTTCACATACAAGGATTTTTTAAGGCATAAAGCTAGGATGTGCTGGAATAAACAACCTAATCTAATCAAACGTGAGTTTGTCAAACATCAAAGAAAAATTAAAAAACTGAACATGCAATATAGTTGTGCTACTTAGATTCTTGCCAAAGGATCCACAACAAAGTGTAGATGTGAAACCTAAAATAGCTCAAGCTAGAAACACAACCTAGCAATTATGCGAGCTTTTGTTTTATCACGTGTACCTTGGCTAAATTAATGAGTCAGATGAATCAGAGAAATTGATGGGCATGCCTAATAAAAGCGATGGGGAAAAAAATGCTGTAACCTATTCACTACATAAAGAACCATCTTTTTTCCTTCATGTTCTTCCCAGATTACATTATAATATTTGTAGAAGGATATCGTGTGGAACAAATTTAATTATGCAAGTCACTTGTGTACATTTACTTTTTATGAACATTTTGCAGCTCAAAATCTGTCATATTTGACCTAATCAGAAAAAAGAACTATTTGATTTTGGCTATTTCCCATTAGCAGTAGTGTCACCACAGGATATCGCTTACAAGGAAAAGAAGAAAAATAGAAATTTCTAATCATGAAATATACAAGATCAGCACCTAGGAATCTTGGTTAAGCTCTTTGTTTCTTTCCCTCTAGAGAATCATGAATGTTCTGGACTGATAATGTGACAAGCTGAATGGCTAAAATTCAAACAAGCATAAAAGTGCAATATGAAAGCTGGTCTAAGTTGTCTTCCTTCACCTGATTGTCAGGAGGGAAAAAAGGAAAGCAAATTCCAAGTAGAAGAGAACAAGAAAACTATGGATTGGAGCAAGATAGTGTGATGAGGCGGTTTCCCTTAAGCAAACATTTGAAAAGAAGAATAACCAAGGAACAGTTAAAGCTCCAGTAGTCGAAAGCAAAACAAAATATTGAACACAACTGCAAACTCAGAGACTTTTGAGTTTAACTGAACTTATTTGTGTGGTAAGAGTAGATCAATAACATGTAAACATATATTGCCCTCTAACCCACTTAATTCCTACATGAGCATGTTTCAAGTCAGTTTGAAAATTGAAATACCATCAGGAAATATGTGATCAATTGCCAATCAGGAAGGTCAAATGCAACTGACTTATTCAAAGTCTACCAAAAATTAGAAGCTTACAATCTTTGGATTATGAAAGCCAACTTGGCCCACATCCATTGAAGGAGTCTTCTTTAAGTTGAACCAGGGAGTGTATACAACATCAATATTGTTCACCTTATTTCCTGCCAAGATTGACATGCCAGAGGATTAAAGAATCAGAAAAGTTGCCTTTGATCCATCAAGAAATCTATGCTAGTTAGACAGAACATACATTAGTTCGAGCTCTCTCTTCTTTAGTATTAGACGATCTATCAAAAGTGAAAAGAAAAAGAAGGGTTTCTAAGTTGTCAAAATCAGAAGCCAGCCACAGTTGCTCAAGGCCCTAAAGCACTAACCAGGACTAGTCATCCAAGTCAGTTTCAACTAAAATAAAATCAATAATATATATATATATATATATATATATATATATATATATATATATATATATAAACACCACATTCAAAGTGCCAAACAAAAGACATCAAACGACCTTTGTGAATTAAGTAACGACATATACAGATATACACATTAAACACACCCGTATATACAGATATAAAAGCAACCAAATGCCAGCCTGACACAAAAACCCACTAATCATTCATTGACTAGTATGGAATACCGACTATATTGGACTAGTTGTGTGGCTACTGACTAGGGCAAGTAGGACCAGTTGGCCAACTAGTTACCTACGTTGATAACATGGGATAATGTAACAAAACCATAATACTTAGTGAAACCTGAAAGGAGTTTTTAGACATGCAAATGAAATATTTATATTAAACCACATTATGGAAGATGTTTTCATTAATTTTAAGATGACTTTTCTTTACACTAGGTGATTCTTGAAAAGGGAAAGATAACAAGGATAACACACAAAAATCATATCACAGATGCACCATGGAATGCTTCACTAAGGAGATCCATACACAATATTATTTAGGAGATAAATGAAACACAGCACAAAACCAATACTTTCAAGGAACCCACCATCTATGTGGGAGGAGAGATTGAACGTAGAAGTGCTTGCCTTGAATAGAATTTGCCTTAACAAGTTGAGCACAATCCTCCAGCAACCCTTCACTTATATCGTCAATCGACTGACCTTTGTGCAGCCTTACATAGACATGAGCAGATGACATTTTGTCCACATGGAACCTACACACGTATCTGATATTTGTCAAGTACCTTTTCTATTGGGCTGAACAGCGTATTCTAAACGCCACAACAATATAAAAAATAATCCAGTCGCTACTTATATGGAAAATTGTGCAGTCACATACTGGTGCACACGAAAAGAAACATGAGCTACAACAAAAAAGGATAGTGAACAGTGAACACAACTACAAAGAAAGAGCTACATAGAATGAAAGATCATGAACATGTAGTAACTGTGAGCTGCATACACAAAATAGCAAGGCCTACCACGGTTGTCAAGGAAACACAATAATAAGTATGCTTTTCCAAAACCGAAAATCAATGATACAACAATACCAGATGCAGACCACGCAAAGTTTTCAAAGAAAAAATAATAATAATAATAATACGTCTTGAGACGTTCTTTATCTGGAAAGTTTATCATCATATCACCGAAAAGAGGACCTTTAAATACATCAAATTAGGACTGAGAAGGCGATTTTGTCAGAGAGAGTAGTCGTACCCTAAAAACAGAGTCATAATTGCCCTTTCGGCGAAAATGGGAAGTACCCTTTTAGATATGACACAATTTTCTCGGCCTTGAAGATCAGTTTTTACCGGAACTCATGTTTCAAATCAGTCGTGACTGATCTCTTATAAACTGTAGTCCAATATTTCTCTGGAGAAAATAGGACGAAGAAGGGAAAGTTGACCCTTCGAAACCCTATTTTTGATTCCCAATGGCCACAGTTGTACACTTGTACTTGTTGACTCCTACTCCAACATCAACATTGCATCCCCTATCATATCTTGAATCTATCATCAAGCAATCGAAAGCAATAGCCACGAATAAAATAATCAACACAAATAAAACAAAACTATCTTTTCTAAACCACTGAATAACATGTAATCACGCACGATTCCAATTTCTGTTGCAATGAGATCCTAAGAGAAAAGATCAAGATTCAGACTTCCATCAACAAAACAGACTAGAATTTCCATTTTTTTCTATTTCGATTCTCGGATGAGAAAAGACAAATCAGAACCCCAATATGGGGACGTAAAATATGTGTTCATGTGTGTGAAAAAGAGAGAGAGAGAGAGAGATTAGACCAGATGTCTTCAGGGAAGCCATATTTAATGAGCTCTTCGTTCTCGTATTTGTCAAGGCCCATAAAGATCGTGTAATCCCCAGCCTCCGGCCTCGCCTTGAAGTAGAACACCATCTTGTCCTTTCTTTCTTTTTCTCTTCCCCCTTCTTTCTTCTTCTCCTCCTTCCCCTCCACCAGACGAAGGAGGGATTATCTTAACCTTTTATTGCAGGAAGAGGAAGAAGCGAGGAGGATAGAGAAGCTTCCTCCCACGGAGACAAGAGAGAGAAAGTTCCCTCGGAAAACAACCGACTCAACAGGAAACAAGAAAAGGGTGAACGGAAAACCGTAGAAAGGCAGCGGCTTCAAAGAGACCCACAAAGCAAATCGCTTCTTCCCTTCCACCCTTTCCTCTCTCAAGTTCTCAACCCAACAAATAATCCACGGTGCTCCTCCCCCAAAACATCCGTCTTCCTTTTTATTCTGAACTGTGAAGAAATTGCCAAAGCCCTCTCAGAGCCCAGTCAGCACCTCATCTCTGTCCCTCACCAAATTCTCTCTCTCTCTCTCTCTCTCCGTATCTACCAAACCCTTTTTTCAAATAGACCTTCGATCCCCACCGTCAATTGCAATTACTGTAAGATATCTCTGCGTGGGCGTCAGTTTCTTCCAAAACTAAAATTACAGCACTCTCTATTGAGTTTTCTTTACGCAAATAGTACCAACTGATCCGGTTGGAAAATTTCAACTTTATATATACATTATACAAGGACTAAACCGTGACATTTCATTTACGGTGGCATCAAATTTGATCGAACGGCTCACGATTAATTTCCTTTTTCTCTTTATATTTCTCCCTTCTTTTCCCTTTTTCTTTTCTTGCCTTACCGCAGGCAACCTTCCCCTAAGGGTGAACATCAGTTACCATTCAGCTAATATATAATATAATATATATATATGTATATGAAAATTAAAGAGTAACATAAACCTTCAGTTTCATATAGTCACATAAATTGTTTCGACGATCAAGTTTGATATAGAATCCATTTGCATCAGCTGTTATAATTTCTTGTCCAAGAATTTATAGGTGTCTCCAATAAATACACTATTGGCTTACGCAAGGAGTGGTGCGCCACTAAATCTTTTGGAACTACTCGGGAAATTTGACTAAAGGAAAAGTTACTACGGGTATTGGTTCAACATTTTTTTAAAAAAATCTTAATATGGCGGTACAGTAAATATTATATATATATTTTTAATTCAAAAAAAAAACACAAATGATATCATCCAAAATGTTCCTTTCATAAATCCATAGATAATCTTATAAATTAAAAAAAACAAAACTTTTTAAGTTATAATATAGTTTGAATTTAATTTCGACTCGAAACCAGATCCAAATGTACCAGGCTGTACCGCTGAACAGGCGTACCGGTATGGCTACTCCACCAAAAGTGGCGTGCCACTGTGACATAGGTCAAAACTGGTGAATCTTTCTTGAAAAACATTCACCCTGTTTGAAATAGATATAATGTTGGAGTGTGCAACCTGATCTATACTTGATAGCGTTGAATTTTCGCTAATCCAACTTCAGGATAAGTTTGTTAGAGATTACAATGATGCATTTATGTCATTTTCTGTTTTGAGGGTTTTGCTCTAATCTCATGTCGTTTACTTATACTTTGTAATTCTTATGTAATACTGAAAACTTTTCTGTGTGGTGACCGTGGATGTAAGAGAAAGTTGTTTCGAAACCAATTTTGAGTGTTTGAGGGCACGGAGAATTTGGAAATCAAACGCTTCGTGTTGATGATAATCTCTGGTAAACCTCTCGCCACCACTGAAAACAGGAGGGTGGTGTCAAACATGTCGTGGGAATGTACGGACACCATGAGCCCGTTTTGCTTCATAGCCTCAGCCACTAATGATTTTCTTGGTTTCAAATGTCCAACATGCTTTAGCGTCAGTAAGCAAGAAATACGTCACCAGTTTGCGATCTGGATCCTTTGATCCAAGATCCAGATCTGAACACCCTACTTGGCTGCTCCAAGAACAGGATTGATCTGTTGTTCTCCTTGTATTAACCAAACCATCTTAATCCAAATACGTGGACTCAATTCTTTCTTAGTCAGCAATATGAAGCAGGTACATCTTGAACCATCTGTTCCACCAAATCCGGACAACTCCGCAAACATGTTCCACCATCAATAAGAAAAAAAAAAGGTTCCACAAGAATGTGTGGCCTGAGTTCAATGATCTGATGTGGCTCTGAGGTGGCGCGGTCGTGGCGCGGGCCCGACTAGTCAGATTTCTTAAAGAGACATGAGTTGTAAACCATGTCAGAAACTCAATTGTAATATCAAAACTGGATTAAAGAACTTGCTTAAATCCAAAGATCTTGTGTTTTAATATGATTAGAGAGTCAACAAAGGGAGGACACTTGATATTTTTTTCAACAATGATTATAACGTCATTTTTCACAATGTACAACCAGTCTCATATTACTACTTGTTAAAGAAGTGTGTCATTGGAAATTAACAATTTAGAAAAATTATGGTGAGACCATTTCTTGATTTGTGTGTGTGTGTGACCCTTGTGCAGGGGCTATGTTAATCTTCTCTGTATCGTTTCAATTTTATCGGATGTATTTGAGGAGAAATTTGAGTGTCAAGAGAAGAAAAATTAAAGATTCATCTTTTTATTCATCTTCATTTTTAATGTTACATTTCTTTTATCATCTCAAAGAAAAGAAACACTACTTTCAGTGCATGGTGAGAACCCAGCCCTAGTTTGATGTTTATAAGTGCACTCTAAAGAGCAGCTGATGCTACTAGACCGGCCCAATGCCTGAAAACCGAAACCGGGACCTGGCTCGACCCGATTATAATAAAAAAATGTGATAATATATATATTTTTAATAAAATAAAATTATTTTTTATTTGTTATCAAGCCAAATCGGGTCCCCATCAAACCGACCCAGGCTGGTTTTTTCGGCCCTGATCGGCCCATGTACCCATTGGGTGCTCGGCCTGATGCCCAGGTCTAGATGCTGTCTCGTCCCGACTTAGCCCTCAACCCTAAAGGCAGAAAAAAGAAGGGAAGCTTTGACTCTCTTTCAACTTCCCATCAATAACTCCGCTGATATGTTAATAAAAAAATGTCAACAAACTAACATAGAGAGGAAAGGAAATTGTCTTTAACCAGAAGTTATTGATGTGTGCATGTTTCTTTTAGCCGTGTGCTGAGAAATTGGCTCTCCCATGTACTAAAAATAAAATACCAAAAAAAGAAGTCTAATAAAAGAGAATGAAAGAGGAAAATGAAAGGGAAGAAAAAGAAAAGGAAATGAGCAAAAAAAGATGGTTGGCAAACAGAAGAATAATAAAGTGACCAGCAAACAGAATAAATAAGGCCAAACCTAATCCATGCCCTTTTTTTATTATAAATCAAGTCTCAACTTTATCACTCCATACCTTGAGTTAAAAGGAAAATAAAGAAAAGGATAAGAAGACTATGACTTGCAACTGTTTAAATAAAATGAGAAAGTACCCATGTACTTAGGGAGTTATCACATGATAAAAAAAAATGTGACTAGAAACAGTCATTACATGGTAAAAAATTTTGAAAATGTGAGCAAAAAACAGTCATTACATGAGCAAAGCTGGTTATGTGCACATTTTTGTGCATGTACAGGAATATGTAATGACTAAAATGCCTTCATTAAAATTAAAAAAAAAAAAAGTTAAAAGGATAAAGGAAGTCATAAAAATATTGAAAGACCAAAATGTGCATACTTTTGTTAAACAAAATTCTAAGATACCCCTATTTCCCTTCTTCCTTTTTTGGTGCATATTTGCTGTTGCGTGGTGTGCGCAACTCAATCTCTTACCTGAGTATTAGCAACTATTTATTATCCTTCAACGTTTTTTTGTATTTTTAACAATATTTGATTGTGCTTTTAGTGACCAATCTTTAATTTTTAGTCATCCAGTAACACCGGCACACGACATGATAGAATTATTCAATAACACTATATACCTTGAGTTTTCCACGCCACTGTTTGTTTTTCTTGAGCACAGGTGTCTCCAAAGATAGTTTTGTTTCTGAGCACAGGTGTCTCCAAAGATAGTTTTCTTCCACGCCACTGTTTGTTTTGTTTCTGAGCACTGGCACACGACATGATAGAATTATTAAATAACAAATCCTTAGATCTGAGATGAAGGGTCTAAAAGTTAAATTCCTGAATCTAAAATCCCGAATGATCTCAAATTTGTGATATTAAAATCAAACACATTTTTTGTCGATCTAATTAAGGGGATTTTCAAACTCTAAACTTGAAAATTTTCACTGGCTAATGCTAAAAAGGTTGATTCTTTTGAGGAATTGAGATTGATTTTAACAATGATCTTATTGGCCATTGTTTCTTTTTTTCTTTTTTCCATCCTCAAGAGACATGCATCTTAGAAGCTGGCATAAGAGTCTAGACATGTGGACCAGTAGTTCACATTTTTCCTCATTTATGTGACTATGTCGAGACGAGCATAACTTATATAGTTTAGACTTTGGTTTCTTCAAGATGCATGACACCTTCTTTTTCTAATGTCTAGGTCAAACCTTCAATGTTGTATCCTTATGCTTACAAGGTTCTCGCCTAAATGAACTTATATATGTCCTTCAACTTAAGTGTTGCGCTCGTAATTGTTTGCAACTGAGTAACATATCACAACATGGCAGCGACCACCAAATTCGAACCCCAAACCCCTTGAGCCGAAGCTCCCTTTCTGCCCGGTTGCACTGTGCCCCATGACATGAAGTATTACATCTTCTTTTACTAATCAATGCTTTTCCACACTTGAAACAGCGGAATTATACATATAAAAATTCGTTTTCCCAATGTTATTAAACTAATTTTGGTCACTAAATTATATACTGTCTCGATAAAGAAAGAACTCAAATGCACTTGTTTGTGGTTTTTCTGATACATATCTTCAAGGATTTCCTTTTATCAATCTAAATCAGAAAAACTTTTTATGTAGAAAACAAGAAATTAATGTACCTTGATTGACAAGGTACACGTAGAAGGTAACCTAACATATTCCATCCACGTACCTAAAAGGGTTGGCATAGAATGTTAGTTAGACTTTTATTCATATTATTTTTGTATAATTAAGCTGAAGTTATGTGTATCTTTTGGGAGTTGAAATAATCTTGTAGGTTTTCATGATTTTCTTTTTCATTTTGATCGACTTTTGAGTGTGTTTGATACCTTGGATCTTTTAAGTATGAGACGAACAGAGAGCTTAGGATTTTAGATTCCGAGATTTTATATCTTTGACTTCCAATAAACATATGAAATAAAAATACAAGGATTACACTACGGATTTGATAAACTTTCATCATGGAATTCATGGATCTCAAGTCGATCCCCCTTTCCTCTAACTTGAGATCCATAGCTTTGAAACAAAATGGTGATTTTAAATCCACAGTTTGTGCAAATCTGAATTTGGGTAAAAGTGGCTCTCAAATCTAAGATCCAAAATAGCAACCCCGTTTGGAAAAAATATTCATTGATTCTTAGCTCCATCCATAGACTTGATGGTGAGGTTTTTGGAATCTTAGTGCCACCAATAATGCCACCAAGAAAGTCAAATAAAAACCATTAATTATTTCGGGTGAAGAAGCCTAGGCAAGAGCTGAAGCCCTTTTCCTACACTTGCTCGAATGTCTAGAGCTCCATCTAGTGGCGGAGCCGAAAAAATTGGTTGGAGGGACACTTGTTTAAAAAAACTCAAATCTGATGGGATACTTATATATATATATATATATATATATATATATAAAAGAATAAATATTTTAGATTTTTATTTAAAAATAAATAACTTTTAAGAGACTGGTACGAGCAACTGCCCACACTATGTCACTGACTGCATCAATAGCAAGTGGCGAGACCTTCACCTGCTTTAACTTGTAAGTAGAGTCGCTCCCCCTTATGGGGGGATAACATAGCCCTTTATGAATCGAACCAGAGACATGTTTCATAATGCGCCCAGGCATGCAAAATCGAACCATTAATTAATGTATTCTTGTGAATTCATATACAACTTGTGCCAATAATTCAATTTCCAGAATTTTTTACTTGAAATGTAAAGTAGGCATGTTCTTTTCTCCTACAATTCTTAAGGCTTTACGAAAAGCTTTTGCTGCTTCAATAATGAGCTCCTTTTGACAGTTCATGTTGTTGGGAATTTGCGTGTGACAATTTATATGTTCATATTTTAGTGATAGGTCTGTCAAAACAATCTCACAATGCATCACAAGAAATATATAATGACATAGGGAACCTTTAAATTATCATAATTACATAAAAGTGCATGAAATTTGTTCTCGTTTCTGGTGTCCTACTTTTTTCCTTCACTTATTTCAAGTGAGTGAGACATAAATTTGTTGCTCCTGAAGTGCAAAAATTAAGAAGCAATATCTCATGGGCTGTTTTGTTGTATTTTCTCATATGTATCATAGATTTCATCATCTAAAAATCAACGATTTTACTTACATTAAGTTGTATTTCTTCAAAACGTTTTCTTTTTTCTTTTTAAAATTATATGTAAGTGAATTTTACAGACTATAATTCTCTATATCACGGTCCTACTACATTATCACTTTGTGACACGCCTCCTTGTCATATATATATATAAAAACAGACACACATATATATACACACACTATAATCCTTTTGATGCTTTTGCATCTCACTATAATCCTTTTGATGCTTTTGCATCTCAGCCAGATGTAATTTTGCATTAGGCTGCTGGAGCATCCGAAAGGCCAAAAAAATGTTCTTGTATTTAGGGACTTCTTGTCCCTCAATTTTGTTATGCATTCTCATTTTATCTCTCTCCGTTTCTCTCTCTCTCTCTCTATATATATATATATATATATATATATATATTGTTTTGCATTTCTCACTGTTTTTTTTTTATTTCTCTCTCTCTCTATACACACACACATATATATATATATATATTATATATATATATAAAATAAAAGCTGAAATCGTCTAGCAAACTTGCATCAAGCTGTGCCTGTGAGAGGCTAGATTGGGTTGTGTTTGTAAAGGGCTGGATGGACAGATGGCCTGAGGAATCCAATAATGGGATATGTGTGTGCGTGTGTGGTGTGGTGCTGTTTGTTTATTATGTTCATAAACGCGCATGCATGCGTATGAGAGAAAGGAAGACACAGACAGATTGTGTCTCGTGCAAGTCTAGCTGGGAAAAGACTGTGACATTTATGTATGGGAACGAGCTGGCCATTTAAATATAGCCCTACTTCTCTTTAAATTAAATTAGATAATCTCTTTCTTCTTTAGGCATCAGACTAACTGTACATTTGTTCACGTGACTTGAGATTGGTTTCTATCGGTAGAGCGGGAGAGATATTCACATATGATCACCTTTAAAAACGATGGCAGTAAAAAAAAGAAAGAGTATTCGGTATAAAGGAAGTCTGATTTTAAAGTTGTATGACGTGAAGATGACAACTGTTCGGGTTAGTTGAAAAGGAAAGAAATGGCAGGTAGGACCGTACGGGCTTTAGGTGTGATATTTTTTTCCAGAAAAAAAAGTCTCCCACCCACTTCCCTTCCTTCTAGTGTTAGCTATCTTGTGAAGTTGTGATGGCACTTCCCTCATGGGAAGAAAGTTATAAAATCACAAAAATAAAACAAGTTTAGCTTTAAGTGAAAATCAAGGAATATATTTATACGTTCAGTTTAGTTTTTATGAGTATTATTTATTTATATTTTAAATAAAAGTAGTATGAGTCTCTGCCTGAAAATGTGTCCTTAAAAAACTTTTGTGCTTTTTCTGTTGAAACATAATGTCACAGTAGGTGGTCCTGCGTAATTTTATAAAACAAGGAGGGGGAGGCAAGCAATCTGGCCAGACCAGGCTGCCGACACTTATCTCCGAGCCTAGAGGCTCGGAGCTTCCGAACCTCCTCGACCAACCTCCACACGCGCGGGACGTCCCCAGAAGACGCACACATGTCCCGCACTGACTTGCGAAGGCTGCTCTCCCCTAGCTTTGCTTCACTTACCGCAGTCCATTAAAGGCTAAAAAGCCGTTCTGCTCCCACTCTGGCGCAGGGGAAGGAGGTTTCCACTTTCCACTGTCACCAGCGGGACGGCCTTCCGCTTCCACTTCTCCCTGCTGAGTCTTCACAGTGTGAGGGACAGCCCCTGTCCTGGACCTTACTTCTACTCGCTTTTGCAGAATTTCCGACGGAAATCGCTGCCTTCCGGCAGTTACTTGGAGACTGTCTCCGGCTTCCCGGCCTCCCGTTTTCGGGTGAGAATTTCCTTCACTTCGCCCTCCGTTTCTTCGGCGATGTGTACGCGAAGTCGAGTCGCGTAGTGCTTTCCGTTTTTTTCGGGAACCTGCCGGCGCGTGTTTTTTGGAGAAATTGTGAAGTGGTGGTTGGATTAGCGCTTGAAGTTAGGTTTACATAGGGTAGATTAGAATTGGCTTGCGTTTTTTGAGGTGTCTGCTGTTTTGAAGTTGTGATAGGCGAGGAACAGGGCCTGCTTTGGAGTGCTTCTGTCCGTTCTAGGATCCTGAGGCGTTTGTCTCGTTCCGAGGCTTTAGATGTGCTTTAATTGAAGCAATAAGTAGCTCAGGGTTCTTTAATTCTGTGAATTTTTTGCGTTAATGAGGTCTGCCGCCTTCGTGTTTAATGTTCGTATACTGTTTCGTTCTTTTAAAATAATTCTGTGAAAATGATTTATAAATCTGCATTGTTGCTCTTACGTCCTTGAAATCTTCTTTACAATTTAAGTGATATAAATTCTTGCTTTATCCGAGTAGATTGAGATGGTGATAAGCTTTTGACTAGTCTTTTGGACAAATTGTTCATATTTGGTGAAGGATTTGTCTAACTATAGTTTGAAAAGGATCTTGCGTTTTATTTCCGGAAAAGGATCTCGCGTTTTGCCTTTTTAAGCATTGTCGTGAGTAGTGTGCATTATTCTCATTCAAAAGCTTCAATTCAGGTGAGACTCTGGGCTGCTGACTCCGCGTTAGCTTTCCCAGTTTCTGCATTTCTTTACTTGCTCGCAGTTTGATTTTTTTTATACTTTGTTGAATCATTAATATCGTGTCAGTCTCTGCAAAATGCGTACAACGTTAGCTGTTATGGCGTTGGATCGTACCTTATCAGATCTGATGAGGAGTTTTCTACTTTTCTAGTTTCTATTTGGGGTTTTGATTGCTGCAGGAATCACGATTCCATGCTTCATTTTATGTTCTAGAAAACTTGAAGGACATAGTGTGTGATTTATTATGTCACCAAATGATAATTGTTTTCGTCCTTTATTTATGGTATTGCTAGCAATAGTGGGTTCTAGTTCTATAAATAACAAATACTTATTTTACTAGTCGTTTGATTTGATTTATGAAGTTGGTGATACAGTTTGTAGTCCCATGTCTTTTCCTCCTTTGTTTTTTGTGGAATTACCGAGTGTCTTAGCTTTCCAGATTTCTATTCAGTTTGTTGAGGTAAGCAACAAGTCGAACATTTTCTGTTAGATGCTAGGGATTGATACTTGAACATATCCCTCTTCCAGCGAAGCAAGGAAAGAAGATTTTGTGGTATATTGCTTTGTAATATTTGATGCTTTTATAATTCTGATTCCTGGTTGCGTTTTCTGTTTAAGGTGCCAATTGTCTTCTCCCTGCATCTGGATTGCAATTTACAACTTAAAGCACCAGTGGACTTAAGAATGGCTCAGCTGCGGATGGTTCTCAAGGCATTCTAGATTCCTCCTTAAGAAAGCAGCAACCTATTTCTATTATTCCCGTTCACAATTTTATAAAAATTTCACAATGATGCATGCGAAGTCAGACTCTGATATCACCAGTTTAGCTCCTTCTTCACCTTCAAGATCTCCCAAAAGACCCGTTTACTATGTTCAGAGTCCTTCAAGGGATTCTCATGATGGCGACAAGTCTTCCTCTATCCATGCTACACCTGTCTACAACAGTCCAATGGAATCACCATCACACCCTTCTTTTGGGCGACATTCACGAACTTCTTCTGCAAGTAGATTTTCTGGAACATTTAGGTCATCCTCAGGTCGTAAAGCCAACAGGAAAAGAAATGACAAGGGATGGCCAGAGTGTAATGTGATTGAGGAAGAAGGACCTTATGACGATATTGATGGTGAAGGGGGATTATCTAGGCGTTGTCAATTTTTCATGGCCTTTCTGGGGTTTGTTTTCCTTTTCAGTGTCTTCTCTCTCATTATATGGGGTGCAAGCCGGCCTTACAAGGCAGAGATCTCAGTAAAGGTATGCGTTTACTTGTATGTTTTTCCTCTTGTTTCATGTCAATATTCTGCCTTTTTTGGATTAAAATTCTTATGTAGTTCTTCTTCGTTCATACATTTCTTTGCTAGCAAATATCGTTTTTCTTGGTTGTTATGCCTTAGTCTCACATTGTTAGTAATTGATTCAAAATGAGCACTTTTGCTGAAGTTGGTTTAGTCAGAAAACGATCCAAAACATAGTGGCTTTTATCAACTATCTTCCTGTTTTATTCTGTTTATAATCTGCCAAAAATTTGCATGTAAACTGGGATAATTGAGTGATACAGCGGTAACCGTCTTAGAGAAATGTGTAATAGAGCTTTCAGTTGGGTCTACTGAGTCAAGCAAATATAGTTTACAAAGCAAATCTACATGTTACTGGAACCTGTTCTTCAGGTTCATGATAATTGCTTTTCTTGGACTTATGGGAATCAAGTTTGGGGGCATTTCTTTGCTCTCTTTTCTCGTTTCTCACTGGCCTTCTGTTTGAAACCGATGATTGAAAGTTGGAGCTTACAAAACTGATGATTGAAAGGTAGAGCTTACAGACGATTTTCTCAGTTCTAGTACTTGTTTACCGTTTGGTATTTTTAGTAGTTCGAAATTGAAGATTTGATGCCATTGCTGTTTGATGCTGCAGTAGCTAACTGAATCCTGCATAATTGCAGAGCCTGACAATTCAAGATTTTCATTGTGGTGAGGGAGCAGATAACAGTGGTGTGGTAACCAAGATGACAACTTTGAATTCCTCTTTGAAAATAAGCATACGCAACCCTGCAACATTGTTCGGTATTCATGTCAGCTCCACGCCCATTAATCTCATCTACTCTGAGATACCAATAGCTTCAGGAGAGGTAAGTTGATTGATCCCCTATTTTTGACAACCATTAGGATAATAAGGTACACCACAGTATCTTCATCTGAAGCTGCTGCCTAGTGTTAGTTAGTTCTAGATGTTGTGAAAGGAACTGATTATAAAACCTTTTTTTCTTTAAAAAATTTAGCTGGAATTGTTGGATCATGGATGAGTTAAGTTAAGGATTTGAAGCATTATCTGTTGATTCTGGTGCATTTTCACATTTATTTGACCAAACACTGTCAACCGACCTGGTTTTTGTGTGGAGGGGTCGGGTGGCTACAGGATAGAAGTGCCCAACAAGCGATGGTTCTCTTCCATTTACTTATTTACTAGAACTTGGGATTATATGGCATCTTTTCCTGGATTGTCACTGAACTGACCAAGGTTGTTTGGTACTTTTGTAGTCATTTAACCAAATCCTTGGTAGAGTGCATATTTGAACTAAAACATGCAATTCTAGCACAAAACTGACAAAATATTGTGTGGTCTACCTTCTTCATTAACTGGATATAATCATATGAACAATGCTGCTAATGACGAGATGAGAAAGGCAGTCCTCAGATTGGGGGAACAGTTCATATTTGTGAACCGGCCCATGAGATAGAGAGTGAGAGTCAAGTTTGTTTGTATCCAAACTTTGCTTTTATGAATGCTGGGCTCAAAAATCGGGCCATCAAGTCGACCTGAGTTTGCAGTTACAGTTGAGGTGCTTATCCAAGGGATTAACCAATGGTTTTGTTTATCTGGAAGTCTTGCAACGTGAATTTCAATCTAGCCTGACAAACATCAGTAATTCACGTCGAAATCTGTTTTCTTTGCAACCATTGTCTCATTCCTTCTTTCTTCCAGTTGAAGAAGTACTATCAGCCAAGGAAGAGCAAGCGTACAGTGGAAATCGTTCTGCAAGGAGAGAAGGTTCCCCTGTATGGGGCTGGAGCAAGCTTGACGGTGTCTGGCAACGGCATTCCAGACAGCAACCTTAATGGTGGCATCCCGTTGCAGCTGGAGTTTGGAATAAGGTCGCGCGGGTATGTAATCGGAAAGCTGGTAAAGACAACACACAAGAAGCACGTTTCCTGTTCGCTCACCGTCAAATCTCTCAAGCCTGTCACCTTGTCAGGGGATGCCTGCACCTACAGTTAGATCCTGCCCTTCTGGTTAATTTTATTTATTATTTTTTACTCGCTTTCTCTCTCTCGCTCTTGTCTGGTGCAAAATAGAGAATAATTTGCAAGCATGTAGGTGGAACCACCAAAAGAAGGAAGAAGACAGGGTTTTGTTTGTTGTTGTTTCTGCTACCGCGCCTGTTGTCTGTTGGAAGTTGAAGCCATTGTTTTGTTTTATGTGAAATGCAAATGTAAAAATACGCGGCTTTTTTAGTAGTAAAGAAATTTATGAAATATGCTTGAGAAAATGAAAAATCATGACGCATGGTTGGCATAGATGCGTCTCTGAGTAGAAGGAAGAGCCCGAGATGGGGAGAAAAACCTTCGCAAATTCGATTTTGGATCAGTGAATGGATTGCCGAAAGCAAATATTTATAGGTTGAGAAAACTTTCGTGGTTTGGAGAAAACGTTCGGAAGAGGAGGATGACTCTAGCACGGAACTTCCTGGTGAAGCATGATCGGTGTCAGGATGCTTTGGCGCATGGCATGGCTTCCGAAGAGTGTCGGCAGCTTGAGCGCTGGCTTGGCCGCTAACGTGGTGACTTTCTTGTCACATCTGCTGCCTGGGGTGAACCCCCACCTACTAGCTAAGAGAGGACACTTGTCACCATTCAATCCACAAGCTGCTTTGTTAACTTGCAAATCCTATTCGGTTAACTTGCGAACCGTGGCAACGAACGAAAGGATCTACTGTATCGTGTTTGTTTGGACGTTGTGACAAAGTTTACTTGCTGTTCAGTGCCGTGCCTATGTGCAAAGCGCATGGAAAAATGCATGTAACAACATTATAATTGTACAAGGATCGATAATAGAGGTCGAAGTTGGTACCAAAAAAAAAAAAAAGAAAAAAAACCTACAAGGATCGTTGATAGGGGTCCAAGTTGGTAACCATTGTCGGCATTCCCACAGATGAGACATCAATGGAAAGAAAACCTGAGGCTATGTTTGTCAACCGGGGATCTGAGGTCCGAGCCTTTAGCATCAAAGCGTGGATACGAATGTCCACATTTTTACACGATGTGGAGATCCAAACAGTGGATCCCGCAAAGCGCAGATTTCAGATCCCAACAAGCATGCGCTGTGAAAAACTTTGTTACTCAACGCAAAGTTTTCTAAATATTTGCTAGCTTGTCTCATGTCATGCTACTTTATGTGACATCAATTTACCATTAATTTTCCTTTGACTAGCATTATATGACTTATGGGGGGGTAAACTTTTTCTTTTTAGAGCACACGTTTTGCTTGCAGCTTAAAAAATTTAAGATGTAACAAAAAAAAAAAAAAAGGCTTCACATTGTATAGCTGGTTGGATAGGCAGTAGTATAGAAGGCATGTTGTCAGTTTTATTTTTATGGTGTTGTCCCTTAAACTATAAAAGATGAGATTGCATCGCTGTATATCATATCTCACCCAAGTCCCAACACAACAACATATGACCCAGGACAGAGGGACAGTGACCTTCGAGCCTCTTTTCCCTAGTGGTATATTGTGAACCTTTCACTCATTTGAAAGAATGAGAACTTTAAATACACTTTTGTAAACCTGTAAAACTAAAAACATTAGCAAAAACAACAAGAATGTACTTTTACGATAAGTAACAAAGCAGAAATCAAATTGGCATCAAAATTTTTCTCATGTTAAACAAAATCTCGTGTTAGTTTTTCATTTGATTTAATTGAAAGCGAGGTTTTCATTAAAGGAATCACGGAAAGTGATGTCTTTTAAAATTATAATAGACATGTAACTGACAATTTTACCATGATTTTTCATAATTTTATTATCGTCATTTTAATAATCTAGGCACGATAAATGCCATTCCCATTCTTGGATGCTTATTTTAAGTTATATTATGGGAAAACAAAATGTCTCCCATTGGCCATTAAGTGAATAATACGTTTGTAAACTTGAAACCAAAAAACCATTAGCTAAAAATAATGAGAATGTAATTTAGTGGTAAAGGGCAATATGGAAAAGAAATTTCCATGGACGTTCTTCCCTGGTTAAACAAAACTTCACTTCAAGTTTTATTTGACAGTTTTATGAAAAGTAACGCTTCCGTTAGAAAAAATCACACAAGGTGATATCCTTATATATATATATATATATATATATATATATATATATATATATATATATATATATATATATATATATATATATATATAGACAAAAGTTGGCCTGAAAATGAAAATTTATTATGATTTCTCATATTTTTATTGTAACAATTTGATAAATCTTGGCAAGACTAATGATATTTTTGGATGCTTACTGTCACGTAATTTATTATGATTTCTCATATTTTTATTATAACAATTTGATTAATCCTGGCAATACTAATCACATTCTTGGATGATTACTGTTACGTGATGATAAAGAAAACGATGGTAGTCTTGTTGACTTCATATATAAAACGCGCATTTGATGTCACGAAGGAATTATCAGGATACATACTTTTGTTTTGTCGGTGGCGAAAAATGGGATCCCTTCAACTTCTTTTAGCAATTAAACCCTCTTAGCACCTCTTATTCACTTCACCTGGGTTTGAAGGGGAGGTGCAAATCACAGCACAACTTGCTTTCAATCTCAAAGGTTAATTGAAAGTTGATTGCATTCATACTTCAAATTTCTTACAAGAGATCATCGATGGAAGACGTTACTACCAAGGTCTGCAAGAACGCTACAACATCAGTTTAAGAAAAACAACAAATAAAATACATGACTCTCTCCGTGTCCGTGTGCTGAGATGTTCCCCATAGACACTTCAACCCAGCATTACTTGTCTTGGTATATGTAAAATTCGTGCTGGCTGGTGTCTTCTCAGGTCAGAGATGACCGGTTCTGCTGTCTCTCTCTGATTGGTTTTTGAATAAAGAAAGAGATCCCCAATCGCAAGAAGTCAGAAACAGAGACCAGCAGAGGCAGAAAGAGGAGGGCGGGGGAGGGAAAGGCGTCTCCCACTCTCGATGTCTTCCTGTACAGGAGAACAGGGGGTCCATTACTGATGGGTGATGACAGGTTGGTAATTCCAATGGCCACAAGGGAGAGAGATAGAGAGTTACTCATACCTGTCGGTGAATCCCACGAGGATGGTGACTCGAAAGCTTCATCTTCTTCTGCTTCTTCTTCCCATCACTCGGGCAAGGAGGTCAGTGTCCCTTTTCCATGTCTTTTTTTTTCCCCTTTAGCTCTCTGATTGCGTTTCTTTTCTCATGGGAATTATAATTTATTTGTTTCAGTTTCTCGTTCTCTTTTGGATTTTTCAGAGGGAATTTTGGGTCTACGCTGGTTTGTTGCGTGGAGTTTCATTCCCTTCGATTCTCTAACGCGCTTTTGACGAGTATTGTCTTGTTAATTCTTTCTCGTCGCTCATGGGTTTATGCCCAAGTCGATTGGGTTTGAAAATCAATTGGAATCATTTGATTAGCTTTTGTTTTTAAGGGTTTTTTTTGTTTTTGTTTTTGCGCCGTTTGGGAATGTTCCAATGCTAAGCTGATCTCCCTCTACCTTCTGTTTCGTTTCTTTATTTGGATGTGGCCTTTGTCGCAAGGCATTATTGAGCCTTCCTCACTTGCTTGGAATGGGAATTGATAAGTTAAGCATATCTAGGGGATATTGTTCCTGTTTGTTTTAGTCATGCCAGAAGGATTTGAAATACTTGTCGTTCCATATGCCAAATGGTCTTCAAATTCCTCAACGCAGTTACTGTAGTCTTGATAATCCAGTATAGAGTCTTTCTCATCATTTCTCCTGTCTGACCCTTTCACGTTCCTAGTTCCAACACAACTCAGATTCTGGTTGAACTTGATCAAGCGGTTTGCAGATGTTATGAAAAAAGGAAAGGTTGAGACTTCGAGTAGAATGAAACTTGGGTTCACGTTTGACAATTGGGAATGCCATTAGTGACGTGAAGATATTGTAAACCAATGAAGTCTACGTATACTTTTTTCTTACATTTCGGAAAAGCTTAGTTGTCTGTTATTTCTTGGAGAAGCTTAATTGCTAAATCTTTTCCCATCTATCTTATCTGTTCCTTCTTCTTGCTTGCAATTCATTATTATATTTTTCTTGGTCTACAATCATATCTAAAAGAAGCATAGGTGCTAATTGAGACCTTTTCTCTTGGTATGCTGGAATATTTGGAAATATGCTGGTATTTGATACAAACAACCGGTCTTACGACCCTAAATGAATTGTAGCATGCATAATTAGACCTTCGGTCAAAGCCATCTTTCAAACCACTTCTCTAATCTGTTGCCTTTAGGTTCCACACAACTTAAATTTTGGTCGAACTCGTTTAAACAGTTGACGAATATATCAAAATGGGGGAGGTTTGAAAACTTGTTGCTTCTATCAGCAAAATTGTCAGTTGGTGCATGAAAGCGTAAAGGTTAGACCTTGTAAATGAGGGAAAACAACATTAACGTGGAAAGGAAATTGCAGGGTGGTTCCTTTTGAGGATTCGATGAAAAAAAAAAAAAATAATGATGGAACTTTATAGTTTTGCTTTTTCTGGCAACAACCCATGTTGTGATTCATGTGGTAGTCAAGCAACACCTGTCTAGAAAGGCTGTCATAAATTGAATTTTCAATTTATGAGGTGAAGAATTTCTTTCTGTCCATTGAATAGAGTTAGTTGATGCTTTGCTAAATGATGCCCTTTTAGGGAATCAAAGGAGCGAAACGTCAGTCATATTACAAGGAAGGGATTCTTGGGTTCCCTCCTCTGTCTCGATGTGGAGCACTCATTCCTTGATTTTCTTGTTTCATTTCAAAATTTTCAATTCATACACACAAAAAAAAAGGCTGATTCGGCAGCTTTTTGTTCAATTTTTCATGGAGTTGAATCCTCATGAGTTCTCCAGGTGAAGAACGAAGCACTTGCAAAGCTTTGTGTTAAAGCTTTGCGAGTTGGGCAATTATTGCGAGTGATGCCTTTTGAGGGCCTCATCTCCTGCACATGTGGTTGCGGGGCATGGGTACATGCCTTTACAAGAAAATGAGTTAATAGGTTATCTACTTGAAGACTATAATCATGGCCGTGTAAGGTAATTGGGCTCAGAGAAGTCCCGAGTCTTCTGACCTACACAAATCTTATATCCTACCTGATACATGCTTGTGTTCTTGGGATCAAAGTCTAGCATTTAGTAAGTTTAGCTGATGGTGGTTTGCAAAGTATGGAAACTGTAAACTAGTCAAATTGAGTTTCCTAGTTCTTGTACATGGTGAGAATAAAAGTGATTCTTAGTTTTCCCTATTTGGAGTGCCTGATGCACCTATTATTTAGGCAGGTGCCATTTGTCCAGAGAGCCCTGTGCACAAAGAATGGGACTTCAGCACATTTCTCTATTCAAGCAGGATTTGCACCTGCAGAGATGGGAGCTATAATTAGTGATTTTTTTTCCTTTTAATCATCAACCTGAAAAATTGACACTAACAAGATAATCAATGTGCCAATGAAAGATAAGAGAATTTCCTTTCTCCTAAATTCCGTGTTTGCAAGTGGATCCTAAGTTTCAGGAAAAGGTTCCAGACGTGGCATGTTTCTCAAGCAAAATGCAATATGAACAACAGAATTTGTAGCCCCCTTCTTTTCTTTTGGCTTTTTCATCAAGTATTCCTGTTTGGATTGGGAAGCTCAAGTTTAATATGTCTTTCTTTTCTAGGCATTTTATAAAGTTCTTCGAAGCTGGGCATCAAAGAAGTTCATGACAGGATGGTGAGTTTCTTCTTTTTTAAGTTACAGCAATCAAATTTTCTTTCCTTCCTCATACAATACAAATTGATTATTTTGATGGTTTATCAATACTATGGTGAGCTGAACTCTCTTATTTCTTTTGTGGTCCTTGTGGTGCACCTTTTGCAAAGGCTGCTCCATATGTGTGTGTGTAAGAGGTAATGGATTGGTTTGATACAACTTTTTCTTCAAATTTAAAGTGTATACTCCTTCATTTGTTCTTTTTTCCTAAGGTATACCAATGTAATACTGAAGCATACCTTAGATTTATTTGTGACCATCAAGGAACTTTATGAAGTCAAGGTGTAATGTGTGATTCAGAAATAGAGATGAGAACAATGTACTCAGTTGAAGGTGATTTGAGTGCTTTTTTTGGTAATTATTGTCTTTTACTCTGTTTCACGTTGCCTTATTTAATTTTTGCAGTGTTATCCTGTTTCCTATAGCAATTACTTTCTACATTACATGGTGGTTTATTCGTTTGGTAGATGGATTTTTTTCTCCAATATATGCACAACTGGGCATCAACATATTTGGTAAGTAAGTTATGAGTTTTTCTTTTGAAAGAAATGTTTAGATGGCTGTGCTTGAACCTTGTTCACATTTTATGCTTTGTGTCATTATTTAATTGCATTTAGAATCTCACTTTATTGTTGTTGTCCCTCTTCCAGGACTTGGGTTTGTAACCTCCATAGCTTTCATCTTTTTGGTTGGGGTCTTCATGTCTTCATGGCTTGGAGCATCTGTGCTGAACCTGGGAGAGTGGTTCATTAAAAGAATGCCATTTGTGCGTCACATTTATAATGCATCTAAGCAAATTAGTGCTGCAATCTCACCTGGTAGGTCACTTCCTAAATCCTACTACCTCAATTTACAATCTACGTGCCTACGTTGATTCTGACTTTTGTGTTGGACAAACGCAGACCAGAACAGCCAAGCATTCAAGGAAGTTGCCATCATACGACACCCACGAGTTGGTGAATATGCATTTGGTTTCATCACCTCAGCTGTTACTCTTCAGGTTTATACTTTATAGTTTATACTGATCCTTCCCGTGAATCCATCGGTTTTTGTTTGATTCTTTGAACTTTTCTATAAGGAAACTTTATGCTTTGGAGATTATTTTGCCCCTAGATGATGTGTATAAAAGTTTGTCAGCACAAAAAAAAACTACTATTTTAAGTCTGATTTGTGTATGAGTTAATCAGAAAGCTACAAGGTGCTTCTCAACTCTTCTGAAATCAGTCTGTCAGCTTTTCATTTTTTTTATCGGTTTTTATGTATCATGCGGATTAGAATGGGTTAGGTAATCTATTTCTAATTTGGATAATACAGACATCTGCCTGATTGCTTGTTTATTTGTTTTTTCTACGCTTGCTTTAAATCTCTGTCATTCTAACCTTATGGTCCCTCATTTAGCACTATTCCGGTGAAGAGGAGCTCTGCTGTGTCTACGTACCCACCAACCACCTTTACATTGGTGATATATTCCTGATCAATTCGAAAGATGTCATCAGGCCAAATTTATCAGTCCGTGAAGGAATTGGTAAGCATTCATTTTGCAGCAGCTCTTCTTCCATCATTATGCAATAGATTTTCCTTTATCAACATTTAAGCAATAAACTGATTTTGTGGGGTAAATATTGCAGAGATTGTCGTTTCTGTTGGAATGTCAATGCCCCAGATATTGTCAATGTTAGACTCGCAAATTATTCAAGCTGATAGGACGAGATCTACCAGAAGTTGAAGCAATCGGACTGCTTTATGCATCTCATCAAGTATACTGAATGCCATCAGTCTTTTCTACTGTTTGGTGTAAATTTTTTCGGCTGTTCTCACAAGCTTTCTTGCTGAAGCCTGATGTTCTATAGTTCCATGGCTTCTTGGTCACATGTAAATTATAGATGGAATTTCGGAAAATTTTACAGCGTGGAAGGACAAGATTTGTGCTCTTTGATTGTGGTGCTTTGTTAGTTAAGTCCTTGCATCATGTCTTCCTGTGATCCTTGTAGAAACCTTACGAATTTGAATTTCATGTTTATGACAACTGCCGTAAGGTTGCAGCATGGAAACAACTTCTTGTCTTTAAGACGTGCCAATCTCAGGCAGGTTTTGGAAATGGTGTGGAGTTGTTTAAAGCTTGTAAGATAAGAAACAAAGAAATACTGCACATCGCTTTTATTATTGTCATTGTTTTCCGGATCACCGGGGAAAGCTGCCTGCACTTCTTTTGTAGTTGATTAGAGCATTCCTGTCAAGCAAATATTTGGATTTTGGCATTTATCTGAGAAACGTAGCCTTGAATCTTTCCTTCTTCAAGTAACGCTGTACAAGCAGGAACAATACAATGGCACATTCATGTTTGAACTTGCGATAATTCATGAAAGCAATTTGTGGCCCTCAGAATGCGTCATTTATGATATGACCCGCAATTCATGGCCCTCAGACAGACAGAAAAAGGAAGACAAGAACCTCGGAATGCTGGAAACCATCCATGGTCTTGGGAATCAGCAAAATATGACTTGAATATTGCAGATTACTATCAGGAAATGTCATCTCTTTCACCTTCTATTACTATAGTTTGAGTATCTGTCAATATGATCTTGTCAAATCTATGATAAGGACAACAAAAGTATCGTAGCTTTTCCAAAACCATATCCAAGAAATTTGCATATAAACTTAGTAACTGAAGGAAAACCTTAAGTATCATGACCTGTGATTCTATCCACATGAATCGGCGGCGGCACAAAAGAAGCTTGTAACAAAAGAAAGGAGAAAAAGACATCAAAATAAAACAAAAGATATGTGCTCGAACTTCATTATGCATTGTAGGAGTTCCACCTTCGGCAGAGTGATGCAACTGCTTTGGCATATGCTTCTTCATCATCGTTAGAAGCTCTCGTGCATGACAAAGCTATTCAATACACACAATTACCATGAACATTAATTCCTCTACTCATGCCCCACCACCTCCAATCCTGAAAATGTTGCCTAATCACTTCAATCCCTATCAGTGGAGTCTATTAGTGCTTGAAAACACAAGTGTGATTAAGGGTCAGTTTTGGAGTATACTACCCAACTGATCCTTGCTTAAGGGTTTTGTTCGGTGAGTAAAAAGAGTATTTTATCCTGCCACTCAATAAAAAGTACCGATGCTTCAGGTTAACAGTCTTGTTGTACATGTCAATAAATATATATTGAGCAGGAGGTGTGAGAAACTTAGAACCCAATGATCTCTCTCACTCCCTGGAGAAACAGATACAAATGGTTAGAAAAAAAAAGTAATTTTTTCAAAGGTTAGCATGCTCAAACCCGAAGATAAGATATCTGCGTAGACAATATTTGAGTCATTTCAGCGCCGATGCCTTTATCTCATTTATTGTTTTTTTTTTCATTTTAAATTAATTTCAAATATTTAAATTCATTAAACATAAAATTAGGGCAGATACACAACGCGGCGAAAAGCAACATTAGCTTTCTGACCAATTTGCCCCGATATCAGGAAGATTGAGCAACGCTTAATAGGTTTCATACTTTATCGGGCAAAGGAGATGGCTTAGTGGAAGCCGTTACGTCTACTAATGTGTATGAGCTCCCACCGAACCCTATGGTATCATTTTAAGAAGAAATTAACCCTATGGTATCATTTTAAGAAGAAATTAAGTATATGATAAAGAAGATCCGTGGCTCTGTACAGAGGTGTTTCCCGTAAGCAATTCCTTCTCTCTTCCTCGTGCTGAGTGGCTGTCCACAGGAGGGTGACCAGTTTTTCTGCTTCCTTGGTTGGTTTCTGAATAAAGAAGAAGATCCCCAATCTCACTAAATCAGATACTAATACCAGCAAAGATAGAAAGAGGAGGGAGGGGGAGAGAAAGGCACGTCCTGTTCTCTATGTCTTCCGGTATAGGAGAAGAGGGGGTCCGTTGCTGATGGGTGATAATAAATCGGTGAGTCCGATGGCGGCAAGAGAGAGAGACAGAGAGCTGCTCATACCTGTTGGCGAGTCCCACGAGGATGGCGATTCAAAGGCTTCATCTTCTACTGCTTCATCTCATCACTCGGGCAAGGAGGTCAGTGTCCCGTTTGCATTCATTCTCTTTCCTTTTTTGTGTGTGTGTGTGTGTTTTTTTTGTTTATTTGTGTCATTGGTATTCCGTTTTTCTTTTCTCGTTTTTATGGAAATTTCGAAGGGATGGGTCAGGGTTTTTGGGGTTAGGTTGGTTAAAATTTGAGAGTTTCATTGCCTTTGATTCTTTAACGCACTTTTGACAACTATGGTCTTGTTTATTGTTTCTCATCGCTAATGGCTTCATGCCCAACAGCCCAAGTGGTTTTGGTATTGAAATTCGATCGGTGTCACTTCTGCTTTTAGGGTTTTTTGCTGTTAGGAGATAACGTACTTGCTAATCTGATCTCCTATACCTTCTTTGTTTTTTCTTTATGTCGGCGTAGTCTTCGTTGGAAAGCATTTTAGTCTTCATCATTGTCCTTGAATGAGGCAAAAGAGTTGCTGTTTGTTTTGCTTATGCTGGAAGAAACCTGACCTTTGATATGATAGGTGTTCCTCAAATTCCTAAATGAAACGATAGCAGTCGTGATAATCCAGCACAGTTTTCCCATAAGCTCTCTTGTCCTTTCAAGTTCCATTTCAACACAGATTCATGTTGAACTTGTTGAAGCGGTTCACAGATATTATGGAGAAAGGCAAGAGTGAATCTTTCAGTAGAGTAGGGTGAAGCTTGGATGCCATTTGACAATGGAAACCTAACTATGACCTAAACAAAATAAAAAAGAGCTTTGTCTTATCTTCCTAGTTAGTGCACAAATTGGTGAGATGTCACATGCTTACAATTGGTTCCGCTGCAATGGGTTTGATGATGAAACAACATCTATCTAGAAAAGCTGTCATATCGTATGAATTAGTGAGTTGATGAAATGAAGAAATTTCTCATTCTGATTCTATGCACTGACTGCCGCAGCACATCTTGCCTTTTGGGTGCTCATATTTCAAGTCCATGTTTTTTACACTAAAGCATGGATTTGAGAGAGATTCCCTCAGATCTCAGATCCGTGGGGAATCAAATGCAACCTAAAGGTGCAATGAGAGCGGTTTCTCATGTTCAAGATCTCTGGTGCTTTCTCATGGAATCCAAACCGAGATTCAATCTGTAAAAAGATACCACTTAATTAGTCTATGTTGCACAGACTCCCCTAGTTAATAAAAAAGTTCATTCTTATCTTGTCCATCACCATCACATCTGGACTTGTTGGACATGGCTATTTTCAAATTTCTGTTAATGCTGTTGAGGATGCTGCAAATAGCATATCAAGTGTAGAAGACTCCATTATGGTGTATGGACATTTCAGGAAAAGGAAGGTTGCAGTTGTGTCCCTAGGGGCTTGTTGGAATAAATGGTGGTTCTTAGCCTCTTAGGGTATAATTTTACTTGAATATCATCTATATGGTGCACAATGAATACTTAATGATAACAATTAACAAGCTTTATGTATTTTGTCTTGTAGAGAAGCATAGCAATTTTATTTAAAGCTTCAAATGTTTTGTTAATTGTCCATATGCCTTTTTTTTTGGGTCATGAAAAGATTTTTATTTGATCAGGATTCATCTTTGCGTGTTTTCCTTTCCCTGCTTCTCCTTGTAACCTCTATTTTTTCTGTTCAATTTTGTTTTAAATATATGACTTTACATAAAATTTTGCACAACAAGAACCAAATATCTGCAATTCTTTCTGGTATTCTTTGTCCATTCATTTTGCTTTCCTCTAACAATGATTATTCCTCTGAATGGTAATCAATGAATGCTTGTCTGCTTGCGATTTCTCTTACAAAATATAGAAATTTTGCTTGAAAGCTTATACTTGTCATAATTAATTCCATTAAAAAATCATGAGACCAGGTGTATCTGTAAGTTTATTATCTCTTTTCCTTTCAATATGCTGATTGTTGTATTAACATGGTTATCACATTTATAAATATGAGCATGATTTTATTTCCAAGCTAGTAGAATGTACTAAACATATTGTAGGTTTTTGAGTAAGATCAAGATGTGTCATGTTTCTCAAGCAAGAATCCTGATAAAAATAAGATAGGACATTGAGACATGTAATAACTAATAAGGAAATCAGATGAAATGTAATATGTTACAAGATTCTGTGGCACACAGAATGATCATGTGCATGTATTAACCAGGCTGTAAAACAAACTTCATATTGAACATGTTTAGCAGTTTATCCCCCCTTTGTCTTGGAGCACACAAGCATGTAGAAACCAGCATATGGGCAAATGTTATATTATTAGGAGGATGTGAAACTTAGGATGCTCATTTTGCTTGGCAGAAAATTTGAATGTTTAAACTTCTGCATGTTCAATCTTGTTGTTTGCTTCTTGATGTTTTTGTGCTGTGTAAAATTTTTTTTCTTTAAGTAGATATATGCCAATGGCATCTTATGATTGACTATGCTAAAATAGGATGTCAGAAAAGAAAATTCAAGAAATGAAGTTTCTGTTTGCTTGTAATATTTTTCATTAGCAATCTGAGAAAGTTGTCCAGTTTATATACTTTACAGTTTACACTTGTTCTTTATGCTCTGTTTCCTTCTCATTGGACTTTGCTTCATCACTAGCTACTTTGGCCATCCTATTGCCTGCTCAGGCTTCAGTCTATGTACATATAGTTATGTTGTGTTGGTCTGTAGGCTCATCAATATCAATATTCAAGGCATTCTATTCATCCTAAAGTATCATCCCTCCAGCCAATAGTGGCTACTGGATGAACGATGAACTATCTTGTTGCTTGTAATATATTTCAATCTGAGAAAATTGTCCAGTTTATATACTTTACACTAGTTGTTTATGCTCTGTTTCCTTCTCACTGGACTTTGCTTCATCACTAGCTTTGGCCATCTTTGCCTGCTCAGGTTTTAGTCTATGTACATATAATTATGTTGTGTTGTTCTATAGGCTCCTCAATATCAAGATTCAAGATATTCTGTTCATGCTAAAGTGTCATCCCTCCAGCCAATAGTAGCCACTGGATGAAAGATATTTCAGTAGATGTTTCAACAAAAAAGTTTTATCAGTACATAAAAAGGTGTCAAAATGCCTGCATGTCCATTTACAATTTTCTATTGCAAGCTGACATGAGGGTGTTGGAAACAAAAGTCTCATGCTGGCTTGCTCTCTTGTTGTACTACTGTATGCCAACTATGTCTAGTTACATGTTATGCCATTGTTTCTTTTTGGTGATTTATCTGATGCACTTGAATAGTCATGCTTCGCTATGTGTTCAGTTAGTGCATATGCATTTGTGTAGTCCATCGTATGTGCTGAATTGCGAAAGTATGAGTTTGTGAGTCGTATATTATATACTTATCTATGCCTGACATTATTTCATCAAGTTTGACCAGAATCTAATTTTTGTGGAACCTAAAAGGAACAGATTAGCGAAGTGGTCTAGATGACATTTTTCAAGTGAGGATTTGAGGTACCCATGCTATGACTCATTTAGGGCCAATTAGAGGACCAGTTGATCATATCACATGTCAAGCTATTTCCAAAATTTTCAGCATAACTAAGATAACCAATCTCAATTAGCGTCTCTCCTTTCCTTAGATATGTTTGTAAAGCGACTCCTTTTCTTTAGAGATGTTTGTAAAGCGAGGAAAGCATGATAAAGAATTGCAACAATGAAATAACAGCAGATAAGGTAGGACGAGAAAAAGTTTAGCAATTAAGCTTCTCCTGAAAAGTAAGAAACCAGCAAGTGTATGTGAATTCCATGTATTGGAAATATTGGTAATGGGGATGACCAAATTAGGCATGAAGAACAACAGATTTATAGAGCCTGCTTTTTTTCGTTATTTTTTTCATCAAGTATTCTTGTTTGGATCTTGAATCTCATATTTTACTTATTCTTATCTTTTTTTAGGCATTTTATAAAGTTATTCGAAGCTGGGCCTCAAAGAAATTCATGACAGGATGGTGAGTTTCTCCTTTCCTAAGTTACACGCAACCAACCTTTATTCCTCCCTCATACAACATGGGTTTGCTTATCTTGGTGGCTTATCAATTCGTTGATTAGCTGAACTCTCTTTATTTCTTATGTACTATTCGTTGTAGTTTTTTCGATGGTTCTCCTATGTGTGTGTGTGTGTATGCGCGCGCGTGTGTGTGTGTGTGTGTGAGAGAGAGAGAGAGATGGCTTGGTTTGACTTAGGCCTTTTTTTTTTTCCAAATTTAAGGTGCATGTACCTTTCTTTCTTCCTTTTTCCTTATGGTATGCAAATGTAGTACTGAAGCATATCTTAGATTTATGTGTGACTATTGAAGAGCTGTATGAAGTTGATGTATCACGGCCAATTCTGAAAAAGAGATAGAACACTGATGTATTATCTACTCTAATTTTTTTTTGAAGATATTTTTGTTTGTGTATATGCATGTGCATGCACCTCTCTTCGCAGTTTGAATACATTGCTTTTGAATTGTAATCTATGTAAGTCAAAACATTGAAATTGAGGTGATTTGGATGCTTTAGTGTGCAAATTGTTGTCTTTTAGTCCGTCTCAACAATCCTTGTTTGTTTTTGCAGTGTCATCCTGTTTCCTATAGCAATCACTTTCTACATTACGTGGTGGTTTATTCATTTTGTGGATGGGTTTTTTTCTCCAATATATGCTCAACTGGGCATCAACATATTTGGTAAGTATTCGTTCTTATTTGAAAGAAATGGTTATGATGATGTGCTTGAAACTTATTCCCATTTTATGCTTTGTCTCATCATTTAATTGCATTTAGAATCTCAGTTTGTTGTTGCTGTCCCTCTTCCAGGACTTGGTTTCGTAACCTCCATAACTTTCATCTTTTTGGTTGGGGTTTTCATGTCTTCATGGCTTGGAGCATCTGTGCTGAACCTGGGAGAGTGGTTCATTAAAAGAATGCCATTTGTGCGGCACATTTATAATGCATCTAAGCAAATTAGCGCAGCAATATCACCTGGCAAGTCACTTCCTAAAATTTATCACCTCAATTTTCAATCTAAGTGCCTATTTTGTTACTGATTTTCATGTTGTACAAATGCAGACCAGAACAGCCAAGCCTTCAAGGAAGTTGCCATCATAAGGCACCCACGAGTTGGTGAATATGCATTTGGTTTCATCACCTCATCTGTTACTCTGCAGGTCCATACTGGTCCTCCCTGTGATCTTGTCAGCTCTCATTCTATTCTCTGAACCTTCTTATGAAGAAAATCTGATGCTTTAGAAAATTATTTTTTACCTAGAAGATGTGTATAAAAGTGTCAACATGAGGTTGTCAGAAAGTTACAAGGGTTTCCCAACTTTTCCAAGGTTGTCGGCTTTTCCATCTCTTAATTGATTTTTGTGCATCACGTGGATTAGAATGGGTTAGGCAGTTTAACTATAATTTTGTTGATACTAACATTTATCTGATTTCTTTTTTGTTTGTTTTCTCTACACTTGTTTCAAGCATCTGTTATGCTAACCTTATGATCCCTCGTTTAGCACTATTCTGGTGAAGAGGAGCTCTGCTGTGTCTATGTACCCACCAACCACCTTTACATTGGTGATATATTCCTGATCAATTCAAAAGATGTTATCAGGCCAAATTTATCGGTCCGTGAAGGAATTGGTAAGCATTCATTTGCAGCTTCCCTTCTTGCACCAGTATGGACTAGCGTCCTTTTTTCGACAGTTAAGCAATAACCTCGTTTTATGTGGGTTAAATCCTGCAGAGATTGTCGTTTCTGGTGGGATGTCAATGCCCCAGATATTATCAACGCTAGACTCCGATGTTATTCAAGTTGACAGGACGAGAGCTACCAGAAGCTGAATCAGTCATACTGCTCTGTGCTTCTCATCAAGTATACCGAATGCCATCAGTTTTTACAACTAGTTGGTGTATATCGTTTCTGCTATTTGCACAAGTTTTCTCGACTCAGGGCTGGGGATTTCTTTATCGCATGTAAATTATAGATGGATTTTCACACATTTTTTACAGCATGGAAGGATCAGACTTCCACTTCTTATTGTGATGCTTGGTTAGTTCAAGCCTTTGTATCATGTCTTTCTGTTCGTTTGAACCCTGTAGAAACCTTAGAAGTTTGAAATTTTCATCTCTGTAACGTCTTCCATCATATCGTAGAATGGAAACAGCTTGTCGTCTTGATATGCCAATCTTGTGCAGGTTTAGGATTGGAGTTGTTCAGAGTTTGTAAACTAAGAAACGAAGAAATACTTGCACTTCACTTTTATTGTTATTGATTTTCTGGTAGCCAGGGATAACCGCCTGTCTTGGACCTCTTTCTACAACAACTTCCAGGTCTCTTCGTGTATTGGTTCAGCACTGACATAATCAGGCATATACATTATATTGGGTTAGCGCTAACATCATCAGAAATCAGGCATACAAGTATATTGGTTCAGTACTAGCATCATCAGAATGCAGGCGTGATACTTGGTTTCCTTTTTAGTAGTCTTTTTTGAAGAAAAAAAATAATAAATGGTGAGGAACCCTTGAAGAACCAAGCTATTTGAGAGACTTGCTTCTTGAAGGAATAACTTTTTGAGAAATTCTTACAAGGACATGAAAAAGCTGAAGACCCAAAGGCAGGGTGGACACTTTATCTCCCCCTATTGCATGGTTTATCCTACTTTCGCTATGCGGCAACTGAGATGGGATTCAACCATGTTATTTTCCTTTATAGGTTGCCTACAGTCTTCGTGCTAGTGGGGAAGGAGATATCTGTAAGTAGCCAAAGCTCTTCCCCCCCCTGTCCTTAGAGTCGAGGGTTGCTTCGGGACCTAATTGGTGATTGACACACCCATCAACTAAATTGCGCACCTACTGTTTATGGTCCAGGAGAGTAGCGACTCATGGGAATACTGTAGTCTTTGTGGAAAGTGCTTAAATTCTCTTAAATGCCTGTTTTCTAGCATCAACTGACTTGTGTTTCTACCCAAGTAAAAGACAACGGCTTCTAAAAAAAAATCACTTCACATTGGTATGATCTGAAAATGCATGGGAAATTGGGTCGATTGAATTCATTACGGTACTGCCACAACCATATCTCAACTGTTTAAATCCCCATGAAGACTACAACCATACCAGTTTCACACCTGAGATGTTCTTTCAACTCAAATAACTGAAACTGGCTACCCAAGTAAGATGCCTGCCTCTTTATGTCGAATGAAGAAGCATTACGAGCCCTACTGACAAGATGTTGTATACGGGTCTTCTTTGTTTCAATCTTGAGGTTGTACCCTCTCCCAATTAGTGGTGAACACGAGTCAAGTTAGGTTGGCTTGAGCTAAGCTTGAATTGGAGCTGACCTCAAGTCCACTTGCTTCAGCTCTGCTTCAAGCTTTAGAAAGCTCAGGCCTAGGCAAGCAGAGCTCACTACAAAAAAAGATCTATGAGTAATTCGAAGGCTGTCTCATTGTACTAAAGGCAAGCTTTATGTTGGAAAGGAAAAACAAATCTTACACATGTGCTCTTAACGAGCTTAAATGGGCTCGAACTAGAGTCAGTTAGACATATCAGTCAAGCTCCCACGGAGTTCGTACGAGTCAAGATTGAGTTGCTGCTGCTCATTCTCCAACCTACTCCCCATAGATAAGAATACGAGAGAAATCATAAAGGTTGGTTGTGTTTGTTTAACGTTGGTCTCTGTGATGATCTGAGACTAATAGGATCTCATATATGCGGATTTAAGGTTGGATCATCTCCCTTTCAATTGGATCTTAAGTTTATGGTTTTTAACATATAACTTGGTTTTAAGATTCAAGTTATTGAGAAAGATCTTTCAAAACACACCTTTTAATACAAAGATCTGAGACCATCAAACACAATTAGATGGTTGGGACCTGAGGTTTTATAAAACGATGACACAATATCCTCGGCACCACACTTTGACGCGTTTGCAAACATGGGACCAACCTGATATGGAAGGACCCGCGGAATCCAAAAATTTGAGGAGATTAGATTACGTTTCCGTTATCTCGAGTCGGATCAGTTCCTACTTTTGAGGCTGACGAAGAGGAGTGGAGCCAAGCGTCCAGAAAAGAGAGAGGAAGGGGCTTTTATGGAAGGGGCTGCGGAAACCCTAGAACGCTCTTTCTCTCCCTCTCTCCCTCGCCTTATATATAAATTGGTTCTTGTAGGCTAAGGGTCTCACCATTCTGCTCATCCTCTTCTTGTCTTCTTCCTTCCATCTCTCTGGTTTCATCCGTCTCTGTTAGGGTTACGGTTTTCATCTCATTAGGGTTCCCCATTCTCTGCGCTGTTTCTTACTCAATTTTTATGCTTTCATCCCTCTCCGTTGCGCTCAAGGTTTTCATCTATTTAGGTCCCTCTCTCTCTCTCTCTCTCTCTGTGTGTGTGTGTGTGTGTGTGTGTGTGTGAGGGTAAGAGAAAATGGGGACGATGAGGAAACGGTGAAAGGTCTCGTTCGTCGTAATGGCTATTGCGCCTTGCCGACCACTCTGAAATATCACCACCCATATTCTGAGTCCTCTCTCTCTCTCTCTCTCTCTCGCGTCTGTTTTAGGGGGTAAGTCTGATGGCCGAGGATGACATCAAACAATGACAAGCATATGTCCGAATAATCATATGTGGACTCCTAATCTTCTCTCTGAGGCCTTTGAGACCCCCCATTCCTCTCTATCTTTTTTGTTGCATAGTGTTTTGATCTTCGTTAGCATTTATTGCCTCTAGGGTAGAAAGTAAAGGAAAGGAAGTTTTTGGAGGTTTCTATGATGAAATAAGGGATGTTTATGATGTCTGAAAACTTAGTGACGATCTAATCCTACTGCCTTCCTTCTGAGAATCCTCCACCCGTTTTCTTCTTCGAGATTTTTCTTTTACTTTTACATTTGAACTGAGTCAATTTTTTTCTTATTTATTGTGATTTTTATCGTTTAGTCAGGTGATGAAGGAAAAGTGCATAGTTCAAATGATAACCTCCTTGAGGGAGTGTTGTGATTACACATCATTTCGCCCCTATCTGATGGCTAAACCAAGTCTTTTTTGTTTCTCTTTTTTGGCTTCGTTTTGGTTCTTTTCAAACTGTGCCAAGCAAAACTCTCCAAATAGTGTTTCTTTTATTATTAATATTAATTTTTTCTTTTACAATTAATATTTCTTCTTCGTATTAATATTTTTTTGGGGCAACGTCCAGGCCAAAGAAAAGTTTTCTTCTGGTGGGCTAATATAAATGAAAAACCTCTTCAAAATTGTCCACAACAGTTCGGAGGGAGAAATGATAGTACATAGAACAACAGCCATTATGTTTAATCCTTTCTGGCAAATAATCCTGGGCATTGCATGTCAACAACGATTGATTTGGAGTAGGCAACTTGGAGATTAAACATGCAAGATTAAAAACAAAAGAAGCAAAGATTTGGCCTGAATTGAAAAAAGTAGTCAATATGAAACAAAACAAGGTGAATAAGAACCAGAATGAGAAACAATTAGACCCAAAAACATTTGAGAGATCTCAGATTCAGCCGTAAAGTGCAAAAATGACATTTGCTTCTTGCCAATGACCAACCTCAGAAGTTATCTTGATCTCCAAAAATTTGGACCTAAGGTTCATAGCATGGGCCTAAAAGCGCTTAAGTTCACTTTAGGCTTCGCTGCCTAAACTTGCAGTTGCATAACCCAGGTGCGTTATTGCCCTTTACAAATGAGAGAATACCGCTACTGATCCCATGAGTGCTTAGTTCATCTGTTGGAGGTGACTTGCTAAATCATAAGTTCAAAATTCTTAAAGAACATCATTCACTGCGATGTCCAAGCCTCTGTTTTATATAACATCTGTCGTTTCAAGGATCTTAGAAGTATGTGTTGGTCTCCTCCAATTTTAGAGATGTTGGCTTAGTTCTCTAATGCTAAAACCAAAAGAAGGGTGGAATTCATAATTAAGTGAACAATCCACTTGCAACCAAGTTCCCGACAGGTTATCAATTGTTGTAGTGGTAAGAAAAGGATGGGTAGATCAAGTTTGAATCATGCCATTCTGTCGACTGAGGCTTTTTCATGACGTCTTCTTATAGGGATTGGTAGATGCACCTTCAAATCTGAAAAATATTGTAGTTAAATGTCTCCAGATAAAAGAGCTAGACTTTTCCCTAGTGCATTCAGGTTCAGGTGTGCTGCTTACATATCTAATGACAATGGCAGTTCTGGTTGATACAGAGGCAAGGAAACGGTAAGTTCCCTAGGACTACGTTGCCCTTGTGGAGATGCGAAGGAAAGCCTTCTTCTTTTGACTCAGGAAGAAGAGAACGTGTCAGCAACAACGAGAGAAATCTTATGTTCGTCTTCTGCTGCAATTAGGCAAGAAAGAAACAGGTGGGAACGTGTGACCGCCAACATACCCAGCGGCGGAAATCTTGGTCTCCCCACCAGGGAAGGTCAACGGCGACTCATCAAGAATTCCCAGCATCAGAAAAGAAAAAGAAAGCACTCTTCTGCCGAAATTGATGCAGTAAGTGGGCGAAAAATGAACCTCCTACATCGGCGTGATCAGAGGCAAAACGAGTGACAATTGCGTTCATATAAGAAACATTTTTTATTGGGAACATTATTAGAACTAACTAATAATTACATATGTAATAATAACAAGAAGTTGTATAAGATCGTGCAAATCCAAAACATGGTGTATCTCAATCTACCGGAGGCTGAATACGTATGTCTAAAGATTTTGTAACTGCTGTTGTGAAGTGGTTCGTGTTTGAGCTCTCTTTGTTTTGCTCTTTTTTCAAAAGAAAGCTATTGGGGTATAGCATCTTGAAATTTTTTACATGCCTAAGCGTATGAAACTGGTTTGCAAGTTGTTCCATTTCAGAGATTGCAAGGTACTGTTCCTGGCATCTCACAGTGACGGAAATCACTTTTAATTACTTCAACTTGTGCAATTAACGATTTGTTCATGTCAACTCGGAAACCAATTGTTGTGGGCAATGTATGATGATTCCAATTGTAGTATGCTTTTTATTTGTGAAGAATGAGGAAGTCCGAACCTACGGATCTTGAAGAATAAATTACGAGCTTACGATCAGGGGAGAAATGCCATTAGAATCCAAAACTAGCTAGTTAACTCTGACATATTTTACCAATGAATACCTCTCAGGTGTTGTTGAAGATTAACAATTGACGGGGATTAACGCTAAAAGATCTGATGCAGGCAACGAGAGCAATGCCAACTGAGAACCACTTTTATACACTAAATATAACTCTAAAATAAACTAGGGAGTTCATGTCAGCCAGTAAGACTATAGAATATACGCTTCGTCATTGAGAGGAAACAAGCTACATCAATGGACAAGGCCTTTACATGACTGCTTACTTTTAGCTGAATATCTCATTAAGAATAGATTGAAAATCCTTCAGGTTATTGAACTGATGATGACATCGATAGTTGATTACTTAATTGCTTATTTTTGAGAAATCTTAATCTTAATCAAATATATAGCAACAGTATGTTAAAGTTTATGCATACTATAGCATAGCTGCTTTTTTTTAGTTAGCGTGAAATAGAGATAGACGTACCTCATCTTATCTCATCTTAATTATATGCAAATCAATGAGTGAGAATTAGAAGGAAGAGCTCGACTTTTCCATTGGAGTAAGGCATCCCATCAATCGTACATTTTATTATTTTTCTTATTGTGACTAGATCAAGCAAAGTCTAATCTCTCTCACGTATGACGGAATGTGCCGATAAAATGAGAAATATATAACAAAATTTGGAGACAAAACGTCCCCTAGATACAAAAGTAATCCGCAAAAACAAAAGCAAAAAGACAAAGTAAAAAATCATGGAACATTGAAATATTAAAAAAAAATCAGACTGAAACATTGAAAGCAAAAAATCAAGGAAGATCATTTTATATCCCCATATGAATAACTTACAAGGCCTCCGAGCAAAATAGATAATTGTCCGCATCTCCTCCTGCTTGATCTTCTCTTGGACATAGTGGTAACCCTGTTTCGCAATTAAAAGTTTGCATTCAATTCACTTCTGTAAACTATGTGTTTCCAAACGTCAATTGAACGATTAAAGTAAAGACTTGCACGGGACTACTAAGGGACGTGGTTGACCTCCTTCGTCGCTTGACTGCTTGAGTATATTGGGCGGCATCTTTTGCCGACAAAACCTCCATGGGAGTCTCGAAAGTAGCCCAAGATTTATAACCTTCATCACTTTATAACCAATGTTTTCTTATCTGGGGTAAATTAGGCGCAGAGGGAGATGGAAAGAGTATGCGTCATTTCTAGCAGACCATAGTTCCGAGAAGTACATCTAAGGAAGTGCACAGTTCGAGATCTGAGTCTTTCCTGCCAAGGCTTTTAGCTCCGAGTCATTTCAGCAATTCTCAGTTACCAGAACCACAACCGATCTGCATCACACGGTGTTGCTCACCGATAGGCATTCAAATCCCCGTCTTTTCTAGCTTCCTCAGTAATCCACTTCAATAAATTCTTGGCAGTGGCTTGTTCAACACCCAGATAGGAGCTTCTCTTCTCATTCATTATCCCGTTGGTTTTCCCCTCTCCACCATGTCTTCGAAAAGCAGACTCAGATTTATGTCCATTGGCTTCTTCCTTTTTATTCTACTGAGTACCCCTCTTCTGATCAAGGCCAACGAATCAGAAGTCGGTGACGAAGACTTGGATGGCCTTGAAGAACTTTTGGCGGCAGAGAAAGAAGAGGAAGAGGCACTGAAGGATCAGGGAGACAAATTTAGCGAGGCAGAGATTGTTAAAAGAGCCCAGGCGATAGTCGTGGAGCTGAACAACGATAATACTGAGAGAATTGTGGGGAGCAATGAGTATGTCTTGGTGATGGGATATGCAACATGGTGTGCAAGAAGTGCAGAACTGATGCCCCACTTTGCTCAGGCAGCAAATTCTCTCAAGGAAATGGGTAGTTCTCTCGTTTTGGCAAAGGTGGACGCAGAGCGCTATTCGAAAGCTGCCACTTTCTTGGGTGTCAAGGGTTTCCCAACCTTGCTTCTGTTTGTCAATGGAACGGCTCAGCCTTACACTGGAGGCTTCACAGGGTACTTGTTCTTTCTCATGCTTTTGGGTGCATATGGTTACATTTGGTGGTTCATTCTCATTAATCAGTCGAAGCATCTTTCTGTAAATTGTGATGAATCAGATTCTCAAAATTTGTGCTGGCTCTCACATTTTTTGTTTTTCAGATGAATTAGATGCCTGAATTTCCTTTCTGAATCTGATTTTATTCTGCTGCTCATGATGAACTGGTTGCTTAACTACCTTTTTTCGATCTGTTGTCTTCTGCTGCTCGTGCTAGATTCCTACATTTCAGTGTCTCTCTGGCACGTAGTCCATAAGTTATTTGATCAATAAAAGGCTGCCAATAGATGGAGTTGAAAGGAATCTGAATTGGTTTTTCAGATGGTAATATACACACTCTTTCATTTGTGAGGGTGGAGGAAGTTACAGATTTTATGCATGCAATCGTCTCCAGATGGTGCATGCTGATTCCATGGGATGCCTTTTTCCCCTCAGAAAGTGGTTCGTGTTTTTCCTAGAAATAATTTTGAAGGCGCTGGGACATGTTTATGTGATTTCAATTCTTGAAAGCAGTTAAAAGATTCTGGATGCAAGTAAGAACCATTAAAATTCTTTTTTCTAAAGGAACCCACTATTGTAAGGAAGCATTTTGTTTTTCCCTTTCCAATGATCGACATCAAAAGTGTGTTTACCTAGAATGAGTTAGTAAATATATATAAGAGATGAATGGCTGGCAGTTCCTAAAGCGTAAAACTAATTATTGCATTTAGCCAAAAAATCTAATGCAGCAAAAGTTGCATGACTTGGGTTCCTGACATTGTATTTATGGAAAGTAGAACAGATAGAACACGTAACTTATTTAAAGATCTCATTTTTCTGAACTGTAAAATCCATCCTCCTTTCTGTGTAATCTTAGTGGTCTATGGCTTGGTTACTGATGCAGGTGAGCTTAGTGGCATTATTTCAAGCTCTCATTTTTATTTTTGTATTCGTTAATTCTTCATATTCCTTTCATGCTGTTATCCAGAACCATGGCATGCCATGAAATGAGGTCAAAATAGGAAAAAGTTGTATTATTATTGGGTAGGTGATGGGCAAATAGCAGTATAGCACAACTAAAATTTCATCTAAATTAGAGCCAAAGAAATGGTAATATTATCTTCTTGTTACTAGTGAAATTTAGGCCTACTATGAACTTGAAAATTTTGCTAATTTTATGTGAGGTTTAGGTACTTGATGAATATCATTCCTAAATGCTACTATGCTAATCTGACAATGTAACTTGGTCTGCCACTGAAGCCAGGACTGATGTCTAAGTAATGTAGTATTTCATTCTGTATGATGGGATCCTGTCTAAATGGTGCTAACATGTAGCTCTTGGTATTGTTTGTAAAATTGTTGTGGTTGTTTCCAAAGTTACTCAATGCTTACCATGTTACTTGTGAGGATCGTATTCTCCAATTGGCAAACAATAATTTGTCCTCAAGAAGAGTATCTATACTTCAGGAAATAGTTGAGCATTGCCTCCTATTGACTTTTGTTGTTGACCAGGGAGGAATTGGTGATATGGGCAACAAAGAAAACAGGTGCACCAGTTGTTAGACTATCATCTAAGGTTGAGGCCCAAAAGTTCCTAAACAAGCACCAGACATTTGTCATTGGCTTATTTGAGAACTTTGAGGTATGAAATTATTGTTTCTTACTTTCTTTCACTCAAAATTAGCTGTATGAAGCTTATCCCAAGCCTAATTTCTTTATTTGATTTGGTTTCAAAACCCACATTAGCAAAATGAGTAACCAATGGGGCCTGCTGCCAACTAGTGAACATGTTTATGATTTTTAAGAATTAGTCTTAGGAATTGATTGAAAACATGCATAGGATTCCAGCCTGATATAAATATGATCAGGTTTTGGCGACAATAAAATGGTAGCAAGAGGGCAGCTAGGATGCTCCTGGCACAACAAAGGAGAGTCCTTGACTTGTAATGATGCATAAAATGTCTGGCAACTTGAAATGATTGTCAGAAGGATTACTTTAACATGTTCATCCCTGACCTTTGACTGCAACATGCACTGAATCCTCCTTTTGGTCATGGATTTAGAATTTGAATTTGGTGCTAAAATGATGGAATTTTTTAGTAAATTTTGTTCCTTCTGTACCCTATGTTCTTTCCTGTCCTCTGTGAATTAGAAATTGATGAAGTGTATTTTTTTTTTCCTGTTTCTTTTTCCGTCAAAGAGTGTTTAATATAGCACTTCAAGCAAGCTTTCTTGAGTGGCGTATAGCAAATTATTTTTTCCTTGAGCATGATTGTTATAAATTCTAATACTTCTCATTGTTCTAAAAACAGTTTTGCTAAATGCTAAAAAGGCAGACATATAGAATAGCATGGTGTAGAAAGACACGGACCGTCCATGACTTAATATGCACTTATTGGATGATGACAAAGAGAAACTAAGAGAATCTTCTCTATTAGTTTTTCTGTCACAAATATGTGACTTTTTAGTACATGCTACTTGAATAGTTTCCTTTCTATTTTCATTTCTAATTGCTTTTTCTTCAGTTTTATGTTGTGACATTTGAGCTTTACATTTCTAGGTGCCATCTCATGAAGAATTTGTTAAAGCAGCAATATCCAACAATGACATTCAGTTTGTTGAAACCAGTGATGTCAAAGTTGCTGAAATTCTATATCCTGGAATCCCTTCTAAAAGTAGTTTCGTTGGCTTTGTGAAAAGCGAGCCAGAGAAATTTGTTGCATTTGGTAAGTTTGGTGCGAGAATGAATATCTGGATTACCTCTTTGGCTTACCAGAACTAACTTTAATTTTCGAAATGGATGCTGTACATGTGCTTGACAATCAGTTACCATGCAAATATGGAACAACTCTGATTGTATTCCTTTTTAGTATGGGTGTGTGTTCCATTTTCACATTTATTTATGGTTATACAGAGGGTGCTCTCAAGGAGGAATTGATTCTGAAGTTCACTGAAGAAAACAAATTTCCATTGGTTACTGTGCTAACTGAGCTTAATGCACCCAGAGTTTATGGTAGCTTGACAAATCTGCAGGTAAAATATTCATCTGCTTTTTTCCCCTGCCTTTTCCTGAGAAAAAAGTAATTGCTGCACTAGTTCTATCATGAGTACGATTATATTTTGTTCCAGTGACAGGCTTCCCTCTGTGCCAAACCAGGCCAATTGAATTTTTGACACTTTATACTATTTAGCTCATTCGCTTGTACAGCTGGATGTTGTCCACATTAGATTTGACTAGTGCTTTTCAAAAAGTCATGTTCTGTGTATGCATCCATTCAAGTATTGCATCATTATGCTTAGTGCAGAGTATCTTTTTAAGTGCAAGCATGTTGATCCATTTTCTTGATAGAGTATATAGTTCAAATAGGTGATCAATCCTACACTCTCCAGAGGTCCTCTGCCATCTGATATGTTTTCGTTCAAGCTTTTGATGCATCTATCATGAAATACTTGCGCAGGTGTTTATCTAGTTAATTTGTAATTCTGATGGCTTGTGTTATCTACTGACCGAAGTCCTAGACTCTGATCAAGAATGAGAATGTGCCTTCAACTTCAAGGCATAAAGGTTCCCGATCACCATGTGTCCCCGTTTTTACTTACAAAAGCAATTCAGTGTGTTAATTATTATTTATAGATGATATACAATCTCTGGGGCTAAGCAAGTGCTTAAAGAAAACAAATAGAGTTAAGCATTGGTGTTTGGAGCTTGAGCTTCTGGTTCTGTTTTTTTCCAAAATTTGATAATATATTTTATAGGCATGAAAATAGGATTATTCTTAGCGATCCTTATAATTTGCAAATCTATATGAGCCTTTCTTAAGTCAATAAAAAGAAAAACTCTATAATGGAAAGTACAGTTCACCAATCAGCCAAAAACTGGAATTGCATATGGTTGATTCTATTGCTGAACCCCTTCTCTTTACTTCAAGAGTCACCTTATGACTATGGCTGTAATTCCTAACTCCCGTTGATTATTATGCTTTAACTTACATCTACAGTCATCCAAATGTTCTAAGAAGTGATGTAGAATATACTACTGAAGGAGGAAAAAGAAAATGTCTTCACTTGGAATTAATTAACAAATTAGTAGTTACCTGTTTTGGGTGACTTATTTTTCACCTATCTGAAGTTAAAAACTAATGGATCGCCTCTAGCTTACTTATGCATGGACAAGCGTTTTTGCCTGATTGTTATGTAATTTGGCTTCCAGGTTTTTATCTTTGCGGAGGTTGATGACTACCAAAGCCTTCTGCCTTTCCTTCAAAATGTTGCAAGAAAGTTCAAGTCTAAGGTGTATATTGTATTTAAGTTTGTCAACTTGAAGACACCACTTCACTGGCTTCAGTATTCTTGTCTAACGTGTTTTAATGCCTGGTGACAGATAATGTTTATATACGTAGATCCTGCTGAGGAGAACCTTGCAAAACCTATTCTGAGCCTGTTTGGACTGGAAACAGAAGAGCCAATTGTGCGTATGTTTGGGAAGTTCATGAGTCAGCCAAACATTATGATTGCCCACTGTAGTAAACATGAATACGTTTGCCTTGTTCACGTCTCATTTATTGATGTTTTGGTGGCAGGCACTTTCACATGATTACAAACATGGTCTCAAGTATCTGTTGGACTCGAAGCTGACCATGAGCAGTCTAGAGGTAACAAGCTGCTTTTGGTTAGAAGATCAATGTACATTGAAATGCTAGGTGTCCAAGACTTACGGTTCAAACAATCCTTTTCCAGGAATTTTGCTCTGGTCTACTCAGTGGCACTCTTTTACCCTTTTACAAGTCTGAGCCAGTGTCAGAAAATGTAAGTATCCTTTATTACCGTGGAATTTAACCTTCCCATTTAAGATATTGGATTTTAAATTTTAGAAATAATGCAGAATGACATCGTCCAGAAAGTAGTAGGGAAAACGTTTGATATTGTGGTGCTGGAGAACACTCAAAATGTTCTGTTAGAGGTATGCTTGCGTATGAATGTGCACTTTCTTTGTGATTGGGTGGCTTTTTGAGATGGCTTATGTGTTTGCTTTTTCTGGATTCAATTGATGATACAAGGTCTACACACCATGGTGCATAAACTGTGATGTCACGAGCAAGCAGGTGGAAAAGTTAGCTAAGTATTTCAAGGGACAGCCAGATCTAATTTTTGCAAGAATAGATGCATCTACGAATGAGCATCCAAAGCTGCAGGTACTTGCATATTGCTTGTCATGTATGGTGCAATATTACAGACAGATACGGAATAGACCAATATAGTCCAACCATGAGTCGCTCATTCCTTTCTCTGCATATATCTAAAACATGGTAGCAGCTAATCAGTTGGGAAAGCTTATTTCACTTATCCCCTTTCTTCGTGCAGTTTAAGTAGCATCTGGGAAGCTTTATTCTTCGAATAGTTTTCCAGTGGAGCCCTTCCATGTGGGGTTTCTATTAATCACCATGACAGGAAGTGGTCAGTAAATGTCGGAAACTAACCCTCATCTTAAACTCTTTTGTAGGTGGATGATTTTCCCACTCTCTTATTTTATCCTGCTGGCGACAAGTCCAACCCTGTAAGTACGCATTAGCATTGTCGTGATTTTTTATTGCAATCTGCTAAAGCAATTATTTACGCAGATTAAAGTGCCAACAAAGTCGAGCTTGAAAGAATTGGCGGCCTCCATTAGTAAGAGAATTAGAGGTGAAGGACGTGAATCGAGCAAAGACCAGATAAAGGACGAGCTTTGATAAATTTCAGAACCTCTAAAAGCGACCAAAAACACACAAGCTTAAATATCTTTCAGGAATTGCCAACGTTCTTGCAAGCAGCTTATTAATTGAAAACCTGCAAGAATGTGAAACCTGTAATTGGTCTATATAGATCCAGGGAAATTCTGTTTTGTGGTCAGATGAAATATTTATTGGCCTTCATATGTTAAGTCCACATAACTTGCTGGAATTCGTCATTGAAAGAAAATGCTGTAAAAGATGCACAGTTCTATACTTGATATGGAGGGCAATAGTTCCAGACGCTTCTTTTCGATGTTCATGCACAGCATTAGGCATCCGTAATCATTTTTTCCTTTTTTTTTCTTTCTTTACTTTCACATCAAGAAAAGGATCACGCTACATTTGACCAACATATATGGCTCAAAATCCCAGCTAAATAGATTCACAGGGCGAAGATCTTGAACTTCACAAGACAATGGGAGCTGAAAAAGTCGACAAGGCATTCATTAAAAATTGAACTGGATCTACGACTGTGTTGTACATAACAAAGCCGTGATGTCTTCCGATCCTTTGGTTCCATAACCTCTTGAGTCCCTCCCAAATTGATACTCTGCGGAGTTGGTTCTTATGGAACTACACTGCTCTCTTGTTTATCCGTTGCACAGACATCCTCCAAGACCGTGCTCCCAATCCTTGCAGGCGGCCAATATCTAAACACAGATCTTCCTAATATATTCTTGGCAGGAAGAGGACCCCTGAGAAGAATTAGAAAATATATCAACAAGACATCAATTCAGAACCAGCTCTGAGTTGCAGTGAAAATGCTGAACTGACAAGTAAAAAGCACAGAAAGCACGTGTCCCAATCTGTCCGCATCTACAAGAGACAGATTGAATTTTATATGTAACTCCAACTACGTCACTAGCTGAAGCATGCAAAGAGGTGAAGAAGTATAGGGAATAGAAATTTGCAGGCGAACTTCGTGCGCATGATGCGAAGACAGAAATGGAAGAATGATAAGATGCATCAATTACCATATATGAGAGTCATAGCTGTTGTTGCGGTTGTCACCCATCACAAAAACAGAGTTCTCTGGCACATGCTGCAGCACACAAGTCCAAAAGGATCTCGATTAGCCCGTGTTCTGACGTCGAATGGAACTTTAAAATTGGAAACGCAAAAAAAAAAAAAATGTAAAATCTGAAATATTGCTGATCAAATGTCAAAATCGTTTAATGCAGGCGTTTGGACAAGCTTCTCTTTGCAGTGTTCTTGCAAACAAAGAAAACGAGTTCAACTGCAGAATACTGGGGGGTGGTACCAAGATACATCAACGGCAGGTCAGGCGTAATGCTTCACTTAATGAACAGAATTTTTTAATACTCACAATTGGGCTCATGTCGTAAGCCGGCGGCTCAAGGATGAAATTTTCTTCTTGGGCAACTCCATTTACTATGAGCTTGCCGCCATGAACCTGCAAATTAGCAGCTTTAAGCTAACAGTCACAAAAAATGAGGAAAAAATTGGAAAATGCACTAACTACTTAGAAACTAGAACCACTTTGTACTCATTACATATATCTGTTATCATCAGTTCTAGTCCTCATAGAATCACCTCAACAGTATCACCTTCCCTTGCAACAACCCGTTTAATAAAGACATCCCCATCTGTGTACCCGACTTCCTGCAAAACAGATAGTTGAACAATGACTGCAAAGTCACAGGCCGATGTCCAACAGGAGCCCTGTCAACTGGCTAAGCATTAAAAGTTATGTTTACCTGTAAAACAGGCGGGCTTTTGAAAATTACGATATCATGCACACAGGGCTTCCTGAAATAGTAAGAAACCTGCAAATTTGAGATAACTGCATAGTAAACTTTGGTCATAATTACAACTAAACGAGAGGTAATAAGAAGGAAAAATTCATAAAGAGAATTTATCGAGTCTATCTCAAGGACGTTTTTGACGTGTTTCCTTGGGCAGCGGAATCACATCCAAGCATGTAGTTTATCCTCAATTGGAACTTCTCCAGTCTCAGATAAAATTTGGCTAAACTAGTATATCTCCCCCAGCAATCCAAATATGGCTACAATAGTTGACAATGTCGAGTCCACTATCTCCATAATCCGAAAAAGAAAAAGACCAATCATGCGTGTGTTGAACGCACCATAGTAATGCACGTCTCCGTGAAATAAGTGCAGATGGAACAGACAACTGACTCAATTCCTCAAGTTTCTGCAACCATCTACCTGGAAATCACAGTTGAGGCTTGGCTTACGTCTTTTGTGTGATTCTGTTTTTCTTATCTACGACTTAAAGTGCACATGCAAACATGAACATGCACAGAACACACAAGCATGTTGGCATGCATTAACGCATAAAAATGTCAAATTCCTGGTGTACCAGGAAATTGGCAGCATCTCTGTGGAGTTGACGTCAGCGACAAGTCTGAATATTCTTTACCTCTGATTTTCACCAAATTAGCTTTAACCAAAACTCTACTCAATCAACCAAGGTTGTCTCTTCGCCACACCATCAAACGAAACAACCAAGTTAATTGTGGTGTGGAAGCGCCGAATATTCCACTAATTTATTTACTGGAAACTGCCCTTTTTCTGTTTGTTCCCCAAGTTACCCAACTGAAGCTTCGGCTCTCAACTCTAACCTCACGAACAACGCTCAACATACATAAAGCTTCCAAGTCATCTCCACCAATACCTTTCATTGTAGGCAAGCATTGGAAGATGTTATTTACAGTAGCTCTTGTCTGATAACCAGCAGCACCATTACCATCAGCATCCGAACCAACCATTAGCTATACAATACGATGACAATTTCTTTCCCATTTCTACTCTATTTTTCCCAAAAAGCAATCAATCTATGAAGTTTACGATTGGTTCAGCTCATTGCAGCGTCTTCAGTATCGTTCACCATAAAAACCTGAAAAGCAACCACAGGCTACAGCATGGCCAAGAATTATAGACGGACCATAAATACCACATAAGCGTGTAATTGGGTTAACGCAACGACCAACATTGCCGCGAGGAAAGAGCACGTGTTAGGAAATAAAAAAAGGGAAAAGAAACGAACCTTTTCTGCAACAATCCGGTCTCCGACGTCGAAGGTCGGGTACATCGACAGAGAAGGTATGAACCGAGGCTCCGCAATGAAGGATCGGAAGGCAAGGGAGACGGCAATGGCTGCCATGACAGTCTTGGCATCGTCCGAGGTGAAATCTATCCACTTGGACAGCCCCTGCTTCTCAGCCTCGCCGGCACCAGACTCGCTGCCCTCGCCCTCGCTACCCTCCCCCTCGCTACTACCACCATCGCTTTCCTCGTCGCCACCGCCGCCGCCACCACCTCCGGCTTGGAATCTTCCCAGCTCAGACATGCTTTCCACGTCGCCTCCTGTTTTTCCTTTGGCTCTGCCGGTCCATCCTTGCCTCAGCGGCAGCCGGAGGCTGGCGAAGGAAAGGGAGAAGCTCCTGGTTTTCACAGGAGGAGGAGGTGGAGGAAGGTGGCGTCGAGGAGCTGTGATTCTGCAACCAGGGCTTAGAGAGGAGCCGGGAGAGAAGAGATGCAGAGAGCCCATCGGATTCCGTCTCTTCCCCCGCCTCCCCTTCTTCCTCCGACGCGCGCGGGAGAGAGTGCGAGTGAGAAAGGGAATGGCAGCGTTTACGCCCAATGGATAGGGGCAGCGGGGTCGAAGTGGGTCTGGTGGTGGTGGGTTCACCCTCTTGACCTAATCATCCCCTCACAAATATGGTTAACTCGTTTTAAACTACGACTTTTTTTTCTTAAAATGAGAAAAAAGGATAAAATACATGAATTAAAGCAAGATAAATACTTTAATTTAAGTTTTAAATTTTAAAAGAAAATAACTAAAAAATAATGAGAAAATCACGAAAAAAACAAAAGAACATGAAAATTTTATCTTGGGGTTATTTTTTCAAAATAGTAAGAAAAAGATGAGTTTTCTTCATTGTTTCTAACGTTTTTATTGATTTTTTTTTAAAAAACATGTTTTCTGTCACTAATAGGTCAGACTGGCGACAGTTCCTTACCGCTTTCAGAAAATAAAAGAAAAGGTTAAGGATGAACTTGTGTTGTTCCTTGCCAATTACTATATAAATCTGCTTCCAGGAAACACTAACCCGAAATCCTTATAATCTTAAACCCCGGGATAAGAGGAAGAAGGGTTTTGGCTCTCAGAATTTTCCTCATGCTTTTTCAAAAAAAAAAAAAAAAGCACTAACTTGTATATTTAAGTTGCTCTAATTTGACCTGGTGGGGGGCATTTATATTTAAACAAGACAATTTATATAGGTGGTGTGGGCACTTGCCCACACCTGCCTCTGCGACAGGGAACCTTAGGAGAAATTGTTGCTCGTTTAGTGGTAATATAAACCTCAAGGTGCCTTCACTTCTAGACAAATTTATGCGTGATTTGACTAAAAATTGATGTTCTTAGAGTTTTAAACATCAACTGCCCATCAAACAGTTGAGATCTGAGTCCACTATGCTCAACCCTTCAGCGTTGGTCAGCAATGATAAACACCAAGGAAGAAGCCATGACCGCAGCTCAGCATGCAATATCCAAAAGAATTGCCTTAGAACCAGGACAACATCTCAGCTGCTAAGAACCAGACCCTTACCTAACTGGAAAAGAGTGGTGATAAGGCAGAAGTTCAGAAGGGCGATGATGATGGCCAGCGATGTATTTCTTATAATACTAAGTATAATGCGAACATATCCATGCATGATTATGGCACCAACAAACAGACAAGGCAACATATAGCTATGCAAAAGGATACTCGCGCATGATGCATTGTTGCTCGAGTTAGAAGAGTATTTCAACCTACCACCCAACAAGAAGACCAAATCCTCCATTCTTTCACATATCTTTATGATGCCAAACATGCTTTTGGTGAATTCGAGTAACTATATGCTATGCATCAACTTACATAATTTGAAACGAAAACCAATTGCCTACCACCCTCCCAGTCCATTATACCAACCCTCTTGAGGACGCATCTTATGCATTCAAAATAAAAATTATAGAGAGAGCGACAAAATGTTTGTAGACTTCCATCACCATCCATTTTTATAAAGAGCCTATTAACATCGCTTAAATTCACCTAAGAAATATTCCTTTTGCATGAGAATAGTGGATATATGTAGGATATCGAACATCTATTGTAACGCTTCACTTTGATAAGTTTAATCATGTATTGAAGATTGTGAGAGATTTTCAAGGGCATACATATGGAGTTGTTAAGTAGTTACTTGTCTTGGTTTCTACTCTCTTTTAGGCTAGAACCAAAACTGTTAGGAGGTGGGTTAAGCACATTACTTAATGTGCTTGGTTCTTTCTCCATCAAAGGTACGTAGAAGCACAAGGATCAACGATTATAAATCGACAGGCCTAAGAAATCTTGGTTTCAAGGCACTTCTCTCATCCCAATCACAAAGAACAGCTCACCATGATCAGGGGCTTGCATTTCTCTGGACACAAACGGTAGATGCACGTCACTTTAGTTGACAAAAGTCCTGCTCTCCACCCGATCTAAACATGCACATTTCATTCTATTTACAAAAACAATGTACATTGGATGAACCTTGCAGCGATTGGTTGTGATCTATATCCACATTACTTCATATATATTATGAATCGATGGGAAAGTAATCGAATGTGACCTCCCTCCTCAAACAATGGATCATGGGTGGGTTTCTTACGAAACTATTTCGGGTGTTAATGCCGTCCTGATTTTTGTTAGTGATCATATTCATGGTGTGTTAGTTCTTCTTTTGTCTCAGCCTCTGCTGGAGTCACCTTGATGCAGACCACTAAGCCAGAACGATGGCATTTTAGTTTGGTTTGGATGAGTACCTTGATCATGGTGGCCGACTTAGCATTTCTGATTCTTCATTATCCTTGACTACAGTTGCACAAGAACAAGAAAATTAAAGCCAGAAAGGAGGATGGTTTACGTGTGGAGCAAGAAGATAAAACCAGATTGATCTGTAGTTGCTTTAGCGGCAGTTCAGCCGGTGCTTGAAGCAGGCAGAACAAAAAATCTCGGAGAGAAAAGCGAACCTTAAACGAAGATGACGATAAGGGCAGAGAAAAATCCCAGCAGCTTTCCCAAATTTGAATTGAATTCGGGATAAAATCTACAAGCGTTTTCCAAATTTTTCAAGAAAAAAGTCTGCAACTGACTTTTTTTCTATGGATTTTGGTAGGAAGTTCCTAATATACTTGCATACACCATGCTATAAGAAACTGTCAGATTTAAAAACTAATAGTCTATAAATTGCAGCCTAATTAACGGCTAGCATTGTGGTTGCATTCACCATTAATGTAACCTATTGCTTTGATGGGCGTAGTGTAACTGATTGGACTGATGGGTCTATGAATGGACCCCGAAGACATAAGTGAAAGGGAGCAGGAACATAGCCAAAGAAAGACCTGCATGGGTGCTGGCCCCACTTCAATTTTTTTTAAAAAAAAATTACATGTAAATTTTAAAAAATTTTACTTGTCTTGTATAAAAAATTTTCAAATGATATCTCAACCTGTGTTAAAATTTAGAAACTTTAATTCAAAAAAAGAAGAAGCCCTTTTTAAGGTACTCCAAACATTTCATCACCAACTTGAAAACTGGAAGAAGAAGCAAATTATTACAGGCTACATTTCTACATTTATTTCAGAAAGCATTGGCTGATGGAAGCAGCAAAGGAATTATTACAGGCCACATTGATGGTATTTATTATGCCAGGTTCGCTAGTTATGAAATTATATCATAGAAGGTGAGGTCAATGTTCATAAAGGTTTAATAGCGTAGGAACCAAGAAAAGCTCCATCGACCTGGCAAACAATTTAAAATTACGCCCTTGATGTGAAAGTTTCGAGTAAGAAAATAAGAGGACGGCCTACATTCGGTTTGCCTGTCGAATTACAGTCTATTACTCCTAGAAATGGAAAATTTCTTAAACAGAAACAACCCATGTCCAGCGCAATGTTGGAAAACGTTGACGTCTCGGGCTAAGACATTACCTAATTAAGCAATCCGGGCGTGTCCAAGCGCCAATATATCATAACCAAACAACATTTTACCCCAAAAGGAACTCTCTGACAGCGAAAACGTATACGCCGGAGAGGGAAGTACCGCGCAAGTAAAGCAATGGCCGTTCCCCGAACAGACAAGTTATGAAAAGGAACTCGCCTTTAATAACTTATGAGGATGAAAGAGACTTACTTTCCTATTCATAAGTGTGACGTACCCACGAAAGCACCTAAGTTTGAACTTCTTTTCACGTCACCGGTTATTGAAAGGACTTTGTTTAGTACTACTTTGAAGTCCGGCCTCGATAAATGCAAGGGGAAGAAAAATTTTACCATCTTCGGTTGGGTTCACCTGGTAGTCCCATCAATCCCTTATTTGGAACTCGATGAACAAAAAGGAGAGGAACGTGCCCAAGAAATAAAAGCCTCGAGAAACAAAAACCGACAGCCAGACAAAGAGAATTTATCTAACCCTCACCTTTCAATCAGAAAATAGACACAAAGTAAACAGAAAACATGTCCTACCTTAAGTTGTGGGAACAAGTGTTGAGGACATCTAGAGATAAATATAATAAATAAAAATTTCCAGGAGAAAAGAATGGCTGCACCCGACTCCACTCTTTTCTTCTGTTTTTTGTTTCTCCTTCAGTAAAGGAACCAAAAAATTGACATCAAAACATGATGCGATTCAACAGAGGGTGCGAAGGTGGAGAAGATTACAAAGGCCGTCTTCTTATTGTTCCAATTCTTCTCTCTGCTAATCACTGTATGTGCACAAATTTTCAAATCCCATGTAATCGTGGTTTTCAATCTTCTGGATCATGTTTGATATGCCTACTCCACCTGCACAAGAAAATATAGGAGGAAAAATTCAATGACAGGGTGAGTGAAAATCCTAGGAATACGGACGAATAAGAATATTCTGTCATTCGACATGATATTCATCACCACTGACGTATATTGATGGTGTATGCAAGCATTCCATATTAGAGAATGTCAAAGTTCTCACCTAGTGAAATTGCGCTAATAAAGATTGTGGAAGCCAAGATGAAGATAATTAGCGATGCTCTCCCCAAAATAATAATCAACTTTCTCACCGCATGTTGCCCTACAAAAGCAGCAACTGTGGCCACAGCAACGAAGTAGAGTGCTGCAATGTAACAGAGACAACTCATTAGACAGACAAAACCCCACTCAGAACTCCAGTAACAGTGAAAAGGGCTCATAGTTCATACCGTACGGGACAGGGAACCGCTTTAAAAGGTAGTATTCAACGACTGACATGGATGAGGAGAAAGTCATAGCAAAAGTGGCCGTCGCACTGGAAACCTGTAAGACAAAGTAGACTACGCTAAGATGGACAAAGTTAAGGGTAAATGAGAAGCCAAGGCGCCATGTGAAACGAGAATGTTCAGGTGGGCACCTGAGGTGGTATACCGAGCTCCAGGAACAGAGGGCCTAAGATAAAACCTCCTCCAAGACCAAGAAGACCGCCAACTATACCAGCCAGCATACCACAACAGCAGTAGAAAACAAGCTGATGGACTTTCCACTCTGTTTCCACATCACCCTTGGAGGATATGGTTCTCTTTCCCTTGTATAAGCTGACAGCTTCAAAAAGCGTCACTCCAACAGAAACAGGAACCTGAATAGAATGAAATATAATTATCCTCTAACCATTCAAATAAGGATGAAATAATCAAATAACAAGTACTAGGTGACTAACCTGAAGTAGGTTCAGGACCCAGTACCATGTTGAGCATGTCGAGGTATAATTCTGCATATCAAGCATACAGAAGGAATCACAAACTATAGTGATAAAGAAATCATTGAGAAAAAAGAATCTCAAATATGCAGGCAGCAGTTTCTGATGATGAGAAATAATCCAACTTGACAACCCACCTTGCCAATCTGAAGACCAAGGAATGCAACCCAGACAAAGACGAGAAGAAAAAGCTCCTTCCAATAGACATTCTCCATGACACTAACCTGGAAGGACAAAAGCATATACAATGAGTATTGCCGACATTTTATGAGAGAAACAAAGCTTATGTGGACTCACTTGTGAATCTTCAGAGTCTTTGCCCTCTTTTTTCACGCCATTACTTGGCCCACCAGGAAGAGGTTTGTATTCCACTTCCTCATTTGCTGAAACCAAAAAAAGCAACTAAGATTGTCAACATTATTTGCAAACACGACAGACATGGTCCCCGCCATTTGATGCATTGAAACTGGGTTTCTATCGTATGATACATTCTGAATCCTGCCTGCTTTAACATTGTATTGCATCATAGAAGAGCCTCTCTAACTTACCATTTTGTTTAGCAGCTGCAGCAGCCTGAAATTAAAGAACATTAGTGTTAGACGATGGGAAAAACCTGAACTCACCAAAAGAAAAATTAATTATTGATTCTTTAGTAACTAAGCTTTATACCTTCTTAACTATGGTTTCTTTCTTCCATGTTTCAACACCTTTGAAGAAAGCTTTTGTTGATGTACCTGGTGGAATGCAAAAGAATTTGCAGCATATGGGAAAAGCTTTAGTTATATCCGTAACTTTTTTAAAGAATAAGAAGGCACAAAAAGAAAAAGGAATTACCTAGGAAAAGGATAATCAGCAACACAGTAACCATCCAGTCAGCAAAAATGACATTAAAAGCAACACCAATGCTGATTCCCAGCATAAGCATAGGTTGGAAAAGTAGTGCCAAGTCATAATCAATAATTGGCATTGGCAACGTTGGATGCCTCAGCTTCAGATTGTAATAAACAGTAGATCCTGCTGCTCCCATGATCATACCTGATCCAAGAAAACCACAAGATCAGCACCTAGCAAATTTAGTTGAAATGGCATGGTCTCGGCACTTCCTCTAAAGGAGATCATGGGCTATGGGTAGACTTAAGAAGTGGACATCAACATGGACGAAGTTGATAGCAGCCAAAGTGCTTCATGATAAGGAACAGAGGCCGGAAATGGTTATGTATCTTATAATTCAATGACTTCACATGGAAGAACAAATGCCTTATAAGTCAAAACTTCACATAAAAGAACAAATACAACAGTTACTGATCGGTGCTCACGAGAAGAACCTCTCATAACTCTTTCACAACAGCAGAACTTTGATAAAGATAAACTCTCAGTTTTTACGACACTGGACAATGATAAGCCCAACCAAAGCATCAGCGTCACTGAAAAATCCCGGTCTTCTATATAAACGAACCAGATAAATCAAAGCGGCTTCTTCTTTCAGACAAAGAAAAAGTAGAAGATTGTTGCTTACATTTTGAAATAGCTGTCGATGACTTCGCGTCAAACCCAATTATGAGGGTCAGCATGGGGACGAATATCCCTCCACCACCAACTCCTCCTACACTCCCAAATGCTGCTCCCAAGAATCCAATTATGGAACCCAATATTATCCTCCAGCCAAATTTCATAGCCTGATAATACAAAAGAAGGATATCTCATGTCACACTTATGGTTGTGCATGCGTTTTTCCCAGATATAAGAGCAAAACAGGTAAACAACTGACATGCGGGTGGAATCGTGTAGGACGAAACAAAAGAGCACGCGATTTCCTTTTTATTTATTCTTTTGGGCCAGGAAACTTGTAAAGATCTTCTCAAGCCTCAAAATTCAGATCTGTAGTTACTAAACCAAATTTGGATGGATCACCAAGGAAAAAAATCCCAAATTCGAAGTCATCAGGCAAGTCTCAAAACAAAAATGATAAACTTGACAAGACCCTCAACTAACATCCACATGCAATATGTGCAACAATAAAAAAGAAGAAAACCGTTCCTCATCTCTGAACTGGCTATCCTGCCCAAGAGAGCCCGCACACCACATGAGAAAGAGGAGAGTACTCACCGGCCAGGTGTGCTCATACGCTGACACATCGGGCTGCCAGAGGAATTTTATGAGCTTTCGCAGCTGATCCTGCCCCGATTCTTCAACTACAGTGGTCTTCGGGTCATGCAGCATCAGGTTTCTCTCTGCCGCTACAAGCGCGGACGCCAAGATGCACGTCAATCCGACTACCGCGAAAGACCGACAGTTCCTCCATTCTACGGCCATTCTCGCGGTTCGGACAGCTTAAACTTCTTCTCTCTGTTATACTTTCGCCACTCAAACCAGCGTTGCAGCTCTTTCTTCTCCCAAAATCAGGCTGCTCTTATTTTCGTTCTATGAACTAGAACAAGGACACCCAGCAATAGTCTCAAGACGAACAGAACGCCGAACTCCACCCAATGATCTTGTGTTTCCGAACGAAAATCAGACAATAAATTGCTCTCTCCTCCGTTTTCCAGCAAAACGCCGGAAGTCTGTCTTTACGCGAAAAAAAAAAATTAAACTATCCCGTTCGCTCGTTCCCTGGCGACGATATAAAGCCCACAACGAAGCTACGCGCCGGCGTGCTTTTTCCAAGTCACAGATCCCTGCTCCTACTCCGCCGTCAATGTCACCCGACAAACGAGTTTCCGGCTGGATTTCCTCCACTTGGGACCGCTTTCCACGCGATCACGAACTCGCTCACAGCAGAACAACCCAGAGTCCGGCTGGAAAACGAGCTCCAGCGAAGGATGAGGAGGAGAAGGAATCCAGAACAGAAACAGGGGAAGGGGGGAAGAAGATAAAGACAGAGAAAAGACGAGGTTCGAGATTTTTCAGGAGCGTGGATCCAGAGAAAGAATAACCGCCAGGGATGGAAGAAGATCAAGCAGATTCACCTCTCCCCCTCTCCCTCGCTATCTCTCCCCCTCTCCCTCGCTATCTCTCTCTCTCTCTCTTCTCCAGCCAACAGGGAGCCCCGCATTTATAGCGTCCTCCGGAGAAGGCCCCGTCCGAAAATGGAAGCTCGAGTTTTGCAGTTTACAGAAATAAATAAAAAAAAAATCGGAATATTTAAAAAGGCCAGGGAAAAGGCTGGAGGTGAAAAGGAAATCTTTCCTGTTCTCACAGATCGGCGATTTTTCGGCAAATGAAAACGAGTGAAGAACAAAAAGAGGAACACTTTGGAGTGGAAGTCGCGCAGCCGACGCCGATTGTCGAAAACACCCCCAGCCTTCTCACGGAATGACGGACGCAGAGCGCCGACGTGGGCCCGCCGGAAGTGAGACGGCCAAATCTGACCGGCCGCCGGCGATGTCGTCGACGACCATCTTACTTGGTAATATGAAGTAGATGGGCACTCAATCGTACCCGTCTAATAATTCTTGTTTGTTACTATAGTATTATCGCTATATTTTTTTAAAACATAATATTTTAATTAAACTTAATAGAAAAGTGCTGAAAGAGTTTGGATGACATCCTCATCTAATCCAATTTTTTTAGGAATTCAGAAAACATAATTCTTTTTCTTTGTTTGAATGTCACATTCAAAACCCAGTTTTATGAATAATTTGAAGGGATCAGGCGTTTTCTTCAAACTCCGGTTTGTTGGTATCCAAACGTTTCAAAAACCTGGTTTTGAAGTGTCGCCCAATGATCCGAATGCCCCTGGTAAATCTCTCATTGAGGTGTTGATCCAAATTTTATATGAAGTGTATGATGCAAATATATTTAGCTGTGACATTGAAGTTTAGTAGGGTAGCTAATCAATATATGTTTCTCGGGGATGGGGCCTCTAGCCTTTATTAATAAAAAAGTTTAAAAGCCGGCATATTAAAAAAATAGATCCCATGCCGGAATAAAAAAATATGAGGCAAAATCTTAAAAGGGATCTCAAAACAGACCCACCTAAACATTATGCCAACACTTAGTGCTTGGCAAAACATGCAACTAAGACATCTTACAACTACAAATACAAATACAAATATTATTGAAATCCAAACTATTGATTATAAATTAAAAGCGGCTAAATTTGAAAATACCCAAGTACTTATAAATGTATCCTTATAAAGCAATTAAAATCACAAAATTCGTAGTGTATAATTTTGTAAATAGAGATAAATATATGGTAAAATTTGAATGAAAACCACATCTGAACATCCACTATGGCATTTTTTTAGAATAATTTATAATAGGATGGTGCGACTTTTTAATGGCTCAGCCGAATCGCCTGTCGACGGACAAAATAAAATACTATCGTATTTATAAATTAATAATAAATAAACTTTTAAAAAAATCACTTGTTGTAATAATTCAATTTGATGGTTTCTAATCCATTTCTTAACAACTTTGGTATTAAGTTAAAAAAAAAACTTCAACCAACTAAATAACTACCTCATTTATAAGTCATTTTTGACATTTTTGATAATTATTTATAAGTTTTTTTTTAAATTTAATATGATTTTAAATACAAGACTAAACGAAAGAAGTCAATAAAAAACAAAAAGGTGGAAGAAAGGGCAGAAGCAAAAATAGATTTGAATTACTGGAGAGGACAGATTATATGAAGCAAAAATAGATTTGAATTATTGGAGAGGACAGATTATATAATGATTATATAATTGATCCAGATCTGTCCGACCGGTTGAAGACATCATGTAAAACGAGATGATTATTTTATTATACCTTTTTGCAAATAAAAAAAGATACAACTGAGCGTAGATCCCAAAGAAAAAGCCAACGGATGTAAGCATATTTGATATATTCAGTGTTTTTTCATGGGGTTTGAGTTCGAGTCGAAATCAAATACCTCGTACCCATTGGGTGTTCGACCCGACCCTTAGGCTTATCTTCAATGAGCTAAAAATATCTAAAAATCATTTTTAAAAACAATACATGTATAAAATCAAATAAAATATGTAAATAATAGTTGAAAACTCTCATGGCACTCTTAAGCCAAACACCGCTACTGATTTGATTTGAAATAAAAGGATGAATCCGACCCGGTTGTGTGAATTCATGATCATGGGTTGGAACCCTAAGTTTCTTCTAGATGCAAGAAGTGTGATGTGACACTTAAATTGAAAGGCGGTTGTACCGTATGATCAGGGGTGAAAGCAGGATTTTTTTGAGGAGCGGGCCAAACAATCAGCGGGTTGGGCCAAGATGAGGAGACGGGTTGGGACAAACTAAAAAAATTTGATTTTTTCAATATAAAAAAATTTCTTGCGCACAACCAGGCCATCGCCCAGGCGGGCCCCCCTCCTCCCTCCGCCCCGTGTAGGACCACTGATGTCTCGAACCAGACTTGGAAATGGTAAGGTTTCACCTTTCGGTGCGCCTCAAATCGAACAACATTGTTCCCATTTGTCAATACCTAGATTGAACCCATCAAAAACTTAGTAATTTTCATTTGTCAAAGCTTATTTGATTTGGTACTTTCTTTTCATTTACAAAGTATGGGACTTTTAATTCAAATTGAATAAAGTCTTGCTTCCACGCGATTTTCTTTTGGAAAACATTTAAACATCGTAGTAAATAGGCTTTGAGATGTCTTTCTTAATTTGAAGAAACATTTAAAAGTATGGATAGGGAGGAGCTATGCTTAAATGAGCGGAATCAACAGCTAAGACCTTTCGATCTTATCCCCTAACAATCAAGCGATGTTTGATTATTTCAGATTTGAAATCCATGGATCTGATTTGGATTTGACCTGCTTTTGCTAATATAGAAAAAAAATTATGGTAAAATTTGCATCGTATTATTTTTTAATTATTTTAATATAGATGTATTTAAAAATAAACTATATATATATATATATATATATATATATATATATATATATATATATATATATATATATATATATAGGCGGTGTTTATTTAGGGGCAGAACCATATGGGGCTTGTGTGGGCAGTTGCCCACACAGTGCAACAAATCCACTTATTACATATTGGTTACCATTTGCTGGTTCATTTATATGTTAGTGTTCCACAATTATTTACTTTTTGGTACATGGTGCCATGTTGCGGCATCCGGCCTTTTGGGGTAGTGACAAAGGCAAATTGTTTTGGTACTCGTGGTTGTTCGCTGCATAGCCGGCGGCACGACCGCAAAAGAACAATATGAAGGATGTTAACGGATCGGATTTGAATTAGATATTCGGTCAAATGAGATAGGAAAACCAATTTGAAGGAACATATTTTGCATTGATTTACGTACATACAGGAAAAAGGACGCATAAGCAAACAAATATATGTTTGTTTGAATTAAAATATTAAATGTCCTTTTAAGTGCGCGCTTACTTGAGGGCATGCATCGAGTCAGTTCTGATTAAGAAAAAAGAAAGGTCATCTACGTTTCAACTGCATAATTGGACTTTTTTTTTGTGTTTAAAAAGTCCACATCAACTTAGGAAAACCTAATGCGTACACAAATTTTTACAAAACAATTAATAATAAGTAGGGAATGGGGCCTTCGGGCCTTTTCACGTGAAAGGTAAAAAAATCCAACAAATTTTTTGGTTTGGATCATTTGATGGATTGGAAATATGGAGTTGAAAAGAAATTTTCAAAAACTTATTTCAGGAATTGAAGAAATGAAAACAAAATCCAGATTTCTAAACCCCTTTGTGTTTGCTGGACTTGGGTTTATGTTTCGGAAAATAAATTTCTCAATTTAATAGGAATGAATCATGAAAAAAGAGAATCGTTCGATTAAGGAATACTTCCCAACGGTTGTTTTTTTCATCTTAGAAAATTTTTTCCACCCATTGAGATGGAAAAAAAAAATTGAAGAGAAATTTCTGAAAACCAACCCAACTGTTACTTTTTTTCATCTCAATAAAAATTTTTAAAAATTTTGAATTTTATTTTCAGTGCTACAGAAAATATCTTGCCCATCAAACGGTTCGATGGAATTTTTTGTCCTCGTTTGCACGAGTGACTGCACGTTGATGGGTAGCAATTTCAAACACCAACATTTTCTGCACATCCGAGAATATCGAAGGCCAGTAATGTTTAATCTCATGGGGTGCGTTTGATTATTTTGGGTCTTGCATTCCAGGTGATTTATGATCTTAGAGTTTCAGATCTTAGGATTTTAGATCGTCGATTTTTTTTGGACAAGATATTAAGTCTTAGTTTAAAATATGCAAGGGTTGCACCATAAATTTGCAAGTCTAACATTGCTATTAGCGACCGTTTATGGTGACCTTAGCATAATTTGCGGTCCTTTTTAATGATGAATTTTTAAATTTTAACTATATGTGTATTTGGCAACATTGACATATATATATATATATATATATATGGCTTAATATACAAGTCTAATAAATGTCTACCTAACTCTCCACCAGCATGAGATTTCAAAAGAAAGAAAGAATTTATCAACACCAAAGAAGCTTTATTTCTATGAGACAATTTCTGTTATGTCAGCTTTGACCTCAATATAGTCTGCATAAAAAGATACCCAACCCATTTTTTTGGGTTTTAATAGGATATTTTAAAAATTATTTATAATTTTATTTTAATAAAAACAAAATAGTTTCTCGACTCGGGCCAATCTGAATCGAGTCAACACATATAGAAGACCCAAGAAAAAGTTAGAGGTGATCTTGATTATTAAATGTGGAAAACTACAAAGTTGGAAGTCATGAAACGAGCAGGTTCTTATTAATACATGTATTATACATTGCCCTCTTTTTTTTAGGAGTAATGAAGTAAGAATTTTATTTTTTATATTGATAATGTGATTTAAATGAATCTTTATAGATGTAACTGCAAGTTAATCATATTGAATGAGTTATAATGATGTAAATGGTAGACTTAAATTTAGTTTTATATTTTTATGTACTTGTGATTATAATCATTTGAACAATTTTTTATGATTATAATTACAAGTTGAAATCTGCAATTCAGCAAATAAATCTCATTCATATTACTTATTTGCAAAATTGTAATTGGATCCATAGAAATTGGCTCAATTGTTTGATGTTATGTCTAGAGCCTAAGGTGAGAGACGTAGCCGTGCCGGTTTATCCCACTGTACCAACCGTCCAACCATCTAATTGTCGACATTTTTGTTCGAGTTTGGAGCCTCTGAATTCATGCCATGTGTCCACATCACGACCGCAGAGTTCCTATCGCCAATCGACGGCCTAGATTTGAGCCTCGCTCATGAGAGCACATCTGGCAATCTTATCCACAGTAGGTGGTCGACACATAACGGGGTTATTGACGTGACAGATAAGCATGGTCTTTTTGCGAATGGACCCTACATGTCGAGCAGTGGGTGCGGGTGCGAGTCTAGACGTAGACCTTCCCGAGCACGGCAAATTTAAGTCTAGAAGACAGTCACATATTTTTAATTTGTTCTAAGAACACTTTTGTTGGATTTTATTTTACAATGTATTTTTATTCAACTAAAACACACTTTTTCCTAATATTATTCCATTTTTTCGTAAATTATAATATTATTGCATTTTCAGAAGTGTGAAAAATGAGAAGGGGGGCCTTCCTTTGCCTATTTTCCTATCACGTGATGGGCACATGATAATCATTGTCCGGACAATTGCGACATGGTGGCCACTTGCGTATATCGCGCCGTACACTCTCATAAATTGAAAAAATATATAAATATGCAGCTAAAATTAATGAATTGGCCATTGAATAGTGAAATTATAAAAAAGTCTTTGATGTTCGGTGCCAAATTATTAAAATATAAAAATTTTATTGTCAGAATGAATAGTTGCTAAAAGCTTACAACACTATATATCGTTTTTGAATAACATATTTTTAATTTTTAGTTGTTTATATATAAACAAGTGACCGACTTAATAAAAGTTCGATTCTCGTGGATACTACTTCTTTACATTGCAAACAATGTGCGACACCAATACTCTCGTTAATACTTCTTTACATTGCAAACAATGTGCGACACCAATACTCTCGTTAATGGGTGTTTCATTCTATACCTAAATCCTAAAGCACCCCCGAACATTTCGGTCAATATTAAGGTATGTTTTTTCACATGTTTATATCTTTTTTATTAAATTATTAATAGTAAATACGACAAAAAAGGGGGCCTCTTAGTCAGATGCCACAATTAATAAAAATTAAATGTTATGATACCATTCAATATTGACAATGATTTTTTTTTTTGGGAAGTTTTTTTGGAACATACATAAATTGTTTCCTTTTTGGAATTATGTGGAGTTAATGGGGATGGAGACTGAAAAACTTCCATATGATATGTAGTTGGATTTAAATGTGGGGAAGGTGAATAATGGGAGGCATTAAAGGCCGCTGATTATACTTTTGCTCAAATATCTTTCATGGTGGTCGGCATCCATCCAAATAAGGACTTTGACAACTAAGGCATTTAAGTTTCTGCACTGGATAGATTTCATGATCTACACCTCATATATTTTCTTCCAATTTCTTTCTTCTGGTTATCCACTACCATAGAACAATTGACAAAAGTTGTTCTTGATTTTTCGGCAAAAAAAAAAAAAAAGAGAGGAGTCTGATCTTAGATCTGAGGCTTTGATGTAACTTAAAGTTGCGTTTGATAGCTTCGGAATTCACATCTGAATCGGATTTGCTGAATAAATATGAGATTTATCAAATTGTAGATTTAAGAACCGCAAATTTCATATCCATGGGAATTCTTAGATCCACGGACCTCAAATCTAAAATCGAAGGCAGTGAAATACACCCTTAAGAGCTCTTGAATTGTTTTTTTATCTAAAATCCGCAAAAGATTTGAGAATTGTAGATTTAAGATTAGCCCATCCCTCATCCAATCGGACCTCAATAACATTTTAAATTCATGGATCTAAGGTTCGACCCTCTAATATATATATATATATATATATATATATATATATATATATATATATATATATAGAGAGAGAGAGAGAGAGAGAGAGAGAGAGAGAGAGAGAGTTTTCACTTTTCACATTGCCTTTCTGATAAGCCAGCAGAGCTATCTTGTTGTTTTCCCCCTTTTTTTAGAAGAAAAAATATTTCAGATCTGAATGTGAGGATGCTGATGGACAAAAACTTACACCCCACATGCAGATTTCTCCAAATTCGTCCTTTATTGTCAGTCCGATCATCCAGATCCGTTCTGGTTGAGGCTTTTAACTAGTACTAGAAATTATTCTTACCTTAGAAGTTTACATAAAACAAGGGAGTAATTGTTAGAAAACTGCATAATCAAATCATAAAGCCTGCATAAACAGCTAATTTGTCATCAAATTGGGTTAATCAGGCAGTGGCGGATAGACCGGATGGATTTGTCGCGACAGCGGCGGAGCCAGAAAAATTTAGTGAAGAAATTGCTAAATAATATGTAAAATTAGAGACTTTGAAGAGTTAATAGGAGCATGTGCCTCTTCTCTGTGACATGCAACAACTCCTTGTCTTGAATGCTGCTTCCAAATTTGCACATGATCAAGCTTCTGCACATGATCCAACATGAAGATGTTGCCCAGAGATTTAATTGTTTAGCCTCTTCAGATCCAGTAAAAGTTTCATAATCAAGTGTATATAAAAACAGGGGCGGAGGCATGTGTGGGCATCATACCGCACACAGACCCACAAAAAAAATACAGAAATTTTTGGCTTCGTCCCTGTGTATAAACATGAATTTTTGAGTTGAATCACTGATTTCGCAACCCCAGATTTCATTTATGCTTTCCGATTCAATCCTAACAACATTATTTTCAAGCTATCGAGCTAAAACTTGATCGGATCCCAAAACACCATTTGAATATCGGGTGAGTAGGATGAGTGTTTCGTTCCACCGTCCAAACGGGAGCCGAAACCCTCACCCAACCCTTCATCTTCCTGGAGTACAGGACCTACTTTCTGTGACTCAAGGATGCCGCTTCTGTGTGCTTCAACTCGTATATTAGTGGCTCCCTGTTTGCAGCACAAAGAATTGATGCCTGTGTGCTTCAAAAGATAATGTTTTCTTGTCAAACACTCTATTATAAATATAAGTGAACTATATATCCATTTTTAAAACATGTTATTTAGGAAAAACCATCTTTGATATAAAACTTTTATTTATTTAAGGTTCTGTCTTGTTTCAGGTCTTGGGTGGACCTATGGTCTTCCATTCAACTTGAATGTCGCTGCACTTTGTACATTTAGAATGTGTTTATGGCCACGGGATTCAAACATCAGACCCCTTAAATGTGAACGGCTTTACCCTACCGTGCAGTTGCTTTTCGCGCCATGTGACGCTATATATCCAATTGCTTTGAGTTGGTAAGAAAGTGGGTACCATATAAATGACATGAAACCTGACCTCCTCCACTTTCAAGTGCATCCTTTTGTCACCCATGAATTATTTTTTACATGAAAACAACTTGCAATTATCAACTCTTGTCAAATCAATCAAGCCAACCCACATGATCAAATGGATTTGAAAGATGGGCAGTATTGAGATTGAGACTTTTAGACATAAAATCTCAAAAAGATCTGTGTCTTGTGCTGAGATTATGTCATGTTCCACACTTCAGTTACTTTTTTGTGACAATGTAAATCTAAGCTAAAGTTGGCAAATTCTTACCAACTTGAATATTTCAATCATGAATCATATTTCATATTTTTAGGTGAGCGGCGGCCCCTCATTCTCCTTGTCTCCAGAGTCATTAACTGCGCCAGTATTGATGAATGACAACGGTGCATCTTTCAACTTAAACTATGAACTCTGCTACTTTAAGATGGTGGAGCGACTAGAGACATGCGTTCAAACCTACCTGTAGTCCGACCTACTACGTTATGTTATGTTTTATTTAAACCAAATATATATATATATATATATATATATATATATATATTGAATGCATGATGTGTGTGTTTGGTTGTTTCTTCTTTGTCTGCACTTTTCTCTTTGAGGCCAGTAGTCCCTACTTAATGGTCCAACGTTGCGTCAGTCAACTTATCTCTGTGTGAAAGCACAGCCGCCCTCTTGGTTTCACGTGGAGCCTTTGCTTCTCGCAAAATAAAAGGTGTTTGTCTAATTATTGTGAAGAGGACAAGAAGAAGAAGAAGTATTTTTTCCAGCGCATTAGGTGTACAAGATTGAAACGGCAAAAGAAAAAAAAAGATTCTAATGTGACTGCTGGTTTTGGATTCTTTCTAGACTTTTTTGTTTTTTTTTTTTTGTAAATTATTTTCTTGGGAAAATATACAAGTAAAGGCCTTTGTAATAAAATGAAAAAAAGGAAAAATAAAAGAAAATGATTTTTTTTGTAGGTTTTTGTTGAAGGAGTTGGAGATTGAATTTCTTGGCTTTTATCATGCAAAATTGTGCTCATGTTCAAAGACTTTGTCAATTGTCACTCACCAGACTCATTTGAATCAATCATTGTTCATATCAGCCGCCGATCCAACCAGCTACGCCAAACCCTTTGAGATCGGATTAACTGGTCTTTGCGTATTGTTGAAAGTAAGTGGATTTGTGATCGCAGCTGCCCATGTATGCCGACACTTATCTATCTTCTGTCACTGTTTTGAAGTCATCTAATAGCTCTTGCTTATAATTAATAAAGAGAAAAGATTCTCTTCTATGTTCTACCTCTTATGTAAAAGTTCAAAACTTTTCAACCTTTTTATGCTTCATGGGTAGAGACAAATTTTCCCCAACTATCTAACTAGAACTTTGTTGATGGAACCATAGCTACAGTGGTGGTTGAACGAAACTTTAGTTATCGGCCCGACCCGAGTTTGGACTGAGCACCGCGATGTATGATGTATATGGACACGTGCCCGTTTTCATCGCGACGAAAATTTTTGATGGACTGGTGTAGGCAGTGGTCCACCCCGGCTTGCACATAAGTCCACTATTGCTTAGCTGTTTTTTTTTTTGAAAAATTTATCCTACATATGAGTATCGTGGTGCAATAATCATAGATAATTTCTTCCACTTATTGGGATCTTGGAAATCTCAAATATAAAATACCAAGAAATTTGGAGGACCATGAATAATTTTTACATCTCATTTGGTTGCTTGGGTCTTTAATGATTTAGCTGTTGATGATTTCTATAACAAGATGCATGGTAGCTTGTGTGTTTATTGTTTGGTGCTTGGTTTTTATAATTCACAAAGGATATGGCTGCCATCTTAATTGATGGGGAATCTTTATTTTCTAATATATATTTTTTTTAAAAATATGTAATGTCTATGTTTATCATCAATTTTAATGAATATTGAATTAGTTAGCTGCATTGATGCCTTAGTTCTTTTATAAGTAATCACATGTTTCACTGAACAGTAAAGAAAAATAAAAAATTAATATTAGCAGATCCTGAAGCAGCGCTGGTCTTGGTGCCCTTCTAGAATCATGATTAAAGAAAATGCTTACCTTGGTCAAAGAACTTTTATATTTAATGGAAAAAGTAGGACTTCATTATTAAAAATGTGACCAAGTTGATGCAGCTGACGAAGTTCATAATCACACTTTTAAAATAATTTTAAAAGTGATTACGGACTACAAAGTGTTTTGCCGCTGCTCATATGAGGGCTCAGAACTGAGTTTTACTTTCAGCTCGATCGAATTTGAAAAGAAAATGACTTGAAGAGTTCTATCAATGGGGCCGGAGGCTCCCTTTCAAAACCAGCTGTCCGCGCAAGTATGGAACTCGTGATCTTTGTTTTTTTCGGAGACATATGATAAAATTGGAACGATACGGAGACTAGCGGAACCAGAAAATTTTTTTGGTGGAGGCACTCATTCAATACCTTAAATTTCTTTGGGGCACTTACATATAAAACAATCAAATATATCAAAACATTAACATATATATTAAACTAATTTTGTAAGGCTGGTGTGGGGCCATGGCCTATAGGAAAAATTTACATGTTATAACTTACAAAAATCTTTATTTGATTTCTATAACAATTTTGAAAAGTATAAATTCGGCTCCCATAAAAATAAAAATTATAAAAAAAAAATTCCTAGCTCCATCCTAACAATAGGAAGGTATCTGTGTACCTACCCAAAAGATATTAGAGTAAATTCATAAGGCGATTTTTGATGAATCTACCCATTATTTGGGACAAATACATGATAACCACAGTGTTACATCAAAATCTGCCTAACCTCATCTTGACTATGAGAACATGAAAAGAATCCGCAAGGACTTGTGTAGACGACATCATGAGAGAGAAAATATGTGTGTGACAAAGATGTATGTTTCTTCACGTTTCACAATGACTGGTTAGGATTTTTTCCGTTTTATGTTCTTATCAAGCCCTTCTTCCTCTTTATTTCATTGAAAAGTAAGTTCTATCATATGCTTTTTTTCCTTTTTTTTTTTTATCACAATTTGGTCATTGCAAGACCTTATCTGTTCACTCAAAACCAGTGGTCTAAGATTAAGCAGACAGATTGGATCGAGATCGACAACATAATGCATTGGAGGTCCGATCTAAATCGAATCCAATGCATTAGAAATTGACAAAACCCTCAAACCAGATCCGGACCACTTGCCACCCTACTTTTGGCTAGTGACCGTCCATCCATATGTAAGAGATCAGGGAGGCACATGCACCCTCAACTTTTCAAAAGCTTTATAAGAATAACATTATATATATATATATATATATATATATATATATATATATATATATATATATATAGAGAGAGAGAGAGAGAGAGACCAGCTAAGTATTTTAGGTTGTTCTTCTATAACGCAGTCATCAGACATGCAGCTTGCCATCTAGAGCATTCGAACGACGGAAGGATTTTTATACATCGGCCTTTAGTGAGCTCTAACTCTCTCTCTTTCTTCCTCTCAATGATTTGCTCCACCAATTTTGGGTTATCCATTGTTTTTTTTTTCTTAAGAATTTACTTGAGCTAACTATCTCGCCTTCATAGACTTAAAAGAGTATTCAATACAAGGTTTCTAGAGTATTTGGGTGTCACTAAAACTGAGGAGAACTCGGGTTTTAGAAAAATTGGTTTCGGAAAACCTGACCCCTTTAGGTTATTTATAAAAACTATTTTTTGAGTATGTTACCCAAACAAATAAACCAACTTAACAAAACTGAGTTAGATGAAGGTGTCATTCAAGTGCCGGCGAAAGCAAACGACTGGCATCCGTAGAACCTGAACCAGTCGTTGGCCGCCTACCAGTAACTGACCACTCATGTGCATCAATCTCCTCGGAGTATTTTATTTTTCTCTTTTTTATTATAGAACCCATCTGTTGAGACGGGTTGTTTTCTAGTACCCGCAAGCAGGGGCGGAGCCAAGGAAGGTCCGCATGAGCCCTGGCTCCACTTCAATTTTTAAAAAAAAAAAATTTACATGTAACTTTTAAAAAATTGTACTTGTCTTATATGAAAATTTTGAAAAATGATATTTCAGCCCATGTCAGAATTTAAAAACTTTAATTTGGCTCCCTCATAAAAAATTTTTAGCTCCGCTCCTGCCCACAAGTACCACATTTGTGGTCATTATAATGGCACCTTTCAATCAATGAATTCATCATAATTGTTCTTAATTTAATTTCATATGTTAAAAGCATGAGGCGTTTTACTCGTAAAATGCAGCAAAGGACATAGCATAGCTGGTCGGATTGGCAGGGTGGTGAAAGACAGGTCCTATTTTTCCCTTTCCAGCTGCATATTCATTACTACCTTAGCTGTTTATCCTCCAAATAATTTGCAAGTTGCCCAATGAAAGAAGCTGATGACTTCATGATTTTGCATCTTGAAATTTTTTGGCTGGAGGGACAATAATTCAATAATTTCAATCATTTTAGGCGCACTTGTACATACAAACAACTAAGTATTTCAAAACAATAATACAAAAATAAACATATTTTGTGGAGGCTTTGCCACTGCTTGCATCACTCTGTTTAATAAAGCACCACTCTGTGGGCTCATTGAAAATGACAGTGGAATCACTTCACTTTTTCTTCAAATTACTGCAATAATGGCAGCTTGATCTTGTTTTGGAAGCGTATGCAGAATCTTCACGTGGAAATTTTAGGGTTTTGTTTTAAGGGTAAAACGCTTTTGGACTTAAGATGGTAATGCTCCAAAGGAGAAATTATATGTGTTCCAGAATATTATGACTTAACTTGAGCCTCAATTTTTATACATGTTAGTGAAAAGTAAGTCTTGTATCAAGAAAATCAGAAACTCCAGGCCTGCGTTTAAGCTTATGACTAGAATTTTTTTTTTTTTTTTTGGGGATCACAGATGGATTCACTCACAGGGGATTCCTAGATCTAAATGAGTTTGTTCTCAGATCTTTTTCTAGATGAATGTGATTTTGTTGTTTGTTCAAGAACCAGAAGATCATGGGTTGCTTTATTTGGGTGTACACATAGGCACGGGATACCGAACTCGCCAAGCTGGGTGACTCCTTCTGGGTTGTCGAGCTAACCAGCGGCGGAGGGAAGAGGGGCCGGCAGGGGCCATGGCCTACCTCACTTTTTGAGAATTCAAAGTTTAACCTATTAAAATTTTCTAAAATTTTAGTCGGCCCCGACAAACCGAATTTAGTTTTAAATAAATATTCTGCATCCAATGCTCTTACATTTTGGAAATCGGCTGGTTCAAAGTTTGAATTCAGTTTTTGATATGAATGTAAAAATTGGATTCAGATTATGAAATCAGATTTCATATTTGGATTCAACTACTACTTTTCTTTGTTCCTAGTTGAATTTGAATATATGAGAATCCGAAAAGTGGATATGATTAAGGGCGAATAATGGAAGAAAGTTGTGAATGGTGCCAAGTTGAAGACCTTGGATCAAGCGAGTGTTGTTCGTCTCGCAAGTGGGCGTTTGGCAGCAGGAACACTATGTTTTTTAAAACTTTATGTGCCATTTCATAGCCATTTTATGAAACACTTCTTTGTCCTGTTCATGGAACATTGTGTTCCAGAGAATGCAGTGTTCCTTCCTGTTACCAAATGCTCTCTGTAGTAATGCCCTCTTAAACTTGGTCTCGAAGGCTCGCTCGGTACTTTTTCTCCTTTAAAATTTTCTCAATATAAAAGATCTTAAGTCATTTAAGCATTGTTATCTGAGATTGTGACATAAAAATGCAAACCAGACGTCTAGAAATCATAAAAGGAGTGTTTGATAGGGAGGAGAAGAATTTCGGGACGTGCACTGAACTGGTGAAATTTGACGCATCTGTACATTCCGAAATCAAACACGGGCGAAATTTCTGAAGCATATTGTTTGTACAACAGTGTCTCGCTATTTTTACCTTAATAAATGGTCCTTTTGCCTTCGATGTATGTTATGGAGGAGGTGACTACAAGAAGGTGTTTTGGTATGAAGAACATTGTGTTCTACCGTATTCTTTTAATACATGTTATGTTCCAAAAAACAGAGTCTTTTTGTTCCGGGAATCATGCTGTTATGTCCAGTGTTTGATTGACAACATTGACAATCACAGCATGTTTCCTGCAACAGAAAATGTTAACCATGTACTTCGGGCTACCAGAATGCATGTCAAATGTGAGCAACACTTGCTCAAGTTCATGCATGGAAACTCAATTTGTGAAGGTCTTTCAAGAGGAAGCTTGAGATTATTTATATATACATGAAATGAAATTCTGAGGGCATAATACATAGTTGAATTAATATCATTTAAATGAATATCTATATACGTAATTATAAAAACTGCAATTAAGTAAATGAAAATGACTTAAATACATTTTGAATCATTACATGCTTATGATTATAATCATTTAAACGAATCTCTATAAATGTAGTTACAAATTAAACTCATTGGATAAACTGCCATTGAGATCCTTGTTGGAGGAGGTTGATGCCGGATTTGAGATCCACTTTGGGGGTTGATGATGAAATCCACAGTTTGTCTAATTATCATAGATTTCAGATCCTTAAGATTTGAGATCCATGGAGATTCAAACGCAACCTAAAGAAAGAGCTCTGACTGCTTGTCATTGTTTCATATCTTATTGTGGCTTTTGTATAATAGCTTTGTTATTTTTCCTTAATAAAACACCATTGCATTTGATGTGGTTTGCCTTTATTTTTATTTTATGGAGGTAAATTACATTGGCTACAATGAACTGGATCACAAATTCTTGGATCTGGATCATGAATGTCAATCTCAATTATCGGTCAGATCTGAATTCGTCAGTCATATTTTATGCAGGTTTGGACCTAAAGCTGTAAACCAGATTTAGTTTGAACACGATTCGAAATATTTGAACGGCATATATGTCAATTGAATTTGAGCAGCATTATTGGGGTCTTCGGATCCGGACTCAATTCCACCAGGTAGGCTTCTGTCCGGGTTCGAATCAGTGCGTCCAGATCAAATCTGGTGTTTCGAATTCGAATCCAGATCTACGAAAACCCGGTCCTTACCTATCGGAGCGACGGGAAATATCAACGGCCTTGTTGGCAGAGTGTCTGGTTCAGTCGAGGTTGCAGGCGACGACAGCAATAGTGGAGGAGCAACAGGCGGAGGAAGAAGTGGACGGCGGGGCCGGGGCAAGGGAAGGAGGATGGGGTCGGGGATGATGGCTTCTCCTTCCTTTGTCTTTGTTTCTGGTGGTGGTGGTGCTGGCGGCGCCGGTAGTCTTAGCATTACCACCGTTCCCGCCATCCCCCAACGACTCCCTATGGTGGCAGACGGCGTCCGGTCCCCCTTGGGTAGCAGATTCCTCCGCTTCCCAAGAAATTCCTGTGTCCGCCGCCTCCTCTTCCTCCATGGACATCACCGCTCGCTGTCCCGTCGATTTATATGCGGAATGAGCAATTCAGGTTTGACTGTACTCCCCTTAAAGTCCCCTTTGTCTTTTTTCTTGGTTTTCTTTTTGCTTCTCTCGTGAATCCAACGTTACAAGTAATCTCTCGACTACTCGGCAGCTTGTAGGATTCTTCTTCGAATGTGGCACTTGTTGCGTCAGTTAGTTTCTGTTTTTAACAGCCTTCTTTTTGGGGAGGCACATGTGTATTACTGTCTCTTAGTTAATGTGGCTTTACCTGCTATTGATGTGTCGTTCTGAAATGGGCTTTTGGAAGTGAAGAATCGAATAATTAAAAGACAAGAAGCTGATTAAGTAAGCTAGGATGCATGACTGTAGCGGTGTGCTTTTCTCTTTGTCGGATTATATTTGATTCCAAGTTGGTTGCAGGGAAGTTTAGTGATAGCCAATTTAGATGGCACTGTATACCAGTCATACTTATAGCTACCATTTGAGTTAATTCTGTGGTTGATGATTATGCTGAGTAGGAACATGAATGTATGTTTTCAGGATAATTCCAAACTCATGCATGTGTGCAATATATTCTCTTAAAAAGCATAGACAATTTCATTGGTACTTGAATGCATGTTTTCAGTTAAAATTCCACAATGCATACACATTTTACTCTTAAAAAGAGTTTTATCGAAAGGAACCGGTAAAGAGTGTAATGCTTCAAACGTACCTGAACATAGGTTTTTCAGATCAAATGCCGCTGATATGCCCAAGGAGAAGTGTTTGAGGTGATCAACTTTATAGCTGCAGTTGTCCAATCATACTATGCCATGTTGAATTACAATCTATACTGGCCTATGACTGTATGCATAGGAGACTTTTTTCTTAGGTGGAAAGGAATTTCACGATGAACTCACCTTTGCCAATTCTGGAGCACAAGATCTATGTTTCAGCTTCAGGTTATCTTAATGACACACTTTTCTTGTTTGGTTTGAACATGTATGAATTTTTCAGACATGATATCACAGTTGGAACTTGGGAAGCCTGATGAAAAGCCAGGGAGAGGAAGTCGTGTAAATGGAGTATTTTGGATTTTGCTTCTGAACTTGGGCATTTATGTAGTCGACCATTGGTTTCAGGTAAGTGCCTTCATCTTAGTTTTAAGAAACCTGTCTCAAAGAAAATAACAGTGACTGGAATGACATAGAGTAAGAACCCAGTTATGAGGAACGTGTAAGCAGAATTCTCATGTCACTTTACTTCAAATTGGCTGTGGATGTCAGTTCCTGGATTATGGTCTCATTTTTATTAAGTTCTTATCTATATCAATTTATTAGTATTTTATCTAAATGGTTCCACATGTTAGTTCCAACTTATAACCTATTTCCTGTTTGTTGAATCATTTAAAATTTTGAAGTGGAGGATTCTCCATTCTAATTCTTGTATTGCTCCTGCTTTCAAGTCACACTCTGACAACTATGGAAATACATGCCATAAGATCCCCAAATGTAGGAGATGAGATTATCTCTAGGCAGTGAAAGTTCCCAGTCCCCTGAACCTCTCTTTCACTTGATTGATCACCTACAGTGTGAGAAGATCTAAAAAAAGGAACTAGTCAGACTAGTTATTAGAATAGAATCTTCTGTACTTAGTTTTCTATCTGACTTTTCATGCAAAGGCATTCTTATCAGTATAGATTTCTATCATACAGAAGGTCTTGGTATTGGCTGCAACTCATCAGTTAGGATGTCATTCTTGATAACCATTGGTTAAAATGCAGTAATTGGAGGTTCTTCAGAATAATTGGTTGGTGAATTCATCAACTTTTTCTTTTGTTTGTTTTTGGATTTTTTAGTGTTTTTAGTTCATATTATTTTGTTTTACAGGTGAATACTATGAAATCTCTATATCTAAATCATGCATGGCCTCAATGGTACCAATTCATAACTGCAACATTCTGTCATGCCGATTGGTGAGAACTTGTGATTTGCTTTGGTTATTGTCTGTGTTTCCAAAGTTGTCCTCTTTTTGACATGATATAACCAGTTGCAGTTCCTGATGTTCAAAAATTCAGGCTAACCGGCCACATTATTTTGTTGAATCATTTGACTATTCTCCAAATACTTCCGTATTAATTCTGACTAGGCTTAATTTATTGATCATAAACCTTTACAGGAACCATTTGTCAAGTAATCTTTTCTTCTTATACATTTTTGGTATGACTTGCTACCTCTGTTTCATGTTTTAATTGATCGCTGCATTATTTGAATAGGGTCTCTGGCTATCGATAATTCGAGGTTTTGATTTTAAGCTAACAATTCTGCAGGAAAGCTCGTTGAAGAGGATGAAGGAAGCTTTGCTTTGTGGATATCATATCTGCTAACAGGTGCTGGAGCCAACCTTGTGTCATGGCTTGTTCTTCCTAGAAATGCAGTTTCCATTGGAGCTTCTGGGGCTGTGTTTGGTCTTTTTGCAATCAGTGTCCTGGTTAAGGTAAAAGATGATGTTTTTTTTACAAAACCATGCCACAAAATCTACATGTACTTACCGTTTAATCTTCTTGCAGATACGTTGGGATTGGCGGAAGATACTTGAAGTACTTATATTAGGTCAGTTTGTTCTGAAAAAGGTAAAGTTCTTCTCTTCTAGCAGGAAAAGAACAAATTGCTTGATTACATATATGGTATCACTATGGTTGTTCTAGGTGCTTAGAGAAATTAAACTAGAATTTCTGCAGGTAATAATCTATGCTGACTTGTATGTGGGGGATATGAGTGCTTAACATTGCTACTTTCTTACTTGTGTTTGCAACCATATGGCACCCACCTATACGCTTATCATACTTTGTGCTTGTCTCTGTATCTTGTATCATTGTATCATGTATGTGTATCTGTCCGTGTTGTTGACTTTTTGCAATTTTAGGGATCCTGGTTGTGTGGTTAGGCAACGTCAGCAAATATATTTTTCCATAGCAAAATTTGGGGCATGTTGGTCTACATGCCATGTTATCATGTATCAATTGGTACAGACTCCTCACAAATATCGCGTGTTATTCGAAAAAACATGATAAATATGTTAAATATAAGTCAGCCGTATAAAACGTCAATAAAACGCATCTTTTTCAAGAAGACGTCAGACAATAAAAACTTTTTTTATCTTTTTCAAGAAGACGTCAGACAATAAAACTTTTTTTAAGTGTTCTGCCAAACCGTGAATTTCTATCTTTAAAATGTATTAAATAAGAGAGAGAGGTGATTAACCATAAAATTAACCATAATAAAGAAGAGAGAGTGCTGAAAGGTGCATGTAGTAATGAAGATTAATTATGTAATAAAGAGGAGAGAGAGATGGTTTACAGAAAATTAGATGCAATAAAGAAGAGAGGGAGAGAGAGCCCAGCTGCTCCTAGGAAACCCCTAGCCCATAGCACTAACTCCTTCATTAACTCAGCCTTCATAACATGCGGCTGAGGAAATTGGGTCTAGCATGGAGACCAACCAAATTTATTATTTTGTAAATCTTACATATGGCTATTATTTGCTTTTAATGTGATACTTTTCACCCACATCCTATCATGTCTATGATTTTATCTAATCATTTTTCAGAGTCTTATTATTAGTTTTTATTTATTTATTTTACTTTTACTTAATTTTTAGGATTTTTAATTTGTTAAAAAATTTCTCGAGATTTTTCCGAGATATATAATTTTGTCATATTATACTTGAGAAATAACTCGCCTTACAATACCCATACACGATATATGTGACAATGGACTAAAGAGTGTATAAGTACAATGGGCAGCAAACTATTTATTGAGTAGCCCCATCTGAGCCATGTTCTTCTCCTGGGAGTAAGACTTATTTGTCGTACATATAAAAACAAAAGCACATGATCAAGTTTACAAGTTACATGAATCTTGACATTTAGATGTCTTATCCAGCTGTTTTGCATAATTCTTTAATATCTCAATAATTTTGTCGTGTTTTAAACATCCAGAGAATGAGACTTGTGTACTATGTGGCTTATATCTCTAATTTAACACTGTTATGACTCCACCATAATTTTTATCTGGGTATCAGTTGGTGCCTTGGTGAACCTACTGCAATTTTTCTCTTCCATTAGTTTTTATTTCTCAAGTAACAAGTTCTCAATAGTCCAGTTATCTGCTTAAGAGGGTATGTGCTGGGCGCAACAGAATATCGTGCTTGAGATGGTTAGAGCATTAGATAAAGAACTTGGCATCATGCCTCACTGGTGAGTGGTGATTGAATATATCCAATCTGAGGGAAAGAAAGCTCTCAAATTGGAAAACCCATGACCTGTTATGTGTCTATGAAAGAGAGAGCCATCCTATATAGTTTCTGTTAGCTGTGAAAGAGAGAGCCATCCTATATAGTTTCTGTTAGCATCAAGCTAACAAGGGTTCCTCGACTCACCCACCCTCACACGGAAGCCTAGCTTTGTGAAATGCTTATTCTTTGCTTAACCCTAATCTCTGAGCTTACAACCGATATATAGTGTAAAGTATCCCTCGGGTGGGTTGTATCCTGCTCCACGGAGCCTCTCGACCCGACTCCCTAATTCTGTTAACATCAAGTAAAAGAAATAAAAGCTTGAGGCTAGCTAAGCCTAACAGTTTCTCATACAAATTCAGTGGCACATTTTACGGTATAAAGTTACAAAATTATTGAGGGCATCACTAGTACGCTGACCCTGATAAAAGTTAACTTTGTGATATCATGATTATGTGTTTGTGCAGTAAATCATGATGCAACACAATATTGAGTTGCTAATATGTGTGATTCTTGGCATGCTTCTGATCAAATATAGGTTAAGTTCGTCTATCATAATGGAATTTTTATCTGTAGCTAGAGATCTTGCTAGACGTGGAAGTGGAACAGTGGAGTGACTGGCTTCCACTTCCCAGGCATTCTGATGGATTGCCATGGGTTCTTGAATTAATGATCCACTCATACTATAAGTCTCTGGTGTACATAATAAATAAAAGTAGAAAACCTGATGGTTTGGTATAGAATGCCATCCAATATATGTTTCAAGTTAGTTCACTGCCTTTAAGTTTCTAGATAATGTCCTGAACATTGTCTATGAGTACTGTCTTCCATCAGTGTCCTGAACATTGTCTATGAGTATTGTCTTCCATCAGAGGTGAGGAACATGTCTTTGATTCCATTGTGGGCTGACCTAAACATGGTTAACATGCATGGTCGTTAATTTGGTTTTCCTGCATATGGAATGAATATTTTCTTGCTGATTCATCCTACGGTAGATTAGTTGTGCTTGTAATCTTCATTTGTCCTGTGACTTTGAAGTTCTTTGAATTAATTCTCTGTGGTCCACATCAAGTGATTACTGTCAATGTATGTTGTTTTTCTTCTTAATTTGAACAGTTTAGACTTGATAATTCAGGTGATGGAGGAAGCACAAGCTTCGGCAAGGCTACAGGGCACCATTTTTGGAGGTTACTCACTGCATAACATTAATCATATTGCGCATCTTTCTGGCGCTTTAATTGGTGTTCTTCTCATATGGCTACTCAGTGGGATTCCCAGTCGACCTTCAGCTCAGGATACACATGGCTTGCGTAGAAGGGCAGATAGCACTTGAGTGCAAGATGGTTCTCATTCATTGTAAACGATCATTACAGGAGTCTTTTTTGGCTGGAGGCAAATGTCGACTGTAATTGTTTACTGGTGTCCTGGATTGGATGTGTCAGAGAGGAAAATTAATTGTATGCTTCTTTATGTAAATGGCAATTATCAAATTTCTAAGAAGCTGCAGTAAGTACACGGAATAGTACATGATTTTGACTCGTCTTTTGTTTTTTTGTACATCCTGTCCTCTGTTTTACACATTCATGCCTTGACATATGCTTCAAATGTACATGATTCTACTTGTAAAAGAATGCTTGACTGCACCAGTCATGCCATAGAAAAGGTGGTCTCATTTTTCCGCTTCCTTAAGTTTTCCCATCTGTATAGCAATTTCAGAAAGTAAAGACAAAAACGAATTAATTTGTAATGCTCAATTCAGAAAGACAAGTCTGCATGAATTAGGAGTTCCATATCTGCCCATGTGCACATGATACTGCTTAGTCCAAATGCTTGATGTTCTCCATCTGTACCTACAAGAATAAGGAAAAATATGCTTGCTATTTTGTGAAAATTCAGTGCTTCCTATGGTGCTCCTCTTTTTCTTTGTTGCAATGGATAATCCACCGTCATGGCTGGCAGTTGGCAATGGGGCTAGACAAAAAGCAGTAAACCTCTGCTTGGGGGATTTTCCCGAAGTGTCCATCAAAAGATCATTTTCTTTTTCTGATTCATAAAACAACACTTGATTTTTTATGGCCTCCACTACCCTCTCTGCCTCGTTTGTTAGTCCAACAGAAGCCCAGGCATCTGCAACTAGCTCAATGCTGCTCTTTTCTGGTGCAATCCCTGCCTCCTCCATTAGCTGAAGCATCTCTTCAGCTTTCCATGGCTGTTTTGCTTCACTGAATCCCCATATCAGTGTATCAAATGTTTTTGTGGTTGGTGGTACACCAGACCTGCACATTTCCTTGTAAACCCTCATTGCGTTTTCCATCTTTGCGGAACTACACCACCCACTAATGACTGTTGTGAAAATGACTACATTTGGACGTATGCTTGCTGCCCTCATTGACATCAGCAGGTTCTCTGCCTTTTCTGGCTGTCTAGCACGTACATATCCTTTGGCAAGAATGCTATACGCATGAATGTCAGGTTTTACTCCAGCGTCAATCATGTCGTTGAATATTTCACTGCATTTCTCCATGAGGCCTGCTGCACTCCATGCGTTCATTATTGTGCTAAAAGTTACAACGTCCGGCTTGATGCCCAAACCTTCCATTAGCACCAGAACCTGTTTCATTGATTATAAATTTATAATATAAGCAATTGGCAACATAAGTAGTTCACTATCTGTTTTCAATATTCAAAAGAAAAATGCACATCTTGACCCACTGCAAAGAAAGTAGATGACCATGGGATGCAAAATATACAACGTTACGCAGGCCTATCACGTTTGATTGATATAAATTTATTGGTATCAGTAAGAACAAATAAGGAATTGGTTTGCCGCTGAAGTTTCAGGTATTGGTACATGTTCTCAAACAGTCATGCAAAATAACATGACAAAGGTAATGGACCAGTAGAAGCTCTGCTGCAAAGAAAAGTGTTATCTAGCAACAAATCTGCGTATTCTGATCAAGCAGCTTCCTATCTTAAAAATGGACCATCTATTTAACATCTTGCTTTATTTTGTTTTTCATGGAGACCAATCAAATGGGATTCAGACAATGAGAAAAAAACAAATTACAGTGATTACCAAATATACTGCTTTCTATTGTGATGATTGAAGCATTATTTTCGGGAAAATAAGCCAATTCGAAGTCTAAACTTTCATATTTGTTGCTGAACTTATTGCTTCTTCTGTTTAAGGGAAGCTCCTATCTTAATACTAATGAGTATTTAAATGATTTGACATTTCTTGTGCACCTAATCGCAAGTGCTAGGGGGACTAACCAGCAGATCTCACAAAAAGATTTCTGTAAGACATTAAGTGGCCTTATAACAGAGACAGAGAGAGAAGGAACTCAATATGACTAATATAATTAGAAGATCGAATCCAAAAAATCACTTATATATATATATATGGTTTGGGCAAAATATAACCAGCAGATCTCACAAAAAGATTTCTGTAAGACCTAAGTGGCCTTGTAACAGAGAGACAGAGAGAGGACTCAATATGACTAATGTAATTAGAAGATTGAACCCAAAAAATCACTTATATATATATATATATATGGTTTGGGCGCTTAGGTATCCAGTGTCCTATGCTCTCAGCCTAGAAGTCTAATCTGCCACCAAGCCCCTGAACACACTTTGTTTTTCGGCCATAAAAGTTTCCGGTCAAATAAATGAAGCTGAAAGTATGTGAGAAGACTGAAGTCTCGGAGTGGTACTGACCTCATCGACGCCTTCTGTATCATTGATATCAAGAAAACCTTTCAGTAATGCATTGCTAACCACTAGATTTGGTGGTACCCCGAGATCCTTCATCCCATAAACGAAACGGATGGCGTCCTTCATTTTACCTTCTCTGCAATAACCATTTACAATGATTCCGCAGGTTCTCTCATTAGGCCGCACATTCAAATTCTTCATCTCCAAAATCACATCCTCTGCTTTTATTGTTTCACCATTCAGTGCGTAAGCTCTTGCCAATGTATTATATGACACAGTATCAGGGCGGATGCCAGACGATTTCATCTTATAAATTACATTGCGTGCTTCAGCAAAGTTCCTCTGGTTGCACCATGCTCTGATTAGAATGTTGTACGTCCTCTGATTTGGCTTTGCCTCTTCTTCCTGAAACATGATGTCTAGTATTTTTAGGCACTCTTCAGGCTTACCAGCAATTCCATAACCTTTCATCAAGGTGTTGAATGTGCTTGTCGTCGGTTTACAGCCACTACCCTTCATTTTCCAGAAAGTTTCCATGGCTTTCTGAACCTTCCCAGCCTCTGAGTATGCATTGATAACGGCATTGAAGAAAATTGAATCAGGCTTTATCCCGGACGCTTCAACCTGAGAAACCAGCGAACTAATTGAGGAGAAACGCTTCTGGACGGTTAAAGCAGTCAGCAGCGTTGTGAACGTTATAAGTGAGGGCCTGTGCCCCTCCTTGATCATATCGTCGAATATGGTTTCCACTTCATGACTCCTTTTGTTTTCCATTAAAATTTTCATCAGCTTCGTTCTCGAACGGACCACCTGACAGTTTCCATTTTCTGAGCAAACAGAGCATGGTGGAGGAGTTTGGGAGATGGCACTAGTAACTGGTCTGCAACCATTTGATTGTTGCATCTGGCAAGTTGAAGTATAAAAAATTTATAAGCAACCAAAGTCCTAGACACCCAAGTTCCAGTTTCACTATACCAAAGGCTAAAACGGGGGTGAAAAAATTGGTTCCTTATTTGCTAGATGTCACATACTTGATTCCCATCCTCCTGATCCACTCTTTTCTTGCTGGAATCCGTAGTTGGGGAGTCCAACAAAGGCTTCTGCAGTCCCATTATTTCACAGTAGTCTCCTGTTGTGGTGGTTCTTTTTTAGACGCCAATGTCTGCTAACCACTCTCCATCTATAAGCATTACAAGCAATTTATCAATTCATTATTGCATTGCCTCAAATTTTCTAGCGCTTTCAGATTAAACTATCAAATGGACGCACCGAAAGCAGGATAGGCATCACAGGGGAAAACCATGGAAAACAATGAATAAGTACTCATCATGGTACCAGTATGTAGAGGAAGCTATTTGTGAAGCAGAAGCAAGCGACTGCATTACATCTATATCACTCTTGCTTGGAAAGAATAATTCTGGAAAACACAAAGTTACTGAGATAGATTCAAGTTTTGTTACATCTAGAACATAATCGAGCCAACCAAGTACCAAATTTCAACTTAATTTTAAGGGGAGCGACAAACACAAAGAGCGTAAACTCCAGATAGCAGCAGAAAGCAAAAGAAATGCGAAACAATCAAACAATTCAAACACCACGAGATAGGAGATCGAGGTTCATGTAAGACGGTTAACGTGCTGCCAGAAGTCTGAAGACACAGTAATGAACTTCGCTCATCAACTATCTGCAAGGGGAGGAATAGATTTTAAAATCTACGTTCAGAAGAATGCAACTTCAGCAGCGAATGACACGGGGTTGAAGCAAACATCAAAAGGAACGATTCAACACTTCAACGAGGAGTCCTGCTGCTACCACTCATGAAAGATATGAACAAAGACAAAAGCGTTATAAAATTTTGTCCATATTATAGCAGAAGAGCTGGAATGCTGAGACAACAACCAAGATTTATAGAAGACAAATGCCGAAAAGCGAAAGCATCACCTTTTACGGTTGCAGAACCATTCACGAAGCTTGGAAATGGAGGGGAAACGTGAGTGGCGAAGGTAGGGAGACGAAGAGAAATAGAGAGGAAGAGGGAGAGAGAGACAGCCAATAAGGCTACCTTATCCTCGATATCGGGTCGACATGTATTTTTGCAGAATTCTGCAGCATGAAAAAAAAAGGTACCGCAAGATTACCAATAATGCACCTGGTTTTTCATTTATGACGAGAAGAAGGTTCAACTGAATCTCCAATGATGCACCTTCACTTTTCGTTTATAACAAGGACTACCATCAACCATAGGGGACTCGCCTTTTATGAAACACGAGCTGATTCTCCATCTTTTTTTTTTTGTAGAACAACAATTTATAGCCAAATCCAATCTTTATATTCCAAAACTCCCATCTCCACCACCAATTTCCAAGCACTTCCAATTTTTCAGTAACAGAGTTATCAGTTAAAATCAAACCCACACAATTACGGCCAAGGTTGAGAACATGTGATAAAAAGCCCACAAAATTTTATATATAAAAATTTTATTAATTTTCAGTATGTACCTTTAAAGCTTGAAATTTAAATTAGAGGGTCCCTTCACCAAAAATTTCTGATTCTGCTGTTTTGGAGTGGTGTTTCTTTCTTAAGATATGGTGCCCGAGGCATATCCATCAAGTGGTCTGGGCCTCTAAAAGTATTGTCCTCACATTTTTTGAGGTCCAGAGCGTTGGTGGCACCAGAAATTTGAGTAGACTGCAAATGAAAAGTTTGAGCTTAATGAGGCAGGAGGTTGCATGTTCGAACTTCGGAGATGACACTGAAAGCCACAGGCCCACAAGAACCCCTCTCCCCTTTGGAATGGGAGACCAGGTTGCATGTTCGGGAAGTAGTATTTGGCCGGAATACATGACCTCTCAATGGAAGAATGAAAGCATGATCGGTTTCAGAACATATATTCATATGAATATATGATTTATATTCTCGTGTTATATATTCGCCAAGCAGCTAAATGTAATGGATTCAAGTATCAGCATGTCGTCAATTTTTCATCAACAGTTAAAGCAGATTTCTGTAAAACATTCAAAAGTAAATTTTACTTATAGATATAAAGTAGCTATAAGTTATTAAACTGGCCTACACGCTAAGACATCTCACCTTCATAATAAAGGGAAGCAGGTTTATGTGTCTAATTGATCTTTTTACCTATTCCAGATTTTACATCCCCCGTAAAAATGAGCATAAACAAACGGGCTCATCCTGATCGAATTGGTGACAAAACGATTTGATTCATTGGCGAGTTTTCTTATATTTTAATTTATCTTAAAAAAATAAATTTAATAAATATTTTTGCCAACTCATAACTGAATTAGCAACTTGTCCATTCAAGTCAATGTTTAATTTTTAATAAAGCATATAGTCTAATTAAATTGAACTACCTGCTTGTTGGTTTTGTTTTTTTTTCATATCTAGCCCACATTAAACCTACTTGGGTCTCTTTGCATAAGTAATTAAGGATATGAACCCTTTCAGTTTAGGGCGGTCTCAGTCTTTGGCGGATTTGGCTCAATTGGATTCTTATGTAATCGCCTTCTACTTTGAAATCTATTTTGGAAAAAAAGAAGGATTTGGATCATGTAATCAAGTTGGATGTTTATTAGATACTAATCAGATCATATCAAAATGAATTTATATTTAATTATCAAACTACGTATGGAATCGGGATTTGATTAGTGATCACATCTTAATTTTTTTTATCAATCTGACTGAACGATTTCAAAATCAAATAAATAATTGAATATATCTGATCCATACTTATGGATCAGTAGCTTTTGACTTTTTCATGTTAGAGTGAGAAGGAGGATTATCCCCACCACTCTAACAAGAGCCTATGCTCCCTCTCCTTCTTTCCTTGCAGACAACCAGCTCAGACCTAGAGATGTCCATGTCCATGTGCTTCAACTTACATTTAAAGACTCACCTCACTTTTTGATATTATAGCATAGCTTGCGGGTCCGAAGATGCGCCATATAATGTGCCCTAACTTGTCCACTTGAGCTACGTCCCACACCAAATTGTTTTCATTTTTAGCCTACTTTTATTTACAATTAAAAAAAAAAAGACGGTCAAACTTTATAAAATATGTTAAAAAAACTCGTCATGAAATTCGGTTAACTTGAAAAATTGCAAACATTAGCTACATTTTTCAATATTATTTTCTTGTTTAAATTATATTTTTTCAGTTGATTTTTTTTTTTTGGTTTCTTCTGTCAGCACAACTTTATTTCATTAAGTGACAGTTTTCAAAAATAAAAAGCAAGGAATTTATTAACAACTGTAAAAAATGGTGCTTTTTCTAATTATAGGTAAAAGGTAAGCTCAAAAATGAAATTTTCTTTATAAATGAAAATTTCCTGGTTGAGGCAGGGAATATTATAAGACAGAGAAATGTTAGGTTCCAAAAGATGCTGATGGAAGATTCACCAATATAAAATGGAGAAGCATGACCTTCCACTTTCTTTCTTCCACCCTCAGGCTGTCTCCCTCTCTCTTTCTCTCTTCCCTCCACTTTCTTTTTTTGGTATCGCAGCCCTAATATGCTGGTTAGGTTGTGGAAATGGTATCAGAGATGCCTCACCCAGTATCCGCTTACGACTCAGGTCGTCAGTTCCGGGATTCTTTGGGGTGTTGGAGATGTCTCAGCTCAGTCCGTCACCCATTTCTCCAAGAAGAGTCATCGACTTGATCACCAGGTAATAGCCACCACCTGATCACTACATGTGTTTTAGCTCATTGTGTCTAGGGATTCCTTTTCCGCCTTTCATTGGTCTTCACTTAGTTGGTTTGAGATTTTGAGTATTGGGCATGCTTTACTATTGGTCGCTTTTTTGCATTGGCTGCTAATCACGCTGGTTGCTTCTTTCCCTCTTTCTCCATTTTCCTTACCATTGTTGCCTTTGACGGCCTGCACTTTTTGTTTTTGGTGATGGTTCTGTCGTCGGAAGGTAAACAATTGATGTGTGCGTGGTTGTTTTGTTTTTCAAATGACTATGCAATCCTTGCCATGTGGTATGAATGTTATATTTCTTGTGTTTCTATACCTTTTCGTATTTTTCTGAGATACGCCGTAAATTCCCTATTCCTGTTTCTGGTGTTTGAAATTATAAGGTGTGTTCGCTTCCACTTGTGCCATTTTTGCTCCCATGAGGTTAGAAGTTTCGGTGCTTTGTGTTGGCACGAGCATTGGGCAGGCCTCTTTTTTTTTTCATCCGGAATGCAATGGAAACCTGACGGTGTTACCTATTTTCTAGTTTAGGCATATCTCTATCATCAATCATTGAATTTCAGTTTCAAGCGGTTGCACTGTGCTGGTGCTCGAAAAGATAGGTTATTCTAATTTTGATTAATTGGGAGGATATATTTGTTTTTGAAGGTAATATGGATCATTTTGGTGAAATTGGTGGCAATGGGTGCTTAGGGAAGTCACTCGGTTACTCGTTATAGTTACGAACGTTCTTGCGGCTTGGCGCAGAAATACTGTTCTGAACCATGAGGTTTTTAGCCTATAGCCAATCCTCCGTTCCATGGCATAGCCTCCATGGTGTAGTTCATGGAGTATCTTGATTCTTGAGAACTCGAGATATATGTTTGCAACTTTCTGTACATAGCGACTGCCATAACTTGCATCTACTGTATAGCATTCAACGTCTCTCATCAAGTGGGCTTTTAGTTTGCTTACGGATAGCATATAGGCTGATACAGATCAGTCCAGGTTGGCCTATTTTCTTTTTTTATTTAAGGAAACTAATTGCTTTTTCTTTGAGAATGTTATTTGAAAATTGAAAAGGTGCATTTTTTCTTTGGCCTGTATCAGCCAATATTCTATCTTCAAAGGACAGATGTGGTGCGTATTATATGATTCTGACAATATTATCCAGAGCAGGACAAGCTCCTCCTCCGTTTACAACCAACAAAAAAGAGAAACTAACCGCTTACTGGAGGATAAGTGAACCCAGGGTTAAGAGAGAGTTTACATGCGAACCCACTTCCACTGTACAGCCATGTTTCAAGTTTATGTTGGTTTGTGTGTTGAGAATCAGCCGAGATGACAGATTTCTTGGATATCAAGAATACTAAATCTTATGTGTTCACGTCTGTGTCATGAAATATCTCCAAAAGAGGTGCGCTCAATCACAAACATAAGCCTTCCAGATGTGCTTAACAAGCTCCTGAAATATTTGTTATCCAAGTCCCTTTTTTCAGTTGACATATTAAGAGAGTGAGAGAAATCTTTTACCAGCAATAGCATGATAGGTTTTATTCAGTTGGTGCTTTGTGTACACTATCCCCTCCCATAGATGCAGATAATTGAAGTGGCAACGTTCACGTACCTTGCATAACTAGGTTGTTCAACTTTATATGAACATGAAATAGTTTAGTCACGTCTTGACTGATAATAAGTCATCATCAACAGACTAACTGCAGACTCTTTTTCCCATTTTTATGACCTGATTATGTTTATGCGCACCCACCCTAATTATTGCTAACTGTAGACTCTTTTTCTCATTTTTATGAACTGGTTATGTTTATCATTATGTTCACCCACCCTAATTATTGCTGGTATTATGGTGCTTGAACAGGAAGCGGAAGATCTTAAGATCAGCTGGAAAAGAGTAGCTTTTACTAGCTTATTTGGCTTCACATTTGTTGGACCGGTTGGCAATTACTGGTAATCTTTTTTTCTTTTCAAAAGCATGCTTGCTCCAAAAATCTGAACGATGGACAGTTTGGCTGTACTGTTAAAATGCAACTTGGCCTGGACAATTCAACTAACTTCTTTCAATCTCTTGAATCACTTGTACCCATGCTTTATCTTTGTGAAGGACTTGTTGATAGATGACATGGTGCATACCTTACCAAGTGGAGGCTACTTTTGGCAGCTCTAAATGCAATGGACAATTCAACCACTTTTTTCAATCTCTTGAATCACTTGCACCCATGGTTTATCTTTGTTAAGGACTTGGTTGATAGATGACATGATGTACACGTTACCAAGTAGAGGCTATTTTTGGCTTGTTGACCTATAAACAAGTAAACCATGCTACAAGTCTACTTAATCAACTATTAATTATTCTGTCTTCCAAAGGAACGGAGAAAACTGTTTGACTTGAAATTGCATGTCTGAAATCATATCGGCCCTCACTGCAACGATGAAATAGGTTGGCCCTTCACCATGTCTGCTGATACGAGGCTTATATAAGCCACATCAGCCTCTAGTGGTCAAAAAGTTCCTGTCTTGACTGATATACAGATAAAATTATATTAAAGTTAATTTTGTTAAATATAAAAAACATTTGAAAGTCAACAATACAGGTCAAAATGGAGCAGCCCATAACTTATGGTGTAACATTGAAAAGAATTATAGTGCTCCAACTGATACTGACTATTTGCTTTAGCAACGTCCTTGCAAAAGTACAACTCTGGACTGATCTGAAATAGTTGTTGCTATCTTCCTTATGATTGATGAATGGCTTTGTCAAATTTGGATTTATCTTCTGGTATAAACTAATTTATGTGGAAACAGCCAGCTGGACATATTAAACTAGGTAGATTTGCATCTTTTCCATTTTTTTTCTTTTTGTTTCGTATTTGTGTTTGCTGAAATTGTGTTTCCTTCACAACTGTATGAAGGCTCTTTCAAAGATTACCTCAACTCACTGAATGAACAAATCCTTTAAAAGTTGTGTGTGAATTTCGTTTTCCCTTTTATGTGGAGATGCCTTCAATTTTCTGGGATCCTTTTTTACGATGTGTAAAGATTTTCAGTAGCTTCCACTTGTCTACTCTTGTTACCTGTAAGTATGAACATTTGATTTTCTGTGGAAAGAAAAGAGAAATCGATCTAGAGATTGCAGGGATCCAAGTATGGTCAGGCTAATGTAGCTTTGTTTGCCTTCTCTATACATGTCAATTTAGTTTCCACCTGCCTATTCACTTTCTGGTAATCTGCTTGTAACTGTTCTAAGAAAGATGAGAATAGCCAATAAGATACAAAAATAGCACTGGTTTCATTTACTTCTTTCCTTCAATACTTCTCTGGATTTTTTACGTTGTCTCATGCAGGTACGAAGGTTTGGACCGTTTCATAAAGCACCGACTTCGATTCATGCCTAACACGGTGGGCTTTGTAACTGCAAAAGTGGCAGCTGATGGGCTTCTCTTTGGACCACTAGATTTATTAACATTTTTCACATATATGGGATTCTCCAGCGGCAAGAGTTTTGAGCAGGTCAAGGATGATGTAAAAAGAGATTTCCTGCCAGCATTTATTTTAGAAGGTGCTGTATGGCCGCTGGCACAGGCAGCGAACTTTCGCTATATCCCAGTCAGATACCAACTATTGTATGTCAACGTCTTTTGCTTGTTGGATAGTGCATTCTTGTCATGGGTTGAGCAGCAAGAAGACGCACCATGGAAGCAATGGATTACTTCTCTCGTAACTCTGAAAGAAGAGGAAGGGCAGAGATGACTCGTCTTTTCATTCTTTCCTCTGCTGTTGTGCGTAAATTGATTTTTTTCTCCTCCCCATATTAATTCATGTACATGTGAAAAAACTACATGAATACTTGCTAAATGTTGTTTCTGAAGGGGCTGATTGTTCTGTATACAATTTCTCTATCAACAAGTGTCCCATTTTCTGCCTTAGTTGTTATTTCATTCATGTTATTGCATTTTTAGATAAGCGCTATGGCACATTCATTCTCTAAAGTGCTGCTTCATCTCATCTGACCTATGTTTCATAGCCATGTAAGTTAACATACCTGGAGTAACCATTATCATGCATGGGTACAACCCCTTTGCAAGTGTATGGCAAAGACGGAAACAACATATGGCCAAGCTACTTATGATGTGCATGATAGCAGAGAAATGAAGTCAATCTCTGCATTAATATGCCCATCACAAAATGCGGCACTCTCCTCATTCTACAGTCTCTATTTCTGTTGTCTTTGTTTAATCATGCATCTGAATAAACTTTCAAAATCATGGGAACAGTCAAAACCATGCACAACTCACATGAAACTTGTATGGTATAAGTACAAGAGGAATCCTAATTCACTGTAATAGTTTCTGCTACATGTTGGGCACACGTAGTTCTCCAGTTGGTCATCTGATGCACGTAAGAAGGCTTTCCTCTTAGAATTCACTCCCTTGACAGATGGATTCTTTGCTCTCAAGCGTATGAACTAAAACCCCCTCCAAGTGGTACCCTTGGCTTAAACACAGCAACTGCTGACAAGTACGGACAGCGATTGAAGCAAATGCTCTGCATACAACACATCAGTAGGTGAACGTTATACCTAAATTCGGCCTTAGAAGCTTGGCCAACAAAAGAAAATAGTAAATGTCTAACATGCTAATGAAAGCCCTTTTTGTATCTACGTGTCCGAAAGGACAGTCAGAAAAACCATCTCGTCGACCACATTTGTTTTGGTACGACCCCCATGTGAGGGGCAAAAAATAGGCTTTACATAAATTAAGCAGAAAGGACCAGTTTTTGCAGCTGATAATTGAGCTCTAACATAACTCACGAGAATAGATTTTCCCATGAAGTCTCCTAATATTCTGCATTCATTAATTGCTGGCAAACACAATTCACAATATCAGTATTTCACGGTTAGAGAATGGATCCTGTTTCATCTCTTGTTTGCAAATCACATAAATTCACTCCCTGCCGACATGAAGCTATAGTTACAAGCATCTCATCTAGCTTCCCGTAAACAGACCACATCCTCATGGGCAGTTTTTGTCCATCAAGAATGATGACCTTTTGTTGCTACAGGAAGGTGCTTTTGTGTGAGTGCGTATGAAAAACCAAATGAAACTTACCGGTATGCTCAGCAGCAATCCCTGTGAATCAACGAGGACAGGCAAGCCTCTTCGTGCAGAAACAGGGATGGATTGCAAGGTCTGAAGAGCTCTCCTTGCTGACCATAATGTGTAATCATAGCATGTACCTTGAACAACCTTTTTCAGGGAAGGTGGAGATGAATTTTTCTGGTTTTGACATTCTTTAAGAAAATTAGTCCTTGTTAGGTTAGAAAGATATATCCAGTCAGTATCTTCCATGCCGCGAACTACTAGTGCCTCATCTTTAACTGCATGCAAAATGCAATCACAAGTCAAACTGCACTGGTTGAGGTCATTCCTCGAGACCTCTGACAAAAACTCATTTTCTGCAACCAAGTCACAAAGCTTCCATGTGACCAGGAACCTGTACATAAAATAAGTTTGTTCTCCAGCACAAAGCGGCTGCCCTGATAAAGTTGCAACATATTTCCTTTCATGCTTTATCTCAAATTGAGTTTTAGATTTTGCATCGGAAATGAAACGTTGGGATTCTTCATATTGCATAGATCCAACTCTCTCAACAGTGAGCTCACTCAGAAGATTCAACTTCCGCGCTTCTTCCAAAAAGGACCCAGGGCAACTGGCCTGCAGAAGAGCCATATATAATACATTTTCCACTACATAACCATGAACAGACTTTGCAGCTTCTACGATTTCTCCAACCTCATTAAAAGGGCATGACAGGTACTGTTTGCAATTGTAAGTGCGGGATAGTTCAAGGTTTGATGGTTGAGGAGAATCATGAGAAAAACAAACCGCTATTTTGGTGCCTTTAGTCCTTGGAACAGCACAAAGGTAACAACCAGCAGCAGTGAGTGAGTTCTGCAAGTATGCATAAATGAGTCAAAACTCACTGGAATTATTTTTATCATTTTTGTTCTTAAGTTCAAGACAGCAATCAACTCTTTCCCAGTTCTAAGGCAATACCAACAAAAGTTGACAACATGGTCAGTCAAATCACACAGTAGCCACCGTGGGGGACACATCTTGTTCAGAACGCCTAGATTTCACAATAGTTTTAGATTAGTTTGCAACTTTGCATTAAGGAGATCAATTTTGCATACTAAAATCATTACCATTATGTAAAGTTGCACCATCTTTGCAATGGCTTCTGTGTAGTACTTAATGTATTATTTACCTATTTATTTTAATCAAGCACAAAACATGGCATCCATGAACAAAACTACATTCTCCTCACTGTGTCTTTATATCTTTTTCTCTTTTTATTTGGTGTCATATATGACCTAAGGGTATTGAACAAAATTTATCTGAGATACTTTCAAATTTATGAATTTCCTGGGTCTTCATCTTCCTTCCTGTCACATCGGACCCTCAGATCTTCAGTTGTCAAACAAACCTAGCAAGTTCATCATGCTCTCAATGACAAAGACTGTTCACTTGTGGATTTTCTTTGTATTAATTGCCAGTACAAGTTTTCTTCAACATTAGGTTGTGTGACTTTATTGATGTTCTGCATGTGTTCTCACAGATCAAGTTCCACAAACCATGTAAAACATAATTGCAGGCAAGGTGTCACCTTTCTGTTTTTTTCTTTTTCAAGTTTATATAACTCCTCATGTAAACAAACAATCAGGACGAAAAACCATATATGGGGCAAGGTGGCATTGTCATACATTCTATGATTCTATCTGCCAACTTTATGTTATTTTACAATAAGATACAATTTCCTTCTTACTCTGCAAATTATCAGATACAGAGTTCAGTTTTTTGCAAAAAATTCACTTACTAATAGTATGTTCATTCTTAGCCCCAGAAAGAATTATAGATCGTAGAATTTAAGCAACAGAGTCAAATAAGACATTACACATACATCTTTTATCATCACAAGCAAGATAGAGAACAATCTCATGTACAAGTCAATAGTTCTTGCACATGGACATAGGTAAAAAACGCAGGAACCAATATTGATATTCCTTTTAGTTTTGCAAAGCATTAGTCATTCATGATCGCATGAACTGTAACTCCAATGTAACAGTACTACCACAGGGTTTCAAGTTTTGAACCCTTGCATTTCTAAAATCTTACAATATCAAGTGCAGGTTCTAAGATTTACTGAAAATGAAAACAGTACCAGCATGGCTGAGTTGACACAACCTTGCACGGGAAGGTACGGATGTAGTCCAATAATAGTTTTGAAGTGTTACCTCGAACAGGCCTGTGCCTTTGTGAGACAAACTGTCACAAACAAATAAATATTAGGCAGTCAAGATTGAATTGGACATTTTTAGGATCTACAACTGCCTTTAGTATCAACGAATGCTTACAGAAGCAATAAAATTGTGCAAAGCTAAGAACATGGATAAGTTAGTAGGATGCACCTGCAAAATAGATGACATGAACTTCGATAGACATATATCTTCAACATTTGATGGGTCTAATTTGAGCAGATCAATTATAACATATCCATGCTGCAATATTGAGGCATTAGGCAGAAAAAGTGAAAGAATTCTAATGAGACAAGGAAAAAAAATTAACATAATTCAGTACAAAAAATTATGAAATTGCTGAATCCTTGAAAGCTATACTAGGAAAGCACAAAATTCAGTTCCATGCTTTAATGGTTGCTCAGTTTCATCGTATACAGCTAAAGCAGAAGACTCACATCCATTATAGTTACTGATTCATATGTCAATTTTTGACAAGTTTGGTCCACAAAAGACCGGACTTTACGGCAGGCAGATATAGCTGCTTGCAATTCTCTTCCAAAAGAACCTGGCATCACAAAAGAAAGAAGGAGAAGAGCTTGTATTAGTTTGGTTCCAACAGCATAGCAAAATGCGGCATCACATGAAGATATGTAATATAACCTTCTTTCCCTTTTCCCACACTCACCAGCAGACCTTCCATAGTATTTCCTTGCAGGAAAAGAATTTTACAGAAAAGACTGAATCAACTTGATCATAAAATGTACTGAATCAATTTAATCACAAGGATGTACCATTGTTTACAATAACAGACATCTATATGATAGTGCACAATATTCAGCATCTACACGTCATCTGACTTAACTCTTCATCTCAAGGAAATTGGCCCAAGTAATTAAATGCTGACATGATACACTAAAGTAAAAATTTGTAACTCACTTGCTGCGAAGTTTCTCAACAATGCACGGATACGATTACGAGCAAACAAAGAACTCTGATTTGTAGGATCTTCCACCCACTGTTGCCCACTCTCTTGACATATCTGCAGGATAACATGAACCTTAGCAAACGAAATCCCAAAGGACAAGATCAATAAATCCTTCAAAAAAAAAACAACGATTTTAGGTCCATCAGATTCATCGAGGTTTGTTGAAGGTTCTAATTTAAGCTACCTCCAGTGCCCAACATTTGTTTCTCCACACTAAAAGAAATCAAGAAGTGCTGGGGAATGGAAAATCTGTCCACTTCAGTTGCCTGTTTTCCAGTACTTACAAGCACTTCTAGGGATTTACCAATTTCACTTGTTTGACATGGCAATGAAAATGAGAGGGGGATCACAGCCTCAAACAGATGCCCGGTTGCCTCTTAAATTTGCATCTTTTAAAGAATCAAACTTTGCTGTCTCCCCAACTTTTCATCATATTGCTCTGGATCCCCAAGCTTAGTTTAAACAGCAATATCAAGCACTTATTACATGAGCAAAGCAAAGATGGATCACGAAACAGCCTACTACTTTACGAACAGTAGAAAAGGCAGAAATGCAAAGGTATGCCAAAGCATGAAGTTAAATTCTAGGTAACCATAAACTTGGCCTTACTCTGTAAAGGTCACTTTTTGAGAAGTCAAGTAATGGCCTGACTAAGAGGATTCCATGGTTGTTCGAACAATGACCATGGCAAGTTGGAAAATTGGGAAATAATTGAGACATAAATGCCATGCCAGCAAGTCCCAGGACACCACTATTCCGTGATAACCGAAGAATGAATAACTCAGCCTGCACAGGATAATACCTCAATTAGCTCATTAACTAAGAATGGTCAACTTCTATAAAAGTTGCCACTATAAAAGGAAAGTGAATTCATCTAATGGTCTCAAGTTGTCAGTCAAGTTGACAGCAGCAGACTACAGTATCGCTTCAAAAGAATGTATAAATAAGCAAGTCATGCAGTTAAAAGAAAGGGATAAGAAAAGACTAAAGAGGGTTTAAACAGTGCATTCTGCTTCATTCACCTGAAGAGTCGTGTAATGACAAAGATGAGAATTAATCCCACAAATGTCCTACGACTTAAAGCTGTAAGGATGTGAACCATTCTAACATCTATAGAGATGTTACTATGAAGAGAAACATGAATACCTTAATGTCAAAGAACTTTAAAAGTGGAATTGACAGAAACCTGGTCATCTGAATGGTGTGCAATGAACAAGACATTGATCTGGCGCTGCAGGCATATATCTTGGAAAATACGATACCTGAATGAGAAATCCTAATCTGTGAAATTCTAAAAATGATTTTAATACGAAGTTAGAACGACACATACATATCACAATTTCAGAATAACTCGACCTTGGATATGGAGTCAAAGACATGATCATGTGAAGAGCTTAGTAAGACCAGTATCTATGTTTATAACACCAATTTTTTAATTGCATAATTCCATCAACGTCATGGATCTGCTGGATACCCTTGCTGTGTGTTTCTTCCATGAACATGTAAACTACGAATTAGGTTTCAAACTTGACTAGTTGAAGTACCACATGTGAATGCTCCACTTGAAGCTTGACAAGGTAACACTACGTTTCTTACAGTACAAACTATTCAGTTTGTAGGATTCGTAGAATACCAAACTAATGGAGGACTCTGAAATCTCAATGTACACCTTCTATGGCTGGCAATCTGATCAAACTACTTGCCTGTCTGATTCATTGCAAAAGTAAAAGATGCTTCAAGGAAATCACGATAATATCATGCCATAATAACAAGATAACAACGTTCAAACTTCAAAAGAATGAGAAAGAGACCCACCTCATTTCCCGAGCTGCTTCTTGCAGATGACCCTGTTTCGGCTTCCCTGATGCCCAATCACAACGTGCAATTTCACATCTAACACCTGTATGAAGAAAGGCTTAATGCAACCAATAAGATTCCGTCTGAACAAAAACAGAATTCCGTGATAGCTCAGCATTAAGAAAGCAGAATCTTCAAGTTGTAACTCATAAGAAAATGGACCCAGAAGTGAATAGATAACCAGGTACTATTAAGACACACTAACGAATATGGTGGCTATTCATTTGCTATGGAAGTAAGGTCCATCAATGGAGTAGAAAGAAAAATCTAACCCATCCTAGAGACCAACCCATGTACATGGTTGGCCTCTGCTTCACTTTCGGCACGTAAACCATGATCAACGACGATTGCGAGGAGACCATCTATGTATCCCGACGTTTTATCTACGCCGCCGAGTCCGGCAGCTTTCCACGCCGAAGTTAATAGGCACAACGCCATGCTATCTGCTCCGCCTGATACGCCTATCGCTGCAAGATAGACAAAAGCACACCAGATAATTATACGCATTCTCCAGATACAAAATCGCTATTCAGATGAAAAAAACAATAGGAACAAACCAGAATCCTAGAAGGGTCAGAAGGGACTCACCAATCCTATGGTGGGGCTGGATACCGGCCATTTCCATCCGTCGGAGGAAGGCTTCCCGGTACTGAAGCATCTGCTTCGACTCCTCAACCGGGAAGACGCCGCAGCAGAATGGGCGCTGTTGTTGGCGCGTCGTCGCGGGGAGGGCAACCATGGAGAACCAATGCGTGGAACGATCCTTTGGCACGCCTGGGCGACATTCGCGCTTGCGTTGGGATGAAGAGAAGAGAAGGCTTCTTCCACGGTTATTCAAGAACCCAAGAGCTTGGTGAACTCTGGATGAGGTGGGGGAGGAGGAAAGTTCGCTGCATATGCTCATCATCCCCTGGACGCACAAGTCATCGCATGACCGTCTATCTGCCGATCTTCCTCTCACATTTCCCGCCGGAAATGGCCGGTAGGTTTGGGTGGTGGTACGCGGGAGACGTCGGGCGCCATGGTTTTCGAAGCAGCTGCCTTCTGCCGTTATCCTTTTGACACCGTGGGCCTCGCCGCCGACTACATCGAACCCAATCCACACGCAGGCTAGTGCAAGAGCATGCAAGGCTACTCCAGATTCAAATGAACATGCTCTTTATTTGCGAATTTTCTCTTATGGCATTTTCACCTTTTTCTTTTCATACTATTGTTTGTTGTATTTTGTCTTTAATGAATTTTCAATTTGTCAGCTCTCTTTCTCTCTCTCACGAGACTACATTAAGCCTTTCATTAAATCATTTGAATTCAGTGAAAGAAAGACTAGTCCAAAATCATGGAAATTCAAAATCAAAATGCTGTTTTTTTAGAAAACTAAATTATTAAACAAATATAGTGTTTTCTTTTCAGGATTAGGAAACTGAAACCTATAATTTTGATTCCATTATAGTTTGAAGAGGAATTATGATCATGGAATTTTCATTTTTGAAGCAAAATTGGAAACTATCAAAAGCCCTAGTGAGACTAGAGTTTTATTATTTCTTTTGCTCCACATTTGGTATGTATTTAAGGTTTTAAGCACTTAGTTTTAGGAGTTAGTCCTATTTGGTAGGTCTTCCCAGATTGACGATAATTACATGCCGTTTTCTTGGAAATGATTTTAGAGGCTGTTTGGCAACATTGTTATTATCATATACAAATGTGTTGTAAAAAAAGGTTCAAATTTATGAAACACCAAGTGTTCTATAATATAGTGTTTTGTGAATCGGCCCTATTTTTTGGAGCATATTCACGAGATAGTAAAAATTGGTTACTATTGACAAACAACTTCTTATGACAGAAATATATTAGTATAGTTGGGTGGCTTTAAAGGAGTATACATAAAACTTGTAAAGATAATCTCGATCTTATTGCGTAGGTAAAAACCTTTCCTATTTTCCTCTGTTTTCAGACTCTAGGGTTGTTCTGAGAGCAACTAAGCATCATGCACCCACTACTTGCAGTCCATAAGAGTAGCACCCATGAAAATCTAACTAACAACTAGCTTTTCGAATAAAGACTTGTCACTTCACCAGTCCAACCAGCTACGCTACGTGCAGGGGCGAAGGGAGGGGGGGGGGGGAGCGCCTAAGCCATGGCCCCACCCTAACCAAATTAAAAAAAAAATATAGTGTAAAAATTGATTTTTTTTTTGTCTCAATGTATTTTTTGAATATAAGTTCAATTTGGCCCTACTCAAATTCAAAACCACAAAACCTAGTCCCCATTTGACCCCCCTTGCGGAAAATCCTAGCTCCGCCCCTGGCTACATGTGACATAAACTTAAAAAGTTCCATGTTATTCAAAATAGAAAAACAATTTGTTTTGGATAATGAATGAGTTATCCAGTAAAGACTTGTCTCGCGATTGCACCAATCACGTGCAAAGTTAGCCACTGTGGATGTTTTATCAAAGCTTTGCAAATAGTTTCTTACCAAGTTTCTTAGATAATGAGGTAAAAAATCATTATGTGCTGCAATATTTTCCTAGTGTTGTAAAAATCGTTTAGCATTAGCTCATATCGGCCGATACGTACCACATTAGGCAACCCAACGGTGTGCCTTTGCAGTATTGGCCGATACTGGGCATGTATCGACCGATACGACTTTGTATCTAATGATATGCAAATATTTGAGATCTTGCACTTGTAGTAGACAAATTTACCATTCGTAACTTTAAGTACAATTACTTAGCTAATAAGACGAATTTTTGTCACTTCAATGCATGGCTACTTTTGATATCCTCGGATCCATATCCGAAGCTACTACATATATTATATATATAGATCTTAAAACCGTGGATATGTAGTCCGACTCCCCTCAGACTATAAATACATGCTTTTTATAACATATCGCGGATTTAAAATCTGCAGTTGTGCAATCTAATGTGTACTTAAACAATGGGATTCACTTAACATGGATTTAAAAATCAACCTCGGATCTGAGATCTAAGACTATCAAACATAGCTTATGTACATGTCATTCTACTGATCATCTCCCCTTTCAAAGGGCATGTTTGGATGAAGGACAAATTTTGGTGAGAGATAATTTGTCCCTATTGTTGTGATAGCCTCTTGTTTCTCGATCAAAACAGTGTCAAGTTTTTTAGCATTCAAAACAAGTTCCTTTCACCGTAATTTACCGTTAAGATATGCCCCCACTCTTTGAAGGGGTCGGTTTGGCCATCAAACAGGGATTGGTTGTTGAAGTAAAACTTATCATAGACAGGTTTCACCAGCCAATCAAACGAGACTACTTATGTCTTTTTACTGAAGAGAAAGCTACAGTAATCAATTGAAGAAACCAATTTGAAATGTTTAACAAAAAAAAAAAAAACATTGAACTTGTGTGAATATGTGAAGTTGACAAATACGAGAAATTTTACCTCCTGCTAAAAAAAATGATTTTTTTTTTCTTGATTGTAATGGTTGTCTTAAAGATCTAGTATAATTTATCGGGTAGGTTTGCATATTAAAGACACGTTGTTTGTTTAATTTTTGTGAATGATACCAAAAGGTAGGATCACAATTTGAAGAATGTTCTATCTTCATCCAAATCCAAATCCAAATCCAAATCCAAATTCGGACTTGAGACAAAGCAAGGGGAGTTCAGACAATGAGTTATTAACCGGACCAAAAAAAAACTGTAATTTATTATTAAGGAATGCACAGGAAGTTCAGAGGACATATTTGATAATCCAAGGAAACATGAAGGATATTTCTCGAAAACTATGAGAATGAAAATCCACGTGGCATAAGCTGTAACAGGACTCTTGATTCATAAGCCACTTCGTTATCATTTTCCTTTTTGTAATATTCTTTTCCTCCTCCCTATTCCCCATCCACCTGCCTCCGGCTTGCCGCTAAATTACCGCCAATTGCGGCAATGGAGGGAAGGGGATCGGACCGTCGTTTAAGCGGCACCGGCGATACTCAGGCCTTGAGATAAGACCGCACCTGACCGTACGGCACAGACAGCGGGGTCATTCGAGGTGATGACGTCCTGGAAGGTTCTACCTGTCTTCATCGCTCTCCTGTCCGTTATCATTTTCAATCTTGATTCCTCCTCAGACCCAAAAGGAGGCTTCCAATCCAAGGACGGTGCCGTCCATACTCCGGTGCCGGATGACGAGCCGTCCGTTGATTCCTGGCGCCGGTACATCGTTCGGTTCCGCGGGTACAAGAAGGCGGACGAGCACAAGTTTTACCTGCAGCAGAACCTCAGATCGGATGGATGGAGGTGGATTGAGAGGAAGAACCCCGCTTCGGCCTTCCCCACGGATTTTGCGCTCGTCTCCATCGATGATCAATTGGTACCGGGTCTTGTTGATGACTTTGGAAAATTGGGGTTCGTCAAGGATGTTTTCGCCGAATCAAGGTATTCCCGTGGCTTACTTGAAAAAGAGAGTGTTGATGCGAAGGAGATGAAGAAGCCCGGAAAGATCTTCACTTCGATGTCTTTTGATGACGGCGGTTATAGCAATTCGACGTTCACTTGGAATCGGAAGCTTATGATTCAGGTAATGGCTCGTCGTCGATCATCTAAATGGTGGAAGCTTGAATGTCATTCTTTTGGGGATTCGAATTGATTCAACAATGATTTGATTCTTCTGTTGTCAATTAAAAGTTGTTGAAATTTGACTGCCTCGGATATACTTGTAAATGAATACGAATTGTAATTATTGCTTCTTCTTTATTTTTTATTTTTTTTTTACCTTCGTGGTTGTCATATTTGATTTTCCATCAATCCTATTTTCTCTAAATTAGTATTATTTGTAACATTTGTTTATTCCCTGTCATCGTGGGGGAAAATCCAAGTCAAATCATTATTCTTGTTGAGAATGCTTACGTTTTGCACTAAAGTGCGCCGTTTTCATTAACAAGAAATGCATGTGATGGTGTTTTTTTCTCCATTAGTCGTGGTTTTGTTCAGAGGCGGATGGTTATTTGCTTGCATTGGATTAGTTGGTCAGTGGATAAGCCTATATCTGCTCAACTGCAAATTTTATGTCAAGGACCTAAAGAAATTTTCTCTTGGTTGTCCAACTGTGGAAATACCAAGCTTCTCATTGCTGAAAATATGTTCATTTTTTTTAAACTTTCACACCTCTCGACACTATGTGTCGTAAATCTACTGAGAATAAAGTTTTGTTGATTTGCAGAGGTCTCAGATCACCTCGCTGTTTGGAGCTGAGAAACTTTGGAGTCAAGGCTATACGGGTGCAAAGGTTAAGATGGCAATATTTGATACTGGTATTCGAGCCAATCATCCGCATTTCCGCAATATAAAGGTACAATAACTATTGGGTGTGGGGCATAGGAGTTCCACTCTTGGTTACTGGAGGACTTAACGGCGGCATGCTTATTTGAAAAACAGTTAATCTTTTGCACAGCTGTTAATGGTACAACCTACGAGTTATCTTTGAGATATCTGTCAAATACGGCTTGGATGGGTCCCTAGGAAGAAAGTTGTCACCCTTTTCTAGCAGTGCATGGGGTCGCTAGCATTGCCTTTGTTGCAGTGTCAGAAGTGTTGAACTTGTCTCTTTAGTGTTTCCAGGAAAAGTGAACGCCCAGTATCTACACCTGCTAGTCCATGTATTTTGACGCTGGTGGCTTTGTACATTGATAATTTTGGAAACTAGTTTGGCTGGTAGTTGTTACTGGCCTTACTGGTTCTAGGACTTACATTGGCTTGCTTACCGCACCACCATTTGCAACGGTGCCATGGTTATCCACTAGAGCATGTTCATTGTTTCATTCATGTATGCAGAATCTTGTTGCCGAAGTCACAATGTGGAGGTTCATATTTGTTAATGCTGTTCACTAGGAGAAATATAACTCAGTCATGAACAACTTAGCCACCTGCCGTGAGTATTTTTTTTCATGCCATTAGTAGGTTATATGTGAAATACAACTCGTTAGGTTGTTTCACACCATTACTTGGGCTCAACTGCATAAGAAGCAGATACACGTACCATATCTGCCGTGAGGTTCTATGGGTTTCAGACTGTCATGCCATTGTTCTGCAAGGTTTGTATTGTTGTTTGCAAGCTGAATAATCAACTTACTGTTACAGGAACGTACAAATTGGACAAATGAGGATACCTTAAATGACAACCTTGGTCATGGGACTTTTGTGGCAGGAGTTATTGCTGGTGAAGACTCTGAATGTTTAGGATTTGCTCCAGATGCAGAAATTTATGCTTTTCGTGTATTCACTGATGCCCAGGTAACGTGGGTTCTTCCCTCCTTTGGAAGTCTACTTCTAATACACTTCCCATTTTGTGCATCAGGGATATATGCTCAACGCTCTTGCAAGTACAAAAGTTTCTAACCGTTCTCTTTCTCCTAAGATATTCTTGTGGAGTTTGGTTTTTCTACCATGCAGTTGGAAACTTCAGGGTGTCATGTGGCGTTCAATGAATCAGTTGGTCTTGGCTTTTCACCATCAGTCTGACGTATCTAACTTCTAAGTTCTAACCTACTGAATTGCTCTTTTCTCTTCCATCAGCCATTCCCATCAGGGCTTGGTTACTTGGCCAGATTATTGCAGTACCAGCCAAATCAAAGGTTGGACTAGCTAAGCCTGTAAAGCATAAATTAAGCCCAATGTTATATTCGAGTAATGAACATGCTAGGCTCATTAAAGGACATGAAATTTAGGCCTGATCTCAAACTGACTGGGCTGGACATATTCTCACTGAATGAATATACGTTAGGCCCAAATCGGACCCAGAAGTGATATGGCTACCATGCATTGTTAGATAATTTACAATCTTTACTTTTCTTTATAAAAAAATTACTTTTCTTAATTGAAATTGTTGAAATTTTGACAAAATTCTATGAGTTATGTATTATTGCAGTACTGCTCTGTTTTCTCCTTTTTAAGTGGTTTTATTTGTTCTCTGATTTTAATTTTGTAAACACTAGCTAGATTATGAGATGCTTGGTGTTCAGCCAAATTGCAGGTGTCGTATACATCATGGTTTCTGGATGCATTCAATTATGCCATTGCAACAAATATGGATGTTTTGAATTTGAGCATTGGTGGACCTGATTACTTGGATCTTCCATTTGTTGAAAAGGTAACTACTTACCTTGGTGATTATACCATGCTCAGTTAATTGTAGTATGACTAGTTCCATTTTCTCGAAGGGTGTCATTTGCACTGGTGAATCAATCAGGCTCACTTTTGTTGTGTCACGTCATGGTCTTGAAGAGTATGTGGAGAACATGAAGAGTATGTGGATGTGTATATGTGGCTATGCGGATTGTCAATTTAAATTCATGGGAGGATGCTACCGAGCATTCAAGTATCTAAATACCTCGTTTGTTAAAGCATGACGAGAATGCTGGAATGTGGTCCTCGCAGAAGATATTATAGAATTACGGTACCACTTATTTATTGTTGTGTTTTAACTTTTAAATGTGTGCATTCTCAACATCCAAATTGATGGTAATTAGGAGGTCAAGATACGGGACATACATGTCCATATTGTATTTGTGTTTCTGAATTTCATGGACAACAACCCACAGATTGTGTGACCACCTGAAGGTGGTTGAAAAACTCAACCTTTTTGCTGTATCTCTTCAGTGCGAGAGTCTTGTCCTTTCTCACAGTGTGTCACTACCTTCAGAATTTTATGGCAAGGGAGAACCAGCAATAAGTTCAGAGTTTTAAATATTTTGAGGTTCGTGATTAAGAAAAATTAAGAAAAAATAACATATAAAATAAATGGTAAATTATGATAATTGATAAGTGATATTGCAAATGATATGAAAAGAAAACATTGAAATTTTAGCATCCTGTTTCAGAAACTTGCAATGAATTTTAGCGTCCTGTTGCAAAAACTCCTGACATATTTATGGTCATTGAGGTGGCATATATGGTTTCCTATCCTTAGTGGGTTTCTTACTTGGTGACTAATGACAGTTATGTTATTTAGTTTTCCATTTGAATAGTTTCTCACTACAGGGAAATTCTGGTCTGTTATTTAATTTGTCCTCAGATTATTTTAGTAGACACATAAGAATTCAACTATTACGTGATTTCATGTATAGAGCCTGTGTTTTATGCTTCCAGTTAGTCATTGTTGACGTTCTCGTTCCTCATGCTTCTTGTTGATTGGTATAATTTTTATTCAGTATCATCTTTTGGTGTGATGGAAGGGTACCCAAGCATAGCTAGTCAAGTTTATTGGTTGACGATCTCAATCGCAAATTATATCACCTTTCATGTTTCTTTTCTTGCAAAAATGTTTGAAGTCGTTACCCAGTTGTAGAACGTTTTTCAGTGACTTCTGGTGATCATTTGATCATGAACTCATACTCTTCCATTCTGTTTTCTGTTGAAATCATCTGGAAGGTTTGGGAGCTGACTGCAAATAACATTATCATGGTCTCAGCAATTGGAAATGATGGCCCTCTTTATGGCACCTTGAACAACCCAGCTGATCAAAGTGATGTTATTGGTGTTGGGGGAATCGATTATGATGATCATATAGCTTCATTTTCTTCACGTGGCATGAGTACCTGGGAGATTCCACATGGGTAGGTCAGGGGTTGCTTCTAAAGACAGCTTAAATTACGTGAAGTGTTTTTAGTTTGTTCAATAAGTGGACTTTAAATATTTTTTAGAAGTAATAAGGTCTTGTCGCCAGCACCCTTGCTTTATTGACAAATATGTTGGCTTTGAAAACGGTCTTGTTCTTGGTGGTTCATCATTTGTATCCATGATGAATCAAAAACAAGGTTGACACTATTTTTTTTCTTATTTTCTTCCGAAGAGTATTAGTACAAATGCATTTGTCTGTTGTAGTGTTTCAGATTCATCATACATCTGAACTTGTCTCTAATTCATTGAGGACTGTCTTCTATCACTACCTGGATTATAAAGAAAAGCACAATTTATTCCTTGGATTCAAGCCTTTAACTTTTTACTTTTTGGACTCCTTTATAATGGTTAATTGGGTACTGGACAAGAACGACCCCTGCCTCTATATAGCAGCTTTTGCGCATTTCTTCAAAGCATGTGAAAATTACTTCTCTGTATTCATATCACGCCAATAAAAATACTGATGCATATTTACCCAAAGAGAAGGATCAAGTATCCTTACGCTACACAATATAGAGTTTAACTAACTCAAATGAGACTTCCTTAGTCTCAGGTTGGATAACTGAACTTTGGAAAACAAAATTTTATTTTTGAACAAAAAACATGAGTTGCCGATGGAAGAAATCTATAGCAGTGGCATGAAGGCTAGGAGATATTCAGCTTGAATTGTGGTGCTCCGCCCAGTATTTTTTTTCATTCATGAAAGCATGATTGCTACCAATACAAGTCATGTTTTTCTTGTTAGCCCTGCTGCAAAGGACGATTTAAAGCTAATCTTTGCTCCCAACCCCCAGTCATACCCATTTTTCTGCATCTATCATTTACCATGGCTTCAGTAAGGATGAAAAGGAGATGGGAGCATCTAAAGTTCCCTTTTTCTCATCCCAGTGGTTAATTTCCTAATGTCATACTGCATTCTATTTTATTGATCTGCACAGTTACGGGCGTGTGAAACCAGATGTTGTCGCATATGGGCGAGAAATTATGGGCTCTAAGATCAGCACAGGTTGCAAGAGCCTTTCTGGCACCAGTGTTGCAAGCCCAGTGGTTGCTGGTGTAGTTTGTCTACTTGTAAGTGTCCTTCCAGAGAGTACTCGGCGTGACATTTTAAATCCTGCTAGCATGAAACAAGCGCTGGTTGAGGGGGCAGCTAAGCTTTCAGGTCCTAACATGTTCGAACAAGGTGCTGGTAGACTTGACCTGTGAGTTTCTGCAACTTTTGAAATCTCTCTCTCTCTCTCTCTCTCTCTCCCTCCCCCCCTTTTTTCACTTCCTCTATAGAATCAAAGTTGGTATATTAGCATTTGACCTAAGTATTATGGTAATTTCAACTTTTCCAGCCTGGAATCCTATGAAATTCTGCAAAATTATTATCCACGGGCAAGTATCTTCCCCAGCATTGTTGACTATACAGACTGCCCATATTCTTGGCCTTTCTGTCGTCAGCCTCTTTATGCTGGAGCAATGCCAGTAATCTTCAATGCCACTATTCTTAATGGGATGGGCGTGATTGGATATGTTGAGAATCCACCTGTTTGGCAGCCGTCTGATGAAGTTGGCAACCTGTTAAGCATCCATTTCAGTTACTCTGACGTTATATGGCCGTGGACTGGATTTTTAGGACTCCATATGCAGATCAAGGAAGAAGGATCTCAGTTTTCAGGGCTTATTGAAGGCAATGTGACTGTCAACATCTATAGCCCACCAGCCAGAGGAGAAAAAGTCCCCAGGAGAAGTACATGCGTTCTTCAGCTAAAACTGAAGGTGATCCCAACTCCTCCAAGGTCAAGACGTATCCTTTGGGACCAATACCATAATATCAAGTACCCTCCTGGCTACATCCCAAGAGATTCCTTGGATGTACGGAATGACATACTTGATTGGCATGGCGATCACTTGCATACTAATTTCCATATCATGTTTAACATGTTGAGGGATGCTGGTTACTATGTTGAAACTCTTGGTTCACCGCTAACCTGTTTTGATGCCAGTCAATATGGGACGCTGCTTATGGTTGACCTTGAGGATGAGTATTACAGGGAAGAGATTGCTAAACTGAGGACTGATGTTATTGATCATGGTCTAGGTCTTGTGGTGTTTGCGGAGTGGTATAATGTGGAAACAATGGTCAAAATGAGATTTTTTGATGACAACACAAGGAGTTGGTGGACACCTGTAACTGGAGGTGCAAACGTTCCAGCATTAAACGAGCTTTTGAAGCCTTTTGGGATTGCTTTTGGTGACAAGATCCTGAATGGGGATTTCTCTATCAATGGTGAGCAGAGCCACTATGCATCGGGAGCAGATATAGTGCAATTTCCACGAGGTGGTTATCTACATAAATTCCGGCTTCATGATAGCTCAGAGAGTGGTGCCACACAGAACATACTGCAGACTTCGGGTATGACAAAGGTGAGCACTCCGTATCATTTTCCTAGCTGGCAATGAACAGTATTTCTCTTTGGTTATGCATTTGGATTGCATCTGAGGTCCTTAAGGTTTGCACTTTTTCCTGATCTACCGCATCAAATAAACTACGGTTTCATGTTTTTTGAGGACCTGAGTTCCCGCATTTGCATCAAGGTAGTCTGATCTTTGGGAGGTGTCCCTGGAGATCAAGGACAAACAGATACTTCCGAGAGTCTCCTAGGTTCAGTGTTGCTGTTTGAGGAACCAGCTTCTCAGATGGCCTGCTTAGCTTTTTAACCAAAGTCATGTTCTCTTACAGTCTGTACTGACTAGCATATCTACAGGTTGAATCAGCTATTCTTGGACTTGTTGAGATGGGTGGTGGCCGGATAGCTGTCTATGGTGACTCCAACTGCCTGGACAGTAGCCATATGGTGACCAACTGCTATTGGCTTCTTCAAAAGATGCTGGATTACACCAGCAAGAAAGTTAAAGATCCAGTTCTTTTCACGGACACTGTGAGACAAGCATATGCATTACACAAGGACGAAAACCAATTGCCATCACGCCGCACCGACCTGAACTTTTCAAGGTATTCTGCAGTTACAGACAAGGAGCTGATCTGCAGGAAAGATGCCAGGTTTGAGGTGTGGGGAACAAAAGGCTATGGATTTATAGTTGCTGGAAATAACAGAAAGTTACCTGGGTATCCAAGTGCTGATGGAAGAGGTTTGGGGGTTCCAAACATGACCGCAAGCGACATTGATCTGGAACTAGGAAATACTTGGCAAGAGAATAATGGGAAGGGCAGTGTTGAGAAGAAAGGCCTAGGAGGGACACTGTCCACCTATATTTCGAGTGTAAATTACAACAAAAAAATGGATTTCTGGAGTTTACTCAACAGAGATGAGGTAAATAGTTCGGATGCATACGAACTCCATTAGGCTTTAAGCATATTCTACTGAGAAAAGTAATTTCATACACACAACCATTTCCCCCTTTTTTTTGAGGGAAACAGCTGAATTCACATATCTAAGTGTGTTTATTATTATGGGTTTTTCCTGGCATCTTCAGAACATTCACTTAGCATGTGCTGCCTGCAGGTTGATATGCTGAATATAGGTGCTGCTCAATGGCTTGTACCGACGTTTGTTGCGCTTACTGGTAATTATTATAAAGATTTCTGCTTTCTCATTCTCCGAATGGATAGGCATGTAGCATGATGGTCCTCCATTGCTCGGGACCGTCAGACTACGTCTACGAGGGTCCATGCGGCCATGCCTGGTGATGGTGCTCATGTCTGTAAACACTATGGGTCAAAAGAAAAGTTAGTAATTCAAGGTCGTCTAGTTTTTAATGATCAAGAAAGAACTTGAGTAAAACACATTCATGGGCGCTAGCACCAGGCCAGGATTCCAAGCCTTGTTTTGCAAATGTTTGTTCATTGATAATAATAAGCCCTTTTGCTGCCTTTTAGGTCTTCTTTTATGCCTGAGCTTGTGGCAAATGCGACAGCGGCGACCCAAGAGACGAAAAGGGTCCGGTCGCCTCATGAACTTGTAATCTTGCTAGGGATTGTAAAATTCTTGTTAGCCAACAGAGCCGCCATGCAGTGGTCTGATGTTCTTCTGCACAGAAGATGTACCTTGTAGCGAGACGTCTTCAGGCATGGCAGCGGTGGAGGATCATCCTCGTGACCTGCAGCACAGAAGGCTAGATCCGGTCCAGCGTTTTCATTTTTCAATGTAAGATAATCGGGTTATCATTTTGGGCACCACGTAAGCGATTTTTAGCGTGGTGAATATCTGTATAGTGTTCCACGAACTGCAGAGCTCCGAGATGGTAACTTTGGACGGTTGTCCTCCATGATCAACAAAAGCTGACCTGAGGTAATTCTTTTAGTTGCTGAATTGAAGGAATTGGTGCCATCCAGTGGAGTTTTTGAGGCTGCTCCATGGTGCTCAACTCCATGGATTTCAACATCAGAAACTAGTTTTTTTTGCACTCTATGGACTTCAAAAGGTTCGGAGAGCCTCAGCGACTGACAGACTCGAAAAGTTCCTGCAATATGTTGCTTTCTTGTCTGAAATTTCTCTAACCGACTCTTTATTTGTTATGACAAATGTTCATTAAACTAGAGGAGATTTAACGGAGGATGCCGCATCATAGTCATGTTTGTTTGATATGAGAATTGATCTGAGAACTGTGCCTTGTACATTCATGTGCTCAATCTTTCCCGCTCCTCACGTTCGTGCAAGAAAATCTACGAAAAGATGGATTTCGGAATCGCAACCAATAACATCAAGCAAGATAGAAATTTTTCAGCTGAAAATCTTTCCTTTTACTAAGTGAGATGCTCAAACATGAACAACAACTTCTTACCTTCCCTTTTCTCCACAAAGGAAAGTAGAAGAGCCAGGAACCCATTCAAGAAGGCAACTCGATCAAGCTCGTCCTTCATGTTTCACACAAACGAGAAGAAAAACTGAGAATAAGAAGTGGAAAAGGTTGCGTATACCAACAGCGAGGGGAGCAACGCAAAGGGTCGCCGTCGCTCAAATATAGGCTTCATCCAAGATGGGCCTTTCATCTCTCTTCTCTCTCTGCTGATCTTCCTGCTGCTGCACCTCGTCTAACCCTTCCAATCCATCGACGCAAGCCGGCCCGTCATCTTCCGAGCTCCGCACGTTGAGTCCCAGCACCCGGTCGCCGGACCCTTCCCAACCCTTTCCACGGCCAACGACCACATCATCGCCGATAGCCGCCGGGATGATGTCCTTGCCAGAGCAAGGGCCGCGATGGCGTTCCTCATCTGCGGATGGGGCACCTAGCAGATAATCCGGCAGGCCTCCGTCGGTAGGCGGCGGATTGTCCACGCATCTCTTTCCAGAGTAGCCATCGTCATCCTCACGATGGCGGAGGCGGCCGGGGAGGACGGATCCGATGGCGTCGGCCGCCTTGAGGAAGGCCAACTTGATGGCGTCGGGGGGAAGGGCGCAGTCCTCCAAGCCCGCGTCTTCCAACCTCGGTGGGGCGATCTTCAGCAGCCCCTCCGCTTGTGACGACGTCGCTTGTGCCTCTATCTCTTCCATAGTCTCCCGACTCCCCCACTTTGGCAACAGCACCGGAAAGAACGAAAAACGCAGGGAGAAACGTCGAAAATCCGAGAGAGAGAGAGAGAGAGCGTCGCAAAATTGGTTCCACCATTTTCATCCATATTTCTAGTCAAAACCGGTTTTCGTCTCCCCAAATAAGGACTTACTTTTGCTACCACTGTTAAATAGTGGCTTACTTTTTCCGTTTACCCATATTTGTAGTTAAAATATCAGTTAACTTGAAAAAACCAGTGGTTGCCATTTTTTTTTTGGTGCAAGAATGAAGACACTTTTTATCGGGTAACAACATCTTCAATTGTTCTGTATTGATAGTGTTTTATCTCTCCGTTATTGATATTGTGAAGTATTTTTCTACGAGAGGCCTTTATCTTGTGGTTCTGCTTACCCTCTAGAAAACTGCATCCATGGCAAGTAAAATCAGCCTGTTCTCTCAACTAAAAAATGTCTCCTCTGGAGCCATCCTTTGCTCTTTAGAGCCCAAGCTCTGCTACCTTACTGTCTAAGAGCACACTCTTCGTAAGGAATGTGAACAACCTCTCAGTCAACTCTTAAGGCTATTTGGCTTATCACTATATCCGTATGCATCTACCAAGGAGTCTCAAAGCTTGGATACCTTGTTCATTAAGTAGTGCACTTAAACTATTAAAAAATTAGAATACACCAAATGGTTGTCAAGCTCAGTCGTCAAGCTTGGCTCATTTAAACAAGTGAGCTTCAGCCCAACTCGTTTGTGTAAGCAAGCAAGCTGGAAAAACACATCACTGTTGCCTTAGTTATACACAAGCATTCATTCCTGAATGGCTCCCAATGTTGGTCTATGTGGCCTTCGCTTTGAATCACCTACCAATCTTCTGAATGGGAATACGGTGGTTGCTTTCTTACAAACCATTATGGAGTACTAATCCAATTACCCAAAATTTTAAGGTAATCAAAGTGCACGAAGTTAAGCTCTGAAAAATCAGCTCCCACGAGAAAAGGTATATTGAAATTTGGACAACTTTAACTTCAGTAGGCGGGGTTCTCAATTAAACCGAAAAGACATCTTTTCTATTTCCATTTTCAACAATTTATGGTGACAACAATGGATGGTAAGTGCGCTTGTAGCAGCTGATCTGAATGCATATCCATTGGCTTAAAACTTGGTAGGCCCGATTTGCCGTCAAGAAATGGATGCATACCCTGCACCTTATAGTGAATAGGAGGTTAACCCACAGCCAGAAGTGAATAGGAGGTTAACCCACAGCCAGAAAAAGACCTGAAGGTTCCCCCTTTCCTTATGCTTTCAAGGTCTTGACTTGTGTCGGGACCTGTGTGGAGTACGATATGCCCTTCAACTTAAGTTGCAATCTCCCTTCTTACGATTATAGAGAATAACGTTGGCATGAATCAAACAAGTAACATGCCTTCTACATGCTTGCCTACCCTTGCCTTCTACATGCTTGCCTACCCTGACCAACTATGCAATGTCCATTGAAATGCCTACCTTGCACCCTACATCTCACACATCCGAAAACATTTGTAAATGAAATGAACGAGCCAGTAGCGCCAGTGACAAGGTTCAGAAACTCAGAAAGTTTGCGAAACTGTATATTTTCCCTCCAACATATCGATCGTGCAACATTGAAAAATCAGAGCTGAATTTTCTGCAACTTCCGTGTCCTCGAAGTGGGAACAATCTTTAGCTTCCGATATTAGACACACTGCCGACAAAAATTGGCAGGAAAAGTATCCTAATAGAATAAGAACCCCGACGTCTGAGATCATGTTTCGGATGCTACCCTGACTTGGCACTCATGAGAAACATGAAGCATTCTTTGCCAGATGAAGACAACAGGAAAAAGTTTTTTCGTTCAATCTACTCGAGTTCAGTTCAAACGAGGTCAAGCAATGCAAGCTCTTACTTGGATTCGGAACCGGAAGATTGCTTGATCCACTGGCAACCTAGGAGAAGCGAGCAGCAAAAAAAGAAAAAAAAATTATCGTACCACGTCACTCCAGCCCCACATCAACCCTGTCAAACTAAATAGCCTAAAAATACAGAACCCTCTTTCAATTCCAAATTAATTGACAACAAACCTGGGACGAAGGCTGTCCGCACGTCATTTGACAGGAGAAAGCACTTGCTTAACTGTGGCCACAGCTTTCTGTTTCAAAGGCCAGAAGGCAACTTGGACCTTGCTGTTTCAATAAATATGCTGGGCCGAGTTGCCACTTCAGCTTAAAACAGCATATGCTAACGCGTAGCATTATTCTCAATTTCTAAAAGCCAAATAAAGGTATCTTAAAATGTTCATACTTGCCACCAAATAGACGTGCCACATTCTAAACTCCCTGCTAATTCATTATTCAGTTTCAAAGGAAAGGCCAAACAACAGAAAACAGATTCACAGGATAGTATCTAAGACAGAACCATCATCTTCAGAGGAGATAATATACACCACAGTCACTCCAGCCTAGATAGCACATTCCAAGACAATATTCCATGCGTTATTTCCCCGCAATAAATGGAAAAAAATGCAGTTTCCTGTGTCAGGTAGCTTAACTTAACACTCACAACCAGATGATCTTTGCTGCCTTCCCCCAGCCACATCAATTGTATCCGGAAGATATCTTGATGGTGACAAAAATAAGGTAAAAAAGAAAAGTCAGTATTATGAGAAATACAGTAAACGATGAGAAATGCATGAAAACGTTAACATAAAGCAAAAGAAAAGAAAAAACTCAGAAAATAGGTCGACTGCAATTTCACATAATCTCAACCCAAGAAAACCTTATCAAACTTGGCAATATAACTGGCCTAAGTCACATAGGAACGGGTACGGTTTGGGTACAGGTACGGAGATACGGGTACAGGCACCGCAAAAATAACAAAAAAAAAATCAAAATAAAACAATATTTAAATAAACAAGTAATATATAAAAACATTACATGTAAATCAACAGTGAGTAATAACTATTAAAACAGAATGAAAATCGAGTTGGAAAAAATTAAATCAGGTAAAATTAAGCAGTTTCGCTAAAAAGTATCTAAGTGTGTCCAAGTACCTACTTTGGGTATGGGTATGGCAGCACGGGTACATGGACTTTCTTGAAGTACCCACGGCACTCTATCTATCATTGCCGGATGATCTTATACGATTCACATGAACTAGCAGCAAATCTAAAGTATCAGAAGCATCTGATTTGACTAAAGGGTTGAATGCTATAGCTAGCAGAACAAAACATCCAAAATGATTGGTAACTTGATTGGATCACAATTTCTGGTTGACCAAAGGGAAATCCAGTCATAGTAATGATAAATACTTACATTTCTTCTTCAGGCTCATTCTTCAGTGCATTCTTTGCTATACACTCGAAAGCAGCCTCTACATTTATACCTTCCTTAGCAGAGGTTTCAAAGTAGGGTATGTTTCCCTTAGAAGCACACCATGCTCTCGCCTTTTTCTCAGATACCTATAAAGATGCATGCACTACGTGTCAAAACATGAAATATCTAAAACTCCAGATGTTAAAAACACCTGCTGGAAAGAAAGAAATATATTGCCCAGACACTAAGAGACTTACAACTCGGCTGTTCCCACCATCTACATCTACCTTGTTCCCCAATACCACAAAAGGAAAATTTTCTGGGTCTGATGGGCTTGCCTGAAAGTGGTTGAAATAAGAACATCAAATCTTCAAAATGTAATCATAATCTTTAAATAGTATGGGAGGAAAAAACAGTTACTTGAATAAGGAACTCCTCACGCCAATTGTTGAGATTATCAAATGACTTCATAACGTTTACATCATAAACAAGAACACAGCAGTCTGCTCCACGGTAGAAAGCCACGCCTAGACTCTGAAACCTCTCCTGACCAGCTGTATCCCATATCTAATATTGCACACCACCAGACTCCAGAGTAAGTTGAAGAACCGAAATAGTGAAACCTTTTTCTTCTTTCTATGCCAGTACATGTTCAACGCTATTGCAGGTTAAACGAGACATTAGAAAGATGGACAAAGAAGGAAATGGATACAGAACACAAGAACCACATGCAGAGACAGTGTGACAAAAGCTGATAAACCTTTGTCTCTTAATTGCATCAGGCAATGCTGAAAGCCAACCACTTCAATTTCAATCATTCTCATCAATATCGTTCTCAAACAATTATTTAGACAGGAAATTTTCCTATAAAACTTAAAAAGTTTGGAAATTTTGATACATTCAGTTAGAAAATAATTAGATGCAAAACAAGAGGTTTTCACAATATTTTCTTACAAATACAGGCAAACAGTTACAAAAAATTTTATAGCAAGAGGTCTCCACAGTATTTTTTTACAAAAATAAAAGAAAGCAATTAAGAAACAAAAAAGGTACAGTTAAAAGTTAAAACACATAAATAAGAGACCCTTTTATAGAAGTTACAATAATATGATAACAATGACATCTGTAAAAAAATGCAATTTCAAGATTTTAGTGGTTGATGAAAAAATGCGTAGATATTGTCATTTTTCAAAAAGCATCAGTGGCACTATACCCATTCAGTATCAGACGGAAGAAGGTTCTTCTGGCCCAGCAAATTCATGTTTAACACCAAATAAAGCAAACCAATGTCAAGAAGATAGAGAATACAAGATCTATGGAAAACGACTACTGATTGACCAGTCCCCTCCACATATTGGCCTTGATATAGAAAAAGCCAAAGACAGAAAAACGGCAAACATAGTGAATTTTCAAGTCAACATTTATGTAATAGCAAAAGGACTGAACAAGGTGGCAGTTCCATTATTCCTCACGATGCTAGGCCACAGGCTGAGTAGCGTGTAAAGATCCACTTTCAGTTATTGCCTGCAGAAACTTTGCTCCATTTACAGTTTAGATCATTGGATGTCAATGCAGTTTGACTGAATTGCACTATTTGGTTCTTGAGTTTGGTTCTTGACTTTTCCCTTAGAAAAACAAAAAACAAAAAAAGAGGTTCCTTCATAATTCATAGGAAAATGAGTATGCTTCTTCACTCATGAGGACTCTAGTGCTTCAGATTAGACAGAGAGATGCTACTTCAAGGATTTGGTTGCCTCAACTATTAAAGAAGTGGACCAGGATGAAATGTAAAACACAACTAATAATCCATGAACCCATATATACCACTGGTGCCAATCTCTACATCAGTGATCTAAATCAGGATGAAATAAAATCATGCCAGAACTTTTAAAAAAAAAAAAAAAATAGCTAAGGTATGGTGCATATTCAACCATAATCAACAATAGCAAACTAAATCCCAAATCCCAATCTGTTCCTACTTCTTTTACTTTATAGTTTATACTTTAAGACTTTGCTGACAGTCTACTGTTGCTGATCGATCTACTGCAAGCTGAAACCTGCAAATTGCGGTGGCTGAACTAAGGGGGAAAAATGAAACATGTTACAACATTTTTTTCTTGAAATGAAAATAGATGTTTGGCAATGGTTGGGCCTCTGAAGCTGGTAGCCAGAAATGAAAAATATACCCAAGGAAGCAGAAACAAACACCCTTGCTTTGTTATGCATATATTACCATAATGAAAAATGGATAAGGTTGTCATATACACTAGGAGTCACATTATAATATTATATACAATATTTGTTAATGTATGAAGGGCATGAGTGCAATTTATTTGCAACTCTCAATAAGTTTAGATTATGATTTTATAAACACGGAAATTTTTTTCTCTTCAAAGGAAGCTGACACTTTTTGTTTATCAAGTAGAATGATTATTTAACTAACTAACACCTACGCTGCATAGTTCCTAAAATTTATAAACTCTACAGAAGCTCTGGATGGTCTTTCAAATTAATTGGATAAGCTTGCTTCCATTTAGAAGCCTACTTGTGAAGACAAATTTGGCTCAAGTAAACAACAGAATAGTAGCTGTAACAAGAACTTATCTCAAGAGAATTCATATTATTTTGAACTAAAGAAGAAATACAAGAGACACCAAAAATGGACCTCCCCTTCTAAAACAGACATTTAGGGAGAACACGTATGATGATAATTCTAGCTCATCAGTAAGTAGTTTAAACTTTAAACTTTAACCTAGAAAAGCCCATATATGTAGAGAAACACCATTGACTAGTGAACCGTGATATGCATCAGATTAAACACCATATTACTCTTTCATGCTACTAGGAGCTTAACCCCATTAAATTCTGATCAACACTTCCAAGGAGCGCAAAGCAGCATCCCCCCAACGCCCGCCCCCCACCCAAATTCTCATTTTTTACGTTAGTCCAACTTCAAATGCACAATTCAACAGTGGCCCAACAGGTAGATGCCAAATGATATGATTTTTTAGAAGAATCGTGCTAAAAATTTGATATATGCAAAAGAAAAGTAACAAAGTCAATTCCTGAAATCACAGCAAGGAATAACTACTAGGACTTCGGTTTAATAGAGACAAACAATAGGAAGGGAAGGTTAATGCTAGAGGAATAACAACGATACAGCACAGAGATCAGGGATAGACAAAGATGATACATAGAGCAAATGTATACATAAAGGGAGAGAGGGTAACCTGCAAGGTGAACAGTCTATCCTCAAACTGGACTTCTTTAGTCAGAAAATCGGCTCCAATTGTCGCTTTGTACTGGTTGCTAAACTTACGATTAACGTATCTGAAGAAGCGATCTTAAGCGAAAACCCGTATTTACCAAGTTATCATTTGTCCCAGAGACAGGGACAAAGGAAGGAACTCTAAATCCACAAAACCCAATTTGAGATCAAATTAAGAAATCCATAAATACATGAACAGCAAAGAGGAAAGCCTCCCTCGAGAATTGCATCATAAGGACATAATTATATCTCTAGATTTAAGGATACTGGTTCATCAGAGACGTCTTACCAACCCTGCAGTAGATCAAGACGATGGATCAGACAACCCAGAAAACAAATGTTTCCCTTTCATAGCGGCCAAAACTAACAACAGCAAAGAGAACCAACTCCAGAAGAAGATAGTAATCCAATCCCCCACAAAAGAATAAAACAAAAAAAGCCATAGAGAGGCATCAAAATCGCAATCAGAGAGGGGGGAGAGAGAGAGAGAGAGAGAGATGGGCACCCGCTATCGCCGAGGATGATGACCTTGAGGAGCATGCGCCTTCTCGCAGACATCCTGCTTCTTCCACCTCCACCACCAAAGGAGAGTGACTGCCCACAAAAGAAGAAGGTCCAATGCTCACAACCCACAAGCTAGGAAGACCGACCTTCTCTTTCTCTCTCTAAACAGCAAGGACCGGAAGCGGCTCTCTCTCTCTTTCTCTAGACTTCCCCCTTTCCCTTATAATGAGTAAATGAATTTAACGTATCATTAGGATCATCACATATTTCAGGAAGTTCATTAGAAATTTACGTTATTGAAAACAGTATTATTCTGCTTCCTTGAGCTATTTGAGATGACAATAAGAATCATAAACTCAGTGAAGATTTATTTTCAGTTACGCTTGCTGCCACTCTCATCTTTCCACCATCCATGTATAAATGTACCTGGATGATGATGGCGATGCTGATGGGTGGTGGAAGGCAGCAAAGCTGCAAAACCATAAATGCTCACAGTTGTGCAAGTTTTTCCTTTTTTCCCTCCAATTCAACATCTAATAATCTCCCTCGTAATATTCTTAAAGTTAGAACGAGCAGAACCTTTAAACGAAAAGAGGTTTAATAATATCTTGGTACAGCTTAGTTGTGGCTAATTTTATTGAAAAAACACAAGCTAAAAGGTTGAAATACAACCAGTATAGTCAAAATTACATGAAGAACAGGTTGTCCAAAGGGGTCACATGGGAATCACAAGTTTCTGCAGAAGTGCCCTCCCAGTCACATGCCGTTCAGCTACCATTCTTCCTTCAACGTGGTATTCTTCTTGTAATAACAAGGGTTGTTGAAGTGCTTCTTGTTGGGTTTTTTTTTTTTCTTACTTTTATTTATTTATTTGTTTATTCATTTATTTCTAAGTAATTAAGATGAGTATTTTATCTTACTGTTCGAGAGCCGGAACCTTCATCATTTCTCTCATTCCCATTGTACCGTTCCATGTCTCAACTTGCATAATGTTTTCGCTTTCTTAACACAAGGAATTGAAGCTACATGAACATGAAAGGCAAACAAGCAACCAGCTTTCATCCAATCCATTATACCAACCACCTTAAGGATTTTTTGTTTTTTTTTTTTGGAGATCAAGGAAGCAAGTATAGCACATAGAACTTGAAGGGTTTCCCTTTTGGTATTTTTATTTTTCTCATAACGCCCATCTTATCAAATATTTTTCCTACTGGTCCTTTTTATTTGAATTTTCTAAACTCAGTTTTTTTTTTTGAGTTTTTCCACTAACCTAAGATAAAAGGTCAACATGAGTTTGGCTGATCGAGAAAAGGGACAATTTTATGGCTTTTTGTGTAAGGTGATCAGATTTTTTTTTAAATGATACTCATGTCAAAAGTTAGCAAACTAATTCTTTTGACTTGTGGATAGAATTTTATAGACCAGAAAAGTTGGGTTTTTGATTTTTTAAATCCTTATAATTCATATTTACAATATAAAGATCAATAATATTTGGTTACTTATGTGAAAAATATTCATCTGATTTATAGTTCATTTTCAATACCATCTGTCTCTTTCAGTCCATGCCCAAGGTCGACCATGAGTAAGGGTAAAAAATATTCTTGTTTGACTCAGTTTAAAAGACTTCGTTATTCAACTTAACGACTTTGGATTCCCCAAGTTACGGAAAAGCAGAAGAAGGGTCTGGAAAGCTTGAAAAGAGAATGATGAATTAAATATAGTGAAAATATTTATAAATAGTTGCTCAACTGTTGACATGTTTATAGTAAAGATGTAATGTTCCAGATTGTAGGAATAAAATATATAGGGAAATTGAAATCTGCCGACTGCCCGATTTTATCGAACTGCGAAGGTATACAGTTGAGAAATTCACTTTGTTGTTATTTTTGGATTTAAAACGCCAATGTTTGCTTAGACCTAAGAAGAAAATGAACCAAATGTCAACGAGGATGTTTGATTCACCACCCTTCAGATCTTCAGTTGTTTGTGACTGGTGAATAGGGATGTCAATTGATCAGATTCGAATCAGATGTATATTTTATAATATCATATTCAGATTCGAATTTAGATGAAGAAACATATATACCACATCCAAATCCAAAGTTTGAATTCATAATCTGAATTTTGTCCGAACCCGATTTTTGAATTAACATCTGCATCCAAATCCGATTTTTAAACTGAATCCAAACTATATTATAGATATCGAGCATATGATATTTGTTTAAAACTATATCTGATCCGAATTTGAATCCGGTCAACATTTACTTAAATCTGAATCCAATTTTTTTTTATATCCAATTTGGTTTATGTGGTTCGGTCGGATATCAACTATCATATCTAATCGGATTTTTTGACATTTCTATTGGTGAAATGGTAAAAAAGATCACCGATCAATCTCTGCTCTCCATTGCTCGAACAGATAGCGCCAGATGATGCCGTTCGATTTTTGGGTGCCGCTATTTTTCATACCGTTGTCCTTGTAAATTTTATTATTTTAACATAACTTTAGATTTCAAAACTATGGATTTAAGATCTTCATTATTTATCAAATCTATTTCTAGTTTATGCAAAAAGGGTCTGACTTAAGATTCACAGACCAAAAATGCAGGAATTACAAATTCATGTTGTAATCCATGTTTCTGTCAAACGAAGACAGAAGGTTTCTGTTAAAAATCAATGATCTGAAATGTTGGGTCTAAGATTCCTAATACTCGGACAATACTTGAAGTAATCAAAGAGAGAGAGAGAGAGAAAGACAGAGAGAGAGAGAGAGATGATTTCTTAATAAAGACTTCACACAATTTTTTTTTTATTAAAGCTGATGTCAGATATTGAATTCTGGTTACAATGTGACATGCTTGAATTTCACAAGGAAAAAAAAAGAACAAATGTTCTGTCAACTTAGTATATTTACTCTAATTCACAAAGAAGTAGCTTTTGAAATGACAGGAAAAGATCTCCAGTCTATATCGAATTGAAAAAAATTGGTGTTCCAAATGGCAAGGTAAAATAAGGATATCAAAGATCAGATTTGGATTGGATATGCTATTAGCATGTCCAATTGTTCGCATATTGCTCGATTTGACATGGAAATGTTTTTCAATTGGAGTGTGTACAATATAAAATTAAATGGGAACTTACACATGTAGCCAGAGTTAGGTTGCTGGTGACAAAATCAGATATCTATCAGATATAAAAGAAAAGCTATACAATATATGCATCTGATATTTTATATGAAAGAAATGTTTTGCATTCAAAATAAATTCCTTTAAGTGAACGTACTTGAGGAAAACCAAATTGAAGTTTTCTCTTTCTTGTGGGCGCCAAGGATTGAAAACTTTTCCTTGAAAAGTATATTAAACAGAGGTCTTTGTTTTTCCTGTTTTCTTTAGATTGAAATAGAGAAGCTGGAGTTGGGCAGACACCAAATTTTTCTAACGGAGATATGGAGGAGCTAGGCAAGTGCCTATCAGATTATGCCAACAAGGATGCATTGAATCTTATTCAATTTGAAAGTCTTTTTAATTCTTAACTACGGCTCAGAATGTGCTAGGACAGGAGACGATCTATCAGGCGAGAAATAATATGGCTCTGCCAACTGCATTCACGCAGACCCTATACATCTTCCCCTGTTGACGTTTAAAAAGAGTGCCCCAACAACCTGTTACCAGCTTCCTCTTGCTCTTCTTCTCGTCTGCTGTGAGTTTCAAAATAAAGAAGATGGCCGCCTCCTAATGTTTATAGGCTTTTAGGACTTGAATGCTTACATGGTTAAGGAAAGGGATTCCTTTACTCGCTCTACGTGGAGGCTTTCCAGAACTGCTAAAAGAATGCTGAAGCCAAAACATAAATTTGTCACCTGTAACTTGTTTCAGAGATCCGATTACTTACAGAGAATGAAGAAAGTTTTCACAATTCAAAAGGGATGTGTGGAGACTAGGAAGAAGTAGCAGTACAAAAGAATACATGCAAAATTTGTTCGTTTGGATGATTCAATAACCAATAGAAAGGAAAGCATAACGAAACTTTGACTTCAGACCATCTTTTTCCATACGCTTGATTCTAATAAATACCACAATAAAGGTAAAAGAGAAGAATAATAAAGGCAGAAGAGAAAAGACTGAAGAATTTACGTGGCATGGACACTGGACAGCCATCAGCGAGATTCAGCATCATTGGCTTTCTCTATTACGTCACTTGCTCTCTTCCTCTTCTCCATCTCCAACTCTCGAGTTTGCTGGCCTTCGCTGCTCGATATTGATCCACTTAGCCCGTATTCGCTGGTTGGCATGCTTTGTCCGCTGGTGCCATACTCCTGGCTTCCTAGTGCCATTCTCCTGAAATTCTTCATATCTTCGTTATACTGGCTTGAGTCGTATTCAGAACTCCCATAGCTGTAAACTGTGCTGTGTCCGGGCCTAACTCCTTCATTCAGGTCTTCAAGAGAGACACCACCTTCCAAGGCTCTGACGATCTGATTCCATTCATGTTGCAGTAAGAGGAACACAAGCATACATGTTATTGTTATGAATGGGAAAAATGAGGAAGTTTAGTTTTCCTTCATAAGAAGAATATAATGCACTCTAATATGTAGACATACAAGGCAACTGCAGTTACCTGACTCATTCGGGGCCTTCGCCTTGCCGAATGCCTTACAGCTGCTGCTGCACAGGCAACCATTCGTGCCATCTCATTGTGGTTATAATCATTCTGCAACTTTGGGTCGACAAGTGCATCATAGTTTCCATCCTCGAGCGCTCGTGTAAGTAAAGGCCTTGCCTGAAAAAGAGGGAAGGTTTTTCGTTTAGTATGGTGATGATCACAATCAAATATGAGGATTGGCAATATGTTGTGCTAACCCAGTCCACCAAGCTATCTTCCACGAAAGAAGGAGAACTATCAACAGGTCTACGCCCGGTAATCAGCTCCAAGAGCATCACACCAAAGGAAAATACGTCAGACTTTTCAGTGAGTTTTCCACTGGAAGCATATTCTGGGGCAAGGTACCTGCCAAACAAGAATGCAAATGTATAAATACAAAAGTAAGATAAGATGAATTTTACCTTTGGCTAAGATACAACTGACCACTGCACAGCTTGACTTTTTGTTCAATAGTGCTAACAATAGAAAGTTCAGAGCAAAAATATCATCCACTATTGACTACAGATGCTGGAGCAAATATAAATTTGGAAAAGATTGCTCGACATCTTAGACAGGCTAGTTTGCACTTCACTTGGTCCTTTCATGTTCATGTTGGTATATTAAACTCAATAAAGACGATTCAATATCTGAAACAAATAAAATGGTATCAACCTTATGGTGGTGTCTAGTTTGAGTGCCAGTATATTACCCGAAAGTTCCCATCACTCGAGTGGAAACATGCGTTTTAGTATCAGAAGAAAGTTTTGCAAGCCCAAAATCAGCAACCTAAAAGAGGAGAAAAGGGAAGAGAAACAAGTCATGGTGTTGACATTAGCAGAATGAAAAAGTTGAAGCAAAATTTCTATAACAAGAAGTTCAGAAAACTAATTGTTATTCTCAAAGGAGTACATGTAAACAACTGGAATTTCATGTGCCACATAATGTAGGAAAGGAAATTCCTGTCTCTTTTTTCTGCATTGCCATGTAATACATGAAAGAAACCTCGTTGACATATGTACTAAAAGACCACACAGTGGTCAAGAGGCTGCAGGAGTTACAAGCAATATTATTAATAAAAAAATCTAGAAAAGATATCAAGGAACTGACCTTGGCTTCAAAATTGTAATCAAGGAGTATGTTTGATGCCTTAATGTCACGATGTATTATACGAGGATGACCTGAGTAGAAAATAATTTCTTAGACAACCAGCAACCATTTTCCAACAATTCTACTGACAGAAATAACCTGTGGCAGTTATGTTCTAGCTGATTTATTTATTGAAATAAAGAACTTACAGTCCTCGTGAAGATAAGCAAGTCCTTTAGCTGACCCAAATGCAATTTTTAAACGTGTTGGCCAATCCATGGTTGGTCTTCCCTTTGCTGCAGCAACCACAATAACAAGCATTGACAACAAGTCTAATTGAAGTACAAAACTTGGTTTTGCAGGAAAACAAACTATTATATCGTCTTGAATGGGCATGGCAATTAAGTTCAGATTTTAGACACTAATACATCGTCTATTGTCTAACGTTGTTTGATGAGAAAGATAGAAATATCAAATATAGAAGATAATGAGACAAATTGCACGAAATTTTGATTTTCATCGACCCATTCCCTATTTCTGATGCTAAACTGAAGACGGGTTTTATTCCTTCATATGTCATTCCATTTACTTCATTTTGCTCCTGGCTTAGATAAAGAATCAACACCAACTAGCAACGAACAAGGCCACTGAACATCAACTAAGGAAATATTTGCCAAGGGGAAAAACTTACCGTGCAAATGGAATTCAAGTGTGTTGTTGGGAACAAATTCATATACAAGCATCCTTTGGCTTCCGGTTATACAGTAACCAACTAAAGAAACTAGATGCCTATGATGTACTCGGCTAATTATCTCCACCTCTGCCTGGAATTCACGCTCACCCTGTCCACTGCCAGATTTCAACTGTTTGACAGCAACTTCGGTGCCATTGGGAAGGATTCCTTTGTGAACATATCCAAAACCACCTTGGCCGAGAAGGTTAGATGACGCGAACCCATTTGTTGCAATTGCTAATTCCTCGTATGTAAAGGTGCTCTGCATACCCAGTGAAAGGGCAGGTGATGGTGGAGGGAGCAGCACATCCGATCCTGAGAATGTGGAACTAGAAGCCCCTCCACTGCTGAACACAGGTGCCGGTGGAGCTGGAGGTTGTGGTGGCCGTGAAGGAAATGGTGGAGGAGGTGAAGGAGGATGGTGAATCTTGACCACATTGTCTGAAGGAGGTGGGGCTGCATTCTGCCAACTTTGAGCGTATGCACCGTAAGGATCGACTGCACATGATGCATAAAAAACATTAAACACGCATTTCTGAATGGAAGAAGACAACCAACAAGCTAAATCTTCCACTGTCAAAGAAAGGACATGAGAAATTTTATGTAAATTCACAATGTAGAATAACTAAAATTCATGAAACGCGTGCAAAAATAATGAAACATACGAGCAAAAATCTGGAGTTATAAAGCCTCCACTAACAGAATGAAGAAGAACAGGGCAATTCAAATGGTTGAACTGCAAATATATATTCAGATAGTGGTCATGAACGGCTATACTCTAGTCTCTTCTAGTCTACGAGATTGGACATTAATGTCTTCAAATTGACATATCAAAGCACTTCTGTTCCGGCATCCTGAGAACAAAAATGCTTTCCCAAATCAGATTTTTTCTTTCAGTCGATCGAAATGCCCTACTATTTTCCAGTAGAACTGAAAAATACAAACACAATTTTCATAGCAATCATCCAACAAAAACAATTCACCAGGGAATTTCCCAATCCACCGTCCTAGTAAAACTAGCGTCATCACATCCTAAAGCCCACATCTAATTCAGGAACCACATAAATTCCGTTAATGTGCAAGGCAGGTAAGAGACTTAAATACCCAACAACAAAAACCAGGCATCTCTACCGTCAATTCGACCTAAACAACATTTGAAGTCTGTATCTGCCCAACGCAACACTAGTTCTATGCCATCATTCAAGAGGGAAAGATTAACAAGTGTCCAATTGATGCCTCTGAAAAACCAGAGGCACTAAACTGGCGAATTCTGGACAAAATTAACATTTATGAACTGCTTGGATTGATGAAATGCTCATCAACTCAAGCACCCGCGATCGAAGTAAACAGAGAGACAAAGAGAGAAGGAAAAACTGCGGCTTCTCCTTTTTATGTCTGAACGCAGACTTCCCAAGAAGGTATAGCAGAAGATGAAGGACGTGATAGCAAAACCTTTGGGTGGATATGGTGGTTGAGGTTGATGCATTGGCGGTGGCGGCGGCCGGCCGTAGCTGTCCCAGTCACCGTTACGCCGCTTCTTCTTCCTTAAGCAGAAGAAAAGAATTACGAGGAACAGCACAACAGCTACGCCAGCAATCGCAACTCCGACAATCAGGCCAGATGACACCGATGAGGAGGACGCCGAAGAAGATGACGGAGGAGAAGGCGAAGATGGAGGAGGTGGCGGCGGTGGAGGTGAGGAAGACGGGACAGCAGGCGGTGGAGGCGAGGAAGAGGGGGTGGCAGGTGGCGGAGGCGAGGAAGAGGGTGTGGCAGGTGGCGGAGGCGAGGAAGAGGGGGTGGCAGGAGGCGGAGGCGAGGAAGAGGGGGTGGCAGGAGGCGGAGGCGAGGAAGAGGGGGTGGCAGGTGGCGGAGGCGAGGAAGAGGGAGCAGGGGTGGAAGGCGGAGGAGGAGCAGGGCTGGAAGGCGGAGGAGAACTGGGTGGTGGGGGAGAAGAGCTGGGTGGCGGGGTGCTGGAAGGCGTAGGCGGCGAGGCGGAAGGGGGCGGCGGAGGGGAGGACGTAGAGTTGGATGGCGCAGGTGCAGTAGAGTTGGGAGGAGGTGGAGAAGAGACAGGCGCCGGACTCGCCATTCCTACACAAGTTTTAGGCCGTTTTGGCCAGAATTCTCAAATGGTTCCGGCGACCGGCGGGATATATCCGACGGTTGCTCGCCTCGCTGCTTCGTTCCTTCCCGTCAATAACGGCAGGCTGCGACTGTGAGCTGAAAGCCCGAGGATGAAAGAGGAAGAAAGGGAGAGAACCGAGGCGATTCATTGACTTAGCAATGCGACCGCACTGGGTCCCACTACGGCCGAGCGAAACGGGAAGGCAAGAGCAGTGGGCCCGCCTTTAGAGGCCCCCACTGGGTCCCACTTGGACGACCATCTCTCCCCCTGATTTTGCGGTTGAGTTTTAAGTAAATATAAAAATTACATAAATACTGCCTTATATAAAAACTTTTAATTTGAGAAGATACTCGCCATTTATGCCACATAATTAAAAAGGAAAAATATTTATTAATTAACCCGTCAATATCACGGAAAGAATTTTTACTTTTTAAAATAAAGCAATGGCTATTTAAAAATTTTATCAATTGGGCAAACGTCGAAGTGGATGACCATGTCACTTCGGTTGTAGCGCATGTTTGAATCCGATACCTTGAGATAATATTTTTCGGCATATAAATCACTCCTCCTTGCACATCCAACTAAGCCCGAGACTAATTCTTTCTGATCTTTTTCACCGAGCTACATTTCATCGCCTCGTATAAGGCAACTCGAGATTCGTGCACGGTTCTTGGGTGCAAGATGGATTTGAAAACCGTGTTTGTTTTGACGGGGGATCTGACTGACTGACTGAACGTCCGTCTCTAGTTTTGGCGGTTCAAACACGGACGGTCTTGAAAGGAAATTGTGGGCAGATAAGGAAGTGAATCTACTTTTGTCTTCCTCCCGGCCGCCTGTTCTGTCGTATCCAGGACGAATGACAAAGACTGCCGCACCCGCTGCCGTTCTAGAATAGAAGGGTTCTCTCTCTCTCTCTCTCTCTCTCTCTCGCTCTCTATTATATATATATATATATATGCGCGTGTCTGTATTGTATAATATAATGAGTTCAAATCTGAAATACGCATATATGATTACAGATTTAGAATCTATCATTCAAACACAAGGACACATGATGGATTTGAAATCCTTTACACAAAAGGTTAGCTTAACATATTTTATCATATATATATAAAAGAAAATTAAAATCAGTAAGCTACTTTTATTATCTAATGGTTATTTTTTTTATTTTGTATTATTAAAACGATATATATAAGTTAGTAAAAACCTAACCTTTTGATTTTGACTTTTAAAGAATGTTTTTTTACAATCTAACCTTATTGATATGATCTTTAAGAGTGCGTGGATGCAAGACATATTAAGTTGTCCATTTGTTAGACTTTAATGATGTTTTTATAATAAGAAAAAATGAACTGCCCTCATGACATGATAAAAAAATCAACATTTTTCATTAAAATAGTCTTCATAAACATAAGAAAATGTTTATAGTGGATTTAAAATAGTTTTCGAACAAAAAAAATCAATGGGTATTTTTTTTATCAACTTACATATATATATATATATATATATATATATATATATATATATATATATATATATATATATATTGAATGGTAGCTTTTCAAAGTCATCTAATCGTTTAATAAAGAATTGTCAATCCAGCATGATGAACGGTTAAAAGAAAAGTAAAAAATATATATATATATACATATTTTTGTCATCTAATATTAATTTACACATTTTCCTCTCTTGTCTCTAACTGCTGCCTGAAAAAATCGATGTAGTGTATATGAGGATATAACTATGATAAGCTGCTAAGCATGGTTAAAATAACAAACATCATATATGAATTTATCAGCTAAAATGAAGCCGAAAAAAGAAAAGGAAAGAGTTATATATTATACAAGTCAAATGCCGAATTTTAAGGAAAAAAAAAAAACCATGCCTTCTCTTTTCTAACTATAACGCGGTTTCTGGTAGAAACTGGTGGCAGGGCACAATAGCAAAAGACTTTGAAAACTTCTCCTCTATTCTTCCTCCCTTTCACGTTCTCACGAGAAAAAAACAATAATATAATAAAACCTACCCTAAAAAAAAAGAAAAAATTAAACAAAATGACGGTGCCAACTTGAACTATGGTTTTGCTACGTTGAAAATCGATGCAATTGAGCCCTAATTTTTTTATTTCACCAAAGTGGGGCCAACTCTCCTTATTAACAACCTTCATATCTTAGCACCCACTTGAATCAACACGGAATGATCTGTTTTATAATAATTTTTTTCTATTTTCATGTTTTTTTATAAATAAAATATATTGTTTCATTAAATTTTTCATGAGTAGAAATGCCCCTTTTAGAAAAAGTACATATATATAAATTATAAAGTTTTCAAAATGGCAAGGAACAGGTTCTCCCGATTGAAGCAACAATGATAATGAGAAGAAACGTGAGACGGAATACATTAAGCAACGTTAGATATTAGATGAGAAGATCATGCGGAAAATGCATGCAAGTAGTGTAGCTCTATAATGTTATAATATACAACAAATGGAAAAAAAAATCCATAAAGATTTTATTGCTAATGTTTTTTTTTTTATTGATAATATCTTTGTTTATATCATAAAGATTATTGTCAACTTGTATGAGATACGCATTTCCTGATATCGAGGTCTTAAACTTTGTATAAGATTAATGTTGATATGTAATAGGTATAATTTTCTAATATTTAAGTTTTGAACATGTATGAATACTACACTTTTTTGGGTTTATATTAGAGACCAGAAATTGGCAAATTTTGAGGTGATTTCTGTTGTATCTTCAAGTTGAAGATCTTAGACCATGTTTGTTTCCCATGGTTTTGATTCCAGGATCTGAGATCCACGCTGCTGAAGTCCACTGTTTGCTTACATAGTAGTTTTGAATCATTTGATGCGCTAAAAAATTCCATATCAGCCTCCGATCTATCTAACGTATAAATATGGATCAACTCAGTATAAATGTCAACAAAATCTACAGTATATGCAAGAAAATCGATATAGATCTGTTATAATATTATTTCTAAGATTCCTTTCAATTGAGACTTTGTCTCGTACAAACATGTATTCAAAAGTTGAATCCAAAAACCAGCAGCTAATGTTCATTTTTCCTTTGATGTTGGCTTTTCAAGTACTTCCATTTGTTTACTTTTCATTTTTCTTTTCTTTGAAATATTTTTATTCATTTTTCACATATAATAGATGCAATTGATCTTTAAATCCAGATTATAAATGCACTATAACAAGCTCTTATAGAAAGTTGGATTTTTTCCATAAGATAATTTATAGTTAACTGCACCACTGGATGCGAACAAAGAGACAGCAATCCACGGCTTGCTGATTCTTTAAGTAACAGTAAGAACGTTGAACTTTTGAACGTCTCAAACTACATATATATATGAAATTCGACCGACATCAAGCTAGCCAATCAAAGGGAATAACGCGGAAAGCATTTGTTGAAGATGATGACCCGTCACCGGACTACCAATCCAGGGGAAATTTGTCCCGAGATTAACAATACCGGACATGATGTACAAGGTGATCAAACTAAGATGGACCAGCATGAGTGGTGGCCACGTAGAGGTGAGTGCATTACGCAGTCAAAGTCACGTCATGTCACATCACGAGCAAAGACGTGACGATTCGTTTTGCGATCGTAGATCTGTGAAAGTAATTGAAGTTGGGGACCTCATATCAACTTGAGGGTCTTACATTTTGAAGAGTGTTATATACGCCGTGTCCTATATTAAATTTTCGTGTGTTAATTTAATCATGACAAAACATACACACATGATTAAGAAGGAAAAAAAAAAACTTTTGTAAGGACAAAAAAAAAAAAAAACGAAAAGCTCAAGATTTTGATTTGGTAAAGTTTAAGTTTAAAGGTGTCATTCATATATGCATATCGTTATAGTGATGACAAATATATTCCTTTTAATGGTAATGAAGGGTCTTCATTTATTTTTGTTTTCTTCTGTTATTATCTCATACACATTATCTGATATGTTATTATCTCATATTTTTGTCGTTATCTCATACATATCATTATCTCATACCCCTGTCATCATCTCATACCACCCTTTATCATTATCTCAAACACTATGAACAAATATGACAGTGATAATGTGCAATGGGTATGAGATAAAGATATGAGGTACTGTAATGGTGGAGGTATGATAATGACAAGGGTATGAGATAATGAGATGATTAAGAATATTTGATGTGCACATGCAATGTTAGGAAATTAAAGTAAATATGCATTTTGATAGTAAAGTCCACCTTTAGCGTATATTCATTATGTATACATAATGGTGTACAAAACTCATTCTCCTTGAACCTTATTGTTGTAAAAAAAAAAAAAAAATCAAAATTTGAATCGAATCAGTCAGTTGCCGGTTCAGTACATGGAAATCAGTCATGAATAGGTAAACAATGTCCATAAAACATATGAAGAATCACTTAAATGTGGAATACAGTAACTCAACACAATGTTCCACTAACTTGCATAATCTGTGGGGCAAATTCATGTAACAGTTTCATGTAACAGTTCCCCAACAGAAGCAGTCCGTTCGAGTCACAAGCTCTTGAAGGAGGTTCAACTTAAGAGTAATTTATAGCAAGGGTTTTGGCAATACTGGTTGGTTTAGAGGCTGGCAACATAAGCCAAAGTAGACGTAAACCCTGCATGTAGGAGTGTTTGCTTCAGAGTTTTATACTGCAACATGAGCGACTAAGACTCTTGACCTGGAGTTCTCTCTCTCTCTTTCTCTCTCTCCATCAATTTTCAAAGCTCTAAGGAGAAACATCTGTGGCTTATATTTCTGATAAAAAAATTTTTAAAAGGAAGTTTCTTGTTCTTGAGATCAGGCAAATCGATCGCATAAAATTAATAAAGACAGATCAAGAAGCAACTCAAATCTTTAGTAAAGTAATTTAAAGGGGATAAAGTAAGAGACATGTGTGTATGTGAAGGAAAATGAAGTCTTTCGATGCAAAAATCTCGAACACATACTTGAAGAAAATTAAACAATCAAGCCAAAGGAAAACTGATGTAAGATAATGAAGTCAACTAAGAGGAAGACACATAGAATTAATCATTGAACTTGAAATAGTAGAGGGGCAATATTTGTGCTTGGGGTTGAAAACGAGAGGCAGAAATAGATATCAAATGTGACTGATTATATATGGTTGAAGAGATCCAATCTTGATACGTCAACTTTTATAAGCAAACCAATTGCAGTGTAATTGAATTCAAGAAGATCTATAATAAATTTATCACATAAATAATGCCATTTATTAAAGTGATTAGTTGTCATAGATTTTTTTTATTGAAATTAAAACAGCAAGAAGTTAAGATAGGATCCATCAAATAAGGGGCAGAATTAGAAATTTTTCATCAAGGGGGTCAAATTAAAGTTTCTAAATTTTGACATGGGTAGAAATATCATTTTTTTAAAACTTTTATATAAGACAAATCATTTTTCTTTTAAATTTACATGTAATTTTTTTTTTTTTTTTTTTGGAGGTGGGGCGAGAGCCCGCAAGCTCTGCTCCTGCGTGAGATTAAAAGGCCCAAGCCTAATGTGAAAATGGGTTGAATCGTTGCACACACAATCTTCTTTCAAATTTTTTAAGATGGTCAGATTTAAATGAATTAGTCTTACATTAAATCATTGGAGAGTCTATTTTTAAAGTGATAAAATAAAGTTTTTGCTTTTTAATGAGTTGAACAATACTCGATCCATTAACTTGAATTGAACAAACATGGAACACATTATCTAACCCGTACCCCTTATGAGCCCTGGGCCTGACCTGTAATTTATGCCCTTATCATAGGGCTGCTCGAGCTCGACTCGGCTCAAAAAACTCGAGCTAAAGTTGTTTCGGTTCGCCTCACCCTTATGAGCCTATCAGGCCTTTACGGCTTGCTAACAGGCTGGCTCGATCTGGGACAGTGACTAAGGTGTTTGATGATAGAGATATATTGTCTAGGGTGCATTCCACTGGCAAAATTTCATCCCCCCATACACCTCAATGAAAATAATAAGCAAACACTAGTTATAAAAGATTTACCTAGGGCTGAACTTGAGAGGTCAAAACTTTCTTTTCTCTTCCAACTATCAACTAAAGTATCTATGTGACATGTATCATTTGCAGTTTAAAAGAATAATGTCTATGAGAGTTGAATTGATGACTAAACTTTCACCCCATCTTTTAGTGCGTCTAATTTTCTAGTAGGTGTTGCCTAAAGGAGCATGGTTCACATTCAAAAGGTCAAAAGGTTTAAGGTTCGAAACCTGTGGCCCCTGTCACATTCCATTGTGCTATTCGTTTGAGCTGCTAAATGTAGCGAGCACGACACCCAAACTGCATCCTCATAACAAGCCGAAACCTCGAAATGGTTTGGTTTGATATCTGATATGAATCCGTTGAATCCATCTCTCATTGGAATCAACAAAAAAAAATGGGAAATAAATAGAAAATCGTCGTCAAAGATTGAAAAAATATAAAATTAAAAAATAGACAGAATTTTGTCACGTGCAAAATTTGGACGGATATGTAGCAAAGCAAGAGCCGTCTACACAACCGAACTTTTAGCTGTTCAAGCAACAATAGCGTTGTATTATTCACTGGGAGGATGTTGATGGGTCCGCATTTTTATCTGATTATCAAACCAAAATTCGAATCCAATTGACCAAGTTTGGCAATTGGAATAGGAAACGATAAAAGTTTACCATATCTGAATCCAAATTACATTTGAATGTCACTAAAATCTAGCTTGGTATTACATGTAAGTGTGGACCTTGGTTTGGCTTATAGAAATTTCATGCGAATCATTAGCTAGCTCAGATTTAGATGTCTTAGACCTTAATAGTATCCTAGATCCAGTTAAAACTTAAAATTGTAAAAAAGATTGAGTTCTATAATGTAAAAAAGATTGAGCATAGTTCTATAATGGTTGGATTGTTAAACCAACAAAAATCTGGTTGTTATTTTAATTTTTGTAGAGTTTAGAATTCTCGCTCTATATCCAAATTCCAGAGCAATCCAAAAATCCAAGGAATTGGATGGAACTTCAGCTTTTTTTTGGACCTGGATCTTGAAAATTCTATCGGCTTCCCACATATGTTGGATCAAATTTAACCTTACCACACGAGAGGAGGTGCCGGGAGAGCGTGGGTCCCGCCTCTTCCCTTTTGTGGACGGCAGCTGCGGCCGGAGCTCCGCCTTCAATTCTTCCCGCAGGTACCAAGAAGAGAGGAGGCAGAAGAGGAGTGGGGGCGACAGAGGTGGTGGTGGCGGTGGTGTGAGAAATGGTGTCCGGGTCTCTCTCCATCTTATCGTCGTCTTCATCTCTTCCTTACAGAAACGAATTTCTTGTTGGCCTTCGCTCCGCCTCCGATTGTCACTTTTCTCGGTCGAATACATGCGTCTCCACCCCTCCCTCCCGTTCATCTCTCACACTGCCTCTTAGCGTTCGTTGCTCCCTGAAGCAGCGGCGGCAGCAGGACGATGGTGATGGCGGTGTGGGGAGATTCATGGGGAACAATTCCATCGCGGATTTCATGAGATTCAAGAGAAAGAATGACGGTGACGGGCAGTTGCAGACTGCCGTCGTCAGTTATCGGAAGAAATTCCCCTGGTCTTTGGTCGACCCATTCCTTCGGGCACGTACTTTTAGTCTTACTCCCTCCTAACTTCCGAATTTTTCTGCTTCCCGGAGTTTCGTCTGTGTTCTTGAACTATGAATTGGGATGTTGAGGATTCATATTTTTTGCGTTTTTATGGCGTTTGCAGGTTGACTTGGTGTCTACCATTCACATTGCTGACAAGGAGTAAGTGAATATTCACATTCACTTGCGTTTTTATTGGTGTCTACCATTCATATTTTTTAGATAAAACGTTGGAATAGTTCCTTCTACTTTGTAATTGAAATTCTTGGTGATTTAAAGAATCAAGCTTAAATAAACGAAAGAACAACCGCAAGAGCACTTCTCTCAATAGCATTTTTCACAATGATATTTCTACAGCAAGCATGATAAATCTACTTATGTTACTGAGCACGTTTTGTGGTTAAATTTCCCAATGGCATATTATCATCTCGTCGGTGTCCATAAATTTCTTTCTTCTTTTTCCTTCAATTTTGCAATGCTGCAGAACTTTCTATTTGTGAATATACATGTGGGAGGACCACCCAAAGCCTCTTCTTTTGGCTGAGGTGGGTGTTGCAGTAGATGGGCAAGTTAAGCGTCATGCTGCTGGTTTGGATTCTTTCTCCTGAATGTAACGCAATGAACTCAAGATTAATAAAAGGACAACGTTTTATAGGGAATTTTAAACATAATGCTAAAGCAAAATTCAGGAGAATTGCTGGGAAACAAGAATGTCCAGCTAGTCATCATCATTTACAACGGATCATTAGAGTGTCCTGTCTCAATGATTCAATCTTCAACACCACCGATCAAACATATGATATCTATCAAACAGGTGGTTTTGAATTTTGACGGCCTTCTTAGAAGGCGAATTTCATCTCATTATTTTGCCAAACCTCTGAACCCATCCTCCACTGGTGTTGAGATAAAAGAAACTTATTTCCTCCTTTTCATGAGTATTATTTTGCCAGACTTGCTGCTTAAACTGCGCATATGCAAGCTTGAAGTTACTGTGTGGTTGGTAGCTGTAGAACTTACTATGATCTGACTGGTGAGAATCTTTGTATTAGGTTCTTCTCTATGTGTTTCATCCATTTCTTGTGTAATTAGCTGCTAGCGTATGGTAGATTAACAATATGTGAACTTCAGGTACTTTGCAACCCTCCAGAAGGATCTTGAATCCTATGATTGCATCCTTTATGAGATGGTAGCAAGCAGGGAGAGTTTAGAGAACAGGAGAAACAAGATTACAACCAAAAGGCTCAAAAGTGCACGCTCTAAAGGTTTCAATATTCTTGGTTTTATTCAGCGGCAAATGGCTCGAGTGCTCTCCCTGGACTTCCAGTTAGATTGCCTTGATTATGAGAGTCGTAACTGGTTTCATGCAGATTTAGACTATGAAACTTTCAAGTCGCTCCAGGTATTTTTTTTTTCACCTATAAATGGAAATTGTCGAGGTTATTTCTTTCATTACTATATTATATTTAAAATATTTGGCTTTCTTTCATGTTAATTGATTGTAAATGGTGCGACCTAAGGCCAATTTTTTTTCCTGATATTTGTGTAAAAAGAATTCGTCATGCATGCTACCAAAGCATCAGAATGGTAAGTTTGGAGTTTAAACGATCGTATCAGTAAGTAACTTGCAGTTTTTCTACACTGGATACGAAGATGAAAAGCATATAATAATATCGCATCATTGTAGTGCATGTGCTAGAGTGGATGGTTTTTAAATATATGGCAAATTTGTTATCCGAGGGGGGTTAATCAATACATAGCCAGATTAATTAACCTCAGTCAGCTTTCACCTTTTGAGGTTCTGTTCTTCCACTCAAAGAACTAATGGTATATGCTGCAAGAATTCATGCTTGTCTGTTCCCATGGCTGCTTGCTAATAATAAAAGATTTATTATTATTATTATTATTGTTATTATTGGGCTCATGTGTCAGCCCACTCCTTGCAGTACCTCTCTAGGTGGTCGTATTTTATATGGGGACTCACTACAAAGTACCAACTGTAATTGATGTATGCATGTCAAACTTTTCCTCTTCTGCAGCTGGAAAGAGGCGAGAGCTTTTTCTCATTTGCAAGGGACATGACCCTCCGATCTGCGAAAGCAGTGTTGCTTCCTTCCTCTGCAGTTGAAGAACTTGGACCTTGGAAATCCAAGCTTCTGTGGGCCTCTCGAGTGCTGCCCATGCCATTAGTAGGCCTCTTCATCATTGGAGGCGTCTGTTCACAGTATGAGATCCCCTCATCTGAATACTCGGAGCTGAATGCATTATCCAGGCTGGATTTTGGTTCTGCTCTGAAGATTTTTTTGGCAAAGCGCCTAACTACAGAGTAAGGACTTTTAAACTCTCCTATGTCTGGTGTTGCGTGTTGGACTTTGGATTTAGGTGTTCTTCTCAGGTCCTTGCGGACCTTGATGTCACTGATTTGTTGCCTATTGTTCTTATCTTGAGAGAGATTTTTCTTCTGGAAAGTGATGTTGTGGAAGTTTATAAAGGTTCACGCAGGTGACTGCAGCTGTAGAAGAGAAGTCTGTCATTATTGGCGAAAGAAACAGGGCGGCTTTAGAGGCGTTGCAGAAGACACTTGATGGTGGTTATAAACGAATAGCCATTTTGTATGGTGGAGGCCACATGCCTGACTTGGGCAGGCGATTGCGGGAAGATTTCAACATGGTCCCGTCGAACGTATCATGGGTTACTGCCTGGTCTATAACTAGTGACGAGCAAGATGGCAATATCAAGCAGTCTTTTCCATTTCTTAAAGCATTGGCTGAAGTATCAGGCTGGCCATTGAACAGGTACCAGACGTTGGCATTGCTCATTTTCTCTTCAGTGCTTGCACTTGACCTCTGGTTCTGGGAGATCTTCTTTGGATCGGTGGTGCACTGGGCTGCTGAGGCTGCATCTGAGATCACCCACATCGTTGGCCATTCACACATTGTTATATCGTAGCAACCTGTCAGACGTGAATTTACAAATTAATTTATACGATCTCTTCTTGAAATTCAAGTGAGAGGTAGGCTGAAAGCTTATGCTCATGTAAATATGTCATGCTTTGATTCATCTTGGCCTTGTCAAGGAAAACAGCCTGAATATGGTCATATACAAGATATAGTTGCTAAACAGGCCGTATTTTCTTCCCGTTTTCTTTTCTCACCACCCCTCAAAGGACACCCCAACTGCGAAGATGTTAGGGCCGGATATTTATCTGATGAAGGTAAACGGAAGGGTGGAAATTTGTTCGCTGTTATGTCATGCCAAGTAAAGATCAGGTTACTACTGGGCCCGATAAAATATATTATTATTAATTTGCAAATATATTTTTATATATTTTCTTATATTTATATATATTATAAATATTTTAACTTTTTTTGTTATTAAAATTGAATCGGGCTGGGGCGAGGCCAGGCCCGATCTATGATGCTTGGGCCCAGGCACGGGCCGGCCTGATGGAAACTCATCCCAACTTGTTTCCAAGCATTCCATGAGATGTCCTGAAGACTTTCGACCTTTTCTTCAATTTTTATGTTTGCAACTATGTTTTCTTCCCTTTGTCAACTTAATTATCAGAGACGGATTATGTTGGGTATGTTGGACATGCACTCGATCTGCTCCAACTGTTTAACCTCAGATAATATATATATTAAGGGACTTTTTTGGATTGTTCAGTAGCTTCAATTGAACTACGATAAATGTATGCGCTGTGAGCAAAGGTGGATGTTTGAAGAATACCGAGGAAGTTTAGCAGTAAATAAGAAAAAAATGGATCTAAAGTTTTGCAGTATTTTTCTTATATTGCCAATTACTGTCTTTGTAAATTTTTCCTTGATAAAATTCAAAACCCACACTCAAATGCTGGGAGCTGGGGGCGTGTTTTTGCCCCGAATGTTTCAATGAGAATGCATGTATTGCGTGAGACAGAATCTTGGGATTAACTCTTTTCACATTCGGAAAGGCACTGTTGGATGGCAAAACCCACATTCGGAAAGGCACATTCTCCAGTGCATTCGAGTTCATTTTCACATTTGTTACGTAATTCAGGAAAAAATTTGCTCCATTGCACCCATCCACTCATCCAATTTTCCCATGTTGAAAAATTTTATATTAAGAACTTTGGCACAAAATTAGACATGATAAACAAGAAAGCTGATCTGATCGTCAAACTTACGGATGACCATCTTTTTTGTGCATGAAAGATCATGTACAATCATTCGAAAACAAGATCATAAGCATCAGATGTAGGCCTGTCTAATGGCAGATGGAACAGAACATTCACCTGCACTCTGCATTACTCGGATATGCAGGACCGAGTTAACTCAAAATGAAATTTCCCGTTCAAGACGGTAAGAGAGGTTGGCCGCTCACTCCCGGTACCAGCTGAGCTACATAGAATAGTTGCGATCGTCCCATTAATGGTGCAGTAATTGCCCCATTAATGGTGCAGTGATTGCCCATCAAATTCATTGGAAAATCATTGACCATTGCAGGATGTACACTTTGTTAACCTGCCAGAGGCAGATTTCAATACGAGGACTAAGCATTCACAGAATGCTTAGGTGCAGTAATTGCCCATCAAATTCATTGGAAAATCGTTTACCATTGCAGGATGTACACTTTGTTAACCTGCCAGAGGCAGATTTCAACACGAGGACTAAGCATTCACAGAATGCTTAACTTAGGTCTCTGTAAGACGATGTTAAGGACACATGGACATGATTAAAATAGCAGCCACTGCGAAACCAGACCATCAGATTGGCAATGTGTATTAAAATACATTGACCTATTATTAATGCTTCTGCCAGTAGTTCCTAAGTTGGGCAATGTGTAACAGGATCTCATCCCGTCCTAGGTTGGTAACACTGCTTGTCATGATCCAAGGAGGAGCTTGTTGGAAGAACTCTGCTATCAATGTCTGAAAATCTTCCACATTCTCTTCAGGTCGCTTACCACCATTTTTTCTCTTCTTCCGTTTGTCGCACTTGGTAAAAATTAATGTCATTGGGATCTGAACAACGATGAAATGAACAGTGTTAGTGGTTGTGGTAACAAAGTATCAAGCCTTTCAAACAGAATGATTTTTCAAGTTCCACTTAATAAGTTTGGCAAGGTAGAAAGGAAGCCCAATCAACCAATAATCATGTGAATGTCATGAACTATGGCCTATGGGGGACTGTATCAACAGAAAACCTTCAGTGGTGGGTTAAACTTATCGCAGTTGAAGTTAGTTTTGCCTGATGCATTTCCACCGTGTGAAGAACCTCAAAAAGATGCTATGAACAAATGCAGTGGTTACCTTATTTTCTCCCAGCCAGCGTGCATATTCGAGGTCAACATGTTTTGCAGGTATGGTAGCATCAATGAGGAGAAAAACAGAAACTAGAGTTGATCGGTTGATGAAGTAATCTTTAGTGAACTCATTCCAATTGTACCGTGCTTGCTGTGGTGCAGATGCATATCTATCACATTTATACAAAGCACCAATCAGCAACAAACACCATATTAAATTACATTGCCGAATACATTAAAACTTACTACAGCCAAACTTATACAACATGTTTATTCAAATCTGGCATTCCAAAAAGCAGCATGGATGAATCACAATATACCTAACTCTAGATGCAACATAAATAGCATAACCATTGACTGCCCGAAGTAAACATGCCAACCGTTTTCACATTCCCCTCTTAACTCATGAATTATGAACCACATAAAATGTTACATGCATTAAACCAACAATAGTTTATTATTTCAAATTACTCAAAGCAGGCAATTTACGTGACCTCTGCAAACACAACTCTCTTTGTGTGGATTTGCTTATGGCCAACATGCACATGAAAACTTTTTATGGATATAATAAGATGCTTCTCTTCCTCGGTAAAAATTAAAGTTATTAAACTATGAAAAATGCATGAATCATCATAAGAGTTCCAAAATCTCACAAAAACTTTTTACTTCTTTGACAAGCAAGCAATAAAAAATGCACTTTGTGTTTTCTAATGTACAGGCATTAGCATATTAATAGTAGCTAGTATTTGGCTGTAATGGACAGAAACTAAATTTTCCTCATAAATTTTAAAGTGCTTGAACAATCTTGTCAGTGAGATGGTAGCACTCTTGCTTGTGCAGGAATACCATCTCATCTTATCTTTCTTCTTCTCATCAGTTGTCTGTGAGAACTAACAAAGAATTAGGTTGCATGAGCCATATAAGAATGGGGTAACTCAGGCTATCTTGGTCTAGACTCTAGATTAAAAAATAGAAATCAATTAGAAATTTAGAACAAATAAGAACCGAAGAAACCCAAGAAATATTAAAAGCAGTAGTTGACACAACACACATTGGCCTATTCAGGTTGATTCTAATAGCAGTGGGAAAGAAAAACCATCATCTTTGCCAGTATTGACAAAAGCAGGAGATACAGAAAAAAGAGGAACCCTAACCATCCCTATATATGGTCGTAAATGGAGTCAGACAGTGTCTTCAATTTAAGAAGCATATTGCTGTCAATATCACATGAATATGACTTTGGATATGGAGATTCAGCAACTTTTATGAACTTTACAATGTAACTTTCAGAAACAGGCACAAGTTTTGGGACTCAAAGTGAATATCCATGCGACTATTGGTGGCTGTCATAATGGTTTTGGGACTTAGGTCAAGGTACCCTGCTCTTGTGACATTAACAGAAATTATAGTAGTTATAGTCAACCTTAAGACATTAACAGAAAGCTCTTGTGAGATTAAGAGAAATTATAGTAGTTATAGTCAACCTTAAGACATTAGACCCCTGGAACTTAAAACAAAATATCATTTCGTTATTTAAAAATGAAAAAGCTCAGATGACATCATCAGCCCGTCTGGGTATGTCAATTAATTGAGAGAAAGGAAGGCATTAGTTCTTCTAGCCATACTCAATTTCCAATTCTCAGTTGATAAGTCAACGCAAATACACCTGTATCCATTATGGATGTATCCTCTATCAATTATTAAACCTTTAAAATTTGGGCATTTTACTTCTAATCATACTTACTTCCCTTGCCTAACCAAAAAGTCACTGAACTACTTTTATATCCTACTTTTGTATACACTGCTGAGAGATCACTTCTGGCCATTATTAAACCTTTTTTTCTGCATATTTCAAACTTCCTTCTCTCTAGGGATGGCCGCTGGTGAAATAAAAAACTTTGACTAGAAAAAAATCCAAAATGCAGGAGAATGAAGGAAGAGGAACACAAACCAAGTCAAACAGGAACTAATTATCATCAAGTAGACAACATGTGGATATGGAACAGAATAACCCTTGGCAGTAAATCGTACATGGAGGACCAAGAAAAGAAAGTTTTGCGAACAATATCATGGTGAGAACATGCTGTTTCTTTTGATCTCAATATCAGCATGCTTTTTATCAATTCTGGTAAGGTTTTTGAGCTTTTTAGACCTTCTAACTTTTTCCTTAAGGATGTCAAGAACGTGACTTAGTTGCAGAAATTACACTTTTTTATAACGCAGTGCATTTGGATATAGGACCATCCATTGGAATTTTTGAATCAGACAACGGGTTATAGTATCAACATTCTTCAGGTCCCGGATAATCCCCATTCAAATGCTCAGCTTAACCGATTAGAGATTCATAATAATGCAAAAGCACAGAACAAAACATCAAGATATTGAAAGAAAATCGTTCTTGGAGTTACCCATATCCAGGCAAGTCCACAAGGTACCAGCTATTGTTTATCAGAAAGTGATTGATGCATTGTGTCTTCCCTGCAAGAACATGTTGTTGGACAAAGTGAGATCAATTCACAGTCCATTACAAGGAGATATATGCAAATGTACGCGTCTGTGTGCCTTGACTGTACATATAGATTGAAGTAGTGGATCATAGAAATTGAACCTTCATGTACTTCAAGATGAACGAAAAATGAATTACAAAAATCATTTTCCAGTGAACGAGTCGAATCCTTTATATCATCGTGGGCTGGTGGTTGGTAATCCAGCATAATCCCGTTTATAGAAGTTATGGTTTGACAATTGCTAAAAATTTCCAAGGACAAAGGGGCAGAGTTAGCAAAGAAGGAGCACTCCGTTCCATCAACAGCTACCCATTACATAGCATTCGTTCAGTGAAATCTAGCTTGCCCTCCAGACACCCGCATCATTCAACTATCTCATAAGCCACAAAGATACTTATCTTTTGCTGATTCCTAATTGACTGAAGAAAGGCAGATAAACAAGAAGCAGAAGAAGAGAGAAAAGGAGGAAGTGGCGTGCCTGGTTTCTTGGAGGTGAGGGCGAGATGCTTCCTACGAACGATGGAGTTGAGGAGGGAGGATTTGCCGACGTTGGAACGGCCGACGAGGGCAAACTCCGGCCGCCCGTCCGAGGGGCAATCCTCATGCCTGGTGCTGCTCTTCACAAACTCCGCCTGCAGTACCTGGGATCCCTTCGCGTACGGGCTCAGCACGATGTTGGAGCCCTTCAGGATTCTATAGCTCGAAGCGTCCGCGTCGGCGGAGACCTCGACATCGGGAGGAATGAAGAGCTTCTCCAGCGGAACATGTATTGGCGCTCCACCACCATCACCATCCTCATCATCCTCATCGCAGTTCACGCCTGAGAGCAGTGGAGACGGAATAAGGGATGGTGGCGGCGGAGAGGTGGTAGGAGTGGCAGCGTGGGTCCGGAGAGAGAGGAATGGCCTCGGTGGGATGATGAGACGGAGAGGTTGTCTGGTTATGGGAGTGGAAGAGAAGGGGTGACAGAGGAGGAGGAGGGGAAGATGGTGACGTAGAAGCATCATTCAGTCACTGAACAGAGACGCGGCGACCATCCTTCCTGAAAAGAAAGAGATTGCAGACGGAACTTTCACTCCTACACGAGACGCGTTGAAGAGAAACTGAAGCAGATTAGATGGACAGGGAGGCCGACGACCCCGTTGGACTAGATTTCTCGAGAAAAAGATCTGGTCGAGTGCTGCAAATTTTAAGGCGAACGACTTTGAACCTCCACATTCTCTTATTCGACGGCTTCAACCCTCGAGCGAAAATTTTAAGATATTTTTGTCTTCAAATTCTGTATGTGTGTTAAAATAGTAAAAGTAAAAAATTTATTTTCGGGTGATCATGAGTTCAAACTTCTTCTTAGAGGTGGAGCTGCACACTAGCCAAGTCGGGTTCGACTTAATTTATAAAACTCTAGTTCGAGCTTGGACCTTGAGTCGAGTTCCAGATCAGGTTCGACTTCAACTCTAACTCGAGTTCAACTGTCGAGCTCAACTCAACTATACAGCATAGAGCTCGAGCTTGACAAGTTTACCTCGTTTATGTTAACCTGTTTCGTTTAGCTGGTCAACTGGTTTAACTTGTTTAACTAATTCAACAATGATGAATTGATTTTATGGAATCTAACTGGGCTGAGCTAAGTTTAAATGAGCCAAGTTCTTCGAGCTCGATTTGCTTAACATTTCAAATATGAATTTAAACTCCAGTCCGATCTGTTTATTCAAGCTCGAGTTGGCTCGCCTCTAATTTGAGTCGAGTTTTTTTTTTTTTTTTTGGCGAGTTCAAATTGAGTTGAGTTGGCTTGATTTGGTGTGCAACCCTAATCTTTTAAGTCCTAGTGAAAAAACCAACAATTATTAACTAAAACTAGCATCCTCAAAGCCCCACTTTATGAATGGATGATTGCAGAGGAAAAGAGTTTGTAGAAACCAAATCCGTTGGGTCGGACTATAATGAAAGCAATTTGCAATTAAAAAATGGAAAAGGCAATTATAAATATGGTCACCTATAATACGACTATTCAATTAATTAACGGTGGTTAGTGGAGAAGAAACCTTTTTTTTCATCCCTAAGGTTCGGGGCTGCTTCAGAACTTAAGTGGTCATATGATACACCTTTCAACTCAAATGCTGTGTACGTTATAATTTATAGTCTTGAGAAGTTGCACCTACACTGAGGCGGACCAGCTATGCTACACCCATTGAAACAACTAAGCAAGGAGCGGCTGAAAATGAGGTGAACAAACCCACCATGGTATAACATTTAAGTTTAGTTGGTCGCGTTTCATGGGAACATGTTTGGCTCCTTTAGATGCATAATTTTCAGGCTCGAGCTTTGAATTGCTTGATTATCGACTAATATATAACAAAGTAAGCTGAAACTTCACTTAAGTTAGCTCACAAGGTTGCGAGTATGATTTAGCTTATATATTCTTACGAGCCCAACTTGAGTTTGAAAGAACAGTTAGAGCACTCCAAAATAACAAAAAAGGAAAATAATTGTACATGTCATTTTAAAAAAAAATTATTTAGATTTTATAAAAGTTTTGTAAAATTATATTTCAACCTTCCGGCCCATATTAAAATTTTAAAGTTATAGTTCAACCCTTTTAATTAAAAATTCATGACTCTGCCATTGTATATAGTAACATAACTACAAATTACTTGCAAGCATATAATAACTGACTAACTAACTAACTAACTATATATATATATATAATCAGATGTTGACAACTAATAAAATTAAAACTGTTTCTAAAACTACCTTAATCATTGCTAAAATATTATGACCCATCACTACCATAAACTGTTGCTAAGGCTGACAAATATTTTTAATGACAAAATTAAATTTTTTAGCCAACTGGGAATATAGGCAGCCAACTAATTTCAATTCCCCCGCTCAACATGCTATATAATTGGTTATTGTATGCTTATAAGTGATCTGTAGTTCTGTTACTACATATAAGCTTAACTGAACTCTATAATCCCAAGAGCTAAATAGGACCTGTTCTTCCAAGCTCAGGCTAGGGTCATATGAATTGATGAGCTAAAAGAGAGAAAGAGGGAGAGAGAGAGAAAGAGGGAGAGAGAGAGAGAGAGAGATTGCTCCTTAGCAGCTTGTTTGAAGGAGTTTAGATCAAAATAGAATAAAAGTTTTATTAAAAATTTTCTCTAAATTTAGGTTCATAATTAAGGAGTGAAGTTTTGAAAATAAAAGGCTAAATTGCTGGAGGATTCCATTTGGGGCGCCGTGAAGGATCCAAAACCAACCCAAATCGGCTCTAAGATGCAAAAAGAATGTATACAAGATTGGATTGGAATGCACTGCCCAAAAATGCTATATATGCCTTCCACAATCTTTAAAAAATGAGAGGCCATCATCTACTTTATTATTTACTAAAATTTTGACAAAAACAAAAATCAATCTTTGAAGGGATAACAAAAACATGCTTTGGTTGGCATGAGTAGTATTGTATCCTACATGATGAATTTCTAATAGCTTGTAATTGTTTTATGAATGTAGCCTAAAAGTCTAGGCAAATTCATATAATACTTTTTAAAATATTTTATAAATCTATTATACAAGACTTATGTTACCTTCACAGTCCTTCAACTTGACGCCCCCTCCTTTACAACACATAAAGTTGATATCATAATGATTGGAAACTAGAACTGTTAGCCTAGCCTCCGCCACAAACTTTGCATTAACGCTTTGTTGACGATAACAAATGCGTGCTCAGTTTTAATAATATAGTATGTCTGACTAGCAAATTACATATACAAGCGGCAAATGAAAGAAAAATCAGTCTTGAGCATGATTTTGTTCTACCACCACAAAGTGATCGTACTGTTGTAAAACTTCCCCTCTTTAATGGCGGATTTGAGGGATTTTGAGCTTAAAATACGAGGATCTGAATAAATATGACTAACTCGATGTAAGAAAAACCACAGCAGTTTGTCATATTAAGAATCTTAAGTCCCAACCAAAGCCACATCAACTACATGTTTTTTCGTTCTGTTTGGTTAATGGATAATCTAAGGTGGAAAGCAGCCAAATCTGAGGGCAAGATCGACCCCTACAAATATGTTTTCACACTTATCTGAAGCGTGCATCGCGTGGTCTTTCCTGTCGTAACGAATGGTCAGAGACAAACAGGAATCACACGTATGTGAGAGAGACAGAGAGGTTTGGAATTTGATCAACATTAGAATGGAAGACGATATTTGATCAATGAAAGCCACGTTCTCCAATTCATTTTATAATCGATTGCCATCATCCATTTCTCTGAGAAAGAAGGAATCGATCATCGTCGCAGCTGAGCTCACGTGCAGCTCGTGGGCTTCGTCGCCAACTCCTGCGCCATGGTGGCAACAGTTTGGCATGGCCCTTTTAAAAGAGCTGCCACCTTCCTTCCACAAGACAACAAAGAAGGTTACAACCGCCATTCTTACTACTACCACCACTATCATCCGTACTTGATCTTCAGCCATGGACGACATCGACGAGGAAACAGCTCCTCCTCAAGCCCAAGTTGAAGAGGAATTTCGGCCTTACTACCCCGAGAAGGTCGAAGACGAAGGCGTTCTTACGAAGGAGGGGTTGAAGAAGAAGCTGATCAAAGTAGGTGAAGGATGGGACGCTCCCCTACTCGGAGACGAAGTCACAGGTGCCTAAACCAAATGCTTAGCATGTCCAGTGATTGTTTCTGGTGGTGCTGCCAATGTGTCTTTTCTCCCTATCAAAAATGTTGTGAAAAACAAAGCTGTTGGATTTGCAGTGCATTTTACTGGATCTGTGGTTGGTGGGGAGAAGTTTGCCTCGAGCAAGGACAAAGGGGAACCATTTGTTTTCAATGTCGGAAAATGTAAGTTAATTTTCTAATCGAAACATGGTATAAATGTAAGAAAATTTCGTCTCAAATGAAGCTGAAGATTGTCTTATCTTCAACCTCTTTTAACTGCAGATTCAGGTGCTGAGCTCAGGGGCTGCGATGACGGTATCATCACAATGAGGCTAGGCGAGATAGCGCTCTTCACCGTGCCTCCCAAACTAACGCAGGGGATCCAGGAGACTTTCCCGTCCATTGCTGCTGATGCCACCCTCCAGTTCGAGATTGAATTGATATCTTGGCTGAAAGTTGTTGATGTCTGCGAGGACGGAGGGATAATTAAGAAGATTCTGCACAGAACAGAGGCTATAGAGCGAGCAAAAGAGAAGGATGAAGTGACAGGTGAGACGCGGCCTCTAGTTTCTCTCTCTCTCTGTCTCACACACACGCATTGTAACGTTTCTTTCCTGTGTTGATTGATTGGCAGTTAAATATGAGGTAAAGCTTGACGATGGCACTGTGGTAGCAAAATCACCTGAAGATGGAGTAGAATTTGTCGTTCACGATGGTATCACAGCTAAATGAACAATAAGTTGGCAATACATAATCATGCAGAATAATCATGATTTTTTCCTTTGAGATCTGACGCTCAGAAAACTGTAACTTTGATGTTTCAGGCCAACTGTGTCCTGCAATTGCAAAGGCGGTAGTGACCATGAGGAAGGGGGAGAAGGCCGTTCTTACAGTACAGCCTCAATGTACGTTGCTGCAAACTCTGGTTTACCATATCCAAACACAAAAATCAATTGCTAAAGCAATTTTTCTTAGAACTTGGATTTTTTAACGATAGTAGCTTTAGTTCAGTTAGTTTTGGCAAGGCATTAAATTCGTCTAGAAGTGTCAAGATTTTGAATGTGGAATCTGTTCAGAAGATATTTTGTGAATTGTCTTAGCTCTCAGTGAAGCATTTGATAACCCATGCAACATCTATTGCATGAAATGACTTGAGAACGATTTCGTACTTATGATGCTTGTAGTGAATTATTTTCAAATATGGAGCCTAGCAACTGTTTAGCTTCCTGATCCATGAGGCTTTGAATGCTGAACAAAGGCAAGTAACGTACTGAAGAAATGCTTCTAGGAATGATATGCTTCCTGGATCTTTTGATAATATTACACAAATTACGGTTAGGATTTTGTCAACTTTGTTTGCACTAATGGTTTTCCTTTTAGCTGATTTAACATCATGCCACATTCAATTCTTATGCTGCTTGCAATAATTCACCTCATTTTGATAATCTGATTTGTCGAACGGAGAGAATATAAAGCAGCATTCTTCTTTCATTAAGTCAATAATTGTAATTCACATGTTCTATTCTAGTGTAAATGTTGCAATCGCTGCGCCATCAACTGTCTTACACCCAACAATGTTATTTTGAGATTCAAATGTGTGGAGAGGCTTAAAATACTGGCTTCCGTTCTTTTTCATACTTTTCTTCTTTGCATCTTCTCATCTTCTAATTCCAACACTATCAGTATAGGTTTGGGTAATTTTCAAGGAAATATTGTGCATGACAATTCTGGATACCTGCGTATTCATCTTTTCATTGGTATGAACTTTGGTTCACAGATGGGTTCGGGGAGAAGGGGAGGCCAGCGACAGACGATCAGTTTCCTGCTATTCCTCCTAATGCTGTCCTTACCATTTTCCTGGAGTTGGTTGCATTCAAGCTTCTTGAGTATATTACCGAAGATAAGAAAGTGATCAAGAAAATCACCTGCCCTATGGAGACCTTTGAGAAGCCAAACAGTGGGGCAGTTGCTCATAGTAAGTTGTTTTTTTCAACCAAGTTGAAGTCTGTTTGAATAATTCTTACCACCTTGTTTTCCAGAAGTGGCAAGATATTTTTAGATTTTGCGGTTCCTGCTCTGCAAGATAACTCCTTTTATTGGAACGCAAATGCAGTTAGATATGTTGGCAAGCTTTCAGATGGAACAATCTTTGACAAGAAGGGCCATGATGGGGAAGAACCTCTTGAATTTCTTGTAGATGAAGGTAACTTCTCGTAGTACTTTCTCCACATATCCAGCTATTTCATGAAGTAGAGTCCTAAGGCACGATCTTTTGACTGCAGACCAAGTAATCAGTGGCCTAGATCTAGCTGCTGCAACTATGCGCAAAGGTGAAATTGCTCTGGTTATAATTGGTCCTGAATATGGCTATGCAGACACCCAATATGAGGGAAAACTTGCTGTGGTACCTGCACATTCGACACTTTACTATGAAGTGGAGATGGTAGACTTTACCAAGGTGATTAAATATTTTTAAAGTGGTCACAATGTTAACTCCTATGTTCATCTTGTCATGTTTGTAAGAAAATACAGATGCTAAACTATACAATGCATAAATGCATGATGACAATTTAAATTGGATAAATGAGGATTTCATTCAATAACGCATGAATCGATCTGAAAATAATGCTGGGGATCTCTTGGTATAGTTATAGTAGGGATGTGTTTAACCCCAGTTTGTACTTAAAGGCATTCCTGAGAGAGAACAATTTCTGTTCACATACACTTGAGCTTCACCTCTACTCACCTAATATATATGTGGTTTGAATATATCAGGTAAAGGAGTCATGGGATATGGAACCTGAGGAAAAGATTGAATATGCAGGAAGAAGGAAAGAGGAAGGTAATGCCTATTTTAAGGCTGGAAAATATGAACGAGCTTCATTGAGGTTTGACATGGTAAGTTCTGTTCTCCCCATCAATCTTGATTATTTTTCAGCCTAAGATTTTATGGATCCTAGAGGTTTCGCTCCCTTATGTACCAAATCTTTAAAATTTAAAATAAGCGTCACGACTACATAGCTTTGTGCTTGATGGTGCATGTTTCTATCTTTTCCATAGGCTGTAAAATATGTAGAATTTGAAAGCACCTTCAGTGAAGAACAGAAGAAGATTGGAAAATTTTTTAAAGTCACATGCAGTCTGAATAATGCAGCATGCAAGCTGAAGCTAAAGAAATATAGAGAAGCCGCCAAACTATGCACAAATGTGAGTTGGAAACGTAAATTTGGATACTTTGATGTATTTGATGGTCTTATGAATTATGTTGATGTACCAATTGGCTGCAATTAACACATTATAGTCTTCTGCCATAACATAGTATCGTTTATGATTGCTGCATTGTCTTCACTCAGGTATTAAAACTGGAATCTCAGAATGTGAAAGCTCTGTTCAGGAGGGCACAGGCATACATCGAGACAACAGATTTTGATTTGGCAGAGTTGGATCTAAAGAAGGCATTGGAGATTGATCCTGATAATAGGTAGTTTTGAAGTTTTGTGGTAAACAGTTTTTCTTTCTTCGGACACTGGACTTTTTCACATGAATGTGTGATCATATGGTAATTAGGCTTTTATAGTTCTGGTGCTCTCTCTATGTCCTGGAGGAGAAAAAGGATCATGAAAGTCACAAAGAATAAGCTTTCTTCAACACGTTTCCTTGCTGATATATAGCTGAGACCTATAACTGTTGCCATGTTTGCAGCATACATGATTATCTTCCTGTTTTACAATTATATGTAACTGTGGAACATTCATGAAATATCTGGATCTCTAAATTCCTGTTTAGGGAGTTGAAGTCAGAGTATGCAAGACTGAAGAAGCTGCAGGCCTACTATGACAAGAAGGATAGTAAGCTGTACGCAAGCATGGTCGAAAAGCTGCGGCTTTCAGATGGAAAGGCGAGTGAATTCTTCTGCACATTACTTGTTCAGTTTTTGATTGCTGAATCTAACGGGGCTGATTTTTGTGGCTGCAATTTTCAGGAGGAAAAGAAGCTGGTGGAGGTAAACTGAGACAACCATTTTGTAATAAATCCTACTAGAGTTCCATATTGACGCTTGTGCAGTTCAGATTTCCTCGTCGAATAAGGACCATTGGTTCAATAATAAGGAAGATGGCAGTCTTTACTGAGAGTATATGTTGTGAAATGTTTATTCACGTTTCAGATCAGTATGTTATATGTATGTTTTAACGCCAAGGAGCTTCCAGCACATCGTTTCCATCTTGTGAGTGGTTTGATAACAAGTTTTTCTGGAAATCCACTTAAGCGCAACACTGGGTGACTTGATCTGCATTATTGTAGATGATGAGTTTGACATGGTTCATCGCCTTCGAGGCCACAGATATCTTTTGTATATTTGGACAGAAGGCCATGATTTCACAAGCTTCAAAATGCGAAAAGATTTCGGATCGTCTTATTCGGTTCCTTCTTTGTGCTTGGCATCTGTTTATCAAAGAAAGGGTGGGTGAAAGTAAAAGGAAAATGCAACAATACCCAAAAAAGAAAAAATGAAAAAAAAAGAGAGCGTCAGACCTGTGCACGAGTTAGATTTGCAAGCCGGTGTTAGTTAGACCTCTACCAGGATATGCCGAGGCATTGCGACTCTTGACCTCCTTCAACTTGAAAATCTCTTTTTAAGTCCACTGCCAGCCCATTGAAAGGGTGGCAAAGCTTGGCTACATATCTTTTGCAGTTAAATATAAACAAATTGGTAAAAGACCTATTGGAAAATATCTATAGTTTCATCCGTATAAAAGAGTTTTTGCGAGGTCTTTCTCAACTCCGAAGGGAGTGTTTGATTACCATTGATCTTCTTTGAACTAAGACGTGATTTGAGATTCATGTATTTAAGATCAGACCTTACCCCTCTGAAAACTAAGAGTTTTTGCCAATTAAAAATAAAATGAAGATCTCAAATGTAGATCCTAGGCCTAACTTAAAGATCATTAGTTTGATTAACCATTGATTTTAGTATGGAATTTTGCTGCATCAGTAAAAAGCATGCTATATCAGACCAACGGATCTAAAACGCAAGGTAATCAAATTCATGGATCTTCCTATTTTTTCTTAATACATTCTTTTTTGCATCACGATTACTTTTAGACCAATAGAATGGTCATATCCATGGAGAACCATAAGACTGATTCAATCTTTACTTGGAGAAGCGGTGTCTCATGTCCAAGTACTTCTTTCCAAGTGGTGACCATCATGGGCATACTTCTCGGATGAACATAATTGTTAGTATGAAGTTATGAACCTTACGTCTTTTAGACATTCACGTTTGAAACTGGTTATAGTTAAAATTTAAATAATAATCTAGATTCAATAAGGAGTTTATCGTATGGTTCCTTTTATAAATTTGTATAATCATTCTCTAAGAGCCCTCGTCATACCTCCAAGCCCTCTCTCTCTCTTTCTGTCTCTGAATATACAATTGTTTCTTCTGTATGGAACCTTGGTCAATTAAATTCGATGTAGTTTAAGATCAGGTTGTACATGATTCACTGGCAGCACTATTTATAAGCACAAACGACACGATGATGTGGATGAGATAACACAATAGCTTCTTTCTCTGAACATGGAACTGTTGTTTCTCAATACTAAATTCAGATCCTATTAGATTGGTAAAGTTCAAGATCAGGTTACGAAGACACTTACCATAGCATTACAGGCACAAAAAACTCACTGGGCTACTTAATGATGTGGCTCAGAAAGCAAAATTAGTGGTTTATTATTCTAAATCTTGTATAAAAAAGAAAGCAAAATCTCACAAGCCTGGCATGTTACGGCAAGAATCTCCTCATTTTTGTGTTTACTATTTCTGGTCCTCTCTCTCTCTCTCTGTGCCTCCGTACTACTTTACTGAAATGAGCCAAAGGATTCTAAAAGAAGATAGAAGATTTGAGGTTCAAATGATATAGAATCAGTCTCATCTTTGGGAACTAGTACTTCTTATGGATTATGCTCCCCACTTCCTAGCATCTGGGGATCTTGCTTATGCTTATGTGGTTATGGCAATTATGCTTCTAAAGAAAAAGTGAACCACACACGCTTTTCTTAAACAGTATATGGTTCAGACAAGGCATTGGTGTCCATGAGTTGGTTATTATCCAGCTCCACGTAAGGATGTACACACGAAGAATATGTGCCTTACTGAACGATTTAATCAATTTCTATGTGAATTGATTTAAAATTGAAGTGCATTTTTAAAACTAAACCTTTATCCAACTACCAACAGATCTAACGTTTATATGTAATCAGATTCACATTTTAATTGGATTCAATAGGGGATTGGATAAATTTGACCCATTGACATAAACCAAAAACCTTTTGACGTCCTGACATAAAGCAAGGGAAATTAAAAGGCTCTACTTGAGTTTCCACTTGATTTCTCTTTATGACAACTTGAGCTTCCACTTGAAGTTTTGATCTTCTAGATGTCCACAATAAACGCAGTGCCTTTGCATGATAATTGATAAATATATGTTGCCCTCACATAAGTATCAACCTTAGAAACTCCTTTTAATACTCTTTCGTTGCTTAAAAGGGTAGGTCCCAATGAAAAGGACAGGAAAACAATAGCCAGCAACAAACTGGGAGAACAGCAGCCTGTGCTGCTGTGCTAAATCATAAAGTAACTTCACATCTCTACCACCAGTTAAACTTACCCAATCATTCTTGATTCATGTTGCAGGGCTATAGAAAATGGGTACATCACTAGTGCTAATATGGTGTTGATTCAACATCAAAACTAAGCGGTTAAGATCTTCAGTCATTTTAAAAGTATGATCTGCTTAATTATGTGTTATGCTTATTAATCTCAATAGGACACCTTATCAGAAATTGGTCGGATGCAAGTCCGCAAACACAGAGAGAGAGAGAGGGAAAGAGAGAGAGAGAGAGAGAGAAAGAGAGAGAGAGAGAGAGAGAAAGAGAGAGAGAGAGAGAGATTTGTCTGCAAGCATATATACAAGTATCTGCATGGTGTCAATGTTTCTGTTGTTTTAATCAAGCTCTACAGATATGATTTACATAGTTGATTTGGCAACCCTTGAATCATAGGAAACTTTCATTGAGATCATGTCATTTGGAAAATCAGTAGATGTATAAAGGACTTGAGAGGTCTATTCTTATTAAGTCAACCATGCAGATGTAATGAGAACAACCTAAAAGATTGGGATATAAGGGGAACTTTTCTGATTTCAACTAACGGCCGGGCACTATATTTGACATCCCTCAGGGGGAGGGATACCTTTTTTGATCTGAAAGGGTCAGACAGAAAAGGTGATAGGAGATTTGCCTTTTGAACAGTTACCTCTTTGAGCTTCAACGTGTTTACTGTTTCATTACAGATAGCGCAGTTCCTGCCCCCACTCCCCACGTATAACATCATTATGGAGATTGCTGAAAAAGTGACAAGTACAAAGAAAGATGCCCAACAAGCACAAGAAATTAAACAATAAAATTTTGGCACTGTGACAAGTTTGTTGGATGTCTCTTGTTCTGGCCGTGCTCTTTTGCATTTCATGCTCCTATGGTTGGTTTCTCCCTTCTCTTTTCTTCAGTTCATGGGCTCTTCGTAAGCACCCAACACTTGTATCCTTAGGGCACCATGTAGACCACTATGGGTGCATCTAAAAACCACCTTTTTCACATAATGCGCCTTTTCACATTTAAAAATAGATGTCTCTAGAGGCTTATCTTTCAGTTATAATCTTAAAAAGGGCATCACCCATTTTTTATTCTTTATATGTGTACCTTAGTTTTGCTGGGAACCACCAATAGAGGCCTCAAGTCCAATGCTACCAATGATCATTTAAGAATTTCTGAGAACTCTAGAGTTTTTCATTTCTGCAGGAGAAAAGGGTATTCGTGCTATTTCCTTCAACCTGTGACTGAATTTTTAACTGGAACTATTAAGCACTGATAAAGTTAAGGCTTATTTGACAGTTCTCAGCATAAGAAGATCATGGTAAAAAAATTGTAAGTATGAAACTCTTTCTTGGAATACAAGTAATGACAATTCTACTATTTTCAAAAGAGTTCCATGAAGAAGGATCATGTGGTGGGGGTAGAGTATTATTGCGCATGATTTGATGAAGCTATCTTCTTCTTAATTAAGAGAGATTTTATCTCTGTGAATCATGTCCTTGGACAGTGGTGTCTTGTCACGATCTTTTCTATTTCATAAACTAATTGGGAAGGGGAAAAGTTGCTTCATTGGCCAAGTTTTTTACAGTTAGGGACAAGAGCAGGATTTTGTCGGCAGATTTGTTTGGCTTGAGCTCTCTCCAGTGGCCATGGCACCTCCTCTTAGTGCTTCCTCTAAAACTTCTTGATCCTCGAAAAAGTTAAAATAAGGAAAAGCAGAAAAAGGGAATGAAATGTATGGACACCACATACATGAAAGTGCAAACTTCAGTTAGTTGCATGAGTAAAGAATAACCTCGAGAAAAAAATGTATGACCCAGATACATTTTATATATTTTTGTTCGAATTCTTTGTATGTGTTTCGTTTTGGAAAATGGAAGCGCATTCTGGCAGTTGTTTATGAAAGCAAAAGTCATTATTTAATTGATACTTCAAAAGCCTAAGCACATTGCAGAAAGTGAATTATGGCATTGATCAAGTGGCAGAATAGATCATGGTTTCCTTTTGATCTATCTACTAGGTAAGTAGAAGATCGATCATGATTATCTTGTCCTTGTGTAGTTTTGATCTTGAGTTGCAGTTTAAAATTGCAAAAAAGTTTTCGCTTGAAAGATCTTCTGCTGTTAATCTAAAAGTTTGGTGGGGCACTCACAATAGGCTTTAGACTGCTGGCTGGGTGGATTGGTATTAAATCTCACGGTAAAGAAGATTTAGAGTTCAACAACAAGGGTGTACATGATTTGCCTCAAGGCTGATGCACAAAAGCCTTTCCTGATAGGCAATGGGAAAGTGATAAAGAATTTTAGCAGGGAGGGCAAACATTTTTCACGGAATATATCTGAAAATCATGGTGGTTGCCTTCATCATAAAGAAAAAAGTGTTCGATGGTACGATACACTATGATGTCAACTTCTTAGCTACAATATGTAAAGTGGCACTGACATTCGTGCTGGACAACAAGATAGATTCACAGAATCTGTCATATACAAGCTCTGTCCACTCCTAGCAGAACAAACTTGTTCTGTCCAGTATGTGGATAGTTTGGAACATGTCGATAAAAAATGGATTTTATCCAAGGCATGAATTATGAAGGTTACTGTCTGGGATCGCTGAAGTATAAGAAAAGATAATCCTTCAAATAAGCCTGATGTGATGAAACATCGTTTCAGCATAAGTTGGGACATTTAAACGTTAAACGTTTGCCTTTTCATGATAGATGTATTCCGCCGTGATTCACCTCATAATTGCGTGCTGTCACCAAATAAATGGATCCATAGTGTGTCTAAAATGATTAGGCCGACCTTTGTCCGGTACCATGTTCATAAGTTGGAACATACTTTTTTTTTTTTTATACAGGAAACAGACTTTGAGTTAATTGTCCTTAAGTACTGCGACACTGTACTTTCTTTCATAAAGATGCTACTTCGCCTTTGCGAGGATCCTGATGGTGCATAATATTTTGTGATATATCAATTTTGTATTGAATGATTTATGTCACAATGTTTGAAAGCTTACGTCAGGAATGGGACAAACTCATGAAACTTGCTTGCCATGGATTTTGTTTTCATCACTTTGTGGCCATTTCATTTGAGCTTATTTCCTATATGTTAAAAGTTTGTTTGTTGATAGATGAAAATCGTCTTCTCACTAAGGAGCTTTATACAGATATTGACATACTTATCAATGCGGATTCTACTCGATTAGGTTTGCATTTATCTTTCTGAACTACTACACAAATCATGTAACCTGTGGAATCAATCTAGCTAGAACGTAACAATAGATTCATAGAACCATCCCTTGCATTAATTAGAACAGGACATATATCTGTTCTAGATAAAATTTAAATTTCAGGTCTCTATTTCTTTCAGATTACCTAATAAATGTTTAGTTTTAGGCTTTGAGCCATTCGCGGAAACTTTTCTCAGAGAGCAGAGATTGGTAGAACTTTGGTGGTAATTATAAAATAAATCGTGTTTGATTTACAAGTTCGTTCTCAGCAATTCTGTTGGAGAAACAGGGGAAGGTACCAACGTAGATTGATACTAAAGCTTTGATTATTTATAAGATTTTGTGCTTAATCTTCACTTCCCTGCATTTTCTAAGTTGCAGGATGCTCCAGATACGCTAGTCAGCTGGTCATATTTCTCTGCACTTACTGTTCCTGATTAGCTTTCTCTTCTGCTGTAGCAATTCTTTCTCTTCTTTCAAGAATAATTCCAGTTTTTTCAGTAGAAAAAGGAAAATCTGCCAGCATCACGAATTAGATATGATTTTGGTAATCTTGAATTACTATTCTTGGCTATAAGTCAGAACCCAATTGTTCGTTCATCCTCAAATTTATACACTACCAAAGAATTAAAGCATAGAGGGTATTTCAAGTTAATTATGTACTTCCGTGCTATATCTGCAGAAACGGTCAGGTACAGAGTATTCTTCTGAATCTTAAATTTGTGAACTACTACAACATCCTAATCTGCCACATGTTCTGGCAGATAAGGTGTCCAAACGGACCGATGAAGTCCTGCGTCACCAATGCTCATATTAATGATTCTTTTCTCTAGAAGGAGAACTTAGGATACTTAAAATTAAAGTAAGCTAATAATCCTTGTATCCATGCACGCGATAAATCATGTGATTTTGAAGGAATATAAAAGTAAAATGACCTGTAATTTGGATTTGAATCTTTTCGCAGCACTAATGTTCTCAGATTTGCTTGTGCTGGGAATGGGGAAAAGGAGAATCGTCTTATACTACTGTTCAAATATAATATCCCTAGCATCTAACTTAAGTACCTAGACGGTTACAAACTTGCTCTTAATCATTCCAGCCAACTTAAATTCCCTTAGAATAAAATATTGTTACTTTACCAAGAGCTTTACCTCAGTATGACACTCGCATCCCTCTGTTAGGAAAGATGATGAGAATATAGACCTATATAGCAAAATGGGAGACCCTTTTCAATTTAATAATGGCCACTATATTACTGTATGGTTCATGAATTGGAACTCTGCAATCGACTTTTCCTTTTCTGAAGCGATGCGCTTTGTGGGCATGAGAGAAAAGAAAGCCTCTTTGTGTTTCACTCCACTTCCCATGATGCAAAAATGATATTTTGGAGAGCACAAGTCCTTGGTGCCAAATTAATTAATCTCATTAATCATATATTCCTTTTTTCTTTTCCCTTCATCCTGCTTTGTTTATTTCAGACCAGCAGAAAGACCTTGAATTTTTATATACAGTTAGATACTCTCGCATTTAAAAAATATATGATACCATGATGTTCTGAACTATTTGAAGATGGGGATTGCCAGATTATTCTAGTGTTAAGTGTAGTGCCTGATTAATAATAAAGAAACTGTCAGTTCAAGCAACAGCCGTCAAACTTTTCACAGAAGACTTGTAAAAGTGCAGGCCCTAACTAAAGCCTAGCTACTTGTGAGCTGTGAGTATTATAATAAAGATAAGAACTCTAGGCACTGAGAATGTGATACACTTGTATGGTGGCATCTCTGGAAGAACAAGATCGATGGAGGAGGAAGAGAAGGCGGGAAACTTCAAAAAGATAAGGTAGCTAATTCATAGTTAAAGCCATTGAAGAATGAACAGGAATTTCTCCGGGAAGCAGACAGCCTGGGAGCAGGACTAAGGATGCAAATAGTCTGGAACAGGCGCTGGTGTTCTGCCATTTCTGGATGTACAGGATTCAATTTTGACTCAACTTCCAATGTATGCAGTTGCCCTGCATTTGAACCATTTGCTTCCTGAAAATTAGGTGGCATTGAAAATCACTGATTCTTATGATTTTGAAGATGCATTACCATATGTGGTATCATGGTGGATGAAGAGCCAGATACCCAATTGCAAGCTAGAAACAAAACTTTGGAAATTCTGCTCATCCTGAGCTTTTTCATGGTGATAATGACTTGGGCAGGGTTTATATATGAAGTGACAGCTTGATGAGCTTGTCTGGTCCTTGGAGGAAAGTTCCTTGTCAACAACAAAAGCAAGATGACAATGTCACCTCATATTAAGGTGGGTGGTAAGATGTCTTGAAATAAGTAAACTCCAATACAACCACCTGTGGTTAGTCTGTTTCACAAATCTAACCCACCGGTCTTGTGTTTGGTGTAATTTATTTGTCTGTCTTTTAGAGGAACAGATCGTGGGAGACTTAATTGCACTAGTTTAGCCTGCCATAGTTAATGGTCCAATCTGAAATAGTGTAGAACTTCAAAGTGAAGGGTCCATTGGAGCCTTACGTTTCTTCAATACAAAATATTAGATTCTATGAATAAGATGTTTTGATCTTTCCGCGATACAAACAGCCATTTGTAATTCTAGTGTTGGTTGATCAATTGTTACTCGGTTATGATTCTTGCTTAAATTTCAAAACTGGATGCCTTATGATGAGAAGAATATGGCTTATCTTAAAGATACCAAGAAACAGTGTCGTTCTCTGTGATCCTGTTTATTAAACAGTGTAACAGTACAAAAGCGCAGCTAGGTATGGCATCTCTCTGAATGGATATAAAACTATTGGCGGTTTGCTTTTAGAACTGGTGATATCTAGCTCTTTAGCTGGTGCTTGATTCTCCTGCTGCCTGACCAAATATATTCGCTTCCTTACATTTAGTCGAGTACTGCTTGAGAGAGAGACACACAGCCAATGCATCGACAAAAGAAAAGGGTGACAAAGGTGTCACCACAGAAATTTAAAAAAAAAAAAGCGAAAGAGAGAGTATGAATGGTATCGTTTCAGGGTTGTTTGGCAACAGTGTAGTTCATGTCCTAAGAATCTGTCATATTCATATAATACATATAATACACACTTAAGTGTTCCATCAATTTGCTTTAATTTTTGACACAGATTCATATAACAATAAGTAGAACGGTTTGTAACTCTTCAATGAATTTACCCTAAAAGTTGAGGTAGATTCATAAAATATTTTTTTAAGGTATTTCATGAATATGTCCAAATCTTTGGGCCATATTAATAAAACAATTACATATTTGTTTGATAAATAGGACAATATATAATTGTTCAATAAATATGAATAAAAAACTAAGGCAGATTCATAAAACAATTAGATTCATAAGACACTATCACCAAATGACCCATTAGTTTTCATGTCTTTAACAATCCAAATTAGTGTCTGGAGTACCTTCTTTCATGGTGGGAGAGAACCCACTCGCACACCACTATGCTGCTGTTAGGGAGAAGGAACTTGCATTAGCATGACATTTTTTTTTGTGCGTACCCTTCTTTGCTCAGTTTTTTTTTTCTTTTCTTTTTTCTTTTTAAAAAAAATCGACAAATCTGACAAGGTTTTGTAGATTCCACATAGTTTTCTTAATGATTTTTTTCAGTTCAATTTAAGAAATAAAATCATGCATTTCCTGACCCATCAAGTTGTGATGCATTACGAATCATTTATTTTTGTTGCTTTTGACCATCCTTGTCGCACAAGCAAATGATGTGATTTAATACTTAAAATTTGTTTAATAAACAATATAAATCACATATATGAAATTATGTTGGCTATCTAGCCAATTGATGGGATAGTTACTTGGTCGAGAATACAAAGGCATATAAAACATTGAGCTCTCTCTCTCTCTCTCTCTCTCTCTCTCTCTCTCTCTCTCTCTCTCTCTCTCTCTCTCTCTCTCTCTCTCTCTCTCTATATATATATATATATATATATATATATATATATATATATATATATATATATATATATATATATATATATATATATATATATACACACAAAGAAAGAATGTTTAGGAAAAATGCAAACTAAATAAATACGCAAACTAATTACATTGATTATGAGTGGCTAATTAGTTTCATTATACGGTATTACGTGTAGAGTCAATTTTCAATAAAAATGATGACAATTGTAATTTGACTCTATGGTGGTCTATAAACTCTTAATTAAGTTAATCAATCATAATCAGTTGACATTGTTTTTATATTTACTTCATGTATATATATTCTATTAACTAAGGAATGTAACCTAGCTGGTCAGGTTGGTGGACCTGCAAGAGTTTGATTGTCAATAGAATTCTTGTGGATACTAGTCCAAATGCAGCTCTAAACAGGGGAGCAAGCAGGAAGGATGGAAAGCTTTGGTCTCTTTTTTAGACGATAGTTATTCACAAACCAACCATACAGGGGCGAAGTCAGGATTTTTTTTAGGGTCGGGCCAAGATGATTTGTGGGCCGGGTCAGGGTCGGGCCAAGAGGAGCGATGAGAATCGACCGGTTGGGCCAAACTAAAAAAATTTGATTTTTTCAATGTAAAAAAAAAAAAAAATCCTAGGCTCACCTGGGCGGCCTCCCCCTCCCTTCGCCCATGCAACCATACGATTATAGTAAGATTGGTTATATATTTACGTGGTAAAAACTAAAAACCTGACATCTAGATAAGATTTTAGGCAAGTAATAGATATACTTGATCTCGCCACAAAATAAAATCGACCAGAACAATTTGAAAATATTTGTGGCTGTGGATGTAAATATAGTATTACATAAATACATTTAAAATTTTAGATTTACACTCATTAAGATGCTCAAAACTTATCATACATAAATTATTCAATGTTTAAGTATTTGTCTTGTTCATAACATAAATTCCTTTTCATACATACATTGGGAAAGGGAATTTTTGTGATGAAAAGAAGGCAAGATACATGACTAGAAAAGGGAAGGGTCAACGTCATGGCCTGCCACACTCGTGCGCTGGAAAGTGGCAAGAAAAAGGCATTTGACTCCTTCGGACCCTTAAGGCATTTGACTCTCTCCCCACCCTCCAACATTATTCAAGCAGCCATAAATACATAAGTTAGAACACAAAAGTTTACGTGATTTGAAAGGACCAAGCGCCTTTCTACATCTACGGCCGCAGTAGAGCTTCATAAATTCAAAAGACATTGTTTTTGTTCAGAGGTGTTTGACAGCATTGGTTTGGAGATAATTTGAGATTATGGAGAAACAAAGGTGGGGCTAGAATTTTTTTAATAAAGTGGAGGAGGGGGATGAGAGACAAATTAAAGTTTTTAAATTTTGACTAAAGTCAAAATATCATTTTTTAAAATTTTTATATAAAACAAGTAAAATTTTTTAAAATTTAAATGTAAATTTTCAAACAAAATTTTTTTTGAGGTTAGGCGATGGCCCATGCAATGCAGGCCTTACCTTGGCTTCGTCCTATAAAAAAACATGAGTCCACCAATTTAAGATAAAACTTGATTTCTGTCTGACTTTAAATCTAGGTTTTGACTACCAAGTGAGGAACTCAAATAATCTTTTTTAAGTTCATGTCACTTAGATTCATAATTTTTTTTTCCTTTAAATGAAAACAAAAACTACAAAAGAGTGTAATATTCATAAATATAAATTACCAACATATACCCTTATAACAAACAGGGAAGACAGGAGGTGAGTCGGAGTTCATGTAACTTGAACTTGACTTGTTTATAATTCTAGTTTCTCAAGGTCCAGCTATTAAACAACTTGAGCCTGAGTGGAGCTTACATGATGAACTTGACTTGTTTATAATTCTAGTTTTAACTCAAGCTCGAGCTTGACTTGTTCATTAAACAACTTGAGCTTGAGTCGAGCTTACATGGGTGACGGCGAGTTTGAGTCGAAGCTTGACATTCCTATACTACCTGATCCAGCTCCCGTTCATGGAATCCTCTTGGTTAGTTTAGTTCAGATCGTATGGAACCCTACTCACGGAGAAACGGCAAAAGCCCACCTCGATTTCCTGCCGCTGTTCTTGCCCTTAAAGGTTGAACGGCCGCCATGGACAAAAAGCAGCACCGACAGTCTTTACAAAAGAAAGAGAGTAAAAGAGACCAGCGTCTTTTCGTTTTCGTTAATGTGATGGGCAATGGAGACCAGTCATGTTCTCCCATCCGTGTGAGAGAGAGTTTCTCTGACAAGGAAGCGTTTCTGCAATAAGAGAGCTAAGAGTTGTTGAAAATCATGAGTTAATATGGCATGGATCTCTGTAACCTATTAAGGAGAAATAAGTTAATCGAAGATGGTCGGCGTTCTCTCTGTAAATTCAGACAAAGACTTTGCTTGCTTTCTCCATCCCCAAATGGTAATCAGAACGCAGCGGAGAGCAGGGAGACGACATTCCTATAAACTGCTGCAGAACCAAAAAAGGTTGAACAAGTCTGCCTCGCCTCCTCGTTACTGGGACACCGCGTTCCTTGGCAGCCGTTGCTTTCAATGGCTGACACCACGAGATAAATGAACCAGAAAGATACGTTCAAAGTTATATACTCTTTACTGTTTTCTACGCAGTTACTGTCCCCCTCTTCTTCTTCCTCTCCTTTGTTTGGTAAAAACCTGAGGTGTCGTTGTTAGGGGGGATTTACAACGCTTACAGTTGCAGCAATTTAGAGTCAAAGTGAAGACGCGGATCAAGAAATCTAAGCAACGCGGAGAACAAGAAGGCCGTAAATTACTTACCCAAATCTGGTGTACCAACAAGGTGGAAAACACGTTCTATGTGACTTTAAATGATCTAACTACCCAAATGAGGAAATCTTAAATGAGAGAAAGAGAAAGAATAACAAAAAGAAACAACATGCATCTAAACATGGGACTTAAGCTATCCTGAGAACATATGGTTTAGACTATGTATACTTTATTTTACCTGTTTTTAGGGGTGTAATATAGTTGGTTGGTTTGGTAGACTGACAAAATTTCGGTTTTAACAAGGTAAATAGTGGATATATGTAACATTTTAATTGATAGGTATACCGATCTCCACCCAAGTCTCGAAACAACTTATAATCTTAAAGAAAGACAAGAGAAATGAGAAAAAAAACCGTAGGCTTCTTCAAAGTATCTACTGGGCCCAATTTCACCTTGACAATTAGCCATACATAAAGAATATGTCCAGCAACTTGCTAAGTATAAGTCTATTCGGTTCCCATACAGCATCCCGTTCTTGATTGACCACATGAGCCACCACAAATCGAGCGGCCCATTGTTTAGCCCTTCTAACTTGTGAAGGCATTATTGGCATGAAGTCAGAAACAGTGGATGGTTTTCTCACATCAACTGATAAGAGTCAGCAAACCATTTTTAGTGAAAAATCTCGCACCAGTATCGATGCAAACCAGAACAAATGGGTGGAAGTTGAAGCCTGATTTTTAGACATTATTATGCAGACCGCTGTTCAATAGAATTGACCACGCCAAAGTTTCTCAGTGTGGCTTGCAATTGAGAAGCAACCTTCTAACTCATGCGTCCACGAAGAAAACAAATGAAATGAAACTATTCTTGCTGCGTTTCTTGAATACAGAAGCCCCCCATAAGTGAGAAGTGATTGCCCTTCAAAACTGGTTGAGGTGAAATAATGGGGAGTCAGGGTTAAGGGACACTAGTTATAAAATTTTTATTTTTTAACTGACACCAATATATAGATAAAAAAATTACCATGAAGAATCAATATAAAAATAAGTATTTTTTGTGGATGTATATGACCCAAGCCAGCTGAGCAGCTGCTTGGCCAGAGCGAGATTTAATATTGGCTTGGCCAAGTACATTGATTGAGTACTCGCTAAATTCAGACCAGGTACTCCAATACAGCAAGCAATGTGCAGCTTATAAACAGTGCTGTAAAAGTCAGAAACTGAATTTAAATCAAATAAGAAAAAACTATTGTTCTGTTTCGAATGATTAAATTTTGACAACATAGATTCCAGGGGCTGCTCTGTTTCTTACTTGAATGTACTAACAATGGTACACTCACAGGCCTAAAACGACCAGTATGCGGCAGCTCTCTGTCAGTCTCATGAAGTGTGTGACCTGCTCTCAGCCACAGCTCCCCACTTCTCTGCACGGCCGTCTGCTGTAGATTTCGCCGGAAAATATGTAACTCCGGCTACCGGGTCTTTCCGCCCACCGGCCGACATGAACTACAGTAAAATTCTTTCAAGATCATGAGATCATAACATGGGGAACAGTAATTTTGACTGGCCACGCATGCAAAATCCCTTCCCCAGCATCGCTTCTGTCCTTGCCCGTGAAACACGGCCAGAAACGCAGAGAGGGAGAGAAAGAGGGGGCTGTAGGCCGTGGAACAAATACCATTTTGAGCGTACATTCCTGCCTTTGCCGACGTCGACAGCCAACACCTTTTTATAACAAAAAGGGGAAAGAAGAATAATCCCCACAAGAAGCAGCAGCGATCAGGCTTCGGCTATGGCCGCGATGTCCCCGTAGCCGTTCTTTTCTCACCCCGCTCTTCACCACCATTTTATTATTACAGGAACGCATTCATTTGATATTCATGGGGCTCCACCAACAGCCACCGGGGAAGAAAAAGGAACTCGGAAAACCCAAAAGTTTCCTCCTAATTATTGGTGGTATTTTTTTGAGATTGTGCATCGATGATAGAGGGAGAGGGACAGAGTTTTCTAAAACCAGAGGCTGCATAGAATGTAAGCAATTGAACACCGTTTTGCATGAAAGAAAAACTCGACCAAGAACGTTGTATAAGCATATGTGCAAACGTAGAGCAGTATGTAGATGAATCATATTATTCAATTACTCAACTACCAAGTTTCGATTTTGAATCCCTTTGTTCGATTTTGGTAAAAAAAAATTCGAGTTCAATCACTAACTGAATCTGGATGCGGATTTCATATGTCTCGGATGAGGTAAACTCCAACTAAATATTGGATCTTCTATTAATGAAATGTGAATATGGTTTGAAACACGAAGCCGTAATACGAATCCCAATCCAAATCTGGTTATATTTAATTCATTTAAATCAAGTTCCACCCGAATCCGAGATGTTTATAGGGGAGCAACTAGACCTAGAAGGCTAGACCGACCCCAGAGAGAGAGTGGGAGAGAGAGAGATTGGAAGGTTGGTCATTTTTGGCTATATAAACGAATGAACTCTTTTGCTGCAGGCAAGATTAGGAGAGTTCTCTCTTTCTCTCTTGCTCTGCTCTCTCGGATTTCTGGCTGGCTCACATGTTACAGATGTGTTGGGATTCCGAGCCCCTTGGGTTTGCAACGAATAACCAGTTCCAGGAAGTGGATAAGTCTGCGCGAAATCCATTCGAAGAATGCGGAGGCTTCTTCCTATAGGTCCTCCACCTCCGCTTCTTGAGGAGGCAATCCAGTTATAGATAAGAAAGGAAGAAGTTGCGATTCATCCTCTCTTCACCCCTGTTCTCCTTCTTCTTCTCGTACTTGAATAATCTGTACTCTCCCCTTGTGTTTTCATTCCATGATCCGAGAGCAAAGTGGTTGATTTGATTTCTGCCACTGCGTTTTTTTTCTCTGTATTTTCTCTTCTTCCCTGCTTTGCCTTTTGCTGTGCATGCGCAATGGATTGCCTGAGAGAGCAGCAAGGCAAGCGGCTGCACGACGGGTTTTTCGAGAAGAGGAGCAAGAGCAGAAGCAGGTTCGTGTGGGTTCCGGGGCCTTTGATCGTCGGAGCAGGGCCGTCAGGACTGGCGACGGCCGCTTGCTTGAAGGAGAGAGGCGTGCCGAGCCTCATCCTCGAAAGGGCTCATTGCATAGCGTCTCTCTGGCAATTGAAGACGTATGATCGCCTCCGGCTGCACCTCCCCAAGAACTTCTGCGAGCTCCCGCTCTTTCCTTTCCCGCCGGAGTTCCCCACTTACCCCACCAAGGAGCAGTTCATCCGTTACCTGGAGTCCTACGCGAAGCACTTCGGCCTCCGGCCGGTGTTCAACGAAACGGTGGTCAGCGCCGAGTACGACCGCAGCTTCGGGTTCTGGAGGGTCAAGGGAGTTAGCTGCGAAGAGGGTGGCTGCTGCAAGCCGCAGGAGACGGAGTACGTTTGCCGGTGGCTGGTAGTCGCCACCGGGGAGAATGCGGAGGCCGTGATTCCTGACATCCCCGGCGCCGCTGATTTTTCTGGCCCCCTCGTCCACACGAGCTGTTATAAGAGCGGTGCTGCTTTTCGCCGGAAAAGAGTGTTGGTCGTTGGCTGTGGAAATTCCGGCATGGAGGTCTGTCTCGACCTCTGCAACCACAATGCGTATCCTTCATTAGTTGTTCGTAAGGCGGTACGTGAAGTCTTCCAAATATCTTTTCTCCCCTCCCCAACTCCTCTGTTTTCTTCATCAATCCCATTTGTGGATTATCCAGTCAACGACAATTCTGCCTCCCCTCTTCACAATTCGCTTTCCATTACTCCTGTACTCGTATATATATATATATATATATATATATATATAGAGAGAGAGAGAGAGAGAGATGGCTGATTATACACTACAGTTGGAAAATCGAACAGGCTTTGATGTACGTGTGTCCTAAAAACATAGTAACATGTCATTGAACTTCATAGGGGAAGGGCGTCTAGAATCTCAGACTTCCAATATAGGGTACAAGAATTTTCAATAAGCAAAAAAGGGTACCTAAAAATTTTACATGAAAATATAAAAGATGTGCTGGATACCCAATTCACAAGTGCTAACATATCCAGAAAGAACTTAATTGTCTTTGTCACTATGAGACATTAAAATCTAATCACACTTATTCTCCATTTTGTGCCATATAATATAGAGAATGATATCTATGGACTTAAAGGACTTTTTAACAACTTTTTTCAGTACTGAAAGCTCTACCTGTGAGCATCTCCATGATTCTATTATTTGTTTATTTGTTACTTATCTTTACATGGTTTAAATAATGTGTATGTAGGTGCATGTATTGCCAAGAGAAATGCTTGGAACGTCTACGTTCGGGCTATCGATGTTCTTGCTCAAGTGGTTTTCGGTGAAGGTGGTGGACAAGTTCCTTCTGCTGATGACTTGGTTGATCATGGGCAGCACAGATACACTGGGTCTTGGTCGACCCCAAATGGGCCCTCTCGAGCTCAAGAACAAAAGTGGCAAGACCCCCGTCCTCGACGTCGGCGCTTTCGCCAAGATCAAATCAGGCGACATCAAGGTCAATAAAATTTGAACAAACACTTCTTTTCTTGGGCCTGTTTGAATCTGACAAGCAGTTCTCGAAGAGAATTTCTTTCTAGCGACGAAAAGAAATCGTGAAAGAGAAAAAATCTCTTCCGTCCCGAACAGGTCTGTGGTGGAAAAAGTGGCTGGTTCTGGAAGAATTTCTTTTGTTGGGAGAGTCTTTCTCTGAACAGTACTAGGAAAATTTCTTCTTTCTTTTCCAACAGTACCATTTTTGTTATAGTTTATCCTATGATCTCTCCCCCTGCAGTAACTTACTTTGAGTTGCCAATTGAATTCGGGTATGTGCTTGATTGCAACTTGCAGGTGCGGCCGGAGATAAAGCGGCTGACGGCGAACGGAGCGGAGTTCGTTGACGGCAAAACAGAAGAGCTGGACGCCATAATCCTCGCCACGGGTTACCGGAGCAACGTCCCCTCTTGGCTAAAGGTGACGACCAATTTCAAAATTCTGTGTTCTTTTCCTTGAAATTGGAGACCTACGCTACTCGAATTTACACTACCATCCAATCGAAAACCCATGATGTTGCAGGTTAGCTGAGTAAATCAAACATTGAAAGTTCATTAGAGATCCCTTAGTAAATACACCTTATTATCATTTACAGCCACTCTTCTTACAACCATCAATTCTTGTTCGAAAAGTTTCTCTGCCGTCGGTATATATGAATGAAACCAACGAAGCCTTAAAACAAAAGGACTTAACTTCCGATTCTTTTCATGTCTGTAACTGTAACTGTAAGTGATTGGGAATACCACTGAGATTACAGTTTTGTTTCTGTGTTGGAACAGGAGGGGGATATGTTCTCAGAGAAGGATGGGCTGCCAAGGAGGCCGTTTCCGGAGGGGTGGAAGGGAGAGAATGGGCTCTACGCCGTGGGGTTCACAAAGAGAGGGATACTCGGCGCTTGTATGGATGCCAGGAGGATCGCACAAGAGATCGATTACAGTTGGAAAGCCGAGTCTAAACCAATCTTTCTGGCGACCGCCACTCCAACATCACTACCATATTAAAAAAACTAAAAATTTTCTCAGAGAGAGAGAGAGAAGAGAGAGAGATTGTGTGTCTAATCGGCTGGACTGATTACTTGCTTCCAACTAGTTTTAACTGAGTTGAAGGTAACCCATTACCACAGAGACAGAGAGAGAGAAAGAGAGAGAGAGGGAGAGACAGATTAACCATCTGAGCCATGTTGGTGCTTGTGTGTGGATGAAGATGATGAGAGATGTACCGATCGAACAAGAAGCTCTTCGGATGCAGGTTGTGTGTGTGTTTGGTTATATATATTATGTAACTTGATTCTCTAACCTTGTCACATGTGATGATGATCAATAGGAAAAGTTTATCGGGAGATTATATACAACATTCCCCAAAAAAATTTTACTTGGTGTTCATCTTTGAGTTCCACACTTCAAAATCTACTTCCATCTTCTGGAAGGGCAAATCCTGTCTCCAGAGTTAGAAACTATTCCCCTTTTAAATAAAAATATAAAAACATGGTTCTGCTCATTTACGACCTGTGCTTGATTCACAGCTAGCCTTCTTTCTATTATTTTCTTATTATTTTAAGGCCAAGAGGCGCACTTCGGCAGTAAAGTCCCAATCCCAACAAGGTGAATGAAACTCTTAAGATTGTATTACTCAACCGAGTAAAATCAGGAACTTTTTCTTCCAATCACCATGCAATAATGCGTGCATGGATCCCACCAAGTGTTGTGGGCAATATAGTTCAAATTTTAGATTGGTAGGAGAATGTCAATGGATCGGATTTGAATCAGGTGGCCATTTTCAAATTTCAGATTTGTCAACTTTTCATGCATTTGGATTCGAAAACTAGTGAACAAAAACATATACCATATATGCCATACATGAATCCAAATCAGATTGTATATAGTTTTTTCAATGCAAATTTAGTTTTTTAATGGAATGCTAATCCTTATAACAAAATTTGTTGAAGTACTTCGATCACATATACAATTCAACCCAATCCAAATAACCATAACAAAATTTTCATAAGTCCAAATCCAAATAGTGTCAAACTTCTAGCTCGATTCAAGTTAGGACATCCCAATCTTAGCAGCCGCAAAGCATCGACAGCCTTGCTAGCTAGACAAGATTGTGACTCGCGTTTGTTACTTTTATTCGTATGTATATATATATGTGTGTGTATGCATATGCAAGCAAGCACTAGCAAGCAGCCCCACATGCATGTACATATATGTAAAGTATGAAAGTAGCATGGGAAGGAGCTACTAGGGTATGGGTTAGGCCCACTCCATGAAAGCTTAGTCGAGCTTTATCCTCAAATTTTCCATTTGAAGTGCATGTGAAGGATGGGGAAGAGGAGAAAGTTGGTACCATCCTTGGGCTCTATGTGGCGCAAACAAGCACGTAGTTGACGGCTTCGCCGACCGCCTACACCCTTTGCCCCTTTCTCTTTTGTGTTTTTGCTTTACTTCGAACTGCAGCCAGCCAGGACCATTGCAATTTGCATGTCCATCTCATATGAGCTCTTTACGAACAGCTTTTGAGCGGTTGAGATCAGTGGTGGAGCCAGAAATTTCTAACTAAGGGGCTCTGTCAGTTTAAATTTCAAACTTTAAGGAGCACTCATATATTAAAAAACTAAAAATTTGTGAAGTTTATATACTTAAGTAGAGTGATTTTGTGGGCTAGTGTGGGCAATTATAATGTAGCTCCGCCTCTCGTTGAGATTCATTTTTTCCACCGCTACTTATACCAACTAGGTTAGCACCTTCCCCTCCAATCGCAGCATAAAATGTGCGTGTGGGTCCCACCAAGTATTAAGAAAATTTGCTGAATTTTAAGTGTTTTTAAAAGAAAGAAATGCACTCAAATTACATGGTTCCAGGATTTAGATCCCACATATATTTTTGAGGCCTTAATTTTGTGACACGAAGAGGATTAGAGAAAGGTGTATGTATCTCCCTTCATCCGTAAGTGAAGAGGAAGAGTTGATTTTTCTCGAAATGTGGTACATACCAATCCACAACCATGAACTGCATTTTTGGCTGTGCTAATGTGATGACTTATATAACCATGACTTATAAAATCAAGCAAATTATAGGCCGATTATCGAGCATAAGCTAAAACAATATCCTCTTGAACCCCTCACAATGTTACCAGACAGAATTTACCAAAGGAATTGTCTTGAAAATCGTCAGATGAACAAAAACCAAATGTGTTCGAACAAACCATTCTCCATACTAAAAAAATGATACTGGACAAGAATATTCAACCACATTTTGGTGTGCATAAGGGGCAGGCACACTTTGGTCCATTCTTCATTATGGGCTTAAAGAAGCATAAAGGCTGTGTTACATACATTCACTGTCTGCCCAATATTGTTGCCCAAAACTTGGCAAGTACGTACATTCACTGTCTGCCATAGACTTGGCATTGAAGACACATACTGTCTCCCCAATGTTTCCCAAGACTTGGCAATGCACAGACTCTCTGTCTCCCCAGTGTTGCCCAAAACTTGGAACCATAGTCAGTGCCAACAATGGAATATATCTACTGCATTTAGACAACATGTATCAGCTTCCTGTGGGCACATATTTGAAACCATTCAACAGCATATGAGCATTTTCATATATAAGCTGCGATATCACCAGTGGCAGAGCCAAAAAAAATTGGCTGGAGGTGCACTCATTTAGAAATACTCATATATGGAGGGGCACTTATATATATATATATATATATATATATATATAAATAAGTAAATAGTTTGAGATGCCTTCATAAAAATCAAGAAATTTTAAGGAACTGCCCACACCAGACTACATATTATATAGTCTTTGCCACTGATATTACGGAATCTCAGCATTCATGCTACACAATGTAAATTGCCAATTATCTACTTGGTCTAATATGCCAAGAAAAGACTGAAGTGAATTTGATGCCCAAACTTAGGTAATTGATCAAATCACTAGGATCACATTAAGATTCAATACTGTAACTTTAAGATGGCTCTGCTCCATCATCAATTCCAACCATCGCTTTTTCATCTAAGGAAACTCCCCTCTGATTTAGCTGACCTTTCATCTCTTATTCCCCAGGGCGAGGTGACATGTGGGGGCCGAGATCCACTTATTCAAAAGGCCCTCTCTTTCCCCTACCTCGAAGGTCTTAGACTACTGCATCGAGGCTTGGATGGGCAGCGGACCCCGTTTAATACAGCAGCTTACCCTTATACTTCTTCTACTTCCTTCTGCATAAAAAAAAATAGCAATTATGAGACAATGAAGACTATATCTAGAAACATTATATTCCTTATTAAGGGAAAGAAGGAAAGAGAGTTCTTAAAATATATGCACTAAATAGACACCACTACTTAATTATGAGTTGTTTGATTGACTTCATTAATAATTAATAAATTAGTAAACGAGAAGATCATTTATTTTAGAAGAGACAGAATTGAAAAAATGTTATGACGTTAATATGCGTCATCTTCAAGAAACCATATTATTTAGTATGAGCACTACAAAATATAGCATTTTGTTTGCCCTAATTTTATCAATCTCGTAAAATTATTATTATTATATATATATATATATATATAGTTGACTTGGGAGGGAGACCCAGCTTGTTGGGTGCTCCAAATCCGACGTTTTTTAATCTACTTATAAAATGCGGCTTCCATGCGTTATGATGATGAGTATTATTCTTCCTCTCACTTTTCTTTTTCTTCTGTCATTCAATTTTCATCCAAACCTTGTTTTTCACACTTCCAGACTTCCACCTTTTTGGAATCATCAGTGTGCTGAAGAATGATCTATCATTTTATAATAATGGTACCTCCGCCATTTTTCAATATATATATATCCAAATAGCCACAAAGTTTGGGTTTAATATGCGCTTATTACTGCCTTTTTTTTTTGTCTGCACTATTAAATTAAAAAGTAAATCCTCATTTTTAGAGGGACTGCCTTGTGGACACAATTTCTAATATGAGTCTTACCAGTCACCTTTTTTAATGTAAACTTCACTTTGCTTTTTCTGTCTTTTTTTAGCCCTTTGTTTTGAGGGGCATAACATAGCTGATTAGTCGGATCAATAGGTAAAAGACAAGTAAGATGTTTGATGCTCGTGATTGTTACTCTTATTGACTGGAAAAGGAGGGATTGTGATATTTAAGTTAAAAGGTGTACCATACCATACCTAGGTCTTGACTTTAGAGGTAAAAGAAATGGAAGACTATTTAGCCTTCTTCAAGTAGTAGTAGGTTGTTAACCTTTTGTTCATGTTCACCCGAAGTTTAAAGAATGAAACTGGCGACCTTTTCTTTGAGAATTGTTAAAACCACTACCTAACTAAAATTTTCAATGTGAGAAAGCATATATAATTTTTTTATGCATCCACAAATGGCATGCTTTAAGGCTTCTTTTTTCTATTGTTAATAGACATGACCTTTCTAAGGAGCATACGTTATGAGATGAAAATAAGACTGGTTTAGAACTAGTCTTCCTCCTTGCCCTCTCCTCTTAAAGTATGTTTGCTTTCATGTTAATGTAGTTGAGTTGTGGACATATGTGCCAAGTTTCTCAACTAAAAATGGTTCATATCAAAATGCCTTTTTTGTTAAACGAAGGACTCTTCACTAATAGGGGCTTTGAAATCTGAAAAAATACATAACATGAAATTACCAAAGTACCCATCTAGTCAAAGAGGGGTAACATTTGTGAAATAGCAAAACACCAGGTCCTCAAAATGAAAATTTTCTTATTGAAAACCACATGTCAATGAAAAAGGACTCGTGAGGGTCGATCCTGGTTCGGCACTTCATGTATTAGTTGGCATTCGCATCCTAAAAATTAATCGCATATTTATGGTCAAAAGTTCTGGTAGAACACTGTTTTAGGCATACTCCTGCGTGCACGCCATGTGCATTAAATTTCTCAATACATAATGGGCATTTGATCTGTGGAACAAAACATCATTTCTACATAACACAATAACATTCGATCGACATTCTATAAATTTTGCAGAACAGTGAAGAAACTCATTTTTCTCTCTGTTCTACCCAAGTATGGTAAAACTCATCTAATCAAATGCTGTAACAGAGATATTATGTTTGTATTTCATGAATCTGTTTTAAAGATTAAGATAGATTTTTGTCCGTGTGAATCTATCCTATTTTCTCGGATAAATTCCTAAGGCACTAACTTACGTATTCATGTTACCAAACACCCCCTATAAAAGCTTTAGGTTAAACTCATAATAGCCTTTGATGGAGTTGATCTCGACAAAAGCACACACACACATGCACATGCAAACGCTTGATGTGGACGGATGCAGAAGATCCTTCAGTCACTTACCACACCAGGAGGCAGCCACCGGTGCCAATAAGGGCCAGTAAGCTGCTAGTCAACTCCGGCCAGTGGGCCAGAAGCCGGGGATGTAGGCTAGGGGATCTGTTACCGAACATGTTCATTGTAACATTCGACGACTATCAAAAGGACAGGAGTATTAGCTTCTCACCCTTTCTATTCGCTTTAACTTTTTATCTGAATAGAAAAATGGCTGGCACCCACTTAAGGTGTGTGTATATATTATATATAAACTATTGCTATGATCTTAGCAAATTTAACAGTTTTGATAGGGGAATAGATGCTTATGTTCAAAGTTGAGCATAAGTACACCAGAAAATGATGATAGACTTGTCAGGATGAACCTCATCGTTCCATAAATACACCCTTTTCAGTATCTCTGGTCGAGAGAAGGGGAAATATTTATGTTATCAATGAAATATGGCTTACCAGTACCGAAAAGTGTGCAAGTAAGCACCATAACAGTTAAATTAATTCAATATATGTAGTAATCATCTCCAATCAAGTCAGATCCTTCTTCAACAAATATATACATCAAACTACCATAACTGTGCCTATATTCTTCTTTAATGAACGCTCAAAGAAAACACTTAAAGAATGGCAAAAAAGTTAAGATTATCAAAGTTGGTAGAAATCGGAATCACTTTACGGACATTTTTGCGCATCATATATAGGATTTTGAGCAAATAAAACTAGTTTGTTTCTTACAAAGAGAAAACAAAGCCGTGCTTTTTGTTTGCCTGAAGGCAGCCTCAATTCTCAGAGTGGCCCACAAATGATGAAGAAGCTGCCTTCTTCCCCTTTACGTCGCGTCTGCCAAGGATAAAGAAAGCCGCAGCAGAAGCAGCAGCAGCACATCACTCACAAGCAGCAGCAGCAGCTGCAGCAACACCAAGATCAGAATCTCTCTTTCTTTCTTATACTGATTGGGTTGGGAGTGGAGGCTGCTGTCACAATCTCTGTTGACGGGTGGGGAGCGCCACATAGTGCTGCAACTTGGGAGTATTGTCTCTTTCTTCAATCATTTCATTAATGCTCCACTCACATCGCCATTAACCTGCAGAAGCCATTGTCCCTCTCCCTACCACCTTGGAATCTGTTCTATACCTTACGAAGTCAAAGACGTCTTCGCTTTTCTTCCCTTCCATACTTATATTTAATCACTGTCTGTCAATTCTGTGAGCCTGCACGCCTCAAAAGCTCAGGGAGGGATCCTCAGGCTTGAGGCAGGTCAAGGTTCGCGCCCAAGATTCCCCAATTATTGGCTTGGCATCTTCAATAGTCGAGCATCCATTGGAAAAGAAAGGAAGAAACCATAAGTTATTGAACCAAGAATGCTTGTTTGAATGCTATTTTGTTGGGCATAAGATGGGCATCAAACACTTGTGGAGTCAGAAATTTTGGTTGGAGGGATACTAATTCAATAACTTTAATATTTTTATGAGCACTTATGTATATAAACAATCATGTATCAAAGCATTAATACAAAAATAATTAAACTACATACATCAGCCACCATGTGGCTCCGCCACAAAATCAAAGGGTTTTGTGCCAAATATAATGTTAGCCAGCCCGAAGATGAAAGGGTGTTTCCCAAGAAGAATATTGTGTTTCTGGAATACATGTTTATGTAAAACCACATTGTTTTTGTTTCATAAAATAGATATGATCATGTCTAACGCTCCATCCATTAAGAGTGTGTTTCCCAAGAATAACATTGTGTTTTCGAACACATATTCGTGTAAAATATGTTTAGAAGAAGAACATATTTTTCTTAAGTTACATGTTCTAAGAACACAAGGTTCTTTTTTCCAAATGCCATCTATGGCTGTCGTTGCACTCTTATGAGTACATTGGCACTGTGAGCCCTATTATTTGATAGGATTCCATTGTTAAAGCAAACTCACCCAAGGGGCGACCGGAGCTCAATTGGACAGCCCTGTGACAACTTGCTTTAATCAATATAATGCATAATGTTGAATGACTCAATATTAAAGCCAAAATAACTTTTGCTAAAAGGAATATTTCATCTTTCTGCTCGAAAGAGAGTTGAAACTCATACCAAACCTCTCGTCTCCCTAAGCTACAATGTCTGTTTTGGTGTTTCGAGTGCTGCCCCGACGACGCTTCAACGTCGGTTGCCTCTCTTTTACAGCATAAAAGAGTTGATGCTCCAATTTTTTTTTTTTTAAAAAAAAAGGAAAAAAACCTGGCTACCTAGCAGCTCTTGCCCTTACGGTTGCACCAATCCCTTAGAGACTAATACCATAATCATTTAATAATGTCTTCCAAACATTCAACTGGACTACTGTTTGATGGATGAAAGAGCATACCTTAATTAGTTTTCAGTATATTCAATACCCTCTCCACCAATAGCAATCGAATAATGTGCAGATGGGTCTCATCATCAAGTACACTGTGGCCCCTCAACTATATAGTGTTTTAAAAGGAGAAGAAAAGTACTGGATACTCTAGTCAATTACTAGATCCTCATTAACTCCCGTGCTTTACTAGTTTTCCACCATGACTTTCATAAGCTATAGGGAAAGTGATGCATTCAAGGTTCAAAAACAAGCTGTCATTGTTCCTCCCAATTGGCAGAGCTAAATGTGCGCCTGGGTGGGTAGTTGCCCACACATATTCATGTAATTCAATTCATTTACATTTTGGCTCTTCAACATAATTTAGTTTGTTGCGTATTGGTGAGCACCAAATCTAAGAATATTTCTTTTATTGTTGTCTCTCAGCCACAAATTTTTAACTCCACCACAGGTAGGGCTCGGTGATCTACGCTCAACACGATTATAAAAGACATAACATAATCAAATTTTCAGTTGACGTCCTTTTCTTCCATAGTGATAATCACTGAACATGAGGCAATGGCTTGAGTGAAGGCCAAAGCCTCTCGCCACCTGCCATCCTCTTAGGGTTTAAGGTTGTTTCTAATGTCTTGGGATGATGCTTTGTTATGCTTCAACTTACATATCATGCCTCTGAGACCATCATGCCTCTGAGACCATAGTTAAGTTATATATTCAAAATAATATAGGAAGAGGTTGAATCATGAAATTAATTATGTATAGATTTAGGAATTAAAGATTCATATTGCAATGATGGTTTGTTTCGGGTAAGAAACTAGCCTTGGGTGGGAACTGGAGTCACAAATTTAACCTAAAAAGAAGGTCGTTGATAGTTAATTGTTTATGGAATGTTCCAAACCACTTACAGTTATTTAACAAGTCAATAACCACTATTTCCCAATCAAAATAAGGAAATTTAGGGTCAACTATGCACATATGCTCTGTTTGCTTTCTTTTTATAAAGGGTCTAATTTGAGTATGAAGACTAAATTCTCTTGATCTTCTTCGGCATGTGGAATGTAACATATCAAAAGTTTAATTTTGTATCTAAGATTATCATGAATTTTGATGGACTTATAAAGGGGATTCTTAAGTGATTGGTTATCCTAGTTCTTAATTTTTTTGGGTCGAAACTGAAGCAATTAAGGGAGGGTTGGGATCCATTAGACCATGGACTTGAGCCCGGTGTGGGAGTGGGTGGGGTCATTATATGTGACAATGAAAAGATGTACAGTCCTTTTCTTTGAATATGTATCTATGTGCCATGTAAGGTCTCGCTATCCAAACACTAAAGTTCTTGGTCTATTATGATGGTGTGATAAAATGAAGGATCTTTCGATTCTTACCACACCTTTTAATTAATTAGTGTGATATAAACATTGATGGAAAGGAAAACTAGGTCAATCATCAGATCGTACTCTCATCCAACCATTTTCGATGTAGATAGCGAGCGGGTGGGCACCGAAAGCACATGATGAAGGCTTATAATGAGGACCATGACAGAGATGGATGGATTAGATTAAAGATCACTTTCAAAAAGTGATTTGGCTCTATATGCATGATGTGTTCATTCTTCTCTTTTCCACTTTAATTCATGTGATGCAAAGTCACAGTTCATCCTTTACTATGTATTTCTCCAAAAAAATTGTGGTCCTCAAACATACTTTTCTAAAAGGATGTGAATTTCCTTTTTTCCACTACGCAATGGACTATGAATTTTATACCTAGTCATATAGTGGTGAATATATATATATATATATATATATATATATATATAGTGTATCTCGCTTTTGAGAGTCACTCAGCCATCTAATCATTGCCATCTGATTCATTGTGATGGAGATAAAGAAAAAAACAATGAGAAAAAGGTGGTAGACATTTTCGTCATCTAGTATTAGTTCAGATTTTTTTCACCATACTTTTTTTGTTATCTATCTATGTACTTCAGATGAAGGACCATGTTTACATGGTTGGGTGACTATAGATAGATAAAGTCGTCATTCACTCACTCAACTTCACTGTATAATTGATCATTGATATGTTATTCTTCTTCTAAATGCAATGATATATCATTGGTGATGCCAAACCATTTCATAAGCATATTAATACCTTGTCATGTTAGCTGAAATTGGACAGAGAATATCACATCTCTCCATGACAGCTTGATAGACTATATCTTGTGTGGTTATGTTCATCCTTATAGTGAATCTTTTGATATATAGGTAATACCTATTTTATAAAATTTAAAGTTTCATATATTTGATGACAATGACACAACAAGTTTCCTATTTCAGCATAATTTTACATGATAATCGAAACTCGAAACCTGCTATTTCGATCTTTCTCTTGCTTTTCCAGAGTCAAGGTTTGATAAAGTTGATGTAAATGGAAAGCACACAGTCCCCTCTATGAGGATTTGAGGCCACAAGAATTGATAGTTAAATGGACAAAGGAAGTAACTATATATTCCATGGCTGCTGCCTTCTTATTTGGTGTGAATATGTGGGCAAAATTTCGTTTTTCTGGCGTAGAAATTTGATAGAGATGCTACAACATCTAAGCGTCGCCATCAACCTGAAAATGGAAAAGATGATGTCCTTTCAACTAATACTGAGGGAAAACATGATTGAAAACACAATGACAGACGTGACTATATGCCTATATGTATTATGCAGTTAGCATATTTAAACCATATGTGCATAAGGGCCCTGGTCCTCCTAAAAATAAATGAAAAAACTTTATGTAAATTTTAAAAAATTTCACTTGTTTTATATAAAAATTAAAAAAAAATGATATTTTGGCTCATATCTAAATTTAAAAACTTTAATTCAACCCCCATAAAAAATTTCTAGTTCTGCCCCCTATATGTGTGTACACATGATTGTGATGGGCATGTTTTTTTTTAATCAGGAAGGAGTCTGGAATTGAATTTTGGAGAATCTATTTGTATATGGAATCCAAATCCTATAAATTTCAGCCCTTCAACACACACACTCTCTCTCTCTCTCCTTATCCGTCAAGTGTTCATCACCAAATCTATTTGTATATGGAATCCAAATCCTATAAATTTCAGCCCTTCAGACACACACACTCTCTCTCTCTCCTTATCCGTCAAGTGTTCATCACCAAATATGAATTTTAAAGCGTATGGATTTTGCAGAATGTGTGTTTTTGCTTCTTTAATGCTAAAAGATCCGACCCTCATAAAAATTGTACATTTCATGCATAAATTGCATAATCAGAATCATCGGCTGGCACGCCTACCAAAAGCCAGCAAAAAAGTTTAGTCCTTTTTTCTTCTTCCTTGTTAGTAACAGGCAGAGTTGAGTCGAATAAACATTGTGAATCAATAATTCAGAACTTGCGATCTGGTTCAAACAATAATTTACAGTTACAAGTTAGTTAGATGTTTTAATCATATTTAAGAGTATGATGTTATTAATTTTTGTCAAATTAGGTATGTGAATCTAACTTCATCTTGTCTCAAGGAGGTTGGCGCAACATGGAAGGTTTGATAGACAGTCAGTTTTCATTTTGAATCGCAATGCCTATACCTTAGGAAGATGAGGAGTTGAGAGCTTCGGCTTTCAAAAGAGTGATAGGTCTCCCTTGCTCACCCAGTATCTAACCCCATCCTAATTTTCATACCAAAATAAGTTAAACCTTTGAGACCTACCGTAGTAATAGTTCTACACATGGATTAAGGTTACTAAATTAAACTTAATTAAACCACTTAACATTGGTTAGCGGCCATTGTTGGTAGAAACATACTACTAAAATGTCTCTGCTTGCTATTGATTTCCTCATGACTTGTTTTACCGACGCCAATAAAATGAGAATTTATAGCAAAATTTGAGAAATCGGATAGTCGGAGAGGTACATGCAGATTTTATTATTAGTACGTCAATCGGATAGCGTATGATCCAACTTGGAGTTGGTTCCGATTTGGACATACAAAATAAATTAGACTCAAATCGGATTGCTCAAACTTAGTTTTTTTTTTATCGGATGCAGATTATAGCAAATTTGAATTGAATTACCATTCAGGCTTTTTCTTTTTTTTTTCCCTCAAATCAACTACCCGAATTCAAATTCTAATACAATAGCAGATAGGATGGAATCATTGACACCCCTATCAAGGCCAACTTAGTTTTCTTTTGGATTTACCAACCAAAGGTGTGAAGCAGGGGCAGATCCAAGAATTTTTAGTTGCATGGATCGAACTATTATTTCAAACTTTTAATGAGGACAGAAATAGAATTTTTAAATATTTTACATATGTTGAACAAATTTTTTTAAAAAAATTTACATGTAAATGTTTGAAATTTTTAAAAATTTGAGAGGGGCAAGAAAAAGCTGCCCGCCCCCTTGCCTCCATCCCTAGTTTCAAACATAGTCATAAATATTGTTTTACCATTTTTTTTTGTGACATAATATGGTGAGTTTGAAAAAAACCACAAAAAAAATGATAAAGTTTTTAAACTTAAAAAATCATAAGAATTGTGAAAAAATGAAATATATGAGAAACTAATAGAATAACATTAAAAAATAAATAGATAATTAACGAATAAAAATTAGAAAATAAAAAAAAAAACAGTTTGGCATTACAAAAATGTGAAAAAATGCTTAAAAATGAAAAAAAAAAAAACACGTTTTGGCATTTTTTTGGCTATTCGACTGACTTATTTCAACGTGTTTTCTTCCAAAAAAATATGTATATTTTTTGCGACTACAGTGTCAAAGTTGCCTGACCATGTTAGAGCTTGAGCTATCTTGAACAACTACAAAAACACAAACATAATTGACGGGGCCTGGTCTTGAATACTTGATCAAACCGACTACACTTCACCAACACCGATGCAGAAGAAAATGATGTGTGATAAACTTGGCCTAATTAGTGTAACTTCTCGAATTTAATTTTTCATGGTGCTCGAGCTCCCCTGGTCTGAATCTTACCTCATAATTTTTCCATCCTCCTCTCAAAAACTTCTCCTACTCACGATTTAATATCATCTCTTCCATCTCGGCAGCAAGCTTAGATAAAGAAACCGAAAATGGAAGAGAAAGGGAAGACTGGACTTAGAATCGTTTCAGTTTTCTCCAAGGGAACGGATCGGGACAAAGGCAGGGAGACGAAAGTTGGAAACAACCGCCAAATATGGCACGTAATGGCCATCCTTGCCATTATCTTACCTCCATTGCCGCCGATATTCCATCTCCCTCTCTCTCTCTCTCTTTGTGTAGCGTTACTGAATCAACCTAAAGAGAGAAGCAGTTAATGCGCGGCCACCATTAGGGCATAAAGAAGGAAGCCGATGCTCTGCTTCATTCTTCCTCCTTCATCACACTCTGAATTCGTGCTCGTTGGCGCTCCAAAAAAGGCCACCAAAATCAGGATTAGATTTAGCTTTTAATGTGGCTTGTCCTTCTTGATCCCCCCGCTATAAAGACCTGCAGCAAGCAGTTGCAGAGAACATGCCTGCTCTCCCTTCCCTCTGCTGCTTCTTCCTGAGCGCCACCCAACAGTCATGGATCCTTCCACCTTCCTTCCTTCTTTACAAGCCTTCTGTGTGGTACTATTGATCTCCATTCTGAACTTCTCCCACTGCGTTGCTGCGTCTGAAACTCAGATCTTCCATTCGAGCTTCGACGTCGTTGAGTTTGGTGCTGTTGGTGACGGGAGGACCATTGATACCACGGTAAGCACCTTACAGTAAACGTAGTTACCGTGTCTCCGTGTGTGTGTCTGAAAGATTTTATGGATGCCAACATCTTTAACTATGCTACAAAGAGCAGAATATCTTGAGATAATGAAATGGAGAATAATCAGATACATGCTGTGGTATATATCTTGTTAATATTGTGGCAAACTGTGATTAATTATCACGAAATACTCACATCTGTTGGATTGCTGAGGCTGACAATAATGCAGGATTTCTTCAAGAGATTCTTCTATGGAGCTTGTGGATAAATATATTATATCCAAGTGAATGATATACAGGTGGGAAACCTCTGAGGATTTACAAATTAACATCACAATTCCTTTTTTCATATCAATGCTGACGTATCTAAGAAAGGATCACGTATAACTTTTAGGTTTTTAGACATGTAGGCTGATTCACCAATGAATTAGATTTACCGAATACATCTGAAAAAATGTTGAAAAGTATGTAGATGTCTCTGAATGCATATTGGTATATGGTAGAATCAAGAACATGCAACATCAACTTACATACAGGATGTTGATTGATTCATGGGTGTCTGGACATCTTGACAACGTCCACGCAGATGGATTGGCAGAAAATCTCTTATAAGAAAACGTAGAACTTGATTCGAGATGTAGACGTGGATATTGTTCTTGGTTACTGAGAAAGAAAAATATGGACCAGAGAGAAAATATGTTAGTTTTTCTAACCACTAACTAGCTATAGAAACTCACAAAATTTATCATTTTTCGCTTTTTAAAAAAATCACTAGTGTGTGTGTGTGTGTGTGTGTGTGTGTGTGTGTGTGTGTGTGTGTGTGTGTGTGTGTGTGTGTGTGAGAGAGAGAGAGAGAGAGAGAGAGAGAGAGAGAGAGAGAGAGAGAGAGAGAGAGAGAGAGGGAGAGGGAGAGTTTTGAAAATATAAATGAAAGAGGAAAGGAAATGGGATACATGGCAGTCTAGCACGTAGAGAGAAAACAGGAAGTAGTGCGGTTCTGGTAACCAGAGCATAACTGCTGAAAACATTTACGATCATTCGGGAAATTTATTTACGCTCCCCCAAATTCATTAATCGAACGTTACTGACCTTTCGTTATATCAAAATCTGAACACGATGAAATGGGAAGTGACCAAAACTAGTAATGAAGATCTGGTAAATGATTTGTGTTACTTGTTGGTCCATTTTGTTCGTAATTAAAGAAACGGATGTCATTTCCTTAATCATCATATGCCGGGAGAAAAAGAGAGAAATTATCTGAAACTTCTTTTAAATATCCGATTTGGGTATAGTACAGCTATTAATATCTAATGCAAAATACTAGGAGGCTGTCAGAGGATATGACTCATATGAGCTAGAAGGTCAGAAACTTGAACAAGTTTATAGATTCTGAACCATTGGTATTTTTTAGATGTCAAAAAATTAATGTTTTATCAACAATTATTTGGATGAATGATTCCTGGCAGGCGTTTCTAAAAGCATGGGAAGTAGCATGCCGGACAGCAGGCCCGGTGAAACTGGTCATCCCTTACAGAAGAACCTTCTTGCTTGGTCCAGTCTACTTCAATGGCAACTGCCGCGCTCATTCCATTCACGTCCAAGTAAAAAAAGATCTCTGTCCCTCTCTCATAAAACCTGTTTTGAATGTTTCCTCTTCGTCTTCCTCACACTGTTCTTCAAATACTCTAAGTTCTTCCATTTTGGTGCAATTGCAGATACTGGGGAACATAGTCGCACCTGCTTCTCCTTCCAGTTGGGCGGGCCAGAGCACATCACACTGGCTTTCTTTCTACCAAGTGCAAAACTTAGTGATCGACGGCACGGGCACGATCGACGGCCGGGGCTCTGCTTGGTGGGATTGTAAACGCCGTTCAGATCAGGTATTCATGTTTGACTCAAAGTCCTAAACATAGAACGAACCACATAATACATTTGTAGGGTTCATGAAATATATAAACGTAAAATTATTTCTTAAAAGATAATTATAACAATTGACTTTCAAAGAATAATGTTAGACATCATATTTTGTGCATTATTAATCAAGTTTGTCAAAACTCAATAATTAGTCCACATAGTATATTTCATGAACTTATATATATTGTTCAACTGTATAGCAATTAAATTCGCACACCTGATTTCTTGTGTTCTCATTTGATTTACTGATTTTTCTTCTCGATTCTTGCAGAGTTGTAGCTTGGCACCATCGGTAGGTGGAGTTCTGCAAAAGGGTACTAGTATCATAATAAAAGAAACTCGAGCTAAATGATCCGAGTTCAAGCTGGGTTGCTATCACATGAAATTAACCACACCTTCTCAAGACTGAAAGTAGTAAAAAGTTGAAGTCTGAGCTTCCTAAGCCAGGCTGAACGTTGAATTCGTTTCCCTTAATATAGAACATATAGCAAATCTTAGTTAGAGAACTTACATGAGATAGACTAATTGGTTGGCTGTTTTATGGACAGGCTCTTGAAATCATTAACTGCCGGCGTGTTAAATTGAGTGGTATTACCTCTCTCAACAGCCAAGGTGTGCATGTGAAGATAGTGTTCAGCCAGTATGTTACTGTCTCCAACATCAAGATAATAGCACCAGAAGAGAGCCCAAACACAGACGGTATCAATATGGGTGCCTCTCAGTATGTAGATATCCATGATTGCAACATTCAGACAGGTATATCAAGATTAGTCGCTGGTTCATGTTTGTCTTCTTCTATTTTTCTTTTTCTCGTTAAGAATTTGGAGCTAAGCCGGTCTTAGTTGCCAGACTATGCCCAAGAGGCTCGCCTTGATGGATTCTAGGTTGAACTCCCCCAAAGAGTTGAATAGAGATGTTATGATCCAAAACCATGTACATTAATCTTGCTTTAAATATAACAAGAGACGGATTGGGTGGTTCACTTAAACATTGTTGTTATCCTATATATATGGGGTGGTGTCTCATAAATCTATCCTAAAGATTAAAGTAGATTCGTAGAACAATAATTTTAGTATCTGATAAACTTGCCCAATCTTTAGAGCAAATTCATGGACACGTACAAGGTGTTCTTGCTTCCAAACAACTGCTATAAGGTCGTTTCATGTAACTGTTTCTTAAATATGCTCTAGAGATCATGGACATCTAGTTTTAGTGTTCCATGAATTTGCATCAATTTTTTGTACTCATAACAAGAGTGTTCTATCTGCCAAACAACTCCTATGAGAAACGTTTGTGAGTCACTAACTTCCAACCAAACAAGAAAGTTGTGCTTAGGAGAAAATAGGCGCATTAAGTGATGTTTGCTGGCCTTTTGCAGGGGACGACTGCATTGCCATGTTGGGTGGTTCAAAATTCATCAACATATCCAGAATCTCCTGCGGACCAGGTCACGGAGTCAGGTTTGTAACTAAGCTTGACCATTGATCCATTTCATTCCGACCTCATATCCACTAAAAGCTGATAGATACTTTTAAGTTATTTCGGCCGTAACATTGTAAGACCAAAATGTGATCGTTGCTAGTTATTCCTGCCACTCATCTTGGTCATTTGACCTCAATGAAAGCCGAGTACAGCATAAGTATAGTCTGCTGGATGGAACTTTATGCTTCAATACTCCTCTTATAGGAACAGTATCATGACACAAGTTGTGCTTTCTTATGCTCCTCTTAGCAGATCTACTACCAACTGCAAATTGGTAGGTCTACACATAATAAAATCCGTGAAAGTTTTCTTCCATTCTTAGAGACTAGATCCATCAAAGATTGTGAGCTTCTAAACTATCTACTTTTCTATCTGAATCATGAGCAGCATCGGAAGCCTCGGCAGATATTCGGACATGGACATTGTAGAACATGTTTATGTCACTGATGTCAATTTCTATGGCACTACTAACGGTGCTCGGATCAAAACATGGCAGGTTGGTTCTAAAACTTCCTTATGGTGAGGCACCAAAGAGAAGGAGATCAAGAGTTCAATGTTGCAGATGCATTTGCTCTCATAGTCTCCTAATTTTGCCTGTATATGTACAAAAATGATCTGCAGCAATTGAGAAGGCCAGCTTACATTTATCACCTCACTATTTGACTTGCAGGGAGGCAATGGATTGGTGACAGACGTAGTGTTCAAGAACCTTTTCTTTTGGAGAGCCCAAAATCCAATCATTATCGACCAATTCTATTGTCCTAACCAGAAAAGCTGCCCAATTTATGTAAGTAATTATATCGCATGCAATTAACTCCAATGAATGATTCTGCATTCGAAAATCATATATTTCTTAAGTTTGATAAAGCTTATGATCATGTTATTGTGTACATGTACCGGTTTGTTACATTATTAATCCACCTTTGGCACAAAGAATCAAGGCTCAGATCATCAGACATATTAATTGATCAATTGATCTTACTCTGTTGTCAGAGAGAAGCTGTGAAAATACAAGGCGTGAGCTTCATCAGGGCGGTCGGGACGACGACGAGCGATGTGGCTATCAACCTGAAGTGCAGCGACACCGTTCCTTGCACAGACATTGTGCTAAAGTACGTGAACTTGCAAGCTGCAGATCCCCATGAGAAGACGAAGGCCTACTGCTCCAACACTCGAGGGTGGTCCAGCAGCATCGTCCTCCCCCGTGTCCCCTGTCTATACAGCCTGTAGCAATGGCGGAAAAGAATTCATGGCGGCCTTCCTCAACCTTCATAGATGTTCAGCCGGTTCCCCGTGTATCTGTTATTAAGATTGCTGTCATAAGATGCTCAGGAGAAAGGAGATGCAGATTTCGACTTGCTATTTAAAGTATACTATACGTGTTTCTGTATTCTCTTTAAATCATTTGATTAAATGAGCAGATGGTCCATGTACTGTAGTGAAAGAAATCTAGTTGACATCGCAGCTCTCCCTCTGTCTTCAAAACTAGGAGACAGCATTGAAATTACATAAATTCGACAGCTCTAAAAAGCAGAACTTAAATCCACTTGTTGACCAATTTTCCGGAATTTTGATGATTTCAGAATATCTCGATTTTCAATGAATTATCATATAAATCCAACACTTGCTTTTTTAACCCTCATTTCTAAACGCATTTATTAAATGTGTTTATATTTATTTCCTTAGAATTACATTGCTTAGAAATAAAGCAAAGAAGCGTATTTCGTATAAATTTGATAGAATAAAAAGCAAACATGTATATTTCAAATTAAAATAAATTTATTATAAATGTCATTAAGTTATAAGAAAAGGGTAAGATGCTAAATTTAACTTAAGAGACATGAAGAGAATTTTTGAAATTGACAAAAGTAAAAATTGAAATTTTGAAAAATAGAGGGACATCATTGACATTTCATAATTGACAACAGTATTTTGGTCCAAGTTAAATATTATGGTCTAAACACTAATGAAGGTAATTTAATGTTAAACTTGATTAAGTACCAAATATAATATATATATATATATATATATATATATATATATATATATATATATATATATATATATATATATAAGGGAAACTTTCGTAGTTTTAAACGAACGGTCCAGCCTATGAGCGTGCAGGTTATATCATCGAACTTGTTTCGTGATGCTGAATCTAAATGTACCAACCAGCTCAGCGTCGCCCACCGGTGCTCGGATAGGCTGGTTGACTGGCTCGAGCCAGTTGTGACGGGGCTGAGCCAACCAGGGCTGACCAACCATACTAAGCCAGTTGACCATGGTAAGCCGGCCATGGTCATGCCATGACCAAGCCCAGGCTAGGCCGACGGCAAGCTATGGCAGTTAGGCCCAGGCTCGATGAACCTAGTCTAATCCTCAACTCTTAGTTTAAGAATATAGTTTTGTGATACAGTTTAAGAGATCACCCATGACTCGAGTTTTGCGAGTTCTAAGCGAACCGGTTGGTCTTGTTCAATTTTGTCTTTCCATGCTATTCGATTTGTTTATTCAATGCTTAAATCATATAGATTGCTCGAAATGCGTGCAGCATGCTTAACATCATTGTCATTCATGTATGATGATAAAAAGATCGTGCACTGATTATTAATAATAAGATGAATTGAAAGCTCGATGGAGTGGCACAGTTCTAAGGGTGGCGAGCGACAGTTCGTAGTTGTAATTGTATCAAGACGATGGTTGGTTTTTTTGTTGTGTACAGAATACATTTCTGGGTAACGATCCTACTCAGACATGGGAAGGTTTATGAGACTCTCGGCCCAATGCAAAGCTACGGCTCATGGGGGTCCAGGTTGGATGGGACCAGGCACGATATATGCCTTTAAGTTTCTCCATTTCTTTCATAATTTAATAGCTGAGAACAACTTGGGTCGATCAGTCGGGAAACTGACTGCAGCAGTATTTAAAAGAAGTGGAAATTAAATAAAAAAAATGACCATGAAAAGAATGTATCACCCGTGATTGTGCCACACGGGTTAATATTCAGTAGTGACTTAATAAAGTAATGAACACATTGATAGTTCTGCTTACATATTTTATATCTATGGTGTGAATATCTTCCTGTTATAATGTTGTGACATATGATAGTTCTGGTGTGAATATCTTCCTGTTATAATGTTGTGACATATTGTTGTCGATGAGTGAACTACATCTTCACAACACACCTCCTAGGTGGGCCTAGTGAGTTTGAGGAATCATACTCATGCACTGATTTTGATGCACCACAATAGTGACCAAGGAAGATCTTGGTAGAATTTATGCGACTGTTATTTTGACTTTTGTACATATTTGTATGTTTTACGGCTCTATAACTAGTTCAGAACGGTTGGCGAGACTTTCATTATGTAAATTATAAAGTTGATCTAGATTGACATGGATTTTTGTACATGTGTTTGGTTGTTAACCACACTATCAATAAGTATGAACTTCGTCTTTAAACTGATTAGAACCATTAATTGCCTAGGACAGGTCACATCATGTGCTAACATATGCAGGCAAATTATCTGTGCACATTTTAGAACAGATCGGACCTACACCAACTAAGTAGTTATGTAACTGTGAATGCTGCGCTTCCAAAAAAAGGGGGGAGCTTGCAGAAGATGATCCTGTCCTAATGGCTACATAAAATCTAAACCCAAGACAATGTCATCTCAAACAAATGAAACTAAAGCACTAAACCAATTTGAAACAAACCTAAACTCTAACTCTATCTCTAACTAAAGAAAATTAAATAATGAAGGCCGATGATAACATGTCCTAATGGTAAGGATGACATGCCACCTACGTGGATGGCAGGTAGGCTCCAGGTGGATTAGAGATCATGGGCTCATAAACAACTAAATGACATGCAACATTGTAACTAAAATAAAAAAATCAAGATGAATGAATCTAAACTAGTATAAGTGCAACAAAGAAAAGCACCTCTAACTAAATGCTTACGCTACCTAATATTTACTCCTTCTAATATGATATGCTCATGAATGAAAGAAGTCGGCGATGAACTTTCAATTTTTTCGATTTTTCTTCTGTGCATTTCAGATGTGGATAAACTTCCTTATATCTAATTGAATTTTCTTGTCATTTTTTCCAAAACTATTGCATGATGCATGCGGCACTTTGTTAGTAACCCCTACATTACTTTCCACCATTTGTTTCGGATCTAAAGATATCGTGAAGAGGAGAGGTGGTTACTTGTGCAAAGCCCCATGGTGTACGACAAGTATTCTTCCAATCTATTTTTAAGGATAGGTGTCATACATATACGTTTGTGCGATGCAAAGGTGTACAAGCCTGTGTATATAACCAGCTTCGGTTCTGTTACCTTCGCATGAAATTTCCTAGGCAAAAAAAGAATTCTCCGTAGAAGAAACACACAATAGAAAGCTTCCGCAAGCCCCTCCCCCTCTTTATGAAGGGTTAGGATATATAGCTTGACTGACAAAGCAAGGGGAGGATGAACTACGTTACCAAGCTGGGAAAATTGGCTATGGAGATTTCGCGCGGTCAGAGATTCGTAAAACACAAAGGAGTTCAACAGGAAAGTCTTCAATTCTTGGGTTCTGATAAAGAAAGAATAATTGTCAATGACCTAGCTCGACAAAGCACTCTCTTCTATAAACACCACAAAGGAAAGATATCTTAAGCGTGAGTAACCCGACCGATTCTGCATTACATGTGCTCTACAGGCCACGATGCCAAGGTGCACAAGCTTGTACATATAACCAGCTTCGATCAAAGAGTACCACGATGTTGAAGGAATGACATAGAGCGAACGAAGGATAGCTCCAGATCCATCACATTTTTTGTTCTCAAGCAATGGACAGTTGATTTAGAGTTTAGACCTAAGTTTTCGATCTTGTTTTGTGATGTTATTCAGATCCTAGTTTTCATTCCGATTGTAAAAGTCCATAGTATTTAGATCTACATTTTAGTAACTGTTGGCACTAGTGCTGTTGTGTTTTATCACTTAATACAAAGGCATAGTGCTTATGAGAATTGGATTGAATTAAAGATACGTTTCTGTACATACACCTAATCCGACGAGTTACGCGACCTAACTCTCTCTTCCTCACTATGACACCTGGGTGCGGCAGTTTTGGTCTCGCACCCGCGTCGACGCAGTGCGGGTGCGGATTCGGGTGCAGGTGCACCTCCGGTGCACACCCAAATGGGTCAAACAAGAGTCGGGTGCGGCTGACCGCACCCAGCTAAAATCATCTTTTTCCAACTCGCACCCGTCTCGCATTTGACCCGAGTCGGGTGCGGTCAAAGGCGAGAAAGTCTATTTTGGTCCAATTTTTAGGCTTTTTTTTTAGTTTTTAACAAAGTCAATGGTTGTCCCTTCTTCATCCCTCTTCTTCGGCCTTTCCTTTTTCGACCCTCCTTCTTTTTCTTCTTCCCTCTTCTTCGACCTTCATCCCTGTTAGTCCCTTCTTCTTCTTCTTCCCTCTTCTATAAGTCGCATTGGGTGGAGCCGACGAACTCGTCGCTTGCAGCCTACAGGGCAGGATGACGGTATGGTTCTCAAAACTAAAGTATATTTTTTATTGAATTGATGATTGATACTCATATGTCCGATTAGCAAATTGCAATTTCTATTTTGTTATTTAATAATTTTATTGGTTTATTGACAAATTTTTGTCATATATATTATATACATATTATTATAATAAATTAATAATAATAATAAAATACTTTTACCCCACCGTACACTAAAATGTTTTAAGATACGCCGTGCCTGCACCAGCACCTGCACCCCACACTCATTTGAGATAGCTTCCTCACCTTTGACTGCAACTCTTTCATCCATTTGTAATCTTATAATATTGGACCCGAGATCTAAATTGGGGATCTTCCATCGGACCCATTTAAACAACCCAATGACATCTTTACTCTGAGTCCGGAACGGAACCAGAGCCCCTGTTATTCGTATTGTTATTCGTATTGAGGTCTCCGAGGTCGGTGCTGCGTCACTGCCGTCCTCGCCACATCTTGTGGTTGGTTTACGCGAGAAGAAGAAGAAGAAGGGATGGTGAAAATATCGTTCACACGGCTCCATGGCTGCCAGCAGTTCCGGCTGCGCCTCCTCCTCTCAACGCTCTCCAATAACCCCATCATTATCGACGACATCCGGTCCGACGACTCCTCCCCTGGCCTCCGCCCGTACGAGATATCCCTGCTCCGCCTCCTGGAGAAGCTATCCGACGATTGCGTCGTTGAAATCAATGAAACCGGTTCGTCTCCCTCTCTCCTCTTTCTATTTTTCGCCTGAAGGCTTGCTGGGTCTCTTCGTCGGTTTCTGTCCACCCTGTTCTGTTGTTTCTTTGTTCTGTTGTTCTTTTTGTTGATGATGGTGGCACTGGTCTTTCTCGTCTGCAGGCACGAAACTCAAGTACAAGCCGGGGGTTCTTTTGGGAGGGAGGAACCTGACGCATGACTGTGGGCCGAGCCGTTCAATCGGCTATTTCCTGGAGCCATTGATCGTGCTGGGACTCTTTGGCAAGCGAAATCTTTCCATCACTCTTAAAGGTGAAAAATTACTGACAGCAAGCTTCTGTCCTCTTCCTTTTTTGCCGCTTTAGTTTTTGCTTTTCCCTCCGTCTTGTTTTGCTCTCTACATCTTCACGAACGCCTCGAGTAAGATATTGCGAGACAAAAAACCTTGGAAATTCGCCGTGTCGGATTCTTAACTGGTGGTGTCTTCAGAAGAATTGATTGAATGAGTGGTTGTTGTAGCTTTCTGGACTTTTTGAACGTTATGGGACGTTCCTTTGAACCTTGAAGCCTCTTTTGTTGAAAAAAGTTTTGTGTGTAGCGACCTATTCCATTGAACGTCGTTGTGAATTGTTGGCTCAACTGTCTGTTTATTTGCATCTGCTTATGTTCTTGACAGAATAAACATGTCGACATATTGAAAAATTGTTCGCTCAGAAAAACATCTTGTTACTGAACTACAATTTTGCTCCTGTTGTTTTTGGTCATCTTCTTCCCGCTTGTGTGATTTCATTGTTTTGCCTTGTTGGTCTGTTTTGATTTAACCAATTGAGACTATCAGACGCTCTTTTCCTCCTGCATTAGCATCATCTCCAACAATTGGATATATTTTAGTCCTTTAGAAGTATGTTTTCTGCTAGCTCCTCATTAATTGACGTTCCATCCTCAAATTCTCTTTTCAGATTCATCTTAGTCAATCATGTTGTTCAAAGTGCTTTGCTTTAAATGTATGTAATGTAATCTGCCAATCTTTTGAAAGGTTCTTCCTGTCTTCCAGTCAATCGATTGTCTCTTAATCGCTACTGAATGCTTCTTGCACTGTAATCAAGCCGCAAAGTAATACCTTAGTGCGTTGAAAAATCATCGCCACCATATAAAGTTGAATGATAACTACTGTTCCCTTCACGTCTCCCTGTCTATTATGTGGTTTATTAGTTATGACTAAGTATCTGTACCGATATCTCCAAGACTTGATACAGTACTGCAGTTTGTCAAACGGTCATTGGTGCAAGAGAGTATTGCTTCTGGTGTCTATACGTTATAATCCATTGTCACAAATATGGTTTTTGGGCTTTAAATGGCAAGGTTTTGCTCATATATAATATGGAAAAATATGTTTTCTCCGAAAAATCTCAGCAAAAATGTGAAAGTAAGAATGATATAAAAAATGCGAAAAAATGGTTTTTTCTTGCTTTTTAATTTTGGCCTCTTTTTTAAGACGGGTGTCTTTTTTAAAAGAGGTGTATTTTTGCTGGTCTTCCAGCTAACCTGTTTTTGACATATATGGTGGTTTTTTTCGAAAAAACATGTTTTCTGTGACTATGTTATAATCAACCCTTGCGGTAATGACAGATTTGGTTTCTGATCGTTAAACAGTTATGTGTGTAGGAGAGAGCGTTGGAGAGAGAGACTAATTTTCCTTGGTAATTGAAGACAGATCTGTCCTCAATGTAGATTCATATGTTTACCCAGATTCTCTAGCTTGGTGTAAGAAATATTTGGAGTGCACGTGTGAAACATTGTTGATCTTTATGGTTACTTTGATTATTTGGGGTGTGGCTGACTTTTCTCTCATGCTCTGTTCTTGTTCTTATTTTTCAAGACTCTCATAATTTTCCTGCTTCATATGGAATTTTTCAATACTCTCATATTTTATTTGTACCTTTTTACCAAAGGAACAATATATTTTGGATGTTTTGAGGTCCCTTTAGCAGTTTATAGCTATATTTATTTTTTAAGTTTTTATCCGTGTTTCTGTAATCTCATAATTTTTCTAATTATTTCTGTATATTATCGAATTTTTTAGTTCCTGAGATCTTCTGAAGAAAACAATCTCAGATTAGTACTTGGTAGAAACCCCACTAATGTGAACTTAATGAGGTTGAATGGGACCTACCTCCTTATGTCCAAATCATTGTAAACATAGGTAGCCGGCTATATAACTGATCAGTATGTTCTGGGCTTCGTAAACTGATTTTGTGCTAAGGAGAACTCGATATAATTCTCTCTGCAGGAATTACAAATGATAATGTTGATCCCTGTGTTGACACTTTTAGAATGACCACCTTGCATATGCTCAAGCATTTTGGAGTGCCATTAGAAGGATTGGAATTGAAAATTATAAGCCGAGGATCTCCTCCCCTTGGTGGTGGAGAAGTGCATCTACAAGTTCCAATTGTTCATAGCAGTTTATCTGTAAGTATGGTTTTTGTTATGTTTGACATACTGATAGGCGCTTTATCATCCTAGTTAGTTCATGACTTCATTCTAAAAATCAATACAGGCAGTAAATTGGGTTGATGAAGGAATGGTGAAGCGCATTCGAGGAGTAACCTATTCCACAAAAGTATCTCCTCAGATGGAAAATCGTATGGTTAATTCTGCCAGGGGTATTTTCAACCCTATCCTTCCTGATGTGTATATTTTCACGGATCATAAATCAGGCCCACAAGCTGGAAGGTATGTGGTCTACCATCTAAAATATATGCTATGAGAATGTGAAGCTTGCAACTTGACTGAGTTGATTTGATTCATGTTCCTACCAACTTTCTCTTGCATGTTTGTGGTGTTTTGGCTAATTCAAGAATTACCTTTGTTTGTTAGTCACAGCTTGTTCCTACTGAATTTCCTAGTTAGAAGGGAGTTACTCTTGCAGACTTTCTCAAATGAGGAAAACGACTTTCTTTCATGGCTGTCCTGTTGCTATTGGTTGTTATTTTGGCTTTTAGATGGCTTGGTAGGCTTTTTTTTTTTATTGGGATTGGGCGGGGGCGCGGGGCGGGGAACTTTTTTAGTTGATTTATTCAGTCTTCTGCCATTGGCCTTTATTTTTTAGCGTTTAACTGCTTTTGAAGAGATTTATTATGTCCAGTTGGAAGGGTGATACTTTTCTTGCCTTTCTTCCGAATCTTCACTGATGTGTTGCTATAATATATGATTTTTGAGTGAGAAGAGTTAGCTTTGCGTGCTGTACCCCATAAACTTCTCTTTGTAGACTTTTGTCAGTGCATCTTCTCCATAATTTCTTTGCTTTAAAAAAATAAAATGAAAACTCATAATGAGGTCATTGTCAGTTCTCTTATAGTCTTATTTGCTGTTTTCCTCTGGGAGATTGGATTGGGCAATGTTATGCTTTCCTGGATGAGGTGGCCTTTAGGGGGTGTAGTGTTTTTGCCTTCCTCATGCGGTAGAGTCAGATAGCAATAAAGGGCAAAAGATACACTGTTGTAGAAGGGTTACAGTGGAAATTTTTCTACGATAATGTTGGAAGTTGGAACTAAACAGCTTTTCTTTGCAGTAGCTAGTTGGTGATTTTCCAGCAAATATGGTTAAACTGCTGAACCATTTTCTTGACCTTTTGATCCGTGTCTATATCAATGTTATAAAAGGCGTAGCGTATCGCGTATCGGTCGGGCTGACCTATACGCTGTATCGTAACGTATCGTAAACGTAGCGTAGCGTATCGTAAAATTAATTTTTTAATTTTAAAAAATATTTAAAAATCAGAAAAAATAGAGAAAATTTATTAAAAATCTGAAAAAATAAACAAAAAATAAGAAATCAAGAAAAATATGTTCAAATATAAAAAAGATCATCATACATAAGGAACATTCATGTGTGTCAACAACGCATGCAAAAATTAGAAATTAGATATTCAAAATAACATAATAAGCATCCATCACAATTTTAAACTTGACAATTTTATAGAATCTTAAGACTTAGAGTCTTAGGACTTTGAGTTTTAGGACTTATATTACATCACAATTTTATAAGTTCAAAACATATAGTTATCAACTTATCATCTTTCATGATTTAACGATAATATTTTCCAAATCGATGAATCCTTGGTTATTTTTGATGAAAATGTGCAAAATCTCTCCCTCCTACGTCTCTTGGAGTCTTTAAATACAAGAAGAGAGAGAGGGAGGAGTGTTTAAACTTTAAAAAATAAAAAATTTTGTGTTTTAACCCGTATCGTACGATACGGGGGTGTATCGCCCGTATCGTACGATACGGCCCCCGTATCGCACGTATCGTGCGATACGTGTACGATACAGACGCGTATCGTCTTTAAACATCGTATCGTATAGGTTTTCTTGACCTATACGATACGTATCGTACGATACGCGTCCGTATCGTACGATACGATAACATTGGTCTATATTATCTTCACTTGCAAATTATCAATAGAAATGTAGGATGCTTGATGGGTCCCTCTTCTTAATTATTTCCTCTGAACAAGTGAAATTTGTTAGTAAACTGCCTCTTTTAACACATTGTGCTGTTAAATGAATACTTTAGGTTCGATGTATGTATTTCTGAGACTCTCCTATAGGTGGACTTTGTGACCGTGCCCTTTCATATCTAGAGCAAGTCTATAAAGATGTTTCCTATTGCAGGTCTCCAGGCTATGGCATATCAGTAGTTGCTGAGACTACGACTGGATCCCTAATATCAGCTGAAGCATCAGCTTGTTACTCTGGTGGATATGGTGTAGACACCATTGTAGGTGAAGAAGGCAAACATGCTCCAACACCTCCTGAGGACCTGGGAGTTCAAGCTGCATCCCTGCTTCTGGAAGAGATTAAGCAGGGTGGGGTGGTCGATTCAACACACCAGGTCTGTGATGGTCATTAACTCGTATGCTTCATCCTGATAACAATAAGATTGATAGATCTCTTTGTATCCTTTCCAGGGTCTGCTGTTTCTTCTGTGTGCATTATGCCCACAAGATGTTTCGAAGGTCCGGGTTGGGAAGCTCTCGCCTTATGCAGTACAGACATTAAGAAACATAAGAGATTTTCTTGGTGTCAAGTTTGTGATCAAAGCAGACCCCACAACGAATACTGTGGTTTTGAAATGTGTAGGCTGCGGTTTAAAGAACCTCTCAAGGAAGATGTCATGAAGTGCTTGAGGAGCTTTATTTACCGAGTTTAGGTGTTGGATGAGCTACCGTACCCGAGGATTTTATCACGCTTGAGTAACGCAAGCTGTCAAACAAATTTTGTGCCCAATTGTATTAATCTTAGTTTTCCTTAATATTATTTTTTTCAATATGATTGATGGCATTTTCTTTGTGCAAAAGTTGATTTTACTTGGAACTTAGGTAATGATCAATTATTGAGCTTCTGGTTGTCATACTAACAAGCATTCCTCGTCATGCAACTGGATTTCGCTGCCATATCAATCAAGGAGCCGTGGTTGGTGGTGCCTAAATTTGGGAGCCATGTTTAGATACAAGTTAGACAGCTTTTCCCCCCTAAGAAGGTGGATCCCTTGTGGGGCGGTCGGTCCTACTAATGTGAAGACCCTTGGTATTGTCTTTTCGAACGTCGTATACGCACAAATTCAAAGATAAGATTTATGGCCGTGCTTGTTAGCAGGAACTTGGTGTTCCTATACCGTTGGCACGTAAGGAGACTGTGTTCCAGAAGAACATATGTAACCTGTTTCGGGAATGCGTTTCCCTCACCCCCGCAGCTCCATCTCCATGAACGGTGGGGACAAAAACTTGTCTCACTCTGCCTTTGGGCCACAAACGGTTTCGCAACCCCGTCTAGCAAAACAACTGGTGAATGGTTTCTAGAATAAGTGGTTCCACGAAGACAATCCCACCACATCAAAACCTTGATGTTTCGAAGAAGTGGGAGCTGCCTATTCCTTGCCTGCGCAAATGGGTTATGTTTGGCTGTATAGTTAGCGGTGATTGAGGGACAACATAGCAGAACCCGTTTCAAAACCTCGATAAAAAAGGTAACAGGAAGGGAGAGGTTTGACCCATGTAAGCCACGATGGGACAAACTACAGACATTCCATGCAAAACACAAAAGAAATAGTAGTAGAGTTACGGCAGAGAAATCCAACACTCAGCTTAATTTACAAATCTTTACTTGCCACATTGCTTGGTTCAACTAATTTCATACGGAAGTTACAGCAATTTAAGGGCAGAGAACATTGTGAACAGGCGGGATATACATTACTAACAGCAGATACAAAACTATCAGCGGACACTGTGAGGTGGCACAGAGGGCGTATTTCCAAGCGAAACCTCAAAAATGTCAGATGCACCTATTTTCACATAACAAATTCACTAAACAGTTATAATATATAACAATAATGTTATAATAAAGAACCTTGAAAACGGAACTTTTTGTGCAGATGCCATGACGGGGTACCCCTTTAAAAGAAGGATCGGGTGGATCAAAATCACTCCATACAACTTGACGTCATAATTCCATACGTTGGGCAGCGAGTTCCTTGAGAGACCTAACGAGCCTGTGGAACACTTTCAAGCTGTGACCAACCTTTTCCTACAGAGAAATTCCTTGTTAAAAGCTATATACGTGTTCAGAAGGCTGAAAGAACAATATAGATGCTTAAAGAGTCCATTTGTAGACCGTGTACTCATCAAGAATTGCACGCATAAAGGGCATGACTAATACCAAGAAAACTATTACATGATAAGGTTTTTGGTTAAAAATAACAGGTTAGTGTGAAAACCTTTCCTCTAATTTTCAGGTACTTCCTCTATAAATTTCCTACGGCACAGAGACAGCATGAATAAGCAGATTTAATCGCAAAACAAAAATCTGATAAAAGGATCAGGCTGGATTCCCTATAGCAAAGCTGTTGGCTGCTAACAAGTTGGAGCAAAAGTCCCTAAAATGAGTAAATGGACTAGGTGATCCTTGTCAGTTTCAAAACAATAAAATAGGATTAAGCAGATAAATAAAAATTATATCTAAAAGAATAATTAAAGACGTAGGAAAGGGAACTATATATATGCAGCAAAAGCAACAATATACAAAATTATACAACAAAAATTATAAGGAGAGTTAAAATCAATCTCATCCCATATTGGAAAAAAATTGATTCATGCACACATAACGGTATCAGACGGCAAAAGAAAGCCTGGGTTGCACTCTTGTGTGGCTAAGGAAACAACTCTTTGGCAGGTCTCATATACAGACTGCAATATGTCAAATGAGTAAATCGAAGCTCTAATTGGAACAATCACCTGAAAAGGTAATATGGAAGAATACAAAAGAAATGAAACACTAATACAACAAGCATACCTCATTCAATAATGAAAGCTGCTCCAGGGTGGGAAGTAGATTTGTACACAGTAATTGGATGTCTTGTTTTCTACTGGCACTATTTTCCAATACAGAATCAAATTTAAAAAGAACCAAATAAATATGAATTTCACATAATGCAGAAGCTAAAGATGAATACCTGTCTTGAAAATGTATGAAAAGAATATTAAGTGCATGCTCTAAAATTCGAAGAAAGAGCATGATAAGCTGACCCCTCTTCCCTGCAGCTCGGCACATTTCAAGCATCGCAACATGCCTCCTGATTGCAACATGATAAGAAAAAAAAGCTTCAATTTTACATACTGAAAGAGTCATTCAGAAGTAGCTAGAAAATGTTGTATCTAAAACAAAGCATTGGAGACAGATCTAAGTTAGACAGGAAAATGGAAGACTATCAAAAAATATCTAGCACATGTGCACATGTATAAACAATAAAGTGAATGTCAATCTAAAGTACCATTAAACTTCTAGAAAACTAATTATACAATGGTGTGCATTAATTAAACCATGAAAAGGATAAATGCAAACACAAAGAAACAAACTGTGACATAAAGAGTTACCTCTTCTGCATGCTATCAGATGCCAAAATATAATCTTGACGCATGAACATATCGATAATTTCATCAACCTCATACCTGGACAGGTCGTTGATGTCCAGGACCTGAAAAACAAGCAAAATGTGTAAATAACTCTGATCTCCTATAGCATTAGCTACAGTAAGATAAAAAGGAGAAGAGCATACCTTGCTTAGCAGTAATGTTTTCTCATCAATAGCAGTAAAGAGAGCTGTTGTAATAGAAGTAAGAAATGTAACAACTAATGGCAATGTAGGCTGCAGCTGCCCACCAGGGAAGTTGGAGTTACCATGACTGGCTGAAATCTGTTAGAACAGACAGGAAGAAAAAGGCTCAATTGCAGCAGTGAACATTTACAGAAGCCTACTATAACCCACATGTCTCATGATTATCATATAGCAATTCGCAAACCAATTGTTATAAAAAAAATAAAAAAGTGAGTTTAAATATTGTGATAAGCCTGTAGCACAATGGTAGCAAGAAACAGAAACAGCTTAGCGAGAGGAAAATCACGATGGAATTTGCTGTTAGTGTACAAATGTCAGGCAAACAAGAAACTTAAGGCTCATTCCATAGTTATCTCTAACTTATATTTATATCAAGCACCTCGAAGATCCTAATGCAGCTTAAAGAAAAAGGCCCAATGATTTTGGTTCAAGAAACTTAAGACTCGTTCAACAGGGACTTAAATTTTCACTTCGAGATACATGAGTTAAAAATCACCACCCCACCCTAACAATAAAAAATTGAAGGCTTGGCTCATACTTAATAAAGCTTGAGGGAGAAAACAAGCTCAAGCTCGGTAGTCAAGCTCCACTTGAGCATGAGAATTCTCAAGAAGGTAACAATCCAAGCTTTAAGGCAGCTCAACAAGTGTCCATGATACTATCAAGTCGTGGTAACATATAAACAACTCTTAACAGTAAACAATATACACCCATATCAAGCACAATAAGTCTCAAACTTCAGGAGACAATCAACAAGTTGATTTTGCATACCTGCAGTTTAAGGCCCTTCCTCATGATCAAGAAATAAAGATAAGAAATCAAACTATAGCACAATCGGGACAACAAAAATCCTGATTTCTTTACAACCTGGAGAAATTATGAAAAATTAAAAACAAGCTCCAACAAGGAAGACAAAATCAGATATATATGAATTATATTTATACCTCAGCAGATCGAGAAGAATATGGACGATGAAAAGACTCCGCATCATAAGAAAATAACTCATTCATTAAGCCAAACAGAGCTTGCACAAAACCAAAGTCGTCATGCTCATCATAAGGCCAAACCTAAAGAACAAATACCATAGATCACTTAGCTCCAATTAACCCTGTTGTAACAAAAATATAGTTTCTGGAGATTAGAACCTAAATACCATGTTACCTTGGTAACAATGGCTACAGCAGTATCAACCAGCTCCAAAGTTGAGTCATTAGCAGAAAGCAGCTCCTCCCGAAGAGCAACATCAAATATCACTTGGTGCTCCTTGGTGAATTCAACAATATCTCTGACAACCTTGTTCTTTACCTATGACACACAATAAAAGACAAATTTCACAAAAATTGCACTAGTAAACACTACATCAGTCTTCACTGAAGGTAACATTTCCATGCAAACCCCATATGGGAAAAAGAACAAAGGAAATCACAGATTGGAGAACTTAAGAGGACCTCAAGTCAATTAAATTTAGACCACAGGGGTACATTAGGACCTCAGTAGAAACTACACAGAAAGTAGATAAAAGATATTGTCGTATAAGCACCTAATGGCATATTCCATGCCATAATGTGATTATGGTCCATGCTATGATGTAAAAACTAGAAAGGAAATACATATCTAAACAAAGCACTAACGTAAACAAATAACAAAGTGCTAGGTAGCAGGCAAACCTCAAAGAAATCAGAGACATCAACCAGTGAAGTCAAACATAAAATCAGTCTGAGAACAGCAGGGACAAGCAGAAACTGTTTGTTCATCCCTCCAAGCATATCATTGCCGACCATGGAATCTGACCACTGGAAACCACCCTGGTGGAAACAAGAATCAGTAGTAATAAATTTAAAGACGAAAAAAAACAAACTTTTACCTGAATATAACGGTCTAATGCTTTCCATGGAGTAAGATGTTCAAGAGTGTTCATGGAGAACAAAATCTGAACACCAGATTTTCGGTACTTGCAACTAATTCGAACAAGCAGTGAAATCTCTGCCTCAATCGTACACAGTTTCTGCACGGAATCAAGCATAGCCCGAGAAGTATCCTGCAAGATTATTTTGGTGATTAAAAGGAGAAATAAATTAGCCTACTCAAAAAGCTGACAAAAGATGCAGCGGGACTAATTTTAAATGGACTGGAAGCATCACTGATTTCCAACATAAAATAAGACATGCAAAATATAAGAAAAACTTATTTCAAGAACTTCAAAGGATCAGTGTTGCCAATATGATTGACCAGCTCCAAAATATCAATCATGCAAAGACATTTTCAAAACATCTGAGGTACTGGTAAGTGGATTTCTAAGAAGGATAGTAGGTTGAAGATATTGAAAATGTAATAATTAGTTTCTAGATAGAATGATGACAGTCATCAGCAAGCTACATTAAAGACGAGAAGCATACATCCTCAATTTACACAAGATGAGAAAAGAAAAATGTGAAAAACTGGAGAACAGAAATTTCATTTACAAATGCTTCAAAATAAAGATCACCAACTTGAAAATTATCAGCAGAAATGACTTCCGGTTCCAAGTTATTGAATACATTGAAACAGGGTATACTTTCAAGAAAAATCTAGAAAGTAAAAACTCAAAAAAGAGATTCATGGTCCTGAACATGCCAGAATGCTCAGCAGGTTATCACTAGATATGACATCTGGTCCTGTGATGCTTAGTGAGTTGTGCACATTGGTCCCAACTCCCAACTAGTGCATATTGAATGCATGGAAATAAAGTTACACTTCCTTTTCTATATCTATAATATTCTAGAAAGAAAGTAGGGATTCAACAAAGAGATTCAGGATTCTGACCATGAGCAGAACGCTAGCAGTCTATTCACAGGGGATTGGCTAGAGGTCATCAGATGCCTTAGGGCATAATTAAAAAAACAATATTTTAGAAAAATGCAGTTAGCTGTCATCACACAAGCTACTCGTAGACAGACAGTAGCAATAATGACCCGTGAAGAAGCACAGAGCCACAGACCTAGTCCAAGTCCTAACATCCACACAATTCTAACAGGCATTTTAGGAACCATTCAGTTTGAAAAGACATGTCATATATATGTATTTGGATCTGGATTGGATCCAACTTATGAAAGTTGTGTCGTCTTTACAAGTCCCAACATGACATGGGAGCATGATTGTTATTTTTGCAACATTTAATGTACTTTTATGTCTTGTAATGAGAATAGGACACACCAAATAGAGTGAGGTTGCTGTCACATTGTTCAAGGAACCCCTTTCTCTGTGTCATCACTTATGAATATCAATTAAAAGATGCAACATGGTATCAGAGCCACAGATCAGAGGCAGTATGCTTCCAAACGTATGACACTGCCATCACAACAAGCCATGCAAAATGAACAGGCAGCATGCTTGCTCCCACATTTATAAACAGGAAGGGGGCAACTACTGCCCATACTGACAGTCTGATTGAAGCCCCATCTAGGTATCTTCACTTGGCAGCCCATTCACAACATCTCCACATATTTAATGTCTCAATTATCTTCATGGACATCAAAAATATTATGCTTATATAGCCAAATAGTACATGGAACAAAAAATCAAATCATTTTGATGTAATGAAAAAAATCTTCAACATGAGTAATGAAAAAAATCTTCAACATGACTATACTGCAATAGTCACTGTTGCTCTGCGAAAAATTGGTTAACAGTTTAAATTTTTCTGTTTCTTTTATCATTTTAATCACTATCTTGACTTTCAAAAATGCTTTGTAAGAAAATTGTCTGTACATACACTCCGAACTTCAGAATTCTCAGCTGACTCGGTGACTCAATCTTCAACCAGGTCAAAAAATGGAAAAACCAAGAAATCACTGGAATTAGCGGAGTCATGGAATGACTAGGCTAAGCATTAAGTTTCAACAAGTTAGCGAGCCTGAGACGGCTGAGTGATTGAGTGTTTTTGGTGATTGGCTTCGAGTGTGATTTTCTTTCACCAATTTGGGATGCTTTTTGTACCCATTTGTGACTTAGTGTTCCTGACACACTCATCCAGGATTGTATGACATGCACATTGACAAGAAAGAGGAAAGAAAATCAGCAGCAAAGACTGATATAATGCCCATTCTAATAATTACTACGAAAAGATACTGGTCATATCATTCACAAAAATGTTGCAACACTTTATCAGTCCTGCACTTGAGTCCGAAGATATGCAAGTAGACATATGATCTACGAAAAGAATGGTATTCTAATGTGGAAACTTACCAAAAAAAGGCAAGTCAGTCAAACATACTGCCAATGCATGAAAAATGATTGAACATATTACCAGAAATGACGAATTCCTAATGTCAGATAGGCAAGACTGCAGCAGTCCTCTGCTTTGGAGATGAGACAAAAAAAATTGATCTCGATCGATGCTGATTAATGTGTCCAAGACAAAAATTGAAATAGTCCTCCCAATTTCACTTGCATGTTTTGCATCCTTTACAATCTATAAATCAAAAATGAATGAAATTAGGGAACAAGATAAGACGGGGATGATAAAATAGTGCACAAACAAAATTGGAAAAGAAAAAGCAGGCTATGACCAAAACTTCAACGAGAAACAACATATATGTAAAAAGTGCACAAGAATTTGACTCTTATAACTAGTCCCTAGTCTTGGGATGGACAGTCCAAACTGAAACACAAATGCACTTGAAAACAAGGACACAAAGGATGAAGCAATGCAATATAAAAACAATTTTTCACAATAATGATCAACCATGGTATAAAATCTGAGGCATAATACCCAGCACAGCCTGAGTGAGAAACAAATGGAGCTGCTTTCATGCAACATGAAGATTTAATGGAAGAATGGAAGTACTAGTTGAATAAGTTTTCATTCAAGGCAGAAGGATAATGGAACTTTGTCCTCCAGGACACCGAGAAGAATGAAGGTGGGAGGATGAATACAAGAGACAAGACAAGTTGCTCCAAAGAATGTGTCACTGTGATTTGAGGACTCAGATGGTAACCACAATTTAGACATGTAAAGTGATGCTTTTGGCAGCATGTAAAACTGTGATAAGCAGGCAAAGACTTTTCAGAAGCATTGACAAGAATAAAAATGCCAAAAGAGCAGAGAAAACAAACAGGCAGGACTCAAAAAAACAATTTTGCACAAGGCTCTACAGGCATCTAAAAATACATAACAAAGTCCAATTCATAGTCACAAATAACATTTTGGAGTTTTAAACTCTGGTATCATATAGCGAGCTTGAAAAAAACAGGAAAAATATGATAAATTTTTAAAATATTAAAAAAACCAAAAGTGGGGGGAAAATAAAATAAGTGAGAAACTACTAACACAAACATCAAAAGATAAGTAGATTTGCAACAAATAAAAAATAGAAAATGAAAAAAAAAAACTGTTTGGCATTAAAAAAAAGCAAAAAAAAAACTCGTTAAGTTTTTAACGTTTTTTAAAAAAAAGTATTTTTTAGTTTTAAATGGCAATTTAATTTATCGTCATTTTTTGCCTTTTTTTCGAAAAAAAATGCGTTTTTTTGTGACTATGGTCCAAATAATGCAAAAGCAATATGAGAATAAGGAGGCTGCTCTGTAGTATGAACTAAGAAGAGGTAGGGAAAATGCACTGTGGACTGGATACTAAGTGTAAACTAGGCACTGGAACTGGCTTGTTTAATCATGTGAAATGACCAAAATTAACTAAATGAGTGGAAAGTTGTAGTCCCAAAATAATACAAAAATAACAATAAAGTTTACAAAAAGAGTATGCTTCATGTCCAAGTACATGTGTGCACATGTACACTGTACACACACGTACAGATCCACTCATGCACTCGCAGACACAACATGCACACACACACAAACATGCACACACGCAATGAGTGTGTATCGACAATTCAGCATAATAATCATGCCAACAGGAAGAGGCAACAAGAAATAAAGATAAACATATCTGCCTATGGTATTTAAGACAATAAAAAAAATGAAAATGCTGCACAAAATAATCTCCAAATTTTTAAGAAGAGACAACAAGAAATAAATTTATCTGCCTATGGTATTTAAGACAATTGAAAAAACAAAAACACTGCTCAAAATATTTTCCCAATTTTCTTAGTTCAAGGAGCTAGGGCAATCACGAAAGTCCTGATCCAAGAACTTGCCATCCCCTTAAGGGTGGAAGAGGGTCGGCTACAACCATCAAAACCAAAACGATAACATTATTACATACAATGCAGGCAAAAGACAAAAGCTAACTCCACTGCATCCAATTCATCAGCCATAAATAGAACTTGAAAACTTTCATGCTCAATTTAAATAGTAACAGAATAAACACATAAATAAAAGCACTCAGACCATATACAAATAAGAAATTCCCTCTCCCTCTACCTTAGCGTCAAAGCATGCCTTGGACAATAAAAAAACACTCCCCATGAAACACGCAAAAAAAAAACATCATGATTATCTCTGGCATTTATATATGTATATGTACCGGAGGTGCGGTTTATATATATATATATATATATATACACACACACACACACACACACATACATATACATATATACATATATAGATTATCTAAAATGTGTTATTGGTGTACTTGGTGGTTTTCTTGGTTTGCTGAAGGCACTCATGTAAAACAAGTGATGTAACTCGTATTGGTTGGGTCCAATGTTAGATATGTAACACATTATAACATAACAAAATCACACAACTTAATTTTTTTATATTAAAATCTGTTTGTGTCATTTGCAGTACACTGGGATTCCAATTGATTAACTCACCTTTGTTTTTCCTTCTTTGTGAGAGGCACATCTTATCATTTTTACTCAAAAAAAGGAAATTCGGTAGACAATTTTAACATCAGGGGTTAGCTTGGACCCCTTACTGTAGGGAATCGAACAGGATGGATTTGTCAACCACCTACGGCCATAACTCAGGGATAAGTTTTGGAAAATGAGAGAGATAAGGGGACATGTTCCCTTGGATGGCAAAAATGATCTTAGGCCAGGTAATAAGCGTCCTGTTGAAACTGGCGTTCAGAGACATGGAAACAAGTCTATGCAAAGATGGATTGTATGCAAAAAAGTCAAGATCTAATGGAAACATGGTCAATCTTCAAACTGAAATGTGTTCATGAGATGGATATCTTCTACATTCCATAACACCTTTTGCAAAAACTGAACACCCATCATATGCTTAATTCTGTGGATGGCAACTACAGACACTGTATAATATTCAAGTCTATATTAAAACAATGAAGGACTTAATTTGCAGCAAGAACAGAAAGAAAGCAACACAAAAGGACTGCATCTTCACGAGTCAACCGTAAGAATCTAAATCTTCTAAATGAAATCAAAGCAGGAAAACTACGCAACACTATGCACTGCTCAGTGGAATTATCGACTCTATGAGCCCATCAAACAGCCAGATACATGTCCAACGTGATTCTTCAATCTACTATTCCAAAGCTATGTCTATGGCATATGTCAAGAGCCTCCAGCTTACTTGGTGGCAAACATATGAAATATCTATGCTTAAACTATATCCCGGCATCCATAATTTCACGGATGGAGTTGAAATCACAAATGGTAAAAGCATACAAAAAAGGGGAAGAAAAAAAGAAAAAAAAAACTCTCTGGGAAAATGAATTGCACAAATGCAACACATATGCTACCTATAACCTAAAATGTTTCCTTAAAAATAATCAAAATGTCCATTTAAATTACTTCAATACATGAACAGGCATTAAACTAAATAGGATTTTATTATGCATGACTTGTTCTGTGGAGTCCTAAAACAATTTAATGGTCATAAACTTGAATTTTATTCTGAAGAAAAGACATAAGCTATTAAAACCATTGGAGTTCTAGTTTTGTTGCATAAAGTAACCCATAAATTTCATTTTTTTACTTTAAATGTGTAAGGATGTCTTTCATACAAAACATAGTATTCAACCTTAAGAAAGTTATGTAATCTTAAATTAAAAAAAGAAACCTTTTTGCCATTGTTTAAAATTCTCCTAGAACTAGTTTCAGGGTAGATCAAATCGGTACTCTTCACAGTTAGCTTATGTAAAGTAACGTGTCATAAGGTACAGCTACCTAACATCAACATTGGATTAACGTGGGATATGAGTTCAAAACTCTCTGCATATTTTCAAATTAAGAATACATAATTACATATAGTTCTCATCTCAGCTAAGCTAGAGCCACAAGCTTAGACAACTCAAGTTCAAGCAAGCCCAGCTTGCCTCGAAATTCTTGAGAACAGCCCTAGCTCAGTATACTAAGATCAGCACATAGATGCCACAGCAGAACCACAAGTTTTGATGTAGAAAACCATCTCATTTATCAAAAGAAAACTGAAAAATTAAAGACACTAACCACATCAAGCAGCTCACGAGCTTCCTTTTTTAATATGAAAAAATTGGCTTTGTCAAGCTCTTCATGCTCATTATCAATCTGGTAATTTTAAAAAAGAAATTGTTAAGATATGTAAAAATAACCAGTATTCAAAAGTAAAACACAAATTTACAAAGTCTAGAAATTATCACACTACAGGACCTTCTGGAGGACCACCTCCACATCCCCATCTTGCTCTTCTTGCAGCAAGAAGCGCAATAAAGGCTCAGGAATATCAGGATCAAGCATACTTTGGCAATACTGGAAATAATTTAAAAGTAAAGCATATTGCCTGAAATGGAGAAATGATTATGTCAGTAATCATTAATAAAAGGGGGACAAGAAGAGAAACAAAAACTTATTAGAACAGATATCCAGACCTCCGGCGTAGAAGTTCAGAAGATTCACGTCTGAGAATAGCAACAATGAGTTTCAGCAGTATGGACTGACATGCAGCACTTGACAATTGTGACATAGAAACAATGTCAAGGCATGTCACACTGTCAGAATCAATGTTTCCAGGGGATAGGAATCTCTCTTCACGTAACTTGGCCATGCATGTAATGGCAACCTAAAAGACAAGACATGCTTAATCAAGACAAAGCCCAACAAAATTTAACTGGCATCAAATATTATTCATCATGCACCTGTGTCAAGATTGCTGACATTTTAACAGAGCAATCTGGAGAAGCAGAAGCCTCTAATGTTGCATCTAGTACTCTGAGGAGCAAAAGAAAGAATATAAATAATATTCAATAAAATCACAAACAGATAAAGATAAAAGAAGATAGTTGTCAGTTGACACACTCAAACAAAATCTGGGAGCGGTTCTCAAGAAACATCATCCGTCTAGAAATGGATACCTGATTTCAAAAAGCAAAGGAAGTATGTTATAGGCAAGATTGTTTGTGCACAGATGTATCAAAAAAGGATGTTGTGCCATCTACCTCGACTAACTGAGACCAAGCAACTAAGAGGTGAAGTTGTGCAGCCTGCTCCTCAAGGTTGCGATTGTATCGCCAACCCCACCTTAGCAGCTGCTGGATAGAGTTCTTTAACTCAACTATTTTGCCTTCATGAACAAGGGAGACACTTTGTGGGCCCATGTTACACATCTAGATGGAAATACAAAAAAAGGAAATGTTACAACATACAGAAAAAACATGTGCTAATTGGAGACAATGAAGAGATAAATAATGTGAAATGTTTCCAAAGAACTAAAAGGTAAACTGAAATGTATACGTGGAAATGGAAATATGATATAGCAACCTGACACAGTTTTTCACCAAAGGAAGCCAGGTCAATTAACCGGTCACCTCTTTCTGAAAAATAATAAACACCGCCTTTGTCAACAGTTGCAGGGTTTTGAAGAATATTGCCAACCTACATGTGAAATCACAATAACAACAAGGAGAAAAAGGTTCAAAAGAAGGAACAAGTTTACAATAAATGGCACTTCTGATTTGATTACAATGAAAAAAGCAACCATATTCATATAGGCGTTATGATAATGGCACCATTTCTTTATTAAAAAAACAGAAACAGGTATTCCAAATTGTATGATTGTAAAGAGATATAATAACAACATCAGGAAAAAAGAAAAGGGTAAAAACATTGTCTTTATCTGAACCATAACAATCAGGAAAATTTGCTCTAGCTGAAATCATTAACAGGCATATGTAATGAGTTTTTGTTAGAAGATACATACTTAAGAGAATGTACAGGAAGATTTGTCATTTTGTGCACATTTTATATGCTCTCTATGACCCAACATTGTCATGGGATACCTAACACATAAATTTTCTAATTAACATGGTTGCAGCATCAGTAATATACCAAATATGAAGTTCAGTCAATTGTCAAGGGGTATAATGGGGAATCAACACTAACACTATTACTGGCTGTTAACTGCCCCTAAAGTTCATTTTGTTCCTTTCTGTTCAGCCAACCCCATTGTCCCAGTAACAGCTGTAAAGTTTGTATTGCAAACCAAATAGGGGAGGATCAAGGACACAATGTGTCACCATAACGTGGAACCACAGAAGTGACTGTCTAGTCACAGAAAACGCGTTTTTTTGGGAAAAAAACGCGATAAATTAACCGGCCATTTAAAACTTTTAAAAAAACACATTTTTTTGAAAAAAAAAAGTTAAAAACAAAAAAAACGTGTTTCTTTCAGTTTTTTTTACTTTTTTCATTTTTTTTCAATTTTTTTAATGTCAAACAGTTTTTTTTTATTTTCTATTTTTTATTTGTTTCAAATGTACTTATCTTTTGATGTTTGTGTTATTAGTTTCTCACATTTTTAGTTTTTTTAAATTTTTAAAAATTTACCATATTTTTCTCGTTTTTTTCAAGCTCGCCATATTATACCCGAGAAAAACCTCGCCGTTTAAAACCCCAAGGCGTTATTTGTGACTACGCATAGAACACAAGACCAAAGGAATGAGAGAGAGAGAGATGGGAAACAGCCAATAGTGGGGCAGACAGAAACGAAAGCTGCCAACAGGAGTCATTAATCAATAAGTTTGTGAAACATACTCATCAGAATGACAGCTCTGAGTTCACACAACAAAATTGCACAGAAACTGAAAATGGCAAATGACAAATGGACCTCAAAACAAAATAAGGAGAAACAAAATCTACAAAGCTCATGGGCCTAACTGATGGTCTAACAATAAAATCTAATAGAACACGGAACCTCACTGACAGGGCACTCATGTTTTTGAAATGCAATGAGAATCGCATTTTTTCCTGAGCTTCTCATATGATTCTCACATTCTTCTGCTTTTCCTTCCAAACTTCCTATGCGTCTTCCATTTCATTTCCTCATGTTGCTTCTGTGCCCCTCATACATTTAGCAATTTACCCACAAACCTTTCACTAATCTTACTTTAACAAGCACGATTTTCAGGGCTTAAGAACATAATGATTCTTAAAAAACATAATTTTGTTACACATACCTCACCACATATGATCTTAATTTTTTTTTTAACTTTATCAATTCAAACTGCCAATTTTTAAAATAACAATGAAAAAACTGGGTGTATTTGTTAGTTCAAACCACACTAACAGTTGCATCTTGATAGCTATAGGTCCCCGATTTTGTTGTAAAATAATTATAATCCTCTAGGGTTACATAATGGTAAAATTCTATCTGCGAGTGAAACAGGTGAGTTTGGTCACAGGGTTTGGTATGTGTTGTTAGGATACATATCTTAGGATTTAGCATCATTATTTGTTTTAGAATTCAATTTTTTGTTCGTATTTTTTTCAAAAAAAAATTGTAATTTTTACTTTCCTTTTGAGCTGCTCTAAGCAGCTATATTTGTAGCTGTTGGGACATCCAACACCTACATTCTCTAGCCATTGGAAGCCTAGCGGCTCCATTTTTTCCTTATTTATAAGACTTTGCCTATTTTGTAAGCTGAGAATAATCCTAGTGGTGGTACACTCAGTTGTTATAGTTACAATCACAAACTAAACTTCTATGATGAAGTTTCGAGCACATTCTAAGATACAACTGACATGGAAAACAGCCAATAAACCATGTCAAAATTGTGAAGATTTTGTTCCTTGCCCATAGCAGTCCTCAGTGTTAGCTTAATAGCACCAGAGGAGAAAACCATACCAATATATCCAAGCTCGAATTAGAAACTGATTGTGAATAATCATGAACTGCATCTGGTGCCCTAAATTGTATAATATCAAGAAGCGCCAAAACCTGCAATGTAGGAACCATGATATTAGAAGTTACTGCAGTAAAGAAACTTCAGAGAGTCCAACATCTGTCAGCAAAGCCATGGCACCTTGGTCGAAAATTCATGTCACCATATAAAACTTCTGAAGGATCAATGGAAAATGAACATTCTAATCATGCAACAAAAAAACTAAGTGGAATTCTTTTGAACAAGAGACAAATAAAATTCACCATAGCTTTACCGCAGTTTGTCAGCAAAAACTAAGACAAAAATATCATGTTTGGAGAGGAAAATGCATGGGAAATGAAAAGTAAAAGACTGCACCACCACAATAAATGCAAGAAAAACCTTTGGTACACGATTATTCCAAAATTCATTCTAAAACAACCTAAAGTATGAGTATGTGTTCCATTCCTTACCTCATGCAACTGAAACATGATGTACACAAAAAGAGTTCCATGTTCAAAGCAAAAGACCAATGGAAGTGATCCTTCGAGCCTCAGGAAACTCAAAGATCACACACACACAAAGAATTCCTTCTTGGAAGCAAAATATTAAGGGAAGTACCCTCAAAAATTTGTAACAAATCTTAACAATTTATAGTCGTCTAATCTATCAGAACAGGATACCTTGTTCTTGTCTATGTGTCTAGTCTTCATATAGTCGATCATATGCAAGCCACTATCAGTCAACGCCGAACCAGCAGATCCAACATCAGTTGTCTCTCTAGCAAACAATTGAGAAAGAACACGAAGGCAGACATCCTTATGAATTGACGAACCCACATCGCCCGCGTGCATTTCAAAAGCCAAAAGCTTCAATAGCCATGCTCTCTAGAGGGCAATAGAATAGACAAAATAAAGTTACGAAGCAAGTCTAACAAAAGAAGAAAAATACAAGACAATAAGCACTTTTACATGTTTCCCTTTTCACAATATTTATCAAAAAATCCTCTGTAGTTTATGCAACATATTATTATAAAGACTTTCGGGACACAAGAAATTTCAAATACATTCAAGCATTGCACCAATTCTAGCAATAACCCAGAATCAGGCAATACAGTAATGTATCCTTGAGCAGATAGCCATGTAGATAGAAAGGCAAGAGCACATCAAATTGATAGCCTCTGGCTACCAAGAGACAGTAAGAAACTCACGCACCCTACTAATCCCCCTCAGACTATAGGGTTAGTCCTCAGACAACTTCATTAATCAATAAGATTGGGGTTCACCAGCCCCACAGTACTTAAAGGTGATCACAATGAACCGGGTCAGGTCTGGCAAGTAACCATCAAAACCCACTTGTCATTTCTTAACCTAACCTAATTACAAGTATGCCCACTTACGGCTATCATAAATGCTCAAACTACACTATGAATCTAATCCAAAATGGATATCAACTTTTCTGATTTCTCCACTTAGTGCACTTTTTTTTTGCAGAAAAAGAAAAGGAAATCCTCTTTGATTTCCATGTCATGTAGAGCAAAAAGGCAAGGTGAATGCCTTATTAGTTATTACAGCATGAGACCGGTTTCTTCTAGCACATGGACTATCCAGTAAGTAAGCATCGCGTTGTCTGGCTACGCCCAACTCAGTTACTAACAGCTGCACCCACAATGCATCCAGTACACACGCAACTTAGATGCAGAAGCCTATTTGCAGCAACAGTGTAACACAGATTCCAAGTTAATTTCTTACAACTTTATGCAGATCAGACTTGGTACAACAAGAGACATGTTGTAGTGGTCACCAAAACAAGCAACTACTTTCAACAAAGATGAGCTTCCTGAAGAACTTTTCTTAATGAATGTTCCTTGACTGAGCATGACATTTGAAATTATAAAGTTTTATTCAACCACAAAAGATGCTCTCAGAAAACAACTGATACTAGCAAATATTAAAAAGTTTCTTAATACCTTTGAAAGATTTTATCAGAAGGGTCTGAATGTTCTTGGAGTATCTATTCCTTAAAATATTTTTTTTTCAACAAATTTCTTATACCTTTTGGCCTTCGCTTGCAATTATAACCTTCAAAAGCAAAATTGATTTTTTTTCCCCCCTCGGGCCACTTCCAGTCATGTTGGAAGGATAGTGTGCTTTTCATATCACCTACATTGTTTTCTCTCAGAGGTGACCAACACAATAGACTAGAGGCCATAGGCAGCGCATCTTTGCAACTCATAGAGACCATTCCAATAAGCAATCAAATTTCTGGTTGATGGTCCTTCCAATAACAAGAAAATTTTTCTGTAAAGATAAAATTGACAGAAGCTAACCTTTAAATATTTATGACCACTGAAGCAATTTATCCAGACAGCAAGGCAATGCCCCCATTATTTTGTACAATTTTATACAAACAATATTGTGAGTACTAAAAGGTTTCTTTTGGGGTTAAGAGACAGACAAAAAGGGAAGGATTCATATCGTAATAAGGTAGAACAAAAAGGGAAGAACCCTCAATTGTGAAAATGCTAGAGGAAATGCAAGCAAAGGAACCAAAACTTGATGCTCACCTGCTGCAGTGAACTAACACGAAGTGAATGATTTGTATGTCTTTTAGGAAGAGGAAGAACTGCAAAAGATTCCAAGTGCTGGAAGCATGAAACAAGAAAACTAGATGTGTCACATAAGATGCAGCAGAATGACAGACCCTTTTCGTGACACTAGAAGCAGAACTTACCTTTGAAAAAAATTGGTACTTTTTGCTTGCCAGTAGATCACTAACAGCATTTCCCGTCAAGGGATCCAAGCATAACTCAAACACCAACTAATTATCAAGAAGGTAATTTTAGCATGTACAAGAAATAAAGAACCCTTCAAGCTTGGAAATCAAAATAAGACTGACCTGAAAACCAAATTCATGGAGTGATGCATTAACATCAGGAAAATTCATGGTCTCCAAGACATCGAGAATAACTCTCAAGCAACTGGAAAAGCAACATAGTTGGTTAAAAGTAGATGGTCAAGGAAACCAACTGAATATTGCAAGGCAAAGTATGCCCTTGTCTCTACCTGTAATGATATTTTGGCTGCAAGGCTGTCCTTTCTATGGATGAATCGACATCAAATTTCAGAAGTAAATGTGTTAGATTAGGGGCAGGTCGGCTAATGTTGTCGATAAGAAGCTGAAATAGCAAAATATAACACCCAATCATATCCCAGAAAAAAAGACTTTTGCACTACAACAATTGAGTTAAACAATGCTTACCTGCAGTATAAGAACACCAGAGTCATCACTAATATTATCCAAAGCCTGAGTCTCTTCAGAACGAACTTCAAGACAAGCAGCATAATCTTCAATCAAACTATCGGCAGAACCAGATTCTAAAAGTAGAGGCACCAGCTCCACCATGCGAGAACTATCAAAAGTAGAAAAGAGAGTAAAAACTTGACCTCTCACAAATCAAATATTTGTAGGTCAAAATCCAGGTTGATTCAACAATAACAACTGAATGCACCATATTCACCCACACCAAGGAGGGAAGGAAAGCTTGGTATACCTGCATTTAAACTCTTTTTTTTCTCTTTTGTCAGTTAACTTCCAATAATATCATTTAACATTTCGTTAATTGTAACAGACAGTTACTCTGAGATATTATACATAAAAGTCAAATGCTTGATTAGCTCAAACAAATTAGAATCCTAGAATAAGTTTTGAAAGGCAACTTATATAACAAAAGTCGAATGCTTGATTGACTGCTCTCTATATTTTCTTCTTCAGTTCGTTGTCTGACCAGAACAGGTTTACTCGATAGCTATTGATGGAATCTCTTCTATATAAGTAGAGGATTTAAGTGTCTTTCTGTTTGTAATTCATATCTCATGTATGATTTAATGCCTTTGTACTTGCTGTTTATGTTTTGTGTCTGTGTGTCTGGTTCGGACATGGTGACTGTGTGTATGAACAGGTTTGTAAGATATTATCTATGAGCAGGTTTTTAATATGTTATTTTTTCGTTTCGCTTATGTATGATCTTCGTTGAATATTGTTTGTGATATGTTAGTTAGAAGAAGGTTTGTAATATGTAACAAGCTCATATGGTCCCTTGTTCCCTTTAAAAAATCAACGGCTAGTGAACAGATGGAATTTAATCCAATGCAATTCAAACGAATCATTGAAGCCTAGAAAAAAAGTTCTAAGTCATCATCACACATAATGCGGAATTTGGAACTTGGAACTTTTGTTCCACCCGACAATCGCCTAGTACTAAATACCTGCCATTCTCATACCAGGGATTCAAACATGGCCTATATATATTTTGAGTAACTGAACAAAAACAAAATTTTGTAAAGCTTTTCAGTAAATATTCCTGAGAATGATATTTGTGACTCGCTCATTCAAAAAGAAAAGCAAAGTTATGAGAAGAGAAAAATATTCCAAAAAATTGCCGCACTTCTGAAGCTTGTAAAAGTCATGCAAAAGAGAGAAAGATAGAGAGAGGTAGGGACTGGATATCTGTGGACCTCAATATGCTAAGTATTTTGATGGAGCTCTGTTGGATTTGTGGGAGAAAATCATAGCGTACATACTCCAGTAAAGCCACAATCATGTTTCGATCTTGGGACAGTATCACATCCAATGGCTGCAGGACACATGAAAAAATCAGCTCATAAATAGAATGTTCATGAAACAAAAGAAAAGTGCTTTACCTGACATAAGGGTCGCCAGAAATCAGCAAGAAAAAGATCCTTATCAAAAACAAGAAGTATAATTTCAAGGGACAGAAGGACAGCCTTCTCCAAAAGGGGGCCATGAACTTGACTAGCCCGATCACTAATGACAGCATTAACACCTTGTAGAAGAATGCCCATGATACTGCTGAAAGCAGTTCGACCACTCATGAAGTCCTGAAAGAAAAATGCATGTGAGATATCATTGGTGAATTTTCTGTATACAATAAAAATGTCCCTGCATATCAGAATCCACAAACTAACAAATTAAAAAGAAAAGTCATTAAGAAGTTAGTATAAGCCCAAAACATTGATTAGTCATTAGAGTCACCACTATCAGATTTGCCATCTTGGCACAGCCTCTGGAAGATAATTCAGATACATAGTTGCCTTCCAGCTAAAGTCATGTAGACAAGCAACAGAAAGTTCATGGGCTTAAGAAGGAAAGCTAATGAGGAAGTGTCTAATTCATTCTACCGGAGAAGCATATTGACATTCTTGAAACAAATTACAATTATTATAATTAGAGACTGATTGCAAGGATTGATACTTTCAGCAACTCGAGAACAGGGATCTCCTGCTCAGGTGAAGCTACAGATTTGCTGGAAATCTGCTGTGGAGTCCGCTCAATATTTTCAATGTCCATCTCCTTAACATTGTACAAGGTCAACAAGCTGCAAAAGATCAAAAAACAGTAAACAGATTATTCAAAAATAGATTGCAAAATAAAAAAACTGGCAGAAGTTAAACACCACAGAGTTGTAATACCTGCCATATGCAGGATAAATTACAGAGTAATTTGGCAATTCAATGCCATATCAGAAATTACAGCCAAAAATAAACAAACATTGTAAAACATAACGGGGTGTTTGGGTGACACTTCAAAACCAGGTTATTAAAGTGTTTGGGCGCCATCAATACTGGGTTTGAAGAAAACCCAGTTTTGAAAAAAGCTGGTTTTGTAAAAGGGACTGAAAAACTTGGTCCCCTTTAGGTTATCGAAAACCAGGTTTTGGATATGTCACCAAACAAAAAACAAAGTTTGTAAAACTCATCAAAAAACTTGGTTTTCATAAACCTAGTTTTCAAGGGTTAGAGGAGGGTGTCATCCAAACGCCCCTTAAAATAAAATCCATTAGCAGATTCTGTGGAAAGACAAATCCATTGTATCACAGATACCCTTGCTTAAACTCAGAAGTGTTGAAAGTGTAACTCACATTTGAAAGTGCTGCAGGCAAGCAACAACCAATTGCCATTTTTCAGCGGGTTCAGCATATGCACGACGAGGAAAAGGTCCGAAAACATGGTCGTAAACAAACCTGAAGACCCCTAAGAACCTATGGAAGCAATAATCAATTTGTCATAATATTACAGAGGATAAATCATACCACAAGCTACAGATCTGAACTAAAAACTTGAAGAAGGTAAACTAATATGCAATCAAATGAGACTTGCAGAACCTTAAGCCCCGATCACTGGTATCAGTCTCTCTTTTTACAAGAGCATTCAACAAGTTAAGGAATGATATAGTTGAAGGGTATCTTTCTGCCCTCGCTTCCACTTCATTTAGTTCATATCTCATGTCATAAACCTGTAACATGTAGAATTTGATATAATTAATACAAGTAAAATGAGAACTCAATGGATAGTCTTGGGCCCTTGGTAAACAAGGCTGCCTAAAAGGTATAGAGAGAATGCATGTTTACTAACCAAAAAAATCAAAACTTTGTGCCAATTTCTTAATGTTTATCAGTAGAAACAACTATTTTCAGTTAATTGAATGTCTCCCTCCATCCCATGGATGAAAATTATGACCCTCCATTCCTTTCAAGCTCAAGCAATAAAGGTTCCTGGCTCAGATGTATTAAAATTTCTTCATGAAGTTGCTATTTCAGTAGATATGTTTGCTACTTTAGATGCATCCATGCTTATTTGACATCAGAAGCCCAAAAGGTACCCAAAGCTAGAAAATCTCATTTTTCTTGCTTGACCTAAAAGGATGATCAGTGAAACTTTTTGGGCTTGGTGGGATTAAAAAATTCTTCCAAACTAAACATTACCATGTTAAACCAGTGCAATCATTTTAGACATACTTTGTACATGGATATTTGGGTCAAGGTTCTGATGCCATAGTTGCCATAGCAGGAGAAGGAATTATAAATAAGTACAAAGATAAAAAATAGGTAGTCATTTCAAAACTATGGAGATCCCAGAGGATGAAAGGACCTCTAGGTTCATCACTGCTCAAACTAGTGGATGAAAGGACAGCATTTCAAAGTAAGCAATGGAAATAAGGTTCAAGTGCGCAGATCAAATGAAAAATGTTCCTGACAGAGCTATGACAAAAAAATCATGAATTCCTGTAAACATTAACAAAGTCATTCATACTCCTTTGCTACAACAAGGATCTTAACTAGTACACTGTTGATTATCACATATTTGGATCATTCCTGAAGAATTTCATTGTTCAAGTGAAGTGTAACAGATACCCTAACTTACTCAATTCATCAAACAATCAGGAAAAGTGATATCTAATGAACTTATGGCAAATGTTGCATGTACAAAAGAATGAGATATTACAAACAGCAGTCACCTGCATCTGCAATTGCTGAGACTGGTTTCCAATAGGAGGTGGACCAACCACTACTGGCAGATCATACCGTTCCAGGAAACTCCAAATTGTATCTTTGAGAATAGGAGTATTTTCAACAAACGTGGTGATGGTATTCCGCAAAGCACCCTAGACATGTTAACGCATTACAGCCAACAACAAATCAAGAAGCCAAACCAAGACTGCAGTTTCTCACCTTCAAGAAAGGAGGCACATTTTCATATCCAAGAAGCTTAAACAAAGGCTCAATGTCAGGAAACCATTTTGATCGCTCCAAAGGATTTCCTTTTTGCATTACCTAAAAATCCAGAAATATTCATTCCTATTGATCAAATGAAACATGTGGTGTTGGCAAGTGAAGTCTTACCACAACAAACAGATTTTTGCAGTTGCAAAAAGAACTATACAAAGAATAAACCAGACAAGACCTTCTGAAGAACTCTCAAGTAGGCAACCATCGCTTTGGCATCACCTTCTTGGAACTCAGGTAAAACAGCCGCTGAGGTCTGAAGTGACTGTTTGAACTTCTGCTCATACATGGATAGGCAGTCGAACAATCTAGTCCAACTCACAGATCGGAAGGCTTTCCTCTGAAGTAACTGGAAAACCTTAAATGCACCTTCCTCATTTGATGCCTGGTCAACGCAGCCAATTTAGAGAAAGTACAAAACAAATAATTCAATAGCATCACAAACGATCATCATACCAAGGAACTCATCATTCTCAAGAAAGCAACAAGAGTTTGAAAGTTAGTATGATCCTCCCCAGCAAAGTTCACAAATGTCCATATGACTTCATTTCCAGCCAAATGCTCTGGTTCTTTCTGTAACATTTCAGAAACAAGGAAATACATCAAAAGACAAGTCAAGAGAGTGGATGGAGGAAGAAACAAGAGAAAAGAATTTTGGGCCAGCATTAAAATCTAGGAAGTTTATAGCAGATCAGACTTACTACATACAATATAGGCCACTAAGATAGATATCTAACTTGCAACAGAGTTTCCAAAATTGGAAGCCATCTAACAATCAGTTTTGGGCCTTTCACACCCTAGAAATTTAGTGCAAATGTCAGGGGAGCACTAGTAAACAAACCCATGGAACTGGATGAAAGCAAAAACAAAAACATTAACAGAAAGGACAACAATGGCACCAAGTGCAGTAGCATCCCTTAGATCCCATTACTTCGTTGGCCAAACATGGTAAGTCAATGGTATAGATCAAATTATATGAGAAGAGGATAATTCTCCAGCTATAATGACCGACATTTTCCTCCGACAGATATATATTAGTTGGAGTTACCATTAAGAAGGCGGAACCCTTTTACCAAACTTCCACTTTTGTACTCACAATTGGTTGCTTATCTCTACCTCCCAATTGAGTATATAGGCAACAGTGGAGCAAAAAAGAAAAAAAGAATAAACAGCAATAAACTGGAGTGCACCATACTCTCGTCATGGTACTTATTGTTTGGCAATATTTTCAGAATATCTTAGTGGTGGCTAGGTGTTAACCAGAGTCACAAATAATGTCTCGGAGTTTTAAACAGTGAGATTTTTCTCAGATATAATACGGTGAGCTTGACGGGGAAAATATGGTAAATTTTCAAAAATTTTAAAAAACTAAAAATGAGGAAAAATAAAATAAGTAAGAAACTAATAACACAAACATCACAAGATAAGTAAATTTGCAACAAATAAAAAATGAAAAAAAAAGTGAAAAAAACACGAAACAAAGCATTAAAAACGCGTTTTTTCATTTTCAACGTTTTTTTAGTTTTAAACGGCCGTTTAATATATCACCGCGTTTGTTCGAAAAAAAAAAATTGTTTTCTGTGACTAGGCCCTAAATATCTGAACCTAAGTCACATGGATACGAATATGATTCGGATACTGTCATAGAGATATGGATACAGACACGGTAACTTCAAAAAATGTGGTTATGGGAATACGGAAGGGTACATATATATATATATATATATATATATATATATATATATATATATAGCACAAAAAATCAAAATAAAATCAACATTTAAACCAGTGATATAAATAAAAACATTATATGTTAATGGACAATAACTCTAAAAAATAGAATAAAAAATAAGAAAAAATTAATTCAAGTAAAATTAAGTAGTTTGGATCAGCTTCAAGCTAAAAGGTACCCAAGTGTGTCCAAGTACCTGATTCGGTATGGGTACAGTAACGTACCCACATGGGTACATGGACCTTACTGACGTACTCATATGATTTACAAACGAACTCATTGCAGCCTTGTTGCTAAGACTTGGCTCACCTTTGATTTAACCAGAATGGTTGAAAGCAACAGTGAGCTATGTCAGATGGGTGCGGGGTGCAGGTGACGGTGCGGGATGCAGCAAACTCCAAAAAAAAATGGGTGCAGGTGCGGTGAGAGCATATATATATATATATATATATATATATATATATATATATATATATATATATATATATATATATAATTTTTTAAACTTTTTTTTATCAAGGTTACCTTGAACCTATATATCAATGAAAACTCGGCCAAAACTCATTTGAAGCCGTGTCGAGCTGCACCAGCACCAACACCCGCACCGATACAGGTACGCCACCATAGTTGGCGCACCCGAGTGACTTAGACAGCGAATTTCGCAAAAACTTCAATGCATGGGCAAGGCACACCAAGAAACTACCTTAGGGCCAAAGCCATCATGCAAGCCCTCTGGTTCTAGCAGCTTCTACATGTGAGGCTCTATCCCATGGCCAACAGAGGCTCTGTCCCACTGCCGGAAGCTAGGTTCTCCTGCAAAGTTTCGAGTTCCTCCTAAAAGGTTTGTACTAGGGCCAACTCATCAGCACTGGTTGCAATGAACCATACCTAGATGTTTCCATGAAGGTCATAGGTAAAGGCTTCAGCAACACCAATACACAATTGCCACCTCACTCATGCTTTGGGGAGTCGCAGCAAGTAGAGTGAAAAATTGCCAAGACATGACTCTATTCAAGCTACTCAATCAATGTGTCCTCCGATGCGCACCATCACCATAACTTAGATACCAACTTCACATGGCAACTTCTTTTTTTGTCAATGTGCCAAGTGCAACCAAAATCTCCTGAATACAAAAGAAATTTATCAAACTAGATGTTATGCTTGGTTCTGCCTAAATTTGATCCCAGCAGTCAAATCCATGTTCAAGTTTAGCAAAACTTAAATGAACGAGTGGGCGTACCATGACACTATTTTAAAGCCGAAACTTCTTGTATTTACTCAGCTTCGCACAAAAGTATTTCCCAAATACCCCTCAAGGTTCTAGTAGGTAGCTATATAAAACTCTCAAAATTAAACAATCCAAATTAGTCATTTTACAAATGGTGATTAAAAAAGCATGTGGAAATACGGATGTGCCATCCATGCCACTTAGCATTTCAATTATCCCATGTCGCCTCATCCCAAGACCACATCATTTGAAAAGATTCAAGTCTCAGCCATACCCATAAGCTAAAGCACACAAGCATACCATGTCCTCCCTTGAAGCACCTTTTCATATTAAGCATTTGATCTTGCTCAATCTCCAGTAGTGGGCCACTCTGTGTGCCCCTGCACACTGGCCTTGTCACATGAACCAGTGCATGAACACAATGTTATAAAAGGCGTAGCGTATCGCGTATCGGTCGGGCCGACCTATACGCTGTATCGTAACGTATCGTAAACGTAGCGTAACGTATTGTAAAATTAATTTTTAAATTTTAAAAAATATTTAAAAATCAGAAAAAATAGACAAAAATTCTCAAAAATCTGAAAACAATGAACAAAAAATCAGAAATCAAGAAAAATAAAAAATGTATTCAAATATAAAAAAGATCATCATACATAAGGAACATTCATGTGTATACTATCAACAACACATTCAAAAATAAGAAATCAAATATTCAAATTAACATAATAAGCATCTATCACAATTTTAAACTTGAAAATTTTATAAAATTTGAGGACTTAGAGTCTTAAGTCTTGGAGTTTTAGGACTTAGATTACATCAGAATTTTATAAGTTCAAACATACAGTTATCATATTTCATGATTCAACGATGATATCTCCCAAATCGATGAATCATCGGTTAATTTTTATGAAAATACGCAAAATTTCTCCCTCCTATGTCCATTGGAGTCTTTAAATACAAGAAGAGAGAGAGGAAGGAGTGTTTAAACTTTTAAAAAATAAAGAATTTTATGTTTTCTCCCGTATCGTACGATACGGGGGTGTATCGCCCGTATCGTACGATACGGCCGATACGGGTACGATACGCACGCGTATCGTGTATTGAACATGTATCGTATAGGTTTCTTCAACCTATACGATATGTATCGTACGATACGCGTGCGTATCGTACGATACGGATAACATTGCATGAACATGCCCTCCATCATTCGTCTTATTGGCCTGGTAGTTAATCACTTCACTCTACCTGACTCCACTTTGTATGGACACTCTGCCAAGGTCAACAAACTAGTCTCCACTGTTAGAATGTATGTACCCCTTCTATATATATATATGTATATACATTACATATATTAGTCATCTAATATGTGTCTTATATATATATATATATATATATATATATATATATATATATATAGGTTTGGGTACTTAGGATATTTATGTAAGAACCAGGACAATCATCTCATTAATGGTCTCCTTTTATAAGTCCTTGAAGATCTCTCACAATCTTCGATACAGGACTAAACTTCTGGGGTGTTACAATCCACCCCCCTTAAGGCACATGCGTCAGCTCGTGTGGGACCCCAGGTCCGAGTGTTGAAACTGCTCTGATACTACTATAACAACCCGACCCACTCCCGGGCTCGGGCCCCTGATTCGACGGATCCCAACCTGCCCCTAACAGTTTCGGTTCCAATCCTAAAAAGGCTAGGAACCAGGACAATCATCTCATTAATGGCCTCCTTTTACAAGTCCTTGAAGATCTCTCACAATCTTCGATACAGGACTAAACTTCTGGGCTGTTACAGAGACCAGTCCCAACGGCTAGAATTCTAACCGTTGGAACTAGTCGCCAAAGGCTAGTCTTCTCCTCTCTCTTGTTCTCTTCCTTATAAATAGTGTACATCCTCTAGTGCCTTCTTATGGCTTTTTAGCCACTTCTTGTAGTGCTTATTGGAATCAATATATGTTCTTTGTTCATCTTGGTGTGGCCTCTTGAGTATTACTTTGTTGTGTTGGAGGAAGCTTCAAGTGTGACATTATTGAAGTATTAGTCTTGTTTGGGCCTGATTTACATCCACATGTCTAGCACTCTAGCATTCCAAATAGGTCATGCCAACGTTCAGATCCAAGACTAGTTTACGTGGTCACTTTCTCATGACTACCCCATCACAAGCCAAGTATCTCAGCCATCAGGTCGGACCAGCTGCCTGTCGATGCCAATCTGCCTGTTTTACCTATCTCATTGAAGCAAAGCCAACTGATCCTTTTGTCACTTGCACATGCACACATTGCCATAGCTGCAAAATGTGCATCTTTCAGCGTTATCAAGTGAGCCACCAGTTCTTGATGACCTGCCTACTTTGGGCAGCTCCTGGTCCATGTTACAGTGAGATACAGATGCCATGTGAAGAATCCATGTGACATTTTATCATACAGCATAATACCTTCCACTCTTTGCAATGACATTAAATAAAAGATAGGTGCTTTATACTCAATAGAATAAAGAATTACTAGAAATAGACAATATATTCAAGTTGTAAAACATGCATGATCAACGTTTATATATTCCAATCAAAAGTGACATTGTACCTCGTAAATTTCGCTGACCAATTCTAAAAGTGATATAAATGGATGGGAACTTGTTTGTGAAATTTGTTCCTTCTCACTATCAGCAATTGCCAAGCTGCTTGGTCCTCCAGTTAGGTACGGATGCATTGAACTCATTGCCTTCTCCTTCATTTCTTTTACCTGTCCATTATATCTTTACAAGTGAAGGAAGTGCCAGACCATAAATATAAAAAAGAAGACATACATTTAACATAATGAAACTAAATTGTTCCTACATGGAAAAGAACAGCTTTCAGTTTCAAGGCTAAATCATAATCAAAATTATTATCAAACAAAATTTTTATTCAGATTTCTTTTCAGATAGTTTTTTTCTCAAAAGACTAAAAATTGTAAATAACAAAAGACCTATGAAATACTAAGTCTTCAATCCAAAATATGAAAAAACCAATAAAAAATCATTTAACACAGGAGTGGAAGGGGGAGAGAGAGAGAGAAAGAGAGAGCATAAACTTAAAAGATGTAAAATATTTTCGAAATCCCGAGGGAGATTAATTTGAAAATACCAGATAGTTTTCTGATATTGCTGTTCCATTTCAAAAAGCTATTTATTTGAATGATTCTGTACTACTAATATTGATGACTAGAGCCTAAACAAGATAGAGACCATAAAGATTGCAATAAAAGAGGCTGCTACATGGTAAAAGATGCTCAGAAACGGAAAAATTAATCTAGGAATAGAGCAGTATTACCAAAACAAACCCAAAAAAATATGCATTTAGTCCATAAGAAGTATAGGCTAAATTGGCTAATGCCATAGACAACGCCAATGCCACTAGTAACATGCTTCCATCATGGTATATGCTAATGAGTAATAGGCCACAACCAACACTCGTGGTTTCCTGTGGTGAAGAATGCATGTTAAAGTTGCAAACTATCATCAAGTGAAAGAGAGAGAACCTTATCTCGAGCAATGGGATTGGATAGAAAGCACGTAACAAGTTTATGCATGTACGCGGTATACATATAGACCATGTCGTCGTCATCATTCTGCAAAGTATATAGTCAGAAAATTTCAGGTTATTTCACAATTGTGATGTCATAGATGGAAGTAGAGAGACAGATCAACTAATAAAAGACAAAAGGAACTACTAGACTGACTTAAGGAATACTTCTGAAACTGTCAACAGTTTACTAATTTACACTAAATGAAGCCTAAGCAAATTACAAATATTTCACATGGGTGTGGGGTGTAGGTGCTGGCCCAGGCACAGATGCAGCAATTTTTCAAAAAAAAAAAATTAGGGGCAGGTGCAGAAAGGATGCATGTGAAAGGATGCATGTATATGTGTGTGTACATATGTATATAAATCATTTGTACATAGTTATTTAACTGTTTAGTAGTCATATTTATCTGTAATTATTTACATGTGAACTTTTTGTATTAGAGATAATTTAGTTATGTGCTAAAATGGTCAGTTTTAATCCAGTTCAGCTGACTAAACCGGATGTGTTGTGTCGGATAAACACCAGCACCAGCACCACCATCAAGGCATCAACATAGGTGCAGCAGTCATTTGGAAGCACCCATGTGACTCAGATACAATGCACCACCATAAAGAAATCATTTTATCAATTTAATGTAAAAAACAGGTTGCAGCAGCACAACAGTTGAAAGATAATAGAGAGCATAAAATCTGAAGACTCTGAACAGCAAAATTAACCAAATTTTGAATGTGATACAAGACAAAGGACAAAGAATTCAAAAAATAGAGTGCCATTACAGTAAACAACAGATGAAGAAACATCAGTAATGAAGTTCTATTAAATTGGCCATTCTATTCTATAGCATTGTCCAATTCCCCATTGAAATGTATCCTCTACATTTGATGCGCAAACCTGATATGCAGCTGTACGAAGGATTTTATCCAGTAAAATCTGGAAAGCATTCCTTGAGCAAACAAGCTCCAGGCATGAAGTAATCGAGGCAGTTTCAGCAGCACTATTTTCCTCTGATGTCAGCATCAAGTGAACAGTCCAGGTCAGCCTTATGGCACCAATGAATTCCTCAACTTTTTGATCATTTCCAGAAGACATCATCTTAAAGGCACAGCAAACAAAAAGACAAACTGGGATTATGCACTAAAGCAAAGTACATTGCAGGTCATGAGAAAATATCGTCTTATACAGCAGCTTACCAGTTCTTGAAACTCTCTTCTAAATGAAGTGTCGTTGCACAGAATAGATGTCTTGTCTGGGGCTGTGCTTAAAGCATCTGATATAAAAGATATGACAATCCCAAACAGTAGGCTAAAAACAATCTGCCTCAAAAAGAGATACAAGGTCAAAGAATGAGACAATAAATGCAAGCTTGAATTCACTGTGTTGCAAGAACGCTGGCACATGATGGTGTCATACATGGAACAAAACACTGGACAGGACAGGCATTGAAATCCTAAGCACTTGGGCAGGCAAGTACATATGCACATTCAGATGTGTGTCTATGCTTACATTTTTCAGAGAGGAGGATGGTACAAGAAAAGTAATAAAAAAAGGCATTCCAAATATGTGAACACAAAAAAAGACATCTTCAAATATATGAACTTTAAAAGTCCGCGAATTAGAAGTCTGAAAGATAGCACTGAAATGCACTAAAGCAATTAAGTGCCCAACTATGGACCCTTCATGCTAAATGGTTGACACTTCATTCCAGAAATGTGCCAACTGCCAAACTACACTAAGATTGTCCAACTTTGACACTCATGTATAGTTATTTTGACTTTTTGACACTTCCGACATGCATTGGCATGTAAAACCAGTGAGCAACACCAATGCTTCCGGCTTCATCAAATGTGTGTGGAACATCATGGTCTATAACTAACCAGAAGAAATGACGCAAGCAGAGCTGTTCCACAGATAAAGAAAAAAGATGGTGAAAAAGAAAAGCATCTACACAAGGCCTGAACAATACTGGGAACTTTCAAAAGGACTAAGAAGAAAACCTGAAGCTTCTGTGTCTCCTTATCATCAGTTACTTCAGCAATACTCTCTTTTAATCCAAAGAACATGTCTTTCACATCCTTGGAGTCTGCAGTTTCAAAAATTCATCAAAGATGTCAAGTAACAGAAACGATAGTCATGTGAAAACATGTTGAAGAACACATTCACGTTACTATTTCTGCATGTGTGCACAGGACTGGACATCATGTTACACGTTCATGTATTCTTTGTCCTCACTAAAAGGACCAAACCTTTGAGGATTTATGCCCAGTAAAATGTAGAGAACTGAAACAAGAAGTTATAACACATGGAAACAGCACATGGAACATAAGACTTAGTCACCCTCCGGCCTCCAGGCTGCACCAAACCCTGTGGATTGTACCCTTGGCCAAGGGCTTATGCCTGCTTAAGCCTGCATAGAGAACGATACTAACAACCAAAAGTCATCCCACTGCACCATCCCCCTTGTGGCTGTGAAGCAAAAAAAGTTTTGTCCTTTTTCTTCCTTTGTCTGCTTCATGCTTACAAAGAACAAACAGAAACTAATCGTGCTAGTGTGGTTACTTGTTTCTCATATGTTTAGAATACAGTAATTCCACATTGAACCAGGAGTAATCACCTTATTTCAAGAAGCCTAATACAGCCCCTAGAATGAAATGATTTGGAAAGCACAATATGAATTGTCCTTAGAGTCTATGGCTGCTTTTTGCATGCTCTTCTGTACATCAATCAGGTCCATGCCAAGACTGTCAGGCAGTTCGCATCATTGTGGTAACAAAGCCACACATCCAGTTGAATCTTTTTTTTAGACACAGAGTTCTTAGTCCCCATTCTCTCTTGTTCCTGAGCATTCTTCTCATTACTTAGTTTGGATTGTCAACCCTTTCTTATTATTTACGTCCCCTAATGTATTCCAAGACCAATCCCCCCCCCCCAACCAAAACACACACATACCAAGAAAAGGCTTCAACGTTCAGATCTGCCTTTCAGATCGTAATCAACATCATGCACGAAGGTCGGCTGATGCCAGCAAGTCTATCTGTGCCATTTTGACTAGAGGAACATGACATAATTCACAGCTTATTCAGTGCTCATCTTAATGATTTACAGCCCTATGTCGATTTTGGATTGACAACAACCACAGTAGTTGCATTAGCGTCCCATGTGATGTCCTAGTAAATAGCTGTATTAGCACATCACCTGATGTCATGGTAAGTTGATTTATCATCAGATAACTCTCTCTCTCTCTCTCTCTCTCTCTCTCTCTCTCTCTCTCTCTCTCTCTTTATATATATATATATACACACACACACATGGTAATAGTATGTGTATGCATATTGCTGTTTGTAGGCACTCCACACTCACAAAAAAATATGTTAGTCATTGCCTTTCATTGTCTGGCATGCCATTGCATCCGCATAAAGGTCCTTTACTTTCTTTGAAACATTTCCAATCTACACATTTTTCTTCTATCCACCAGTAGATGTATATGTATGTATATCGTTGTCTATAGGCATTCAGCACTTGTCTGGATGCAATTGGTTCCACATAAAGGTCCTTTACTCTACTGTGTTTGCAACACTTCCAAACTACACTTTTTTCTTCTATCCATCAGTTCCTCCTTACAATCACAACTTATCCAGGACAAATTGACTTATCTTCCAATTATGCTGTCTTAAAATAACAAATTATGCATTTATCAAAAGCTTGGAGGTAGCCATAGAGATGTGTGGCTCCAAGCTTACATATGAACTTTTGAGACACAAAGAGCAAGATGTAGTGACAAAATTTTCCTCATATATTGCCCCACAGGTAAGAACAAGATCCTTCACCATAAGTAAACAGTAACAAGCATACGCATGTCAGAATAGGTTTACAAGTTTTGATCATGGCACTGCAAGAAAATAGTTTGGGCATAAACGTTAAAACATGTCCATAGTGTTGAAATTCTAAAAGCCCCTAAAGCAACAGAGCAAGGGACTCATGACATAATATGAAGAGTATGGTAGATGGACTTACATTTATTAAGCACTGTTTTTAAAAGAACTGGATGAGGGTAAATAAGCCTCCGAGCCAAATACACCATGTTAATATGCTATTAGTGTAACTGAAATATTAGCCTCAGCTTTGGTCCATAATCTCGTAATGTGAGATCTTACCTGTTCTTATGGAGAAGGATGATGTTCAATACAACCAAAACTATGACATCTTTAATCTGAATGTATTTGAAAATGCACTTACAATAGGAAAAATACATTTAGAGGGGGAAGAGACAGGGAAAGGCATAGCAGGACATAGGCTAGGCAGCTAGTGTTATGAAGTCTTAATGAAGATAATCTGTTGAAGCATAAGAAAATAATGACAACCACTGTACGAATTTGAAGACAGCAAACCTTTTGGAGAAAGGCACCAATTTAAGAATGAAAATGAAAAAACAGCTGAAGCCTCCCATAAGGACAGACAGCTAAGCTCTTATATGATCAAGGAAGCAAAATGCAGATCACTAACCGAAGCCAGACTATGTGGATGCAGGCCTCAATTATTAATCTAGAATGTAAGTTCCAATCAAAGTTTCTTAATACAAATATTGCAGTTTGGAAACAGCTGTAGCAACAAATGAATCCTGGATCAGAGCATAAATCCAAATACCAAGCAGAATGAGTACCTTAAAAAGGAGATTCAGACTGCAGGTCCAGTATTCAAGAAGGACCACGCAGCTCATATAACAGGTTCTAGGATAATAGGGATATACAATTACAAACAGCTAGTTAATAGGTTAGAAACTTAGAACCATAGGCTTCCCATCTAGCCAGATCAGGATTTGAGACCTGGAGTTCAATAAAAATCCGTGTCAATCCAATCAATGTCTTGTCAGTGTTTTTGACTTCCAAAAAATCCAAGTAGCCTACCTGGTCATTCTGAAACCAGTTTTACCTTATGAGCATGATGGATCCATTGCATAAGGCTAATCATGCAAATGTCTGTGACACTTAAGACACACAACCCCTTTTTTTAATGGCGGAAGGGGGAAAGAGAGGCACACATAAGAGAAAGAGAGAGAGGGAGATGAATACGTTCACATATAGACATGTATGCTTTTCATATTCAAAAACACCTCATCATTTATCAGTTACAAGCAACCATCATTCTCTGTCTGTGCCCACATGCATTTCAAATCCAGCATTACATTTTCTATTATCCATTACAAAGGGACCAAAACTACCTGTCTGTGTCTCAAATATACATGGAAACTATTCCTTACTGGAAACATGAATAGGTTTTCTTATTAACCTTTAAGTTTAAAGAATCAACAAAAAAAGGAAGAGAAAAGGATCCTACTTGGCCGAACAACAAGAACTGAAATAGCAAGGCAATGACCAACAGTAAGCCGCTCCCTTAGAACAACTGCATTACGTTTCACAAGAGCACCTCTAGAATCCATCACATATTGCTCCACCTGATGCTGCCCACTTGATGTTGCTGCTTCTGCTCGACTGAGTTCCTGGGGGATCATCAATCCTAAGTTTGTAGAGCATAACTTTTAAAGAAGACAGTAAAATAGATATGAAAGCATAATCACCGATATTTTGGAAATGCTTCTTCTATAATTTAAAAGGCTTGCATAGATGTTTGCCAATGTTTTTGTAAAATGAGATGGTAGGAAACCCATAGTTTCATAAATCTTTTCTACTGCTATCTATATTTCAAATTTTTTTGAATTACTGAAATTTTACCCCAAAAAAAAGCAAATAAATAATTCCAAGAAACACCTTCTTGAGTTGAGAATGATATTTGCGACTATGATTACAGAATACAAACACACACACATATATAAATACTGAGCATGAATGAGAGGCTTTTAGACTTTGAGGATAAAGGGAAAATTACCTAAATCTAAAAATAAAGAACATGTTTTTCCGTACTTATGTTTTAGACTAGGAATAGAGTTCCATATCTTGATAAATGATTTGATGAACACAGTAAAATAAAAGTTAAAACAACCTATTAGATGTCTGTGGGTTGATACTGACAGAATATGTCCAGATATCTACTAGGGGCAGAATGACTGCATATGCAAAGAAAACACACTCTCTTCCACGCACAGAGATCAAAAACTCAACTTTGTCTTCCTCAAAAGATAACCTTTAATATCTGCTAGAGAAAAGATTGAGAAGACTATGGACAAATACTAATGAATCAGCAGAAAAACTATGTGAAGCACTAATTCATACGCTAAAACAAAAATAAGAACCTTTACTTATTGGTCTATTAGTTTGATTCCTAAGAAACATGAAAGTTGTTATGCTCTAAGCTACATGGGTGCGGGTATGGTCTGCTGGTAATTTTTAAATTTCTAAAATTTGGGCTTACTTTTGTAATGTAGGCAAAATCTGAATAAAGCTAAGAAAAATTATAGATAAATAAAAAAGACTTTAAAAGGAGGCCAACCCTTTTAAAGTTTAAACCCACTCTCGACTCTCGCATCTAAACCATTTAGCGTGGGTGGTGAACATTGGGAAGGCGGATAGTGCGCAGCTTTGGAAGGACATCAGCTCATGTAATCTCCCTCTCGCTTGCTCATGCTAGTGGCTAGTTGCTCGCCCACTAGTGATTTTTATTTGTCGCTGCTGAATCTTCTTGCTTTTAATTTGGTAATTTAAATTTTAGTGTGCGCCCCATGCATGTAAATAAAGGCTACATGTGAGACACAACATGAGATGACAAAAAGTCAGGCACACCCTGTCTATTAACTACAATGCAGTCACATAACCACTTGCAGTTTTTGCATGAAATTGACTGAGACATTAATCAAATGGATAGACCAAGATCACGAAACTAATGCATGTAATTTGCAACGAACAACGTTAAAGGTACAAATTGTGGAAGAATGAACGAATTATAGAAGCAACCTTCATGAGTGAGATCAATCGTTGTCTGAGCCCAGACTTGAACAAGTCTTCAAGGTAGCATTGGATATCAGACACGATATCTGGCTCAAGCCCTTGATCCAACACAACAGCCTGTTAAAATGTTTGCATTTATCAATTTCCAGCGAGGACCTCAAAGAAAATAGCACAAAGGAGAAATGCACGGCGAATTACAATACCCTCAGGAGCGTATAAAGAGAAGTAATCAAAGCTCTCCTCTCAGTGTACCACAGCCCTGCTGCAAGCCGGAAGATTTCCGACGGTTCCCGCCCAAATAGATCCCACTGCACACCAATTCATGCAAGTTAAATCAGAAAACACTCACTAAGCAAACTTCACAAAGAAGGGATTGCACGATTCGGCGGCGAGTTCGAAAACCTCCTGATGTGCGTGCACAAGCAACGAGACGCAATCGATTTCGTTCAGATTCAATTCGTCACTCAGCTTGAGAGCCTGCAGATTCGAACCCACAAAGAAACGACGGAACAGTGAGTAAGTGAGTGAGTGAGTGAGTGAGGCAATTCCGCAACCACGACACAATTGTTTGGTCCTTATACGGGAATATGGAATTGGAGCTTACAATCTGAACATCCAGGTCGTCGAGCGACGGTGAGACGTCCTGAAGTCTTACTTCTTTAGACATAACCTGAGTACGATCGGACGGTTTCGGCGCCTGTTACAGTTGCACAAGAAACTCAGCACACCCACACAAAAAAAGTAACCAGAAACGGCGAAAATGGTGACAACGAAATGAAATGGGACAGGAAGACGGACACCTACAGTGTAAGAGAGGAACGATCGGAAGACGGGGAGAGCGTCGCGGAGAGCGTGCATGAGCTCGACTCTCTGCCGCGGCGTCGGGCCCGAGGGGCCAAGCAGGGTTGACTCGACCGTCGCGAGCAGCGCCTTAGGGGAAACCATGGCTGCACGCACCCCCTAGCCTGAGAAAGAGAGATTGAAACAGAAGCCGAGAGGGCAGCAGAGAAGAGGCGCGAAATGGGCAGAGAAGATTCAAATACCGGGCGGATGGGAGGCCTCCACCCTAATCGCCCTAATCCGCCCGCCCTTTCCTTCTTGCGTCGTGTCTGGCGACGACTGATGCCTAGCCCGCCCCGTCGCCCACCCAAGGTCGCACACTGCCGCCATGTACTGGCTAGAGCTCAATAAATGTATAAACAAAAATTATTATATCAACAGGGTCACAAATGATCAGCAGTTCGCGACCAGAGCTGGTGAGTGGCATCCGCCTATAGAACTCAACTTCGTTTCATGCACGGTTACATGATGCAACGAGGAACCTACTCCTATTTCATATCTTATACATGAAGCTACTATGATAGCCGCATAAACTTTTTCTTGTAGCTCCACACTTCATCCTCTTTTCGTTGCATTGCATACACATTTAATGATTAAAACGCTGAGTTTGGCTCCCCTCTTTGAGCTCACGATTCGGTCAGCCATTTGTTATAAGCTTGAGTTCGACCCCAACTATTCCTAGGACTAACATTGCCCATGTTCAGGGGTATGTCAAATGCATTAGTATTGACCTTGGACACATTTTAAAACCACCAAGAAGGCAAATTCTCAAAAGCTAGATTTGTAGTCACTAAAAGCATGTTTCTAACATGATTTTGGCATTATTTCAGTACGTTACGAGGCTTAAAGCACATACCCTTTTTTTGTGATCTTTTATGGTCTATTAGTGACAGTGTGTTTTGTCTTATGCGCATAATTCTTCCATAGCTGTGACCAAGAAAGCAAAAAAAAATCCTCAAATTGATGCCTTGAAACACCATGTTTAAATCAAAATTGGAATCTACATGCCTCAGACCCAAGCTTGCGATCCTGATGTTACTCTTGAAAAGTATTCATATAGAGGAAGGCTTGGTTTTAGTGTATCCCAAATAATGACGATCTGTGATCATATCATTTTACAAGAAATCAAATGCCCACGAAGTATGCCGTTCATCCATCAGTGTGTACTGCCCAGCAAGCTTCCCCCGAAGTATTATGCATTTATCCTTCTTTACGAGGCAACGACGGGCCAAGCATTGTTTTCGGGGATTTCACAACGTGATGATGCCAAGTTGTTGGTCAGTGAAACATCTTTTTATTTCTGGATTTTCTTCTTTCAAATTCAAGCGAACTCTTGCATTTGTAAAACAAATTTGCTTTGGCATTCTAATCATGATTAACACATTATTTGCGATAGTCATGCACATTTATGCCCACACTTTCAGATTATACGCCTACGGCGCTGGTGCGTGCAAGGCATGACACCAATAAATTTAAATACTGACCACCTGCATGATATACCTACGATTCATACTCATCAATCATAATCATTTACTTAATAAAATGAGTTTGCTTCATTTGTTCCAGTTGGTTAATTCGCCTGCGTTCGTCCTTTCTGTGAGGCACTTGTTACAAGTTTTAATTAAAAAAACAACTTTGGCTGGATAATAGGCGTTCAAAAAGTTCAAGATCCAGTAGAAATATGATCATTTTTCAAACTGAAACACTTAATGAGGTGGATGGATCTATCCTCTGCATTCCCCTACCACGTTATTATTTGGCAAGGACAGAATGAACCATCAAAGGTCCGCTCCTTCACGTGCCAACCGTAAGAATCCAAATCTTATATATGAAAATCATGACAGGAAAACTATGCAACACTATGCATTGCTGGTCGAAATTATCGACCCTATAAGGCAAGCAGAGACATGCCCAATATGTTTCTTTGATCCACATTGCCAAGATTATGTCTATGGAATACATCAGGAGCCTCAAGCCTACTTGGTCGCAAACATATGAAATTTCTACCATTCAACTTTATCATATAATCCATAACTTCAAGGATGGAGTTAAGCTGCAGCCGATCTTATTTTAATATCATATGGCAGCGGTCTTCCTCCTTTGAGGGGCATCAAAATATCAATTGATTTGGTCTGATAAAAAGCCGGTCATACCTCCACCAAGCAAAGTCCAAAAAACATAGGTAAAAGGATCCAATGGGAAAGGTAACTATGAACATACAGATCTTTCACTTGCCCACTTAGAAGCAGCTGTGCAAGGGGAATTCTCACAGACATCATCCTCATGATCACACTTGTTGCTATTTACATTCTCTAACAAAGATATTGTCGACTGAATCCCTTAATATGACAGAAGCATGAAAGGAGATGCAAGTTACACTCTTTCAGCTTTTGTAAGCACTCCATGCATTAAAGGCTGAGTTTTGCATTTACTGATTTCCTCTTGCCTCTTTTCAGGAAACACGCCTGAAGTATTTCACCCCACAATTACACGCCTGAAGTCTCCACTGATATTCCAAGTGCTCGTATCACACTTTGTCCCCCGTAGTAGGAACATTATCACCGATCCACTCACCTTCGTACACCCAAAAAGGGAAAGATACCAGAAACTTGTAGGATACGAGTAGTTCAAACTTCAAACCCAGTATACCCATGTCAGTGCTAGTCACCAACAATGCTCGGGAATAGGTGAAGCAAAACAACCAGAAGAACAAAAACAAGTAGATTAAAAGCAGAACATTTACCGTCATCAAAGTTCAGAACAAAAATATATATAAGTTTGACGACCTTAACCCCTTGGCCATTGATTGTATGTATATTTAGCAAAAGAAAAAACATATACCAATCAAACAAATCAGCCACACACAGGATAGCAGTCCAGGTCGTGGAAATAAGTTTGACATCCGATAGAAGATGGCACAACATAACCCACCGAGTTTTCTCCTTCACAATGCATAAACATGCAGACTTTTGCCGTAAATGAGTGTTAACTGACATTAAAGAACATGTGAAAATGGGCAAACAAATGTAGTTAAATCTTAAGCCTTCGCTTGCTGTCCAACTTAAATTTGAGACTTTGTTTCTATATCCGACTTTCACTTTACAAAAACATTCAAGTATTTAACCTCTGCCTCAGAACCGGTAGCTGAGATCGAATTTTATGTGTTTGGTGTACTCTTAGACAACCATGCTGAAGATTGTGTTGCAACTGGCAGCTGGGATCGGAGCTTATGCCTTTGGAAGGGGAGGTTACACTTTTTCCCCTTGTATTTAAATTTGAACTCATATGAGAGGTCCACAACCACCTAAACATGGGACCCACCAAGTCCAGGACAAAGAAGCTTGGTTCCAACTGCCAAAACAATGAAACCAAAGTAGGAATAGAAGTTAAGCTCTGTGAAGAAAGTCAGCATTTGACAAATTTCAGGGAAATGGCAAAAGAAGAATTTGCTCAGTCAGCTTTACATATATGTGTGATAGTGTGTGTGTTCTCTATGTAGTTCTGAAGCACATATTGTTAGATGCAACACTGAGAGATCGTGATACAAAACCCAATTACGTTGTCATTGCATCCAAACATGCCCTGCTACTCAAAATCACATAGCTTCCAATGTCTTTTCCCTACTATTCTCCATTTATTCTTCCTTCAACATTTTATAGATTCTACTGATGAGCAGTTCCTTGTGATTTAATCCACTTTCATAAGCTCATAGAACTAAACCTTGGCCCCTCAAGATCTCCCTCATTTCTTAACTTTCCTCTTCTTATGCTTCACGGTTGTTTAGAAAATCTCCACTTGTCCAAGCATCTTTTTCTTCCTCCAACGTTGTGCTTTGGCAAATCTCACTCCAGCTTCAAGTCATGTCCTCAGAAACTGAGATTTAATCCATATTTGGACATGAAACATGTTCTTCATTCCTCTTACAATACATACACATATATAGATGAATATATATAAAAACCATCAATTACGAACACTGCCAGCCAAAAAGCACCAAGTACCCAAGCACACCTGGTGCACACCAGACTCAAGTGCAGCAGCCTATTTGAAGCACCATTTTACATTAGAACCAAGAATGACAGAAGCCAGGACAAGAAGTGATCCTGCAGATCATATATATATATATATATACATATATATATATATATATACATATATATATATATTAGCTTTTAGACAATTTTCATTCATTCAATGTGAAAGAGAATGAGAATAGAAACTTTGAGTGGCTGAAACTGAAGCAGCTACTTTATAAAAAGAAAAGAAATGAGCACTTCAGAAAATTACAAATTGCTGCTGAATTTTTAAGATCATCAAACAACCACCAAGGTTTAAGTGATTCTCAAATAGCTGCTTCTGTGCAAAAAAAATGTTAAAATTGATCATTACATAAATCTTTGATCATAAGTTATTTTGAAAAAAGAAAGCCATCGCCTCTTAAGACAGCAAGGAACGACAGCGTCGACCCTCACTGTCTGGCAAGGGGGCAAAGATCGAGGGATTGACCGATCCACCCTCACTGTCTGGAGAGGGTCAGCATGGGCCGAGGTCAAGGACAGTAGTGGGGGTTGAGGATGTTGAGGGTGGAGCTACAGCATCCCCTGAGGGTTGAGGCCAGCATCGCTGGACAGGGATAGATACAGAAAATACAGAAATGCGTGAATATGTCATTATTTACTATTTAGTATTTGGCACAATAGGAAGAGAAATATAGACAAAGACATCGCAGGGATCAATTATGCAAACAAAATAAATACGAATACAATGCCTATCTGAAGAAGAAAAACATGATTTACAGCAGATACTTGAACCAGCAACAAGGGTAAGGCTATTAGAAAACTATGTATCTTCGGTGCTACTGAAATATCATCTTCTCAGTCAAGTACTGAAAGACAGTTGGCTCCTTGATGAAGTTAGAAGTAAGAATACATCATTACATGATAAATTTACCCCTGGAACATGAACTATATATGAGGGATTTCAATTTCATAAAACCAAACTTATGCTTGTGTACTTAATAGATCTACATCTGCTAAACCATGCATTTCTTAGTGCAACAGTTGACAAATGACAATTATGTTTTATGCAATACATGCTGAGGTTGGCAAGGTTATCAGCATCTTGTCCGCTTATAATATTATTGTCATAACAAGCTAAGTAACACAGACATGGCTGGAAGGCTGCCGTAGCCATGTGGGCCGTGTCGACATGCTAACATGGGTATGCGACACACTTAGATACGGCAGTTTTGATTTTTTAGTATTTTTTGTGGAATTTTGCATATTTTTTGTGCCGTTACCATATTTCTTGTGGAATTGTGGATATTTTTTGTGGAATTTTAAACACATATATACATATATGTATATATAGCTTGTCATATCCCCATGTCCAACAATTTTAAAAATGATGCCTGTAACAGTATCCCCGTCCATACCCGTACCAGTATCGATGTGACTTAAATAAGAAGTTGTATATTCCCCACAAATGAAATAAAACTTAATTGGACTTTTGTCACAAGGAGGTCCATGCACCCCCATTAGTATTAAAATGTCAAGACAGGCACATCTGTGGGCCTCTCCATTGTTTCCCATTCTTCTTTTTCTCCTATCTCTTGCATGTCAAACAAATAAAGTTAACATGATCTCAAAGCAGTGGTGATTCCCCAGGAGTGACAAAAAGAATAACCTCATAAGCTCTTCCCAACCTATGCTGTTCTTATATATCAGTTTCACATCTCTGTCTTCCTCCCTATTTGTTCCTTTTCTCTTTCTTTCTTTATCCTATTCTGCTTTTGTGGAGCCTTCCCAAAGCAGTTCCATCCTCATACTGATCATGACACGTTCCTGGCTTTTTAAACTTCATACACGTTGGCACTAGACATGCTACACGACCTCCAAGAAAGAATCTGATCTCCTACCAATAAATTTTTTCTCAAGTTGCTGCTCTCCAAGCCTGACAGGCCGAACGAGAACCGAAAGCAGCAATGACTAAAAGGCAACAAGAACAGGAAACACCAGCAAAGAAAGAAAAGTAAACCGCTAAATGGCATTAGCTTTAGACTTTTAATTGTCCTTTTAAGTTTTTAACTCAACCTGAAAGCAAGAAAAGAAGGTCGCAAAAAAGAAATTCCATGGAGAAAGCACACTCATTATTCCAAAGGTTCAATTATCCATTGCCTGTTAAACAGAACATAAAGCAACTAAACCTTAAGCCTTAAGTGGTCTAATTTATTCATATCAAGTCATATAATGTGACACATCAACACTTTCCTGGGGAAGGGAGGGGGGGCCGTGGTGGTGTGTGTGTGTGAGTGAGACAGAGAGAGAGAGAGAGAGAGAAAGAGAAACGAGCAGAAAACCTTTTACCTGTGCACGAACAACATCCAAAGTGGATAGGGAAATCATGACATATGGAAATTATTGCAAACATTTCCCATTACCATATACTTACATTATATAGTCAGTTTTTGTCAAAACATCATTTTCAAATTTCAACACTGAACAATGATCCCTAAAGCAGCTTGGAAGCGGTCAATCCTTGAATAAACCCAATAAGTTGCTCTGAACAAAAAAAGTCCGCCATCTGCCCATTGCCACATCTTCATAAAGGATCTACGGTAGCACCATAAACTATGCTAGAAAAGGTCGTGTAGCAGAAAGAGAAAACATAGTGCCGTGCGATTTATGCAGCATCATGTAATGATAACAATAATGAAGGGTGCCAAGTTTCTTCACAAGGAACACATTGTAATTAACAATACGATGGTAAAACTACTCTCTCTAAAATCAACCAGGTTGATCGCAAGAAGCATGACATACATCATCAAACAGTCTCGAATTTCTTGAGCATGTCACAATGTGGTGTCTGGTACGAAAAACCCCATTGTAGACGCTGCAGCTCGGCCCGACAATTGCTTGCAAGTATAGAGAAATATTCTCTTTCGATACGATCCTCGAGCCTTAGGCGCTCCGTGCTCTGCTGAGGATAGTCTTGGTGGAAAGCCTCAGACTTCACATAATAAGGAACACCCTTTGGCGTGTCCACCCGAAGAATGTAAGGATGAGAACGTTGCAGGGAGTAGATGGGATCCGGCGAGGACAGAAAATTCAAGACCAGCAAGAGTAACACAGGGAGAACCTGAGCCAGAACTCTGAAATTAAACGGCCCTGAGCTGTGAGCTTCACCATGGTGATGGCTTGCCCCTCTCCCCGTCCGGAATCTGTAGACGCCGAAGGGGGTACCTCCTTGAGGCATACCAAAGAAGAAATTCCGGAAAATCTCATCTGCATCAATGTCTGCATCATAGAACCCATTATAATGGTGGGATCTCGCCGATGGGCGATCGTACGTAGGCTCCTCAGTTCCCAACAGATCGTATTTTTTTCGAGACTCTTCGTTGCTGAGGCACTGGAATGCCTTGGAGACGGCCTTGAACGCCTCTTCTGCCCCTGGAGCCTTGTTCTTGTCCGGGTGGACCTTCAGCGACAGCTTCCTGTAGGCCTTGCGGACGTCCTCAACGGAACACCCCTTCTCCAGCCCCATGATCGCATAGTAATCCTTCTGCTTTTTGATTTGCCTCACAACCGCGACCTGATCATCTGTGTACGTCCTCGACGAAGACCCATTTGCTGAATCCCCTGACGATGGAGGGGGTGGCTGCCCCGACTGGGTGGACGATGGTGCAGCAGCCGATGAAGAAGAATCATTCGGCGACGGTGGATTCACGTCGGCGGCGGTGAAGGAAGCAAGGAGATCATCCACATCCAACGTCGGATCGAGCCGGCGCGCTTTGCTGATGAACTTCTGTGCACGAGCGCGATCGCCGGACTCCAGGGCTTCCCGCCCGATCCTCAGGCACTTCTGAGCCTCGTCCTTGTTCCCCTCCATGATCAGTTTCCGGGACACGACTCCCGCTCGATTCTGAAACGAAGATCCCCATCAATTAAACAAAAACCACCAACAAAAAAGACTCCCAACGAATTCAAGAGGAACAAAAAAGGAAATAAGGCTACAAACTCTAGCACTCAGGAGTCCGCAACCCAAACAATACTCGATAAATCGGCAAAAGAAGTATGAGCGACGACGGGCCTGAAATCCCCCTGCCCAACTAAAATTGCAATAAAAAGTCCAGAAACCCAAAGAAACAACACATCCCCAGAACTGATAAACAGGATAAGCAACTTCTAGATAGACAGATATCCAGAGATAGAGAGAGAAACGGCCTCCCGCTCTCTCTCTCTGATTGAGGGTAGGGCGTCGGATGAAGACGAAGCTGGTTTCTTACCTCCTCTTCGGGTCACCGACAGGAGAAAAGGGGGAAGGGAGGAGACGGGAGGGCGGACCAACCAAGCGTCTGCCTTTTGATGGGTGCTTCTCAGAACGTGAGGTCAGGACTCGGAAAAGTCAAGGCGCCTACCCTCCCCCGCTTCTTTCTATGGACAAAACTATAAGTCCCACCCAATATTTTGCAGTGATGCCCGCTCTTTTACTCCTCAAGTCTGAACATCTAATTTCCGAATCCAAAATATATAGACGTGTTAGGTCATAGGTGTGCTGTTTATCATATTAGTAGTTTTGCTCATATTCATTGCAATGTTCATATTGTTTGGTTATCAAAAGTCGGTTATAAGATTTCATAAAAAAAGAAGAACCAGTTTGATTCAACTTTAACACGTCAAGTAGTGAACTTGGACCATTTCTATTCACATTACCAGTTGAACATTTGACATCCCGAATAACTTGGCAGTAGTATCTTACCTATTAGATTTATATAGTAAATAACCTATGCATGTGCATGTGCCTTACTTGCACCATACTGATTCGACGTGCTCGGATTAGTTCTGAGACAGATGATTATATCATGTGTGTACAAATTTCAATATCATTTTGTTTGTTTCGCCCGTTTACCAATTTTACTTTCAAATCCAATGTTGGGTGCTAAAGCACATATTTTTCCCCTTCATTGGATCCATATTTAGACACAAAAATACATGTTAGAAGTCAAGGTATGAACCACTCCGAGGCTCAAACTGCACTTTGCTTGGACAAACCTCATACTAGATTATCCTAAAAGGATGCATCCCTATTATTAAGCTATGGGTGACCTCGTGACTAAGTGGATAAAGCTCATTAAGGGTTCAATAGAGAAAGAAATAGATAGAGTTATCAAAATTGTTAAGACTCGTTGGTACCAAGACTTGCTTTTTCATCCAACTCAAACACCCTGATGCAATGGCGTAGCCACATAGTGATTGGTATAGGCAACTCTTGAAAGTTCTTTATTTTTAAATGCGAAAAGTGGTGAAGAGTCTGTCGTCAGTTACTTTCCATAGACACTATTTCTCTGAACAACAATGGACACTTAGTTGACAGGTATCCTACCGTTATTCAGGTCCAAAAACAACCTTAGATCCCAAGACATGGGCATCTTACGTTCAGTCTCACTACCGCACTCGAATGTAATGGAACTTGAAATTGGATTCAAATTTTACATAATATAGATCATTAAAGCCAGTGACTTGTAATAGAACAGCCCAGTTACACCAATCTGGGTGACTATCCATAGAAGTAGTTTGATTGCTGAGCAGGACAAGAGTTCTAAGAACGGAGTGTTTTGTCCCAGGTGTTTCATGGTGAGGGAGATAACTCCCGGAACACACAACAGAGTGTATATACAGTGTTTGTATATAACAAATTTATGTGTTCTCGAGATCCACCGTTTGATGGATTCCGCATCTTCCTACAATCAATGAGGACAGGTGGTCTGCCCTGTCCTCCCCCAGTGACCTCAAGTCCTAGCAGCTTGGCAGTAGTTCACTGACAGAAGGAGTCCTTAACTTAAATTGAGTTTAGGGCCTGAACCCAGACCACGATTAAATATGATTTGATGAATCAATTAGCCACAGGGAAGTTGTTAACTGCTAAACAGCAGATTAAAATATGGCCAAACCTGCAATCCCTGCGGCCGATTTCAAGGTGATGGTCGCTACTAGCTACAGTAATGTCAGTAAAGTAGTGACATTGTAATTTCAAGAAAATACTCTTCCTGCTCACCCGAAAGTGAAGTGGTGAAACTAGAATCCCTGCAATTTCCAATGCAGGTGGACAATCAAATGCTTTTCTACCACGCTAATTGCTGGAAAAATTTTGAGGAAAAACCATTCTAGGTTGCCTTGTTGCATGCTTGGGAAACACAAAGTTTTTCATTTGATATTCGCATATGCTTAGAAATGCCTCTATCTATATTCTAATGGGAAAATTTTGTGTGGAAATTCCCACGAGAATCAGAAGCAAAATTCTATATGTTCTCCCTTTCTTAGCCACACCCGGCTATGGCTTGAAAGAAGGGTCACCATGAGAATAAACCATGCGGACCCATCCGGCAGTCACGGCTCATACCACTAGACTAACGCCGTCGGGAATTTATTTTTCAGTGGCCTTGCCCTGCACCTAAATATGCGCCACTTCTGAAATTTTTACCTACTGGTCGCCAGCCAACGTGCTACCAGACAAAGGGGACCTTCTCCTTCAGGTTGAAGAGAGAGTTTTCTTGCTTGAAATTCTTTTCCCTTTCCTTCTTGGCGCACCAACACGCGTTGTAGGTGATACTGCATGACGAGTGGCAAACAGGCTACCCGTTTTGGTACCCTTATTTTTGGAAATGCGTGAGCTGTCCAGTCATTGATCTTAAGAAGGAGCTTCGAGGATTAGAGCTAACCTCATCGAATGGCAGCAAAAATACCATAAATAAAGAATGGAACACGAAGGCGCGAAAGACCACCAAAATGGAAAACACTATCCAGGCAACCACATCTACGCAGAAAAACTGGTTCATCATTCATTAACACTATTAGCCAGTAGAGAAGAAACCAACTTTTGATTGACAACACCAATATGGACGCTGAGGATGTAATCTCTCATCAATCAATTTGTTGCATTTCACACAGATATCAAGCCACTTGTCCAAAAGAAAAGGGTTTAGTAGCACCGAATGTCAAAAAGGCTTCCTACAGATCCACCCTTGACATTAAACGCAGCAAGCCCCTTACTGCTGAAGTGGGTTTTGACACGAATCCAACGGAAGTCCGGTCCACTTCTGGCTGGAAGAAAGCACCTTCCGTTGTCTTTTTGGAAGAGAAGACAGAAGCATGAACCCCATGTGAGCAGTAGACTCAGCTCACTTCAATTTTCATTTTAAAATCTTCCGTATCTTTCTTGTCAGCTGGCTATATGCAGCAATCAAACCTGCAAGAGGAAGCTTAGATATTTGTCCAATTAACAAGCCAATCTGTCCAACCTATTAAAGACATATGCCCTTTAGGACACTGCTTGCTACAATGCTGGACATGGGTCGACACAGACTGACATCTTTGACGTTCCAGCAGTGATGTCCAACTGAAATGAAGGCAATCACGACACACAAACTTCTTGAAGGCTAAAAAGGTTTCTTGCGAATCCAGCCAGCATTCTGGAAAAAAGGGTCATAAAACATTCTAGACTCGATTGAACAATAAAAGTGTCTTCGAGATCACATTTACAGGAAACAATTCACTAATTCAGCATGACTGATAACAGATACGCATCGGCACATAGTGCGGCAACTTCATAAAATAAGAACCAACGGAGGTTATATGATAGTCAGTTAGTGATACAGACTGGACCATTTTCCAACACCAAACGCTGTACTGTATGCAATGTACATGCAGAACATAAAATAACACCAAACTCAAAGCACATCATAATTCTCAACATCATGCACTACAAGAAAATAAACCTTTGCATCCAGGACCATCCAGAAGGCACACAACATAAAGGAGGAAGTACCCAATCTGATCGACAGTCTTCATAGGAACCAGAAGTACCCCAAACCCATATATTTGGTGTAAAGCCCTCTTGATAAGAACAAGATGCTCCAACTTGTGATCTTAGGCATTCCAACAGAACTTAAAACCTAACAGCGGAATATTCTAATTGCCTCCGTCCAACCACCGTTATGCTATAACACACACACCCCAAAAAAAAAAAAGCCCTGCTCTTCTACATAGAACACTGAACTGGTTTGTTTCTTTGCCAATATAAACAATGACACCACGACTTATTAGGATGGCTACAACTTAGATGTTTCATACTTCAAAATAATAAGTAATCTTCAAGGCGTCAAGGTCCCAACAATGGAAGAAAATAGACGCCTCATGTGTCATTCATCTTCCTTGTTGCATGAAATTACAGTGCTCAGCATGAAGATATATCACAAATAATGCCCATGCAAACCTGCGTCATATTTTTCTAACTTTAGCACTTGATATTCAGAACCAGAAACAGCAAAATGAAAAATGAAATGCCAATAGACAACACATATTGGTGACCCTAAAGCAAAGAAAAATCAGGCATATTCCTTCAAAAAAGGTCATAGACTGGATCAAGAAAACGTAGTGATGGTAAAATATGAGAACCACATCCAGTCAAATATTTTATCTGCCACAAAATAATTAGGAAATAACAGGAAACGCATGTTGATAATTCTGCAACAAAAAACAGAGCTACAACTCTTGTCTTGGTTGCACCAGGAACATTTTAGTGACCAAAGTACCATGAGAAGAACGTGCATCGCATAGGGTATAAAACAACCAAATATAACAGATCCAAGATATTGTTTCGAGACAGTTAGCTATCTCATACCACCATGAGAGAAGATCAGAAACATCAGATAACCTCATAATTCATAGACAATAGCTACAACTCTTGTCTTGGTTGCACCAGGAACATTTTAGTGACAAACGTACCATGAGAAGAACGTGCATAGTATAGGGGATAAAACAACCAAATATAACAGATCCAAGATATTGTTTTGAGACAGCTAGCTATCTCATATCGCCATGACAGAAGACCAGACAGCTCAGATAACCTGATAATTCATAGACAATAGAACACCGTGTCCTTAACTTTACCTTACTTTTTTTTATCTTGCTTGCATCGTACATACTTTATTTGCATTTTCTTTTGGCTTCCGCTACTTATTACATTCAATATCAACCTCTTACCTACATCTATGGATTAACTCACTGGATCAGGAAACGCAGCAACAAGAAACAAAGAATGTCGCCACTTGGTAGGATACAGAATTAGGGAATATAATGGGAAAATAACAAGAACACAAATATAATAATGAAATTGCTTAGTCGAAGCAACTATATCTATGACAAAGAATAACAAAATCACAAATATAATGATGGAATTACTTAGCCACAGCAATTACATTAATACACTTTTGTAAGGCTCAACAGGCTTCTGGAAGAATTTTAACATGAACAAAATCAAATTTAGAATTTGATCAAGCAGATTTGTCCACAAACCTATACATAGTTTAAACTTTAAAACATTAATCTTCATTAGTTTAAAACATTAATCTTCATATCTCAGACACAGATCATAATGAATTGATAAAACTCGGATCAAATTAATATGATAAGTAAGAAAATTACAAATACCATAACCACCAACTATGAAATGAAATTTAAACTAATAAAAAATAAAATGCAACTGCATTCAGTTATGAATCTGTAACAAGATCTATGCATATTATTTGCATTGTATGAGCACAGGCGCTTTCTTGTCATCGTAAAACCTTATCACCACCTTCTCTGTGCCTTTATCTGCAAAAGCACCTTACAGATAGTATTTTCTGTGAAATCCAATGACATGCAACCATTAATACATTATTTTCCACTTAATAAGAAAAAAAATGAAACACTGAAGAAAGGGAAAGTCAATTTCCATGAGAGGGAATTACGGAAGCCTTACAGTTGTAATGGCTACACAATGATCACACACACAATTGCTATAAAAGCTTCAGAATACATGTTTATTTTACTCGATACCGGTAATAAGCTCATCAACCAACAAGTATGAAAAAGAACAGCTCAGATTATTTAGCCAATGTAAAGGATATAAAAATATGTGGCAAATAGATTCATTTATACCGAATAAAATTTAGTCTTAGCACTTATCAAAGAACAGCCTCAAACAGGTGTCTACAAAGATTCTGATATACCAGTTAAACAAAAGGAAGAAATGCCTTGCCACGGGAATCGCAATGGCCAGCTTGACAGAAACTGAAGACGATGGATCTGATACATCAATTCTGAGCACCATCATAACGAATCGGCATGCCGACCTCTTCCTACCAATGCACAACCACCCTTCCCGTCTTTCATATCCCAGATCTGGAAAGCTGCCTAATGGTTTCTCACTTGATAATCTAAAAACTAACCGCCATCCAGTAAAAATCATGATCAAGAACTCCGATGTCATTTTCAGCACCCACCATCCGTGCCAACAACCAGTAATAGATACTGAGCATGTATCAACCCTACTTCATAATCGATAAATCTGTTTAGAAACTAGACCACCAAATTATGCTCTGCTTGTCCATTAAAATTATAAAATACCCAAAACAACATGAACAACCAAAATAAAAAAGGGATCGTAACCACGAAAAAGGAGCCAAAAAAAAAGGAAAAAGAAAGTGATCCTTCAATTCAATGCGATCCATGAGATACTGCGACGCGCGATCTCAAGCCTGCGAATCGGTGTTCTTTCTGCCACTACCGCCATCGCTGGCCTCTCTCTCGGATCTTTGCTCCATCAGCAAGCCCGACTCCTCATCGGCCTGCGCGCTCTTCTTCTGCGCCTCCTTCATTTTGAGAGCCTGCAGCTTGGAGTGGTTATAGTAGGCCACGCCGAGAAAAGCGAGTCCGTAGCCGACGAGGTTGACGGTTGTGACGGCGTCGCGGATGACGGACCAGGAGAAGGCAATGAGGAGCCAGTCCTTGACGACGCCGGCGACGTTCATGGTGAGAGCAGACGTCTTTCCGATGAGAAGGAAAACGGCGAGGTTGAGGGCGAAGGCGCAGATGGAGTTGGTGCCGAAAATGAAGTAGTCGAAGTGGAAGCTGGATGTCTGGCGGAGGACTGGGAGTTCGACGAAGATCCAAGGGACGAGGAGGAAAAGGAAGCAGCAGGGGGCGACGTAGTAGAGGGAGGTGATAGGATTGAGGGTGATGCCCTTGGAGGTGAGGAGGATCTGGATGAGGACGAGGCGGGTGGCCTCGAAGGCGACGGCGCCCAACTGGAGGACGACGCCCCAGACATCGAAGCGGGCCTCACCGTAGGCAGCGATGGCGACGCCGGTGGAAATGGCGAGCATGTTAAGCATGACTTCAGACTTGAAATTCTCCTTCTTGAAGGCAACGCCAAGGGAGTAGACGGCGACCGGCATGAGGGCCTTGAGCATCTGGATGAAGGAGACGGAGAGGTAGATGTAGGCGGAGTTGGAGAACCAGAGGGAGAGGGAGTAAAGGGCTCCGATGGGGAGCACGGAGGAAACGTATAGCTCCCGGGTCATGCCGATGGGCTCGACGAGGCGGAGGACGCGGACGAGGATGACGGCGAGGGTGGAGCAGAAGGCCATGTGGATGAGCGTCAGGCTGATGGGGAAGGGCCACCCATAGAGCTTCCTGTCGAGGATGTACTTGTTGTAGACGATGACGGTGAAGCTCAGGAAGATCCAGATCCCCACGTACGCATAGCTCAGCAGGATCTTCCTCAGAACGCTCTCGTTCATCGATCCCCCCTTCCCCATCTCTCTCTCTCTGTCGGTGCCTCCTCCCTCTCCGAACCCTAACCCCTTTCCTTTTTCCCCTCCTTCAACTGTCTCCTCCTCTCTATATCAATGATTTCCCTTTCCGGCTTCCTCTTCTTCTCCCTCCTCCTCTGCAAATCTAGCGATCAATGTGGTGGAATTCAGGAAACCAGCGGACGGAGATTTATCTGAAGAGAGGGTCGTGGAGACGGATATCTCGATCGATCGATCGACCGATGGACCTGCCAGAGGCCGAGGAAGAAGAAGAAGAAGGGAAACGGGGCGAGAAGAACGAGGGAGGGAGAGGGGGAGGGGAGCAAACGGGCGCGCAAAGGCAGGAGGCGAAGAGTAACGCAAGTCAGGGATGGTGGGGCCCTGCAACACGGGGAAGAAGGAGGAGAGAGCGAGGCGGAGATTTTTTCAAGTGAATTACAATCAATGCTTGGAGTCCGCTGCCCTGCTCTTTCTATATGCCTCTCAAGTCTCTATCCTCGTGTACCACACCACCCTCTCTTTTATTTTTTGCTTTATTTTTTTCAAAAAAGAACCGGAACCTTTTTTTTTATATACGGGGCTACCTTTAGTGGTAATCCCAAATAGGGTCCTCTATTTTCCCAAACATTTGCATCTGCTGCATGCTTTTGTTTACACAATAAATGAACTTTGAAAAACGCTAGCGCCGGGCCACAGCTCCAAGCCTAAGTTTGAGCTTGGCTCACCACTTGAAACCCGATCTCGAGTTTAACTCACTTAAAATTTTTTTTTAAAAAAAGATTTTTTTAATATATGATACATATTTTTAATAATAATATATGTTATTACTATTAAAATAAAAATAATATTAAAAACATGTCGAATTGACCTGATACATTATCGGGTCGGCTCGATGCTCGCTTTACTCACTAGACATGTCATCTTTTAACAAAAATAAATGAAAATAAACGTTAGGTTATATTTGTCTCACTATGAAAGATTTGAGATTTTATTAAGGTCAGAACCATTTGACTGACTAACATGAATTTAAGATCTTTGTTAATGAAATCTTTTAAAACACATCTATTATTTTTAATGTAACTTTGGATATGTAAAACCCAACTTAAACAAATAAATATGAAGTAGATGTTTTTCCTCATATATGTTTAGCTGCTAACTTGTAATATATAATAATTCCTTGTTGGGTCTACGGCTCTAAGTCAAGTCCAAACTTTGTCGTGATATTTTAGCCAGACTTGGTCGCAGAGCATCCCGTTATACACGACATTCAATTAAAAACTCTAAATCAAGTTCTAACTCCGAAGTTACAATGCCATAATACTTACAAACTTGGAATTGCGGGCAAACTCGATCCAGTTGGATTTGATCCTAGCAGAGTCAAAAATATTGACTACATAAGTTCACACCGGCACATTGGTTTACCAAAGCCTGCCATCTCTTAAACAACTGAAACCTGAAACGTTCTTAAAGAAACAAAAAAAAACTGACCAGATTTAATACATTGACCACTAGAGATCATCTCTTTAGCTTGCTTGGGTGAATTGAAATCCATGGATCTTAATCTCATATTTTCCTCGGAAATTCAAGATTACGATCTTGTGTTTGAGTGGAACGGATGTTCCTGCGTTTTAAGGCGGTAGGGCGCGACACCCAAGCTGAAGGGTGCACCGTTGCTATCGCTGACACCGACGCAGCTCAGAACCCCGGAGGCAGGGAGAATGGGGGGCCTTCGGGCCTTTTTCGGGCGGTGAGATTAATATCTATCGCTCACCCGAAAAGCATTCATCTTCTTAGAAAAACTCTACACATACATTTGACTTAATTAAATGGATAAAAAATTAAGACTTGAATCTAACTCAGCCAACAAAAGAAGCATTCGACATAATATTGAAGCTAAAAATAACGGAAGTTTTAGTGGGGCTGTTCAAAAGTGAGTTCGAGCTGAGTAGAGCCAGCTTGAACTTTGCTTGGGTGTCTTGAAAGAAACTCATACTCAGTTTCAGCTAGAGTCGAGTTTGGTGTCATTAGCTTGAAACTTGGCTCGAGTTCTTAAAACTCAATTCGGCTCCACTAAGCTTGAGCGGAGCCAGACATTTCATTTAAAATTTATTTTTTTTAAAGAAAAAAAGGACGTATAGATTTTAACATGGAACCTCCCACTGCATACCCATTTGACCAATCTATTTTTTTTATAATTTTATGAAATGTATTTTACATATTTTTGTTCTCGAGCTCAACCGAGTCGAGTCCACTTAACTCGAGGTGGACTCATTTAGGTTGTCGAGTTAATTTCTTAACTCAAACTCGACTGGTTTAATCAACGAGTCAAATTTATCAAACGAGGAACAGCCCTAAGTTTTAGATCTTGCTTTACCTTCAAAACAAGTACAATTGTATGACAGAGTTATCTCACTACTTTCTTTAACTACACCAAACAACTTCTGCTAACAAATTCAACCGAATTGGGTTGGAGCTTAAAATCATACTAAAAAAGTTGGATCTTCTCCGAGACCAGCTCGGAGAGACTCAAGATCCAAAGCATGCAAAATCTGGATCTGATTAGTAATTGGATCTTATTTTTTCGCCATCAAATTATTTTTAAAATTAGTAATTGGATCTTTTATATGAACTCGAGTTCAGTTATATGATGTAGCCCCAAGATCCAAAGTCACTGCTCCATGACTCCGTCCCTACCACAAAACGAGTACTATTGCCGTGGTCTTCACGCGCTTCAAGAGTCTTTTTCTAAAACCATTCACGCCTCGTCCTTAGCCATGGGAACAAAACAAAACAATAACATTTATAACATAGCAGTGTCGGCAACTTTTGAAAAAAGTAAACACGTGTAGCAGTGTTGTTCAATTTATAAGGTCGGGATAAGAATTACAGATGATTGAAAGACCGGATTTGTCTTTCCTACCAAAAAAGCACGGAAAAAGGAAAAGATGGTGGCATGGAATGTATTTAAAATTTTTACAATATATGCTGAAAAACGAAACGGTTCTTCTGTTTAATGTGTGACGTTTCAACCATTTCATTAACTTGGTAGGTTATTTGTTAGGCTATTCTATCAGATATAGTAAAAATACAAAATTCAAAACTGTACCTGTTTGCCTTTTGAGTATCCATAGGCCTGGGTCCTCATTTAGTTTATACAAAAAAAGCTTCAAAAATCTTGTATTTCATATCACTGGGCTGTTTAATAGGAAGAAAACAAAAAAAAAAAAGTGGAAAAAGAAATTCGACAGACAATTTCGAAAAAGAACTAAATATTTTTAAATTATGGGTATGAATGTTAACTGGAATATATCTGGATCTCAAACAAGAGTGAACCGCCTGACTCATGTCCACTTGATTTTTTTTTTTTTTTGTTTTGATGATTTCCTTTGGGTTTTTTATGTGATTTTTCTTGTAAATTATTTTTTATTAATTTTTCATTATTAAATGACATTTAATGAGTAGATGGAGTTGAATGCAAAGTCATTAAAAACCAGTAACTGTTGATATTTAGCACCCTTAAGTAAGGTAGACCGAAAGCGATAGCTATAATGAAGCCATGATTGGGAAGTCATTCAGAGCTAGCTTCAATCAAAAAGAGAACAAGTTGTGCCCAATCATTTATTTATAAAAGAGAGAGGCTGTTTGATTACCATAACAATTTGTTACTTTTAAAACAAGTTTATGAAACAATAGTAACTAAACAACCTCTAATAAAGAGGAGGTCCGACCAAGCTCATAAAGATTTTGACCTAAGCTTGATCGCCTTTTAAAAAATGTAATGTAATAATATAATTCCGTGTATTCGGCCTCCAAGTGAGTCCAAGAAGACTCGCCGTCGGAGATATATTCCGTCCGACCTCCGCCTGTCGTAATTCAATCATTATCAAGACTTATGTAGATTGGCTCTTTCGATACCTTTTGTGCGGTTTTTGGATAACGTTCCACTAAACCCGAATCCAGATCCAAGTATGTTATACTGGACCGGGTCAGTCCTACTGAAGTTGATATCCAACTCAAACCCGACCCCTTTAGTGCCCGCGAGGAAGAAAGTAGTCAAAGTTTGCCCCCATCGTCCCTCCTTTCTGTCACATAATCTTCGTGAGATCTGTGATTGACTTGATTGAGGCACTGCTCAGTTGAACAACGTGTTCGTGACGAGTGGGACTTTTAAAACTGACAGGGACAGGACCCGATGAGACGTGTCCCCGCCCAGGGTTTGTTATTTGAAAACATCCGAGCAAGGGGGTTTCAGTTTTTTCCAAACGAGCCACCTTAACTTTTTTTTTGATAGTTTTGTGGGGGCAAACTCGAATTTTTTAAAAGTTTAGTGCGCAAAATTGTAATATATAAATAATATTTATTTATTCATTGGTACGAGAAGCTATAAATGAAATAACTTGGGAATGACAGCGGCAATAACTCTCCCAAGTGCCTGTTGTCCACGTTTCGGGAGGAACAGTTTGTTTTCTTTCCTGGCAAAAACAGAGAACAGACTGTTCTGCCCAAGACTTGCAAAAGGAAAAGCGACGTGAACCAAGGGGAGAAGGTGGAAGCTCCATTTGGCAAAAACCTCACCTGCTTTCTGCCCCTTAAATTTATGTGGTTTTCTAATGCCTTCTCTTTACCTCGCCTTTTAGTTGTTCAAATCACGCACAAGTAAAATGACCATATTACCCTCAACATAATTTATTTTATGTTAATTGTCGAGTCGTTGACTGAGAGCTGGTGTGATGGGAACAGTCGAACCATTAAACCCGATCGGATTTGGATATGTATAAATATAAATTTATATCAAAATTAGTTTTAAATAAATATTTTATAGCAAATGCTCTAGATCGGTTAGATTGGGTTCAAAATTCAAAGATGTATGTGAAAATAAGATTTAGATCAGATTCAAAACGTCAGATTTGATTTTGAATCCATATTTGGAATTTGGATATAACTTTTTTTTGCACGTTCGAGTGTGAACTGTGACTGTTTGATGGAATACGTTTAAGGGTATATCCGACTTCAATCGACCACCACCAACGAAGAAAAATTTTCAGTTCAAGGCTAAATTTTAGGGGTTATTTTATAAAGCGCAGTATCTTTTGTGGTTTTTAACAAATGCCAACGCTTTTCGTTCATGACTCTTGGCAAACTTGAGTAATCCGAAGTAAGTTAACAAATTACCTACCAGAAAAAGCAAGCGGCAGGTTTTTACTATAAATCGGCAGATTTTTTAAAACGTCCCTTTTTTTTCTTAAACGTCATAAAAGATTAGCTTACTGAATATTAAAATCCCACTTTCTTTAACCATTATTAACTAACGACATTGATTGTTCACTAACAAGTCCACAATTTTCAGGGGCCAACAGCATGCCTTATATAAAAAATGCTATCAAATAATAAATAACTGAATCAACCACACTCTACCTTTATCTACAAGTAGGGTTGGTCGGGGCGAGAATTAGTAGGTAGTTGGTTTTCGTTTCGAATCATTGCGACATTAACCTTTTGTGTTGTGTTGTAAAAGGAAATAGAGCTACCGATACAAATTGAAGCATGACAAGAGCCCAAAAATAGACCTTGTACCACAAGGGACTTCACTTGTCCAAATTTCTTATAAAATTTAAGATCAACTTGGGCAAAACTCTTCAAGTCCTAAATCTACAAGTAAACAAACAGTGGACTTTGGCTAGTTGGATTTAACATTCAGATTAAGTAGCAGAAAACCTCACACCAATGAAGGAACCGAAATATCATGACTAAATGGCATTAAGCATAAAATTTTAGATCTTTAAACGACGTCAATATGTAAATGATAAAAAATACTCTCAACCATCAATATGAAAATAATATAAATATATATATATATTTTTTTTGTGTGGGCAATTGCCCCCGCCTCCATCTACCACTGCCTCGAATCGTATAATTTCTATCCAGAAAAGGAGGAGGAAAGGGTCTGATATCAGATCCGAGGTCGAGCAAACATAATGCGTTGGAGATCCACATTTGACGTGCTCCATCCATAAGTCATAACATTGGGGACGTTTTTTTGCTTGGTCAAAGTCATGGGAGAAGATGGTGGGTTTCATTAGATCGATCGGGAGACGGAGCTTTAAATCTGCACACTTAAATGCGTTTCAGTTCTTCGTTCTAGTTTAATTATAGTTAGACCGAATTATTAATTTTTTTTAAAAATTATATAAAATAAATAATTTTTTAAAAATTTATATGTAAAGTCTTTTTTTAAAAATAATTCAAAGGAAGCAACACTCCTACAAAACTATATATATATATATATATATGATGATGATGATAATGTCAAAAATTAAACTCATTCAGATAAATCATCATAACATTTTATAAATAGGATTTTAGAATTATTATAAAATAAAACATCTTTGGAATGTTTTTTTTTTTTAATTTTAATAAATAGGTTTTAGGCTTTGCCTAAGAGGTTAACAACCTACCACCCAAAAAAATCCAATTCACATGAAGACAAGAGAGAGATCCAATTCACATGCAAACGAAATAGAAAACGAAGCATAAGTTCGTAACTATAAAATTGAACCATAATGAGGGGTTTAGTTTATTTTGTTGGTTTTAGATTTTCCTTTAGTCGAGTCCTTTCTTGTAGAGATAGAGAGAGAAAGAAGGAGAGACTGGCCCGGTAGCATTCTTATTATTATTTATGAAATTGCCAAGTACACACGTGATGTTGTAGGTGAAGAGGTAGGAAAGGTGTGAATGTCCATTTCTCCTAACAGATTTTTATTTTTTTTAAAAGTGTTTTCTTTTGTAGGCAAAAGAAAAATTAATTATTAAAAAGGTTTCCAGGGGCCAATTTTTCACATTAAAACAAGTTTTTTATCGGCAAAAAAGAAAAAATTAATCGATTTTCAACTACTCAAGTATGTAAGAGTTTGGATTAATACAACTTGTCCTCTATTCATAGTGCCGCAAGTTGACACCACAACGAATATTCTTTTTAAGGTCTTAAACAATTGTTTCAGGCAATTAATGTCGCCACTATTTGTAATTATTTATGTACCTTTTAGTGGAGGGATGTCCATAAATTCGAATCGCATAAAAAAAATATAGGACGTGAAAAAAAGTTTGACATTCCATTAAAAATTCAGATCAGATTCAGATATAAAAAATGATATCTGATTGGATTTACATTAGATCTAAGTAAACATTGATGAGACGTAAGTAATATACATATCTACAATATCATGTTTAAAAATGATAATCAAATTCGATGTTAATCTGAAAAACAGCTATGTTTACGCTCACGTCAGTTGAGATATAGAACTAGGTTTTGTATTACTACTTTAACGAAGGATCCATGTCCAGGTCCAGGACTTGAAGAAAATTTTGCGAGTGGTCTCTTCTTTGAAAAGCGGTTATTCTTGGCAATTTGTTTTGAGAGCTTGAGTATTATCAAATTCTCCTTTTAACAAGTGTCATAACAAACTTTTATTTTTAAAATAGTTATAATATATTTTTTATAATAAAATTTTATTTAAAACTCTTTTTCTAATAAACTTGACTGTATTATTTGTTTTTCTAAACAATTGACGGTTGACTAGTGGGAAGGAGAGCAACCAAAGCAAGAGAGAATTGACCGGTCTGTTGAATATATATAAAAGTTATGCAGGTTAAAATAATTACCAAAAGTATTTGGTATCTAAAAGTAAATTTCACTTTTTTTTTGGCTGCTCATGAGGACCGTGGAGACGCACCGTAATACCAAAGGGATTTGGTATAAAGCAGTTCGCTGCGGGAGGACGAGTGAGGGTGTCTGCTTCAGCACGTTTTCATAGGCCTCTCTCTCTCTTTCTCAACACAATGCCGCCATGCTTAGTTTGGATTTCACAAGAAGGGGAAGCAGTCAATTTTGTCGATGGTGGTGTCGATCGTTTTCCAGTCTCATGCATGCCCGCCAAGCGTTCGACAAAATTCCCCATCCAATTTCTCCTTCAGAGATCAACTGCACCATGGCTTCCTTCAGCCGAGCCAGAGATTTCGGTGGCCTTTTCGACTTGTTCACCCGTACGAGAAGAAGTCCTGGAGCTCGCCCAAGTGCATGCTTCGATTTCATCACCTTATCCATCCTCCTTACTGCATGCCGTAGGAGCGTATCTCTGCTCGATGCCGGACCCCAAGTCCATGCCTTTGCGATTGTCTCAGGCTTTGATTCCGATGTTACTGTATGCAATTGCCTCATGAACATGTATGCAGGCGCTCAGTTGTTCGAAGAATTTCAGAGGGTTTTCAAAGCAATGCCATCGAGAGATTTGGTCTCTTGGAACACGGCCATTTCTGTGTACGCTAGGAATGAACGCAGTGACGAAGCTCTGCGCCTTTCACTTGAAATGCGCCGTTTAGACTTTGTTTTTGACAAAGTGACATTTACGAGCGTCCTTACTGCTTGCTCTGACCTTCAAGCACTTCGTTTTGGCAGGCAAATTCATGCGCTCGTAGTGCTGTTCGGGCTTGAACTGGATGTATTCGTCCGCAATTCGTTGATCACTTTGTATGCAAGGTGCGACAGCATTGACGAATCGAGGGACATCTTTGATCAAATGGTTGATCGGGATATTGTTTCTTGGAATGCTATGGTTTCTGGGTATGCCCAACAAGATCATTGTAGTGGAGAAGCGATCAACGTCTTCTTAGAGATGGTGAATCATGGGGACGACGTTGGATTGGACGACATCTCCTTTGCTAGCGTCCTGTCTGCTTGTAGCCATGAACAAGCTTTGGAGCTTGGGCTGCAATGCCACGCTTCAATTATTAAGAGGGGATGCCATGATTTTGTGAATGTGTGCAATAGTTTAATGTCTCTGTATGCAAAATGTGACATGATGGAGGAAGTGAACAGAGTGTTCTATTGCATGGCTAATCCGAATGTCGTTTCATGGACATGTATGATCACATTGCATGAAGCGAAAGGGTTCGGCCTCTTTAGAGATATGAGATTGGCGGACACTCAACCTAATCAAGTAACTTTTGTGGGGCTGATCAATGCTTGTAGCTCTGACCAAGAGACACGGATGGTTCACGGTCTTGTTGTCAGCACGGGCTTCTTCTTGGATGTTAATGTGGCCAATAGCCTCATCACTATGTATGCTAAATTCAAGGACATGGAAGCATCTGTAAGAGTATTTGAGCAAATGAACTATAGGGAGGTTGTCTCGTGGAATGCTTTGATTGCTGGATGTGCTCAAAATGAGCTCTACCATGAAGCTCTTGAATGGTTTTCTCTCATGGACGAACAGCCCAACCAGTTCACTTATGGTAGTCTTCTTAGTGCTTGTACTGCCTTTTTATCACTAGGCCATGGCCGCCAATTCCATTGCGGGGCGATCAAACATGGACTTAATTTTGACATGTACGTGGGAAGTGCATTAGTTGACATGTATGCGAAATGTGGAAGTATTGATGACGCACAGCAGTTTTTCGACGAGATGCCCCAACGGAGTGTCGTCTCATGGACAGTGATGATCTCTGGACAAGCACAACATGGGAACTGCTATAAAGTATTACAGCTGTTTAAGAGGATGGAGGGTGAGGGGGTGCAGCCTGATCCAGTGGCATTCCTTGCCCTGTTCTCTGCGTGTGGGAGAGCAGGCCTTGTTGAAGAAGGTCGCCGGTATTTCGAATTGATGAAAAAAGAATATGGGATTGATGCAACGAGAGAGCATTTGTCAAGCATGGTGGACATGCTCGGTAGAGCAGGAAGAGTGGCTGAGGCTGAGGAGTTTATCAGGAAGATGGCATTGGAGAAAAGCATCACAGCATGGCAGAGCTTGCTTGGAGCATGCAGGAAGTATGGAAACATGGAGGTGGGCAGAAGGGCAGGTACCGCATTGATGGAATTGGATCCAGGGGACTCTGCTACTTATGTTTTGTTGTCCAATATATATGCAGCAGATGAGAGGTGGGAGGAGGTGGCAAGGGTGAGAAAAGTGATGAGAGCAAAAGGGGTGAAGAAAGAGGTGGCTTGCAGTTGGGTGGACACAAAAGATCACACCCACAAGTTCACCACGGATGACATGTCCCATCCAAGGGCAGAGGAGATAGTGGAACTCGTGGAGAACTTGTCCTTGGAGATGAGATACCTGGAGATTGGTGAAACAGCAACAAAAATCTTCCCTGACGTCTTTCTTTAACATAGATAATTTTGCTGCCCCTCCTTCATCTTGGCAAGTGCATCCAATGCCAATTTTCCCAATAAATCCACAGTTCTAGGATTCATGACATTCCTAACTGGCCCCTACCAGGGTGAAGAAGCCTTTTGGGGCAGCTTTCTAATTGAGATAATTAAAGAGGCATGATTGAAATTGCAATTCCAATTGCAGTATGACGTATCAGAAGTAGATTACTGGACCGAATTTTTTTGTATGAGGTCAGGCTGAGGGAATACTCCTGTCAGATTAGCATACACAAGCAGTTCCACTCATATTCACGCCGAATTCCGGTTTGGATGCCCTCAAAAGGCAGGCCGTTTTAAATCCAAGCAATAACATAAAAGAATGCTGGCTTCATGTCTTAAAGCACATCAAAATCTCGACAATAATCCAGCGGACCATTTCCTCTGGAAATATCTCTTCAGAAGATTCTACTATTAGTTAATGAACAGTGGAACTTCAGCTTCGAATGCTTTATGCAAATGGTGCTTCCTTGATAGCATTTTTTACAAAAAGTCTCCTACCATATTTCATTTTACAGAAAAACTTATCTGGTTGATTTCTAGGCGTTTTCTTAGAACTTGTTCATGCAAATTCTGCTAGAGACGATGGACGTAAAACGCCACAGGTTTTGGTGTATGTAGTTCAAATATCTGTTGTCCAGATAAATGTATGTAAATTGACAATTGCCCCAAGTAAGTAATATTATTAAAACAGCACACATCTTGAAAATATCACTCTTAAGCATGCTTTTAGACCAACATAAACAGAAAGCATGTATGGCCATTTTTTATAATCTTTAGTTTGTTTTAGGTGTTACACATATACCGATACATCTAACATTACATTTTTTCCTAATATGCTGATATTTTGTACTAAACAGGGCATTTTATTTGCTCACGAGATTCTCCTCGCAGGTTTCTTCGGCATTAACTCATTTCATGCGCTAGCTAATGGTCCATCTTAACTAACGCCTCTTTTACCATTTCATAAGTCGAAGGAAATTTCCAGCCCTTGTAAGGAAATTGGACATGTTTGCTTTGTCACAGGATGGAAATTGAAAGTACTTGCACTTGCTGCCTAAACTTCATTTCATTCTGTTGTTTTGTTCTGCAGCCAATTCAACAAGCGAAGAAATCAAAGCTAGGCGTACCGACTGAGATCGATGAGGATCTAAGACGGTTGTAATGCAGTTGGCTTTCAGGATTGGATCTTTCACATCGGCTATTGGGTTAAAGAAAAGAAAAAACAGCAACTTGAATATTCTTGCAGTTCGAGTTACTTAGGAAGCTCTTGTATACCTTTGATCTAAGATCCAAGAGTCACACATGAAATCATCTCCTGAACTTAAATCAATAGACCACAGATCTACAGAATTTAAGAACATACTTAGATGATAGATAATGAACCAGACCTCTTGACCTTTATATTGTCCAGGAAAATAAGTACAATAGGTTAAACCGGCTCAGTAAAAGGACAAATAACAGACTAAACTAGCTCAGTTAGGTCTCCTATCTTGAAAGTTGTTTATATCTACTACAAGGAAGAAAAGAACTTTCCTTAATCCAGTTACATGTGCCCACATTACTTCCAAGCCTATATGAGGCTTTAATTAGAGAAAAGGATTGCGTTTTCGCTCATCCATTGGAGAGAGCAGATCTGAGCACTTCCGATGCAAACCTGCGGAGAGAGGTCTCCCAATCTTGATTAAGCTGTACAGTTACAAAATCAGCAGCAGACCCATGTGCAGAACCACAATATCAGAACAAAAACGTCCAGTTCTGCAGCAAAACAGAGTCATGCACAAATAAAGCTGCGGTAAGCAGATCAAGGAAAAATATCGGTCAGAGATCAAAAGATCAGGAAAAACAGAAGCAATTCAGTTGGTTTGCTAATGCATAAATGCGCAATAATTATTTTAACCAAATGCAACTAGCGAAATACCGACAATTTAGTATTGCAAGAGGAGGTCCAGCCGTCCAGGTGATCTTCGTGACCGATTTTTATGAGAATCAATTTTCGAATTGCCAAAACCGGACGTGTACAAAATTTAGCAAAGTTTCAACAGCGAAGGATTACAAGATTAACAAAAGATGGTGTCTTGGTAAAAGATCAATCCTGTGACATCTGCACACATAAATTAAAGAACATTTCCACTGACTAAGTTTTTGATACAAGTTTCCGTCGAGACGAGACCTCAATTCATCAAACGTTGCTCACGGTCAATGCTATTATAGAAATGCAGCAACTAAAAAGGCGCGGCCGTCTTCCACCTAACGGCGGGCGCATTTGCCGCTGTTCAGCCTCCACGAGGCGAGCGGTGAGCTAAGCCACGTAGGGTATGCGCACCACCACAATCGTTATTCGTTAGAATCCATCTTGGCTGTTGGCTGGCAGTCCAGCAGCCAGCAGCAGCCAGAGAACCGGAGGCCGCCGAACGACCGAGAAGCCATGATGATGAGGCGTTGGTGCCGGGCCGTCGTTTCAGGTTCAGTTTCTGCGTGTGGTCATAAGGAATGGATGAGCCGAACTGCGGTTTCCTTCTTCTGCACGCAGCCTCCTCCTCTTCCTGCTAAATCGCCGCCTTCTCCTGCTGTGAATTGCACCGGTATGCACTTTCGCCGCGCTTTGTCGTTTCTTCTCGTTCTTTCCCGTTTGATTCTCGTCTAGCTTTAGTTATGCTTGTTACCTACCCAAGAGGTATGCTGTCCTCTTTAGTAGATATGGAAGTCCAGAAGTCCATTACTTTGATCATCCCTCTATCTCTCTCTGTCTTGATCGACCATAGGAATCCACTAGTTGATCGTCGGAGCACTTTTCGTGCTGATTTGATTGTGATTCTGCGCAATGGTAGCATTTAGATTGAAGGAAAATGGAGTTTGTGTAGTGAATCAGGAGACAAATTTGCCCTGAATACACCATTGCAAGGGCATCATTTTTTCCTTCCTGATCAAATTCAGGAATTCTCTGGGGCTTGTTTGTGCATCCCACTTTCTTTTTGTCCTTCTTTTACTTGATCTCATTACTGCTTTGAGCGTCGTAATACATCAGTTTCGTAAAAGTATTTCTCATCTCCTGTGATTTTTATTGCAAGCAGCTACCCGTCCACTTTTTCTCTACAGAACATTGGTCAAAGAGGGGAAGTTACAATATGATGCTAACCAGGAATCTGTAGCGGCAGAACTGGAGGGGTTACTTAGCAAGTTGGAGCAATATGAGACGGATATGAGAGCATATCATGTATGGAGACTTTATGATTGGTCTGTACACGTACTTTCAAAGGACCAGAAATGCTTTCATTTCATCTTTTCAAACACTTCTTAGGTAGTGTTGGCAGAATGGGAGAGGCAGAGAGATGAGGAGCGGCGGACATTGTTAATGAAAGAAGCCGAAGCTAAACAACAAAGTGGTATATGGAGTACCAAGCGAACTGCAACCATCAACAAGTGGCTTTTGCGGTTTGTATTATTTCCTTCAACGTTCAAGTTGTAATACTTTCTATGTTCAAACGGTAGGCATTATGTATTTTATAGGACTACGAGGGTGTTATCTTATGAAGAAAATTACGTTTTATGGAAAAAATGTTTTAAGATCTATAGGTTTTTTACTGAAAAATTCTCTATATTTGAGGTTTTCTATAAATTCTGAAATGAGTGAGGTGGAAACCTTGAGCAGCACATACTGTAGATCTTATTATCTGCATTGAGGTTTTTTACCAATATCAAATTCTGTAACCTTTAAAGTTCAAGTTTTCTGAAGCAATGGAAAATATTACAGGCGTATCCTATTCTTGCAACTGAAAGTGTATAGAGTTTGAGCTAGACACCCTAGTCATGGAGGGTAGCAGCATGAATTTATCCATTTTTGCCTGTAACTTCGCTTGGCATGTTCATCTGGGCTAAATATAGCATGATTTCCCACCAGACACTGCAAAACTTTATGGACATAGTCAAACTAGTGCAAGATACTGTCAACACTATGTCATTAACTTAATTTATGATCATTATAGCTTATTTGTACTAACTTGTGTTTTTCTGAAGAATTAGTTTTCAATTGTATTATTGTTTAATTTGATAATATGGTGCTTTTTAACTATGATATACATTAACAAGTGTCTGTTTTTTGGTCAAAATGTCAAGAAAAAAATGTCATCGACAAACTGTACACAAAATAAATGATTAAAATAAAATATCTAAGTAAATAAAAGAGCACTGTCTGCCTATCCTCAGCTTCCCTATTAAAAAGTGATACTTGATTGGTTAGACTTAAAAGTTGCATGATGTTTGTGCCATTTCATGTGATCTATCACTAAAACAGATTATGCTAATTAAGTTTTAAAACTTTTAAAGTAAAAGAGACAATGTATAACATTGATGCCTCACTGAGAGCTGCTGACACTAATGTTAGAACTCTTTGATACAGAAGATATCTAAAGAATGGAGGTAGTCATTCCATGAAAAAGCAAAAGGTGTATGCCTTCTCCATTAAAGAAAATGAAACAATATAAAACACACTAATCAGTGTTGAGGAAATGTTCCTGAAATCTCTAGGAGAGGATTTATATCTTAGGCGGCTAAGTTATGCAATACCTGTACCTAACAATGTTACTGAATTTAATTTATGAAAATTTATCTCAAGTCATAATAAGGTTTAGTCCTTTTGATATGCATATCCTTATTCTGCTGTATCTACCAATGAGAGACAAATCTGAATCGCCATAACAGCATGCAACTGCTTGTCACTTTGCAATATCTGATTAAGAACTTTCGTCCTCCTTGGATACAGGAGACATGGGAATGTGGAGCCAGGAGCTGGGAAGATGGTCTCCTATCTTAACAGAGAAAAAAAGTTAGACTCTATAGTTGGCCGTCGTCCAGTTGCACCTCCAGCTCCCAAGGGTATATACATATATGGAAATGTTGGAACTGGTAATCTGCTCTTGTTGCTGGATTGACCTCTCTTTCCCATTCATATCTTTTTTGGTTTGTTATGCTCCAATGCGTTTATTATCCATCCAAAGTTAAACATCAAGAGCCTTCTCCAGGGAAAAAGCTCAGCGGCCTTTCATTTTTGAGAAATTCTGTAAATGGATTCGTTTGATCTTCTGTTAATTTCCTGTGGCTTACAAGAGATTCTTGTTGAACAATTAGGAAAGACAATGCTGATGGACATGTTTTATAATGCCACCAAAGGCATTGTTGAACATCGAAGAAGGTTTCACTTCCATGAGGTAATTATTGCCTTTTATGTAGTCATACAATCTTTGCATTTGAATGTTCATTTTATTTATTTTAGTATCTGAGGATTCTCTCTTTTCATGCTTCAATTCTTCAAGTACCAGGATTTTGTGTTCGTAAGGAATGCAAGCTCCATTAGAGGCTATTATTACCTTCCTCCATCAAAAGGCTAATTTGGGTTGCTTCTTTCCAGGATAGGTTGAGTGTCACACCACAAACTTTAATCGCATGTCTGAAGTTTTGTCTGAAGTTTATGCATGGCATGAGCGATCAGCAATTCAGTTATGCTGAGATTGTTCAGCTAAGTCAAGGGGATCAAGTCCACTGATTAACTATTTTGCTCGCATCTGAATCATCTTAATCAATGTGACATATAGAGATTTTGTTATACAAGATATTGGTTCTTGTGTGTTTCAGAATTGAGTCTATGCCATGTCTGTGGTTTTGTATCACCAGCGATGTCCATGTAACATGACATATGTTGGGAAAGAACTCTGTGTCCTTTTGTAGTTGTGTGCCTCCTTGTCTGCCATGGTGTATGTCTATCCTAGCCATTGGATCAGCTGGAGAGAGCAGGTTTTAGGAAATCTATAGTACCCAATTGTACTACTTTTTTGTTTTCCTAATGTTCCAGAGACATGGGGATTGCAGGGTTTGAGTATAATGTTTTTTGTAGCATTCCTTCTGGGAACATTAGGTACAGAGTAATACCATCCATGACCTAGTAATACTAGAGATCTCTGGCAAGCAGACTCAAATTGGACCATACCAATGACATTTGCTGCTTATTTGTTGTTAGCACATAGCTTTTGCATATTAGAATGCACCTCTATAATTTGCTAAGTCTCCTGGTTTGAGGCCTTGATCCTAATCATAATCAAGTTTTGTGGACTTGATCTAACCATATTAAGTGTTTGGTTGTTATCCTTCAATGACATTTAGTGAAAGTAAATGAAAGCTTCGATACTTGTAAGAATTGTTTCTGTGTCTGAGAGCAGTATTATGATAATTGCCATGTTTTTGTTGTTCTTATTTTTCACATTTCTTTTCATGGCAAAAGGGAGTTGATTTCTCAGTACTTTTACTGATTTTGGTACACAAGTCCACCTTACTCTGACGCAGTATTCATTCTTTTGTTCATTTGTGTATGTGGCTGTGTGTTACATACATATGCTTCTGAGGGGTTCTTCAGCTTAATAAAATATCTTTCTCGAGACAGAAAGGGACTTAGTTACCTGAGGAGATTAATCTGTTGTTTCAAGGATGGTTCCATTCATTATACATAATCTAGTTGCTGGAAGATGCACATTTCAATCTGAATAGGTTTGGTAGTATAGATAGCAAAAATGGTTGTCAAAGCAGTTATGGAAGATTATGTACCAAGGAAATGCATGAAGATTCGAATGTTTCACATTTACTTAATCACACCATTGTTTTGATTACATTCAAGAGTTTAGATACATTTGATGTTTGTCTAATAGGTTAGTGATGAGGGCATGCATGAATGTCACTACATGCAGTGCTGTTTGTCTCTCCAAAATTGTATACATGTTCTGTTAAAGTCAAACTGCTCAAAGAAAAAAATTACTATCACTAATGCAAGGTTCTTTGAAAGACAACTAGGTGGTATTCTATTCATCTTTTATCTATTCACTGTGCAACAAATGAAATACCAATAACTGGAATAGAGATGGATAATATAAATGATTGAGTCATTTTCTAAGTAACTAGTTAGAAGTTAGAAATAATTGAATCAGACAAGAAAAATAGAGAGAGAAAAAAAAGCTCGATATGTTATAACCTTTGTATGCTTAATTGCCAAAATTTTATTGTATGCAAGTTTATGCTCCTGGTTAAACTTGTGATTGGAAAACCAAATATTGGTTAAATAGAAAAATGAAATCTTGGGTTGAAACACAGTGATGATACTGCAAGCTGATAAAACATATAGAGATAATTGATGCTTCAAGAGATTATTAATCTACGCAAGTTGAGAACTGTTTGTTTTTAAAGCTGGTCGTAGTAGTTGATTTATCAGTTAGACTATTTTGTAGGCAATGCTTGAAATTCATCAACATATGCACAAAGTTTGGAAAAAGCAAGAAGAGGAGAGGTCAGTGTGGTCAGGTTTCTCCAATTGGATAAGAAATTTGCCCTTTGATGCTGGGGTAAAGGAATGGTTGGCTGCTGAAGAAAGATATCAGAAAGAATTGCAATTACAAAATATTCTTCCAGCTGTAGCAGACAAATTTCTTGTTGACAAAGAAGCAGGTCAGCGGGGTGCAACTATTCTTTGTTTTGATGAAATACAGGTAAATAATGACTATATTATAAATCATATCTTGTGTGTCTACATTTTTCTATGGGGCACCAATGGATGTTAATGACATAATGTCGGTCATGTTTTTGAGAGACACTTGTTTTGAAAATCATACATTACAAAAGGAAAAATAGTTAAATATTTTGTTTCAGTTGATGGGGGGAATTACAGTTGTCACCAAGTTGATGGGATTTCGTGCATTCAGAAACTCGCTTGGGTGTTCATTGCCACAGAGTTAAAGCTTGCTGTACCCTTTGGTGGTCAGGGGAACCTCAAAGGTTTTACCAATTGAAGACCTGCCAATATGCAGAAATGCTGAGGAGATTTTTTCTTGTCATGGATAAAAAGAAAGAAACTATGAAGAATGTGCTAGCACTTGGAAGCACCATAGCTCCCCTTAGTTTGTTGCTCAACGAGACGAGGACGTGGATAGTAATAACATGAAGGGGAAACTCAAGAAGGATATAGGTAGTTTGCTTACCATGAACATGATAGAGTTTCATTCACTCTTAATGTATGAAGAGAAGGAACTTGAGACTGAAAAATGAATACGTGGAAAGGAAGTGGTTCTTATGTGCATCAAGTACTCTCAGAATAATGTCTGAACAGTATTCCACCCATATATTTTAAATGTCATCGATAAAGCATAGGTTGCTCGGAGGGTGCAACAATGAAAAACAGATGTGGCTAGTATGCCTGAGACTAATTTTTGCCTCATGATAGGATGAATACTTTGCTTTCTCAGACAATATCATCTGATCTTGCATATGGAATTGGTTCATCATGTCTCAACTGCAGCTTCTTAGCTTTAGTATCTTACATGCTTCTCGTCATAGTTGCCTTCCTTGAAATTGTTGATTGCTTTACGAGGTGTGCTATTTCTTATGGTCATCTTGCCTTAACAGTATGATTTTTTTTCTCTGTCTATTCTTGTGTTTAGCCTTCATGTTCAGAATTTTATGTGGAAAATGCTATCTTTTTGACTTATTAAAGCCGCATGGGGTGTCACAATTATTCCAGATCTGATAATGGTCATCTGGTATAAATGTTTCCAAGTTCTAAATCTTGAGAAACTGGAATTTCATGTAAATTGCATGAACTGTTATTACATCGCATTCTTCTACCTCCTTAAGATGTTTATTATACAAAATTGCTGGACATCTAGTATACAACTGCATATACCAGGTGATGTTTAGAAACTTGAATTTCAAGCAGCTTGCAAGCATTGTTATTACATCACATTCTTGTATTTCTTTAAGATCTTTAACATAAAACATTGTTAAACATCTCGTACATCACTGCATCACCATTACCCTGAATTTGCCATATGCATGTTCATTGTTAGTTAAATTTGTAGTTCTTTCACTGCAGACAGTTGATGTGTTCGCAATTGTCGCCTTATCTGGAATTATGAACAGATTGCTTAGTACTGGAACTATTCTTGTTGCCACAAGCAATAGAGCACCAGGGGATCTAAACCAGGTAAACATGCTCATGCTATGTAAGCATCCTTCTTCACCCACTGCTCCTTTTTATTATGTTCCTTTTTCCCATTTATGAGGCCTTGATTTTGTATTCAACAGAAGGTTAATGTGATTATGCTGGGCGAAAATTCTATCATATGCCATTGAGATATATGAATTCATTTTATGTAAACGACAAGCTTTTGAAAACTTGTACTGTGACATTTATGCATATTAGTCACCAAAATCCAATATTTTGAAGAGATCCTAATATTATAAGCCATTTGAAGCATGCCCATAGGATTGTCGAAGTATCACAGTTTTTGAAATATCTGCAACAAATATACGTCCAAATTTCATGACGTGCAGGCCCTTTTAGATGTTTCAGCATGGTCTGTGTGCTAAAAACTAGCTGTTGGTTCATGTTTGTTTATCAAGGCTGATCTAAACAATCCCATCCTGTATATAGGAAAATGGCATGCGTGGACCAAAGTTTGGAGTTCTGGGCCTCATTATGGAGAAGAAGCTTCTGATTCTATTTCGCATATCTGACCTAAAAGGTGCTTGGACATGGTACATTTACTATAAAGCATCTAATTGGCCATGCTTCATGTAGAAAAGGTAATCTCGAGTCCAAATTATGACAAGTCTGAGCCATTAAAATTTCAAACTTTACTACTACAGGAAACATATCTGTGATTTGATCATAAGCCTCATAAAGTTGATCATGTACAGCACATTGTTATGGTCAAATTTTGTCAAGTAATGCACACTGCAGTCTACATATTTGTGATGCACATGATGTAGTTATTCATAACAAAGTAATATATGAGAGTGAGAGAGAGACAAATAACTATATCTTGTGCATCACAAATATGTGGACTGCAGTGTGAACTCAGTTCTTTTAACAAAAATCTGACCATGCAAATGTGCTGTACATGGTCAACTTCATAGGAGCTAACTATTAAATCACATGTAGGTTGTCAAAAGATAGAAATTTTAATGGTTCAGAATTTTCGTAAATTTTTAGGGCTCAAAATTATGTTTTCTACAAGAAGCACCTGTTAGATGCTTTAAGCAAATATACCATGCCAGAGCACCTCTTAGAGAGAGAGAGAGAGAGAGAGAGAGAGAGAGAGAGAGATGCATGCCAATTAAGGGTTTACTAGTTCTGTACTCAGAGCAGAGATCTTTCTCTCAATGGACCTGACACATATGTTTGGCTGACTTTAGCATGTGGTTATACTTTGTGAAGCAAAACTATAGTTTGTTTCGCTTTGAAGTCTTGATAGGGTGTTATTCTGGTGTGCGTAATATTTGTCCTAGACATGGTAATCACATGATCCAGCACCTTTACTAAATAAACCATATAAATCATACACATAGAATCTTCTAATGTTTCAGAGATTTGATTGAGAAGTCTAAGAGGTTTCACAAAGTGGTAACAAATGTCTCCAACTGATGCAAATACATTTCTGTGCACATATGCAGCCTTAAAATATGCTGAAAGTCTCGTTTCAAAGAGAACATTGCATGTGCTGACGTACCACATGTTTTCTTTGTAAAGATTTCTCATTCTAAGAAACTTGTTTTCCAACATAGGACGGCATGCAGAAGGAGATTTTCTTAACACTTCTCTCCAAGTTGGAGGAACATTGCCAAACCATCTTGGTTGGCAGTGAGACTGATTATCGTCGCATTCTCGCAAAGGACACGGATGCTCAGGTGAGATAGTTGGATATCAAATCAATTTGTTGTCTTTACTATTTTTATTCTGTTTCCTGTTTCTGAAACGACAGTTTCACTTTTTCTCTTACCTTGCTTTGAGCTGGATACCTACACACAAATGCAAACAAGTTGAGAGAGAGAGAGAGAGAGAGAGAGAGAGAGAGAGAGAGAGAGAGAGAGAGAGAGAGAGAGCAACTCTAAACATGCTAATTCTTCTTAGAATTAACGGATGCTCAGGTGAGATAGTTGGATATCAAATCAATTTGTTGTCTTTACTATTTTTATTCTGTTTCCTGTTTCTGAAACGACAGTTTCACTTTTTCTCTTACCTTGCTTTGAGCTGGATACCTACACACAAATGCAAACAAGTTGAGAGAGAGAGAGAGAGAGAGAGAGAGAGAGAGAGAGAAAGAGAGAGCAACTCTAAACATGCTAATTCTTCTTAGAATTAATGGATTATAATATGCTAAAGTACATGAGGCCAGTTTTATATTTTTCGTCCAGTCATTTGTCAATTCAATTATTATTTGAAGACAGGTTCACTACTTTTGGCCATTAGAAAGTCATTCGCTGAAAGAATTTGAAAAAATGTGGAAAGATGTCATTGACAGAGTAGGAGGAGGAAATACTACTTGTACAATTCCAGTCATGTTTGGAAGGTATGGAGAAAATAATTTGAGATCTTTTTCAGAAGATAGTTAATAATGTCTTTTTCTTTATTTTGGAGGAAATTCTTTGAAATCTTTTCCAGAAGATAGTTGATAATGTCTTTTCTGTATTTTTTGGTCTATGAGCAGATCATTGGCTGTCCCTGAAAGCTGTCATGGTGTAGCAAGGTTCACCTTCGACTATCTTTGTGGCCAGCCGGTAGAAACTTAACATTCCTGTGAAAATGATAGTTATAACTAGTTGGCTTTGTGATACGGTTTTAGATCTTAGAATATCATCTTGTTTTTAAACTTTTAAGAGTTCTTAGATAACTGAACATTATCTCACAGATATGCTTTCCATTATATGCAGCTTTTGTGTTCGTTCTTATTGCAGCATTAAGTTACTAAACTTTCCTATAGAAGTTATTGTAAATATTGACATCCTATCAACTTGGTTTGGACCTTGACTTAATGGTTCTTATAACAAGGGCACTTGATATTTCTATATCTTTTACTTGTACTCAGGGTGTTGTTGTTTCTGATTGCTGTGAAAGGAATTATGGTTATCTTCACATCACATTTTTTTAATCTGATTTTTGTGTCATCAACTCATCATGATGTTAATGCATATACAAGTAAATAGTCTTCATGAAGCTATTTGGAGTAATGTTATTGATGCATAAATATTTTCAGGTGGGGGCACCAGATTACATAGCAATAGCAAAGAACTATCACACCATTTTTATATCTGACATTCCCTCAATGAGTATGCGCATTAGAGACAAGGTAATGCAACCAAAGCAAGTAAACTTTTTTTAATATTCATTAGGGACATGGCCCGATCATTTTACTTGTAAGAGAAGACATTGTTACATCAGATATTGCTGCTTGCATATGTAGTCTACGATAAAAGTGCAATATAGAGTCTATCCTTAATTACTTTCATAGACACATCTGCCTAGTTAAATGGGTATACACACTCCTGCAGAAGGTATTCAGTGCCATGGGCTTTTATCTATACGAAAAGCCTTTTCTTGGACGTGCATTACATTTTCCATTTCTAATACTAGGAAACTGCTCCTGGGATGTGAGAATTAGTCTCACTCCCAATGGCATAAAACCCTGTGGCCAGTATCCTACCCCTATGCCTAAACTTGCTTAGGCTTGCACTGAAGGTGTTGAATATGTGTTTGAACTATGATTGTTTTTCTGACAGCCAAAGCCCAACCAACTTTGGTTGGGGATAATTTCCATATTACATTTCACTCCTTTTGGACATCACTCTGTCTCATAGATAAAATGTGATCTGTTTCTACTAGTAACTTTCATGAAGCATTCCTCAACCTTCCTCTTCTTTTATAGTATTTCTTTTCTTTTCTTACTTTTTTTGGTAAGTTATTGTCTTCAGCTTTTTTAGTTCCACTGCAGGCTAGAAGATTTATCACGCTCATTGATGAGTTGTACAACCACCGTTGCTGCCTAATTTGTAGTGCTGCTGCTTCAATTGATGATCTGTTTCAGGGAACTGATGAAGGAACACTGTTTGACTTAGAAAGGTTCTGCTTTTAGTTGCATATGCTAAATTTTCCAGCTACATGGAGTGTAACTTGTTTTATTGGCTGTCCGTGATCTTATGCATGTTTTTTATCATTCCTTTAATTGGAGATTCGTACAGGATGGTGGTTAATAGATTTACATGGAAATTTCTAAGGTAAGTTGATTAACTAAAATTGGAATTGAGAGGATTTAATAAGATTTAAAAATCAAGAAGGTCAACACTTCTATAAATAAGCACTTCTTAGTAGCCTGTCCCTTAAGTAAATATTCAGGAGACTACTCTACCACAACAATGAAGAGTAATTTTAATTTGTATAAATGCTAGCATTGGAAATCCATATATTTTCACAAGAAAACTTAATTTATTTTTCCATAAGATTTGCTTAAGCCAAGAAAAGAATTTCCCTGAGGCATTTATCATTGCGCTGAAAGAACTTTTTCCTTACAAGCTAATTAATGTGTATACCCACAAGCTTGAAGTCATGCAGTCTGTCTAATATTTTCAAACCATTAGAGCCATGTCCTGGTATTCAAATCCTGCTGTTAAGTATAGTATATGCAACCTATGAACATTAACAAACTTATTTTGTTTGTGTTAGTAATTTGTTACGTAGGAAACATATATTTACTTTCATCCTTGACTGGCATAATGCAGCTTCCAGTTTGAGACTGAAACAGAAGGAGGGAAACTTCGCCGGGATGTACTGGCAGAAGGAGGTACAGGTGGAAGCTTGGCTCCTACTGGGATTGCTTCACTTCTATCTGGAGAAGAAGAGATGTTTGCATTCCGACGAGCAGTAACCTGTCTTCCTTTCCCAAAATATTTTTGGTTTTTATTTGGCAAATGGGTGGTTCATTTCTTAGTTTTGGCTAGACAAGTTGCACACACATTTCTCAGTTCCAGTGATGACTAGTAGGCATGTTCCACACACATTTCTCAATTGCAGTGAATACAACTTCGCTATTCCTCTTATTTACTATAACCTAAGCTTAGGCCCTCTGTCTTTTCCTTGCACTCAAGTTAATTCCTACTGCATGTGCCTTTGGACATACCTTTTTATATTTTAGGTAGTTTTTGTGTTTTAATTTTGTTATTTTCCATGATAGTTAATTCATTTGAACTTCAAATGTGCTTTGTTATTCTCTTCACACACACACACACACACATATATATATATATGTGTGTGTGTGTGTGTGTATAATATTGATTCTAATCACTAAAGTTTAATTCAGATATCATGGCCGATTCTAATGACTAAATTTCTATGCAGATATCACGGTTGGTAGAGATGCAGACGCCTATATATATCCAAGGAGTTAGGCATCATCCTTACTTCCTGCTCAATCCTCAAGTGCCTTTTCCTTATTAAATTTCAATTTTAATATTTGAAGTTATTTTTTGACCGGCAATTAAGCATCCCATGAGGGATCTGCCTGACGTCAGTTTTCAATGGAAAAAAGAAGAAGACCATGCTACTGTCTAGTGAAGTTGCTGCTGATGTCTCTCTCTCTCTCATATACACATACACAATCATGCATACGTTTGAACGGATCTATGCACTAATTATTCTATCCGCCTCCACGTGTATTGAGGAAGCTTTGTTTATCATGTCAGTTGGTCTCGTCACTTTCAATGTACTATAATATTCATGACAAATCTCAACATCATATCTTGTAGGTGTTGGGAGAGCAGAGGAGTATTTCCTTCTACTGCCCAACAGTGGGCCAAAGCCCTCACGCCTTCCTTTATCTTCTTAGGGTCTTGACATGCTTTTGATGCTTCAGAAAAAGTTGTTGTTATGGTTCAATTTGTATATCGGTACTCTCTTTTTTCAGCACAAGGAGTTGGCGCGTAAGGAATTCAAAAAGAAACTGGCCGCCCCTGTCCCGCCCGCTCAATGTGCCTTGGAGATATCATATCATGTATAGTGGGGATGCTAAAGGTGCAAGGGTATTTATTGGACTCAGCTTTAGCACATGAAGGTTAAAATATTGTATTGTTGAGTATCTAATGGCTAGTCTTCTTTCGCAATATTAGATCTAGTGCAGGATCCATGGCACTTCCTCCAAAGGTCCCGTGCCTATGTGACACAGGTGTGTGTGGATGTGGTGCATATTAGGGAAAAAACATGACTAAAGGTGTGACGAGTATATATATATATATGTAATATTTAATGAGTTATGATTTTACCAATGATTCATAAAGCAAATTAATTGTCACCCACAACCGCATTAGTTCGTGTATGGCAACTTCTTGGAAACGTCCGTGTTACTTAACCCTGTACTTATATTTAGCGTGGATCTTTTGCCAGGAGAAATCTCCTACATGTGTATTTTTTTTTTCCTTGCACACAAGTGTTTCCGTAAGACCTAAAAGTTTGCAGTTTTGTGTTATTGATTTTTGAAAAATTAATATTATAAGTTTCTTCTAATCAAATGAGCTATGTAGCTGAATAACCTTCGAATTCAGATATCCATAAGAAACTTCTACTTTGACATGCACAACGTGAGAAATGGTCCAAATTTTTAAGCCCAGACAGACATAGGTCAAACGGGCCAGACTCATTATGTAGCGCGTCTCCAGTTTGATTCGTGAGGGCTATGCTTCTGTACTCAAAAGGGATGCTGCCTCTCCATGTTGCAAGTAAAAGCACTTGGAGATCTCATCTGCACTTGGAGATCTCATCTCCTGGAACCAACACAGCTCTGGATTCTAAGGGCAACAAGAGGAGTGGGGGGTTGCCCTTCGGCTCTCGCTCAAATGGTGGGATTCATCCCTTTGCTCACCTCTAAACCTCATTACAGATAACTCTGATTTTTTCTTTCCATGGACGTTTTTCAAACTTGGACAGGATGACAGATAGCATCTTACCCAGTGGCATTATCAAAGAAATAGCGAGTCCGGCGAATCTGCGTGCGTATCTTATGTCTACAACAGAAATTCAGCCTGCTTAGTTTCAATTATGGGCATGACGATTTGAAAAATAGATCACTCATATATCAGCCTCAAAATTCCTCAGGATTACTGGACACATGATAATAATATGCTTTTTCCTATAACATTTTAAGCTTCACATATTGAGAAACAGTAGCGCACACATTAGTGGGAATCAGGATCACCAACTGTTTAACCTTGCTAAGTTGCCTAACCATGATAATTCAGTTTAGTTGTTAGGGTATTTTCATTAACATACCACTGACTCTTAAATCACCAACTATAGATAATGGAAATCATCCTCAACCACAAACTTTATATTTCTGCATCCTTTTCAGCCTTCATGATACTAACAGGAGGAGTTAAGTCTTTCACAGTTGAAAAGACACTAAAGGGGAAAAAAGGAGAGAGATTCTCAAGCTGGTGGGAATATCCAATATCAGTTATGCAGGGAACGTTTCCCCCTCTTTCTTCTTTTCCCCATTATGGCAGATACATCCTACTTTTACTCCATTTTGGATAGGATAAGTGCACTTTCTTAGTGGGGGCTGCATTTACTTGGAGGAATCGAAATCAAATTTTATTACTTCATTCATTCCGTGGAAGTTAACATGAAAAAAGACACGTTGCGGGCACCAATGAATGCATTTCTCTATCTGCTAGATTATGTCATCACCAAATTCCTCCACTTCTTTATGTTAATTGGACGGCGATTTAAAGTATTGAAGCAAGTATTTCTTTTCATCCATTGTTGGTTGGCTCTCTAATAGCTTTCCATGAGCCTCATCCCTTAGCGGATGTCAAATCATGCTCCACTTGATTTTGTGCTTCGACTTACCTTTTAAGGCGGTTTGGAAGCATAAACATTTTGTGAATGTTTCATAACTCTATCTCAAAGATTGAAGCAAGTTCATGTAACAATAGTTATAGTATCTGGTCTCAATCTTTTGGGTAGATTAATGAGACACTCACAAAGCGTCTATGCTGCCAAACGACCCCTAATCACATTTTCTATTCAAATGACCACACGAAATCTATAAACTCTAATAATTCTTAAACAGCATATTGTCTTCATGTAAAGGAATTCAGAATCGTAAGGCCCACTTCTGAAATCAAGGTCAAGCATTGGGCACTCGGATGAAAATTTCTGAATTGACTATCAAACTTGCAATGGCCTAGCCTTCATGAGAGAAAAATTGAACATTGCGCTTCTTTTAGTAACTTCTCGGTTCAGTGCAAACAACGTGGCATGATCCACCAACCTGATCATATGAGGACGTGGATTTTATTTCTTGAATTCCACTCGGCCGCAAACTTTTCTACTCTTTAGGGGCATTTGAACAATGGGCCGCTGAAACATTTTCTTCCTACACCCAGCTGTTAACATGCTCTTCATGCAACAGACACTTGTTCAATTTGGAGTCATCGATCGATCTACCCATGCACTGTATTTGAATTATGACTTAAGGAGGGAAAATATCTTAAAGGCTGAAAGCCCTTCCTCTTTCCCACTGCCCCTGAGCTGGTATGGGATTTATATGGAAACCAGAACACTTGACAATTGAGCGTCATACATGCACTCAGAAAAATAATGCTCATGAGAATCAAACTAACAACCAAACTTTCAGTGGTCTTCGAGTTTAATCAACTATATGCTACATCCCTCGAAGCACAGGTTACAACTTAAGGGGATAAGATAAAATGATGTAACAACCATCAACTAGAAACTTGAGTTCATAAGGTGAGAATATCATTTTTTTATATTGAATAGTCTTGCTTCCGGATTTGGGTGAACATACAGTATATTTCAAGTGTCATGTTGTTTACAACTCAAGAAAAATAATACATTAAACCATGACAGTGACTGAAATTTGAAGCTCCAATTTCTTGAGGTGCTTTGCCACCCAATTGCTCTATAATTTTCTCGTGTTCGCAAGCATTTTCCGTTCAATACATGCTGCTGTCACGAGTGGGGAAAAGACTAATGAGAGAGGGCGTCAATCCCGCAGAGCAGGGCGCTAAAATTGGCAGTCGGAAGCTGATAGTCAACTAGCTAGGCAGCCATTAAAATCATATAGATCACTCCATAGATTTAGAACAAAACCAAGTTCTTATCTGAACGCAGATGCATATATTTAATAAGATGATAAAATGAAGCGCTGAACCAGAAAATCTTGTGCAAGAGAGAGAGAGAGAGCTTTTTTACCTTGTTTGAAGAAAGTCAGGAGTTCAATGTCTGGTCGTTGGTACTCCAGTGAAGTATATCATGAATTACCTTTTCTTGGAAGAAGAAAAAAAAACAAAAAAAACCAAAGTTTAAATAATGAAAAACCTTTCATTTCACTACTAAGTTAAAATATGTTTCTATAAGTTTTATAATTTAAAACCCAAGTGGATTAACGAGTCAAAAATGACTTAGAACACCAAGAAAATTTCAAATCATTTTTTTTGACGTTTTGTCTATTTGGTCTCAGTTTTCTTTAAAAAAAATTCTTTCTTCTCCTAGTTTTTGAAACATTTAAGTGCTCAATATTCATCATCTGCTCATAAAAGAAAAGGTAAAGGACTCTATTTTTTTTATCTCAAGAAAATTCACCACAACCGTTTGTTTTTTTAATCTTATGCGTATCTAAAAACGTCACCATTTTGAAAATATTAAAAATTTAGGTGTCTTCCTGAAAATTTCAACTGTACAAAGAAGAGATGGCCACTTCACCACCTTTTCTTCCCCTTTATCCATTCCAACCCGATAATTGCTAAATTTAAACATCTGAAAAAACAAAACTGAATTTTGGCTGAGGATATCTTAAATTTTATTAAAATGCGGAGGATATGAGAAATATATTGGCCATTTAATGAGAAGAACATTATATTCTTAAAACATAAAATTTGAAACCTGCATGTTAATTAGTGAAGAAACATGATGTGATTATGTTGCTTTTAAATTCATCTATTAAGCAAGAATATAGCATTTCTCGAGTATATATTGTCAAAACTGTTGTTATATTCTTCTTACCAAACAATTATTTTAATTATTAAGATAGCTCACTTTTACTTAATTAAATTCTACTCATTTTCTTAAGAGAAATTAATTTGTAAACGTCAGCAAAATAAAAGAGGAGACACATCACTCCACTTACAGCCAAATAATGTGCCATACGTCATACTTATCTTTTCGTTAAATTTATTAGAAAAAGGAAAGAAAGAAAGAAAGCATCTCTTTTAGAAAAGCATCCCAACTTTGATTCTATCAACTGTCGGCATAAAAAAATGTAACTTAATATTGCATTCCTTCCCTCAGTAATATTTCTTTTAAGAATTTATTGACTAAAAATGAACGGGTACTCCTGATGCATGGAAAAGTTTTATAACTAGGACTCAAAATTTTTGAGAAATTATATTTCGCCGTCCAATATATGAGTTGTTTAGTCGAAATCAATCATTTTCCAGCGTTTCAAGGGAGGTTGACCATATAAATTGAGTCAGAATGCTAAAAGATGCGTGAATAGATTAAAAATTGGTGACTTTTGAATGTGGAAAACCCAATTTTGTCATCCTAAAAGCTTAGGATTGTTAATTTTTTAATTCTTAAAATATGACACATACGTCATAGTTTTGGTACTTTAAGATTTTGTGAATTTTACATATCTTAACCAACATGGGATATTTTGAAAAATACCAAAATCAGGTGGAATTAGCGCTGGTGAAAAACATACGCTTATACATAAAAAAAAAATGGTGCCTAAATGAAATATATATACAAAGGAATTGAAATCAGTCGGTTACCTTTATGATCATAAAGTACGATTGTTTTTTTATTTTTGCTTCGTTAAAAACTGTCGCAAAAGGAAGCATTTGCAACAACCAAGTGCTTACCTATGATTTCATGATATAAATCATTAAAAAAATAACCATTCAGCTATAGAAGTAGCTGGCTGAGATGTGTATATGAGTGTGAAAAAGTGAACGAAAAAGTGAACATGTTGACGCAGTCATCTAACTAATTAATTAACAGTCATGAAGCTTCATGCTCGATCGGAGCGGCCATTATGTTTCAAACGTCGTCTTACCTTTCTCGTTCTTCTTAAGAGCTTCGGGTACATGCTTTCCTTTTGTTGATTTTGGAGTCAAACATTTGAATACAGGAAGGAAAAGTATGAAAGCTGCCAAAACACCCCGTTGAATTATTAGGTCGATCCAGAAGCCATTGTAGAAACGAAGGAAGAAAAGAGAAAAAACAAAAGTCAGTTAACCAAGAGGCCCTTCAGTTTTTCTTAGATGATAACTGCCCTTCCCCCTTTACTCTTGCTCTCAGAGTATAGTGTTGCTTTGGAACCTAGGCGGAAAGTGGTACATTCATCAACTGAAGTATAATGTATCTACACTTTACAGTTCAGAATAATAGCGACAACCGGACTTTCACTGACAAACAATTTAGCCAGTTATGCTATGACGGTCTCCTCCAAATAAAATAAAAAGGAAAGTCAGATCCAAAACAGTCATGGTTGGTAGAGCTGCACATGAGCCAAGTCGAGCTCGACTCAGAAAACTCGAGTTCAATCTCAACTCAAACTCGAGCCGAGCTTGACAAAACAAGCTCGAGCTCGAACCCAACTCGTTTAATTTGTTTATGTTAAGCATGTCTCGTTTCTTTTAACTTGTTTAGTTGCCACTCGTTTATATTTTTTCATTAACAATACTCATTGTGTAATTGAGCCGAGTCGAGTTCTTACAGCTCAAACTCGACTCGTTTAACATTTCGACCACACATTTGAACTCAAACTTAAGGTGAGTTTGAGCCAAGCTCGAACTGTGCGACCGTGAGCTTTGCAATTTTGAACCCTCACTCACCCTCCAACAACAAGAACTTTCGATTGAAACTGCACTTTCCTTTTTGATAGCTTCCAAAAAGCAAGATAGAATCTGAGGCTGCAGCCCAGGTCAATGGAAGCTGTGAAATTCAAACCGGTTGACTTCATTATGGCTCCAACTGAAGAAAATGAAACATATGCATGTGCATTTATCTCCCGTCATTTCGGTTTTGACAACAAAGAAACGGAAATGGGAATTCATGAATGCCGCGCTGCAAACTGCTCAGTCAATGTAATAGCTTTTGAAGTCAATCTGTAGTTTTCTTTAATTTTTACAAGTTCATCTTTACATAACACTAGTCAAATTGATTTGATGATTAAATGACCCACAACTTGCATTTTCTAGTGTCTGTTAAGTTTTCAGCATATTTCCAGCTCTTGAAGACTTGAAGTATGAAAGCCAAAAATAACGCAACTTACAACGTGAGAAATGAGTTGTCTGAATAAAGAGCATATAATGAGGAGAGAGAAAAGAATTGTATCAATCATCACAAAGTTAAATGATCTGAATATATATATATATATATATATATATATATATATGTAATAGGTCAAGAACAAAAATAAACCCTTTAAATATGATATTTAAAGCCTTTTTTAAATCTAACCTTACTAATAATATGATCTGAAGGATAGGTTGATGCAAAATATAAATTAAGTTGACTATTTTTTTGAGTTTTAATAATGCTTTTATAATAAGCAAAAAATGAATGACTCTCTTTGCATCTAGGAGGCCGGATGACATTATCTTCATATTGCAAGCCATGGCAGTTGGTAGTTAGATGTGAAAGTATCGGCTTGATTCCATCGTGTGTGCTCTGACCATAAGCTATTCAAGCAAACTATTTGCTGGTCAAAAAAATTGATGCATATCTATGCCGTTTTAAACTGTGTTGCTTTATAATAACATACATATATTTAATTTATATATTGAACATAGGAGATAGAATTCTTTATTTGGAGAAAAATAACTTATTTGTCGAACTGGAGGCGGCAATTTATTTGTTTTGCACATTTCAGTCGTATTAATCACAACCCTTTTTGTGAAAAAGGATACAGTACGCCAAATTATTGAACGCTTAAATTTCGGCGCCGACCAGAAATATATATATATATATATATATGTGTGTGGTGTGTGAAGAGTAAAATATATACGTGTGGAAAGGAAAATATGCGTACATGTATGAATAAAGTATTTTCTGGCCACTTTCCCGCAAATTGAACGACCTAGCTGATGGACAGTCGACTTCATGTTTTTTTTTTCCAAATAAAAATAGGTTTCCAATTCAACCCGAAATATTTTGACAAAAAATTACGTACTTTTAAGGTGACTTTGGATGACATCATCTATAAACTTGGTTTTGTGAAAATCAAGTTTTTGAAAAACTGATTCAAAACTCAGTTTTGTAAACTTGATTTAGTTGTTGGGATGACAAGTGAAAAAATTTGTTTAAAAGCAAAAATTAACCTTACCTGAAAAATTCGTGTGAAATCTGCTTTTTCAGGGTTTTTATGAAAACCAACCAGATTTTTATGTCGCATTGGGTTAGAGGGTGACGGCCGGAGAAAAAGTAGAGGGTGGCGGCCGGAGAAAAGTAGAGAAGGGCTTTGGGTTATCTGGCGGTGAGGTGTTTCTCAAGATGACGATGAAAAAAAAAAAAAAAAACCACACGAACTGTCGGAAAAGACTAATAAAGTGTTCAAATTTGACCGATCCGTCGATCCACACGCATAGCGCCGGCCAGCACCACTGTAAGGCCAAGAAATTGACTCGGATGGGATTGTTGCTGTTTGTCCTAATTTTCATTTTCCACGTACGTATCTTAGATTTGATGAGCACCAATACATAATAATAAACTGAATTATGCGAAGAAATTTTTTTAAAAAATTATGTGGTTTGTGTGGGCAACTGACCACACAAATTCTTAGCTAATTATTTGAATTCGTATTTTGATGGAACCCTCTCGCTCGTCGCTCTACAGCTACGAAAGCTAAGATGGTTTAAGGCGGCCGGGCGTTTCGCCGTTGGAATTTGAAGAAAGAGCTGTGTATTAGTGAAGCACTAGCTAGCTCGATTGAGTTAGGTGGGCGCGAAAATGGGCCATGCATGCATGGACTTTGATGATGCTGGAGATGTTCCTAAAGCAGCATTCCAACTCGACGAATGCGTTATGTCCCTTTTCATACTACGATCTCATGTTCTCTGTTTATATATTATACCAAACTATATATCATCGGTCAGCAGCTCCCTCCCACCTTTAATCTGTAGCTTCCAAAGCATGTTCACATTCAATGACAATCCACAACTACACCATTTGATTTGCTACTGTTCTTCCATTAGAACCGCTTAAGTGCATCTATGGGAAAGAGTTCGAAGCAAGATTGCGATGAATTGGGTGATGGGTTGAATAGATCATAAGTTCTGATAACTTGTTAGTTTTTATGGGGAGGATCCGAGCATGAAATTTAACCGACATGAATGGTCAAACAGTTCGGTTGAGCAAGCGTTTTTGTTGATTGGTGTGTCGATTTATCAAGTAGAGCATGCAATTCTGTAAGGGCAATGAGAGAACCAGTCTCCAATTCTGGTAGATATTGTAGTATAATTGTTCTCAGTTGTGGTAATACAAAATCGACACGATGAGAAATCTCAGTTTTACAATCTTAATTCTGCAACTAAGTACGTCAGCTGCAACTCTTTCTGTCACAAATTAGCTTCTCGGAAGTCTCTACCGATCTCCTACGTACATATTCTTGAAGCCATTAATCTTTTTCTTCGATCACCTCAAATCCTGCATAAACGCCAAACAATGCAGTTAGAGGGACAGATCTACATAGAGAGAGTGAGAGAGAGAGAGAGAGAGAGAGAGAGAAAGAGAGATAAATTACTGGATATATTCGACGCTGATTCTTTGACTGGGGATGCGGGAGATGGCACCAAAGGCATCGGCGGAGAGCAGAAGGGTGGAAGAGCAGGGATAGCGGCGGCAGGCGTCGACGACGACGACGTCGACGTAACCGGCCTTGCAGGGTCTGGAGTCTCCCGCGAGGCACCTGACCCTGTACCTCCTCCCGCACGCAGCACCATTGTCCCACATCACCTCACTCACGCTCACAAACATGCTGTTCGCCGGAAACCTGGACTGGTCGTTCCCCCAACACCTCGTCGCTGCAGCAAACCATTCATTCATGTGATCATCAGCAACAAAAGCAAACTATCAGAAGCAAGAGGTCGGATGCCGTTAGTGGGCATACGATGGGCTTACGTATGTAGGGAGAGTAGTAGGCCGAGGCGGTGCCAACGTCCCCTGATACTGCAGACGTCTGCAGCAGCACTAGGAGCAGCATCGTGCGCAGGCAAAGCTTCATCGTCTTCTCCATCGTCATCTCAAGGAGCAGGGGTTTGAAGTGGTGTAGCTTTCGTGCTCGAGTTCGAGTACGCTCGTATGCCCGTGTTCTATACTTTTAGCATTTGCCCTTACGAAGCCATTTATATAGGCTGCTGTAGAAAGTTTTTCATATGATCTTTTTTTTTCTCTCTCTCTCTCTCTCTCTCTCTGCCGGCGTGCTCATGACATAGTGGATGATGAAAGCGCAGTAATGGATGACCAAACGACCAACGTCCCCATGGCTTTCTTTCTCTCTCTTTGATTTTCTGTTTCTAACTTGTATATTTTGTTCTTTTATCTTGTTGATTTTCTGTTTCTAACTTGTATATTTTGTTCTTTTATCTTGTTTTTGCGGTTTGATCTTGTATTTATGACACTTTTTGTCTCCAAATTTTGTTATATATTTTCATTTTATCGGTTCTCTTTCACTTTCACTCTCTCTCCCGCCCCTTTCTACTCTCTCTCTACCCTCTCCCATCTGTTTACTCTTTCTCTACCCTCTTATTATATTTTATTGTGCTGCTAACTTATATTTACGGTTTGTTCTTGTAGTTAAGGAACTTTTTATTCTCAAATTTTGTTATATATTTCCAATCTCTTGACTCTTTCTCTTTTTCTCTCTGTATCGAAAAAGGGTGGTGGATCACGCACCATGATATGTCTTTTTGGGATGATATGCATCAGTTCATGATATACATTAATATTAACTTAATGTAAGGTTGAGATCGAATCTATAAGCAGATTTTTTAGTTAACGTGGATGAGAGCAATCTTCACATGAAGTGCTTGATCGACTGTAGATTTAATGGCTTTGTGATTATGTCATCAGCTAGTGGGGAGAAAGCGAGTGATACTTATGATTGGTTCACGTGAGGTTAATACGGGGCTTGATATCATTGATTAGGAAAGTTATAAAATTTCTTAATGGTACTTTTATACAAGCCTTTAGCCTTTTCAAAGCCGGTGCTCCTTTTTTATATATTGCATGTGATGTCGTTCTTTGGTTTATCGTCATCCAAAAAGCTCAGTGTAGTTAGATATCAAAACTGACTTCTTCTTCCTCGTCTTATCTCTCTCTCTCTCTCTCTCTCTCGTCGTTAGTTTATTGTTAGCACTTAAAAAGAATGATTTTGTACATTATATATATCTTGTCAACTATCAATTGAGTAAACACCCCATCTTGGTTGCATCTAAGAACTCGATCCTAGTTATATACACCGTTCTAGTGTATGAAATTTCATACGTTATTTTAATAATGACAAAAATATTTATGATTAATACAAAAAAACTTTTTATAAAGACAAAAAAAGAAAACCACAAAAAAATGATTTGAGAGTTAAATAAATGTAACATTTGTTAGTATATATATATATATATATTGTTATAACTAATATACCCAATTAAGTAGTAAAAAAATGTTTTTATTTTTTTCATTCCGTTCATAGTTCATAGGGTTATCTCATTATCTCATAAATATTTTATGATCTCATAAACATTATCTCATACTTATGTTTAACGTTATCTAATATGTCAGTTTGTTATCTCATAAATATTATCTTATACATCCGTCTGTTATTTCAATATCTCATAAATCTTTTGTTATTTCATCAACATCATATAGAAGTTAGGGGGCTTGGTGTGGTCAACGGCTGCCAGCCATGTTTGGAGAATCGAGAGCAGCACATGTTGTGGAAATCCTACTTTTCTTTTTTTGACTCCACACTACATTTGGCTAGCACATTATGCATGCCAATCCTGACTACTTTAAAAAGTCATCTTTTATATATATATATATATATATATATATATATATATATATATATATATATATATATATATATATATATATATATATATATATATATATATATATATATATATATATATATATATATATATATATATATATATATATATATATATACACACACGAGCACAGACACATATATGTATGTGGTGGAACATATTTTTTGTGCCTTAATATATGTGCCAGTGGCCCATAAAATGAAAGGGATGGTTGAACGAGGATTCTTTCTCATTTTATGTGGCGCTAAGGAAGTGGGTATGCTGCAACGATGCACGCACCATCCCAACATTTATATTCAATCTCACTTGAGAGGCTGGAAATGGGCCTTAGTGGATCACCCATTTGCGTACTTCTTCAATATAATTGAACCGACCCCTACAAGGCTACCTAGCTGTGATCATCAACATCCACTAACGTGCCCACCTATTTTTTTTTTTTAAAGTATGTAGATTTGATGGCCTGGCCTAAGGATTTCTGCTCTTGCTTATATATATTTATTTATATCCTTGTCTTTTTAAAGTCATTCAACCATGTGATTCACATATTTTTCTTTTTATTTTTCTTTTAACCATTCATTTGCTTCATTTGCTTTCGAAAAATAACATTAGTTAGATGGTTAACTCACTTGCGCCAATACATGTTAAGGCCCTGGCTGATGCTGCCCGACTGGTTTCGGCACCGTCGGCTGTGGTTCTCAGCCTTCTCGGGGGTAGGTCTGTAACATATCCTCCTTTCTTAGAAGGAGTTTGTCTCAAAGCTCCTGCAGTTGGAAACCAATGAGAGATCTGGTCAAACTCTTCATACGAAGTGCCATTGTCAGGCCCTTCCCATTCTAATAATACCTCGTGCCTAACTCGCCCCTATCTCTGAACATGCATGTGGCGTAGGATGCGGTAAGGTGTTGGCAGTTGATCTAACACATGTTCAATTGTTGTTGAAATCGGCCCAAAATGGGTTTCGGCCGAGAAACATGAAATACGGGATATACAAGGGCCTATTTGGGGATAGCCAACCTGTAGACTGCCGACTCCGGATAATGAGAATCATCATTTACTTGATGTATGTATAGATACACACATGCTTTTCATGCTGCTGTCTAGACGAAGTTAAATCTGCGAGTACAACTGCTATCTGGGATGAATTATTCGTCAAAATTTCTTCCGTCATTGTGTCTTCTAGTGTTGTCTTTTTCCTGATAAATAAGCTTCTAGAAGAAATTGTAAAGAAAAATGTACAATAATGGAAGATCGAAAGGCCACTTACGTGGGTAATTGTCCTCTCCACTGTGATCATACGTTCGGACCATCAAATATAACCTGAACATATGTATCCAATATCCATGAATCCAGGAAACTACGCCCTTGCAAGATTAAGTAAGCTCCGAAAATATATATGATCGGATTCCATGATTTAAAACTCATGCCATAACATCTATATTTGATGTCGATTTGAATCGGTCACGACTTGGATAAAGTCAGATTGATCATATTTTTTTTTATGTGATAGATTGTTGGTCATCAAAAGTGATGAGATGCATGGATCATACTTGTCGCTCTGTTTTTGTGTTTTCTGCAGTTTCATATTCTGCAAACCATAGATATTACATGAAATAACTCAATGGGGAGCAATGCTGAAACTGTAGGTAATAGCGAAGCGAAGAAGAAACTCCATTGATGGTCGGCCGCATCGCTGACTTAGAAGCTCAGATCCTGTAAATGTTCATATAGAAGAGAACTGAATCCAAAAAACAGAATGATATGTTAACAAGGGAGAGGGCAAGAGAGAGGGAGAGACGTACTGCCAGAACTCGACGCTGACGGCGGCGTGGGGGTTGCGAGAGATCTGCTGGAAAGCATCAGCGGAAAAGAGGAAGGTGGAAGGACAGGGGAAGGTGTTGCAGGCGTCGACCACCGTCACGTCGACGAAGCCGCCGACGCACGGCCGGCCGCTTCCGCCGATGCACCTGACCCTGTACCTCCTCCCGCAGGCGGCGCCGTTGTCCCACACCATCTCCCCGGCGCTCACAAACATGTTGTTCGCCGGGAATCGCGACTGATCGTATCCCCAACACTGCGTTGCTGCATCGCCCGCACCCACCGGCAATCACAAACCAAGCCAAACACATTAAGGCCGACCAAAACAGACCCCCATCTCTTTCTTTCTCACTACAAGTCTCATTGTTTGGAATGGTTTTCTCTTTTTTGAGTAATGAATGATTGTGCAACTCTAAATTTTCGTTTGATTTTTTGGAAAAATATAGATTGACATGTTACATACACAAGAATTTAAAAAATCTTAATAGATACAAGAATCAAGTGAATAATATATAAAAATGTCAAAGCCAACGAGATTTTATTCGTTTATGATGCACTTAGAAGCGCACACGCGACCTTCTCATTTTCTCACATTTGACAATGATAATAGATTGTTGCCGTTCCATAAATCCGGCGAAACCCGATGCATATATTGTTTTACGTATAAGTTCTGTTTCTAGTATGAAGGCGAATGGAGTATGGACGAACGTGATCGATTTGTCTTGAAGCTTTTTAGCTTAAAAGGAATGAGTTGCTTGCAGTGGGAGCCAAGGTTTCGGATTGAAGAACTCCGTTCAATCGAAATCCAAAGCAGAGTGCACATCCCCATGCATGAAAATTTTACATAGACGTGTGTGATTAGGAGCGTGTAATGACCAAAATACTTTTGTTTAAAGTAAAAAAAAAATTAAAGGATAAAAAATGATTATGAAAATGTTAAAATTTTAAAAAAAATAAACATTTTTTATAAATAAAATAAAAAATACCTTAATCCCATTTAGCATGTATCTAACAAAATATTGTTTAACCTCTAAAACACCATCTAAAGTACGTTTAGAACTTTAGATGATCATAAACTGATGTTTTTAAAAGAGAGAATAACTTGACCCTCCCCAGCAGTAGCGGAGTTAAAAAATATGAGCTGAGGGGTTTAATCTAAGAGCTTTCAAACCTTAAGGGGCAATAATATACGTAAATCAGCAAATATTTAACGGCCTCCTTATAAAAACTAAAGAAATTTTGTGAGGCTTGTGTGGGCAACTGCCTGCCCGTCTCTGCCAAACATGTGGCGTTGCCACTGCTCCCTCCCTGATTAAGATTTTTTTCATAGAAAACAAAACACCATTTTGGGTGTATCTCCCAAATACACAAATCATAATTTAAAAATTGATTAAAAAATCAAGTTTTAACAAAACTTTACAAAACGATTTTTTTTTTTTACGTTAATGTCATGCAAACGCTGCCTTACAAAAAAAAAAAAAGACTGTAAGAAGGCACCCAACAGAAGAAAAAGAAAGGAAAAAAAAAAGGTAGGATATAACATACGTATATAGGGAGAAGGGTAGGATGCAGCGGTGCCAACATCTGCCATGGCGGCCATGACGAACATCTGCAGGCAGAGAACTGTAATTAGGAGAAGCTCCTTCATCTTCCGCCATGAAACCTGCAGCAGCTGCTGTTGCTGTTGCTGCCTCATCATCGTCATCCTCTCTCTCTCTCTCTCTAGATTTGCGTTTGCTTGATTTTGGCCAGCGCATTTGTTGGGGTTTTCTTGCATATATATGGGAAGCAGTTACGGTGCAGCGGCGAGGGATGCTTCCACGCTGGAAATTAGAAAAGGTCCTGATTAGTTAACGCTTCACGGCAATCCTTAGGATCTTCAGATCTCTCCGTCCATTATCGCTAGTGAGTGAATCACTCGAGAAATAAAATTTATTAATATTTTGACAAAAATCACAAAGCTTGGGGCAAATAATAAATTATATATTACCATTCAACTTTTGGAAGTTAATAAGTAAGCAATCGACTTGCCATATTATATTAAATGAAAATATTAAATTTTCGCACAAATCAATAAAAATACGTCTCTTAAGAGCCTATCTTTTCTTTGGTTGAAGGAAGATATTATTTCTATATTGGTAAGAAAGGGAAGCGGCTCATGTTGTTGCTATATCACCAAAATATGTGTTTTGTAATTTTTTTTGTAGTTACCAATCAATCAAATCCATTGCAATCAAGTACGCATAACTCCATCAAAAGATCAATATAAACGTGGCTCTAAGGGGGCGTTTGATACATCTAAAATCATGAAATTTTACAATCAAAATTTGATACATTTAAAATCATGAAATTTTACAATCAAAATGCTCATTTTTTTTAAGAAATTAGAATTAATAAACAAACAGAGTACTTTGTTTTTAGAATTAGGAAACTGAAACCTAGAATTTTGATTTCATTTCATAAAGGAATTATGATTATGAAGTTTTCATTCTTGAATCAAAGTGTCTTTTATAATTTTTTTTGTAGTTGCCCATCAATCAAATCCAATGCAATCAAGTACGTATATCTCCATCAAAAGATCAATATAAACGTGGCTCTAAGGGGGCGTTTGATACATCTAAAATCATGAAATTTTACAATCAAAATGCTCATTTTTTAAGAAATTAGAATTAATAAACAAACGGAGTACTTTGTTTTTAGAATTAGCAAACTGAAACCTGGAATTTTGATTTCATTTCAGTTTGAAAGGAATTATGATTCTGAAGTTTTCATTCTTGAATCAAAATTTCAAACCATCAGACGCCCCCTAAATATATATGTGCTATACTTAGGTGGGTATTGTGGTCACTCATCTCTTTGGGAGTAAGCTCATTAACTGCCCTGGTTTTGAAGGATCCTCATATTCAGAACAGAACAAAAAAAGTTTGTTATTGGCTGTGACGTATATCGAAATTCATGGGTCCAGTGGGTTTAAGGATTACGCAACTGAAACCGCATCATGACTTTTGGTTCAGCAAGGAAGCGAGTGGCTTATTACGCCAACTTCTTAGGGGTTAGTGCCTTTCTAGAGGGTGCTTGGTAAGAAAGACTGTTTTGTTACAAAAAAAAAAAAATCATGTTCTTAGTTTATTGTATAGTTATATCTAGTCTTTGATTGTTGGATATAAGGATAATATCTTTAATCACATAATGTTTTTGGACACAAGAACATGGTGTTTATAAAAATATATTTTAGGAATACATATATTCTTTTTTATCAAACATGGATTAACAAAGCAGCTTTTGCTGGGTTTAGTTTTTTTTCCAACTGCAATTTGAAGTTTAATGTAACTAAAAGAAGTTGATGCTAGAGCAAAGGAGACCTATTGCATACATCGATATAAGTTTAAACTTAGAAATTCTAGATATTTTTAATCACCCCTTCTTTCTTTTTGGCTTGGATGGGTGAAATATAGCAGGTTAGATTAGTCGAATTATAAGATGCATATAGTTAGTTTGATTCTCAAAGATGCTATTCTTTTGGATCTTATAGGGTGAGACACGAGACCAAACTACTTGAAAGTGCATGCATTGTTCGCACTCTCAATCCCCAATACAGCTCTAGACCCCGAGGGCAAAGAGTTTCAGCTTTTAAGCAATTGCCCTTTCATTGTTCCTTTTATGAAAGAAATTGCTTTTGGGTAGGGGTGGATAGGAATTGAAAAGGGATCAGTTCTTAAGATTTTAAGAATTTAATGGTACAAGAAGCACCTTCAAACCTTTTCATCCATTGTAAAGAGTTAAATATGCAATATTAAAGTGTGAGCATTTTTTTATGTTAACTTTCCAAAAGTTAAGTGTGCCTTTGGAACATGCAAACACGTATTTCTTCAAGGATTTCTTTGCTTAAGGTTTTAGAAACCAAAAACACACTGCCTCGTATCGTTTAATGGGACCGAAGATGCGTGGTTAAGATGGTCACAAATTGATCGATGGAGGCAAGCAAGAGGCGTTCCATGTTTAGACGCATTGTGGCTGGTCATAACATGGTTGCTTGGAAAGTGGGTCTCCTTTTTAAAATTATTTTTGTCTACCAGTTCCGAAACTTATTTTCATTTATAATATTATTCATCAATTCCAAAATGGTTTTCTCGAAAGGGCATAGCTCAAATGGGCGGGTTGTGATGCATTATGCCGCATGTCCCAAGTTCAACTTGCGAGGGGCTATACTCCGGTACCAAAAAAAAAAAAAAAACGGTGGGTCTCTATGTACAAGTTAAAGCACATGAAGATCTCACTACTTGGTACCGATGTATCTCTACGAAGGAGGAGGTATCTACTTTAGTTCGCACATGGTAGAATCAATCAACATCCTTCCTGAATTCTAAGAGGGTTTGCTCACGTAGTTTTCAGAATGGCTCTCCTCCCAATCTCCGTTCAACTCTATCATGTTTCATATATATATATATATATATATATATATATATATATATATATATATATATGTATGTATTTTAATGTTAAAAGTTATGTCAACATTTTCATATGCATTTGTTTGCTTATTTGCTTCACATATAACTTTTCCAAGTATAGTATAGGGGCAGGTGCGGACTCATGTGGGCAGTTACTCACCCCATTCCACATAATTTGTTTATTAGAGTGCCTTCAGCTGCTTTACTACGTATTTGAAGAGTCTAAGATGCTTTTCAAGAGTTTAAAATTGAGTTGTCATACATTAGTAAATGAGAACTAGACTCAGAATTCTCTTCCTTTTTCTTCATCATCAATGAAATCACTGTCCGTGACCCAGTATTCAATTTGATCATCAATTCAATCATTGTTCATGTTTTTTCTTATCAATGAACATATTATCTTGGTTGTCTTGTATTTTTTGAATTACTCATCAAAAATTTCTAACTCCGTCACTGCCTTATCCTTTTCATATACTAGTAACTTGAAGCTACAAGTTATACATTGGAAAAAAAAAACATTAATTAATAACAAAGTCATCTTAGCATGGTTTAATACACTCATTAACTAGTAATCTGAAATTACAAAACACTTGATGAACAGTTTGTATTGATTCTGCTTAAATAATTCTAAACTCGTCTATTTGTGTATATATTGGGACATATTGGTGAATTCAACACTTTTAAGTAAAACCCTCGAATAATTGCGAGTCATGCCCATTTTTAATTATAGATGATTTTTTATAGAAAGAACAAGTTAACGTTCTTATTTAAAAAAATTTACTGTCGAGATAAGTTTTACCACCTCTCGTTGTACTAATTTTTCATTTTGTTTTTAAAAGGGGCGTTTTTTCTGGTTTGGCCATTGACTACAAGCCCTTTCAGAGAATTGCGATGGATTTGAATCTAGATCAAGATTTAGAACTAACGACCCGGTTTGATTTCGGCCCTACCGAGTGCCAACCTTCTTTTCTCCTTCTGCTTTGGGGGACGGCTGCCGGACAAATCTCCCTCTCGCGTAAACCCATAAACCCTACAAATTTCAACGGCTTCTAGTTCTTCCCCCTTTCTCCTTCTCCTTCTACCTAGTTGCTGTTGGTAGACCAAAGAGGGAGTGAGAGGATGGAGAGTCAGGATCGGCAGTGCCAGGTCGACCTGGGGAACCTCATGGCTTTCGACCCTCTCTATCGTTTCACTCCTCCTCCCACAAGGTACTCTCTCTCTCTCTATCTGTGTGTGTGTGTTTGTCTCACATCTTCTTGTGGGGTCTTTTGTTAACCAGGGAAGAGGCGGCCCAGGAATGCCTTCGAAAGGGGACTGAGCTGATTCAGGCGGTGGCAGACGTCCTTTTTGCGCTCCCATCGACCGAAGATCTCGATGGGCCGCTGGTTCAGCTTCCTCCTCCCACCACCAGGTTGCCCCGAGAGAAGCATGTGAGAATTTACTTTCTATTAGCTTATTTTTTTTTGTTCTCTCTCCCTCTCTGCTTTTGAACGCCTTGGTGTTCGTCTTAATGCAAAACGAAGCATTTTTTTCCCTCCATGGATGATGCTCTCTCTAGTGAACTCGTGCCACCGTGTCTAAATCTTGTGGGGTTTTAAGTGTTGCTGTATTTTTTGATAGTTCGAGTTTGTTCGACTTATGGACACCCGGAAAAAGTGGGATAAGCTGGGAAATTGAGATATACAGGCAAAGTGCTGTCGCAACTAGAAAATTGGATATATGAGGATTTCATGAGATTATGTTTGAAACAGGCAGTGGGTCAACTAGCATTCACTTCATAGGAAAACAAACCACGTTGTTCGCCAGTAATTGAGCTTCTACATGCTTCTGAGAATTGGTGTAAATTGGTTCCCGAAGAAGTGTACTTGTTTACTTGTTGGTGTCTGCTGCTGCAAGGGTACAGCAGTCAGAAGTCTCTCCTGGTGGGCAAGCTTTGGTTCTCCAGTTACACCTGAGAAGAATAAAAGGCTGGTTCCCCTTGTTATTTAACAGAGAAAAAATGGTCTAAATCAACCACTTGTAGGGATTCAGCGAATTCGCATGGTTTTAATTTTTAAATAAAGAGAAGGCTAATGTCAAAACGCCGGAGTGAAGGGCGTTGTTGTCGTAATTTGTAAGCCAACCAGTTTGCTTGTGTTGATTGTTGATTTGAACATTCCAGTGTATGAGAACATGAGTATGAGATAGACTTTCATTGTCACTGGATTTCAATGTGTGGACTTTGTGATGGGGATGGATTTTGGTTCAATGTTGGATGAAATACCTTGTGGAGATGTCCATTACTAAGCATATTCATGATTAATAAGTAGGTGAATAAAGCGCAATGCTAATCTTTACTTGAGCTAAGTTGAGTAGGCCTAACTCTGGTTGTGCTGCTTGTTTACACTGTTTCTCATTGACAAATGAAAATACTTGCCATGTTTCAGTCATTGTTTACGTTCCATTTTAAGGGTTATCTTATTTCCATCAAAAATTTGCACACGAAGGTTTCTTCTCCTACTATGCTAGGTGTTCTAAGTATTTTAAAGGATGAGGTAACCCATTATTTCATTTTTTGGAAAAAAACAGTACACTTTTTCTGCACATTGAGATCATTGATCCCTCACTTTGTCTGTTCTGGCGAAAGGAGTCATTCAAATTCTGCTGAGTGGAAATATCTTAAAAAATTTCTTCTGTTAAAATCTCATGTTCTACTTATTCACTGATGGTTTTTTTTTTCTTCAGATCCCAAGGTCGAAGCCTCCTACAAAATGGGAACAGTTCGCTCAAAAGAAAGGTGAACTATTTGACTGTCTTGCTTGAGTAATTTATGTCATCCTTACTGGATGAATGTGTGTTGTCAACTTTGCTGTAATGTGTGTTGTCAACTTTGCTGTTCAAGCTTGCATTCTGATTTATTAAAATGGTATTCTTCATACATTTCTGACAGGAATTAAAAAGCGTAAAAAGAGCAAGCTTGTTTTGGATGCTCAAACACGTCAATGGAAACGACGATATGGATATGATCGTGCAGGAGATGATAAGAATATCCCAATCATTGAGGCCAAGGAATCAGATGGTAATTCTTTCTATTTTCACTTCATGTTGTGGTTCTGGACTCTTTAAGCTGTGTCGATGTCATTTACAGGTCAGAAGACAAGAAATTAGAGTTGAAAATTTCATAATAACACATATGATGGCCTCAAATCTTTAACGCTGTTGAAGTTATAGCATAAAAATAGCATACTTCTTCGTACATGGCATTTGCCAGTATTGCTTTCCATATTAGTGAATCCAAAATATGCGAGTTTACAGAGTTGTGGATTTCTCATTGTGTATGCTGGGGGGTTTCTGTATTTGTACTTGTCTTTATGGTCCATCTCTCATAACTTTGGGTTCGTCAAATGTTTCTTTGGCCATTGTTACAGAGCCAGGAGTGGATCCCTTTAGCAAGAGAAAAGCTGAGAAGAGAAAACGTGTTGAAAAGCAAGAAAAGAACCGGCTGCAGAATCTAAAGCAGGCTGCAAAAGTTGGTGCCTTGCCAAGGTCAGTCCCTGAGTGAACCAGAGCTGTTTCTAGTTGTATATAAACTCCTGTTTAGCTCTGAAAAATAAATAAGGCTATCTTGGCCATTCTTTTGACTATTTGATTATGCAAAACTATCCTAGATTTATGAAACCGTGTCTTTCAGTTTTTCTGCTCTGCTTCCTAAATTTTTATTCAACTGGATAACCAAAGTAATTACATGTGCAAGGTTCACTTGACATGGGAAACTGAAAACTACAATTTGTCTCTAGCTGTCACAATGATGGAATCTTCCGGCTTTTTTCAGCACTGTGCAACTTGCTGCAAGGGCATTGCCTATAACTGGCACGAAGGAACCACCCAAGAAATTTACCAAGCAAGAGCTGGAGAGTACCGCTGGTTTAGCAGGAATTGCTACAGCAAGTGGCGGCAAGTTTGATAAGAAGCTGCCTGGGGAGAAACCTGCTAAACATTCCGGAAAGCATCGTAAAGTAGTCATCAGTAACTTTTGCCTTCTGAATGAGTTTCAGTTTTCTATTTAACTTCTAAATTAAAATGGTCTACGTCTTGTGCACAGTTTCTTCCTGTTGTTGAAGGTTCTGGCATTGGTGCGAAGGAAAAGCAACAAAGTGATAAGATTTTGAAGAGACTCCTTGAGAAGAACTCCCATGATATACTCAACGTAGACAAGGTCAGACATATTCCTTTCATGTATACTTGTCCTTTGTAGAGCCTTAGTTTAGTAATGCAACAGAAAATAATCTTAATCTTATAGTTTGGTCATAGTGGAAGGACTTAAAGGCATTCAGTAACCTTTGCTGAAGGAGATTCTGTTTAAAAGTTTGGGTAATGCATATCTTGGCCTTAGCTGTCCGTTTGCAAAACTGCATCCAAGGACAAAACCGAGCTAACTTCAAGGCATCCTGTAATCATGATAAGAGGCCTGCAAATTGTCTATTAATTTTCCAGACGAATAATGTCTGATTTAGCAAATTCATGTTTCTTTAATTCATGGTATTGGTGTTTTAGGAAAATGATTGATTGCCGATCTGAAAAATTAAGTTTCTTTCTCATTTTTGTTAAGCTAAGGGAAGTTACAGAGAAATTAAGTTCTACCACAGCATTTCAGCACTAACAAGTTTCTTGTGCTTCCTACTTTCATCAGAGAGAGAGAGAGAGAGAGAGAGAGAGACCTTGTGCCCTTTGGTGTCTTGGGTTTTTCTAGTAGTCATTTTTGTTAATCATCTCCAGGAACAAGTTGATTAACTTCCGTTTTTTCTCTTGTAGGCTGTTTCCATGTTCAATGTGAAGGAAGAACAGAAACGAAGGAAGCAGCGGGAATCCAACTCCTCATCCTCCAAATTTAAACCGAAGAAGAAAGCTTTCAAAAAGTCCACAAAGAAAAGCGAATAAGCCATCGAAGGAATTCATCTTCTCTTTCTGCATCTCCTCCTCCTTTTGAGAGCGCCACTTTAATGCGGGAATATTTGGGAAATGCTTTTGTTATTTATTTAACTTGTTAAGTAAATCATGTCTTGTTAATTGTCTTTATCTAATGCCATCAAAATATTTTGTTATAGTAACACTAACATGGTTCTTCAAGTCCTATTTTTTTCTTATTTTACAAGATTATACAGAGGCGTTGTGTGGAGCTGGACTTTCTTGACTCTTATCTTCTACCTCCACTCTGTTGGTATACTGATATGCTCAACAAGTTCAATTACCATCTTTTTTGCGTTTGCTCCGTACTCTCACTGATTGCTCTTTCTCTCTCTAAAGCTCATAGACCTGTGGAATTTAAATCCACTTAGAAATCACTCTCTGAACTGGATCCTGCAATTACGTTGATGGAAACTGAAATCTGGGGATATAGGGGACCAGATCCAGGATGGGTAAGCACAACGGATGTCAGGCTGGAAACTAGAATAGGGCTTGAAACATGGCAAAAATTGTAAAATCATCATACTGGGTTAGATGCATTTCCAATCTTGTTCTTGTGAGGTATCAGTTTTGGATTAATTTTTCTGTGCTTGTTTTCAAAATTATAGTTTTCTGTACCACTATTAGTTCACATGATAACTATAGATCCGGAATGGTAGGAAAGTCGTGTCCTTTATTATTTTCGAGATATAATCCACTTGTAAGGAATATTTGTACAAAATTAACATTCCATAATTTCGGCAATTGACTATGCTCTGTCCTACCATAGCTAACATACATTTAGTGATGTCCTTGTTTTACACATCTTTTAGTACCCCTTTGCAATCTGAATATGCTTAATACAAAAATATGAATTCAGTTGGTAACTAGATTTGTGCTTTGTGCTGACGATTTTTTTGCAGAATTGGATGCGTATAAGCATGTTTTTACATGTAAAAAACTTGAATTTGGTTTTGCTTTTTGTACATTAAATTCAAGTCTGATTCTGCATCTGATTAAGCAAATATGCGATTAGTCAAAGTAATCGGTTTACGTCCACTCCAGAACATTATATTGGTATGCAAAATAATATAAAGAAATTGACGAATACTGTGTATAGGTTCCACGATCGTGTATTAGAGAAGTACCATTTTTTACGTTTCTGACAACGTTTAATTCTGTAAGTGTTCTTCAAATAACATTAGTTGAAGAGAAAATTTGAGCACATCATTTATGATTTCATGTATGAGAAATCTTTTCTTTTTCTCCTTTTCTCACGAGAGGAGAGAACATAAATTCATTAATGGATACGACATGGAAATTTAATGGGCACTTTTCAAACATCTAGTTGCGTGTTCTTCATCTTGGCCCATTTTTTCTGGAAACCAAGTCTTTTCCTATTGTTGGGCCAACTTGTGAACCAGTGGTTCTTATGAACGGATTACTCTATCTCTCTACAGGCCAACAAAATTATACTATTATGTCGACCAAATATAATTGTTTTGTAAGAATCAAAACTTGGGTTGCTTGATTGCGATGTGTTTATAGGTCTTCATGCAGGTTTTAGATCGATGGCCTAGGAATTTTCATAAATACTTCGGCCTCTAAAAATTCTTTAGCCTCAAAAACTATTTTTTATTTTTTAAATGCGTTACAGGGGCTGAATGTTTTTTCTCAAATTTTTGCAAGGGCAATACTGAAATTTTAAAAAATTATAGCATGTTTTTTTGAAAAAAATCCCATTTTTTTTTTCAAATTTTTGCAAGGGCCACACTGAAATTTTTAAAAATTATAGCATGTATTTTTTGAAGAAAAATCCCATTGGCTTTGCCCTGACTAAGGCTTAGGACCCCATTTTTTTTATCATAATTGGCATATTCATGGTCACAGGTTCCGTGAAGTTTCAAGGTCTCAACTTTGTAGTGCGAAGAAAACTTTTTATTGCATGATCGAACATAAAATAGAGAGAAAATGATGGGTGCAAAATGCACTTCGAAGATATTATGATTATTAACAATTGCCAGTGGTATCTGGAAACATGAAACCAAGAAATGCCACAATTTACACAAAAAAAAAAACTACAAAGAAATGGCTCATTGTAATTGAATTTGGGGATGTATATGGATTGAATTTAGATTGGATATCTGATCAAACTACTCAGAAAAAAGGGATATTCGGAAAAAAAGAACTTCAACGGGAAATAAAAGGGCTGCACACAAGTTGAGCCTACTCGGGTTCGACTTGGACTTGTTCGTGCTCGAGCTAGCTCAGCTCGAGCTCGACTCCGCTTGTGTGCAGCCCTGGAGCCTACCCGCCGCAGTGTTGCATCAGAAAACAAAAAAAAGGTTTAACATCTGATTAAGATATCAAATCCAGACTTAGGGAATGATCTCCGATCAGATTCGGTTTTAAATACTGATCGAATAATAAGGATAATAAGTGTCAGTATAGTCAGCTAAAAATTTCTGATAGCCGACATCCATATATTCTAAAAGTTGTTCTTAACATATCTTAATGAGGTTCAGGCTGGGTTCGGGATTTAAACTTCATATTTAGATTCAATTGTGAATTTAAAAGTCAGATTTAGATTCGATTGTGTATTTAAAAACTAAAGGTGAGATTTGGGTCAGATTTAGATTTTGAATTAAAAGTCTGATATAAAATTTTCTTTACTTGCATCAAATTCGAATCCAATCCATTGACATCCTTAGTTGAAGTTAGACTGTCCTCCACTAGGAACAAAACATTGATCGGAATCTGAGGGAAAGTAGGCTCCCATCCTTTATTAGAAATAAAAGAATATTATGTACAAGAAAGAATAAAGAACTAACCAGCAACAATTAAAGAACCATCCAGCTCCTCAATCTGAACTGCAGATGCCCGAAGCAATTGGCAAACAATAAAGCAAAGCAGTTAATCCCTTTCAGCCATGATCGAAAATCTGGTTTTCGTTCTGGTCCACATATGATCATAATGCAGAAAAATGGAAAGCATGTGAAACCACCCGTCCACATGATCACAACGCAGAAAATAGAAAGCATGTCAAGGAAACGACGTTTTCAATCTTTCAGGTAGCTAAGAGCTAGAAAGAAAGAATGAGAAGCTTCTAACTATCGCCACATGAAGGCATGTATTATATTCCTTTGCTTGAACAATCCATATAGAAATTCAGTTTGTCAAGTTATATATATATGTGTGTGTGTAGTGTTTTGTGAGTGATCAATTTAATCAAGTAGATGACTCAAAATCGGTCAATGTAGCCTCATATTTACTTCACATATATAATAAATTAATAAGGTATGAATTTGCCTATTCAATCATCTGATCTATTCATGAGTTTACAAATCTTTATAACCGAAACGTATATCACCTAGTTTTATAATTATTTAATCAAATTATATATATAGTTTACAAATCGTTATAACCAAAACATATATCCCCTAGTTTCATATTTAATTAATCAACAATATATATATATATATATATATTATAAAAAGACCGATTATCCGAATCTATTGTCCCTGTCACATTCAGAATATTGACAGGTGGTCCTACGTTCCTTCTCACACGGGACGAGTTTGGAAAGCTGAATCTTTGACATCGAGCTCGCAGGGCCCTCGTCCACAAACTTTTAAACCATAAAAGCAACCGTGTATCTTTCGGTAGGATAGTCCGAACCGCATCTTTTTCTTTTTTGGTGAGCTAAAAATTAGCAGCTGAATACATAAAAAAGAGTTCTGCAAGCATCATTATCTTTTCCTAATTCCCTTCACCTCTTGGATTCTGGGTTGTGTCAGATGGGTGGGATACGGCACACTTGTCGACTAAAGTTATCTTACAATTTACGTAAGTAGCACCAATGAGAATTGAACCGACGATGTGCCTTTTACATGATCCAACCCAACCAGTTATATTACACCTCTTGAAGCAAACAGCTTATACCCTAAGTAAGATCCATGCCCAACCGGCAATGAGTTCACTTATACTGCACCATCTCATAGTTTAAAAAATGTGCAAGTAATCCCTTCATAAAATTGGCTCAGGGTGTAGATCTGCTCATGTCCATGATCAATAGGTAGCTGGTCCCTGGTTCAAGGATACAAATGCTCACAAGCTGAAGGTTCCAACTTAAACTTCGACGTAGCTCTAGACTCCAGGGGCTGAAGGTTCCAACTTAAACTTCGACGTAGCTCTAGACTCCAGGGGCAGGAGAATAAGGGCTTTGGCTCTCATTTTGAGTGTTTGGATTACATATTCCTCATACTCACCAGATCAATTCATAAAACTGGTGGATGTGAAATTGGAGCTCCACTCGTTTGGCTTACAAAGAACACCTCAGAGCTTTTATATCTACCAAAAAAGCTTACTCAGCTAAGTGCTAGAGTTGAAAGTGAGACCTTGAAGTTGAAGTTCAAGAGTTCATTACTATCAAAAACTAATTCACATTCAATCATCATCTACAAGTCATAGTTTATACACTGATCAACAAAATGAGTAAGAAAAAAAAGCTTTACAAAACATTGGCAAAACGGATCATGTAGGAATCTTCATTGCTTGGATTAGAATAGCGCAAGGAAACCGGAAATCCTCACTCAAATTTAATATTAGTCAAAATAGTAAAAATCTCATAACCACGTCCTAAACGCTCATGCTCTTGAATGGGCAAGGAGTTCTGCACTTTTCAGTTGTTTAGTCTCCTTTGAACAGTGAATGGGATTCTCATGAATCAAACAAGCTTATTGTTGCCTCATGATAGTGAATGATTTAATTCAATCACCCCAAACAGAACAAAGGAGAGAGAAAGTGAGACGGCCCATCGGAAAATAATGGACAGCTAAAAATGGTAGGCATCAGGTGGGTAGCTGTGAGGTCAAAAGCAAACAGGTATTTCATGTTTGGTGAAATATTCTGAGTCAAATGCAACGAAGGGTCAAAGAAATTCCACTTCCACCAACACCAACAAGTTCGCCATGTTTGATTTCTTGCTACCAACCTCTCAAATATCTATTTGTGAAAATTTTCCTAGGCGAAGTTTGGTTATCTCAAATCTTTCAACAAATTGCAGGTTTGAAAGCCGTAAATTTACAATTTTTGTTATGCTTTAGATTTTTAAAACTTAAATTAAAACGGAAGAATCTCAAGACAAGTCAAGAAAAGTCTATGATTTATAAATTTTTTAAGATGACGTGATTAGACATGTTCTAAACAAAATGATCATTTGGAAGTTGCAAACGCCATTTAAGGAAAGGAAGAAATGGCTACGTTTATTTTTCCTAGGTAAATAAGTTCGCACTATGGCCCATAGAATTCAAACCTGTGACTTGATATCTGCCGGCTAAGGGAAAAACTGTTTGCAAAACTACCACCATGCATGAAATTTCAGAAAATGCGTTCACCTACATATAAAGTTATAGCCACTAGTATCACTTCATACCGGACATAAAAGATTTTTTAGAATTATCACTTTGCCTTCGCTGCTATAATATCAGCCTTCAAAATGATAATTTATTCCTGTTTTTAGAACTAAAGAAATTGAATTAGATGAATAAACAATAGCCTTTCCCTTCTTTTCGATGCAAAGAAACAAGTGATTGAAATAAATAAATCCTCCTCTAATCCCCCAAGGAAACCGACGAACGAGGAATACGACCAAAACCCAATCCGTGGAATTAAAGTGAAGAACACAAAGGGTGAGGGTACTCCTCTAAGCCCTCCTTGTAGGTAGAGAGAGTAGTGAGGGAGAGGGAAGAGGTCTGACGCCCACCAACTTTTCTCCCTCGCTGCAGGGAATCTCTCTTGAAACCTAAACGTCAGAGAGGAGACGATTTGCTCGACACCCACCTTGTTTTTTCCGTCACTTGCTTGTATCCTCCCGGAAAAATGTATTGAGGAACCTTCCAATTTGGAAGACGAAGAAGAAGAAGAGCAGAAACATCGATATGGGTAAGTGGGGAGTGGAAAGCAGAGAGAACATGGGGAAGATTGTATCAGTTTCTACATCGGAAGAGGCCTTCCAATGGAATCCGATCGATGGTATTGTTCAGAACTGGAAAAAGATGGAAAAAATCGTCTCTTTATCGTTATCCGATATGGGTTTTGCATGGAACGAGCCCATGGTCGGCTTCGCTCCCGGTGGCTTGTTTGCTAGCGTTGGGCAGGTGGGTGTAGGCGTGGGGATTCCTCCTAATCATCCGAGGGGGGAAGATGGTCAGAGGCAGATCCAGAGGATGATGGCGCCGGAGCTCCCTGGTGCGGATCTGTATGGGAAGTACTTGGCATCAGTGACCCCGTCGTCGACTTCGTCTGAGTTGCCGCAGCTTGGGCTTTGTAAGATTGAAATTCCGGAGAAAGAGGCCGAGGAGGAGCTGGTTGAGGGAGTTAACACGAGAGTGAAGAAGAAGAACCGTTTTAGGATTAGGGTCCGGAATGCTTCACTGAGGCGATTAATCAGTGGTGCAGTTGCTGGAGCGGTTTCTAGGACGGCAGTGGCGCCGTTGGAGACGATAAGGACTCATCTGATGGTTGGTAGCAGTGGGAACTCTACGCTGGAAGTGTTTAAGACTATAATGGAGGTAGATGGATGGAAGGGATTGTTTAGGGGGAATTTGGTTAATGTTATCCGGGTGGCCCCTAGCAAAGCTATTGAGGTGCGTTGCAGTATCCGGCAATCTCTTGTTGTTCTTTATTTTTTTTATTTTTCTGATTTGATTGCTTTTTAAATTGGGAACGATGATGTCTTCGTTTGTTCATATGTGTGGTTTCTTTTGATTTCTGTGGTATCTGTATGTGGGATATCGGGGATGACTTGTTGGATGAATCATGGTATATAGTGTTGCATGCTGCTTTTCCTGTCTTTGTTTTGCAGCCACAAACAGAACTAAAAGTCTTCAGTCATCAGAATAGCTACATCCGCGCTAAATTTGTTTAGTTTTAGATTCTTTCTGGTTCATTGCCTGTTACCTTTCTCCTTCTGATTTCTCCACGGTAGAGCTTGGTGCATGTTGAAGAGTATGCAAATGGAGTCTACACTTTTCCTTCTTTAAGGAATAATATCATCTCTCTATTAATTGGTTGCAATAGGTGAATCTTATATTTCCATGGCACTGATACCAAATGGTTGAGCTGTCTAATTCTTTTCTTGTCGGAAGTCTGGAGTTGATATCTGTGAGATTGTTCTTAAATTGTGGCAAGGATTTTTTTTTTTTTAGAAGTTGCTAACTGGAAATATTTTTATGAAACAAAGAGAATGCATAGAAGTTAAGCTGAAGGCTCTGAATGTCAGACTTGAATGGTTCTTGTACAGGATGCAAGAGGATAGACTATTAAAGCACTTTTTGTGCCTTTTTTTTTATGCCAAAACTTAGCTGTGACTGGCAACATAACTTAAGTCTCCTGTTGCAAAGATATTGTGGATCGATCTAGCCACTAATCATGCTTAAATAAGCTTCTAATGGATGATGATTGATGTTGGCTGTAGAGCTGGCTTGAAATCCATCTTCTCACTTCAAGATACTATTAAAGACCATCTATATAAAACCTTCAAATAGAGTAGGTAGCTAAACTGGTTGTCTTCTTAACTGGGTAAGATATTGTTCCTCTTTATGTTTGAAGTAGAAAAACAGTTGGGTGTTTGAATTGGATCACTCTTCCCTTTTCCCTTTTAATGGTACTATTGAGGTTTGTTATATTGCCGAAGCTTTGTAAGCCTTATGGTTGGGCATTGTGTTGCTTTTCCTCCTTCTAAGTAGCGATTTCACCACTTAAAGTTCTATACATTTTCTCTGTTTATGATTTCCTCGTGGGAAATAAGCAGTAAGTCCATGATTATAGAAAATATTTCATGTGGATTGTATGTATGCAGGATGTTGTTAGGTGCCATTTTTCTCTTTATTGTTTTCATCAGAAAATTTATGTGATAGGAGAATCATTGAGGCAACATGTTGTTTCTCTTAATGGGTGAACTTATATATGAACTTACTTTCTTGTTCTCCCATGTTGTTCCCATCTGTTTTCCTGCAACTTTCTCGTACAATTGCTTCATTTTCTTTATCATCCATTGCCTTGTTCATATTTTTCTTATATTTTTGTTTTCCTTCTCAAGAGCCAAAATTAGCTAACTCTTTCCCATACTCCCCTTTTTCTTACTATCTTTTCTCTGTCATACTGTCTCCTGATCAAATGTTATTCTTTATTCTTACTTTATAAGTTACTAGCTTCAACTCATTTTCAGGCAGATGTATATCAGATTTGGAATATCATATTCATATCTATTATATATCTGATTAACATTAGTACACATACAAACTGCTTCTGCATAAGCCTGACTGATTTGGAGTCGATACAAAATTTTCTGCAAGGAATTGATGAAATCAGAAAACAATAAGAGTCTGTAAATTTTTACATAAATTTCAGTTCTTGTCCTAAGATCATAGTGGAATTCAATGCTGAGTCTTTTCAACATTATATTTTTAGTTATGGAAAAGTCAACTTTCTATTTCTTGATTTATTTATTGCCAGAGAAAGAAAACAGAAGAAAAAAATGGGATGCTGATCTGATGGATCTTTCGTTGTTATTTCCTTCTTCAAATGTGTGGTCCCATAATTGTGGTCCTTTCTTGGTCCTCCTCAATGCACGACTGGGATAATAGACCTTTATGAGCATTAGTCAAATGATCATGATTGTTTTACTTGAAAGGTTGGGAGGCTGTTTCACTTTTAAAGATGTCATAGTCAATGAAGCATGTTTCATGATCAATCCACTGGAATGATTTGTTCAGGATGCAACCAGCGGTGATAGATCAAAATTTCAAACTAAACTTTGAAAAGGGAATGGTTCATGACCAACTGGCAACTGTTAATCAAATGGATTACTTCACTCTCTCAGTGAAGATCTCATACTGGGTGGTAGACCAAAGCCTATCAATTATGTTCCTGTGCCCCTCTTTGCAGGACAATTATGTGTTCGAAAACAAGCATCTTTAAACTGTTAGGATCCGCTAGAATTAGTAGGGCTATCCATCAGTGACTGCACATCCTATTGCTTACAAGCCTGAACAATTTACTTGCAAAAAATAATGCAGATAAAAGTGCTACACTAAATTTAGATGTGTAACTATTTCATTTTCATGCAATGTCTTGCAGAGAGGAGAGAGTACCAGACTGTTGATAATTGATATAGAGTCATAGACAAATTGATGGCAGACCAATAAGTGATAGATATATTGGTCTCATTTCTTTGGGATAAAGAATGCTTTTACTGTTCAATATGATGGACAATTATTTTGTAATCTATAAATGAAAAATTACCTGTTGGCCAAACTGTTGACTCTGCCTATAGTTTTCTATGTTAAGTTCCAGTCTTCCACAAATTTGTTGCTTGAAGACCCAGAAGATATATTTGGAGAATGCTATAGATGTTCTTTAAAATTTGTATAAGTATGTTACTATCTTGTGAAGCAGGCAGTTGAGCCCTAATTTATCTACATTGACTGAACGCATATCCCTGTGTGAGCAACATGTAGCTCAGCAAGCTGGAAGAGTAAAGAGTAAAATCTCTTGTATACCGCAGCTCCATTCAATTTTTATTCCTTAGATGCATCTTTGTCGGTGTAATGTGGTTTTATCTGTTCGTCATTTTCATCCCATTATCCGTCATGGCTACCTGTCGCCTTCCTGCTATTTCATTTTCATTTTGCTTTAGTATTTTATATAATTTGACTGCTCGTCATAAAAAAGTGTTTTTTTTGTAAAGAAGTGTTAAAAACGAAAAGAAGTCACTCAAAAGAAGGCAAGAAAACATGTTTTTTTGAAAAAAAAAAAGATATTATATCCAAGAAAAATCTCACCATTTAATACCCATAAATGATATTTGTGACTATGCTTGACAATAATAGCTCTTTCTATATCTATATATACACACCAATGTCTGTAGATATAGTCAGTAGTCACCTATATATATTCTATTTGGTTGTTCCTCAAGTGATCTGGTGTCTTTAGTTACCTTTAGTATCACGTATATATATATTCCATTTGGTTGTTCGTCAGGTAGTCTGGTGCCTTTAGTTATTTTTAAATTGAATCTACTTACAGCAGATAATTTTGTAACTCTTTGCTTCTTCAATTTTTGTAGACAGTTATGGCTATGCATGTAGTGTGATATGAGCTGCTTAGGATCTGAGTTGTGTTTTTTTTTCCCTTTATAACTATTGATGGAGAAAGAGATCATCTTGTAATTTTAGTGTTGAATAAAAATAATTTCGTCATTTATTCTACCTGATGCTAAGATAAGTGTTCCACAGTTATTTGCTTATGACACAGTGAGAAAGGTCCTGTCACCTAAACCAGGAGAATCTCCAAGTTTTCCAGTCCCAGCTTCTCTGATCGCTGGAGCAGTGGCTGGTGTTAGCTCAACTTTGTGTACGTATCCCTTGGAATTAGTGAAGACCCGCTTGACCATTCAGGTATGAAAAGTTTACTGAAATGTTCTTCATTGAAATTTTTGGCTGTCAATCTTTCATCTTCTCACCTTAATTTTGTTTTTTGCTGAAGAGAGGCGTCTATGAGAACCTGCTCCATGCATTTCTAAAAATTATACGAGAGGAAGGGCCTAATGAACTTTACAGGGGTCTCACCCCAAGTCTGATTGGTGTGGTGCCATATGCTGCCACTAATTACTTTGCTTATGAGACGCTCAGAAAAGCTTACAGGAAGGTCTTTAAAACTGAAGAAGTCGGAAATATTCCAACACTTATGATAGGTTCAGCTGCAGGTGCCATTTCAAGCAGCACTACTTTCCCGTTGGAGGTGGCTAGGAAACATATGCAGGTGGGTGCCGTTAGTGGAAGACAGGTTTACAAGAATATGCTTCATGCATTGACAAGCATATTGGAAAAAGAGGGTATTGGAGGGCTTTATGTTGGATTAGGGCCTAGTTGTATGAAGTTGGTACCTGCAGCTGGCATTGCATTCATGTGTTATGAGGCCTGCAAAAGGATACTTGTTGAGAAAGAAGATGAAGGATAGGTTTCTTTCACTAATGGATGGTTGGAGTTGATGGCAATGGTGCATTCACTTCCTTTTTAAGGTGAGTGGGCAGGGACTGAACACTCCCGCAAGCTTATCCTGACGGCAAGTTTTCCAGAAATTGTTCTTCCTGTTCACCTGAACAAACCCTCAGTCTTTTTTCTTATTTATTTCATCAGAGATACATTGGCTAAGAAATGCCTCTAGATGGATGAATTTAGTCTCTTGTTATCTAGAAGTGAAAATTATGAAGGTTTTTCATAATTATTAAGCGAAGGAAGCACAGGGGATCCCATTTATACACCTTTTTAAACTGCCTTTCTCAAAGCTTCCAGTGGTTCAGATGCAGAAATCTATGATGGGAAGGTCGTATCTTTATCATTCTTTCTGATGCCATGCAAGCTTGGAACTGATTTATGCTGCTGCAGATCGAGGCCAATTTTGGGGAAGAGTTTCCCGACTCAAGAGGGTCTTGGAACAGTTCTGCCATCAGTATGATACTTGAAATTTCCTTTTTCTGTTTCACTTTTGATTATGGCTGGGTTTGTCCCATTCCGCTTGCCATTCTCCTGGGCCAAAGTGGACTTGTTACTCTTCTTTGCTTCAAAATAAGAATGTTGCTAGTATTTTTTGAGTTTCCGTCTTATTTCTTTACCAATAAGGGCCTGAATGCTTACCATCACAAGCTTACAGCTGGTTAGGGTTGCTGTCGCTTATGCCGCGGTCGAACGGTTGGCAGTCAAGAAGAAAAGGAACCGATCAGCAGGGCTTGCTTGTGAGAAATTTGTGTTTCTATAAAGAATAGTTATGCCGTCTCTCTTTTAGCTTTTTTCTTCTTACAGATGAGGAAAGTCAGCATTGATCTGAAAACCTCTCTCTTTTGACCTTTTCTTCAGTCTACTAAATTTTGATGCATTTCCACTTACAGATGGATCACCTGAAAAAAAAGGATGATAATTCAAAATTATAATTATTACAAACTTAAGTTTTGTTCTGAAAAACCTACAAATTTATGCCAAGAAACATTCCGGTGTTGATCTCTTGACCTCCCTCAAGGTAAAAGCTTCAAGTCTAACACCTTAACGAAGTGGAGGAGATCTAACCCAAAAGAAAAAAACAGAAGCGTGCCTCTCTCCAAGCCGACAAGGTACGAAAGGAGTTGATTAAAGGGCTAAATGAACTCTTGCATAGTCATCGTGAGCTTCTCCCTTGAAAGGCGATCATTTGAAGTAAAATAATCAACCCAAGCTGCACGCTAAGGTCTCTATCCGTATTCCTCGCAATATGCAGTATCATGTGTCATGTATAGGAATTGCAATTGGAAGATTCACTAAGATGCTTTCCAAATTTGTATGCCGCACAAGTTTCATCTTTCATGACTCACCAGACAAATTTATAAGTTATTTGGCCCCTCAGGTGGTATTATCAAAACTTGTTTCAGCAGCAAAAGTGGCTTGTTTCTACGACTATAGAACGTGGTTATAAACTTGATTTAACATCAAAATTAAATTTAGGAAGGCCTATTTACGTTGTAAAATTTGAGTCCCTAACCCATTTGAATATGGTTCATGGAGTTATTTTATTGAAGAATGAAGTCTATAATTTCTGCACTTGATGGTCTTCCGAAGACCAGGTTGAGCTTTACCACCATGAAAAGGTTCAAGCATAGTGTAAAGGGCGACAACCTTTTATGCTGCAAAATGTGTCACTAATGTACAAGTTGAAACAGAGCCAATACTCCAAGATACTGAAGATAGGTTTGTTTCAACCCACCCAAAATATGAATTTCCTTTTACCCAGATTTAAAGGCATAAGCAACTCCCGATCTAAATTTTCATATTATTCATTACTGAATAGAACTGACTCAAAAAAATATAAGAATTTCTGTTTACTTTACCCAGATTTTATAGGCATAAGCAGCTTACGATTTAAATTTTCATATTATTCATTACTGAAGGAATTGACTCAAAAAAATTATGCCAAGAAAGGCAAGAAATGGATTTTTATGAAGTACAAATGCTTGAAGTTCAAAGGTCGAGACTTGTAGTGGGAGAAGCGAACGTGACAGATAAATTAGTTATAGGGTGTTTTCTGTTTGCTCCACCTCTGCTCTCATGTGAAGGGCATCTCCTTCACCAGCGCAGGGAAAGAAAGAGAGGGAGACGGAGATGGAGGGGAGCATGATGATGTCCTTGGATAAGCTCCCCATAAGGAGGTTGACCGCCATCGAAGAAAATGGTGTCGAGCATTTTCCCCCGTAAGGAAACCCTAATCTCTCTCTTTCTCGCTCTGCATTTCCGTTGATTCTGTTTTCTGCAGTTCTAGTCGTTTTAGGGCTTCTTCGCCTTTTCCTGATTGATCCTGGGTTTTCTTGTTGTTTGGTATGGGTTGCCCTGAAGGCGCGAAGTTTCGGCCGATGAGAAGCTCCTTTCTCTCCTCCATGGGATCGATTTCACTCCACTGGTCCTCGAGAGAGAGGCGAAGAAGCCCAAGACTTCGAAGGAAAGCCAGCCGGCGGCGGCCACACAGTGGCCATGGCAGGGCCTGGTGGAGAGCCTTCAGCAGGTTCATCAGGAGATCTCCGTCGTCATTGACCTGATCAACCATGTGAGTGAGTTTGCTGAAAACCTTTAATCTTTGATATGTTAACGTCTGCGAGGACCTTCCAGCTTGTGATTGAATCGTATATTTTCTTGCCTTTATTCAAGCTTGCTTTTTAAGTTCTCATCTCTTTCTTCGAATTTTTCGTTATGTGTTGTGCAACTTCATATGTCGCACGATATGCGTTCACGACATGTGTTATATACTCTCTAACCTTGTCGTCTATATTGTAGTTGTGCTCCTATATTACAATATAAATCTGCTTATGTGCCTCGGTATGTGCATGAGTGCAACCTGGGAACCCAGCTGCGCAATGGCAGCACTCTTGTTGTAAGGCAGCTATAGACTAGCAGTTAAGTTTTGGCTTTTCGCTTTTGAACTTTTCTGAATTAGTGGCCTTTATTTCCACGTACTATCGTTTCTTCACTTTTCCCTTTTCCAATTTTCCTTCCTTTACATAGAGTGAACCAGTGAATTGATGGAATCATGTCAACCTGCTTTCTTATAAAACATAGGATCTTTATGGCAAGGCGAGGTAGGCAAGAATACTCTATTCTTGCTTTGAACTAGTGAATGAGGAACTAATGGGGATAGATATTGGTGGATTAAGACACCTTTACCTGAACAGCAGATAATAGGATTTTCCTTTCCCCTCTTTCAAGTAGCAATACAGAACTGCTCGTATTGCCAGAACTTGTGAATATAAGCGGTTTATGTCTTCACATATCAATGCCCTTTTTTTGTTTGTTTTTTCTTTCAGTATACTTTGTGGTGCAAACTGATAAATAGGTGGCCTTGCAACTTCCAGATTGGGAGAATAACTAAATAACATGTTCTGGTTTCCTGAGCGTGGGCCAACCATTTTAAACAAGAGTATTCAGTTCCAGTTCTCTATTTCATGTTTCTTGTTGACTTTCCGTCAACTCAAGTATCTTTGAAAATATGAACCTTTTCTTCCTAGTTCCTGCACTTCCCAAATGACAAAATTAGTTATAGCTTTAAGTTTTGAGCAAACAAAATTTTGATACATTAGTTTCTTTTAATGCCAATGTCAGGTGGAGGCAAATGAAGCAGTAGCAGTTGCTGGGATGACAAAGCCGAAACCGTTACCAAATGAGTTGCTGTCCGACCTATCTGTCTCATTGTCGACCAAGTTGCAGTGCTTTCGTGTAAGCCTCTATTTTGATGTTTATATTATCATAGATGGAATCTGATTAGATGAATATGTTTGTGTGCCTTATATATCTTATAAGTTATATTAGATGGGCGACCATGTTGTTTAACAGTTAACTTATAGATTTAGTAATAATGCTAGCTTATAAATGATCTCATACAATTTCATAACTAGCAACAATGTTCTTCATACAACAAACCATGTTTTTGTTAATCCCAAGCATGAGATTTTTTTTATGAGCTGCTATCTATGTCACACGGACACGCGGGTGCGGGTGCGGACACGGGAGAAAATAAAAATAAAAAATTTAATGTTTTTTTTTCATTTTATCAATTTTTTGTGATGCATCCAATTATTTCCATCAATAATCCTTTCAAATACTGTGATAAAACAAAATTTTTTGTAAGATTGAACTATTAATTTAATGTTTTTTTTTAAATTTTATCTTTTTTTAAAATATAAAATTTACCGTGTCCACGTATCCAAAAAATTTGAAAATTGCCGTGTCCGCACCCGTATCTCCGTACCTGTATTGCACCCGCACCCGTGTGACATAGGCTGCTATCATACATGGAAACTGCAGGTTTGAGAATGTGTAGCTGCTCTTCTTCACAACCTTGCTGTAGATGCTGGTGGATTGAGTAGAATGAAGAAATTAGAGTGAAAATAAAAACCAGAAGGTGGTAGAGTATGATAATTTATTATGATCCTATACAATTATGGTGCCAACAACATGAATACATTTCCCTGGAAAAAGTTAAAAAATGGTTATGGCAGTATATACTCATGATAATTTTGTGTGTCAGTGAATGGTGGAGCTTTTCAGTGATTTTCTTTTTCAAGCTGTAGATTTTAAGATATTTCTGTGACATGTCTGCACAAAATTTCGTTTTGCATCTGTATCAACATGCACAAAATTACTAACACGTTATCACTCTTACACTTCAGTCTTTGGCTTTTAACCTGAGTGCCTTCTTTTATGTTAAAACAAGTCTTCCTTCGGCCTTATAAGTGGTATAAAAACAGGAAACTCAAACTGTTTCTCCTTAAACTTAATGCACATTTAGTGTTGATTTTGGTGTTGCTTCTCTTTTGAAAACACATCATGTGGATGAACTAAGATTCATTTTCTTGCTCATGTTTGGTGGATCAGTGGATGTATTACTTTCTTTAGTGTGCTCTAACCCATCTTGCAGCAATTAGGGAAATATTTCAAACAATCTGCCAAGGCATTGGAACAGCAAGTTGCAAGGGAGGCAAGGTTCTATGGTGCATTAAGCAGGTTGATGTTGCAATTCTTATATTAGTCTCTGTTGCCAATCATGCTGGATTTTTATGTTCATGATAATCTAATGTGTTCTTTCTTGTCTTCTGTTGCCTTAATAGATTGCAACAAAACTGGAAAGTAAAGCGACAACGTGCACTTGCAAGTACAGCAGGCAGTGAGGGTTTCATGATTGATTTGTCTGATAATCCACTATCTGATCCATCACTTTCTCTCCGTCCATCTCCTGCTTCTATGGTTCGTATTGATCACGGTCCACTAGGGATGCTGACTGTGCATGTGCCTCCCAAGTCATGCCACGCTATCCAGCTTGGTTTTCTTGGTGGCAGTGAAACTGATAAGCAGAGTCAGTTGAGCACCAAGAAGTCAGGTTTCTCAGTTGAGGCTTCACTTGAGGGGAAGGAAGAAGTCATCAGTGATGAAGATGTCAATGCTGGTGTTAAGGAAACACATTCTCTTCTCCGTGACATTCATCTGGCTATCTTTGATGAGCTGGTAAATCTTGCTCCTTGAACAACCTACTCTCTCTCTCACATCTCCAACTTATTATGTATCAACTGGCTCCTATTACTTAGGTGTTTGAATCGGTCAGCCGTGAGGCATTGTATCAAAAGCCTGGGGTTTACGTAGCAGGAATGCGCGAAAATTTTGTGCTCTTGAGCATAGGTCAGCAGGCTTCGGTCTTCTTGCGTCTCTTGCCTTCCAATGAAGATGCAACTGGAAAGGATAGTCTTCCAACCAGAGAAGCTGGTACTGTGCCTGGTCAGACAACAGAAGGAGCAATTATTACTACAAAGAAGCATGATGATCTCAAAAAAGATAGACTTCCCAATCCGCTTGCACTTGAAATATATTTGCAGCAGTTAGTCTATGAAACGACACTTAGAGTGAAAGAGAGGCAATCTTCTGGCAGGTTGCAAGGTTCTATCCAACCTATAGGTGGTGGTGATGGAATCTTGAGTCACTTCTGCATGACTCTTGCTCACCGCATATTTTCATACAAAGTCCTATCCAGGCTTGAAAATTTGGTATAACTTGATCTTTTTGTAGCCCAACTCTGTATACAAGAAGAATGCAGGTAACAAACATTGTTCGTTTGTGTGTATCTACAGGTAGCCAAAGTCCCTTATCTTCGGTTGGTATCTGATGCTACCTGGCACTCTCGCACTTCTTCATGGTCAGTCTATGTGGATGTTCCACAGTCTATCCTCAGTCTGCATCTAAATCGTCAAGCCAAGCCTTCTGGGGTGGATGTCATGCAACAGAAAGTCATGTCAAGATTCCACAATAAAGTGGTAGTAAATGAAGAATGCATCACAATTGGAGGAGAAAGCACCTCAAATGTCGTGGGTCTGTTTGTAGGTGACTCTGTGGAGATCAACTCAACTATAAATCGTTATGAATGTGATTTGGCAAATCTTTCACTTGTATTGTTGCAACAGGTAAATGCAAAGCATTATTCGTAGATAATGGAAACTTATGATCATTTGCTGAAAACAAAATTAAACTGATCTGACATAATTTGGAACAGGTTGCCAGCCAAATTGTGCATTGGCTTTTCGAGGAAGCATTGATTGTGGGCATGAAGCCCACACGAGACTTATTGAGTATATCTTTTGAGCTGGAGAAGGGAGAAAAGTTAAGTTTAGTGGCCCATTTAGATCCGGAAGATGAGTACCAATGCTTAACCTGGTGGCTTCTTGTTGAAGACTCGGTGGTGGAAGAAGTGCAGATGCCGACTGATTTGCTTTTCAGCGGGGGGTCTGAAAACAAGAGATTCTTGGGGCATTTGTCTCTCGAGGAACTGTATGCAGTTCTTATGGACCTTGTTGGTTTATGTGGCAGCAGTTGAGCTGCATGGCAGCCATGGCATGCTGTAAATTGGCAAATTCAGGAACGCAGGAGGCTTTGTTTGTGATCAAGCGGGCGACAGATGAAGTATTCTCAACAAGCAGAAGGGAACTAAGTCTTTCGGTAATCGAGGATGTAGTTGCAGAGTTCACTCCTTTGAGTTGCCCGTCAGATGAAATTGCAAAGTTAAAAACAACTGGACTTTTACTGTAGATAGGATGATCCGGCTGATACTGTTAGCATGTTTTGTACCAACATGTAAATTCATCTGACCATAGCCTAGTGATGGTCCTGATAGACGATTCTCAAACTAGTTTACGCCTACCTGTACCTCCTTCGGGGGAGAAAAGCCATATTGTAAGGTCGGGTTGGTGGTGTCAGGGGCAATGGCAACGGAGGATCCTCGGAAGTTTGTTTTTGTGGCCTCCCTTTCTTCTTTAGTTCAAACGTCCCTTTCTGTTAGAAAGGTCTGAAGACATTCAGATCACGGATTGAGAGTCCAGTTTAAAATCGAGATGTGGATCGACCGGTTTTGAGATGCGGTTAGGTACAATGCAGTTTATGTCAAACGACGCACGCTCAAGTGAAGGATAGCTGATGATTTCTTTTCTTGCCCTGAAGGAAAACGACCCTCTCCCCCTTCACCCCAAAGTCGCTGTTCATTGACAAGCCTCTGGTTGATATGCCCCTTGAGGTCTGTCTTTCTTATTTGAGAGTAATTATACTCAAGACCGGTACTTTATGTTAAGATGTCATTCTGTAAATCCTCGACTTTAAATCGCATCATTTGTGTTTCTCGGGTCTTTTAGCATACTGGTTGGTTGCATTTCACATCGAGTATAAACTGTATAACTCTACGGAACTTGCAAAAATGATCTTGTAAACGCCAACCTTTTTGTTATCCTTACCTAAAAGAGTCTTCGAAGTCAATAAGCTTCCGCCAAACATTGATCTTTTGAAAGAGAAGTTAAAAGGATCTAATTATTCTACATAGAAATGACTAACCTTTGAAGAAAATGAAAAAGTTACAAAAGGTTTACATATTTTTAATTTCAAACGGTATAACCATGACTTGCATGTCATAATCAATGTCTGATCACTGTTAGTGTTAACATAATTCTAATAGATGGTTCAGTTGGCAACAGCTTATGAGGTTCTCAGAAAATCTCTTAAAAGATGGGAACCGTTGCTGCGCGTCACACAAGACAAAGGGTATCTCGCACTAGGGAGTTTTCAACTTTTGAGAGCTAAAGTTTAGGCCCTTTTAGTAAGATTCAGACTTGCTTGCCATCTCTTTCAGTTGTTCCTGTCACGTAAGTCCTTCAAGTTCAAAGCTGTTTCAATACTTAGATCAACTCCTGAAACATGGAACAATTGAAATCTTAGATCAAAACACTATGAGAAAGCTCTTTTGGCACAAACTAAGGATTTTTGCTTAACCTTTCATTGCAAGAAGTGGGCCCCCCACCTTCCCCCCCTCAAAAAAAAAAAAAATCTTTTACTTTTTAATGGACTATTAGCTATAAAACCTTTGAATCGAAGAAAGACCAGAAATGAACAGGCCCATTTTGTTTCTGTTGACATTATTTCGTTGAATTGTGCCTAACTCGGGGGGTAGACATAAAATTTTGGTTAATGGACATCAGTTATATAATTTAACTTTTGAAGGGCTCCTGTATGTAACACTTTTTGTGGACCTATATGAGCAGTTGCCCACACCTGTCTTCCTGCTGGCCTAACTCGGCTTTGCTTATTGAAAAAGAAACAAGAAGTTCTAAAATCGGCCAACTACTGGAGCAACACAAACGTCTTCTAGGTCGTGTTACCATTTTCTTGTTCTGTTCCGGATAACGTTGAAAAGAAGGCAGAAGGGCGCGGGGCCGGGACCGTGCATAAGTAGGTGGCCGGCATCAAAGTTCTTTCGACCTTAAAAATCCACTGAATAGGCCAACAGGAAGGTGCCCTCAATAAGCTATGAGTTCTCTCTCTCTCTCTCTCCAGCTTGCCTGAGTTGGAAGTGATGGTTAAATTGGCCCAGTTAATTTTATCTGGCTATCTTTTTTCAGGCTGAAGCTAAGATTCCCATGTGGATAAGTGAGACAACAAGAGTAACATACCTAATTTTAGCGTCGCCAAAGTTTGTTAAGAGGCTGAACCAGAACTCTTTGGAACATCGTTTATTTGTGACAGTTCCATCTCGACGTCAAAAAAGGAAAAACAAAAGGTGATTTTTTTGGAATCCGACTTTAACCTCCACTACAGCAGTTACAAAATTAACTGATCTAAAAGATTTTGAGTTGTGAAGCCTGCAACAGTGATTGCATGATTAGCAAAGAAATCCGACTTAAAACATCCACCTAGTGACAGGATTTTCTAGGCTTACCAACTAAATTAAAAAAGAAAAGAAGACTACCAAGCAACATACTAGAAAAGAAAACGCAAGAGGGACATTGATTCTTTTCTTCTCTAGCCTTCCATGCATGCTCTGCCTTAGCCAGGCTTTGGTTATCTGACATGAAAGTGTGAGTTTTAAGATCCACTGCTTTAGTCAACACCAGAAAACCATTCATTTCATTTCCAGTCAGAAGTAGAAGTAATTCACTAATTTGCAGCCGCGATTTACAGCTGCGAGATGTACATGTATTTGAGCTCGCGAGGCCAGGTTGAATCGATCCACCGATTCCTGTTAACTAACGTGATCCAAGCATGGTAGAAAGACCAAGGACCTGTTAATTCAAACTGGGTTTATAGCGGGACCTGGTAACAGAACAAGAATACATGCTGCCCTCAACTTCCTGCAGGACCCACCTGGGCTGCCTTGCCATTGTCAACTCTTCCAGCCTCCACTATGACTACAAAGAATTTGCACCTTGGATGATGTCTATTGTCTTCAAGTTTGACAATATAGCACGATTTGAAAATTTGTCCACAAAGCCAAATTTGAGTATATTAATCGATACACCGATGCGAGACCTGCTTCCTATCATTGAAGTCAATAGGTGCAGCAATTTTTTTATGGTTTCAATTTCCAAAGGTAGGACAAAGAGCCAACCTATTTTTTTGCTTGACAACAATAATGGCTTCTTAACTGAGTGCGGAGGTGTTTAATGCTGCATATGTCATGACATATTATGTGGACAAATTCAAGGGGCAAAAATGCACAATGCAATTTATATGGCTGATTTCTTAATAAAGATCAGGTTTGCAAATGCATGTGTGTCCATGTATGAGTAATTCAAGAGCTTATTATTATTATCTTGTAATTGCATGAACAAAATTTTAAACTTAAACGCTAACAAAATAGATCTAGGAAGGTGCTGAAAATTATTTCAAAATTCGAATGGCATTTAATGGAAAGGAGGGTTGAGGGGCAACCGCCGAGTCCTGACAAGCAGAGCATGTTGGGGCATTCATGAGCTCACGTTGCGGGCCGGCTTAGACCAATTAGACAGGACGGTCATATCGACATGAGGAAATTTGTTCCTTGAACCTCTTTTGATATTTATTTCAACCGTTTCAGGATCCAGGTGAACTCCAACGATTTCCTTCCAAATCTCTCTCTCTCTCTGCAACTTCTTTCACGGTTTCGGATTCTTTTCTTCTGTTATTGGCGAAGAACAAATCTTTATCAATCTTTTCTTCCCCTTAACTGCAGCTGTCCTTTCTTTTTCTGGCCCGCCATTCTCATTCCCGCCTCTCCTAGTCGTAATTGCCTGTATTAAACGAGCTACGCAGGGCCGAATTTCGATTGCCATCGTCAATAAACAGTCATTAGAGAGGAGGTGAGAGTGTGGAAAGCGTTCTTGGACGGTCTTTGGTTGATGGGTAGGTGAGAGATGGGCGTCAGATTGTCTGGAGGCACCCCAAAGTCTACACAGAATGTCCGGCAACGCCACAGCAATAGCGGGTACGCATCGAGCGGCGAGGATCTCGAGGACGACGCGTCCTCGCAGGCGGTGTACACCCCGCGGCCGCAGAGTCCGAGGGTTGGCGTCTCTGGTGTGCTGGAGTTCGTCTTCTGGATTCTCTCATCCGCCTTTATCATCTACTATGGAGATGGCCGGTCGAACTTCATCTCCATGTTGCTCTGGGATACCCGAATTAGGAGGTTGGTTTCCCTCTTGAATGTATTCTATTGTTCTTGTTGGCTTGGCTCAATTTGAGAAGTTGGTTTCCCTCTTGGTGGTCCTCTTCATGATTTTTAAGTTGGACTCTCTCTTCTCTCTTTGAGAGGGTATAGGGTTTAATTAGGTTCTATGATTATGGGTTGTGGTCGCTGGAAAGTTTCACGGATTGTGGGTTTAGCTGACTTCTTCAATTTAATAAGAATGTATATCTTCATGGACATTTTTCATCGAGGGGTCGCTGGAAAGTTTTACGGATTATGGGTTTAGCTGACTTCTTCAATTGCATAAGCATGTATATCTTCATGGGCATTTTTCATCGGGGGAATTATTTATTTTGCGGTTGTTCAAGAGGCTGTTTCAGTACGGATTTTTTCTTTCGAATTTAGGATTTTTTTTTTCTGTTTTTCTTTGTGTTCTCTTATTACTTTTCGGATGTATATGTGTTCGCTTCCCTACTATATCATCATTTACAATTTTACATGAACATTTGGAGGTATTCAAGTGTAGGACTTTCTGCTGTTCATAGCTGTACAGAGGCTTCGTTCCAATATATGATGTTCTACTTCTAGGTTTCTATTGTCTTTAGTTACCGATTTGGTTTATTCATTCATTTGTCATTTAACCATTGGACTTTTGCGGAGGATATCAACCATTATTGCTGTCTTCATGTGGAAACTATGGTAAGTTCAGTCAAATGATTGAGCATTAGCCTTTTTATTCCCTGAAGGGCTTTGCTTCAGACGGTGTGATTGATCAGTCAACTTCTCTGCAATGTCAGTATTGAGCTTTTCTTTTGCCTCTGACCATTGAATCATGTATTGACGATAATATCATTTATTCAATGGGCACATATATCGTTGGAATAGCATAAAACAATTGAATGTTTTAAGTACTTAAGAGTTTTTTCCCAGTTGTTTTTCTACTTGTTCTCTTGATGGGTTTTGCTTATGCCTTGCAACATATTCATTTAATGTACCATTATTTAATCTCAACCTGGGCATTTTGTTAGTCTGAGCTGTTTAGAAGACATGTTTCAACTCCAAAAGTAAAAAGTTTTCTAGCATGGATGGGAAATTGTGGTTCAGAGCATGCGTCAAATGGACTTTGAGGAATCTATACTTGCATGAATGGTGTCATCATGGTCATGACTCGTACAACTAATTTGAAAGGCCTGTCTGTTCATCCACGCCATACCTAAACACTTTCTTTTAAAAGGCCATGGGCATTCAAGTGAATATCGATCTCCTCAAAAGAAAAGAAAAAGGGAAGAAGTTCTGAAAATGAGGAAAAATAGACTTCCTCCTGATTCTAGTCTTACGATTAATTCTCCTCTTAATTCTCTCAGGTGCAGCTTAACCAGGAAACATATGTCTCTAACTGTCAAAGTCAGCTCTTTCCAGCCCATTCGCATATCCCAACCTGCCCTTTAATAGCTTCTTGTTTCTGCCTCACAAAAAGCTAAGAACCTGGACAACTAAACATTTAGCCAACTTCCTTATAAACCCTCAAAGATCTCCATGAATATTCAATATAAAACTAAACTTTCTCATAAAGGAGTGCTACAATCTACTCCTCTTAAGGCATATGTGTCTGTGTGTGCGACTCAAGGTCCAATGGCGAACGTGGTTCCGATACCAATTATAACAACCTGGCCTACTCCTACATTCAGTTTGGATGTCCTAGTTTGGCAGATCCTAACTCGCCCCTTAGTAGCTTTGATTCCTACGCCAAAAATGCTAGGAACCAAGACAACTAATCATTCAGCCAATACCTTATAAACCCTTGAAGATTTCAAAGAATATTCAATCCAAGGCTAAACTTTGTCGTTGTGGAGTGTTATAAATATTATTCACAATATAATTTGGCTTTGGTGGCTTCTTGGAAGTGCGGATGTGTTGATATATTGCATCATAGCTCTGTGCTAAACGAGGACATGTATTCTTTTGAAAGAATATAGCTTTCATGAGATCTTGATTATCATTATGTGCACCAAAGTACATTAGGAAGACTATATTTCTACTTCTCCATAACCAGATTGCTTATTTTATTTACATTGACTGGTTTTATGCTTTTCTGCACCATGCTGAAGTTGATGACTTTAAAGTTTATGTCCCATTAAATTAGGCTGAACTTTGCTAGTTAGGGGCATTTTAGTTGTTAATTTTAAAGGTTTAGTAACCCTAATAGATCGAGTAGCCAGTGTATTCTTTATGTTCAGCAATACCAAGTAGCTGGTGCATCATTCCTTTTGTTATCTATCATCTTGGGCGGAATTTCAATAGAGATCAAGAGTTGCAGACCTGGAAAGGCAATACATGGACTTAACCATTTATCTGGTGCAGAGTTTAAGAACTTTAATTTAGTTGTTAAGCTGTTCTCTTCCACATAAAGCTTTCATGATCTTGCATTGACCATGTTAGCTTCCTTTTGAGGGGATTTATTTATGCATCCATTAGTGGGGATGAGAACATTAAGCAAAGACAAAAATGTGGTAGTTATGCTAGTCAATTCCTCGTGATAGGATGCTATGAACTGTTGTCTTTCTATCATTTTCATGATTGTCGTTAGGAGTTGTATCAGAGTTCAGATTTGAAGGGTTCCCCTAAATATTGATGTTTTAATTGGACACTGCATCTATTGCTTGGTTGAGTATATTTTTTTCCCCTAGAAGAGTACTGAACAACTAAGAATTACATTAAGTTGAAGAAAGCTAAACATCAGACTTTGTTGACAACCAATGCAGAAATGGTCTGGCTCCTTGGCATCTTAAAGATACAGAAATACACCGGAAGATACATACCTTCCCATTGTGGTAGTCAAAGTTCTGTTACATTGCTAAGGATTTTATGAAACATACTGAAATAAGTTATTTCACATGCAAAGAAAATTTGGAGAGAGTTACAATTATGCAACAAAGACCGTAATGTAATTTCCTGCATTTTCTGGTCCAGCTTTGCCTTTGTAATCTTGTGTACATGGAATTTCTTTTTCCTTCATGTATCCAAGGTCACTAGATTAGATATTATAACTTACATACGGTTAGATGTTGATTTCTCTCTTATCTCTAGATGGCATGGGTGTCATGTAGAATCACTTGAAATGATCTAGGGACATCGCCTCTGGCTGAGTCTCTTCTAGACTTAGCTTCAGAATGCCTTAAGAGTGGAGTGATCAATGAATTTCGGAAAAGATGTTTCTCCAACATGAGCAAACTGAGACAATATCTCTTGCTCAGGAAGAAATTGTTGCTCGGTATCTACTGCTGGTTCAGGGAACATTTTCTGGGCAATGCTACCTAGCTCTTGGAGCAGCAGATTGTCAACAGTTCAAAGTTCAAACCACAGTATAGGAGTTTGATTACTTTCTCTGTTTCTCTTTGTCTAGCACAAATCATAACTTGGTGCAAAGTCCTGTCTGATAATGAAATCCTCTTCAATCCATACATACTTTTACTTTATACAAGTATGCTAAAGTTAGAACAAAGATAAACTCTGGATTACTTTTATACCAATAACTTAACCTCAATTTGGCCATCTTTCTTGAAAAACTTCAAGGCTTCTTTCGTAGTCCTTTGATGCAACTAATTTAATTCAGCTATGAATCCATTGATTTGTCCTAACAATTTGTTTGTCCTTTTTGAGGTTTTCTTTGTTGTGCATTTTCCTTCTTTTCACCACTCTCATCTAGATATATTAGCACCATAATTAGCAACATGATAATCAGATTGAATCAAACAAAATACTCAGGAAGCCCTTTAAAATGCATGAAAAACAATGAAATTGTATGCCCTCAACAACTTGAACAAAATGCAAACATCAAGGTAGCCCCTACTTGGACGTCCAATACTTATAACCTACCAACTTGTTAGAAACTTAGAACCCATTACCAGAACTCTATTTTTCATAAGCATCAAATGAGTTCCTAGAGATCAACCTGATATGATCAAAACTGAAATAAGGATTAAACATTAAAAGGATATGATGAACTTAAAAAAATAATGACCATTTCTTGCATAAAATGGCCAGTGATTGCAATCAACTCTTTGAGGTGCATAAAATTCTTTTTTCAGCAATATGTAACTGGAAAATTCTGCTTTTGCTGTAATTCTAGCATCTTTCAGTTCAACACCAATTCACCCCCAGAAGGGTTAGCACCTTAAAAACTGCGGAAAGGAGGGAAACCACAATAGAGAAAGGTCTGAGCGTACATGGACACAAAAGTTCAGAATGAATGAGAAATAAAAGTTTTCTCTTGTAATTTTAGAATAAATAGGAAATATCTATTTTATTTCCGTGAAAGTGTTCTGTAACTTCCTAATAATTCCAGGTTTGGCAGTGATTTAATGGACATGATTTGGTCAAAATTTTGGTAGAAATCATGGTTTTAGTAGTGAATATTGCCATAATCATATGGTGAGCATTTGAGAGGTGGTAGATGCCAAGCTATGTTGAGGGCAGTGAATAATACTTGATGGGTTTTAACTTTCTGAAGGTTGTAGATATGGCTGGAGATTGGGTCAGGGCCCAGGCCTTGGGTTGGGCACTTCGGCTTTGGTTGTGAAGGTGACTCTCAGGCCAAGATTAACTGGGCCTGGCCTGGCTTGATAACTTATTGGGCTGCCCAGGCCAAGTCATGAATGCCCATCAGGGATGCAGTAATTTTTCTTGTGTATACAATGGTTTTCAGTGTGTATGCATAATACAAATTTGTATGTTTTTTTTCCTGTGAGGACTCGTTATCAGGCCAGACTTAGGTAATGAAAACGACCCTTAGGTGAAGATTAATGGGGCACTAATGCACAGCCCTAGTTATAGAGTGCTGCATATTTATCAAATGAATTACAGCATATGCAGTCTCTTGTGCATAGGCTAAACAAGATATTGTTGCTCTTCTTAACTGTAGGTACATTTCCGTGCATTGTTAGTCTGTATGAGTGTATCAATGCATGCAATATGCATGTCTTCATACATTACGTGTGCATAACTGTGTATGTATAATTTCATCAGATGGACATTTGTTATTGTTGAGTCGTTGATTAATGGAATACTTTGGTTACTAATGTCCATTTGAAGTCATATAGCTTGTCAAACATTTGACTGACATGCTTTTAGTATACCAAGTGAATTTTGTACAGCTGCAGGTTAGTTCATAGTGGGACAATAGAAGTTTATGCCTACCAACCCTTTGACAAGCAGTGAAAAGTTGCCATCATGTGGTTTAGTTAACTTGGATCCTAATTTGACAATTCCCAAGGGTGCCAATTAATATATTTTAGCACACCTTGTTCTATACAGCTGCAGGCTAACACATAGTGGAACCATAGAAGTTTATGCTCACCAAGCCCTTGACAAGTGATAAAGAGTTGCCAGTATGTAGTGATGTCGTTTTTAGCGGTCTTAACTTTTAGTTTGTTTTTGTAGTTGTGAAAAATAGTTCTGACAAAAAATTAATGAAAGTCACTTGTTTACTTTTTCATGGCCACCCAGGACAATGTCTCGGCAATGCAATTCTCTTGTCTTCTTACCTTCCTGTAAACCCTGGAAATTTTTTTGCTCTTTGTTGAAGGATAAAAAGGCACAGAAGCACATAGAAATAACGTAATAGATCAGTGTGGTTGCATAAATTGAAGGTAGAGCGTAGTTCAGAAAACAACTCAAGTAACTGCCTTCAGATATAATAAGTCAAATGAGGAGTAGATAGAAAATCCTATATTTCGCATATTATTATTATTTTTCATTTGAATAGTTTCTTTATCATGTCTATTTTTCAGACCATAAAGTAAACTTGCCACATTCTTTTCTCATAAGTCAAGCAAATGACCTAGTAAAAGATAAGATGCTTTGGTATGCTTGTTTATGAAGTAAGCTGCACTGTCATATTCCAGACCAATTTTTTGTTGCACTTACATGAACAAAAAAACATTTTTGTAATGAGATGTAATAACAAGAAGAATAAGTAATAATCCTAAATAATCACACAAATTCTGTTTTTACTTTTCTTGCAGCTGGCTTATTGTGTTTTTCTTCATTTGACTTAAGGTGATCCTGAAAGAGTTTTTCAAGATGTGCTTTTAATCAAGTGGTTATACATAAACACATATTGATATTTCATATTGTCATTCCAGATCTATTTCACAATTACTATATTGGAATTTGAGAGGCACTGTGAGTTTGTTTATGTTTCTTCATGGACTTGATAATCTGTTCTCTTCCTGCAGAGTGGCGCTCAACCTTGGCTTTATATGTATAAGTTTGAACTGTGCTATTGTTGTCTACACAACATGGTGGCGAATTAAACAAGATGATGAGAGTTTTGATGCATCAACTTCTACTGCTGTACAAATTGTGGTCATGATTGGGATCCTTTCCTTTTTAACGTAAGAAGCATCTTGTTTTCTTATTCATGTTTTGTTCAGCACTTGGTTCATGAGGAGATATGGTGCAGGTTTTCTGTTGCACTGTGGCCAATTTGGAGCTTCTTGACCTTGCCTCTTCTGGTATTATGCCACTCTCTCTCTCTCTCTCTCTCTCATACATGCTTGCATACACACATACGCACACACATACATGTCACGGACACTTGCATGGGGTTGTCCATGAGTGGTTGAGGGCTGGGAAGATGGATCCCTCTGCAAATAATTTAGCTTATGAGTTTCTTTATTTGTATCCCGTGTTGCAGTTGACATTGCTTATGGCTTTCATTGCTGTATCACAACACATTCCACCATTCAGAAAATTCAGGTCACAAGCTGATCTTCTGCGTGATGACTGAACCTTCATCAGTTGAAAACTTGAAGTATCTGAACAGCTATAGGCACCTTGTCATTTGGACGTTTGGCACTTGAAGTTTGATTAAAAATTTCTGCCACATTGAAAAGGAAGATGATTCTCTATGGCTTTCTTCACGAAAGTTCGGATGACTATTGACAGATAAGTATGGTCATATATGGTGATCTCGGGGTTTACAGAATTCAGTTTCGAAAATTCTTTACCTTCAATTTTTTTTTTTCCATTTTTTCTTGTGAAGAGGTTGGAGGGTCATGTGGGAGTTGAAATTTTAGTCGTACAGGAGGTTACCTGGAATTCTTTTTTGTCGTTTGATTTGTATCATACAGTGGTTGTTCAGAAGTTGCAGAAGAAAGTTTGATAGAAATTAGAATATACTTAGTTTCATATTCTACTGGTGTTTTGTGCTTCCCTTTTAATTGTTGATCCTTCTGCTTGACATTTTCTGCAACAGTCAACCATTTGTAGACATCTTCATATCCCAATTCACCCTGTGTGTTGCCCCGGATCTAAGCCTTTATCATTTTTGTTAACAAATAATGCATCTCAATGTTTCTTTTATTTAAGCACGGTAACCAGGATTCTCACTCATCGTCTGAGATTATGGTTGATATTAACCAAAAGTAGTAAAGTTCCGAAGGAGTTTTGTTTTGTTCATATTCAAGCCGGTTTTTTATGAGCAGAGGCATTCTCTTTGCTGATGAATAAAATAAGTTGAAAGAGCTGAATTGGGTGCCCTTTTGAAAATTTTGGAGATAGGCAAGTAAATTGGTTATGCCAAGAAATACGATGTGTTTAATGAACTACTGATCTACAATGTGAATGGCTTGCACGTCCAATCACCTAGTCAGTCAGATTCTTCTTATTATGGTGTGTTCTCATAAATGTTCAGCTTATTGTTTCAATAAGTAGTTAGTTCTGATTTAACAAACAGCAACCCTCAGCTGCAAACCGAAGACAAAATAGAGATTATGAGAGATTTTCGAGTGCAAAATGGCGATGAATTAATTGGAACTTCCATTCACATAACAAATGGGCTTCTCGCTAATAAGAAAGGGGTTCTTTCAAGCTTCCTTCTCTTTTGAGAGGTATCTGGAGTTTCTTGCTTTGGAAACATGGTTTTGATATAGAAAGCTTTTCACCTCAGGTGTATGCTTCACATAACTTTCATTTTGAAAAAAATGCCAAATCTTCAGAATTTTTGGAGATAGGCAAAAAGGAAAAACCAGACCTGAACTCTCTTGGAACACCCTTCTTTGACCTCAGATGGTGCCTACTTCGATTTACTTGAAATAGAATTTGAACTCTAAAACATAATTGCACAAAACAGCTTTCCAATAAGTTCCATATATCTACCATATGATAAACTACATCTTAAATAAACTAATTGTTATCTAAACAGCTTATATTCATGTATAGTCTGCCCAATTCATTTTTATGATCCGATTGAGCTCCTTAATCATGAGGAGTTATTGCAGATAATGTTAGCTATCCAAGTTTTAAATAATGAACCATATAGAATTGCATCAGAGAATAATTGTTTTGTCAACATAACAGAACATGCATTAGAATTATGTGATGATAGAGAAGCTGATGAAAATGCTTACTAAATGTACAAAATTATGCATATCATGCAAGTTAATCTTGATGTTTTCAGTGTTGGCCACTACCAGATAGTACTGATCAGAATCTGCCCCTTGCCGAAACAATAGAAGCGCAGGTGCTGGTCTCTTTATATATTGGCTAATATCTTAGCTGAATAAGCAGAACCAAACTGAGTTGGCCAATTCAGCCAGTATCAGTTTTACTTAAATGGATTATATCATAATAAACGTTTTTTGTTTCCTCATGTAGAAATGCCCTGCCTCGTTAAACATTAAAAACATATCAGTGCCTTCTCCAAAGTTCGTTGGTGTAGGTTCAAATCCTTTCTCAAACAAAACTGATCAAAGCGATTGATTTTTCATAAAAGGATAGTATCCAGATGCCAAATCCATTGACCATGTAAATAGGTTGTCAAAAAGATCAAAACAACCACTTTGTGCCACTTTTACTGAAAGCAGACCCCATACTCTAGGACACAAGGGGTTGAATGGGAGCTTTGTCTCTCCGCCGGACAATGGGTCTCCCCCACTCACCCGGAAACATGAGCGCACAGCTTTGACACAACATGTACAACCACGTCTTGTGTATTGTCTAACAGAATGTCTTGCCTTTGTTGCCTGCAACATAGTTCTATTTACAGAAATCTCTAGAAAAATGGAAAAACTTTGGAGAACATAAAGTGAAACAACCCAATGTTTGTTTAGAAAAGAAATCCCTTCAACCCACAGACAACAATGATTGTTTCAAGTATTGATGATCAGCTGGTCTGAAAATTTCTTTTAGCAGCTTTCTTTTGTTGACAATGATGAACTCACTTTTTTAAGTCTTGTTTGCGCCTAAATTATGCCAGTTTTTATATGTGCCCCACAAAATCATTTGAAAGAGGGCATATGGTATCATGACATACGGTTGGGAACTCTTTTAGTGATTCTCAGTGTCTTCCAAATCCAGTTCTTATGAGAACTACTTTAGTTCTCAGTTTCTGCCTACACATCTAAAAAAGGTGAATTATGTCACCAAAGTTGCTACCAAGAATGTGAATGACCATATTTCTTTCCAGAATTTATGATGATCATTGACAATCTGCCAGTCAGAACAGGGACAATTTCCTATAAATTTGCAGCTTTTGCTTCTTCCTTTTTGCATCTTTGCATGATAGACTTGTCTTCAATGCAAAAACTCCAATATCTCATCACTATATTGGAACCAATGTTTAAAAACCCAGCAGAGTCATCCGAGTTGACTCGGCTGACTCAGTGACTCGGCCTTCAACCTGGTCCAAAAAATGGAAAAACCAGGAATTGTCGTGACCAGGCCGATCATTCGAGTTTTGGCCAAGTCAAAGGTGGGTCTAACTGAGTCATCTTATGGATACGATCTAAGTGTGCATGTCTTACATGTACAAATATACTTCTAAATTATATGAAAAACACATTTATAACAAAATTTAGGCATAATGTGTGTGCGTGTGTGTACCTATATACTGCTAAAGCTTATAGTTTACATATGTATATACATTATTATACATGCTATGCGTAATATGCCAGTAGTCCATACATATCAAAATATACTTCAAGGAAAAAATGAAGTTGTCAAACTAGCTGTGACTGAGTTTTCCACAAAACCAGGTTTTAACAAAACCCATTTTTTCAAAGTGTGATCCAGACCAGGGGCGGAGCCAGGATTTTGTTGAGGGACGGGCCAAACCATCGGCGGGTTGGGCCAAGAGGAGCGACGGTAGGGCCAAAAGAAACGATGGGTCGGGCCAAACTAAAAAAAATTAATTTTTTACATATAAATTTTTTTTTTTTCTGGGCTCACCCGGGCCATGGCCCGGGCGGGCCCCCCCCTCCCTCCGCCCCTGATCCAGACGCCACCTACATAGACTCATACGGCTACGCGGTCGACTACTGATGACCTCATGGTCAGGGTGAGCCAGAAGTTTTTTGTTACAAGGGCCGAACTAAGGTTTCGAAATTTTGACAGGGGCCAAAATATATAATTTTTCAAATTTTTTTATATAGGTTAAGTTAAACTATTTTAAATTTTATAGGTAAAATTTTAAACTTCCATAGCCCCTGCTCATGATCCTCACTCACCTTTAAATTAAATGTCCAAATAAAGCTGGACTACTTGCTTTAATAGTGTTTGAATCATGTAATCTGGATTTAATACAAGAACTAAAATTGTAAAAAAAAAAAATTGTTTTGATGCTAAAATTACATTTGGAACACGATCTTTGCTTTATCTGATGCAACTATAAATGGACGAAAAAAAGTTCAGTTGTACACTTATATATATCTCATAGAAATTATTTTGCAACAGGAATAGTAGCATACTGTTTGTTTCATGCATCTACCCCAAAATTGTTAAGGTCGCATGTTATCCTAAAGAATATTGGCGTAAATTTATAGCATGCTATATGAATATGCTCCAATCCTTGGTTATAGTGTTCACAACGACCGCGTAACAAAACAGTGTTTATGACGAACTCGTAAAAGTAGAAAATTACAATGATGCCCTTGACCCGCAAAGTTCGTTGGGATCAGACTTCACACTCCAACCAAACCCATTTTGTTGTGCTAATTGCTGCTAACTTCTGATTAATTTCCAGCTTTGCTTCTCCTTGGGTAGAGTCAAAAACCTATATTATTAATCCCATCACTCAGACTCAAGTAATAGAACTCATCTACTCATCTCTTCAAAAGACTAGTGAAACACGCAACCTACCTGCTCTACAATACTTTTGATTTGAAGGTCAATACACTTACTAAAGCGATGTTCAACTTGCAATAAGCTGCCAAAATAGACTCTCTTGATAGAAACAGCCATTCACTATGAGGTCACCAACACATGAATTATTCTCATTATCTGCAAATATGTGGCTCACAAGATCATTCACAATGTATTAGTCCTGAAGAAGTAGTTGTCATGACTCCATGGAACAAGAATCCTGATCTGTTGTTTGCACCTAGCTCTTCTCTGTTCATCTCCATCTTGTTGGGTTTTACTGTGACCCACTTTAGACAAACAATTAATGCACTTCTGATGGAGGATTGCACATGATTTTATGTATTTGTGTTCAAAGTATCGACATGATAAGGATTCTAATCATACAAATGAGATCTTTGTTTTTATTTATACAAAATCCAACAGCAGGGAGTATTTTTCAATCTTTTGTAAACTATAAAATTTTGGGTATACAAGTTAAGATTATGGGTGAGCCGCGAGAACCACTGCTTGGGAGAGAGTCCAAGTTCTCAACCAACCCCTTGTTTCCCTATGATACAAAGTCTGTTTTAGTGTCTTGAGTTGTCGTCTTTATTGTGCCTCAACTTGCACATCAGTGACCGTTCTTTTCATTCCCTTCCCTTCTTTTTTTCTTTCTTTTTTTTTTTTTCATTACAAGAGATTGATGCTTCTGACACTCGAAATAGAGACTGCTTGCCAAACAACTCTCATTTCTTACCATTGTGCCAATCCCCTCGGGAAGTTAATAAACTGATTTAAGGGCTCAATTTTAGGCTGAAGACTCTAGATTTTTAGGTCAGCAAACAATTGTTCAAATTTTCCATTCATTTGTGTGAATTTGCGTAGTAGGTGGGCGGGCGTCGACTTTATAGAGAGTGGGCCCTGGGAGAGACTGAGCTATACCTTTTCCAATGGGTGGCCATGGCAGGAAGTAAAGCACAAGCCTGACTTACTCAATGCCCACAACCACTTATCTTGCACAAAGAGGTGAGGACACCTAGATGAAGACAAGAGAATCTATAATGCCTTCAAACTTTGTTTTCCTGAAAGAAAAGAAAGAGAGATAAAAAAAGCAATGTTGTAAAAAGTTGTATGGGAGGTGGGTGGGTGCTTACTCATCGATACGGCGTATCGGCCGATATGTATCGTTATGTATTAAGGCTTGCATTGTCATATATATTTTTCAATTTTATCAATTTAATTGAAACCAGCATCGGCTTTGCATCGAATCAGGCCAATATATTCAGATAGAGTCACATTTATAACATGGGAAGAAAATGAATTGAAGTTAGCAGGCTGGTTACTAAATGGCTAAAACACCAAAAAACATCGCCGAAAACACCATATTTCATCGCTAAAAGCACCATAAACCATCTTTACATTGTAAACCGAAACTGATGCCCTTTAGGGCTACTTACTTTTGACAAACAGTTTTAAAATTTTCAGCCATCCAACAACATTAGGCAGCGGTGATTGGTTCGCTAATTCCCACAACTTTGCAAGTGAAGATTGCTTACTCGCAATTTCGTTTCATGAAAAATCAAGCACAAAGAACTCATGTCTTGCAAACTGGGTCTCTGTAGACACAGAAATATTTCCTTCCACACGAATCTCTAACTTAGATTACATTGGCAGGTGGAGGGCAACTGCATCCAACCATTAAAAGAAAAAGGAAACAACAAATGAGACTGAGAAACTTGAAAGTAGCGGTCAATGAGTGGTGCCAACTCGGGTTCGACTCTTAAGTTAAACGAGTCGAGTTTGAGCTTAACTGATAACTCGAGCTTGCAAATGAGTTGAGTTTGAGTTGGATGAACTCGATTAGACTTGTTTAACACTAATCCTTATTTTTGTAATTTCAAAAACTTAAATTTGCCTAAATAAAAATGTGAAAATTTTAAGTATAAAATATATAGTAAGAGACACGAGCTTAAACGAGTTGAGTTCGAGCCGAGTTATAGGTGAGTCGAGTTGAGTTCGAGCTAACTAAATAGAGGTGACGCATTTGAGAGATGGTAATATAGTGGGACTATTATGGAAACACTCCAAAACAAAACATCAATTACTTTCCTTCAACACTGAAATATTTTATCACTACGGTAAGGTAATTGTTGACGGAGATATTTTTTTCAGCTTCTTAAATGCCATGTTTGTTGGACATTTATAACTCTATCCCCACTTCGTAATCGATGCTGAAAAAATATCTCCCCTTTATGTGCTGCATAACCAAAGATGACCATGATATTGACTAGTGGAGAAACTTTTTCCAAATCCATTAATGCCCATTAAGGACAAACTCGTTTGATCGATTACTTCATTTAGGGCCCAGTTTGATCGCTGGCAAAAAGTTATGCCACACAACAATTTACTTCGCCAGTCTGTATGAAAAGGTTGAAAACTTTTTCTCTTTTTCAAGAGAAAAAAGGGAATTCGCTTTGGCGTGTTTGTATCAGCAAAAATCCAAACACATCGAGCCGACTACTTTTTGCAAAGTTTCACAAAAAGCAAATGCATCACAGTTTAATGTACCCAGGAATGGCCTTCCAAGTGAAAAAGTCTCTTGTTTGATAAGAAGAATATAGTGTTTTTTAACACAAAGAACACTAGATTTTTTGTTTCTAAAAATATGGTAGAATTATATCCAGTACTTGACTGATAGATGTAAAAGCAATATTAGTGATCATATTGTAACACAGCATGAAGCTTTGGAAACATAATATTCTTATTAAGGGTGGGCGTCGGCCCGGCCCGGCCCGGCCCGTTTAAGTTTAAAAAATATATATTTTTTAAATTTTTTATTTTAATAATATATATTTATTATTAATAAATATATTTTACATTAAAAATTATTTTATGGTTAAAAAAATATTTTTTGTTTTTAAACGGGCCGAGACCTGGGCTGCCCGGCCCAACGCCCACCCTTAATTCTTATTACCATTTTTTTTTTTGTAGTTTCTAAGTTTTGCATTTAAACTCAAGTCTGAATTTTATATGTACATTAGATAATGAAATTTATCAATTTTAGCGACCCTAACAACATTCATTTTTGCTCTCTTCCCTCTCATCTCCCTATTAAATCACAATTAATGAAGAAAGAAGAGTTCAGAGAAATAGATTGTCAAGATTGTTGGTCCTTCAATTTTAGTTGTGTAATTTAAAACTAAATAAGCAAATTCTGAATCAATTGACCAATTCTAACCATGTAAATAATCATCCAATTCATCAATCCCTTTGGGGGTGTTTGGTAACAAGAACACAGTGTTCTTTGGAATGCATTGCAATGGTACATTGTGTTCCAAATAATATAATGTTTCTACTACCAAACACCCCGTTTGAGTTCCATATTTGGCAGTGCTTAGATCAGTACACGTTTCCACAATCTACCAGTTTCCTTACACATGCACCCTTTCCTCAGCTTATTTTTACTTTATCATATTTTAAAAATAATATATAAGCATTTCAAAATATTTAATTTGAAAAATGCTTAATATTCTAAATATTCTAATTGACTGGGAATCAGAAGAGACTCATGTTGACAAAACTGGCATAGTTCCAATGAGAATCCAGTGGAAAGATAGAGCCATCGTGGTGACAATTCCGTTACATTAACGAAGGAGGAAAGTCCTGCGAGGCCAAATCATCTTCGGTCAAGGCAGAAGAAGCCTGTGCTATTGAAATAATTAGGAAGTTTGGTCCTTTGACTTTAAAGGTGTGAAACCCAGGCAATGCAAAACACCTCACTTTGGTTGGTCAATGTGGTGCAATCGATCAAGTGAGATGTGGACGGGATGATGTGATACCGCTCTTGCCTAACCCCTTTATTTTCCTACTTTAGTCAAACTTATATATATATATATATATATATATATATATATATATATATATATATATATATATATATATATATATATATATATATGTGTGTGTGTGAATTCACCGATTCAGTTGAATCATGTAGAGGGCGAATTGGTTGCAAATGCATGCGTATCTAGTTTGACCTGCATGAGTGTTATTTTCTTGCATTGAAGAAGAGGAGGTTGGTACACTGTATGCAAGTTGAAGCATATGGAGATCATCAATTCAGTTGAATAATGTATGTCGAGGGATGTCTGACACAAACGAATTGGTTGCAGATGCATGCGTATGTGCGTAACTCTAGTTTGACCTGCATAAGTGTTAATCTCTTGCATCGAAGAGGAGGTTGGTGCACTATGTGCAAGTTGAAGTATACATAGATCATCAATTCAGTTGAATCATGTATGCCGAGGGATGTTGGCACAAACAAATTGGTTGCAGATGCATGCCTAGGTGTGCATCTTTAGTTTGACTTGCATGAATGTTATTCTCTTGCATCGAAAAGGAAGTTCGTATACTATGTGCAAGTTGAAACATACAGAGATCTATAAACTTCATTTTTCTTGCCTTCACGGTCGTGAGTTGGTGCTAGAGTGCATAAATTTTAACCTCCGTTGAGCGCAAAAGCTTGGCGCGACGTGTGTACTACGCGCCAACACTATTTATGCCTATGAGGGCAGACGCCCATACTAAGATAATCTCTCTAATGAAAAATGGAGATTCATTTCCCATTCCTTTCATATGAAACTATGTTCCGTGAAGTTTGAAATTTGATTACATCCCTTGGAAAAGTAGGTGCACAGCGACCTGGGGTCGTCCATTGATTTGATTGTGAAAATGACAAATCAAAGAACAAGTCCCTTTTTGAATCATTCGTCAGCTCTTACATATTCTTGATTCCTTATTTCAAGCACAACACCAACATCTTAGGTTATAAAAAGAAAAAGAAGTTCAGTAGTCAATATATTTAAATGACGAATAAGGTTCTGAATTCTTGATTTTTTTTTTTTTATTTTGTCTCTAATTGTACTGTTGTAGCCTGACTGCACAGAACACTGAGGAAGAACGCAGTGTTCCACCGAGAGGTGGGTCTGATGTCATCAATCTCCACCGTTTGTTCCATTTGTTCCCACAATTCGGGAACGCAAGGAAGGAATGGAGTTGTTGCACCAAGACACTATATTTACTTGATTTAGCTTGTTGCCAACTCGGTTTCAATTATATTTTTGAAAGTCATTGGTTGTTAACATATACTATTTTTTATTTATGTTACTAGTTTGACCTAGAACTTAACAAATTTGAATTTCTGAACCGATTCCAACATTGCAAGGAAAGCCATAGTTAAATGAACAAAATAAATGGAAAAAATTAAGAATAAAAGATTAAAAATACTTTAAAAATCAGTTAAAAGCTGAAAAGTGACACCTATGAATCAATTACCTTGAAATGATTTGCCACCAATTTGATTTGAATTGGCCGTTTCAAACCAATTCAAATGATGTTGCTTCTAAATCAATATTAATTTAGACATTGATCTCTTAGATACAATTTGCCACTATTTAGTGGACTTACTTTAAAAGTTGGAGCAGTTTCACGAAACCCAATAACATAATGTTTTATGAATTTATTTTAAATAAATTTTTGGTAATATGATGCCAAAATCAAATAGCTCTTCAAGGATGAATAAATAAATAATTTGAATGCGTTAAAAATCAGATCAAGTCAAAATTACCGTAGCTGAAAAAAATAAATCTAAATCATAAAAAATCCTGTCCCAACCACTTATATTTAAGAAAAAATTAGCAAAGAAACAAAGAAAAAAGAAAAAAAAGGTCTTTACACGAGTAAATCGTGAAAGCTTCTTGGAGCACCGAATGATAAAGCAGCTCATTCCCGTGGCGCCACCTGTACATGCAAATGGTTTTAAAATGACTGGGAACGGAAAAGTGTGCATGTTTTGTCAAAGCTCTTACTTTTCCCCTCAAGAAATTTTAAAATGGAGCAACTCGGTAACTTTTATAATTTTGTTTAATTTCTAGTTGGGCCGCAGCTTTTGTCTGATCTTCCTATCACATACCAACTTCTTTAAATACAAAAAAGAAGAAGAAAAACTTAGGTTTATTGATTCACATAAATTATATTTTTGTTAGTTTGACAATTATTTGTACCAATGGAGCTTCATGCACTTGGTTGGTAAAATTGATTTTATTTTGTTAGTTTTTATTTTTCTTTGTTTACTAAGTAAGAAGCAACTTCAATTGAAAGAGCCAACCATCAAACCCAAATTGCTGATGGAGCGGTTGAGATTAACTCACAAAAATTATCATATTTAATTTTCAAGCAACTCGATAAATAAAGCATGACTTGCTCACATCAACTATCAACTGTAGATCAATAATTAACACTTAACGTAGAACAAGTTTCAATCTTAATTAACAATCCCAAATGGGCAAGTATATTTCCATGCCCACATTTGGTTTTCTTTATTTCTGAAAACTTGTTGGCGAAAAATGTTATTTAAGAGGAAAAAAAGGAACTTACTGGCGGGCTATTTAGAATTATAAGCAAAAGGTACGCAGCAAGATGAAATTCTCGGTTTAATTTTTCCACTTGTTGTTTAACGGCTCCCTTTAAAGTGGCCAATAAAATGTATTTAGGGGGAACGTAAGTCGTCCACGGTGGTGGTGGTGGAAGGTAGCGTGTGTGCGCGCGTGAATGTCCGAACGTGTTCCCATTGTCATTCGATCATTTGTCAAATGAATGGTTCTGCTGGTGGTGGATCTGGTCATGGTGTTAGAGGACCAGCAAAGAAGAAGGAGATGATGGTGGTGGTTTTGTAGCAGGAGGATGGAGCCATCGTAGGTAAAATCTCCGTTGATTGGGCTCGTTTATCATCATCCGTTTACCATCACTCCCATTTGCCACATTGACTGAAGCCTATCTCAACCTCCCTTTTGCAGACCAACTTAAAAAACCCTAAACCCCCTGTGTGTGTGTGGGGTTGGGCTTTTTCCCCTTTTAGGTGAATATCTGGTTGCACCTGCACCACCATTTCTTTTTTTCTTTTTTTCCTGCATAAAACAACCCAATATTCTCTAACCTGATACTGATATAAGTATAGGGTTAAGGTCTTCGATTCCATTCGCTAATGTGGTGGTGGTGGTGTTGGTGGTGGAGGAGGAAATAGTCTTCATTCTCTTCACAGGGTTAATGTGAGTCATACCCGTTCGTCAACTACTCCCTTGTTTTCTTTCCTTTCTTTTTTCTTTCTTTTCCTTTTTCTATACATCTGGAGAAGTTGGGAGTTTTCTTGGTTGATTTGAGTCACACCAGCTCCTCAACCACCTCTTGTTTGTTTTCTTCTCCACGCACCTGTAGAAAAGCTAGGACGTTGGTTGCTTCTCGGGAAATTGCGAAGCTCCTGTGTATATCTCTATTTCAGTGCCTCTAAAAGTATCTTTTTGAGATGGCTCCTTGATTTTCTGTTTGAGAAGAGCATCTTCGGAGTCGGATGGATCGAGGGCCTCATCCTCCGTTGGTGAGTCCTGTACTTCTCTTTTTTGTACTTGATAGATTGGTTGGTTATGGTGTTTTTGCGTAAGTTATGTGTTAAATTTTGGATCAATTGTCCTATTTATAGTTGATCGATGTGTAGTTGTCTTTTGTCTGTGGTCCTTTAGTTTTGCTCAACGAACTGGAGGATTGATTAACTTGCATTACTGTTTGTCACTGCTCCTGGGCCTTGGCGAAACATTTGGTCTAATATCAGAAGACTGCTTTTCTTCACTTCCTTTTATATGTAGAAAAATATCTGCATGAAAATTATAGGTGCTGTAACACCAGGAAATACAGGAGTAGTACCACTTCTTAGCAACAGCTACAAGCATGACAACATATAACAGCGAGTAGTTATGGCCAAATCTTGAGGCCGTAGCATGGCAAAACTTGGTAATACCCAAAATTCAGGAAACAGATGCAACCACACGCCTTCCAAGATATGACTTCAGCGGAGTGGGTCTTTTCTATCCCCATATTTTGTTAGACATCTGGATGTGGTGTTCTGTGGCATAAAATTTATTTCAAGGAAGATGATTTGATTTCATTCGTTATTGGGTGTCCGCTTGTAAATTTTTATATTTTAAACTCTTTTGTTTCCCGTTTCATAAGTTGTTTGTCCTACTGAGTCATGCATCAAAGCCCATTTTGTTTGGTATAGAAGGTTTAGTTTTCTTTGTGAAGGTCTATAAAATGCAATTGAGGAAAGCGGGAATTGCTAGTTCTTCTTTGCTTCGTCAATGAAAAGATTGAAAAGTTGATTGCTACCATACCCATCTTCAGCATTGGAATAACTATCTTTCCACTAGTTAATGTTTGCAAATAGCTTGTGTAAGCTACTTCCTAAGTTACGAAAGCATGAGGGTTCAGATTTTGACAATAAAACTTTTCAATCTTTACTTGCTGATACGTCTTTTTTTTTCCTTTCTGTTGTGCTTGCCTGATACTTGAAATCTTGAGCATGTTTTACCAGGGACGTGAACATGAATGTATCTTAAGCCTTAACCTACTGGTTTTGATTTTTCTTATAATACAAGCATAGTCTTGGGATGCATCTTGTTAGAGTTTATATGTTTGAACTAGTCTCTATGTGGCTTTTGCCAAATAGTTGACCTGTTGAGGTTTTCCTCCGTCCAGTCTTCCATCACCAGATGCAACTTAATATGGAATCTAAAATGCAAGCTTTATAGAAAGAAACACGATTTGAGTCTTAGGATGGACAATCCGTGTGACATACTTGGATGCATCTCACTAAGTTCCCATACATGCCACATACCAGTGTGGAAGAGTATCAACCAAAGAAACATGTTACGTCTGGTTGTTGGTTGAAACCCAGCATAGGTGGACTATTAACTAATCACTTGTAGGTCCAGGGCAGACAGCAGAGGCATGCCACTAGTTCTTTGATTAAAATACTCTCCATCCTTGCATTAAGCTTGTCATCGAGGATGCCAACAAGAGAAAGGCTGTATTGATCTAGTTCTTTTCGACATAGTGAACATAATAATGAAGACTGAAGTGAATGTTGCACTTTCTCCTGTGGGGGCCAACCTGTAGGAGTTGCTGACTTGCCTGGTTTTTGAGAATTGACCTTCCTCTATACCTTGCAACACCAGTATCACATTAAAAGCCAATGAAATTTAGGAGCTACTAATTTTTTGAAAGTTTTTGACCTTTCTCTAGACCTTGCATGACCTATATCTCAATCAATTTTTTTCTGGGAACCAGTAAAGGACATGAGAATGTATTTGAACACAAAAATGCAGTTATGCTGACATTGGGTATTGAAAGTGCTTGGGCAGAAACAGTTATGCCATTGATATCTTGATTCTGCTGCTATGTTGTAAGCTTTTTTAAGAAAAACACACACAGATATAAGCAACAGCTAAGTATGACTTATTATGATAATCTTGTTGATTAAAGTAGTCCAAACTCTAAAGCCTAGTGGCTTGGGACTTTACTCTCCATTATTGACTCATGACTCAGTGGATTGGTCAATTCAGTGACAGGCTGGGTTTTTTGTTGACTATTGCTTTTGAAAGAAAAAAACATATATGACTTGTCAGTTAAACATAAAAGATGTTGTTGGTACTTGTATAATTCAAAAACAAGTCAAATTAGCATCAAGTTATGCCATGACTAAGTTATATTTACTCATATAATGGACCATTAATCTACTCTATAGCTGCATACTTCAACATAATTGAGTATCCATTATCAATATCTCCCCACAAAACAACTCGAAAAAAACAAGCACTGAATCAGTATAGGTCCCCCAATTTTGGGTGAGTCAGACGAGTGTTGGGCAAGTCTTCCAAGTTTTGAATAAAACTGGGTCCGTTACTAGGTTGAAATGGTAGGAGACTGAGCAAGAATCATCTTGTTGGCATCAGTTCCCCCCGATCTATGAACTTTGTATGCCTTCTTTCTCATGTCATGGGAATTTCCTTTTGTTTCGAGCATTCATGTCTTCTCATTGTGAGATACTTTGATACTTCGTACAAGATCTGAAGCGAAGCCTGAGCTGTTGATTCGTTGAAGCTCAAGCTGGTGTTCCAAATACCAGGTTTAGTACAGTATGAGCTTGAAGCCTTGGATGTTTTTGCTTGTCTTGGCAAACCCAAAAGAAAGCTCAGACTTAGATCAAAGCAGGGTTGATCATTTCTTTTTTAGATAGTTAATTTGTTTATGTATTCAAAGACAAAGGAAGAAGGGAAGGGTACCACCCATTTCTTCACTGCTTGCATGCTCTTTCTTGTTTATCAAGTTAGTTCAAATTTGCCATCAAGCAATGCACTTTTTTTTAATAAATATAAGACTATAGGCGAAGAAGTTCGATTTGTCTCTGGATTTTCCTTTATTGTGTTTGAAAAAGTAACTTTCTATTTCAATTCATTACTGTCTCATTCTGGAAATAAACTGTGTTTATCAAAATATGGCACCTTATGCATTTAATTTGATGTAAATAATTACGCGTAATTTCTGACACTAGTGGTCTCATCTATATTTTGCATAGGTTGACACAGCAGCATGTTTCTGCAAAGTAGATGCAGGCCTGAAAACTGTTGCAGGGGCAAAGAAGTTTGTCCCTGGGACAAAACATTGCATTCAGCCCAATATCAAGCCATCAATACATCCTTCTCGAAGCAAGGCTGCTAGAGCTGATCGCAGCCGGGGACAGTCTCCACTATTGCCAGGCCTTCCTGATGATCTTGCAATACATTGTCTCATTCGTGTTCCACGAGTAGAACATAGAAAGCTTCGGCTAGTCTGCAAAAGGTGGCATCGGCTTCTTGTAGGAAACTATTTCTACTCTCTTCGTAAGAGCCTTGGAGTGGCCGAGGAATGGATCTATGTCATTAAAAGAGACAAAGATGGGAAAATTTCATGGCATGCCTTTGATCCAGTGTACCAGCTATGGCAACCGCTTCCACCTGTCCCCAGTGAATATTCAGAAGCACTTGGGTTTGGTTGTGCTGTTCTAAGTGGCTGCCACCTCTACCTGTTTGGTGGGAAAGATCCACTGAAGGGATCCATGAGACGGGTAATTTTTTATAATGCAAGGACAAACAAGTGGCATCGTGCTCCAGACATGCTTAGGAGAAGGCATTTCTCTGGTTCTTGTGTTATAAATAACTGCCTATATGTTGCAGGAGGGGAAAGTGAAGGTGTCCACAGATCATTAAGATCCGCAGAGATGTATGATCCAAATAAAAATAGATGGTCTTTTATTGCAGATATGAGTACTGCTATGGTTCCATTTATTGGAGTTGTTTACCAAGGGAGGTGGTTCTTGAAAGGACTTGGCAGTCAACGGCAGGTCATGAGTGAAGTTTATCTTCCAGAAAACAACAGATGGCACCCTGTCTATAATGGCATGGTCACTGGCTGGCGAAATCCAAGTGTCTCTTTGAATGGGCAGCTTTATGCACTGGATTGCAGGGATGGGTGCAGATTAAGAGTATATGATGGGGAAACTGATTCTTGGAGCAAGCAGATTGACAGCAGATTGCACTTGGGAAATTCAAGAGCTTTGGAGGCAGCTGCTCTTGTTCCTCTCAATGGGAAACTCTGCATCATCCGGAATAACATGAGCATCAGTGTGGTTGATGTGTCAAAATCCAATGATATAAGCATGGATCAACCCTGGGAGACGATTGCTGGTAGAGGGCACTTCAGGACATTTGTTGCAAATCTTTGGTCAAGCATTGCCGGGAGGAACCGTTTGAAGAGTCACATTGTTCACTGCCAGGTGCTTCAAGCATGAAAGTGGCATTTCTTCTTGTACATATTGGTGTTCCTTCAATGAGGACGCATTGGACCATCTGCATTTCCCCTCAGGGGAAGTCTTCTGGGGCCAATGATATTTTATTGTGCAATACAGATAAACCATCTGAGCCTGTCCTGGCATTAGCTGGCAACTGCACGTTTCACCACAAAAGATACTGTTGGCATCACTTTCTGTGATGTTTAAGAAAACAATGTGGATCTTGATTCCAATTTTCACGGTGCTGCGATATGTTGCTGACAGTGTGCCATGAAGAGGTTATTCTGGAAACAGTAGATTGGATTGTGAGATTTTGCTTTGAGAGGCTTTGCATGCATTAGCCACGTTTCACTTATTCTGTCGGATGAAGCTTCTCCTGGAATGAAACATTGAACCAGCATAGCTCCACTTGTAGATGGAAGAGAATGCAGAATGGAATATTCATGAATTGTTTTGGCCTGACCGAGTGAATTGTATCCAAAACCCACTTCGTGAAATTTAAGAGATTGGAAAAGATGCTATCCTCCATATATGTACCATAACAATGTCTTGGAATAGCATCTTTTTCTTTGTTCTTATTTTTCTAGATTCTCTTGTATGTCATGCCCTTTTTTTTATGACCTTGATGTCATGCTATTATTCGATAGAAATGACTATTTGTAATAACTACATCAGCTTTTCCCTACTGTATCATTGCTGTATCACAGCAATAAAGTACCATTTCAGAATCTTATTTGGCTGTTGGGACATCCTTCTGGTAGAATATCTCCTTCCTTATATCCAATCCGTCGTATCATCATCCCATCTTGATTAAGAGATACAAGTTGATCTTTTCACTAGTTAAAGCTTTCATAACTATATCAGCTTTTCCTTGGTAAGTCCGTTCCAACCGTATTTGTTTTCATTTGAAGACTTATTGCAAGAATTTTGCTTTGCTACCTTCTTGGGAAACAGATCAATGTGCGTTAATAGAAATTATAAGCAAGCTTTGGAGTGAATAGTAAAAGCAATTGGTCCTGGATTGGGAATGCGGAACTGAGCTGGATACTGAACAAGGGAATCTCTTACTTGCTGAAGATTTTTTTGGTAAATTTATAACTGCTCAACTTCTAATTTATTTACATGTAACTGTCTGTTGTTTGAAAACAGCCCGAGTTTATAAAATAATTCGTTAAGCACATGTTTCATGAATGAAAAAATGTTAAGATATGCTTAAAAAGACTATTTTGTCGTTAACAAAAAAGGAATTCTATTTCTAAAAAATTGCAAACCATATTCTTAAATTGATCTCCCCATAATTTCACCTCTCTCTCTCTTTATCTGTCTGTCTCCATCTCTCTCCGCCTTTTGTCTCCATAAAAGAATGACGAAATCATGAAGAAACCAGCCCACAAAGGAGCACATTGTGAAGAACGCAACTTAGCAGCTGTTAGTATCAACAAATGCCAGCTGTTTTTCATAAATACATCAAAAGTTAAGCAGTTGTTGGTACTTCTTTCTAAGTGCAAGAATGCCCAAACTGCTCCCTCTTTTGAGCAATTATGGTTGATGTCCTTTGAAGTCTTCATGTATAAAAGTCCTTTTGGTCTCAATTCACCAGATCAATTTTCAGTGTTTTATTATATACAGTTCTGTGCGGCTGTGCCAGGTGACCCTCTGCCACGAAGGTCTCACGGAGTTTGCAGCTGCACTCAAGCCATGCTTACGCTGATCACAAGCTCACCCTGTTTAGATGAACGAGCTGCAGGCTCTGCTTATCCAGAAGAGTAAAGCTTCAATGGATCTTAAACAAGCTGTCAGGCTTATTGATGCTAAGTCAAGCCTTAAAGCGGCTGGTCTTGACAACAAAAACTGTACAGATTGTCACTCATAAGGATATCTGGCGAGCTTGCTCAATGCAGACCTGTAGTGCTGCCTTTGTTATGCTAAGAGCAGCCAAAAACTGCTCTGGTGCTCTTGCTCTTCTTCAAAACTCGACGGGTTCATTCACTTCCATGATGATATGATCAGTTTGTGCTATTTCATGAAATAGAGTTGGGGTCTTTTCATCCATTGGATTGATCAAATGGTCAAAGTGTTTGGATGCATTGCAAACGGATGACATCCAGGTTGGAAGTTTTGCAAATTTGAGCTGCGCCAAGTTCCAATTGCAATCATGGTCTCCATATATTTAGTTGGTCACTTGTAATTTCTTTGCACATCTAGTCCATTTCAAAATCAAACATGTATCTAGCCTATGTGTGAATGACTTGGAATCAAGTGGGTCTGAGACTCTAATCTCACCTTCAAAATCTGATCTTATATCTGATATTACTTGGAAGAATCAGGAACAGGATCTCCTTTGGCGATTTCTTGAGGATTGACCACATTGATTATGTAGTGAACGATACGATGCAACAACACTAACCTGACTCCTGGTTCGTCATAATTTGAAACCAATAGTCACAGAAAACTGCGTGGAAACCATTTCACCACCATTCAATATCATTTATCAGGTTTTGACTTTCTTGCAATTCAGCAATAAGGCTCTGTAAACGTGGGTACGTGGGTTGGGCTAAAGCTCCAAGCGGGAGCTGGTCTAGAGTTCAAGACACGAGGTGAACTTTATATGCTAAAAGGCCAAGACGGTGAGAAAGCTTTTCTAGTGGCCAAGGAAGTCTTGGATAAAATTTTGCATAAAAGTGGCCACAATGGGACATGGTGATCATGCAAACCTTGTTGTGACTCGCTTCAAGAATACTCTGGATGGAGCGATCCGATATATGCAGACCGTTGACATCGGCAATGCAAATTATAATCTCTCTTCATGAACGGAGGGAGTTTGAGTAAAGGTATTTCCAAGCAGTCAGCATCTAACTAAGAACCATATATGTCTGCATTTTTGCAGTCACTGCCCTTTGCTGTTCTCTGCTAATGTGCCTTGCACGTTACTCTCATTTGTTTCTTCTTCCGCACTTTAATTTCTCTGAATCCTGTACATCACCATGCAATGATCGCTCCATTTGAATCATCCAATTCAATTGAAGCAATACTTGTATATTACAAAGCAGATGTATTATTTAAATATCTTTTGGCAAAGTCCAAGGGAAAGCAGTTCTGTACCCAATACCAGTAAAACCACTAGGATGTGTCTCCCGGACCTCAGGAAGCACTCCTTGCTTCAACTTGAGGAGAAGAATGACATATGAGATTCAGATGCGTCGACCGCGCAGCTGTGCCATCTGGGTCTAAAACAGGTGCTATCTTAAGAGAGTATGACTGAATCTCTTTTAACCAAATCGACCATGAATTTAGACTTTTCAGTTCTTAGCTTTTTATTTTTGCAGCTAGTTTTTTGTATATCCTCTTCTGCACTTCCTTAGTTGCGACTTGCTTCACAGTTCTCTTTTCTGCAACACTCGTTTCTCCCTTTTCTGTTTCTTGCATCCTTCTTATGTTTGTCTCGTAACTGATAAACGTCGCCTTCACGTTCACTATTTCTGTCTCCAGTAGGAAAATCTGACGAGATCTTTTGCGGTGCGGGAGAGGAATGTTTCTGCTGGATGCACCCAAGAGTTGCAACAGCTTCATTCTCATTATTGTGCCTTTTTTCAGCCAACCAACTTGAAGCCACAGGTGCTTCAATCAGCACAGCAAGTTGCGGCCATTGATTTACCTGCATCTGCTTTTCAATGGTGCTGTGAAGTGTCGGTGAAATTTCATCTAGCTTGCTTTACTGTTGTCAATAATGGTGCAGGGCCACATGTATATGTAAGTGAGAAACTAGTAGAATGCAATAATACGAAGTGTCGGTGAAATTTCATCAAGCTTTACTGTTGTCAATAATGGTGCAGGGCCACATGTATATGTAAGTGAGAAAATAGTAGAATGCAATAATACGAAGCGATGAGATTTTGTCGGACTGGTCCGAATGTTCCTTCGCCGCTGCTGCCGCCGATAGGGTGGGGTTTTTGGAGGGCATATTGACAGGAGTAGACCTAAAAATTTTTCATGACATGGGTCGAATTGAAAGTTTTTAAATTTTGACATGGGTCGAATTGAAGTTTTTAAATTTTGACATGGGCCGAATTATTATTTTTTAAAATTTTTGTATAAGATAACTGATTTTTTTTTAAATTTACATGAAAAATATTTTTTTTTTGTGAGGTGGGGTTAGCCCTGCCTTGACTCCGCCCTGCATATGGTTCAAGCACAAGATACTATCATTACCGCCTGGACAGTTAGACATCCAACCTCAAACTGACTGCATTCTGTCCATGAGTATCCCACCAGAGGGCGCTTTTTAGTAGACAATTGAATTATTGATACTAAAGGTCATGTCATGTCGTTCCATGTTTCAATAGAAACTAATATTAATAATATATACAAAATTCTTCAAAGTATACCTCCTATGGAGCTCAATCTAAAACCTTAAATTTATATGTCGGAACTAGGTGAAGCTAGGTCCAATTATATAGGGCAGTCCTAACAGGTCACTGCCCCAAGGGCAATTAAAATTTTGTTAACTCTATGTTTAGTACACCATATATATATATTTATATATATATATATATATATATATATATATATATATATATATATATATGTATGCTCTGCCCTTGGCTGGAAAGAGCTATGCATGAACCGGATAATCGAACCTGAATCAGCTTACTGTTACAAAAATCTTAAGAGAGGAATTCCCAATTGGATTTCGTGGCCTGTTTTAAGAGTGTCAAGTGAACTTTTAATTATTTTTTTATTTATTCTTTTAAATAAATTATTAGATAGTTTTAACTTATTCATTTAAACGTCCGATATCATCAAGTTGGCAGCTCCACTGATTCGATTCAGGAACGGATCATTACAGCAATGGTCAAAGCTAGAAACAGACAACACTATTTGCAAACAGGCATCCAATCGGAAGGCTTTGAGGCTTCTTTCCTTAACAGTAGAACATCTTATTGTACGAGAAATAGGAAGGCAAAAGAAATTTTCGGAGGAAGAACAAACAGCTCTTCCATGATTCTGAGTAAGAGAATTTTTTCATGCCCACAAGTTTTTATGAATCTACATATTTTTATACATGAATGGAGAAGTTTCTCATGTCGCAAATTGCTCTTTTTCTTTCTTTTTGGTTTCTCTCCCTCTTCTAATTAAACTTTCATATTCCTGTGTTACTTTTCATATGACAACTTATTATGTGTTAAATTCTCTTATCATATAGAACATTGTTCTCATCCATAGTATTGTTGGCAATATTCCAATCAGATGTACGTGTCATTCTGATGGTCTTTCATGTTAAGAGGGTCACACAGTAAGTGACTGATCTCCGTTATCTGCCATCTACGTCACCTGCCAGAAACTAGTCTTAGATTTTGGCTTTTGTTTCTGCACTGATGAAAATGAAGGCAAACACACCGGACACAAGAGGAACCAGCTATCAGTTTCATATATCATCAATATTTGAAAATATCATCTGGTCTTTTGGAGCTAAAAGGCTGCTTTTATTGCATCGCTTCAGCATCAATAAAGTTGAAAGATGTACAACTGTGTTTCCCACCATTAATCTGCACTACTGAACATCCAGAGAAGCTAGAAAGGAACCATTTTCCATGAAGAAGATGATCACTTTTGGCTTCACATAAGAGAACAGCATGGTCATGCAATTCTTTGGGAGAACCTAATCATATAATCAATAAATTTGCGGAGGGGAACAAAGATTATTCTAAGAGAAATAATTGAGCTTTTAAAGTTTCGAAAAATTGCTATGAACTTATTAAAAATGGCACAATAATAATTTTCCTTTCAAGTCCATGCCTTTGCATGAAAATAAAAAACAAGTAGGTGATAGATGATCGACTTGGGCATCTAGAAAAGATTTTTCCAGCTTCACAACCAAGCACAACAGTACAAGAAGTACTCCTTAGACATGTCAATTCTTTGTTTCTCTGGACTGCCAAAAATCCAGAAGAGCATGAATCAGGAAAGGGGCGTGTTTTGTCCAGTTTAGACAACTTTTTGGTTCATTTTTTTGGAGGTTATTTTTTTTTGTAAGGGTGGGCAGTGGGTTGGGTACATGATAGGTAGTTACTTATTCCGATTGTGATGGGTCGAGCTTGGGCTTGTTATTTAACAATTGGGCCGGCCTGATAAAAAAAACTTATTGGTTTGGGCTGGCCCGGGTCGGGTATTGAGGGGTTCGATTCTGCTCGACATATATATATATTTCTCTCTCTCTCTCTCTCTTTTCCTTTGGCATGCCACCCAGGCTCATTTATCAAATGGGCACTCTTAGTTGGGTTTGATGCCTATGGGGCATCAAGGTGAGTTTGGTGTGGGCATGACATTTATCTGGATCCAAATCCAGCTCCCTCATAATAAAGGATTTCAGGGATTGATGTTGGCTGGCGTGGGCAGTAGCCCACACCTAGCCCCGCTACAGTCTATCATTGATGACTCCCTTAAAAGTTCTTCATGTGTCACCAATGGCTCCCTTAGAAACTTTTGGCATATTATGAAGGGTTTTTAAAATATTAAAATATGAAATATTAAGAGATTCAAATATTGATGGTCATCAAACCCCAATAAGCATAAAGTTTATGGTCAGGCCCGACCCGATAACTAAGCGGGACAAGTTTAGACCACCGGCAAGGGCTTCCGGAGAGCCTGCATTCAGTTTTGCCAAGCCTTGAGCCAGCCCGCTATCCAGCTTTATTTTTTATGCAATTAAAAAGACAGATTCTTTCCCTATAATGCATAAAAAGGGGATCTAACTTCAGGAAGATGTGTTTACTATTTTAATGCAGTAAAGGGACGGGCGACATCATTTTCAAAGGCCATTTTGCTTCATCTCTACGTTCTTCAAATTTTGAAGCCTTAAGTTTTCCATTAGGTCAAGGTTTGAACTTTATTTTGCATTTGAAGCGTTGAAAATCATGAGTAGAAGCTGTAGCTTAATTCCGTTATTTAAAACAAAGTGGTTGGCATAGTAGTGCGGGCCATAGTTGCCATGCGTGCAGGCATAAGTTTCAATTCTAGTGCATTATGCATGTCACAGGAATATTCACAGGAATATGCCTAGAAAGGAGCTGCATTCATATGCATGGTTTGAATACAGTGGATTCATATTTTGTATTTTTTGTTTAGTATATACAGTGGATTCATATTTTGTATTTTTTGTTTAGTATTACATTTCATGAATCTAAATAATGAATTAGATTTATATATATGTATATGCCCACATGACCATATGTTCTGCATTTTCTATTGTATGCACCTGCAAGTACGTGAGATAGCTAATGAGTATCGCATGTTTTGCAAGCTAAAACAGTGTATATTTTCTTGGAGGATGAAGACACATATAGTTTTGTTAATGTTGTTCTCATAAGGGGCCGTTTGTCATGTGAGTTTTTTCTCCAAACTTTATGGCGAATTCACAGTAACACTTAAACGAAGTGTTCTCTGAATTTACCCCAAACAATGCATAAAATACTCACATGGTGTCCCTAACATCGAACAGCCTCCGAGGGTTAGACTTGAATTTACTTTACCATCTTTTCAAGATAAAAAAAAAGAAAAAAAAACATTAATTATCACGACTAGACCTAGTTTACCAGCAAAATCTTGAGAAAAAAATGTGAAAATTCCAAGACATCCTGTCTAAGCATTGTTTTCTTTACACGGCAAAACAAAGTTTCTCAGTCTCTATTAGATAAAAAAAATATTAAAAAATGAAAAAAAATATTAAAAAATGAAAAAAAAAAATCTCACCTATGAAAAGCTACAAAAAGTTGGAGGGACCATCCATGCTTTATAAAAGGCGTTAAATGGCTTTGTCTATTTGATGTGACACATGAGTCTATTAAGATTTAAGAGCAACCAAAAAGATTTGGAATGATGTTATAAACTATAAGTAAGAATCCACAATTTTTAAAAGAAAGGGAACCAACTGAGAAAAATCTAACTCATCGGAAAGGGGAAAAAAAAAACAGTAGTCAAATGGAAAAAGTACTAAAAGAATAAACTAAATGGCGGGCATCATCTTTTACCTGATTTAGTGGCATACAAGAACCTTATTCACATGGTTAATAGGTTCATTAAGGCATCAAGAATAAAGAAGAACAAAAAAATTCCATACTCGATAAGATATTATGTGGTTGATCTTGACTTGGCAGGGAACAGTAAGATTGTCATTGATTGATTTAGAGTAAATATGCTGTGGGCACGGAGGAAGAGTAAGGGCTCTCAGTTGGCGGTAGAATTAAATACACCTCTTACTCATCTTGGATTGGAATCTAGTGGCTATGAGATGTCTCTTTCCCTTTTCAATTATTCAGAACTGGGTTCAGTTCCATTTTTAATCTGAAAATTTGCTTCCCAGTACTATTTTGTTGACATTTTTCTTTGCCAATGCATTTGCTACAACCGTGTGGATTTCTACATGTAGTCTAATGTTTACTTTTCTATTCTTTAAAAGTCAAAATTGATCTACAACAAATCGGGAGAAATAAAATACAGAGGTATGCCCAAATCGCTTAACTTCTTGTTAAAAGTATTTTAAACAAAATCTGAACATACCAAAACATTTTTTATTACTAGTTGCTACAAAGCATATTTGATTGAAGTTATGGTTAGAAAAAAAAAAGTCGTAAAAAAACATTTAAATTAAAAAAAAATTATTTACTCGATATTTATTGTCGAACCACTCTTGATCGTGTCTATGAAACTAAATCGCACAAAGGCATTTTGATCGTTTATTTTTTTTAGAGTCGTTTTTTTGTTCTAACCCCTACATTTATATATTAATTGCACGTTTACTGCGTTCGGTCTGGATGTCTCCAAAGGGCAGGGAGAGAGAGAGAGAGAGGGAGAGCGGTAATCACTGGTTAGGACAGCATCATTCGTCGTAGTCATCTTTCATTATCAACGAAAAAGGCCCTACACAACTCGGATTGGCTTGTTGATCTCATTGGAGAGAGGGAGAGAGATCCTGGACTTTAGGATCCCACTCTCTCTCCTTTTGTAATACTCGAATCCACGAACAAGAAGGGAAGAATGGTTGGGAAAAGAGTCTGCTCCTCTAACTGCATCCACTCTTCCCCGATGGATGTCGCGGGGAGTAATGGCGGCATCGAGGAGCTTCCTTCCTCGTCCATCACCGTCGAGATTGCGCAGCCACTCCCTCAGATGAAGCCCCACATCATGTTCGTTCGTATACCAACTGAATTAACGACGGTTTATGTTCCCTTTTCTTTTTTCTTTCTCTCCTGATAGAGCGTGATTTTCATTCTCCTTCTTCTGGGGGATCATTGACGGAGTTTTCCGTGTCTTCCAGAAAGTTGTGCAAGGATCTGTTCAAGAAATGGGCTTCGTTCGATGATTCTTGTTTCGACATGGAAACGGTTTCTGGCGGCATCACTAATCTACGTGAGTGCTTGCCTCTTTGTACCCTTTTTTGTTTCTACCTTCTAGCTTTGTTGGTATCTCCTCTTTTGTCAAGTGTCTGCTTAGTTTGAATTTTGCAGTATGTCACGAAGAAAAGTCACGCTCGCCGTCTCTTTTGTGATTTTCTCTTTTCCATATCCTTGATTTTAGTAGAACTCCCGTTCGTTCACGACTACTGCATACGCAGACTTCTGGAACTCAACAAACTTGTACATCTTGTTAGAAGTATTTGGCAATGGCCCTTTTGGTCCATTGTATCTGATTAACTCTTCCCATGGGACTTGAGGAATGATGGAAGGGAATAAAAGAAAAAGAGAAGGAAAGAAAAGAAACCAGATTCCAAATGGACAAATTCAAACTCGAAAAGGTCCTTTCTGATCCTCGAAGAATGAGGGACAAGGGGATTGATCGAGAAAGATCTCTTCTTCTTATTATAAGTGTTGAATAAAGAAACTCATAGATAGACAGGATTACTTGAGAGTGATCTTCTTGTTCCTGTTAAAGAAATCCCAGGATTTTTGTTTGTCAACCTGTTCACTGTTAATTCCAGGGATTCCGCGATCGGTAACAGACAATCTCAGCAAAATGTATTGTCTGGAGCAGGTTCTCTATGTGAACCACTGTGCCATAAGGACCGAGCAGTGACCCGTAAATTGGATTCATACTGATTAGCACGTATTGCCTCCTTGCCGGAAGTTTTCTATATAAAATATCTGACTTAATGATAGACTCACATACATATATGCATATGATGCAGATGGTAAAGATATGCACAGTTACATGTCTTTCGCACTCTTAATGTCTGCAACTATCCTTTGTGTTTTGATGGGTTGTTTTCAAGAATGGTAAAGTTGATGGATATAAGCGTGCCTATGCAACACCATGGACTAGCTGGGTATATTTTTAATGGTTATTATGGATCTGCTACTGGTGCCTAATGGTCATTTCGAGAATAGGTGTCGCTTTGCAGCTTTAACCATCAGTGTGTACACTGTGTTCGTAACTGAGGATTCAGGACTCGAGCCCTCAAGGTACCATTTTTGGTTTCTGCAATTCCCTAACGTGTCAGGGCCATGTGTATGGTACTGCATGTGGCAAGAGTGCTTATTAGCTGTACAATGTTTTACTGCATGTTTTTCAGCTGACCCTCCAGAAACATGTAAACGATTAGAAAATTTTGCCAAATAAGCGGGTGCTCAATGAATTCAAAATGCTGTGGATGTTGCTGCTCTAAAATGAAGATATAAGCATGTCTTTTCAGTATCAGAAATGGGCATGTATATACAGGGCCAATTTCCAAATTAATCCAAAGCACCTGCAACAGTCTTCTTCTGGGTGATTTTATAACCATCCAAAACAGCGCATCAGCACATGCGTACAATTATACATGCCACTTCATACCTTTCCTCCTCGAGAACCTTGTGTGTGGTCTTTTTTGGGAAATGCACGGAACAGCTTTAATGGTCAAAGCTTCATCCTTTAACTTCAATATAATATGATCAGGCTAGTGGCTTTAGTGTTTCTTTGATCTGTTAAAACTTACAAGTTTCACATTGCCATGCTTTATTAGTTTTATTTATATGCATTGCCTATCTCTCTTTTCTTTTCCATCAAGCAACATGCTCATTTTCGTTTGCACAAAATATATAATATACCCCACTGATTTTGTTAGTTAAATACTGACACTTGTGTAATATTTTTATACAGGCATTACATATTTCAGTATCTGTTCATTATATTAGTGTTACATGTTCAAAATGAAAATATGCATGCATTATTTGTGTTTTTTTATGATGTTTGCTCTTCCTGCCTCATATTTGCTTGCTGACCCTGTCAAGCAATCTCACTATTTCTTTCTATAGACCAATTGATACTTATGAGAGTGCAGTTATAAACTGTATGTATCTAGGGGCAGATGGGTTTTTGTGAATGCATGGTCTGCATGTGAACTCCTTCTAGACTAACCATGTCTGTCTCAAAGTTCTTAGCATGGTCTGTTTGGCTTTGGTGCTTTCACAGTGCTGAAGGTTTCTGTCACTGAAAACAATGGAAAAGCTGCAGTTTTTACAGTTCGTATATATGGTCCAAATACTGACTATGTGATTGATCGAAGTCGAGAGTTACAGGTTCGTGCTCTTTAGTTGCTCTTTTTGCTGACCAAGTTATGAACATTTTCATCTGTTCAAAGTATACCCTCTATTCCTTAGATTTCATTGGAAGTTCCTTACTCTGGTTGTTTCAGGCAATACATCATCTCTCTGCTGCAGGATTTGGCGCAAAGTTGCTTGGAATATTTGGAAATGGCATGGTGCAGAGCTATATCAATGCTCAGACACTTTCTCCACCTGGTAAGTCTAGTAAGTACTAAGTAGTAACAACTGGTAATGTGAAGCATGTGTACTACATTGAAGTGAAAAACATTAGATGGTATTGTTTTCTTCGTTCATATTAATACTTGATTGGAGAAAAATTTATCACCAAAAAATGCTCTGAAAGATCTCTGAGAGTTTCACCTTATTCTTTGCTACCTTAGATTTTTGTGCTAGCTATCAGATTGAGCTCCTTTGGTGAAGATTGTCATTTGATTTGACTGAAAAAAATCACATGATAACTGATCATGTCCGAACTTCAGTTATATTAAAGTCCCTGATCTAAATTTCTGGATACTGAAGTCTGGGAAATGATGCTCCTATACCCTCTCTCTCCCTGTGTGTGTGTGTGTCTATATATATATATATATATATAACGGAAGCTTAACACCTTGTTAGTCATATTCCAAATTTAGCAGTGTCATGCCTGTTCGTGCATGTGAAAACATGTATACAGAAAAGGAAAGATGTATAGGATAGACAGACAGTTATTGGGAATAAACATCAAGGGGTGTTCAATATTGTAAATGCTTCAGATATTTTTATACTAGATCTTTCTAGAAACTGGGCTGTCAGATTGGATTCCATGCCCACTGGTCATCTTCAGGCTGTGGCGAGGCTTGTCAAAGAAAAATGTATTGCATGAGCAGAATGTCCATGTCTTGCAATATCTTGACTGTGGAGAGAGGGACATTTCCACTGCCTCACTGTTAGAGAATCAATATGGAATTGACTCCTTAAGCCACCTGGATTTCTCCACATTGCCAGGTAGTCATTGGGCATTATAGGTAAATTGCTCTTGTTTTAGGCGTTTAGCCATTGCTTTGTGAGCTTATTGAGTTTTGTTGACTTCAATAGTACTTGGGGTGCTTAATTCCTTTATTACTCATTAGTTAAGAGGAAATTTGTATTGAGTTTTGTAGTAACCTAATGTCTTTACTAGTTTACCTAAATTCTTTTCAGACATGGGAAAGCCAAAACTTGCAGCTGAAATTGCAAGACAGCTCCGTATTTTCCATCAGGTTGAGATACCTGGTTCTAAAGAACCACAGTTGTGGAATGATATCATCAAGTTCTTCAATAGAGGTCCTTTCTTTGCCAATGGGAGAGTTCTACCCTGTTTTAGCATCACTGTTTCATAAATAACTTTGATAAACCATTGCATGATGCATACTTTCTTTTCCTCTCCAATTTCTGAAGTAAGATTTCAAAATGCAGCATGTGATCTCAAGTTTGATGATCAGGAGAAACAAATGAAATATGATACAATTTCCTTCAATAAAATCAGGGACGAGATTAATAAGCTTGAGGTAACTTTCTTTCTGAATAATCTTACTTGTGCTAATGATATTTTGCTGGTTACTTTTGTTCAAATGTGATTCTTTTTCATTATTCTTGTTGCAATCAGGTTTACTGTCTTGAAGATTGTGGATTGATTTTGATTTTATTAGGCAAGATAGAAGTGTAACAGTCTTCGGCATGGTAGAAGGATGCGAATACCTCAGATAATGGGAAATAATTGTTTGCAGATGCACACTAATGCATGTAGGAAAACCAGATAAAGCTTGTGCCTCTCTCTCTCTCTCTCTCCATATGCATATGCTTTCACACATGTACACACGCACACACACACTAACATAATGATAATTAAAGGAAACCTAGTTTCTTTTTTTTTTCTTCATAATGTACCTTGTTGAGTTATCCTTTGCTCCATCAACTCTTTTCTTTTTTAAATTACTATGTTGAAATAACCAAGTGTGTTTAAAAATGAAAAAGTGGACTTTTTTCTTGTAAATGATCGTACTTAGTGCAGGAAAAAAACTTGCACATTGGAGATTGGAGATTGGAGAATCGGAGATTGCAAAGGCTGTTTGCATATTATGTACTTCATTTTTTTAATGGCTGAAGTGGGATCAAATACCTCCTATTTGCTCTTTTTCTCGTTATTGTCTCAATAATTATTCCAAGCACCACTTTAGCTTAATCTTTGCTCAGGATGATTGATTTAGTCAAATATTATATGTCTTTATGTATCTATACACAACTCCCTGTTGATTTTTAGTTAACTGATAAAAGGAAAAGATTTATGTGCATAATGAAGGCTTCCATTATATGAAAGGAAAAGAAACATTTAAATTTCTTTGCAATTCTTACCGAAAAGGAAGCAAAAGTTTTACTTGAGCTTTGTCTAGTCATCTTGGTTTGAATCATTGTCCCTTTGTTATTCTTGCTACCTGGATTCTTTGTTCTCAAATTTGCAAAATCATCAACATGTGAGGGAAGAGTGAAACAGACATAGAGATAAAGGAATGAGGATCCTGTTTAAAGACTAAATTGTGAAGGGGAATCTGGAATTCGGAACCACAACCACGACCAAGTTTCCTTGTTGAGTGAGAACAGCGATCTAGTTTGGCTCAGACAGTGGAAGAAGAAAACCACCTGCTTGAACAAAATTGGGAGAAAGAAAAAAGAAAAAAAAAATCAGCTCCTTTTTATCCTTTCAGTTTGTAACTATGAGATTTTAAGTAATTTAGCAGCATTGGAAAACATTCTAGTTGCAGCAGTCTCAAACTTTTCGAGGAATGATGGTTGTTTCCCTTTTGTAAACATAGAATGCATAGTCAGTACTTGTATCTTTTATATCTATATTCCTTTTTAATTTAAATATGGCCTATTTTTAACAGGCCTTAACAAACCGTCTAAATGCTCCAGTAGTGTTTGCTCATAATGATTTGCTTGCTGGAAACCTGATGCTCAATGAAGATGAAGGTAAGCCGTCAGAACCCAACTGATGGAGGATTTTACTAGCTTTTTGTTCTGAGTGATAAATGGTAATTGCTAAGATATGTTATTCCAGCACTCATTCATATTTGAGGACTTTATATATAGTTTTAGCTGTAGCTACTTACAAAATTGATGATTTAATTTCAGCCAGCTCAGTAACATCTTCATTGAAAATTTATCCTTCTTAGATGCTTGGATAAATATGAAGTGCACAAGGTTTAGGGGCATCAAGAAACCTGGATTGAAAACTTGTTAACCGAGTAAACTGAAGCTGCATGAGCAATTTTTAGTCATGTAAGAATGAATTTGTAGAGGATCACAGTGAATGAAATAATAGTGAATGAAATAATAGTGATAATATCACTGGAAAGTTTGGGCAACTAAAAGCTGCTTTTATTGTGAAAAAAGAACCGATAAAACCATAAAATAAGAGCTGCATGATAACGGACCAACCAAGAAAGAAAAATGGAACATTTAAAATAGAAAGATTGAAATACTATGGAGGATGAAATGTAATAGTTGGATGCTAGAATCTTGCTGAGGAGAAGCACAATTAGGTGGCTAACTGGATGGTCAGCTGCTTAGGTAGGCCTAGTGGCCTACCAATCTTAAAATTTGAGGAAACTATTTATATGTATATTCCCATTCATTTGTAGTTATACACTGTGTCTAATGTCATGCATGCTGGATGATCCATCTCAAATCAATAAGTTTTTTAGTAATAGTATCTTATTTGATCTTCATTTTCAGTGTTTGAGTGGATTTTATATGATATTTGTGATCTTTCTTTCAGATAAGCTATACTTCATAGATTTTGAGTATGGATCATACAGCTATCGTGGATATGACATTGCCAATCATTTCAATGAATATGCTGGGTTTGATGGTGACTACAGCCTGTATGTGTCTTTAGACCTGTTCATCTTCATCTAACAAGCATTTGCATCCAAAATAACGCTTCAATTTTCCATTTGATGTAGGTACCCAGACAAAGGTTCACAGTACCATTTCTTCCGCCATTATTTATTTCCTGACAAACCAAATGAGGTATGCCTTAATAGTTGGCTTGTTCTTACATTGGAGGCTCTGCATTTTCTTTTTGTATTTTCGTCCTATATATGTGCAGCCCCAAGTTCTTCTAATTGGTTTGCCTATTTCTCTTCTTACGATTGGATAACATGCACCTGATGTGACCCTGAATGTGTCAGACAAAGGTAGACAGTCATATTTGCTGGAGGAAAACTTGGAGCTATAAAAAAAAAGGGGGCTATAAAATGAAGTGGACTAAGAGTGAATAAATATGCACCTTCGTTCCCTTAATCAAATAAAGAAAATTTTAGAAGACATGACTGCATCCAAGGCCTCCATAATATTGTAGTTAATGTCATATTATTTCTTTTAGTTACGTAAAACTGCTCGTAGTTATTGTATCCAGACATCAAAAAGCAAAAGATTATGTTGTTGCAGGCACTTGCCTCGATTTATTGAGATGTGCTTCCCCAAAAGCTTGATTTCCAGGCCTTTTCAAATTGCCAAATTTATAGTTGTTAGATGCTAAGTTCCTCAAACTCGAACCTTCATTATTTTCTCTTGCATCGGAGTCAAAGTAAAATGTGTTAAAAAGTACTAGATTAATCACAAGTAGAAAAGAATTGGTACTTTGCATTTTAAGTTTCAATCTTACATTTTAACTTTATACAACACTTTCCAAGTATTGCAACTAATGGGGCTTGTTAATATACAGGCGTCTGATGAAGATCTAGAGGCTCTTTACGTTGAAACAAATTCTTATGCCTTAGCTTCACACCTTTACTGGGCATTGTGGGCACTAATCCAGGTAACTTTAGCCTCCCGTTTTCTTGGTTGATGACCTTTTTCTTGGCACATTTGTAGATTCCACTGCCAAGAAGTAGCGGATTTATCAAATTTTTCTGACTGACAGGCGAAGATGTCTCCCATAGATTTTGATTACCTAGGGTACTTCTTCCTGCGGTACAACGAGTATGAAAAGAACAAGGAAGCTTCTTTCTCGCTAGCACATGCGTATCTTTCATCTTGATTGGTTTAGTTGATCAGAGACGTGTCTTGGGTGGTTGTCAGGTTCGTATCATGCATTTCAATCTTCAGGCAGGAGATGGGAATGGTTTCGGCCCATCTTTCCTCCTCGAAATTTTCTCTTCCCCTTGTGTATTTGATCAGTTGTATTTAGTAGCCGTTCGTTTGGTTGTTATGATAAAGCTTAGGCTCAATCTCCTGGTTTGATAAATTTTAAATAGAAAAAATTCTAATCTACTGCCACTGTTTGAAGATTGGATGATGATGATATTGCTATGGCGCCTTTCAACTTGCTGCCAGAACAGTCTGGGCTTCACAATGGCCCGTATGGGAAGGGAAATGTACAGCCTCACTTCATTGATTTGCAGGAGAGTTTTGCCAACTATAAGCTGTTCGCTTTTGAAGCTGAAAGCTTGTTCTTCATCCATTTAAACTTGTTTTTGTAAGCTATATGACGTCATGATCGGCCATTTATCCATTGGATTTTTATTGGAAAATACTAGTTTAGTGGCATCAGGAACTCTCTCTCCCTCCATGAATTCTCTCTCTCGCGCGCCAGTGCCAAGGATGTGAATGGGTCAGATCTGGATAAAAGTTCAGGTAAGCATGTCAGGTTTCTCCAAACCTTCCATGGAGAACGAGTTACCCGGATTTAGTTAGAATTCCTACAGTCTACAGAAGATTGAAGTGCATAGACATGCATGCGCGCGCACGAGAGAGAGAAACAGAGAGAGAGGTATTATTAATCTATATTATTAAAAAATCTCAAGATCATTAAGATATACGGACGGAACAGTTGCCTCAGCCCAACCCATTCTCAAAGACAGGATGAATTCACATGGAGACTGAGGATTCTTCGAAACCAAGAATCTAAATCTGCCACCAGCTTCACAAAAGTAAATAAATGGAAAATTGGATTTGAGGCTCGGAAGAATACTGATTAATCCTAAAATAAGAAAGTCGCACCATTAAATTTAATCATATAAGGTAGAAAAAGAAAAAGAAAATTATACTTCAGCCATACTCTCATAAGCTTCTCTCCATGATTTACAGCTTAACTGCATGGATAGATTAGTCACTTGTCAGTCTGTCTTCTATGCTCACACGTCAGAATCTGTACTCAAGAACTAACGAGAAAATAGGGAACAAGTTGGATGCTAACCTTAGACAATGGTTGTTTTGCACGCGCTGAGACATCAATCTGATTGTACTTTCTCAGTTTCTAAAAGACGTTGCAACCATATCAAACCAAGGTCACATCCTGCTTTTGCAGCTATCTCAAACTGCCTCTTGGCCAGTTCAATAGGATCAGCATCATCGATCTTAGTGTTCTTGCTTGGGCCAACCCTCTTTAGGGAGAGTTTGTTAATCGAATCAGGAACCTTTGCACCTGCAAGTTGTCGAAAGAAGCATTTTTAAATAGCGGACAATATTTTGGCCTAATGGCAAGAGATTGTGTACCTTTTAGAAGAAGTGACCCATATGCTATTGCAGCCCCAGCATGTCCCTGGAAAATTTCTATACAGTAAATACCAATCTCGATGAATTCATTTCTAATCTTAACTGTATGTTGAACTGGATAAGCCATCAACAACTGTGAACCAATCGGCATGCAACTAATATAAGGTTGACGCTTAGCTTAGACAAACACATCGCAACAAAAAAGCTTTAACATGAAATATTGCCTATAGCTTTTCAACTTGATACAACATGCACTGATGAGATTTGCTTGGAGTCCAGACTTCAGAATGAGGAAAGCTAGGTCATTTCATTTCACTAATATTCTCCAAACCTACATTTCAGCTGCTAGTAGACAATGTCAAAATCTCAGTCCAATCACTATAAATCGTTTCAACTGGAGAACAAGCCTGCCCCCATCCCAAGGTGTGAGACTATAAACTCTTTCAGTGGCATGTTCATAACGACAGAAAAGATGACTAACTACACCCATGTTGAACAACTAAAAAAGTAAAAAGTGACTAAAAAGAAAAATACAGAATTTGGAATTGCTACTGATTAATAAAAAAATTCATGTGTACTGTTTTAAATGGTTAAATACATCGTAGAAAAGTAAAAAATGACTAAAAAGAAAAGTACAAAATTTGGAATTGCTATTGATGAATAAAAGAATTCAGGTGCACTGTTTGAAATGGTTAAACGCATTGTAGAAAGACCTACTGCCTCTGTAACATGGGATCTTTAAGGAGGTCGCTGCACCTGTGTTATACCTGCACAGGGTGCTGCTCTGACTCACCAAATAATTGTCAACTATAAAAAGTGCAATAAAATTATATATATGCACATAGACTTGAGTTTGACTGAAGTTTGGCATTGTCAAGTGAGCCATGAACTCATAATTCACATGTTTAGTCTCATAAACGATTTATTTTATGCTTTAGATGTGTGTGTGAGAGAGACTGCGTGTGTGTGTATATTATGGGCTATGTGCACGTTATAATAGCTTGGAGAAAAAATAGAGCAATGAAACAACATCAATGAGCAGCAACTCTTTTGCGTCTGAGATAGGCGTTGTCACATGGATGCAGACACAGGAATGGAAAAAATTGGGTGCAGTGTATATATGTTCTACTCATGTCCTTGATACTCTCTCTCCTCATTCATTGCTCACCGTTGTGTAAGAAGAAAGTAGTATGAAAAAAGGAAGGGAAAGGAATACATATATATATATATATATATATATATTATAGTGGAGATTAAATTGATGCAGACATTGTTGACATATCATAGCAGTTCTCCTGTGATCCAGAATCAGGAAAGCCATATCAGTTTAAGAGATATAACAGAACATTTGCAAATCCAGAATGCATATGCAATACCCCGAGGTGTAAAAACAATTAAAATTACCTTCTCTGATGCTCTATGGAAGCACCAAATAGCCAAATCAATATCTTTCTTGACCCATTCGCCAGTCAAATGCATAATTCCTAGAAGATACAAGGCACCTGGATGTAACTGAAAAGCAGGATTTGTCATAAACATAGCAGCAGTGGATGTGATTCAGGACTTGGCTGTACACCATGCATGTGTATGTGCTGCAGATAAAAGCCCTATGGCCGCTAAACTTTCTGACTTCATTATGTATCTACTACCTTTCAACTTCAAAATATTCTACAGGCGTAACATATATCTAAGCAACACAGCTACCTGATCAACAGCCTTTTCCAGGTAACAGAAAGCTTGTTGCTCTGCCCGAATGATGTCATGCTGCCTTAAGAAATAAACAAGCAACCAAAACAAAGAAAATGTTATTGATTGAAAACGAGCATTCAAATAATAGACCAATGCAGAAACGTCAAATAAAAGCATAGAATATAAACCAGAACTATCTATTAAACTAAGCATGTCCCAGAACTAACACCCCAACAGCCAATAAGTGCCACACTCTTCCCTTTTACCAACAATGTTATCTGTATTACATTGCAACACAGTGTTAGAATAGAAATAACAAGCGCTACCCTCTTCCCTTCTTGAAATACCAACAATGTAATCTGCATCCGAATGCACCACCTACTTTTCTACATCTCATGGAAGGACACAATATTTCAATCTTATAAGAAGGATATTCACCCTTATGCTTGGCAGACAACTCAAGGCTTCAAATCCAACAGATTGAGATAGATGAGAAAAGAAGGTCTATCCTATGCACTTGATGGAAGGAGACTGCTTTTATCCCAGATCCAGGCTGGTTATAAATGATTCTGAAGTAGTGTGCAGGTTTCCTTTTATTTCATTAAAGGATAAAAGCATATGGATATGAAATCTGAAACAGCATGGAATTCTTCTGTGCTGGGGTGACTCAGGTAAACTTAGATTTTCTTTTCCCAGAAAAATTGAATTTGGAAGACCGGCTAAGACAGGTAGGCCCCTGGGTTCGGTGATCACGAAACAGAAGGGAATGAATGAACGCCACTGCTGAAGGAAGAGGAAACAGTAAGCAATATCTTCCTAGTTTTGGCAGGCATTTGTGCAAGATAGACCAAGTCTGATTGGTCCTCCATGGAAGTAGGTGCTCTTTGTTTGTTCTACTGCAATTCAGCAAGGAGATAGTGCTGGACCAGCTATCAGGCAGCTAGAACCAGATATGCTATTTTAAAAATGATATAAAATTGATCTATAAATAGGCGATAAAGGTAGAGGCACAACACAATCTACAGGAAGTTTACATCGGGTGGAGGAAGCCCACACCTCATTGTCTAGCTATGAAGTGGACTAATTAAAAAGTCAAAATTACTACCACTGTAGTTCACCAATATATATAGGGACGTTGATTTGGTGACACCTGTTAATATTTACTGAAGATAGAGTGACAAACACATAAAATGCTCAATCTATCTTAACAAGGGCAGATCAATAATACCCATGATTCTAGATTGTCTCACATGATTTCCCCATATGGAAACTGTTAATACACAATAAATGATTGAAGACCACAAATATATTAGATACATTGGTTAGAGAGAGAGAGAGAGAGAGAGAGAGAGAGAGAGAGAGAGATTATTCTCAGCAAAAAGAAGATATCTCTCTCGCAGAGAGGAAAAAGAGTTAAGGAAAATGGTTTCACTAAAAATAGCAATAAAGAAGAGATGGAAAAGGAAAACCAATGTTTATAAGACGACAAGATCAACTACAAGTCTAAAACCAAGGTTGGCAGCAAACAACCAAAGAAGAAGTCAAACAATGGTCATTTAATCACAAAGTGACACATTTTGCCCACAACAATAAACAAGCGCAAAGAAACAGTCAGAAATAATGTTCTTGGGGAATCTTGCAAGGGAAAATCAGGTGATATTTTAAATTTATGGTCTACTGGGAAACTCGCCATACAGTTGTCAGCATGCATAAGATGTACAAAATATCAATAAAAAAAATGACATAAAAAAGGGTTTTTGTCATGTTAAGGACATGTTCATGTTTTGTCTTGTTCAAAATATCTCATCTATGTGTTGATATTTGTGGCTTTTTAAAACCCAGGTTGCCATCAAAAGAAAACAGAACTCAAACTATGTAGCATATGTTTTCTTATACAGACATGCAAATTTTCATTTTACCAACCGTAGACAGCATAGTCAACATAGGAACATAATGTATCATAGCACCAGTAGTATCTGTACAGTGCACACCTCTGAATTTAATCTTGAAGTATGTAAAGAATTATGTGCTGCAGTTTAATATTCAGAATGCTAAGGTTCATGAACATTAACATACACCATGTTTATAATCATTGGGCTTCACAGTCTAGATATTATGGGTAAATAGTAGTTTGCAATGCAAGTGTATCATGCCATAGGAGATTAATATGGTCACTGGAAAGGCTCGATATTGAGGTAAAGGTGGTCAAAGGAAACAGTAATCAGTTTATCCGAAGTAGATCAGTGAACAAATTAGTAAACCTCCATATCACTTTTCGGTGAAATATTTGTTAAGTTACAAGCTTAAGAACAGAATTAATAACAAAAAAAAAAAAACTGGAAAGAATTAACCTTTGCTCGTAAGCGACAAACAAGCTCATACTGTGCATCAGCATCACCCATGTCTGCAGCTTCCACAAGCAAAGCAGCACCTCTTTGAAGAAAGAAAACACAATATGTATTATGTGCATTAGCAACTGGCACTTGCGATATAGAGATATTCTGTTACTGTAAACAACTCTTGGCTCTTGTTTGTAAGAACAATTTTCCTCACGATTAAGTTCAAAACCAGCATAGGCTAGCAACCAACTACCATTAAAATGAACACGTATCCAGATTATAAAAGCTAATTTTTACTTTGAAAAATTCATTTTAACACCAGAAAAGAATATATATATATATATATATATATATATATATATATATATATATATATATATATATATTCAGGTATTGCTTCCAATCAAAAGAATTAGTTTTGTATACACGCTTAACGATGAACATCTCATGGGATATCAAACTGTAGGAAAATTCAAAAAGAACATACCGCATGAAGCAGGGAGCACTTACATGGCTTTACAGGCACCAGGAACATGGTACTTGAGGTGTAATCTAGATAGCCAATATCGAGCATGTGTATTCAAATTATCTGCCTCCAAAGCCAGCTCAAAATTCTCCTTTGCAGTCTATGTCAACAAATAACAATATGAGCTATATGTTTCTCTCTGCCATCTAAAAACAGAATAATGCAAAGCTTCTTGAGATGAAATATCTGTGAATTTGTGTTACTTCATAGGAGTTGGAGTCTTGGTGTCAAAATTGTAAGTCAGACTCAGGTTGGTCAGGCAATAAAAGATTAGACGAGACTAGTAGGTTTGAGGCAGTCTATGTCGTTTGGCTAAATAAATTAAAAAGTAGCCATATAAAGACGGAAATCTAATTGAAAAAAATAATAAAAGACAAACATTATCAAGAATCATCGTAACTGCATAGTTCAACAATCTCATAATAGTGCCACACAATGAAATTTAAGTATCCAATGTTTCTCAAGATCATATATAACCTAATACAAATACGAAGGAACATACATAAACAATCATATATACATACATAAGCATATATATAAGAAAAAACATATAAAAGCATGTCACACAGACAATGTACATGTGTACATACTATATACATACATGTACACACAACATGTGTGTGTGTGTGTGTGTGTGCCTGTAAACTGTAAAGCTATAGAGCACAGAAACTTTACATAAAGCTTTATGTTATAGAGCAGAAGAATATATAATAGAGCTTCACATTCATAATACAAAAAATAAGACAGAATACAGACTTAGATTTGACGCTTCTCTAGAGAGAGAAAATCCCAAAACAATAGGAGGCTGGAGATGTTGATTTATAGGTTTATAGTTTATACAGAAGGAAAAATCCAAAAGAAATGAATTTTTATCTAAAACAACAACTACAATTATCGATTAAAAAAAACATTATCAAAAATCACATTTAATATTTTAGAAAGGCATTTTTTTTATTTTTCAGAAGGGCTCATGTTAACTACTAGTTGGTCAACGACTAGAAAATGACTAGTTGACAAAACGACCAATTAATCCCTCAAATTAAACTAGCTTCCTTTGATGGAGGGAGTAGTTGGCTGACTGGCACCTAGCCACACTGCTCTAGTCAGACCAACTAGTCCCTAGTTTCACAACTAAGCTTGGCAGAGCAAACTCACAAAGATATATTTCATTACAACAGAGGCTGAAAGCAGATCCTGGAGCACATGCAAATTCAATATTAGCAAATGACAATGGACATGTTGATCCTGCTATTGAACTATTGAAGCCCATGTGGGTGTAGCCAATTGATGGTAAACTACTTGATGATAAACTGTCTATAAATAGTTGGTTGGAAGTATTATTTACGTGATCATTGACCATCCAGATATTATCTATGCTGTGCATATAGTCAGTCAGTTTAGAGGCAGCTGACATGAAGACCATTCATTATTTTGATGGTTGCATGCTTTTATTCTTTTCTACTTCTTGATCATTGGTAGGACTCGTTTTATGACAGATTTTGTCAACATGAGATCTAGAACTTCCAATACAGGAGAACTGAATTGTCTGAGAACGAAAAAATGTGTAACCATGGAACTTCAACAGCAGTAATGTTTGTTTGACATGTTGAATAAAGAAGACCATCATGAACCCATTGCAGAACCAAATGAAGCACAATTTATTCAGTGAAGGAGGCCAAAAAAAGCCACCGGATGGACTCTTTTGTTTTGGTTAGATTTATAAGACTCCGGGATATCCTCTAGTTGTTCACGAGGAAATGAGGAATTGAAATAAGTAAGAAAATTGAGTGAAGGTCCTAAGTAATTTCTTCCAACAGGATCAAGATGGTGGAAGTATCTAAGCCAAAAACCTAAAAACACCATTCTTTTGGAACAATTAAAAGGTTTCTATTCTGCATGTAACTAGAACTATTCCAAACTATCAAATGTTAAGAACAACGGAAGTGATTAAGCAAGATAAGGCTACAAAAAGAAGTGGCTAAGGTTGGATCTCACAGTGTTCGCAAGAGGGTGATGATTTTTGACAAAAGAGAATGTGTTGTACCCTCTTCTGCTCCCGTACCCGCCAATGTCACGTACTGCTAGCTAGACCGAAGAGCAGATGAGAATGGTGACACAAGCAAGAAGAAAAGAGGGAGTTCAGAGTTCACAAGACTAATAGTTTTGCTTTAAAGAGATAATCCAAGCGCATGATCTAAACTCCTTAATGCCATAACCAAGAGCAAGTCAGAGTTAAGGATGGTCTCTGAATTCTCTTTAATGCTGCAAACTTAATATATTCCAAAAGAAAACAGCAAGCAGCACAAACAGTACTGCTGCCTGATCGCAATATGCGTTGTCCTGCCTTAAGCAAAAATTAGCCTCATTTGGGATATGGGAGTAGTGCAACTGAAAGATCACTGTGAAGAAATAAACCATTCTTATGTGCGCGATGGCAATGGATAGATGGAGAAAACCACAATAAATAGCACTTTGAACGTACATCCGCATACGAGAGTTCCTCGGATGCACCTTTCACAATCAAAACAGCTCATACCATCCGTGCGTCGCATTTGTACTCGTAATTTGAATAAAAAAGGTGGAGAGAAGAATTAGAATGCAAACGACTGACGGTGATTAGAGATTGTACCAAGAGAAGCGGAATCAGGCGGCGGTCATTCAGGTCGGCGTAGTCGATGACTCTATCGACTTCCTTCAATGCGCTCCATCCTCTGGCTATAAACTCCATGGCTTGTTTGTTCCTGCTGTGCATTGCCCCTCTCTTGAAAACAAGAAACAAACAAAAAGTGCCTGATTACTAGAAGAGACAAGTAAACCCCGTATGGGACATTGGGATAAGGGGATAATGGGTGGGGATGGAGGAGAAACCTGAAGCTTCATGGGGTTATGAAGAAATTGAAAACGGTGCTGAGTGGCCTTGCAAAGGTGCCTCAACATCATCATCTTTCTGCCTCCAAATCCAGCAACTGGAAAAACCAAAGGAATCTGCTTCTTCTTCTGTGTTTCCTTTTCTTGCTTCAGAAACTGGACAGTTGCAGGGGTCTGCTGCCGTTCTCCGTTCGAAGAGCTCTCTCTCTCTCTCTCTCTCTCTCTCTCTCTCTCCCTCTCTCTCTCTCTCTCTCTCTCCTGTCTAAGCCCCACTTGCTTCAAGGCTAAGGAGATACAAAAAAGAAGATTTCCCAAGAAATGCTTGACCCCTTCACCGTTCGCGTTGTTGCAGGGAGGAGATAAATACCGCCGCGCCCCAATCCTCTGCTGTCAGCGTCGCAAAGGGGTTATGACATTCCGGCGTCGCCCACTTTCTTTAGTTTCCGGCGTTGTGGCAGAGAGGCGCCACCCCGGCGTCGCTATCCTCCACTGCCAGCATCGCAAAGGGGATTTCTCCAAGCGGCCTCCAGGCTCCGCCTTCAGGCCGCCGCAGATAAACGGTATTTGAAGGTCGGCGTTCTAACTTGGTCGTCTTCCGCAGTCGTCGGGAGGAAATGCTCCTCCGGCGGTCCAACAGTTGCTACCCGCACTCTACTTCTCTGCTGTATTAGACCAATTTACTGGTATCGCCTTTCGATGGCCGCTTTCACGATCTGATCTTCAGTAGCTCCTGGTATTGCATGCTTTTTTATCATCTAAAAAAATCATGTCATCATAATTAGATTTGTATTTGCCACGAAAAAAAAATAAGAATATGCTTTTCTGAGAAGATTTGAACCTTAACACATGCCTCACTACACTGTTATTATTTTCCAACAGTTCATCCTAACGATATCAACTTGGTAGGACCTTATCGCTCATCCTGTGGCAATCCATGTGAAGAAGAAGATGGCATTCTAAATTGACATAGTCAACATTTTTCTGACACTTCAAAATCATGTTTTAGAAGTAAAATCTGATTTTACCTCCAAAATGTTATTTTGGGCGTCTATATTACATCAAATTTGGGTTTTGACAAAATCCAAGCCTGATTTTCGTAAAGGGCCTGAAAAATTGCCTCCTGCTGAAAAACTTATTTCTCTTGTCATCCAAACATTGAACCAAGTTTTAGAAACTGAATAAATCTTTAAGCAAATTTTTTGGTTTTCACAAAAACCAAGTTTTGTAGGATGCCATCTAGACATCCCCTACAAGTATAACATTGCTTGATTAAATTTGACATTACAAGCAAAACATATTTGTAATATACACTAGAGACTAGACTAGATATTTCTGATGTGGGTATGTCCACTTTACAAGATTGAAATCTATTTTCTAGGCTTGACTATTGGCGAATCAAACATTGAAACAAAAATTTATGGACAATATATCCAAGACAATTTGGTTATGGATGGCCAACACCCTTAATCAGTTATTTAAGATTTATATACCATGAACAACTGATTCCAGCGATCAAACTTAGGCTAAGAAATACGTGATCCCTTTTGTGATGCTTTTCAAGGAAAAGTCAATTTCTATCAACATAATAGATTTAAATAGGAACAAACTGGGCTTTATAGTTAGCAAACTCATAACTGATAACTGAGGCTCGAATCGGCTTGATCGAGTTTTAAAATAACCTGAATCGAACAAGTCAGGATGACTCAGGGCCGAGTTAGAGGCTAGTCTTTAGTGGTGTTGCAGATTCACAAGGTCAGCAAAAGCTCCACCTTCCAGACCCAAAAAGAAGGCTTGGAGCTACTCTGTTTAGAGAAGTTGGTTTCAATGAAAACATTGTATCAAGTGGCATTTGATTATTCGGTTCTAATGTGGAAGTGATATGCCATGCTTTTGCTGATGTGACATGCGATCTATGGCAAAATCCATAGTTCATCAAACTATGGATCTCAGGTCTGACATAAAGTCCATACTTGAGACCTTTATTTTATTTTATTTCTTGAGAAAAGTTAGATTCAAGACTACAAGAGAAAATGTTGGATATCTAATTCAAATGGATACATTGACATTCCCAAAAAGGGACATGCTTTTTTGTTCATTAAAATCAAGTGAAAAGAATGTGTTGGGAAGAGGTCCGACACCGTCTGCAACAGGAACTGAATCATGGTCTTTTGCGGAAAATATAGATATGAAATCCGCATTTCCGGTTATGTGATCTGTTATTTGTTTTAAAAACTAAGGATTTCAGATCTCCCCGGATCTCAGATTGGTAAAGAAACAAACACACCCTTAAATCTTATATGTAAGTATACGCCAAATGAAAGTCCGCTAAGAAAGCACTATTGGAGAAATCGAATGTGCCCCAAAGAAAAAAGCGACCCCTGAACTTAATTCTTGAAGAACTCGACGAGCAAAAAATTTTCAGACAACTTTGTAAAATTAACAAAGGAGATCGAGTCCCATATCAGAGTTGCAAAACAATTACCAACTTCCATGCATAATACACAAAGTTTTTATGAACCTTAAGATTGATTAAGAACTTTTTAAATTGATTTTAAAAATAAAAATATTCAAAACCCAAGAAACATGTAGGCGTCCCTTTCAGTTCAGGGATTCATCTTCTCTTCGCGGGCCATTTATGGCATCTGATCAAATCGGATAAGCATGAGAGTTTCAGTGGGTCCTGGCCGGTGCCCACTTGAAAAGGACGACTCCAGGGTGCAGATCTTTATATGAAAACTTAGACGAGGAGTGCGTCCAACTCAGCCCCCACATGGCTTTCTTCAGAACCATCTTATGAAAACAAAGCAATTAGCAGGTTGCGAGATTTTATGCATCTGTAGCTTCCTCGAAGAAGATCAGATTCCTTGAATCGAGTTACTTCGGTGCCTAATAAGGACAAAGTTCAAGGGCAATTAAAAAAAATCAACAGTTTGAGTTTGAAATGTTCAGAAAGTATCGTGATTTTTGTTTCAAAAACATGATTCTGGTTATGATTTTGACAAATGGGCACTATTGGATTGAGTGAGGAGTTTGCTAGCTGTTTAAATGGAGATCGAAGTTGCTTCCATTCCGTCTTTCTTTGCTTGTCCTGTGACTGCACGCAAAGGTGCTCCCAATCTCTTCGTTATCTGCTAGAAAAAATGAGACATGCCCACAAGAAACAAGCCATGAACCAGAAAGTTCACTGTGGAAAATGGTTTCTGGAAGGCTCTCAAGGGCTCCCTGATGCGGTGAGCAGAGAAGAATCTGTTTGTGAATTTCTAGGGACAGGCTCTATGACAGAAAGCCACCATGTGATGCCACGAAGAGTGGGACCAAGCGATGTTTGTTTAGAGAACTTGTTGAGGTGAAGGTGAAGCTGGTTTTGGTGGTTTCCTGCATGAGCATTTTCGGTGGTTACAGGCTGTGATGTGAATTATAAAATTGATGATTGGATTATAATTCAATTGGAAGAGTAATTAAAGAATTGGTGTCTCCTTCACAATTGTTTGTTGCCAATCGTTTCTTTGGTAGGACCCAATTTCTTTCCCAATCTTTTCTTTGCTTAGGAGCTGAAGGAGTTGGCACTGTGGGGCAAGCGCTGCTGAAGATTGAGTTCTACTTGGGGTTGGGAAGATCTGTAGGATTTTACTGTCTACTCCCATGAGAGTTTAGGACCAATCCTTTAATTATAAGTTCAAGAGAAGCTGTTGTCAGAACCGGGAAGGAATCCCAAAGCAGGACACAACTGGACAAGGATGAAAGTGATAGGAGAAATTTGTTTAGGAAGCAAACAGTATTTGCAGTTTCTTAAACAATGATATATTTTTGCTACAGTGGAAGCACAAGCCACGAACAGTAATCTCTAGACATATTGAAACTCTCGACGTTTGAAGTTCAGAGATTTCTGGGGAACAGAAATTCTCAAACAAGAAAACTGATTGAAAGAAATAAGAGTCGGATCGCCGATCATGAAGACAGGAAACTCCATACGTCAAGAATTGGGAATGTTGAAGGAATCAGGACCATTAATTCCGATGACATACTGTATGTAGCCCAATTCACGGTGTTGGAATTGGAGATAAGAGTGTAAAGAACAGCGTTTTAAGGACGTGAAGTTAAAACCAATTCAAGAATGTTTCTGCTGCCGCTGCTGGTGCGCTGGCGCCATTAATGTGATGATGTGATCCACGAGGAATTGCTAGAGATTTCAACAGTTCTTTCGCTCATTAAACCAGTCGGGAGATTTTGGCATGAATTTATGACCACCATGTTCATAGCAATAATATTTTCCTAAGTAGCTTCTTTTAGCAATCTCTGGATAAAGTTCTGAAAAAATGAATTTCTTTATATTGCACAAATATTCTCAACTCAAGATCTCTGCAGCCAAGAAAGTCGACAAGAGCTCCCTCTCTCTCAATCAATCAGAAAATCGGGAACCTTGGTGGAGCTCCAGTCACATCTGTTTCTCTCTCTTAAGAATCAAGATGGTACAGCGCACCTTCTTAGTAGAGGACAAGCGTGAAACTTAGAGTCTCCTTTTAACATCTGCACTAAAGACCACGATGAGTGCAAACAAAATATGGAGGCCCCACGAGAACTCAAAAGAATAATAAAGGCAGACAGAGAGGACGTCCTGCGCCTCCCACAACAAAACAATCAAGACCTACATACTTCCTACTGCTACTCTCTCCCAACTTTCGTCACAAATCCGTGAAATACAAAGTAGAACCAGAAAAGGACATTAGTTGAATACTGCTCCAAGTGTTAACAAAATTAACAACGAAATGGAAACCATTTCACTTTATTTATCGTCATTTAGGTATCAACAGACTGCAAAAGAAGAAAAAGAAGAAGAAGAAGAAGACTGCTCTCCCTCTCTGCTCCAAAATCTCCTAACACGAGAGCTCATGCAAAGCCATATCATTGGTGGAACCGACCGAGAGACGCTGCACCAGCGCCGCCACCTGTTGCTGCTGCTGCTGCTGCATCTTGTTGTGCTGCTGCTGCTGCTGCTGCTGCTTCACCATGTTAACTCTGGGGCAGGCGGCGACGCTTCCGACGAGCGGCACCACCGGCAGGTTGTCGCAGTTGCAGATCTCGATCATGAAGCCGTCGGGGTCGTGGAAGAAGAGCTGCTCCACGTAGATGCCACCGTCCTCCACCATGCTCTGCACGTAGCGGATCCCCATCTCCTTCAGCTTCCTCTCCACCGCCCCCATGCTCTCACACTGCGACAACCACCCATTCATCATCAGATAGAAACAATCGGAAAATCATCGGTTTAACGTCACAAAACCATCTGTTTCATCGTGAAACTGGGAAAAGCCAAATTCGATTTAAGCTACCCAATTTTAACAAGCAACCAACTGATAAATATTCAATTCCACATTTTGAATCAATGAACCACCTGAAAAGAGATATGATTATCCTTGGGGTTGATCTCGGTCTTCTTCGGCAGGCATTCAGGGTCCTCCGCCTGAAGCAGATGAATGCCTATTCCGTAGTTGGACAGCCTAACAATCAGAACAGAACAGAACATCAACAAAATCTTTCAGCTCCTTGTTAATGAACCATACGAAGCCATTAAAATTTCTTATTAATCCAAAAACCAGGATTACCAGGCGCCATCAAAATCAAAGGACCCCGGCCTCCTGATGGGGACGAATCCGAGAACGTTCTGATAGAAGTCGATCGATTCCTCGATCGACCTGCACACGAGGGAGATGTGGTTCAGGGACGTGAGTGGCAAAGCGCCTCCTACTTTGTTCACCATTTTCTTCTCTCCTCGCGCTTGTTTCTTGCCCTTTCCCCCTCAACAACGAAAACAGAGGATTTAAAACAAGGGCGGAACCCGATCGGAATGCCGCAAAACACAGAGAACAGGAGAGGCAGCCGGAATAACCGGAAAATCCCCACCGCGATTTGGGCTTCCCCTGCCGATTATAATCAAAGAATGGGAAGACACAGCGGACGACCCTAATCCAGAGGGGGGGAGAGAGAGAGAGATGTGGAGGACCGAAGGAAGACGCAAGATGTTCGGAAGGTGGCAGCGGCGCCGAACATTTATAGGCGTCGCGAAAGCCAGCTGTCACAGCCACGTGTCGGTCGGCTGCCACGTTGCGGATGGCACCGGTGCAATCCTTGTCATCGGTGACTCGGCGTCGGTCGCGGGAAGCATCGAGCTGAGATCGGTGATCTTCGATTGTTGACGCACCGAGGGCTCGAATCTCATGTAGCGACAAAACCCTAAACCAAACAATTTCTCATCAAATAAAATAATCAAGATATATTTTAATTAAGCTCCATTTATGAAGCTTTATTATTTAATAAGTTTATTCGAATGAAAATTTTGGTTTGTCATTTTTATGATCGAATGGTTTATCTTCCTTTATTTTGTGTTGCTAAAAACTATTACAAAATGTATATCTGAACAGATATATATTTTGTGATGGTTTTTAGCAAAAAAATTAAAAAAAAAAAACACTGTTCAAATTAGCCGGCTGATTTGAATTTATATATAGAGAAATCGATAGATCCTGTACTAGGCCAGAGATAAAAGTTTGACCATTGAAGATTTATGTAAAAAAAAAGTATTTTGAACCAAATAAAAACCTAGTATATTTGTGAAAACTAATTGATATAAAACATGCTTTAGTTCAAGTCGCTTTTATGAAAAATGAGATTTTTTAAAAAAAAAATTATACGTTATATGAACAGTTTAGTTTTGCTTATTATAAAAATAAGATTAAATTAAAAAAATATTAACTTAATTTAGGTTTCTATTCGACTCGTTCTTCAGATCATATATGTAAGGTTACATCATAAGGAAAAAAAAAATCTTACTTATTGTATTTAAGTGGTCTGGTTTTTATCAATGACTTGATGGTATAGGACCCACCAATTACTCTCTCTCTCTCTCTCACTGTTAAACACATTAAAAAGTTCACATTTTGTTTAAAACATTTTTATGATAAGAGATCTGGTAAGTGGTTAGATATCTACCAATAAATTTTCATAGGTCTGGTTTTTGCAAGTGGTTTGGTTTTTATCTCTCTCTCTCTCTCTCTCTCTCTCTATATATATATATATATATATATATATATATATATATATATATATATATATATATATATGTGTGTGTGTGTGTGTGTGTGAGAGATATAGGATACTTTTTGCTCCTTCATTTTCATGCAACGTGGAAACCGATTATGCATGATGGCGACTTTTGTATGGAAAGAGGAAGAAAGAGAGAGTTCTTAATTAAATTTAAGATTGGGATCGACGTGTGATCCAACCACTGATCTTTACTTCGATTCCTGTCTCTCAACTATTGATTGAATAATTGCTAAATAACAACTCATTATGCACATAATGCAAGTGCAAAACTTAATTTATTAGTAGTTCAACGGCAAGCATCGAGAAGAATCTTGCCTTTATATATATATATATGTGTGTGTAGAAAGAAAGAGAAAGAGCCCATAGATTTCAGAGATGAATGGGGCTGCTGCTTGGTTATTGGTTATTGGTTATTGTCGTGACGCATTTGAAGAAATGAGGGAGTTGAGCAAAGAAGTGCCTCTATCGTCGACAAAGCACAACACCAATTTTCTTTGGGGAATTTTCAAAAACACACCACAAGATTTGGTGTTCGTGCAGAAACACCAATGTTCTTTTCTTAAATTGCTGAATACGTACTTACGTCCTTTATTTTTGAATGGTTCCTCAGTTTAACTTTGGGTCCATCAATAAGTAATTGTCCGAAAGCCACAGTTACCTACTTAAATATCGTCCAAAAGTTCAAAAAAAGAAAAGATCCATTTCCTTATAAAAAATGTGTAAGTAATTTTCTAGATAGATGAAATTTACTATTTACATGAACATTTAAAAGTAACCAAATGAACAGATCATTGTATATGGGTAAGCTTGACTCGTTTATAAATGAGTTCAAATCAATTTGAGAAATGTATGCTGAAATGTTAAAAGAGTTGATTCGAGTTATAAAGACTCGACTCAGCTCGATTACATAATGAATGTTGAATTAAAATAAGAGAGTAGTTAAACGAATATCAACTAAACGAGTGCCTAACAAAAACAGATTAAACTAGTTGAGCTTGAACTCTACATTGTATCGTTGAGTTCGAGCTTGTTTTATCGAGCTCAACTCAAGTTTTCTAAGTCGAGTCGAGCTCGAGCTAAGCTCATGTTGATTAATTGATAACCGGCGCTTGAACGAACGTAGGCGTGGCTTGAACACATATCAAATTTCGGGTGTGTTTACGATTATTGCCAAAATGTTTAGGTGCCTGATGGAGAAATTTTTCTCCTTCTTTATTACCCATAAAAGAACAAACTACGTGTACTTCATGAACTAAGCTACGCAGTGATGCTAACATTAATTATTCTTGTTTTGTTTGTACATAATAATGATAAATTAAGTTTGTAAGCTACGCGTCACCCGACTTGAATTTGAATTGACATAAAATTGCAAGCTTATGAGTCCCTAAAGCAGATATATATAGTAAATTCCTCGACCCTTAATCATATTTTTTGAGTCTTACTTTTCTTCCACTTGTATAATTCCAACAAATGGCTGCTTAAAGAAGAAAGATTAATGGAACCCACATACTTACTAATATAAAGTGAATGCTTTAATAAGAGTTTCGGACGGGTTGTTGCAATGACTTGCGGGTGAGGAATAGTAGGTGGTCAGTTTATATTATGAATGCTTGGAGTGTGAACTTCATGTACCTCAAAAAAGTTCACTGATGCATAAATTAAAGCGCAGCAGGGGCCGCACTCCGAAATACCGAAAGCATTGTCATGTATCTTAAAAGGCTAAGGAATTGGATGAGAGATTCGGCTTTCTACTGGGCAATGAGTTTCTCTTGCTCACCAGAAATGCTTTAATAAGCAAAAGTTAATGGGCTTTATTACTTAATCGTTTGCATGATTTCCGAGGACAATTTCTAGCATTCTTATGGCAAGTCTGCTTTCTTATATAGACAAAGCATACAAATTATTTGAAACATAAAGAGAAAGGGAGAGAGAACAAAAGTAGAATATACTTCAATATGCGATCAAATATAAAGATTTTGAGTGAGTGAGAGGCTAATCCCAGTGCTCGAGTGAAGGCCAACACCCTTTCAACCTTTCCTTCATCCTTCGAGGGTTGAGGGCTGCTTTGTGGTCCTTCGAGGTAAGCGCTTTGAGGTTGACATCATTAGAGATTGAAACAAAGACTAGCCGCCTATCATTTCTCTTCATTGCACCAATCTCTTGGAATCAAATCTTTGGACCTAAAATCCACCGTTTTTACCGCTTAGGATTTACAGTTTAAAAATTCATTGGTTGATTAGTGGCTGGGTTTAACAAAGGGTAGAATCTCAGCCTCGGAACAGAAATCCAAAATTATCAAAGGTACCTTTAACTTGTCCTACAGACAAACTGAACTCCATTAACATCTACATTTTTATGTAACTTTATTTACTTCATTTTTTAATTTAATATCACATAAACATATCTTACATCTTTCTCTCTCTCTCTCTCTCTATATATATATATATAGTCCTCTATGTTTCGTTTCTTTCTTGTCACTCGATTTTATTAATGCATCTTCCAATTTAACGGCTCTTTTTTTCTCTTTTACCAGTTGTACAAGGAACCTTATGATTCCTTCCTTGTTTCTTGCTCTATTATGAATAGAAAGGCAGTTTTGACCCGACTTCTCCCCCGAGGTGCGACCAAATGAAACCTTTGGAGGACGGTCAGGTTTGTCGGAGGGCTGAGCGCCTTTGACTGATCTAGTTTGGACCTTAGACCGAATCTGGCTGAATTCGTGTTTGGTGAGAAACAAAGTCCCATCAAAATTTGTCCGATATTGACCGATCGATCTAGTAACATACCGTACCAGAAAAAGAGAGCAGCCTAACTCAACAATTTATACCCAACCCTCAGCCTTTCAATAGCCGGCTGGATATTAAGTCTAGCTCGAGTCAGTCAGCATACCATGCCCGGAGCTCAGGTCGACCCCGCCTGCTTTGGCTCGATTGTAGTAAAACATACATAAAATAATATTTTATAATGTATAAATATAACTAATTATACTAAAAATATATATGTTTAACTAAAATAATATTTTTAATAAGCTGCTGAGCTAACTTAACATAGCCCGGTAACTTATCAAATCGACCTGACACCTAAACTTAGGACTCGAACCCGAATCAAACCGAGTACTCATCTAATATCGGGCCAGATGCCCACCCTTGCATATCAGAATTAAAATCAAACGTCTCCCCAACTAAGCTATGTCACGTGAACATGAGAACCCAAATATCAACGTACATTTAATGCCGATTTACTAAAGAAAAAGGACATACTTGAGCTACTTTTCACGTGAATCACCTGACGCATACGAAAAGGGTGATAGGCAACTTAATTTCAAATAAGCTTAGCCGCCGCGGCTAGACTCAGGCACAGGTTTGAGCCTGGGCCCAAAAAAATGTGATTCAGGTTGGCACGACTTGTTATCGGGCCGGCCCGAGTGGACCCGATAAGCTCGGATCAGGTCTCATAATGATTGTTGTTAATTTTTGTATACATTTATAATATTTTATTACCATTTTTATGTATTATTTTATATTAAAAATATTTTTTAAATGTATCGGGTCGGGCCTACCCGGGTCTGACTCGTTATCGGGCCAGCCTTGGCCCGACTCGTTATCGGGCCGGGCCGGCTCAATGCTCAGGCTTAATTTCAAGACGAAAAGAAAAGCTAAAAAATGTTTTAATGTAATGTAATCAGTAATTGAAATTGATGGTAAAAGAGAAATGTGAATCAGAAGATCCTGAACTAAGTTCAAGCAATGCCATTGTACTGGTTAGGCTTTTTTCTGGGTAGTGGTGCGCCGGAAAGTTTCCCAGTCGGAGACCGGAAATCCGACCCTTACAAAACAAAAGAGTAAGTAAAGATGTCGACGACTTGAAGGGTTAAAAGATGCTCCAGTACAGATCCTTGACTCAGACATATAACCATAGATGGAGAAACAGCTTGGGAGGCATAATTTCAGGCGCACTTTCTGCTTCCCCACAACTTTTGATGGTACTACTACTATCCAAAACTCAAACTCAAACTCAAACTCAAACTCAAGCTTGGCTTGAACTTGAGTCGAGCTCCATAGAACAAGCTCGAGCTCGATTTGACTATACAACATCAAACTCAAGCACAACTCGCTTAACTCGTCTAGCTCATTTCTATTAGCTCGTCAGATTTCTTTGAACTTGTTTAACTTGTCTAACTAATGCAACTATGATGAACTAATTTTATGTAGTGGAGCTGAGCTAAGTCGAACCGAGTTTAAACATGTCAAGTTCTTACAACTCAAACTCGACTCACTTAACATTTTGAATATAAATTTAAACCCAAGCTAGCTCGAGTCGAGCCTGAGTTGGCTCGACTGGTTGTGCAGTTGTTGCTGAAACTCTTCATGAGTTAACTGTATATTTGATTTTACGAACTTTAGAAAGGAGAGGGATCTCAATTGGAAGTGAAATCCCTATCGGGAATTTGTATGCCCAATTAGCTCTTCATGTACATTTGATCTAACATTCTCATATTTTGAGACTCATGAATTTAAAATCTGACTCTCTGCCGTGATCTTGAATTAGATTTTTTTTGTTTTATGCAAAAAGTAAATGAGGATGTCAAGTCCGAATCTTTATGTTTTGACTTAAAATCCTCAGTTTGATAAATTATAGATTTTAATATACATTTTTTTACCGAACTTGAACCAGATGAATGCCGATTCCGTAGTTGAAGAGCCTAACAATACAACAAAAGAAAACCAATAAAATATTTTTACTGCTTAAGGAGTCATAGCGATGAAAATTTCTTATAGAACCAGGATTACCAGGCGCCATCAATTCCTCTTCCCCCTACCTTGTTCACCACTTTTGCTCTCTCCTCTCTTTTGTTTCTTAATTTTCAAGGATTCAAAGCTAGGACGGAAACCGATCGGAATGCTGAAAAAACAGAGACGAACCGGAAAATCCCAACTACGACTTGGGAATCGCGGCTTCTCCTGCCGACTGTGACAAAAAATTCGATCGAAGACGTAGTAGACGACCCTAGCTAATCCAGAAAGAGATGGAGGACCAGGGGAAGACGCGAGATATTCGGATGGTGGCAGCAGCATGGGATCTTTGTCGAGGTCTTCTCTAACTCCCGAATTTTTTATTTTTATTTTTGTCCCCATCGATCGACCAACCGTCGCATTGACGTTGTACTGCAGTTTCGCCATTAATTCAGATGACCCCATACAGATATTCTCCCATATGATTGAAAAGGTGAAGGAAAGGGAGGAGCTAAGAGCCATGCCAAGATGTCGGTGGCATGCCTTCATCTCAGTAACCTTTTCCCAATTGGGGATCTGTTGTTAAGTAAGCATTCACCACATCATGTTAAAAGGATATGCCACATCGTTTTGAGAGCTTGTCTGCGTTCTTCAATGGCTATAATTTGGGCACTTCGAGAGTTACAAATAGTGATTCGATTCATTTAACCAAGCAAGTTTTCAACTTTGTTTGGCTGTAGGATTCAGACTTTGATGCCTTCCTGCTACCACTTCGCTTCTATTTGCAGCACTAATGGCAGATGGTATGCACGACATGTTGGTTTCCTCCACATTCAGCGGCATGGGATCTTTATCGAGGTCTTCTCTAGCTCCCAATTTTTTTTGTTTTTGTTTTTGTCCCCATCGATCGACCACCCGTCGCATTGACGTTGTACTGCAGTCTCGCCATTAATTCAGATGACCCCATACAGATATTCTCCCATATGATTGAAAAGGTGAAGGAAAGGGAGGAGCTAAGAGCCATGGCAAGATGTCGGTGGTACGTCTTCATCTCAGTAACCTTTTCCAAATTGGAGATCTGTTGTTAAGCATTCACCATATCATGTTTAAAGAATATGCCACATCGTTTTGAGAGCTTGTCTGTGTTCTTCAATGGCTATAATTTCGGCACTTCCAGAGTTACAAATAGTGATTCAATTTATTTAACCAAGAAAGTTTTCAACTTTGTTAAGTTGTAGGATTCAGACTTTAATGTCTTTCTGCTACCACTTTGCTTCTATTTGCAGCACTAATGACAGATGATATGCACCAACATGCTGGTTTCCTCCACATTTATGTGTGATGTGTTGTTGTTGAGAAGTTCAACTGCTCTTGGCCCTGCCACCATGGTTTTTCTTTGCTTGTGGACAAGCCATGGCACCTTAAGTATTTGTTTTTTTCATTGATTCAACTGTGTTAGGCAGATCTGCTGATGATTAGAGGACTATATTTCTTTTGTGGGGGCTTACTGTTTTTTCTTTGGGTTCTATAATTTCAGAACAAAGAGACAGACCACTTTTTGTAATTTTATAATAAAAGTCATGCTCTTCATAAAAGGAATCAAATGGGGTCCTCAAGTAAACTTACTATAGTCTCAAACACAGAAAAAATGAGCTGCAATTTTTTCTAAACATCATTCTGTACTCATACAAATCCTTATCTTTCTTTGCTTTTGTCAGTTTATAATGTTCATAACACAAAAAATGGTATTTTATCTAAGAATTGTATTTTCACATACCAACTGCAGTTCTTATTATTTTGCACATAGAGATTAAGCGAATCCCAACCAATTAGTGTGTCATAAAAATGTATGTGGATATGGTCTCAAGGGGCATAGCGTAGCTGGTCGAGCTAGGGGCCTGTATTAAGGCAGGTCTCTAGTTCGATTCCCGTGGGCACTATGTTCCTGTGTCTTAAGACGGTAGGGCGTGGCACCCAAGCTGAAGGGTGTACCGTTGCTATCGCTGACACCGACGCAGCTCAGGACTCCAAAGGCAGGGAGAATGGGGGGGCCTTCGGGCCTTTTTCAGACGGTGGGTTTCATATAACCTTAAATTAACCAACAAATGACTCCTAATTTGTGCTGAGCCCGTGAAAATTTTGGCCAGCTAGCTAATCAAATGCAAGAAGTATAGTGTGTTTGAGAAGATAAAAAATCACGCAACAAGTGTATTGTGCTTGAGAAGGCAAGAAATTAGGCAAGAAATTAAGGCAAACAAGCAGACAAGTTTGAACTTTCACATCAAGCGTGAACAATGTGTGCAAAGGCCTATTAAACGTTATCTTGATGTTGGTGACGGAAGGTCTAGTCATTGAGAATATCCAGAATGGTGCCATCTATGTCGCTTTCAAAGCCATCTTGACTACTTTTCCCTCCAGAAAAAAATATCTCACATGCAGACAGTAGCAATCAGCATTGAATTATATACGAAACGCCAACTCACATTGAATTGATGCATAACTGGTGGTTGAGTGTCTCTTCTTCTTCTTCCTCCTCTTCTTTTTCTTCTTCTTTTTTTTTCTCTCTCTCTCTCTCTCTCTCCAACCAGCTTGCGGGGTAGCTCTGGTAGGACTTATGGCACCAGACAATGCATCTCATGTTCGATTCTTATAGGCATTATATATTAGTAAAAAAGATGAAGATGGTGTCATGCGGATTAAGGACCACGGTTGTAGTTGTGCCCCCCTTTCCCTCCCTCCAACTCTCTTTAGTGGTGGAGCCGGAAAATTTTGGTTGAGGGGAAGTAATCGACCTCTCGCTTGAAAGAATGAGTGATTACAGGGCATTAACTCAGGTCTGGCCTGGGCACCACATGCAGCTGGACGTAGCTGTACTTATCTCTAGCTTAATCACATGCAAGATTTCAAGAGCTGGCGTGGGCCACTGCCCACGCCAATCACACAGTAGCTCCGCTACTGGCTCTCTCTCTTGTAGGTTCCATGCTGGCATTGGCTTATATATAGTTGACAACCATGAAATTGAACAGCGATTGGTCTATTATCAACCGCTGCCCCGACTAATTGTATGTGCCAAATCTTTGACTTGCATCCTCTAACATTAAATTTTATATCTTCATGCCGGCCGGCCACCTGACTTGTAAATGTGGTTGCACCTCTTATTTTCATGAAATGTGATGCATAGGAAATGAAGGGCATTCTCAATGTTCATATAAATATTTATGAGCAAAAAGATATGGTCAAAATATTCAAATATTTAAAAAAGATTTATGTGCAAAGATGAAAAATTTCATGTAATTACTAGTGTGAATTAAATGACAAACGGCTCTCATGATTATATGCATCAATAGATCATCAAGTTTATGTATGTTTCTTGGATATTTTGCCATAAAGAGACACTTTTGATTAACTATTCTTTGTTTTTTTTTTTTGTGCAATTTGCTTTGGTATGTGTGACACTAGAAGTTTCCATACCTTAAGGACAAATTCCAGCCTGAAATTTTCTTAGAGTATGTGTGACTACCATTGATCATCTAAGATTCACAAAAATCAAGATTCATGAATTTAATTTAAGATCAGACTCTCCCCCTCCAAAACTAGACCTATTAAATTGTTCATCCAAAACGTAAATCCAAATCTACTTGCGATGTTTAGTTTCATGAGCTATAGATTTTAGAGTAGATCTTTCACCGCATAACAAAAAGAATGGCATGTGAGATCCATGGATCTAAAATATGAGGTTAACAAACATAATATATATGATGTTTCAATAATCTGAGATGCTTGAATCCACAGCCATGAAAGTCTGCTTTGGATTTTAAACGCAGCGAGAAATAGTGAGGCTAATATACCTCTAAGTACATATTATTGTTCTCAAAGAGCGTGACTTAGAAATTTATTTACATATTGGTTATCTCTAATTACCATTTGCATATTCATATATTGAGCCCCTCGATCATTTACTTAACGTCCTTCAATTATTTTATTATGTATTTGAAAGTCTTAAGTTTTCTTTTGGGCAAGCGTCCCTCAGCCAAAAAATTTAATTAGCACTGCCACTATATTGCATGCAATTTGACAGGTTTCGTCTCAATCAGATGGGCCAGGTTGGTCTAGTATCTTGCCAACATTAAATTATAAGGTGCTCTTCTAGGAATATATATATATATAGAGAGAGAGAGAGAGAGAGAGAGAGAGAGAGATTGTCCTTTTTTTATCACAATTTCTCCGCAGGTTTTAGAGTTTGATCATACTTGGGTATGCATATCTCAGTATACTAAGCTGGTAGATGTCTATTTATTATCTTAATAATTTCCTGAGGATAAATTTATTTTTCAGATTCTGCCGTAACTTTCAATAACTTGAGTTAAATGTTTTCTTCTAAGTGCATGACAATTTGCATAATTTCCTTTAAAAAAGCACTTTCTTTCCCTTAGTTGCAATGAGTAGCTGCCCAAAAATAATGTCAAGTAACTCAAGGAAAGAAACAAGTTATAAACATCATCCTAGGAAGCAAATAAGTGAGATCTTAATTAGCAATATAAATATTTTAAGTGGTTAATTAACAAATAAATTTATTGACCACCGGCTTCATTTCCTATATGGTAAATCCATACGCCAAGAAGCTTAACCGATAATTGTATTTAGGTCCGACATGCATTAATTCAAATCCGAATCCAAGTCCAATTTTCTTAATTAACTATATCAAATTGTCTTATTACTAAGTAAATGCATATCTAATCAACATAACTTCTTTTGAAATCGTTAATCACTAGTTTGGATTATATAAAACGGTAGATGCTACAAACTAGAATGTCTTAATCTATGTTACAGTGGAATCACATTCTACCTTCTCTTCATTCTTAAGGAAAAGGGACCTTTCAAGGACCAAAATGCACACTTAAATGGCTCATTGGCCCATATTGATTTGATAATAGAAGGCATGCATAGTAGTCGTCATTATCTTGCACTGTGAAGATATCTCCAAGTTTTCCTCAGACTTGTATGCATCTTTTGGATTCATTCTCCCATTGGAACAATATAATATTGGCTAAATTATGAAGTTGATGGCCTATGATTGGCTTAAATATGGATCGCGGCTTCTAAATCTGATTCATGAGCACATAAATTTTGAATTTTTCATAAAAAAGGTCACGTGGATGGATTTAGTACACCAATTTAGTGAGTATCAGCGTGCACATGATAATTTAGGGAGAATATGAGACAATGGCTGCCTTTGTCCATCATCGTAATGATTTGATAGTTTTCCTTTTTTGCCAAAAAAATATCATTCATGAGATCGATTCATATGAAATGGTTAATAATGAGCCCTAGTCTGATTTTTATGAAATAATAATGCATAATTCATACTTTGAACTGGGATATGGGAAAATCGATATGGAACAAAATTAATATCTGATTAAGAAATCAGATTGGATTTGGATTTGGATTTAAAAAATGACATCTGATCAGATTCAAAATTGGATTTGGATTCAAGTATACATAAATGTTCGATCGGATTTAGATTAGATTTATATTAAATAAATATCATATAAGGGTAGGCGCCGGGCAGGGCCGCCGGCGGGGGCCCGGCACCCTTTTGGGTGCGGCCCGGCCCGGGTCCGTGCTTGAAAAACCCGGGCCCGATGGGCCGACCCGAAAATATATTTTATATGAAAAAATTATTTTATACTTTTTTATTATATCCAGGCCGGGCACGGCTCAGGTTTTGGGTATCAGGCCTGGGACCTGATTTTTGACATCGGACCGACTCGATGCCTAAACCTATTTTTTAATGCTATTACATTTTGAAAATCTGCAAAATTCAGATTCAAATATAAATGTAAAAATTGAATTCTAATCTGATTCGGATTGTGGAATCAATTTTTGGGTTTCGAATTTGGATATGACTTATTTTTGTTCATATTTGAATTTGAATCAGAATATATGAATGTCCGAAAAAAATAGATACGGTTAAGGGTATTATCCATTGACATCTCCTACCGGTTCATATGAGATAATCCCCTCATCTCTCACAGGCCGTTTGGTACAAAGAACAGTGTGTCCTTGGAACACGTGTCCATATTAGTGTTTCAAAAAATATAAAGTTCAACTATCGCTAGCATGCAATTGTTGGATCCAAAAATAATGACATCCATGATACTACATCATGTTTTCTGGAACAAAATTGTGTCCTAAGTGTTTTAAGAACATGGTGTTTCCAAATCATATTTTAGGTCAGCATGGCCATTGGAAGTTAAACCCATATGAATAGATTTGTCATAATTCATTTACTTAATCTGAACCTATCTTCAAGTCACTGGAATGTGTCCAGCTAAATACAAGAAGTGAAAAACCATAATTTTCTTTAACATCCCTTTCTATGTCTCTTATATGAGTAGCTTATTATAAGTTTTCTGATTTTGCTTTTATTTACATAATGGTGGTCATGATGTAGGTCATGTCTTTAACAGGTCTTCACTAGGCTGGCCCAGGTGGCTTAGTATAGCAGGTCGGGTGGTTATGTGAGTGAGAATCTGGTCAACAGTTTGATTCCTATGCGCACTAAATTCTTGGATTTAATAAGTACAACTCTCTAGTCATTAGGTGTACCATAGATCCGCCCAGGTTCCAAAATAGGTTTAGACCTTCGAGGCAGTAGAATGGATGGGGGGGTTTTGTCACTCTTATAGGACGTTGGAATGAAATATTTCTCCTGCCCACCTAAGTAGGTTGGCCACTTTTGAATTCTCTGTAGACCCATGCACATACATCTATTGATTGTTAAGAACGCATTAGGCTCTTCGTTCATGAACCATGAGAGAAAAAAAAAAGTCTTGTAAGACATATTTAGTGAATGTGTATGGCGAACTATTAATATCCCCAGCTCCAAAAGAAGTTTTTTTTAATTATTATGTCTATCGGGTCCAAATAACTTCCACATTTTGGCTTTGACCATTGAATCTTGATCATCCTTTTTGTCCTTGCACTAGAGATGAAGGTAACTGATTGCTTATAAATATGCAGAAATGCAGAAATGCAGCTTAATGAATCTGGATAATACACACCATATGTATATCAACATGCAGTATTCCTCTTCTTCTCAAGGTTCAGGTTTTGGGCTTCCCAAATCAGGCCAGAGTTGTGGCTATTACAGCTCTCATGTAAATTGTGGAAAGGATTTAACAGACACACACGAAACAAATACCAGATAAGAAGAACGTAGTGTTTTGTTCCTAAAATCATCAAACGGTGGACAAGAAACACCATTGTCCATGAGAACAAGACAAAAGCGTAATGGACAGGATGTCATGTTTGTTCTGTCTTAGTGGACAGCAATCAAACGACCTCTAAGGGAACATCAGGCTCGAGACATTCCAAATCTAAAAAGGTGAAACCAAATAGCTAGTTCAATCAGTTACAAGGAGATGGAAGGCAGCAAAAGCCGGGCAAACCAATCCTATGGTCCTTGGATTGATTAATCTTCCAGTTGTTATTTTATAAACTTGAGGGGCATAATGTAGTTGGTGAGACTAGAAAAATGGTGAAAGTTTGGTACTTAGTTTGATTCTCATAGGCACTATTCTTATGAACTGCAAACAATAGATGCATGATGCTCTAATTGATACGTATACCTCTCCTTACCAAAGTTTTGAAGCATCCTAGCCCAGGGAGTAAGGGAAAAGAAGGAAGGTCTGCAGCCTCCTTGGGGTATCGCCACTAATAGTCTCAACTTATTGTCTGGTATATAAAATCTGATCTAGACAATGAATTTTCAAGGATTTAGTTTGGTACCATTCAATTATGCATCAATTTATGTGCTTAGGCTCCTGAAAAGAAATGCATAGATCCATTGGAAACCCTAAACCATAAACCCCAGCATAATCTAAAGACCCGTCAGATGCAAACGGTATCGGAAGAGAGGATCATGAATAACAGATTAAAAATAAGTGCTGGCCAGTAGCCCAAAGATATTCGTTTAGGAGTTGTTCGTTCAGAAATACAAGTGCACTAGACTAACGATGTTGAGAACACTTTGGTCAAGAACAAAAGAAGACCATGTCCAAAGGACATTTTGTTCTTTTGTTCGTTGTTTGGTTAGCTGGTTGATCAGCATTCCCCTCACATGCTGTCAAGCATTTGATTGCATTATCATGATAACAAAGTTCTCGAAATATTTGATTCAAAGTTGATAAAATCTTTCTGTAATCCTGCTGTTTGTTTACCAAAGAGGTCCTGTTGATACCGTGAAACATGCTTTGTTTTCTCAATCAAAAACCCGTCATCCACAACTGTTATATATATAAAAAAAAGAACTTCTCTATTGGAGAGTATTGATACGTATCAGCTCCTTGCTAATGCAATACAGGTCCAGTCATGCCAGTTTATATATTTATGCATTCTTATTTTAAAAATTACTTTAACATATGCTAATTATGCTTAATTTTAAAATAAAAATAAGGCAACATGGGTCGATAGAGAATGATATGTTCATATTGATATATCATGGCAGTGAACAAATCAATATATACACCAACATTCGTATTTAAAATGTTGATCGGCAACCTCATACGACATACTCGAGGGGTGATAGCGTACTGGGCGGCAAAGTGGTATGTCACCTTTGAGGACTCAGGTTCGAGTCTTAGAGTGGTCACTGTCACGTCCTATTATGCTCTACCTCTGAACAGTAAAAAAAAGTTTCGAAGCATGCTCTTTGAAACCCAAGGGGGTAGACACAACCTCTCTTAGGGGCGGTGGAATGAACCACTCACCCTTAAAAAAAAAAAAACCTCATACAACATAAGTAAAAAAAAAAACTATTATTTTTAATAAATGTAAGTAAATTTTATTATTACATATCACATGCTTAAGTTGTAATTACTTGTGGTAGAACCTTTGTTTCTTAAAGAGGTGATTGACAACGCTATGTTAGTGTCGCTAAGGGGGTTTGGTGCAACGGTTAGAGCAGGGGCTGGTGCAACGGTTAGGGCGGAGGTTGGTTGGTGGCCAGTTTCTTTTCCAAATGTTCGGGGCATCAACTCTTTATTATAAAAAAGGAAGGTACCTTAGGAGAATAAGGGGTTGGATTTGAACTTTGGCTCTTTTCTGAGTAGTAGGATCAAATACTCCTCCTACTCATCCAAACAATACTATGTTAATGTTCCTATCGTCGAAGATCTCTTAAGAGTATAATTGTTTCCCCATGGATATGAGAACCAAATGGGATAGTTATTGTGGACAACCAACGTTTAATCACTGTTTTGTAGTCATGAGACTCACTATTTAAACAAGCAGTGGAAGAGATGATTGCTACTCTAATTCATGATCAACTCCACAACTAAACTACGAAGAATTGAACGGAATGAGAAACAAAATGAAAATAAATGTAGAAGGAGAAAGGGAAACTCAAAGAAAACTTAGGGTTTTCATTCAAACGAAGACTGATGTAGGCTAAAACATGGATCCACGGATCTAGATCCAGAACAAAGGAACAATAAATAAATCCTAAAATATTAAACTGGATCTCATGCCTTCAACTCCTGCATCACAATCTAAGGCTATGCTTGACAGCTTTGAATATGAGATCCGAGGTTGATCTCAAAATCGCGTTTGATAAAATCCACTGCTGAAGTAAACAGTGGACTAAAGATTGACATTATATTATAAAAACCATGGGTATTGGATCCATGTGGAAAATTAATTAGTGGTAGCCTCGAATCTCAAGTAAGAGTCTATCAAACATGGCCTAATTAGTTTTTTTTTTTTTTGGTGTTATCTTTGTAAGTCATGTCAGTCTAAACTCACTAGTTGGGAGTTTCTGAATCAGACTTAGTTTAGACATTGAGGGGCTTCTTGTTGTCAAGAAGATAGAAAAACTTTGTTAATCATTGAGATATTTAAGCTTTTAATTTTTAATACTATGTCCAATTCTAAGATGATTTAAGAAATGTTCTTGGAATCATACAGTTGAAACACTACGTGAGTGTTTTAGGAATTTGCGTTAAAGATTTGAAACACTATGTAAGTGTTCTTATGAATTTGCGGCTAAAAGATTTGAGCATGAATTTTGAGCATATTCATGAACATGAGCCCGTTTTGCTGTTTTCTAAAAGGGTCAACTTGAGAGTAAAAAAGTTTAAAATTTTACGTGTTTATCACTCATGCCAATCCATTTTTCCTATTAACTATATAACAGGAAGAAAGAGATGACATGGTAAACAAATAATGAGCGTAAGTAAACTCTGATGGATGAGATTCAGATTGAATATCGGATTGAACTACTTCAGAAAAGTCAGATACATAAGTTTAACATCCAATTAAGAACTTAACTAAGATTCTAATTTGGAAAATGACAACCGGATTCCAATTCAAATTCAAGTTTAAATAAATATCAATGGAGTTCAGATTCAGTTTTAAATAAATATCATATTATCAAATATCCATACATTTCCAAAATCAATTTTAACATATATAATGTGATTCATGTTTAGTTGTATATTTAAAAAATCAAACTCATATTCAGATGTGAATATGATTCATATATGGCATAGACTTTTTTTGTTCGAGTGAAATCTAAATATGTGAATAATAAGGTAAGGTAAAGGGAACATCTGATTCAAGCACGATCCGTTTGCACTCCAATTTTGAAACGTAAGTACATCATCTATGTGGTTTAATCGACTGCCTTGTAAAATCTCTGCTTCCTTTTGTCACCAATGCATTAAATCTTTATTTTGTGATGCACCAAGCTAATTGATGATATTGGGTGAATGGGAAATGCCACCGTCTGAATGAAGACCAAAGTCATTCTCATTCCTCTCATCCTAGTGGCGTAGCCACATGGTGGTTAGTGTGGGCAGTTGCCTACACTAGCCTCACAAAATTAGTTTAATATATATCTCAAAAAAAATTAAAGATATTGGATGAGTACCATTTTTTTTCTATTCCTTTTTTAGAAGTACCATAAATTCATGGTGTTCTCCTATCCAAAAATTGCAAACACACATACTTTTGGCTTGTCTGATTTAGATATGAAAGAAAGCAAATCGTGACGAAAGAAACCACGTGATGGTTAGAAACATGGGAGAATCTTAAAGACATCATAGTAAGAAAAAGTATGTCCACTTATCCAAGGGATTGAATTTAAAACTTTAAAATTTATTTGATGTCAGCATTATCTTCATATTCTTGATGAACAAAACAAACTTCAAGAAAAAAAAACCATTAAAATGACTTCTCCAAGACAATAGATGCATGAAAAACATACAAAACGCAAAAAGAATACCCAATTTGGCTTAATTTCAAGTTCTTAGGTGATACATGTATAAAACGGTTTCTGATACGAATTTTGATCCATTTTTTGTTACTTTAATTCTAAATGTGAGGAGGCTAAGCAAATCCAATCTCTGGAACACGCAAACCCCCTTTCAAGGTTTTTATAATGTGGGTTCTTCTTTTAAAGGAATCAATTCAAGATCGACATGTTCCAAGTTCGTACTTTTGCAGATTAAAGCCACAACCGACGAACCGTATGTTCTCACGTTGTATACGCTACCCAGAATAGGAAAGACTAAGAGAGAGAGAAAGAGAAAGCAGGAAACGTCCAGGAATCCGTTTTACTGCTTTGGAATGACGACCTTCTCGTCATCTATTCGCTTCCGTTCTTCGCGAGACCAAGAGGGAGAAGGAGAGAGAGCCAAGCTTTTTTGGCATCAGAAAAGAGAGAGGAAAACAAAGAAGTTGGGAGCAAATGATGAAAGAAGAGGGAACGCAGGGGGAAGGGAGGCGATTCAAGGTCAGGCAGAAACTTGTGGCTCACAGACTCAAGGTACGCCTTTTGGTGGCCTTCCTATGTTCCAGATTTGCTGTGATTCTTCGTGTTTTCTCTTTTCTGCAATGTTGGTGCATCTGTTTTTTGGTCATGAGTGGTTCTGAAAGGGCCACTGCTTTCTTTCTTCCTTTCCGGCTGGTCGGGGACGATGGTGTAGACGAAAGAAATATTGTCGAAGCAGGCGAAAAGAATAGCGGAGCAAGCCGAAGAACATGAGCGCCTCATCAATAAGGTTCCCTTTTCTTTGTTCCTTCGTCCATTTCAACTTCCCTTATCAGGCTTTGTGTTTTTGAGTTGTTTTAATATATGTGGAGGCTTTGTGTTTTTGAGTTGTTTTAATATATGTGGAGGCTTTGTGTTTTTGAGTTGTTTTAATATATGTGGAGGCTTTGTGTTTTTGAGTTGTTTTAATATATGTGGTCATCCTTTTGGTGATCGGCAATCGCGGTGGCATCATGACATGCAGGTTACTCATCTTCTTGGGGTGCTAGGATTTGGTGCCTTTTGCTTCCTGTTGGGATCCAGTAAGTTTGATCCTTCGTTAACTTTGTTGACACCTCTTATTATTTTCGCCATTGTTTCTCTCTGTTTTTAATTTTGTTCAGATATACAGGGCCGCAGGATTCTCCTTATGTGTATTGTGTCTTCTACGTCACGTTTGTCCCGCTAAGGTGGATATACTATCGGTTCAAGAAGTGGCATTACTACCTTTTGGTTGGTCTCCTTAGTACCTCCGTTACTGGTTCAAGTAATGTGATATTTTCTTCTTTTAATCTTACCCTTGTTCAAATATGTGGTCGTTCGATTGGATGTTGCACCGGAACATCTATTTTCTTAAGACTGGAGAGCGGCAGAAAGAATGAACGAATGAGAAGAAATGGGTACCGATTGGCGTATGCTTGTGGACTGTAGTTCTTCCTTTATATGTAAAATCAAATTGCGTTTAAGCAGAGCGAGCTTAGCAACTAAAATCATGTGACCTTTCTTTTCTATTTGTTTTCTTTATGAGAAACTTGATGTTATTTTGTTCTTTCTTTCAAGTAAGAAATGAAGTGGACAAGTTAGTTACGTCCTCTTTCCTTTAACTTGGGAGTTTCCACGTTGGAAAGATGACCACTGTGAAGTAGGAAGGTTAATATTTCATATCTTCCAAACATTATCTATGCGAGCTCATCTGCCTTCTTATGGATTTCTCAGCTTCTGTACAGGAGGGTACTTTTTAGTTTTTATCCTTTTTTTGTTTATTTGATTTCTGTTAGGACTAATTTTCCTACGTCACGGCTCTTACAAGTTTAGAATGGGAACCTAGTGCGATTGGAGAGCACTTTATTCTGTTAACCAGCAGTTATAAGAGTTTCCCCCCTGTCAAAATTCTGGGGGACATAGCAGATCAAGTGAAGTTCCTAGCTTGTAGAGTATCATAAATTTGTAATCCATTAGTTAAAATGACATTATATTGAAAAAACCAATTTAGCAACATAATTAGAAAGCTCGGTTGAAATATAAGCATATTCTTGGCCTACAGGCTACAACTAATCAATCAACATGGCTGGATAACAAACTTTTTGTTTAAACACAAATATGAAAATCGATCTATCTCTTTTGCATTTTGTTCTTATTTTGGGAAGTGGTTGTAGTATATCCAAGTGGCTAGTGTACCCCTTTTGAGTCTGACATAGGTGAAAGAGCACATTACAGAATATGTAACTAGTCCATCTCACATGATGAGGAGTAATTGCCATGTATACTTTATTTGTCAAAACCATGTTTGGCATGACCTTGTTACAGTTTTATCACTTTATGCCAGTGTCATGCAAATAAGCATGAGATAAATATTGGGATGATTGTCATTGTAACCAGTGACTTACACCTATTACACACTTTTTCAAGGGTTGCTGAAATAATGTCTCTGGATGCCTGTGTGTATGTTAACAATGTCAGGAGAACAACATTATTAAGTTATATGTACATATGTATATTGGTGCATCTGCACTTATGCACATGTAGATGCAATGGAAGGAAGGAGTTAGATAACATGGTTGTACACATTGACATGAGCATGTGGTTTTTATGGCATACTCTCTTGTTTGAACCTAACATTCCTTAAAGCAATTACTAAAGCATTCCTGATATGTTCCTACAATTTGCTCCACATTCAAGCAAGTAAAAATTGATGCCATAGTCAGGTTATGTTGACAAAAGCCTTTTAGTAGGGTCAATTTGGATGTCTAGTTCTTTAATGAAGAATTAAGTTGTCATCCATTTGACCAAACTTGTTGCTCCATATCCTTTTTATTGCTATAAGTGGAAAACCTGGTGAGTTTAATCTTTTAGACACCTTGTTTTTAATCCCCATTTTTTATATGGAGACCAAGTGTTCAATTCTTTGTGAGAGGCAAGGACTAAAATTTCTGGTTAAGGTTTTCTATCTGGCATGCCAGGCACATTATACATTATAGAGCTGGATATTCTTCTATGATCTATCTGCTGGAGCACTTACAACTTACTCCCCTTTGGTAAAATTTTCTGTTCTTTCCCCTTTTCAGTGAAATGATGTAGTTTTTATAAACGTTGCAGGATTTTTGCTACTATGCAAATACGATCTTCCTATTTATGCTGCTTATGTGTCCAAGAAGTGAAAAGTTTTTCATGGTTTGCTTTTCTTTTGCAGAGGTGGGTACATTCCTTTGATTTAGTGATGTCCTATTTGTAATCAAAACACTTTTGATGGACTTATTATCTTCTGGGTGCTGTTATAGGGACCACTAGCCTGGGCTTTGATTGTTTGGCGTTGTAGCCTTGTTTTCAGTTCGCTGGACAAGCTTGTCAGTGTCTTGATCCATCTTTTACCTGGTAAGACTCATCCTATTGTCATTACAATTATAGCTATAGGCTACAACAAATTTCTGAAAGTGGCTGTTATAGCAGTGGTTGCATGGGTAAGAGGCAGGTTAATACCAATGTTGTTGCCAATTGCGGTATTCCTTACTCAAGTAATATCTACGTTGTTAAGGGCTCACTTAGGCGTGGACTAAGCATGAGTCCAGACCCATCGCCTGAGTCCACCACTTGGGCGATGGGACATGTGTTGGTGCCTAGGCTGGTGCTTAGGCTCACCTAGGCTGACGCTTAGGCTCACCTATGCTGGCCTAGATGCCAACACGCCTAGTCCATGAAAAAGTGAAAAATCACCTTTTTAATTGAGTATATATTGTTGTGTACTTAATTGAGTAGACATTGTTATGTACATGTTAGTATGGTTATGTACTTATATGTATTGTTACGGTTGTGTACTTATATGTATACTATTGTGTACTGTTAGTCTTTTTTATTATAGTTTGGCTTTCTTTAAGTACAGATGGATTAAAGCCTCCTTGCAAGATTTACATTCCTTCTTTTAGAGATTAGATTTAGTTTTTTTTTTCCTTGTATTAGATTAAATTTAGTGAGTAATGTTAAACTTCTTCTATTGATTTTGCATTTTCAATGAAGTCAACAATTAATTTTTGATTGTTTAAGTTGATCATGCTTGTTATATTACTTCTCTCCACATTTCAAGTATTAGTAATAGTTAATCAAAATAACTTGACATATTAACATAACTAAAAAAAATTGGTTGTCTTTTTTGCCTAGGCCTGCCTAAGGCCAGCCTAGGCACTAAGCCCTGCTGCCTGGGCGCCTGACAACATAGAGTAATATTCTGTCAGGATATCTACAATGAGTATTGAAATTATGAACAAACTAAACCTCTCTGTATCCTTAGATTTCAAGATAATAGCTTCTGCCTGTCATGAGGTTAGATTGTCTCTATAAATAAACTTCCACACTAACAATATTATTTGGAGCATGTTGTGGCCATATACTTAGTTGAGTTTCACAGCCTTTTTAGCTAATTAAGTATAGAATCTCAATCTATAGTAAAGCCGTAAAGGTAATATGGCTTTACAGAGGTTTTGTTTGGTTCTTTGTTTTCCTGCTTCTATGTCTCACGAAATATCTTCATCCTGCAGTCTCAGTTAGAATCTAGGAGCTTTACTTCTTAGGGTAATGAATTTCTAGCTCATTTCTTTCCCAAGTTCTCTATGGGGAACTTTGGATTTTCAAGATTTCTGATGAGTATCTGCTGTAGGCCTTTCTTGATGACATAGCCGAAAGGAACAATTGTGCAGCTCATGATGATGAAATAGTGTTGATTCCCTTTAAATTCATGAAGCTAATGTTTGAACTAAAAGATTATCTTTTCATGATGAAGTTAATGTTTGAACTAAAATATTATCTTTTGATGTATTGATGAATTTAGGCAAGTTCATGATTTGGAGAATTTGGTTTTCACAAAATCTGGAGGCCAGAGATGACTTGGTTACTTGTCAATTGTCATTTAATGTCAACATTCTTCTATTCATAATTCATGAAAACAAATTATGTGATAAACTCGAAGGCAGTATAAGTACCCAGCCAATTTTCGAAATGTTTTCTAAAATATAAATTGAAAGCATATTAAAAAGACTGCCTTTTTCATGATTTTCCCAGTTAATCTTGTCATGAATGAGTATTTTCTCCTGGAGGACTTCATCCACCCTATGTATGCTAACATTTCTTTTGTTTATGTAACCGGTCGCTGATATAGGTTTTACCAAGGGCAGAATTGGCTTTCTAGGGATTGATTTTGGGTCAAGTCTTCAGTTTCTAAAGAGTTTGACATAACCACGAGAAGGTAGGTGCAAGAGTTTAGAGAAGGGAAATCGGTAAACTAAGTCCTCTGGCTTGAAGTTCCCTTTCTCCTCCTCCAACCATGGCTGTTTGACATCTTTTATCACTAAAGAAGAAGAAGTATCAGTAAAGATGCTAATATAAAATCCACTGATAACACACATGATAAATATGATGATGACCCATATCTTACTTAGTGGGGGTCAATACGCTTATCAAAATGATGTTTTACATCAGCCTAAGCTTTGATTCCATGGTACATTATGTTGTATTTTAAGATTTGATGTCCTACCAAAACTAATTTATTAGTAACACCAGGATTAATGAATCTTTCTCGAATTTCTCATAAGATATGAGAAAGTTTTACAGCCTATTGCTATGTGTATCTCTGCAATCCTTCTCTGTACAGTCTTGTGATTGTAATTGGTTAAGGTGAAGTGAAGAAAAGTGACGTTCTCAATATATTGAATATATGATACTCTTCTTGCTTATAGTATCAATGTCTCTATCTACATGTTGATACTATAACATCCAGTAATTGGATGAGCATTTAGTTGGGATGCAGGCAGGAAGTTAATCTTACCTTATTCTTGTGAGATGCTGGTTATTCACCAGGTTGACCCAGTAACATGCCCACCCATTCTGACTAGGGGAACTTGACCAAGTTTTGAACTTTCAATTGTTTTTTACTTGTCTTGCATATGAGTGAAACTTGTGCACAAGTAGGATAAATGTACAAATTTAGCCAGAGCATGAATCTATAAGAACTCTTACCATGCTGACAATTTCATCAGGAGGTGAGAAAAAGGTGTCCAGCTTGTGCTATTTTCTCCTCTCTTTTTTTCCCTACTGAGGTAAGGAAGAAAAAATGTCTTGCTACCTCAGCGTTTTCATGGATGTAATGCTGAAATACATGGGCCTTCAGAAGCCAGGTTGCCTGTACAAATTCCATTCTGTACTTGGTTAGATCTTAAAAGGCAAGGGATATATGCTGCTTTTGTTTGCATTATTTTTTTGTCAACTTCCTCAGAGTCGCACTGTGACACAGTCAGTGTACAGCTATAATCCTATGGCCATTTTATCATCTTATAAGAGGTTCTCCGGCCTTGGAGAAATTTTCATAGGGGCGTAAAAGTTGTATATCTTTTATGGGTTCAACCAAGGTAAAAAGAAATTTGTTAAAAGTGAGAAGTCTGACTTGTCACATGGATATGGATGCAGTAGTTGGATCAGATGGGATGTGGATACTTTTGGTACGACGCCATTTCCAAAACTTAGGATGTATAAACAAACTCTCTCTCTCTCTCTCTCTCTCTCTGCCTACTCATTATCTACAGACTACAGTATGCCATTTCATCTTCTATTCACTAATATCTTATTATTTAATATATATATATATATATATATATAAGGACTTTCAGATCATGAGATTCCTAATACTGTAGTTAACTTGCAGGGCTTGTGTTTTTCACAATACGCTGGTGGGATCCAAATATGATTGCAGGTATTCACCGTGATCAACAGGCTGGATATAGAACCGTGTGGCCTCATGTGGAGGATAAAAAGACCTTGTGGACATGGCTCTTTTTAGTCCCCCTGGTTGCTTACACTTTGTGGCAGGTTCTTTATTTTCTTATTGTTAATGTACTGAGACGGCAGCGATTATTAAGAGATCCAGAAGTCATGACATCTTACAGGTCTCTCCCTCTCTCCCTCTCTCCTCATGTGTGTAATAATTCATGTGTCTCAATTGTCATGGTGTTTTGGATATAATTGTTCAGAGAACTGTCAAAGAAGGCTAAAAAGGCCAATAATGTGTGGTGGAGACTCAGTGGATTGCTGGGGGATCAGAACCGTCTCCTCATGTATATTGTGCTGCAAGCTGCATTCACAGTGGCTACAACGGCTCTCACCGTTCCCATCTTCATGGTGTATGAGCTGCATGCGACCTTCCAAATTCTCAAGGTTTCTGCTGCCGTATGGAATGGTGGAAGCTTCCTTCTGGAGGTAATGCCTAGGCAGGTTGTTATGAAGGAGAAGAAGAAATTGGAGATGCAGCCCATCATGTGCTGTGAAACGAAAGATGCACAAAAGCAAGATGCTACCCAGAATGGTCCGCAAACAACCGAAGGCGCTGGTAATGCACAGAATGCTTTGGTGGACAGTTCCTAACCTTTTTGTACAAATACTTGCATAGAATTTTCTTTCTGTGGAAGAGTTTGTTGTACTTTGTTGTCTATCAATAGGTAATAGTTGATACAAAGCGTGCTTATTGTACAAGGCGTGCATGTGTCCTCCCTTTGGTTCCTTTATGTTGAAATTTGATAGGGAAGAAAAGTTGCTGAAGCGTTGGAAGACACAATAAAATATATACCTTGTGATTTTGTACCCCGAGTTTTTCCATGTCCTTAACTCGCATAAGGCATGTCATCCTTAAAACATGCTTGTTAGACGGACCTGTTCGGATTCTCTCCAGCATTGGAGGCATCTTTGAATGAGCAGACAAAATGCCTCTTAAGATGCATTTCATATGCTTTAAGAACTGTTGATGCGGAGGAAATTTTTTGTTTGCATTTTATACATGTAAAAGTTGCTCAGATATGATCTCCCTCAACTGTAGGGTCTATAGTTTAAAACATTAAAACCGTACCGTGCAAGAATAGACACATGGTCACTTAAGTGTGTCTCGTCTTAAACACATTGGACCTATACAATACTGATTTTGACTTGTGACAGCTTGGGGCACCCGCACGCTACCTGTTGAAAAACTATATATATATATATGTCATCGTTAAAAGTGCCATAAACGATTTCTCCATCATAAACAGTCCTTAATGTTCACGTAGCGGATTCCATTTTAGTGATAAGTTTTTAGTTTTTAATTATTTGACAGCATTTGACAAATTGAGATAGAAAAAAAGAAAAAAAAGTAGTAGATGCTAAGCAGTTACATTTTACCAGATAAGAAACAGTCTTTAACTTTTGATTTTTTTTTTAAATCTGACTGTTTAAGAGAAAACTTCTGATTTTTTTTTTAAATCTGACTGTTTAAGAGAAAAGTGTGTATACCAAATACTAGATAATAAAAATGATCCATCACTTTTTTCTTCTTGTTTTTCTCTCAATTGAATGTTACCACATAGCTAAAATTTAAAAAAAAAATCACTAAAAATATCATAAACCATTGTTAAACTGTGGTTAATACTTATATAATGATTCTTTTTTATCAATATATTTTTAATTTTTAACCATCTGCCAGCCAACATGTATATATATGTTCCCAATGTTCTGCTCTTGGCAATTTGATGAGTCTGTTCAACTTCAGTATGCGAATTTAACTGTCTTCCGTTTAACTAATCTGGGTGACACTCACTAGCAGAGACAGAAATCTGGGCTGGTGAGGGCATTAGTTCAATAACATTAATGTTTTAAGGGGCACTTATAATGTAAACAACCAAATACAAGAAATTATTAACATAAAAATAAGCAAAGTTTGTGAGGCTGGTGTGGGCAACTGCCCACACTAGCCACCATGTGGTTCTGCCACTGGTGACACTCATGATGCATGAGTCTACCAACCCACGGTCGAAAAATCAACGCACTCCACTAACAGTCTGGCAGAACTGAGCGTACAAAGCTACCAAGACACTCCCACCTTCACCTGAGTGCAAAGAATATCTGAGAAATTCCTAAAGTTTCCACAGGGTGCCAAGATTTATTTTCCTCCATTCTTTTCCTAATCTTCATTTTCTGCACCAAACACTTGACGCTGCTCGATGGAGAAAGCAATGTCACGGCCATGTTTATTTTAGGAGGCGCTTACATTCCACCGCACAGTTTTTAGTGATGCAATGCACCTTTTGTGATGCCTTTTAGGGATATTACGTAAAAACAGATAATTAGTCATAGCGGTAGCTGACTGGTTTCAATATATATATACATATAAGCACTGCATGAAATTTTTCTAAGGCTTATTCGTTCCTAGGACAAACAGATAAAGAGAATTAACATATTTTTAATTGCTTCTATTACTGATACAGAGTTGATTCCTGGTGGTGGAGTGTACATTGTCTTATATGAAGAATTGTCAATGCCTGTGCATACTGAACCAGCAGTGTTTACTCCTAACTCTAAGTGCACAGATTCTGATATTAGTACTGAACTGCAGTCCTAAGTTGGAGAGGCTTTTAGTTTGGGCATCTCACAATAGTTTATCATGTTGACTCTTTTATATAAAAGGGCTGGTATTACTTAGCTGCATGACAAAATCTCAGATGGCTGAGTATTTCAATATCAAGGCACGTCTTTCCGGAAGCATCCCTCTAGGAAGCTTCAACTCTCAATTTCACTGGATTGAGGCACATTGATTCAGCTGCTGCAAAGTCCCTTGCTGTTGATGGATTGTGTGTACCTTTGGTCAAGTTTCAGTTAATGAAGCTTCCTTTTAGTCTTATTAAAGGAGAATGTGAGACATGTTGTTCCATGTTCATGGGATCTATTGGCTTTAGCTAGGTGAATTCCATTTCTGTATGATTTATCTTCAAGAAGAGTTAATTAGTGTCCTTCTGTTTTATAGCTGGGCTAATTAGTCCAGTTACTCTTGTCACACATATGGATAGGCCAGATGGTAGAGCAGGTAATGAAGACTCATCAGAATGCATCAAGACATAAGATATAAACGCCAAATGATCCAATTCTGTTATTAATGTCATTGACAATAGTGCATCTGGCAACTTTTAATAGCGTGGAACCAAATTTTCTGGATGTTACTATTAATTTGATCATTTTGGGATGCTTCTATTAAAAGATGTTGCTGTTGCTTTCCTAAGTATATATATCTACACTATCTCTAATATGATGATAGTTTTCATTAACCTTGGAATTTAGGATAGCTGTTTCTTAGCTACCCTTCAGTTGAACTCTTTTTTAAAAGGACTTCAAAAAACCAATTTTTGGTCATCCAAACACTAAAATCAGGTTTTCAAAACTCTTCAAAAAAATTGATTTTACAAAACCAGGCTTTGACAAAAACCATTTTTTAAAAGGGTGTATCCAAACACGACCTTCACTTTTTCAACTCTTTTTTTTTTTACGATAAGCAAAGGGTATTTTGGTCATTTTACACCACGTACACAATTTTGTGTGGGCAAAGTGTCCACGTAACCAGTTTCAATCGCCAGAGGTGCTGACACATAGGGTCCCTTGGCTCCCTCAGAAGCCAATTCCTTGCGTTCATTCTCAGCTGCTCCAAGATCCAGATCGAAATTCACACAAACATGATTCAGTCCTATCTTCTTGCCCACGCCCCAATAATATGGGCCGCAAAGGGGCACACCCATGACTCACCTCTTTCTCATTCTCTCTCTAGACAACATCTATATATATATAAACAAGAGCATCCAGCCATGGCGGCTTGTAGAAGTCTCTCTGTCTGAGTTGAGTTGAAAATGGAGAAGCAACCAGACCTCCCAACTCACACAGTGCAGGCAGTGCCACGGATTTGGTTCAATCGTTTCCATGCTGCAGTGTATAGCTGTGCACTCTTTGCCTTCTTCTATCACAGGCTTCTCTCCCTACTGCAAGCCACAACGCTGCTCTCCTTCACCTCCTTCCTCTTACTCACCCTTGCCGACCTTGTCTTCTCCCTCATGTGGGTATTGTCCCAGGCCTTCCGCTGGACTCCGGTGCGGCGCCGCGCCTTCCCGGACAACCTCCGGACCAAGCTCCCCGAGGCCGAGCTCCCGGCTCTCGACGTCTTCATATGCACCGCGGACCCCCTCAGGGAGCCGCCTATCGACGTCGCGAACACGGCCTTGTCGGCCATGGCATTCGACTATCCGACCGACAAGATGTCGGTATACGTCTCCGACGATGGCGGGTCGAAGCTCACGCTCTTGGCTTTCATGGAGGCGGCGAGGTTCGCCAAGAAGTGGGTTTCCTTCTGCAGGGAGCATAAGATAAGGGAGAGGAACCCGCAGGCTTACTTCACTAGCGCCAGCAACGGCGAGTACATGGTCGAAGGGTGGAGGGAAATGAAGGTAGGTGCGAGTGTTGCGGTTATGTGTTTCTTCCTGAATCGTTATGCATGGTTGTTTGGTAGCCGAGCTCCGTCGACGGCCATGGCCTTCTGCAGTCGGCACCTGTCTGAATGGATAAAATTTCATTGCATAAGTTACCAATATGGCCTGCTGCTGTCATCCGCTCAACAAACCGCCATGTTAATTTTCAACCCAGATCAGATTGATTGACTGCTCTCTCCTCTCTCTGTGAAATCTTTTGGTTGTTTCTGTTTAACGTTTCGAATCCAGGAATCTTTTGGTAATTTGGTTGTTTCCGTTCAATGTTTCAAATCTGAAAACTGATCATTGCTAGTTTTCTGGATTATGAAAGGATATGTATGAGGAAATGAAAGAGAGGGTGGAGAGTGCAGTGGAAAGAGGGGACGTCAACGAGGATCAAGTCATCCACGAGCATGATCTTACGGCTTTTCAGAAGTGGACGCCTGGCTTTTGTCGTAAGAACCATCCAACAGTTATAGAGGTTCTCTCTCTTACTTTTATGCTTGGTGTCCATGCGAATCGTATTTGACTTGGTGTTCTTTTCTATATTTTATTTGGTAAAATTATTGGGATTAAGAAACTTTGTCGTTTGCTGGAGGCACTATTAACTTGGTGCCTCTTGAACTACCCATGAGCCACTGGCCCAACCCACTGTAAAGAAATAATTTTTTGGGCCTTTTAATTTTTTTTATTGAAAGATACTCTTTTGATTGTTATCATTACACACCTTGGCTCAATTTTTATTGTTCCCAACGATACATATAACCTTGATATTTTACCTTCTCTAGGTGCAACTCATGACATTGATTTCTCTCTCTCTAAGGCGTACATAGCGCATCGTGAATACTATAGTTCTTTAATCCATGATAATTACATGTCACATGCAAAATCCTACAATGAAGGCTAAGAAAAATGAATATTCCTTAAGGGATCCTGTGTGTATTATTTTGATGCAATCTACAAACTCAAAAGCGGTGGCCTCCCAAATCTCATAAAAATAATATTCTAAACATAGGTCTTTGGTGGGCCGGCAAGTAAGCCAATAAGGTGGGCCCATGTCTGAGCCCAGCCTTTGGGAACTCCAGAGTGTTGGGAAACCAAATGTTCGAGGCATCAACACTCTATCATCTATACCTGACACACAAGTCACAATGTGGCAACAAAAAGCATACCCATTCGTCCGGTACGCGGTACCCAGGTACTCAATCCAACTCGAACCCAACCCCAGAAAAAATGAACTCAAGCCAACTCGATAATTTATCCCGTTGGCTCGATAAACCCCGGTGAGCCTCATAATGAGTTTTTTAACTTTTCTTATTAATTTTTATATATATTTATAATATCTTATTATGATTAATTATATTTATATAATTTCTTATTTAAAAAATATTTTTAAATGTCATCGAGTCAGGCTCAGGTTTTCGAGTCGGGTCAAGCCCGAGCTTAGGTTTTGGATGTCGACCCAGCCCAACTCATTATTGGGCAGGGCCGGCCTGATGCCAGACTTAAGCACTTTAAGCGGATGAGGAGTTGAGTGGAGACTTCAACCTTTTGCCGAGTAGTGAAAGACCCTCCTTTCTTCGGAAAATGAACTTATAGAGGGACGAAAGTCAGTGGTCTCAATATATTGAATTATCATTTACCCAATCACATTACTAGATCACCAAAACATCCATTTCAAGCACGCTTGGATAACATCAAAGCTGGATTTTACTAAAACTCAGTTTTTAACTGAGCCGAGTTCTTGTAAGGGACTAGAAAAACTTAGCTTCCCCCCAGCTTTTCAAACAAAACTTATTTTTTTGCTTCAAATTTAGTTTTTCTATTGTCATCCAAACACTCAAACTAAGTTTTAAAAATTGGGTCGTCACAAACTTGGTTTTCACAAAACCAAGTTTTTTTTACGTTTCATCGAATCACCTCGAAAAGGTTGAAAACAAAAAAGCACCATCTCTATAAGATTAAAATGCCATTCATTCAAGCTAAGTGATAGTGAACATTCGAATGAAGCTCATTTTCTTGTTATTGTAACAGTGGATTATTTTTCTGGCTTTTATTGATATACCTACCATTCCTTTTCATGTTAAATTCTTTATTGGGCATTCATGGCGTGCATCTTTCTGGGGCCAACCATACACATTGCAAGTGATTTGGTTTCATATCAACAGAACGGCATTGATGTGAGATCTCCTAAAGAGTGCAAGCTTGGCTTGCTTCGCATCGCAAAGCGCAAGCCCTTGACCTTTCCGTCATAAAGTGTCCGGTCCTTTGTTCTTGATGAGGTATTGCGGACCTACAAACACTACCAAACAAACAACTTTCACTGGTCGGCAGAAATCAAACCGTCAATAAATAAATTGCACCGACGACCTGCCAACTTTCACCGCCGGTCACTTGTTAAATTCCAAGTGCAAAAGCACTGGATCTAGGTCAGCTAAATATGTAAGAAATTATTTATTCAGTAATGTGAAGAGACAAAAATAACAAACATAACAATACAACTTATAGTGCTACTATTTGGAAAGACAAATATTTGCTTTTATCATTTGTGAAAGTAATCTATTTCAGAACTTAATGTTGGGCAGGTGTTGTTAGCAGCAGACAAGGACGTGGATGCCACGGGCCATGCCATGCCAAACCTTGTATATTTGTCCAGAGAAAAGCGCGTGACTTCTCATCACAATTTCAAAGCTGGAGCCCTGAACACATTGGTAAGTGGAAAATTGAAAAATTAAGGATGTTGATGGTGATGATGATGAGTATGACCATGACGATGTTGGTTTAGGCCATCTTGATGGTTATGATGGAAAAATTGTTTCGTCAATACAATACTAACTGATGATGATGATTGTTACATCATACCACGAAACCATTGTTCACACCATCAATCATGGTCGTCTCTTGCTGAATTCTGAATCTCAAATGCAACAATAAACTATTTGACATGGAGCATCTGTTGTGTGAAGCTAAGGGTATCATCGGTGATGAGTAACGCTCCCATACTATTGAACCTAGACTGTGACATGTACTCGAATGATCCGGCGGCACCATACAGAGCTCTGTGCTTCTTGCTGGATCCAGTTTTAAGCACCAATCTGGCTTTTGTTCAGTTCCCTCAGATCTTTCCTGGGATCAACAAGAATGACATCTACAACAATGAGTACAAGCGCCTGTTTCAGATCAACCCATTGGGTATGGATGGTTCAGGAGGCCCAAACTATGTCGGCACCGGTTGTTTTTTCCGGCGTCGAGCTTTTGCAGGCAAGCCTTCATTGAAACCACATCCAGAAATCATACTGGAGGGATCCTCCACGAACAATGGAGGAAGAGAGCCTATTTGGTCACAGACAACTTTAGAAGCAGCTCATCGTGTTGCAGGATGCAATTACGAGCAGGGGACTGAGTGGGGCTCCTCAGTAAGGCCATCTCTCTCTCTCTCTCTCTCTCTCTCTCTCTCTCTCTTCTCTCTCTAAACAACTACCGGTAAAATTAAGATAAATTTAAGTTTTGGGGGTCATGTTGCAGATTGGGTACAGGTATGGATCGTTGGTGGAGGACTTTTACACGGGATATATGCTTCTCTGTGAAGGGTGGCGGTCGGTGTTTTACAGTCCGGCGGAGCCGTCATTCGTGGCCGACTTTCCGATGGCCCTCAACGACCTGTTATGCCAATGCAAGAGGTGGGCGGTGGGGCTGCTGGAGGTGTCCTTCTCCTGCTTTAGGTGCCCACTTACCTTTGGGCTCCGCCACTCTGCCTCTCTCATTGCCGCCATGTCCTACGCCCACTACTCCTTTTGGCCCCTGTGGTGCATACCTCTCACCATTTATGCTCTCCTCCCCCAGTTCACTCTCCTCCTTGGTCTTCCCATCTTTCCCAAGGTTCTCTCTCTCGCTTATATATAGTTTTTTCATCTTGATCAAATCACCATATGTCATTTCTAGTAATATGTTTTGATCAATTTAAAGAACTTAAGTGGCTATTATGCACAACTTGTGTGCAAATTCAAAACTAATGTGAACTGTTACTTGTAGGCAACTGATCCATGGATTTTCCTCTATGTATATCTCTTTCTTGCCTCCTATGGCCAAGACATGCTCGACTACATCATGGAAGGTGGCACGTTGGCCAGGTGGTGGAATGAGCAGAGGATGTGGATGATCAAAGGGGTCTCCTCTTTCCTCTTTGGCCTTGTTGAGTTCTTGCTGCAACACATGGGCATATTCAGGTCAGGATTTGACATAACTAGCAAGGTTGCAGATGATCAGACTGCTAAGAGGTACAGGCAAGGTGTCTTCGAGTTTGGCGTCACTTCGCAGATGTTCTTCACCATCTCTGCTGCTGCTGTCATCAGTTTGGTGGCACTGGTAGTTGGTGCAGTTAGGGCAATGCTGCAGGGAGGTGGGGACGAGATGGCAGTCCAGTTGTTCATCTCTGGCTTTGTTGTGGTGAACTCTTGGCCTGTGTATGAGGGGATGGTGCTTAGGAGCGACGGTGGAAGGATGCCCAAGAGGATCACATTGTTCGCCGGGTTGGTCGGCTATGCCTTCTTCTTAATGGCAGAGCTTGCTAAGGAAAACTAGTGTCGTGCAAGAGAGAGCGAGAGAACATGAAATCCTCTATTTGTAGGCCTTTTCTGTTGCAGTATTATAATAAAAGCAAAGCAACAGCGTGGTTATTGACTAATATCTCTCCCTCTCTCGCTTTTGATAAAGTTTGCTTATATAGTACTGATGGACATAACTTAACGGCTCAAAACTGGTTGTAAAGCTCTTATATTCCAACTTGAAGGATACGGCTGCTTGATGAAAGCAATACGGTACAACAAGGCAAAAAACTTAGGCATAAAACACATTTACTGGAATCAGCACACAGGATGCAAAACCAGTGATTTGTTCAAAGTGGGTACTCAATGTAAGGAGATTCTACCATATTATTTGATTCTTTCCCATGTATAAAATAGTTAGATATACAATGCCGTATATAAATGTCTCACAAGAGTAGGAGAATTATAGATAACAGAAAATTTTCCGCTAGCTCCTGCGGTTCTCCTCCTCTTTTCTGCTTTCCCTGTTTTGCTTCACATTACTCTGTTTTGCTGCTCTGTTTCCAGATTTTTGCTCAATCATTCCAAAGTTGTGCCAGTTCCTGCACTTATTCCTTCCTAACAATCAAATCGTAAAAAACTCACATATGAAAAGAACTAAACGAAATGCCTAAGTCCATGGGTGAAAGCATGTCTAATGCACAGATGGAGCACAATGATCATCTAAAGGCTGGCCACCACCACGACCGAAGGGATCCGAGGTTGCCCTTCGGTGGCACATTTCCGGCTAACGTGTTGGTGTTTCCTACAGCAAAACCGACAGTTAGGCCGAGCTGCTGCCACCATTATAGCTATAAGCAGAAACATTTCCCAAAATGTAGAGGACCAGAAAGAGGGGAAGGGTTCTTGCAACTCACCGGTAATGGAACCAACAATGATAAGGCGCTAGGTCAGGCAAGAAGGAAATGGCCGAGGTCGCTTGTCCCAATGCCCAGTTCAAAGCCTGCCGGAGCAGGTTTTGTGAAACACACTCCACGAAACCCCACCTGCCTCCGGCCCTGCTGCAATGCAAGGGAAGGTGTAATAAGAGAAAGAGAGCACCCAACGACTCATCTCACAAGGGGAAGAAGAAGGAGGGCGCCTTGCTGCTCATGCAGTTGGTGATGGAGGTTTCACCAGCATCCAGCCACCAGGTGGAAGTTACCTAGGTATGTCAGTTTTTACCCTGGTAACTTTCAACCAAAACGACCCGATTTCATAGGGTATTTTTTCCGGCGTTTGTTGGAGGTTGGAAAATCTACTGTGTTTCACCCGGTTATCAAACGCCCCCTCATGCATATGTTTGAAAATTTATAATGGGCAAACACCCAAAAAAAGCTCAATGATAGAAATTACATGGCTTCCTGCTACAATGGTGGAAAACCTTAACCAAGAAAACTTATCCCTGCATGGAAGCTGAACAAGCTTCCTGAATAATTTCCCAGACTTGCATTACAAAGAGACGAGATTCTAGGAGAATTTGTGTGGTAGTGACTAAGATTGCTGATGTTTTGAATATAGCATGATACCATTAGCAAAAACAGTAGTAGCACTACATTCTGAGACAGGAGTTGAACAAATTTATGTCACCTGTGTGGTTGCATTTGGTTGGAGGCGTCTATGCACACAAACAGAAGGAAAACAAATTCGAAACATGCCCTAACCAAACTTGTTGACATATACCAGTAGGCCATGAATTCTACATCGATCAATTGCTTTGAAAGAGTCTAGTAAAAGACAGATGTCCTCAAACAGGATTGTCTCACTTCTTGTTTATGCTTTTGTTATATAACATTTCTAAATTTTTGTTTGCTTTTTGATATATAAAGTGGTGCATCTTCACAGACATATATATAATATTAGATAAATATATGGTAGTACACATGTATGTATGTACATATGTATCTACTTACATTGCACCAACACCAATTTTTTCCGATGCACCCACAGCTATCAGACAGATTCAGAGTGCCTAACTACAGTTTAGAACCTAGACAGCCAACATAAATGGGAAAAGCAGAGAATATCAAATTACTAAGTTTAAATAGTTCGTTGTGATGACTGCTTTCTAGTGACTATAAGTTTCAATCGAGCAATATCTAGCATCTGTCTAATTTAAATTTTAAACTCAATAATTGATGTCAGATGTCAAATAATTGTTAAATGGGTAAAAATTTAAAATTTTGTCAAGTAAACGACTATAAAACATCTCTAAAATCACATTGAACAGTCTATCAAGCCATAAATTATTGTTAATACGGACAAACATTTCAATTTTAGCCATCTGACAATATCTATTAACTGTATCTATTAACTGATGATCGCAAATATGGATGGTGAAAGTTGTCTTGTCCCCACACTAACAATCTTCTCATTTTATCGATGATCACATTCCCATGGGAAATCTAATGCTTCACATTTTTAAGCTACATTACATATATGCCATCTAGCCTCAAGTGGGGCCTATTACGTGTACCCATAGGAGTATGTAATGACCAAAATACTTTTGATAAAGTGACAAGAAGAGTTTTGAAAAAGGATAAAAAAGAGACTATATATATATATATATATATATATATATATATATATATAAACTAAAAGTACACCTCATGATAAAAAAATTTTCCTTTTATTTTGTTGCGTGCCAACTCGATCTATTCTCATAACATCTTAAATCACACATGTTTTTTTGCAGTTTTGAAAAAACATATAACAAAAATACAGGTAGAGACTTTAATTCATATAGCTAGTCTCTACTCAACAACACACCAAATTAATTCCTTCCAAGTGCAAGAAACTAAACGAAATTTCTTGTTTTATTCCGATAAAGAATCTTCAAATTTTATCATGGGAATAAGTTTCAAAAGGAGAGAAACTTATGAAATATATTACCTATAAATCTTTTGCATATCAATGGATGCATGATTGGTCACCGGGAGCTGCTGACACATATGGTCCCTTCGCTCCCTGAGGGACCAATCCCCTGCTTTCATTCTCAGATCCAAATAGTCGCTCCAAGATTCAGATCCAGATTCAAACAAACATCATCCTGTCTTATCTTCTTGGCCATACCCCAATCATTCGGGCTGCGGAGGGCTAGACTAGAAAGTTGCACCCATGACTCACCTCTTTCTCATTCTCTCTCTAGACAACATCTATATATATAAACAAGAGCATCCAGCCATGGCGGCTTGTAGAATTCTCTCTGTCTGAGTTGAGTTGAAAATGGAGAAGCAACCAGGCCTCCCAACTCACACAGTGCAGGCAGTGCCACGGATTTGGTTCAATCGTTTCCATGCTGCAGTGTATAGCTGTGCACTCTTTGCCTTCTTCTATCACAGGCTTCTCTCCCTACTGCAAGCCACAACGCTGCTCTCCTTCACCTCCTTCCTCTTACTCACCCTTGCCGACCTTGTCTTCTCCCTCATGTGGGTATTGTCCCAGGCCTTCCGCTGGACTCCGGTGCGACGGCGCGCCTTCCCGGACAACCTCCGGAACAAGCTCCCCGAGGCCGAGCTCCCGGCTCTCGACGTCTTCATATGCACCGCGGACCCCCTCAGGGAGCCGCCTATCGATGTCGCGAACACGGCCTTGTCGGCCATGGCGTTCGACTATCCGGCCGATAAGATATCGGTTTACGTCTCCGACGACGGTGGGTCGAAGCTTACGCTCTTGGCTTTCATAGAGGCGGCGAGGTTCGCCAAGAAGTGGGTTCCCTTCTGCAAGGAGCATAAGATAAGGGAGAGGAACCCGCAGGCTTACTTCACTAGTGCCAGCAACGGAGGGTACATGGTCGAAGGGTGGAGGGAAATGAAGGTAGGTGCGAGTGTTGCTGTTATGTGTTTCTTCCTGAATCGTTATGCATGGTTGTTTGGTAGCGGAGCTCCGTCGACGGCCATGGCCTTCTGCAGTCGGCATCTGTCTGAATGGACAAAATTTCATTTCATAAGTTACCAATATGGCCTGCTGCTGTCATCTGCTCAACAGACCGCCACGTTAATTTTCTACCCAGATCAGATCTACTGCTCTCTGTGAAATATTTTGGTTGTTTCTGTTTAGTGTTTCGAATCCAGGAATCTTTTGGTAATTTGGTTGTTTCTGTTTAATGTTTCAAATCTAAAAACTGATAATTGCTAGTTTTCTGGATTATGAAAGGATATGTATGAGGAGATGAAAGAGAGGGTGGAGAGTGCAGTGGAAAGAGGGGACGTCAACGAGGATCAAGTCATCCACGAGGAAAATCTTATGGCTTTTCAGAAGTGGACGCCTGGCTTTTCTCGTAGGAACCATCCAACAGTTATAGAGGTTCTTTCCATCTCTCTCTCTCTCGCTCTTTTGCATGTTTGATGTCAATGTTGTGATTATATTTCACTTGGTATTTTTTCCTATACTTTATTTTGTGAAATAGTTGGGATTACGAGACTTAGTTCGATGCATAAAAGCCCTAACGCTTTTCCTCTGCCCTTATAATTCTGTTTTACTTTGAGTTTCAGAAGCTCAAGCTAAACTCAAAAAGTTTGAACTCGATCTATAAAATAAGTTCAACTCGACTATACAATTTCAGTTTGATCTCGAACTTGCTTAACTCATTTTTCTGTTTTTTTTTTCTTTGAACTCATTTAACTCGTCAAGTCATTTGCTCATTTAACTAATTCAATTATAATGAACCGGTTTTACGTATTGTAATTGACCCAACTTTAAACAAGTTGAGTTTTTAAAACTCGAACTCGTCTCATTTAACATTTTGAGTATACATTTAAACTTGAGCTTAACTTATCGAGTTTTTTCGAGTGACTTTGAGTCAAGCCTCGACTCGTTGTACCGCCCTAAGAGCCACCCTACCATCCATCCACTCACCGAACCAATTGCACACACTTTTTGAGAGTGAGTTGAGTGCATCGTGATGTTTTGCAATATGTAGAAAAAAAAAGATTGGAAAGGTGGAGTTATTTGATGTTTTTTAAAAAATAAATATGTTTTTGAAAACTTTTAATTTTATCCTACCTCGAATTCCTATTTTTACTAAGAGTATTCTGATCATTACACCCTTATACACTAACTTTTTTGTAGCAGCCGGTGCATGTAGCCGACTTGGCTCCTGAAAAATATTTTTCATAGCATATTTAGTATGTAACTTTGTATAACTTATAAGCCATTGCACAAAAAACTTGAATTTTTACAAAGTATAAGTGCAACTCAAAACATTGATTTCTCTCTCTAAGACATACATAGCGCGTCGTGAATACTAGAATTATTTAATCCATAATAAACACATGCTTTATGCAAAATCGTATAATGAAGGCCTAAGAAAAATGAATATCCTTTAAGGGATCCTACGCGTATTAATTTGATGCAATATTCTTCACGCAAAAGAAGCCGGGCACCGGAAAAGGTCAAATGCGGTGGGCTCCTAGATATGATATGATGATAATATAATATATTGTAAAACATGGGAATCGAGAAGCCGTGTCCATCAAAATATATGGGTCCCCAAGCAAGCCAATAAGTTGGGCCCATGTTTGAACCCAGCTTTTTTCGTAGGACGGCCATTGAATTCGATACCGGATTCAAAGTGAACAGTACAAAAGGATTAGGATTATGGACATGAAAGAACTTTGTTTATGAAAAATGACTGAGACTTACTCAATAAATAGGGATGCCAATATATCTCATTTGTACAAGGCATTCGATCGAATCATTCTGAAAAATCACAACTAAAAAATTGAATCGGATTTGAATGTAAGAAATGACATGTGATCATATTGGAAATCCAATTTGGAATCAAACCTTTATAATTGGATTCAGATCGGATTTAGTTTAAATAAATATCATATATCCAATGTTGTTCTTACCTTTTGAACATTCACTGGATGCAGTTCAAAATTCGGATATGAATGTAAAAGTAAGATTTAGATTGTGAACAATTCTGAATTCTGATTTGGATGTGGCTTTTTTTCATTCGTGTTTGAATCAAAATTTGAATCTGAGTATGAAAATATTGGAAAAAACAGATATAGTTAAAGTATATCTTACTTGAATCCTATTCATCGACATCCATATCAACAAACAATTAACTGAACCCGCCATCTTCAAATTAAGGGGGTGTTTGAAGGACACCCCAAAACTCATTTTTTTAAGGTAAAAGATGACTTTGCTTTCAAACTAAACTTCGTTTCATGAGCGTTTGGATGACACGAAATATGAGTCTTGCCAAAACTTGATTTTGGCAAAAACTATTTCTCTAAGGGAATGAACAACATGGGCATTTTCATAAACAATGTGTTTTGATTTTATTATTCAAACATAAAAAATAGTTTTTCATTAAAAAAAAAAAGTTTTAAAAGACTAGTTTCCATAAGCCCATTTTTTTATTATATCATCTAAATACCACCTAAATGTTTGTGCCCAGATAGAAAGATGCATCTACAGCCTGGCCTCTTCCATGAGCGCTTGAATGAGAGGACCATATGGCCACTTTGAAGAAATGACCAAAATATCTTTCTGACAAGAACGCTAAGAAAAGACCGGGAAAAAAATCTACAAGGACAAAAGTTTGGAAGATAGTTCAAACAAGTTTTGGATGTAAAACATAATGTTGCCTCCAAAGAGGTGAATGAATAGTATGTTCGACCCCACTCTCACCGCCTTCTGTTGTTTCTCAGTGAACATTCAAATCAATCAGCTCATTTCCTTGCCAAGATCTTTGTCTTGTCACTGTAAGTACATGATCATCGTCTTCTGCGATGCCTATCATTCATTCTTTATTGGACATTCATGATATGATGCCCATCCTTCCAGAGCCATCCTCCGTGGTTGGTTTCAAATCATTTGGAGGGGATGGACGTCATATGAGTGCGTAACTTGGCCTGCTTTGCATCGCAAACCGCATGCCTTATTGGGTAGCTTGATTTCGACCCTTTGGTACCAAAAAATGTCCGCACTGCATGTCACTGCAAGTATTCCAGTGATAAATTGCAAGTATTCCGGTGATAAATTTGTGAAATGAGGAAAAACCTTACTAGAGCTATTTTGAGTAACATAAGAACCGCTTAAGAAGTTACCATGGTGACTTCAAGTAAGGTTGGACATCGGAATCGTGTCAGGCCGGCCTGAGCTCCGTTTTGATGGCCGGACCCAGTGCCCAGCCTTAACTTTTAGTAGCTTACATCACATAACATGAACTAGCACTTGAAGTTCAAGTATTAAGCTCTTAAGTCATATGAGCACTTCAGTAAGCCTACATAATTGTGCTGTCATACTTAGACCTGGACATTGGGTCTGGTACCCGATGGGTACGGGTACCTGGTACCCAGTCATATCTTGCCAGGCTGGGTCAGCCCCAAGGGAGCTCAATTCGGCTCGATAACTTTTAAATATTAATTTTATTAATAATATATATTTTATTATTAAAAATAGATTTTATCTCAAAAATTATTTTATATTTTTTAAAAATATTTTTTTATTATAGCCGGACCAAGCCAGGCCAGACCGAAGCTCGTGTTTTGGGCATCGGCCCAAGCCCGGGCTCAAATTTAGGACATCGGGCTGGCTTGGCACGGCTCATATCATCATGAATCATATTGTTCATTCCATGGAAGTTTGAAAAATAGGTTTGACACATCTATTTGTTTCCCTTGTCGCCTGGCGTGAGCTTGAATGGGCAAAACTTTAGCTTTGTTAACGTCTATCAAGAAGAAATCATGCTCAAGCCATGCCTTTTATAGTCCTACACATACGTAAGACGAATATTTGCCACTATCATTTGTGTAAATGATCTATTTCAAATCCTCATGTTGGGCAGGTGTTGTTAGCAGCAGGCAAGGATGCGGATGCCATGGGCCATGCCATGCCAAACCTTGTATATTTGTCCAGAGAAAAGAGCATCACTTCTCATCACCATTTCAAAGCTGGAGCCCTGAACACATTGGTAAGTGGAAAATTAAGGATGATGATGACGACGACCATGATGGTGTTAGTTTAGGCCATCTTGATGGTCATGATGGAAACAGTGTTTACTCATCGATGATGATGATCGTTACATCATACCATGAGCCCGCTGTTCACACCATCAAACACTGCAGAAAACAGTAAATTAGTCCACTTAAGTGAAACATGGGTAGATTCTTGCATGTGTGCAATCACACTGTACTTGGTCGTCTCTTGCTGAATTCTGAATCTCAAATTTAACAATAAACCATTTGACATGAAGCTTCTGTTGTGTGAAGCTAAGGGTATCATCAGTGATGAGCAATGCTCCCATACTACTGAACCTAGACTGCGACATGTACTCGAATGATCCGGCGGCACCATACAGGGCTCTATGCTTCTTGCTGGATCCAGATTTGAGCACCACTTTGGCCTTTGTTCAGTTCCCACAGATATATCATGGGATCAACAAGAATGACATCTACGGCAATGAGTATAAGCGCCCATTTCAGATCAACCCATTGGGTATGGATGGTTCAGGAGGCCCCAACTACATCGGCACCGGCTGTTTTTTCCAGCGTAGAGCTTTTGCAGGCAAGCCGGCATTGAAACCGCATTCAGAAATCATACTGGAGGGATCCTCCACCAACAATGGAGGAAGAGAGCCTATTTGGTCACAAAGAACTTTAGAAGCAGCTCATCGTGTTGCAGGCTGCAATTACGAGCAGGGGACTGAGTGGGGCTCCTCAGTAAGGACACATCTCTCTCTCTCTCTCTCTCTCTCTCTAAAAAACTACACGGTCAAGTTAAGATAATTTAACTTTTGAGGGGTGCTGTTGCAGATAGGGTTCAGGTATGGATCGTTGGTGGAGGATTTTCACACGGGATACATGCTGCACTCTGAGGGGTGGCGGTCGGCATTTTACAATCCGCCGGAGCCGTCATTCCTAGCCGACTTTCCGATGACCCTCAACGATGTGCTGTGCCAGTGCAAGAGGTGGACGGTGGGGCTGCTGGAAGTGTCCTTCTCCTGCTTTAGGTGCCCACTTACCTTTGGGCTCCGCCACTCTGCCTCTCTCATCGCCGCCATGTCCTACGCCCACTACTCCTTTTGGCCCCTGTGGTGCATACCTATCACCATTTATGCTCTCCTCCCCCAGTTCACTCTCCTCCTTGGTCTTCCCATCTTTCCTAAGGTTCTCTCTCTCCCTCTCATATATATATATATATATATATATATATATATATATATATATATATATATATATATATATATCAAAGTAGCTATTATTGCACAACTTGTGTGCAAATTCAAAACTAATGTGAACTGTCCTTGTAGGCAACTGATCCATGGATTTTCCTCTATGTATACCTCTTTCTTGCCTCCTACGGCCAAGACATGCTCGAGTACATCATGGAAGGCAGCACGTTGGCCAGGTGGTGGAATGAGCAGAGAATGTGGATGATCAAAGGGGTCTCCTCTTTCCTCTTTGGCTTTCTTGAGTTCTTACTGCAACAGATGGGCATATTCAGGTCAGGATTCAACATAACTAGCAAGGTTGCAGATGATCGGACTGCTAAGAGGTACAGGCAAGGTGTCGTCGATTTCGGTGTCGCTTCGCAGATGTTCTTCAGCATCTCTGCTGCTGCCGTCATCAGTTTGGTGGCACTGGCAGTTGGTTCTGTTAGGGTATTGCTGCAGGGAGGTGGGGACGAGATGGCAGTCCAGTTGTTCATCTCTGGCTTTGTTGTGCTGAACTCTTGGCCTGTATTTGAGGCAATGGTGCTTAGGAGCGACAGTGGAAGGATGCCCAAGAGGATCACATTGTTCGCCGGCTTCGTGGGGTATGCTTTCTTCTTCATGGCAGAGCTTGCTAGGGGAAATTAGTCCGTGTAAAAGAGAGAGAGAGACAGAGAGAACAAGAAAACCTCTATTTGTGAAGCGCACAGTTACAGCGGTTTTTTTCTCTAATGTTATGACGAATAAAGACATAAGGAGAGCTAGCTATGTATATATATATATTGTAGGTTTTCTCCATTGCAGTATTACAGTGAAAGCACAACAACAGCTGGGCTATTGACTAATCTCTCTCTCTCTCTCTTCTTATGATAATGTTTGCTTATATATAGCATTGATAACTTAATGGCTCAAAACTGGTTGCAAAGATCTTATATTCCAAATTAATGGAGCCCAAGTTGTTTTTATCAAATGTGTTCAGCACTTGAAAAGCTTAGGATGAGCTGATATCAAGTTCTTGTTATTTTTATACAAATAATTTTTAATGAACCAGGGAATATTGAATTGTTTATCACTAATTGATTTTTCGCATCTACCAGAAAAACCTGTTTATGGTCCACGTGATTCACAAGTAGATCCTCTCAAGGAAACATGTGGATCACATGGACATTCTTATTTCAAGGATGAAACGCACTCGGAAAATAAAGAAGAAAAGTTTTCTCGGCTAACGAGTGGAAGCAATCGCTCCGTTTTGTGCGTCATGAGCATGAGTGATTATGGTCTTGCATCCTAAATAACATCAGAATCCCCCGTCATCATCAAAAGTTCCTCTCAATGCAACTGCAGCACAATTTTGTAAAATTGAAATATTGGGTGCTATCAGTTAAGATATGAATTTCCATAGATCCAATTGTATATGGGACGTGAATATAGACATGCGAATTCTGCTTAACGTTCAAAACTTCATGTATCATTTACAGTAACTGTTTACAGCAAGTGCAGAAGCATCTTAGAGCTATCATTTTGCATAGCTCATGCTACCTAGTGGTCCCTTGAATGTTCCGAACAAGCACAATTCAGATGCAAAAGTCATGGTTAAAATTGGAGCAGAAAGCTACAGGCAACTGATCTTCCTGCAAAATCCGTAAAGGAATGTTGATAAGCTAAAGCACTTTCTTAATTATACTGAATCAGCTGAGTTAATGGGACAAAAAGCCAGATGAATCTGAGGGAGGATGTTGTGCAACTATAGTTTTGCAGATCAAGCAGCGCAGCTTAAGCACATTAGAAAAGAAAAGCAATTAGATTGAACCCCAATACCAAATTGGGGCCTGCTTCCATCATCGACGAGTAACAGCTTCTTCAGCTTCTGCTGTTCCTCTGAATATCCAATACTTACAGTTGCTAATTTCTGCCAAACCAAACTACAACGGAGCTGCTTGACAGTCATATTCAACAAGAAGTACCCGTTCAATGGCTCTCTAAGCCTCGAATTTTACAGTAAAATTTGACATGCTACTAGCAGAGAAAGGAAGCTCGAATTTGTAATGTACCCAAACATGGTACTCAGCACGAGAAAAAAAGCCCATATGTGGTGGTATTGACAGATGGGATACCAAGCACAGTGAATATTCGATATTCCACATGGTATAGAGTAACTTGAAAGCCTCACTTACTTTATGGTCTCGCAAGAGCAAAATAAAAGTTGTACGATCTACAATTGAAGCTGACTGTGGAACCATGGCAGCTGGGATGGCAGTGGTATTGTAGGTTCCATATTATGTCACATGGATGTGGGTACTGGTGCGGTACAGGTACAGCGGTGTGGATTTGGCAGAGCAATGTATATAAATATATACCTTATATATATAACAATCCACAAAAGTTCTCAAAATTAAAGAAAGAGGAGAAAAATATAGAAGCTAGGTAAAAGGAAAATAAAAAGATGGGAAAAATCAAAATTAAAGAAAAAATAAATTTGAAAAGATAAATTTTAAAATACAGCTATACCCAAGTACCCGTGTTGCCATAACCGCATACAAACATGGATACTTGGCCATATCACATGTACCTGTGTGACATAGGTTCAATATCAAATTACAGCACTTCATAGGCAAGTTAAGCAATCAGAATTTAGTGCTGTAACTCTCTCCACAAGTCCGAAGCTATCATGAAAAGTGAAGCATGTAAAATTAGATAATTCGCATAAGCATATTCATCTATGGCAGACTTTAACACTTTCAGTTCAAAATACTGGTATTTAAAAGGAAATCGGTCCATTTCATCTCACATAGTTTAGGCAGGAGTAGTAAGAACAAAAGTTGGTCTAGTGAAGAATAGAACATAACCAACATCCATTGCTTGTTTTTTTTTTGTTTAATCTCTATTTAACATTACCGGTAGGTAATGTTAGTTTTTCTAGCTATCGATTTCTAGTATGTATTTATACCATTGTCAAGAGTACAATTATTGGGCTTTCACCAATAAGTTTCTCTTGGTTATTAATCAGAAAGTTTGTTTTTCTAGGAAAATTTTTGGAAATAAAAAAGTTAAAAATATGCAAACAAAATTGTGGGTTATTTATAAATTTCCTTACAAAAAATTTAAATAAAATTTCAGAATAGTTATAAAAAGATATATTAAAAGTAATATCTGAAAAGTTCGTGATATTCTTGCGACAAATTTAAATAGACAATATTTTCAATGTATCATGATTCATTTCCATGCTTTCCTTACAAAAAATTTAAATAAAATTTCAGAATAGTTATAAAAAGATATATTAAAAGTAATATCTGAAAAGTTCGTGATATTCTTGCGACAAATTTAAATTGACAATATTTTCAATATATCATGATTCATTTCCATGCTTTTCCTTTTTAAAATATAATACCGTAATATTTTGAAAATACTGCCAATATTTGTGACTGTGACTTGTAATTTGTACAAACAATCCCTCACACAAGGCCTGGTTAAAACGGTCCACCTTCTATGCAGAAAACTGAAAAGTGAAACATGAAACAGCTATCTGCTAGAAGACCAAGAAGAATTGGAGGATATAACTGCTTGATGAAAGCAATACGGTACAACAAGGCATAAAACTTAGCCATCTGAGTTGATTTCGTTAACAGACTTAATAAGCATCTGCTTTACATCAGCTTGATGTTTCCAAAAGAAAAGTACAGAAAGCATCTAGCTATTTCTACCTATACTTTGCAAGTTTCCGTAATGGAAATTGCGAACAGGAAAAATCAGCAAGAAAGATGGACCCAAACAACCTCACATTGCAGGAGGATCCCCTGAACAAAAGCAGCAGCTAGAGAGCATTATTCTGCAGCCTATCATGGGGTCGAAAAGGAAAACGAGCAAACTGAATCCTCAAGACTGGTGAATCTGGCTTCTTATCATCAAACCTATATCCTGCCAGAGAGAAGCAACCAGAACTAAGCAGAAAATAGAAGGGGTCTCTTCCCAAAGAAGATGCAATTCACACCGTACCCATGTCTTTGAAAATTTATGACATGCAAATACCAAAAAAGGTTCACTGGTACAAATTATAAGGCTACCAACTGACACCAAGATATCACAACTTCCTGCTACAATGTCATAAAAAAACAGAAAAGGTTGCATATCAGAAGCCACCATATTGGCCATCGTTAAAATAATCTGTTTTTTTTTTTTAAATTTGTTTCTAAATAAACTCATAAAACAGGCTGTAATGCCTCATAGAGCGGATACAATGTAAATCGGGTCCATATCAGCCAAATAATGAAGGGGACTGTACATGTCCCACTGCATTACGGCACATCAGCGAAATGATATGCATTGGCCAATACAGGCTAATATACATCATTTTCTACAACTCTGGCCTGTCATAAGTTGGAGCTTTGAAACCAACACTGATGGCGCAAGAATACAATTTCACATATTAGACTTAGAAAACTATACAAAATGGTAGTTTTCTTTGGCACTCAAAGAAAGTAGGGTGACACCGTAACAGCAAGCAAATGGTGAAGGAGAAGATAAATTGATTGATACTGATGTTCAGATTTAAGAAACAAATGAATGGTTCAGAGGCTTATGGAGAACCATAAATAAAGTGAACTTAAGATTTTCTAAATACTAAAATTCTCTTATACATTTCAGTCCCCATAACTTGTCAACCTACATGCCTCATATACACTCCAAGGATTTGAGAGTCCTTACCTTCTATTAAATGCAGGCAAGTGGCATCTTAATTAGTCAACTCCCAAAAGCTTTCTTCAAAACCTCCTAACCTTTTAACAACCAAGTATCAGAGCATGTGGAAGATGCCCACAAATCTCTAACTTTTGGTAATGTTATAAGATCCCTTTTCCAATTTGTATGAACACCTAATACATTTAATGGGCTGAAAGAACAAGAAGATTCCTAACAAACACATCCATCACGAGGACTAAGTAGGTAGCCATCAATGTTGGCCTGAAAAGATGGAAAACCTTAACAAGAAAACTTATCCCTGCATAGAAACTGAACGAGCTTCCTGGATAATATCAGAGTTACATTTCAAAGAGAATAGATGCTGGGAGAAATTTCTGCAGTAGTGACTAAGATTACTGATGTTTTGAAAATATCATGACACCATTAACATTTTGAAGCTAGTTGACAATATCAACAAAATATCAGGATATTTTAAAAATATCATGAGAAACAAAAATATCACAATAGCAGCACCCAGAGATACTCCCAAAATCTAGAAAAAGAACTTAGCACTGGGAGCAAATCTTAGCATTTAAAATTTAAGATTTTTAAACCCCACCTCCTGTCACCCAAGCGCCCTTTGAGTGCAAATCTCAACATTTATTAACACAGAATTGGAAAGAGATTTGACAGAGAAGGCACACCTCCTGCCAAGCCAGGGAAGAGAGCACCAGGTCAAAAAAAAAAACTTGCAAAAACAGTCGTAGCACTAGTGATCCAACTAGTTCTTCCTACTTGCTGAGATTGGAGTAGATCAAAATTTTGTCACCAGTGTGATGCATTTGGTTGGAGACATGTATCCACACAAACACAAGGAAAACAAGTTCCAAACATCCCTAAAACAAGCTTTCTTGGCATAAACCACCAGGCCATGAATTGTATCCTTACATCAATCAAATGCTTTGAAAGAGTCTAATAAAAGACATTAAAAAATGCCCTCAAATAGGATAACCAATTAAGAAAGCAAGAGGTGGACTATAGATGAAATAGCCGTCAATACAGATAGCGGCAAAGTACAGCATAAAATCATAGATTCATTTCCTTTCACTTCTCGGTTTATGTTTTTGCTATATAGCATTTCGTTTTGATATTATGAAATGGTGCATCTGCAGACACCTATACAGCATTACATACATATATGGTAGTACACACACATACATATACATATGTATGTGTTTGCATGTATATACGTATGTATATAAGTACATTGCACCAACACTAATTTTTTCCGAAACAGTGCACCCACATGCATCAGAGAGATTCGGAGTGTCTTACTATAGTTTAGAAGTTAGAACCTAGAAAATCAACATAATTGGGAAAAGTAGCAAACATCGAATCACTGAGTTGTAGTAGGACATACCTTGAAGAGCTTCCAAAGCAGTTGCTGCACATTTTTCATCCTTGAATTCCACAAAGCAAATAACAAAAGCTTTTTCACCCAACTGCAATCAAATTAACAAATGTGTCATAGGTGACAAAAGTAAGATATAAATAACTCAACCAGGCACTGGTGATTAGTTGAAATTAGACTAGCAATAGCAGCTACAAAATATGAATGCTTGCAATCATGATAATGAAGAACATTCAGAGAAAACAATTAGTAGGTTTCTTTCTACAAAATACTAACCATTGGTGGAGAATTTACACCATACTGTCTATATGCATGAGCCTATATGTATATGTGCTGGGGGTATATACACCATGGGTACAGAACCAGGTTGGGGGCTTTTGGAATCAACAATATTGCATAAGGATTGCGTTTGGAAAACCCCAACACAGTCACCAATATTCTTCTCAGCAATTGGTTGCCAAGTTCTAACAGTTTTTCATGGCAAAACATTGGGAAGATCATGGAAATTTTAAACTTGATGAATATAAGAACCAAAAATGGTTATTATTTATTAATTTTTTCTTGCAAAACATCATGAAACAAGTGCAAAAGCCTTCTGGATACTTGAGAGAAACAAAATCAGAAAAGGAATCACATGCTTAAAAGTACGAGAAAAAGGAACTTTGTGAAAAGTTCAGATAATATCCAACATCTTGGAAAAATATTTAAGGGGCATGAAAGGTTCAGTCTTGACGATATTTTGAGAATATTGGGATATTTTACCAAAATTATCAGCTGACTTTAGAATGGCTTACTTGGGTATTTTCAAAATATCAGAGTAAGAGTAGTGACCATGATCACCAGCACCCAGGTTGCAGATTATCTAAAATGGAAAGCAGAAGTTAACCAAGAGAAATTTCCCCATATTTTACCAAGTGAAATTATACTAAAATTATATGTTTCCATGCATAAACAACAACCAGAGAAAGGCCACAGCTGAAAATAGGACAGGAAATAGTACTACAAACCCGTCTACACTCCTTGTGGATCACTCTTATTTCCTTGAAGCCAATAAATGGGCGGAAAAGATCTGAAGAATATCATTGAGGAATTCCAAAAAGGATATTAAAAATGAAGTACAGATTATACTTAGAAGGCAAGTAAGACACCAAAGGATACGAGACACTTCTCTTCTTGTGCAGTCACTTGGAAGTCCTTCTACAAATAGAATGTTTGTGCACTCAGAGAGAACATCAGATTTTGCAAGAGAATGCGCTCTCTCAGAGAGTACCGGTGGAACTGCAGAATCTATGCCTAGTAGATCTCGTCTCCTGTTGAGCAGAAATTGATCATCAAATGAATTTGACAACCCTGCCAAACTGGTTCCAGCATCAACTCCACCTACTCCTGATCTAGGAAGGTCACCAATACCCATAGCATCAAAATGGTGAGGAGTAGATTTTAATGATGGAATCTGGTAATATGCATACAAAGTTAGATACTATGCCACATGATTTCCAAATCTAATCTGAAATCTGAAGGTAGAAAGACAAGGCAACACATCTCAATTACATTGTTGTGGCCGAAGTCTGAAGAAGATAGAGGTAGATCACCAGCTCTCCACAAGTGTTGGCCAGCAAATGAGGAATTTTCAGAGGTCGAGTATCCAGGAAAATTAGCAGAAACACCAGCTGCATCAAGTTCTCGTCCAGGTGGTTGAAAATTATCTGTTAGAATATGCAAAAGAAAAGATGCACTATATTTGTTAGACCAAAGTACAATTTTGAAATAATACAATGTGCTCACGATGAAGCATTGCAAGCAATTCACATTTAATCAAATCCATCTACATCAAACTGCTGTAGTGAAATGAAACGAATAACTAAGCAGATTTCCTAGTACAGAAATATGTTAGGATAATTTCCAAATTGCCACCACAAAGACACAAGTTCAAAAATGAATATACATTCTTTTTTTTTCTTTTTATGCAGAAAAATCTTGTTATGCCTAAGCTAGAAGAACCAATAGCAGATTTGCAGTAAAATCCCAGGCATGCCATTTAAATATTTACTAATCACATTTTTTTTTCTTCAAACTTTAGGCTCTCTGCTGCATAATCAGTTGACCCAGTTTCTTTTGAGGAGATGCTTCCAAATGCCATAAGCACTGCAAAACCAGGTATGACTCCATTCATGAGATGGTTTAATTAACCCAAGACACATGGATAATAAGTACGGTAACTCCCAAACTTTTATCTATATGAGACAAAATTAAAATATATTTATTCTGTAAATTTAGGTGAATGATTGGATACTAGCAAATAGTTAGGTGCTGTTTTCAAATGCCCCTAATGTCAACTACCAACAGTCCAAACAGAGCAACTAGCTGGTATCACTTCTCTAGTGTTATAGCTTTTTTGTAGTTTTCTCTTTGTATTTCACATGTTTTCAAATATTTTCTTGAAAAAAATGAACTTTATGGTACTTTTGTCATTTTTCTAGTTCTATGGTTTTCTTTAGTTTTTCTTCTTTTTTTGGTATTTTCATAGGTTTTCTACACATTTTCCCAAAAACATGAACTATATGTTTTGCTATGTTACAGCACGCTTGCCAAACGCAGGTAGTAGATATGTATCTAAAATTTTGGCTTCATTGTCCCAATGGTGACATTCAGGAACAGTTGAATTAATATATTTAATTTGTTTCTTAATAACATTGAAGATAGTAAAAACTGTGATATCCAGAAGTTCCCATTGTCATATAGCTGCAACCAGCAACCATTATTCAGAGGGTGGGGCGAGTAGAGGAATTTGATCATGCTTCTTGTTCCAGTTCGTAGAGCAATCCAGCAAAGATTCTCCCAGCCATGACAAAGACAATGCAGATACTAATCTGCCACCTCTTGAGATGGAATCTTCTCATGATGTTTTACCTTCCCTGGCTCTTAGGCCTTTGACAGATAGGGAACAACTCCAGTCTGCCATTATTGTGGATCTTCCACTCAAATGTCTCTAGTGTGAAGCTCAACCTAGTAATCTCCGCTTTCCTGTCTTTGAATAACCTGATCTCGAGTCTGTATCTCCCCATATTAGCCTACACTGGAATTGGTAGGTTAGACATTTGAATAGCACTTATCCTTTCCATTTAATGGTTGAGTTTCTTCACTTTTAGTGGCATTCATTGCCTACATCTTGAAACAGCTTCCACACCTGGATGACTATCTAGACCTGGACCACAGATCTTGTATTAGATAGTAGGTTGTAAGGTCACCAATCATCAAGGAGGGTACTAAATAAGCTATGTTTATCTCGCAAGACACCACTTTAATGTATTTTGTGGTAGCACTTTACAACGTAAAGTTTCTTTTAGTGCTGCGTTTGACCATCTTCCCCTTCAGGTGAGAGTTTTGAAGTGGGACGTAACCAATAGCATGATAACCTTATCTGTTGTGCACAAGAAAATAAGATGTAATTGAACTCGCCCAAGAAAGCATAGCAGCTGTGAAACCAACACTTTTATTAGAAAAATAAACCAGGCTAACTTTCATTATCTCACTCCCAGTAAAGCTGTTCACCAGGAAATTCATGCCAACAGTCATCAGCTGTACAAGCAGAGATTTAGGCAAAGTAGATCATTTCTCCTCTGAAATTGTTATAGGATAGGCCAGAGTATGAAGCTCTTTAACCAGCAAGCGAGAATCCAAAATCTTCACCAGACATCCAAGCTTAACTAATCAAAAGCTCATTTTCACCTAATAATCGGAAAGCAAGGAACTAAAATCTTCGAGTAGAGTTATAATTCTCATATCTGGTTCTACTTTTCAACATTGCCTCTTCTAAGCGTTCCTACAAATCCAAAGTGAAACTGTCCCAGTTCTCAAAAGAAATACAAAAGAAATGAAGATCAACAAAATGGTCACAATCCTGAGTAACCGTAGCATCATTAACTATCAAGTTGTTCACCTTCACAGTCAAGTTAAACTATTCAAACTGCCAAAGAAGGATAGAGGTTTACGACTTCCCTTTCTTTAATCATGTAAACTAGGAAGGGGAAAGGAACACGAATCCCTTTTATTTATGCAAAAAGGGGGAACCACCATGAATACGTAAACTTGGTTTCAGCAGGGACAAACAGGAATCTCTTAAAAATGAAGGAAACGAAATCTTCAACAAAGTTTAACAACATGATGGCAATGACAATGATGATGAGCAACCACCAAAATAGGCACGTGGTATCCCCTGAGAGGTGTGGGAGGAAAAAATAATCTAACATGAGCATCATAGTAACATAATTGTCGGGGGCTCCAATACTATTCAACCCGGAGGAAGATAATTGGTTGACTGGTTGCAAAAAGAATAATGGTGTGATGATAAGCAACTGCTTGAATACTAAACGCAAAAAAGAAAAAGATGCCAGAAGAGAGATAGAGATACAAAAGGTGAAGACCTCTTTGGGCAGCATATCTCCAGTAGCCGTCCGCCATATCTCGCTTTCTTCCTTCCCTCTCCCCCTTGAGTAGCTCTCGTTTTCGGACTCTCTTCTCTTCACAACGAGTTTCCAACACCCCGCAGTTTCTCGAATGGGTGTGACTTTCAGTCCCTTCACTCGTGAGACACTAAATACAAAATATCGCAGAAACTATAAAACTTTTGGAACTTAACGCCGTATTCTTTCTGTAATTGGGACAGATATCGCTCATCCCCATTTGGGGTCTTTCAATTCGTCTCTGAACTCTCGATTCGCAATTTGGCACGTTAGAAAAGCTTCGTGTTGGAAAAAAAAAGTAGCAGAATTTGCCCTGCTTTTCGGGCTCTTCGTTATAGACTTGAAATAAAAAGACTAGATATCTTTATATTCGTTCAAAAAGAAAACCTGTAGAGTAAAGAACTAGAACTGGTGGTCTGAAGAACATTGATCTACCAACTGATAAAGCACAGTAAACAAAAGACATTGCTTGATTTTCGGAAATGTCATTAAAGAAGAGATGATGTCTCGTCTCACCTTAAAATGTTGTGGTGGTGGATGGAAAATACAATTATTTTATGCATTTTGTTAACATTTACAATTGATCACATTATAATGCTTATTTTGAAGCTTTCAAAATAGGAATATTGGTTTTTTTACTGTTTTCTGTATTTTAATGTCAATAAAAGCTTTGAGAATAATTGAATAATAGCCATAAGCGAACCCTAATCTATTGTGGATCCTCTGATGTGATCCTAAATCAAAGCAAGCACCAAGCAACATCCAAATCCAAATCTGAACAAGACTAAAACAACTCCAACAGCAAGTGTAGGTTGAGCTATGGGTTGAATTCGTTTAGTTGGATGAGTTGAGCTCAGATTAGGTCTGTGAGCTTGTTGGTCTTCTTATATAAGCTTTGTTTTTCATGCAATGAGACACCTTTTGAGTAACAATAAGGATGTTTCATCTTCTAAACCCATTGCTAGCGGTCCTCTGTTCTTTAAAAAGAAAATAAATGAATAAGTCTTCATGCTTGGGTTTGCTCAAACTTTATAAAGCTTAGCTCAAACTTGAGCTCAACTCAAGTTCAAGCTGAACCCAAGGTAAACTTTATATATATATATATATATTTTAAGTTGAGCTCCAGTCACCCGGCTCATATTGACCCTTACCGGTGAGTAAAGGGGATTCACTACCCAGCAAAGAACTGTAGTTTCTACTCAACTCATTGTACTCGTAAAATACAAGGTCTGCTTTTGGTGCCTAGAGGTGCTGCCTTTGCTGTGCTTCAACTTGTGTATTGATGACTCATCTTTTGAATACAAGAGGTTCATGCTCTCGACATTTGTGATGGAGACATGCGGCCTACGAGCCCCCCATCCCAAGGCAATGTATCAAATCTCCTTGTTGACCCTTATTTGCTAGGGTATTTTTGCCGGTGTTTCCTACCTCTACAAAAGGGAGAAGGTTTCATTTTGGGCTTAGAGAATGAACTTCATGCGAGCATAGCATGTTTTCACAAAGAAACTCCATGTTACCTCTACTTTTAACTTTTAAGCATGCAAATCCAAGTGAAAACGAGATAAATCTAGGGAACTTGGGAAACATCACTATTCATCATCATTAAGTTGTTGAAAAAAAAAAACCACAAATGAGTTCAAAAAATGCATAAGAACTACCAATATAACACGAATCATGGGACTTGATACAAATTCAAAGCAAACACAGAGCAATACCCAAATCCAAATTCAAATCTATGCAAAACTGAAGCACACTCACATAGTCCAAAACAATAAATTGGATCCATGTACTAGTGTGCTAGTTCTTTTTTGTTCTTTAATAAGGTGGCTCCTGCATGGCTTTTCAACCACAATATCATGCCAATGATACCATGAGATAAGCCCTAGGAGATTGAGCATGGAAGAATTTGCAGCCCCTCTTTTCCATAAATGTTAAGCTTCTTAACTTTACAGGAAGGCACATAGTTGTAAGACGCGTACGCCTTATGCCAAAAAAATGTGCTTCGAGGCCTCTTTTCTGAAAAATGCTTCGAAGCGCAGGGTGAAGCGCAAGTGTCCATAAAGCATACGCCTCACCTAGTTGAAGCGTACGCTCCTATGTAAGGCGTACACCTTAAGGACAAAGCCATTTTTATGGTTTAAAATCGAAAATTAACAAAAAAAAAACAAACTAAAAACTGGCACGGTTATGGTGAACCAATTGGTATTATATCATTTTTCCCTTTTTCATCCATTGCGGAGCTTAGAATTGTTGTTGGTGGTGGTGGAGCTGCCACAGAAATCAACTCCCACTGCTGCTGCTTGAAGGTCCTCTTCTTGATCTTCTCAATCGGTCTTGCAACTCAATCTCTCATTCTCACTCATCTCTACAAAGTGAGGGAGAGGGCGCAACAGTCGGCCATAGAGGAAAATGGGCAGAAAGCGGCTGCCCGACCATCACAAAGCTTATTAATTTTTAAGAATGGCCCAAAATGTGAATTAATAAAGTGTTGATACGAATTGTGAAGATTAGGAACTTAATTGGAAACTGATTACTTTTTTTTATAAAAGTTTCACACGTGTGAAAAATCCAGCATGGTATTTTCTTTTCCACTTGTTTCGTTCCTTGCATCAATTTGTTTCAATTATCAACGTTGTGACCTTTGTGCATTAACAAATTACAAAGAATTGATTTTATCAATTTTAATGTTTTTAATGTCATGTACATTGCTAGCATATAATGCACATAGAATTAGCAAGTAATTATTATTATCACATTTTAATTGTCATTATTTCTGTCATCAAGATTGTCAGAGATACTAATGAATAAGTTAAACTTAAAATCCACTCACATATGATATGTTGTTGCCTGGAGTCTATTTTTAGTTAATATTTTTAACTATTTGTTAATGGACTTTGAATAAAAAAAAAATATTTCAACATGGTTCACAAAGCAAAAAAAAATATACTCACAATAAATTGCTCTGCTTTCATATTCTTGTTATTTTACTTGTTTTTCCAATTTTCATATTATTTTAATAAATATTATATAATTAACATATTTGAGTCTTTGACCTTGAAGCTTTCGCTTCAATCACCGTCTTGCCTTGCCACGCCTCATGATATGCTCAATGTTTTGCCTCGCCTCATCGTCTTTTACAACACTGATAGTAATAAGTCAATGATTTTATATTTGACAAGCGCCTAAGCTCTTACATTAGCAACCTCTATAACAAAGGGATGACTATTAAATTGATGAATATTCTTAGAAAAATCAGAGAATCTTCTATAGAAACCTTCTCATTGATCTCTTTATCTAATGTCTTGAGTTGATGAAGTTTGAAACCCTGTAGGTGTTGCTGCATGAGGAAAAATATGAAAGTTGTTGAAAAAGAAACTCGTACTTGGAACATGATTTTTTTTTTTTTTATCGCAGATGGCATAGCGGAGATCTTCGAACGAAATGATTTTTTGCAAAAAATCGAGTGCTTAACATTTATGTTGGGAAGGCGGGAAGAGTTTGGCTCTTGGCTGCGACGATGTGGAAGGCATCAAGAACCGCGCCGCCGTCTCTGCTGTTGGGCTTCTTGTGCAGGAGGTCACGACTTGCTGCTACTCCTTCCTTCCCCCCTTGCACTCAATTTTTCAGCAGACCGACCCCAACCCGCATTTGGTGCTGCTGTGCTCTCGGGTACCCGGCTTCTTTTGCCTGCCGGCTGTATTCCACCACGTTCCCTGAGGCTCCGTCGACTTCCGGCGACGGCACGGCGATCAATGGCGTGCATGACTCGATCCATGTGTACCCTTTATCTTCTGATGCCAAAAGAACTATTGAAGTCCCGTATGAGAACGGTGGAACATTCGTAGAGGCATTTCATTGTTTCCTACATTAGTCAGCATCATTTTCCAAAAGGTACACCGACTGACAATCGTCTTGCTAGTTTAGGAACTTGCTTGACGGTGGTTCTGATGGTAAATGCTGGTTTTTCCTTGAAACTAGAATCGCTGAATGTTAATCCATGTAAACATTTTTGTGAAGTTACATTGGCCTTAACGCAAGGAAAAGAATTGTTGTTGAGTCTCTGAAAATGATGATGCCCTACCCAGTTGTTGTAGCTGTAGCTTGTCAGAAGTGCTACTGTTGGTCCTGAGCGTTGCTGGCGTTAGTTCACCAATCACTGAAACTGCGAGAGATGCCTTTCCATTCTGGTATATCTATGTAGATTTTTAGGATTTCTAATTGTTGAAGCACAATGTTTGCTGGTTTGGATTATGAGCAGCACGCGCTTATTTTAAATGTGCCATATTCATAGTTGCACGGTGATTGTTCTTACCTTTTTACCTTTTAAAGATGTAGATTGTGCACTTCCATGATGATTAGGTGCAACCACTTTTCTTAAGATTCCTCACTGTTGATTCTTCTTGTAGTCCCCAATGCCTGGCATTGTGCAGGTGTCCCCAGTGGCAGCCGAATAGGTTCATCATTAGAAAAAGAAAGATCCTTATGTTCAGCCACACATTTGGAGAATGCTCCATCAACTATAATCAGGATCGTGTTTTTTAATAGATTTGGAAGACAATGTTTTTGAAATGAACAAGCTGAAACAGTTAACATCAGAAACCTAACCTAGTTTACAATGCACATTCATCATCAGCATCCAGAGTCCATTCGGAAAGCATGTAGCTTTAGGGCCGGATAACGTGGTAAGGGGTTAGCGGGAAGAGGCTGCTACTCAGAAGTCATTCTACTAGCAACTGCCTTGGAGGTGGAGATACGTCCAACGATCATTTGGATTTTTTGGATGTTAAGGAATGCATTGTTACACTTTTTGTGTATTTCATCTAATAGCTGTGAATTGATATTTGATCCCTTTATTTTTTATCATTTTCTGTTATGTATAATTTGATCCATGTTAGGAGACCTACAAAACGTTCACTTTTTGCATTTCCCTTGTTGTAATATTGATTTCCCCCACTTACTGCTGGCAAGCGCTTCTTAATTATTCTTAGAAGTTAATAAAAAATACCGCTAAAGAAGGGTGTTTCTTGCTGCACTAAAGCCCAAAGTATTCATGATTCTAATAAGGGAATATAGAGGCGAAGGGTGGTGAAAGATTTAAAATAGGAAATTTTTTTCCCAATGTAGAAGTTGGGTTGAATTTGTCAAATCTTATGGTCAGAAATGTCAATATTTAGTGTGTCATCAAGGTTTGTATACTTGTGTCATGCATGTCTCTTGAAAAAAGGAACAAGGCAAAGCTGAACTTCTCTTTGTAAATATATAAGTTTTTGTGGGAGGAGATCGACATAACTAGAGAATACTTCTAAGGGTGGAAAATGTCCAAAATGTATCTGCAAAAGTGCCGTTAACAAAAATACCAAAGTGGGAGGCACTGTTAAAGGTTCTTTTCATTCCATTCTCTGATTGTGGTCACAAGAAAACTGCATGTATTATTAGGAAAATAGAGACATGCGCTTTCCATGTGTGTGCCTCATTCTGTCTAGGTAGTTAAATTTAATCCTAGTGGGAAAAGCATCAGATGTTGCGAGGATGAGAGAACAATATCCGTGGTTCCTTGATGGCTGGCTAAATATAAAGTGTCCTCGCATGAAGTTACATTTCTTTGATGTCTTTAGGAGTAGCTCGACTGAGATCTGTAGAAAGTGGCCGCAAAGCATGTTGTATGTGACTAACTTCCAATGGCATAACCAAGGTAGTAATATTTTGGAGAAATTCTTTTGCAATTCTAATGAGACATTTTGGGAGTATGGTTTGGCAAACCAAATCTTAAAAACTAAGATCATGAAACCAGAAGAAAGTGTCCTGCCTCTAATTAAATTATGGGAATGTCTCTTGAGAGACCTGTGAATTATTTGGTCAAGTTTAATGTTTGTTATGGTCATTTGTAATAACATCTTATGTTAAGATGAAGCAAACCTTAAATCAATGGTTGGTCATTCAATCTAAGTCTTTAACCGTCATCTCAGCTATTTGATCTCATTGGTTCACTTTTGCTGACAGGAAACAGCTACTTTTTATAGCACTTTGATTAATTTTAGACTATCATCCAGGACAAAAAGTGGTCAAACAATACTGGAACAGTGTAGATGAACATAAAATCCAAGCACTTTTCATAGAAAAATACATGTAAATTGGTTTACTTAGAACTGTGTGGTTGTTATAAATTTTGTAAACCCTTACCACTAACATAAAATCCAAGCACTTTTCATAGAATAGTACATGTAAATTGGTTTACTTAGAACTGTGTAGTTGTTATAAATTTTGTAAACCCTTACCACTAATCTGGTGGCACATTAGTTTCTGCCTAGTATATAACTAGCATATGATCAATCAATCCTATAGACGGCAACAGGGCAGATTGGAGCTAATGTCTCTAATAAGCCAGAGTGGTAGTTTGGAGTTCATTTTCACCGTATTCTTTTGTAACAATCCTTGACCCATTGACACCCTTATCTTAAGTTACACCCTTGGCACACTCTGAAGCACCTAAACTTTTTGTTTCCTTCTCCTTTGCTATTGCTTTGTCTGAGGACATGTAAAACCTTGTGGGAGTTTGACCCTTTAACTTAAGAATACTTTGATAAGGTGCTTTTGCATAATCTAGGGAAAAACACTTATCTTGCGCCAATTTCTTGCATAACTTGTTGGTTATCTACTGTTTGTTATTTAGTAACTTATTGAAGTACTTTCAGCTAAACTTAGTTTATCTATCTATTTATTTATTTGGGTTGAGATATGCATGCCATGTACGGTTTGTGTTCTTTATTATTGTGTGTGCAATGTTTTATGCACTTCGTGACTACTGGATGTGCAGACCCTCTCATTTTATTTCGTAGCCAATAATGTTTTCCTAGTATTACAGCTTTCCTTAGTCTTTCTCTTTGTATTCTTGTATGTCTGTAAATATTTTCCTGGAAAGCATGGTCTTTATGTATTTTCATCTTTCTACTGTCTTGTTTTCCTTCTTTTTTTCTTTTGTATTTCCGAGTCTCTGTTCAAATGTTTTTTGAAAAGTATGAATCGAACGATAAGTTATGTTGCATTGGGATAATCCCAATGTGGTAATCATATGTTTATGAAATGTTGGCTTGGGCTTGGTTGTCCCTGAAGGTGACATTCAATAATCGTTGAGTACGCCCTTGTTCCGTCAGTCATAAACTAAGTACAGGCCTTGTTCCAATGGATGATCTCATTCCAGTACCTATGCTTTTTATATTCCAGTTACTAAAACAATCACAGTAAAGAGACTCCCATCCTTGACAAAGAGAATTTAGATACTAATATGGCGATTCTTGAGAAGGCATTTTCTCATGATGCGTTACCTATCTATTTTCTCTGGCTCTTAGGCCTTTGACAGATGGGGAACAAGTCCAGTCTGTCATTCTTGTAGTTATTCTGCTGAGATGTCTAGCATCAGGGTGAGCGTAGAGATATCTGCTTCTCTGTCTCTGGTCAGTGGTCACCTGATCTCATGTCTGTATCTTCACATATTAGCCTTAACACTGGAATCTAGGTTAGATATTTGAGTTGCATTTATTCTCTCCATTTAGTGATTCAGTTTTTCACTTTTAGTGACATGTTCTTTCCCGTACCTTGGAACAGCCTCCACACCTGGATGACTATTTGCATGTTTCTTGTGTAAGGTGTGACATCCTCAGGGTTGAACAGCTGAAAGTGTGCCTTCTATTATCACCTACAAGAATGACCAAGGCCTATGGCAAGTTCCTATTTATACTGTCATGCTGTGTATAATTGCACCAGTAATATTGTATCAAATAGTAGGTTGTGAGGTGACCAATTATAAAGGAGGATATTAGATAAGCTATGTTTGTCTCCCATACCATGTTAATGCATTTTGTGGTGATATTTTTCAATGCAAAATTTCTTTTAAGAGCTGTGCTTGATCGTCTCCACATTAAGGCTGGAGTTTTGGTTGGAATATGAATGTTACTATTATCATGATAACATTGTCTATTGTCCATAACCAACTAGAATGTAACTGAACTTGCCTAAGGAAGAATAGCAGCTGTAGAAAAATGAACCAGGCTAACTTTCATTATCTCACTCCCCAATAAAGCTGTCACGTGGAAAGACAGGTTAAACATCATATCTTACTACTGTTCTTACCCCCCAAACAACCGCCTGCCCCTGGTGAATGCTGGTTCATGAAGCTTCTCTTATAGTACCACCCTCTAGTTGCTGCCATTTGGTTTTATGGCTAAGCACCTATCAGTTTTCCTAGGATTGTCAATCGCACCTTCATGTGATTCTGTCTCAAGGTTCTACACTAATTTCAGACTCTGTGAGTAAGAATTAATAGATTCCGAAGCAGACATTACTAGAGACTGCGCTAATTCAATCGGTGAACTTTAGTTAATACATATGAAAGAATGTCTGGTGTCTGCAGCAACCATGTTTCTGACTGTAAAACTAGATAAACTGTTCGAATCAAGTGCAAGTCTTGATCATGCTATGCATAGGTACAAATAGAATCAAGTTATATGAGTTCGTGTTTATGCTTGTAAATGTAACTTTTCTGGTTTCTGATGGGAATAGTATATTCCCTATAAATTAATTGTTCATATGTATGTACCAATTCACATTCAGCTTTATAAGTTCCACAATTTGTCATGATGCAGAAAACTGAACTAATCGGCAAATCACAAAATCCAATTCAGCAAAAGATGCCAAAGATCAGGAATCATGATTATAAAGGACGCATGCATCAAGTCAATGGAGCAAAGTTGGCTGTGTTGAATGTTAGTTGACTTTCTGAGCTAGTTAATGTGTTGGTATCTGTCTTCTCAATGTGCCGTAGTCAACACGCGATCGTAGACATCCGATGGCACGCATACTGTGTGAAGATTCCGATGGAACTGTTTTTTTTTTGTCTAAATTGATACCAGATAAAAAAGAAGTTGTTTTGAAATGGTTCACCAGCAATAAGGATCTGGAGAAATTCAAACCATTTTTAACGGATGTTCATCAATCGCTGTTCAGATACTGATACTACAGGAGTCTTCTCATCCAGGATGATGAGCAATTTACATTTTCCAGATATGATGAACATTCACACTCGGGTATCAGATGATCATGCCATTAGCTCAGTTTTCTAGAGCACTTTCTAGTGACACACTACACTTGAAGAATTTCATACTGTGCGTAGCAACCTTACCGGTCAGATTTTCACTCATGACTGTGTGGAAAGGAGCTACTCAGTTCATTAATATGAAAGCACTGTGGTCTATCTCAAATCTACTGTACTGACAGTCTAGCAAAGCATCGAGAGTCTGGGATTAGACAGGGAACTGAAGAACCAGGTGCTGCAACTGATAGGGTTTCAGCTACTGATAAAACTCTACTCCATGAGGTTTAAGTTCCTGAAGAGGACTTGAAGCCGAACGGGTAACCTCTTCATTACGGCCATTGGCCACAAAAGGGAGGAAGCCTTCATCTAAGAACGCCATGTTAGGAGATTTCACCTACACAACATACATTTGGTAAAGCCCAAAATAAGTTTGCAGAACGCTTTAGATGTGTTCACACTTGCTGGCGTTCCTGTCTTTTCAGTCCACATGGAAACGCGCACTTAGCTTTATGTTGTGAGGATATAGTTTCCATTTGTTTATTGAGGAATGCTTTGCAGCTTACAGCTAATGCTAACGGCTAATTTTTCAGGTTACAGCTAATGCCTTCTGCCAGAAGCCCTTTCAATCTGGACAAAGGGAGACTGATCGTCTCCGCTTTGGCTACATGGCAGGCAAGATGACTGTGCATTTGAAACCTCCCTTTAAACAAGTGTAGGGCGTCGTTTTGCTCCACTGGTTATCACTTAGTTGATTACAGTATCCTTCCTGTAGACATTGATCTGGCCTTTTAGAAATGTTCTTAAATGCCTTGTCAGTCGCAGATTCGCGGCGTGTAAAGGAACGCGTTACTGTCATGTGACAAAAAATGAATGATACATTCAACACACTCTTTCACCATTAAGAATACCATCAATAACAAAACTTTTTCTTCAATCTCCTTTAGATCAACAATAGAATTGAATTTACAAGCATCAATTTGCCTTTCTCCATTTGTACTGAGCAGTAGTTTTACATCTCTCCCTCTCCCTCTCACTATGGCTGTCCCGCGTTAACTATAGCACGACAAGAATGAGTGTATGACGTCTGAATGTGGTGTGTGTTAAATGGGATCAAGACAAGAAGGCGGTGCCGGCGTGGGCATGGTGGAGGAGGTTGTGAGCAATGCTGTCGCGCGCCTGCATGGCGGTGTGTGAGCGGATACAATTCTCCGGCAGCATCTCGTCGTCGACAAGCTGGAAGTCGAGGTCCGGGTCGATGGCCTCGTTGCGCTGCTCGCAGATGTTGTGGAGGACGCAGCAGGCGCCGAGGAGGACGGGCAGGTCCTGAAGCTTCACCTCCGTCCGTTTCTGCAGGCAGGACCATCTCCTCTTGAGCCTGGCGAAGGCCTCCCTGGCGATCCTCTGCACCTCTCCAATCTTCTCGTTGAAGGCGTGCTGCGTCCATGTCAGGTGTTGCTGCGCGTAAGGGACAAGCACCCAGTCCATGAGCGGATACGACGGCCCGCCGACGACCCACATCCCCTTGAGCATCCCTTCGAGCCCGCGTTGGTACAGCGCCGACTTCTCCAGCACCTGCTCGTCCGGCATGGATCCCGGCCACCCGATGCATACGTCGGTGAAGACGCCGGAGGGGTCGACAACGCCCTGCAGGGTGATGGAGTAGGAGGTCTTGTGGTTGCGTTCCGTGTGGCGCTTGTTGAAGTACGCGGCGACGTTCATCTTGGGAGCAATAATGGGGATGTGAGTGGTGTACATTGAGCCCACCACCCCGGGATGCCGGAACCAGCCTGGAAACGGTCCATGATCGCCTGCAAGTGCTCGTCCGACGCCGGCCACTGCAGGAACCTGGGCATCAGCACGCTCTTGATCGCGGCGCAGACCTCCAGCACAAGCTTGTGGCAGGTGGAGATTCCGAGCCCGAACCGCTTCGATACAAGCCGCAGCGGCTCCCCGGTTGCCAGCCGCCAGATGCAGACCGCCACCCTCTGTCGCACCGGTATGGCCGCCCGCAGCATCGTGTCCTCCTTCTCCACCGCCGAGCTCAGCTCGCCGCAGATCATGTCGAACGTCGACCGGCTCATCCGGAACGCCCGCCGGAACTCGCTCTCGGGGTAGTCCGGCCGGTCGACGTTCTCCCACCACGCCCTCGACCGGTCCTTCACCCACAACCGCCTGGTAGTCGGAGCGGCCGCCGACGTCGTCGAAGTAACACCGACGCTTCTGCCGTGGTTGTTGGCATTGCTGGGATCGTCACCGAGACCGGCAGTCGAAACAGCGGCGGCCGAGGCCGCAACCGACCGGGACCGCTTGTTCCGCCTCTGCCGCTCCGCGTCGGCCTCCTCGTCGTTCATCTGCTGCTCCTGGGAGCTGAGCAGCTGGTAATAATCGAGGATGGAACTCGTCTTCTTAGCATAATTGGCATCAAGGGCGCTCTGATCATCGAGCAGCAGCATCCTCCCTGCCTGCTTCTCTCTCTCATCTTCCTCCTCCTTCAGCATCACCAGAGCCGACACCAGCTGCGCTATTGCCTTCGTGTCACCACCAAACTCCCTGTTTCCCACCACACCCATCCAATTCCCTCCACCTCCGATTTCGCCGCGTCACCCCCCAAAAGCCAATTTCTCGTCCAACTTCAAGAACAAGCAACCGGCAATTCAGACGAAGATGGTGAATGGGCAGCAAGATTTCTCGTCTCCCTCTCTTTCTTGAAGAGCAAGCAACTGGTAATTCAGATGAAGATGGTTAATGGGCAGCAGGATTTCTTGTTTCTCTCTCGCTCTCGATCGTTTGGCTTTGAATTGGAGGATATTGTTTGGCTTGAGAGATTGGTTTTATAGGGAGGAAGACTGGAAAAGGTGGCCAAAAGTGAACGCGGTTGTGGAGGAAGCGAGGAAAAGGGTAGGGGCAAAGCTACGCCGCAAACGCGTTTTCCTCCGCGCCTATGTCACCATCCTTGCTGGCCGATTAAATTATTGAAGTTTGTGCCCTGTGAACGAGAGAGAAGGACAGAGAGGAGATAGTTTTGACTTGGGGAGGAGGATTGACTCCATTAGAAGAGAACAAAAGTTCCAAAAAAAAAAAAAATTGAACGAAAGAGAGACAGCCGCTGTTTTGGGGGTGAGAGGAGGGAAAGAGAAAGCGGCAACGAGGACTTCCCTCTCTCTCCCTCCCCGCGGTCAAAATCTGCCAACGTCGTCACCGTGTGAAGGCGTTGCTGTCCGTGTTGAAAGTGACCCGAAAATGATTCTAGAATAGTCCAAAACCTTTATTCGTTTTATGGGAACACGCTGAACCTTCGAAATACAGCCTTCAACCGGCTACCGCTTGTATGTAAATCTCAGATAAGTGCTTCGGTCGGTTGAACGCGGGCTCCAATTTGTCCGGAGTTGAACATGAGTTTAGTTAATAAAATGGCAAAAGTATCCCTTCAAAGCTTTTACAATCATCAAAATGTGAGAACCAGGAAACGAGTAAGGAGAAATTGGCATCGATCTCGTCCACTTCTTCTGCTCAATCTACTTGATCAGTTTCGCTAGAGAATCACCTACCAGAACGTTCTTCAAAATGGCATTAAATTGTTCAAAACAGGATTTTCAGCATACACTCCCTAAGAAATGAAATGGGTATCCTTCAAAATGCACATTGAAGTGAAGTGGGCATCCTTCAAACTGCAGATTTTACATACGAAAATCAAGGGGAATCACTGTAAGTTATCCACATATCAAGATGTGGACGACGATAGCAAAACGGCTTCTTTTGGTAGATATTAGTGTGATTTTACTCAGTACTGGACCATCTCCACAGATGGTCCATCTCCGGAGAAATATTTTGATTGACTAAAATCGGTAAAATGTACATATCTGAATGCTAGGTGCATTTTTCTTTGTAAGTATGAAAAAGTTGAGCTGCTTTTTTGCAAAGTTTACAAAATAAAAAGAGAAGAATCTCTCTCTCTCTCTCTCTCTCTCTCTCTCTCTCTCTCTCTATATATATATATATATATATAAAAGGGGACTTGACTGGCCGGTACTACTCCCAATAAGAGCCGGTGAAAGACCGGTGATATGCCGACTCACCGATATTGTGGGGCTCTTGAGATGTGGCAGCAGAGAGGCTTGAAACCCGAAGCGGGTGATGTGTTGGGGCCCCGACCACAAGAGAAGCATGGGGTGCCCAAAAGTCTAAAATGCCCTCCCAAACAATAAGAATCAAGACTATAAGTTAAAATGATTGATGGTAATATCGAAGGAGGCCCTCCTTCCAATGGCTAAAAAAGTAATGGGAAATTGACTCGAATCTGCCTGTTTGAATTGAATCGCTTGCTATTCAATTTGGTCCATTTTAAGAATGCCAGGTGTCTCTCAGTTTGAAGATAATTTTTTAAATATTTTGAAAACTTGTTTTTACATTTTGAATTTATTTTCCAAGATTTTTTTTTTTTAAATTTTGGTCGGGCTGATTTATCTATTTAACAAATATGAATCTACCACAAATTTTGAGTTATATTTAAGAAATAGTTATATGTTATTCTATTTGTCAAATAGACTCTTTAAAAGCATTTAGTTAGTGTTCTACGAACTTCTCCATTTCTTCAAATATATTATCAAACACCTTTTTTTGCTCCCTGTTTAAGATCAGATGATATAAATGACAAGTATAACTTTTCCAAACTTGGCCATAATCTTGTTAATTAACACAGCAAGACGATCTTGAACTCGATCAACTTTTGAGCCTGTGATTGGGAATCACGGGTCTCATTTAGAGGAGAATCACAAAGTTTACATGAGGCTATAAATAAAAGTATATGACAATCGAAATCGACTTAATAAACAAATGTGAAGATTAGTAGGTAAGGCATATGTAATAACAATAAAACATTGATACACATATCACAGCAACTTTGCTCATTTGGGTACTATGAAAATATGACAAAACCTTCAAATCAGATCTGCATAATATAGATATGTTAAGCATCAAGGTACGTAGCGTGGCTGCATAAAAGACACGTCATCGGTTCGATTCTCATGGGTATTACTCTTTGGAACTGTAAATCATGAAATCACGACACCACAATTGATAGGTATACCGTACCCCACCCAAGTCCCAATGTCGCACAAAACCCCAAAAACATGAGAAATAAAAAAAAGTTTTTGAGCCTCCTTTTCCGACAGTGGATTGTTAACCTCGTGTTCACTTAAAATGTAGAGCAGTTAAACCTTGAGTGGACGATGATTCAGTGAACGATGCGGAAGGCATAGCTTCACCAAATCCACTTGTTGCATACATCATCATGATGATATGGTAGCATCATCGAGCCGAGCCGCTAAATCACGTTTTTCCAAAGGATGTTATCTACAAAGTCTTCTCACTTTTAGTTGGTCTCTGAAGGGACTTGAGCCGGTTGACTTCAACCAAATATATATATATATATATATATATATATATATATATATATATATATAGCCCTTATGTAGTTGCTTTGATGGATGTTGGTGCACCAGCTTAGGCGAGTGGCTCATAAACAGCCGGTTGCTTGCTAGTTTGAGTAGCATGAAATTGAGATGCCGTGCAGTTGCCAACCTAGGCACCAATGCAGCCCGAAAACAGAAGAGGTAGAGTTTAGAAAATAGCTTAGGTCCGTTCAGGTGGCGGGATTTTCTTCTTCTCACCCAAAAATCGTTAATAATATTTCTGCATGTAATGTAATTGGATGGGAAGGTTATCTTTGTTGGGAATTAGTTACAGTTTCCCGTCGGGGTCCAAGTGAGAATTGTCTTATAGTTATGTCGTGAAGTGTGTTTGATGAATTAAGACTTCCCAACATGTGATGTAAATGTTGGGTGGGAGGTTGATTGGAACTTGACCTGCGGATTTGGTGGATGGATAGGTTTTCCCCCGCTTGTATTATTGAGGCTTCGTGGTACATCAATCAAAAACAAAGGTCTCACCAATTAATGTTGAAAGTAAAGCACCTTCTTCAAATTTTCCTCAATGTGAACACGGAGTTGCCCACTTACTCTAAAGTCGCCATAATAATAATAATAATAATAATAATAATATTATTATTATTATTATTATTTTATTATTACTACTACTACTACTATGACTTATGGGGGGATTTTTTTTTTTTAGAGCAACTATTATTGAGAACTGGGAGAAGTTTGTCTCGTCAAGATTTGTATATGGGAGCATGATAATTTAGTTGGCTGGCGTTCAATTGATTTGATTTCGCTTTTGATTGGGCGTGTTTTTGATTTACTTGTCCTATATAAATAGTCCGGTCTTCATTAGATGGCAGCTTCGTTCCTCGTTTTAAAGGTAAGTTGAGATGATTTTCAGGTCAGTTCATGGAAGGAGATAAGTTTGCTCCGAAAGTAGAATGGCACGATATCTGGGTAAAGTTTTCCTTTTTCATTCAAACACATCCTTACCATCTATCTTTATCTTTCTCGTTTTGTTTGGTAATTCACCTTCTTACTAAGTTCAAATGCAAAATTCATTTGCATTTTTATTTTTCCATAAATGCATATGTCTACGCAAACTTGGATCCAGGGGGCAATAAGAATGAGAGACCTTCATATCTCTTTTTCAGGCAATGAGTTGTTAACCTGTCAATCACACACACACACACACACACATATATATATATATATATATATATATATATATATATATATATATATATAGCATGTTTTGAATATGAAAGTCTCAAACACATAGTATTATTTATCTCAAAAGAAGTGTAAAATCGGTCACAGATAAAGATGTAACAGGTTCAAGTTCAGGTAGATCCAACCTTGACGGAATCTGATTTGGTCGGATTTAGATTAGACTCAAATTTTTGGATCTATTCTTTAAAATTGTCAAATTCTAATCCTACTAGCAAAACATCCGATTAATATTTAATCGGGACGGATTTTTGTCGAATGCTATCGGATAAACTCCGATTCAAATTCAATTATGAAACTGCATAATCAAAATTCAGTTGGTGAATGGATCCTAATTTCTTTACAAGACTTGAGTAAATCAGATATATATGATCCATTTGTATCCCTAGCTAGAACCCTGGACTTGAAGAATGTCATTAGACGAGGTGTCTAATGACACCCTGTATCGGTCATTCAATGAAAACACACTCTTAAGTTCAGGAAGTCATTAATTTGATTCTTCAACATATTGTTACTGTGTCTCCAGAATTTGCATAAAACACTGAAAATGAGACAGATTGATGAGACAGTAATAATGTGTTACTGTTGCCAAATGACCTTTAAGTATACCTTTGGTATAGTTTAGGAGACGGCGTTTTGAGAACCAATATAGCCGAGAGCGGACCTGATCTAGTTGAAATCTGTTCCACATGGCATGAACCCCCTGATCCACTAGCGGCTAGTGTCATACTCAATATGTCGTCGAGTAGGGGCGAAGCCAGAAATTTTTCATGAGAGGGCCGAATTAAAGTTTCTAAATTTTGACGCGGGTCGAAATATTATTTTTAAAATTTTTTATATAGGATAAGTAAAATTTTTAAAATTTATATATAATTTTTTTTTTAAATTTACACGTGGGCCCCCCTTGGCTCCGTCCTTGCCCTCAGTATTCAATCTCCGCAAATCAGCCAATATTAGCCAATGCTCATTTATATATAACAAAAAACTAATTAAAATAATAAATTGATAATTTAATATGATTTTTTAAGGCCCACATAGGCTGATATAAAACAATGTGCAATCAAAATGTGAATTGGAGACCGATATTTACAACATTGCTTTCAAGTGAAAGCCATCTTGATTGTAATTCCGTCCTATAAAATGCACCAACCTTTGCATATTAGGAAAAAATAAAGTTGACTAGAATATACTTTTGGACTCTACTAACTTTCTCTTCCTTTTTAAACATGATGATCCAGATTAGCTTGATGCCCATCACAAAGGCAAACATTTTTTGAAGTTATATCTTATTTTCTGTCATAAATTTGGTGAGATCCAATATTGCCGTAGCCTACAAGATTCAACTATAATCTTATCATGTCAATAAAATAATAATTGCAAGAGAAAGAAAATAATATTATAGAAACTGCATATCTATTTTAATAATTGGGTAAATTCGAAACACTCCAAAGAATGGTCACAGAACAGCCGAGCCAATCATCCGTCTGCTTTGTCATGCTATGTAGGGTCGTTTCTTGGACGTTGAGTGTACCGTAAGAATAAGCTTCCCTGTTATTACATCACATTGACAAAACATATAAAAATCTTTTATTTCTACTTAAAGCATTCGAGTTTCATCGTCGCAGGTGGAATACCCTTTTAAAAAACTCCTTATAAAAGAAAAAATAGAATTTAAAAGCATAACCTCTTTAAATATATAAAAAATACCTTTATGGTGAAAAAGGCAAAGCCGAAACGACTTCGGTGTTAGAACATATTTCACCGTCGTGGATGAAATGCCGTAACACATGAAAAATGATGAAGAGTACATCCAATTCAAATTGTATGCGTTGACATCCGTAGCCGGAATAGACAGGGATGATGGCATGCCAGATTCTCTGAGATTTGTTACAGGTCGAAGGATGTCTCCATTGATGGAGCCAAGGGTTTTAAGATGACCCTCGCCTTCGCCATCCCCTAGTCAAGTTGTAGGCCACCTCGCCAACAACACTTATGCCCCACCAGCCTGTGGTCTATCAGCAACTTGACTTCATCTAAGTTTTTTTTTTTTTTTTTTTTTTTAATAGAGGAATTGAAATGAGCTGGTTGCTAGATAACAAAATATTTAAAAACCATTACTAGAAGTACAATGCAATGTAAACACTAACAACACTTTATGGTACATGGTACAGTGATGGTTTATATTGTTTTTAATAATAATTTAAACAACTTTTAAATGTTTAACCATTCAACAACATTGGACAGCTGGTAGATTTCAATTTCCTTATTCATGGTTTCAATTTTTTTTTTGTTGGTTATATTTCCATGAGAAATCAATTTAAAATGCTTTTTTTTTCATAGTCGACTTGAAAAAAATTCTAAAAAGAAAGAGGGTTATATCTTTTAAAGCCAAAACAAAAAAACTAATGGCACACACCTGAAATTAGGTAGTGATTTGAATAATTCGAAACCTAATCATGTTTGTTTATTATGCTCAAACGTTCGCCATGGTTTTATAAATTTATCAAAAGCAATCTTATATACCCTGCTTCGTATTTTTTTTCTTCCCCATTTTGCATTCTTTGATATTATGAAAAGTGAACAGTTTATATGTTATGGCCCCTTGTTTGAAATGACCAAGATGCCCTTATATCCAAAATAACCTATCTCTAACAAGCACAAAAGTGGAATAAACAAATCATGTGAAATTACAAGAATGTCCCTCCAGTTATATGAGTCATCACCATGAGACCCCGGTTACTACCTCAAAGACAATTGAAAATTTGTTAATTATATATTTAGTGTCGTATGAAAAAAAAATTCTGCCTCTGCTCTTGTTTGGATCTTACCATCCATATAAAAAATAGTTAAAATAGGGATTGCGTTGAAAAAGACTTGGCGGATAAAGATGCCTTTGGGAAGAATCTTGACAGGTGAGTAACTCTGGTTGATACCTAAGTGCCACTTGTCAATAGAAGGGCACGTCGGTCTTATTTGATGTGCATCGGACTTGCAATGCGAAAGGAGGCTAAAATATAAAGACATGCATGCATGTTTGGACCAAACGAGTGTTTGTTCCAAACTCCAACCCCTAATTTATAATCATTTAAATGAATCTTTATCGATGTAATTACAAATTAAACATACTAGATAAACTACAATTATGCAAAAAAACAAGTCTTAAATCTCCTCCATTTCATTTTATTTGCAATTTCACTCAATTTACATGACGAATGACAGCAGAACAAATAAAAGTCTTAAATCTTGTTCATTTCATTACATATTTGAAATTGCAATCAACAAATCAATGAAAACTTGTTTGAACTTTTTTTTTTATAGAAAATAGAAGATATTTCACAAGATTGGCCTGGCGGTCGGTACAACACAAATTTGAATTGAACACTTCATGAAGGACGTTGTATCCAAAGTCACCAGCCATTTAATAACAATGGTCGATTTGAAACAGTTGGATGGTTGAGAAAAAAACAAACAAGAAAACAAATATATGAATTAATACTAAATAAGAAAAATACCCTATATATATATATATATATATATATATAGAGAGAGAGAGAGAGAGAAAGAGAGAGAGAGAGAGAGAGAGAAATAGACAGGGCAGGTAGGGTACCAATCTGAACGGCACTCACGTCCACACACAAATTAATATCTTGAAAAAGTAGAGAGAGAAAGAGAGTGCATTTAGCCACTTTCATTATTAATCACGACCTTAATAAATATTTAAAAATAAAAAAGAGATGCAGAATTATTTTTCAATACTGGCTATTGTCAACATCCTTTTCTTTTGCGGCCTGTGTGGCCTAACATCGACAACGCTGTCTTGTAGTTTCAAGCCTTCAATAAATTTGCCAATAAAATCTTTTACCACAAACAACAAGAGGATTTTTGCATATTGTATTTATGGAAACAGTCTTTTTGGTTTAACAAATATTTAAGATGTTTATGGTATTTTACACAAGTTTCAGTTGGGGCCATTCTGCTTTAACGAGAATTTTTAAAAGAGAGGGTGTTGCCTAGGCTCTTTCAATGTGAAGGAGGAAAGATAAAACAAGAAACAAATAATAGTTTCAAAATCTTGAACTGAAATATCAATTTTCAAAATTATTATATAAGATAAATATTTTTTAAAAATTTACTTGTAAAATATTTTTTAGATTTTTTTTTTGAAGGGGGCCAGGGCCCTGCCTGCCCCTCCTTGGCTCCATCCCACTTTCACACCCAGCTTGAGCTGTTACATAATAGATATAAACTATTAAAGTAACTCAAATAATGTAAATAAACTCATAATCGGACTCAGTTGATTTTGAAAAAAAACTAAACTTCGAAAATATAAAGGCTGTCAATGGATTGGATTTAAACACATCTAGTTGAGCTGCTTCAAAAAAACGTTACATGTAGAAAACAAATTTAATATCCGATGAAATCTAGTCTGATTGGGATTTAAGAATTTGCATCCAACCAAGTTCAGGTTCAAATTCAATTTTAAACAAATATCCGACCAGATTAAGTTGCAAATTTAATTTTAGATAAATATTCTATACTCAATAGCCGTGCATTTTAAAAGTCATTCTTAACACAACATAATGTGATTTGGATTCATTTTTGTTTCCAAACATTGAGTTCAATTTCAGATGTAAATTTAAAAGTAAGATTCGGAAATAAAAATTGGATACTCTTTTTTTTTTTTTATATATTGACACCTTAGAGTAATTTTTCTCATTTACATGTGGATGCTCCTTAAAAATGTAAAATTTGTGTATAGTGCCCCTAAGTCCAGAAATTTCTATTTCTGGCTTCGCCCCTTAGTATTTCATGAATTCATTGTGTCAGATCATTTAGCATATTGGTATGTAGCATAGACCAATAACAACATATTCTCCATCTTTTTATATCTAAAAGTAATTGGAAAAAGCATTGAGGCAGCATTTGATAGACCTGGATCTTGGATCTGATCTAGGATCTGCTAGGAGATATAGGGTTCCATCAAACGCTCTAGATTTTAAACCATCGAAGGGCCTCAAATTTGAGAATTTCAGATCAGAACAATAGGTTAGGAGTGAACCAGCCCTTTAGCTTTTTATCCCCAACAAACGCTTAGTTTGCATTTACTATTATTTTTAAGCGAATACGTTCAGGGGCGGAGTTAGAACTTTTTCATTATAAAAGGCTGAACTATATTTTTAAAATTTTAACAAAAGACCAATATATATTTTTCAAATTTTTATATAGGTTAATCTATAATTTTTAAATTTTAAATGTAAAATTTTAATTTTTTGAAAATCTGAGGTGGGGCGAGCACCCTTGCCTTAAGTCCAAAAGACAAAACCTTCCATGCCAAAGGTGGGTACATGCTTCCTCAAGATTTTCCAAAAATTCAAAATCATTTTAAAAAAATCTCATCCACATCTCAAAATTTATAGACAATATGAATATGCCTTTCTTAAATTTTATATAAAACATGAATGGCAGGACTTTTGTTCTCCGTCTCCATTATTGCCATTAAGTGGTCAAGTCTTTGGAAGATTCCTCACAATTCAAACGATATACATATAAAGGAATTCAATAGACTTTCGTGCCTCCTTAGCAGGCATTTGTCAATAAGGAAGGCGACGGCCAACGCCACCCATCGGTCAAAAATTCACTCCGATCCACCTTTTTATCTTTTGCCAAAATTGTGACTCTTCAAATTCTATAACATGATCGGAAATTGACTAGACTCAGATAGCATGTAATGCCATCAAATTATTATTTGAAATCAGCCGGCTACTTTTATTGCCGGACGTTTATTTTTTATTGTGTATCGTAAAGAAACCATTATAAAAAAGTGCCAAGCAATTGACTGTCGCAAATTACAATGATTTTTAGCGACAGAGAAGTAGCCGACTGGTTTTAATTCTTCTAACAAAGAAGAAGAAGAAGATGTAAAAAAAGATTAAAAGGAAGAAAACAGGAACAAGAAATTACGATTCTTATTGAAGAGGTTGAAGTTGACTTGTCTACATTAGTTTGAAGGCCAAAACCAAGAAGTTGGGTCAAACAAGTTAGCGGAACCACCGACGTCCGCTTCTTGCTAACGGTTCTACGTTAATTCATGCAGTTGCAGTTGAACCACCAAGTTTTGTACACTAAATATGAATTAATAAAGATGATTCAATAGAATCCTTTAAAAGAAAGATTGATATCAGGATTCTTCCTGGAGCCAAGCAAATCTGTCCCGAGATGCATACGTTTTTTCACGTGCCATGCACACTGACTAGTTGTTGTGACTCTAAACTTAAGTCACATGGGTACGGGTACGAAATGTACGACATGACAATTTAAAAAAAACATGAACATGGGTGTTTACATATGCCTGTGTATTAGATCTGTAAAAAGGTTCTCGTGATTGTCAATCTTTTTTGATATGGATGGTTGAGAAAAAAACGAAAAAAAAAGAATATGGGGGCATTTTTTAGTTATCCAATATCAACCAACCAACTTTTTCTGTCTCTTTTATTCTGGAAGATGAGATGATTATTTTCCGGTATATATGTATGTTCATTAGGCCTAGACATCGGGTCGGATCGAGCCAGGCTGGGTAGCAGGCCACCCTCCTTCCGCTCATGGCCCTTTTGTAAGCGGTGTCGGGTCAGGCTGGGCAGGGGCAGGCCTGACTTCACTCTCATGGTCGCTGTGTTAAAAAAAATAGGCTTCTTCATTTTCCAAGCGACTTGTGGACTGCCTCACAACTACAAGTAGGGCAGAGCAGGCATGGTGATGAGCAGGCAGGGCAGGTGTGGTTTGAGGTTTCGACAGTGTCGGCGGTGCGACAATGACTAGTAGAGCAAGGCAGCAGTCAGCAGTGCCGGTGGCGGTGCTGCGACGATTAGTAGAGCAGGGCAGCAGCGATGAGCAGCACAGGCACAGTTTTGAACTTTCGATTCAACAAGGTGTCGCGAGTGGCGACAGCAGCTAGTAGTGCGGCAGTACCGGTGATGATGTAGAGACAGCGATCAGTAGTGCGGCGGTGCCGGTGATGGTGCAGCGACAACAGTCCACAATGGTGTGCAGTGGTGCCGATGGCGGCCCAGCCCAGTGCCTACGCCTATTGTTCACCCAGCCATCTAACCAAGGATATTCATCGGATGCAGATGGATAGTTGAGAGAAAAACATAGAGAAAAAAGTGAGAACAAATACTAAATGATGAAATAACCATTATATTTTTCTCCTTGTTTTCCTCTTAACCCTCTATCATTATAGATCAGACGATTCTCATTAGATGGTTGAGTGGTGAGTGACTCTAAAAAGGTAGAGTGACCATTCAATATATATATATATATATATAAGATCAAATCTTTTGTGCCCACACTGGTGCTTGGATCTAAGTGACTTAGTGGAGAAGTTGGGGGCAGGTTCAAAGTCTTCAAGGCAATAGCAGAGCTACATATGGGTTGATGTGGGCAGTTGCCCACACCCGCCCCTCAATTTTCCTTTATATTTACATTACGTTTTCAAATGTTTGCTCTGTTATATATGTGAGTGCCTCTTCGTATATGAAAATTTGTAAATGAGTGCTCACATTTTGGTGGCTCTACCACTGGTTCAAGGTCTTGATAAGCTGGTTATCTTACTTGAAGATGAAAGCTGAATGCCTATGTCACTATTTGATGGAGCCACGATATCCATTTCATGAGGAGCATCATCTCATCCCATTCATTGGTGTACAAAGAGTAATTAAGGGCATGTTTGGGATGCTTAGACACGATATGTGACACTTTGTCTCAGATGAGCTGTCATTGATAGGGAATTCGCTTATCTCACTTTTTCTGTCTCCCCTCTTGAAGTGAGGCAAAAATCAATGCTGATAGTGTTTTTCGTTCATTAAAACAAAATGTGAGACAAGTGTCTTTAAAATAGTGTGATAGACACCTTGCCTAATCAAACAGGCATGCCCTAAAGATTTGGAGAAATCTCGTTCTGAGTAAGCAAAAGGAATACCTTTCCCCATCCCGTTAGGGGATCCAGGCTTGCTTTGGAGGAATCTTATTCATTTTGGCAACATTCAAGTGAATTGAACTTATTGTGGAATCCCAGAAAAATTCTCCAACTATGTCACATGAGTGCGAAATGCTGGTGCCGGCGTTGCGTATTCCATAAAATTTGGGTGCGATGGTACGGCAAGAGTGCATATATATAATATATTATATATATATATATATATATGTGCATATATTCATAATATATATAATTTTATCTTGTTTTTTTAGCTTAATATATATATTTTTTATTTTCTTATTGTATATAAAGAAAGAAAGGAACAAAGAGAAGAAAGAAAGAATAGAAAATATTTTGAACATACATAAAAAGCAATGCGGTTGGGGTGTGTCGGAGCTGCACCCGTACCAATACCAGCATCATGTCGACACGAGTGCGGCTCCTTTCTTAAAGAATTAGTGTGACATAGTTCTCCAAGCACCTTGTTATGTAGTTTGGCTTAAGCCCTTGTAATTCAAAAAAAAGGTAGGTCTTGACTTGTAATGCACATGCATTCTATCCTTTATGATAAATTAATAATTGACCCCAACAACGATTCATGGTGAATAGTGAAACGATTCATGGTGAATAATGGCAGAGCCAAAAATTTTTGGTTGAGATGCCTTCAAATCACAAGCCCAAGTTTGATTTGGGCACCCCATGTAATTTTTAAATGCAATTTCGAAAATTTTAACCAAACTGCCGACACCAGCTCACCTTTAGCGACGGTTTTCAATCACATGACCTTTGAGTCCATCAGTGTCGTTTCTTTGTACCCACTAGCGGAGTGTTCTGAGGGCATCTCTTCCTCATCAAATAAACTCGATGGTAATAATTGAATAAGGAAACATGAATGCCTTCTCTTTTATGGAAAGGAATCCCACATTTTCTTGCCTTGGTTCACACTTCACGCACATGGCAAAGCCCATACTTTTGGACCTTAACAAAAATTTCAACTGAAAATCTGTTGCTTTTGATTTTCAAAAGTTGCAGCTATTCATCTTTTAGAAAGTAGATTATGTAATAGATTCCAGAGACATGAACACCGTTTGATCTTCAGCTAAATTGATCATGATGAGAACATCTGCCGTATTATGGTATGATGGAATGACAAGCATAGACCATGATGAGGAAGTGAGACTTTAAGGCATGATGATAGGAGATAATGGGATCTATTGTCTCCTTTTGGTGCCGGTTGAATGCAGGGTTTTGTGTGCAGGTGTAGTTAGAGCATGAGAATTTCATTTCACATGAGAGTTGATGGGCGTTCATGCTTCCCAAATGTTCCAAATGTGAAAGTTGGTGAGGCTTGTCGATGATTCATCAAAATGGTCATCAGTTGCATGGTCCTGGCTTTCTTGGTTTAGAGGAACCCTTCTTCGAGCCAGTACATAGGATTCATGTGCCAAAATCAAGTTGAGGCTTCCCAACATGTTACAAAGATAGAGAAGTAAATCAAGAGACAATCTCATACAATCTCTTCCCCATCCTTCCTCCTGCTTCAGAAAAATCTAACAGTATGCCTTCTTGATTTATTTATAACTCATGCCATCGCTCCTGGCAGTTACCATGGAATTTGTTTTTTCACTCTCTTCTGCATTGTCTACTGTAGCACTAGATCTTTGTGGTCGATGTCCGGCATTTGAGATTCTGCTGTTACTCATAAATACTCCTTCCTGTTGTCAAGATCAGAGAAAAGCACAGTTGCCTGTTAAATTCATCTTACTTTATAGTTTATACCATTTATCTAAATGTAAGTCCAAATACTTCTCCTATTTTTAGCATTCTTTTGCTAAAGAACAATAAAGAAGCAGATTATTTGCTATTAGTCATCTGACATAGTTTAGACCATCAGTCTGAGTATCAATTTAATATTTGATTAAGCATTGTATTGGATGTTCTTGTGCCGCTCTCAGTGTTCAGTGGCCTGATCAAGAAAGTTCAAGGAACAGTCGTCAATATTTTCAAAGTTTTGAAGGTATCCTGATTGAATCAGTATTTTTAGTGTCAACAGATGATATCAGCAAAAGATCACTATATTTTGAGCTATCCTCGGAAAATGTATATTTTGATAACATGATGATATATCATGGTATTTTTCCAAATCTCTTCAGCAAAAAACCTCTCTCTATATGCTTCAGATACATGTTTTAGTTTTTTATTATTTCTTTAGATTTTAAAAAAATTAAGGGCCGATTATTTATTGCTAAAAAATTAAAGAGACTGATATTAGTTTCTACTGTTCAAAGGAAGGTGAAAAATGCCTAGAGTGGGGAATGGAAGCTGAAGTACTTGCAATCACACGTAGAGCTTGTCTTACCGAAACGTGAGAATGAGGTCCCATGTAGAGTCCAGGAGTGAAACCGATACTTGAATTTCCCAAATCTTTCAGTCTATTGAGTTCTGGCAAAACCACTGTTGCAAGATCTGGTCTGTCCTTTCTCCTCAGCTCAGCACACCTTAGTGCCAATTTTGCAAATATGAGAGCTTCTTCCACAGGCCAATCTGGAACTGTGGGATCCAACATCTCCTTAAAAGCCCCTCTCTCTATTGACCTCTCAACATGGTGAGTGAGACCCATTGGAGGCTTTGCTGTTATAATCTGCAGTAGCATAATTCCAAGAGAGTACATGTCAGATTTGATACCTAACATTCCTGTTTGTTGGTACTCTGGATCAATGTAGCAGAAAGTTCCTGCAGTGGAAGTCATCCTGTACTGAGTGACTGTATCTGCCACAGAGGGTGGGACAAGCCGGGCAAGGCCAACATCACTGATTTTGCTTACATAGTTCCGATCAAGTAAAATGTTTGCTGGCTTGAGGTCTCTGTGGACAAGAGGCTCTGGCTTTGTTTGGTGGAGGAAAAGTAAGCCTGTTGCTATTTCTGCTGCTATCTTGAAGCGAAGTTGCCACGGTAGACTCGGCGTGTTTCCTCTTCTGAACAGCCGGTCATCTAAGCTTCCTCTTTCCATAAATTCATATACCAGGCAGCCATATTCTGGGCAGGCTCCAAGAAGTAACACCATGTTTGGATGTCTGATGCAGCTCAAGACCTCCACCTGTAGAAGTTCAAAAGAGGATAGGTGATATTAGTAAGGCTTGTTTATGCGAGTAGTTGTTTTGTAGTTCATGTTGATCAGGATGCAAAAAATGAACATCGAAAGCAGAGATGTAAATATGGAGGACCTTTCAGAAATAAAGCGATCAACGGTAAAAGACACATACAATGTTCACTTATTGCTAAACTACTTATTGCTAAACTAATATAGATAATCGTAAAACTAATATAGATTGTTGTAAAACAAATGCAGATCATTGTCAAACTGATAACAAAATTGCCTCAATAAAGAAAGCACATTTTGTTGGTGTTCTATTTCCAGATAATCACACGCATTTCCCTCATTCATTAGGTACCCATGCAAAACGCCTTCCCATCAAGCATTCTCAAACTGATAATGCTTAAAATGGAGGTTCTTTTCTTTTTCCTTTTTTTTTTTGCTAGTGTGCAGAACTGGTAGTGCTTAAGAGTAGTTTTTTTCTATACCTCCTGCTGAAATTGCATCCTTCCTTGGGCTGCATCAGGCCTTAGAACTTTGATGGCCACTGCAGTGTGGTCCAAAGTAGCTTTGTATACAGGTCCATATCCACCTTCTCCAATTTTGAGCGATTCAGAGAAGAATTCTGTGGCAGCTTCAATCTCTTGTATGTTATACTTTCGATACCTTACTTCTGAATTTGCCAATGCATCCAGTACCTTTTTCTTTTCTTCTGCTTCCTTCTTGGCTTTCATCTCTGCATTCATCCTCTTCTGTGCTTCGATCTCAGCAAGCCTCCTTGCAGCCTCTGCAGCTTCTATGGCTGCCTTGCTCTTTGCCTTCTCCATTTCTGCAATGGCCAATGCCGCTTCTCCTGCCAGCTTTGCCTCCTCCAGTTTGCGAGCTTCTTCTATTTGCCATTGGTGAAGCTCCTTTGCCTGTGGCCATCCATGTGGTTTCGTCAAACTATTTTCATGTGACACATACAGACACACAGACATACCTTTTGCTTCGCAGTGAGTGCTTCTTTGCATGCATTGCTGTACATTTCCATTGTCTGCTTCAGTTCCAGTCTTAATCTTTTCATTTCAGCCTCCATGTCTCTCTATATATCATTCAACAAAAAAAAACGCTGTATCAAGTAGATATTCATAAAATTTCTATCCTTATAATAATGGTCGTACATCCCCGCAAAACAAGAAGGTACAGATACACACAAAATGCCTAGCAACATCCTTTCTTCTTGCCGTCTACATGTAAACTCTACTATTCTTATTACTTAGTCAAGCCTTATTTAAGTTTGGTCCCTTAAAAAAATGCAGAAGTATATCGTAACACTTTACAGAAGCCATGAACTAATTTGAGAGCAAGGATTTACAAAAATGTTTGACGTGCAAGAGTAAACAATTGAAAGACAAAGTCGGCTAATATATAAGACAATGTTCACCTTTTAATGCTCAGTTTGGTTTTTGTTGTTTCATATGAAATTTTATAGACAAGAGTGATTGGGATACTTACAGTTGAATTAGCAGATTTCTTTGGGCTATCATCCAAGGAAGAGGCCATCTCAAAGCCATCTGAACCAAAATCCACGGAACGTGATCCATGGGAGCTGGGAAAATCGTTTCCATTGGAAATGTAGGTGAAGTCCGAAGGAAAGCCGTCTGTACTTAAAGGGAGGTTGGGAATGGCCCTACAGAACGCGTCTGTGTTCTCGCCGTATCTCGGTGAGCCCCTGCGTTCTTCATGTGGACTCTGAATTGTGCCCTTTCCACCCATGGCTGCCATCTTGTCAAAGGAAGCACCTGGCCCACCCTGTATGCCCGGCAGACTTGGTTTACATCCGCGTGTCAAGGTACTCCTGAAAATGAGTAAGAAGCATTTCATGTACACATATCACAATGCAGCATATACAGATGCAGTCACAAATATCATATGTAACACACTGGCATTTGTGCATGTTTCATATGATTGGTCTACCATTTCCATGCACCAAAGTTGAACCCAGAACATACTGATCATTCATGAACTTAATTCTCATGAATTTGCACCATTCATTTTCTTTTGCATTCCCACATAAGTTGAATTCTTTATGTATTAAAGATAAGTAAACCTACCAGCGCAGCAATCAAATCATTGTAAGATATGATGCCCAACTTCTTGCAAACAAAAGGTGTGGCAGTCTCTCAAAAATCAAATTTATGACAATTTAAATAGAATTTTCTCTTTCATCATTAAATGTTCTCGATTTTGGATAACGTATCAATCTTCCTATTAAGTTAAGGAAGTCTAAATTGTTCCTGAAAACATGTGTGGCATTGAGACAAGGTGATATACTTACCCTAAACAGTTGATTCAATCAGTAGCGAAACTAAACATGTTGGGCTGAGAGGCAAACTGATTCAAAAAAATTTAGAACTTTAGGGGCATCAATATTTATAAATGTGCAAATAATTGAAAGTACCAATACGAAAGTACAGAAATTTTATGGGACCATGTAGGCAACTGCCCGCACAAACCCACATGTGGTTCTGCCACTGGATTCAATCATACAACCTTTTCCTCTCCTCCCATGCATCAAGTCTCATAGTTTATCATTCTAATGAAGCTGCAAATGGATCAGCCATGGAGAAGCCATTCACATTAGAAGTTGGAAGATGAGCCTAGTTCGGATTTTGGTACAGCGTAAAAATGAGAAAAGAGCCAGATAATCAAGCCCTACCCATTTGGAGGCTTTACTCCATTACAATAAAACTTAGGATGAAAAGACAAATAGCCTTACCTCATCATCCCGTTGGTGGTAACCTGATCAGAGGTTTCATGGCTTTGATGCGGCGAGCCAATTGGAGGCTTGAGGGGAGCCGGCAAAGGGGGCTGGGGCCTGGCCACAGGAGCTTGTTTTTGAGGGACGGGGGGCGCGGGCCTTGTGGACGGCCTGACATGTGGAGTCTTGCCCTTAGCTATCACATACACGGTGCAGAACTCCGGCGCACCTCTTGAGACGCTGCTGGGCACATCCAGCTGCCTGAATTTCCTGTAATATGATGCCACCACGACTTATGTTAGCAAAATGAGGATACTAGGTGAGTGAGAATTGTGGAAGACTGTTAGGCTGATGAGTTACCTTGAGAGCGCGTTCCTTGAAGATGCACCAAGCACAATACTAGTGATACTGTTGGCCGTGATGAAATCAATGAGCGCCCTAGCCACGTCCACATCCTCAAGAACAACCTCTTTCACATTGACCTGCATCCATGTGGTTAAAATATATCGCATTTCATGCAAAGAGCCGAGAAAAGTAAGAGATGATGTGGTAATTGAAGTCACAGTATTTAATGAGAACCTATGCTTGCATTTAACGGGTTGTCTTTTTGCTAAAGGCATGATCTTACTACAGTTCTGTTCCCGTCTAATAAATTTTGACTCGTTGATAGAGTAAATTTTCATTAAGTATCCAAAGCAATTTAAGTGTGTGTATATATATATGTATCGAGAGAGAGAGAGAGTACGTGTTTCCTAGCACAGAATCCGCGGAATGGGAGAAAGAGGTGTGTCTTTTCAATCTCAAGCTGTTCTTGAATGGAAGCCTGGCATCCATCGCTAATGCTGAAGCCACCTGCACAACAATTTTCTGTTGAGAGAGAGAGAGAGAGAGAGAGAGAGAGAGAGAAACTGGCTTCCTCGGTTTGAGAACGCAGGTAGGAGACGTGATATTCAATTCAACATGAGCTGCATTTAAGCAGCCGCAACTTCATATATAGACAGTCTTTTCAAAATCCTTTAAACATTTTATCCTAAGATTTTTCAAATTCCTATATAATGCCGCCAGAAATTTAAGATTATTAGACAACTTCATGCTTTTTACATACATTATCCATAGTGTTACACATTTCAGACGTAACACTGCAAGATCTTTTCGAAAATAACCCGTGACTCAATTTTTTCTCTTTTTCAAAAGATCTTTGACTAATGATCAGTAATCCTCATAATGGTAGTGACAACATGAATTGGAACATGGAATTAGCATATACAAATAGAAATTACGAAATAAAATCCTGATAATCGACTACAGAGATGATTCTGAAAGAGAGAAAATTACTTTGGACAGGTCCAGCTTTGTTCCTGACATGAACCAAGAGGATGTTGGGCATGCCAATGAGGAGCTTGTCGACTGCCCACTTGACCGCAAACTGGCTACCTTTGTCCCTGTCAATGGCCACCGCCATTTTTGGCAATGATCCGTCCTCCCATTCCTCATTGCTCTGTTCCCCATACTGCTGCTGCATCATCCCTCTCTTTTCCTTTCTCCTCCGTCAATTGGTAGGATCAAATTCTCTCTCTCTCTAGAAACACACACACACAGAGAGAGAGAGAGAGAGAGGGAGGGAGAGGGAGAGGGAGAGGGAGAGACGACCAAATTCTCTCTCTCTACCCCCTTTCTCTTCCAGACACAGAGAGAGAAAGAGGGAGATGCTTAGGAAGAGGAGAGCTGCATTACGTTGGGTTGGCAAATACTGTACGTTGTAAAGTCTGTTTTGTTTGTTACATGGCTGTCCGCTTTCTTTGGGGGAGTTGCCCAGTTGTCTCCCCTCCTCCTCTTGCTAACCATGCCCTCTTTCTATTTTTGTGCAATTACATGCTAAATTTCAACTTTTCATTTTTCTTGACATTCAATTATATGGATATGAGTGACATGGGTAGGTGCTTATAGATCTATGCTTGGATAAACGTTGACTACTAATATTTCATAAACTTTAGATTTTTTGAATCTTGGATCTCTCTAGAAGTTAGAAAATTTAGTTTTCATTTTTATTTATGTAGATGGCATTAATGTAGTCATGATTTTGGAAATAGACTTCAAAAGATTGATTCAGGCATTAGAACTTACCTCGTAGCCCCTTCTCTTACTTGGTAATGTTTCTTTTTTTAGGAGATGGATATTCTCATGTTCTATTTTCACATCTAGAATTGGAAGTTAGATTGACAATTCACAATGCGGGGCTGATTTCATCATAAACATTGTGTTTTTATAAAATCAGGATGTCTGTTGCTTGAAATACTTATAAATATTTGTCACATTGGAATGAACAATTAGAAAAGACTAATTAGGCATCTTAGAAACAACTACTACCATTAATATGGTACAGTCTTTGACTTAATTTGCCATGTAAGTGGCTCTTATTCCATTTTCCTCATTCAATTTGCTCTTGAGACATGCATTATATTTTCCCTTCTTTCATAGTTGGTATCGCTCGGTGGTAGTAATTTCAATCTTCTTCGTTATCACAAGTCCTGAATATGTTAGATTCGAAGAGATTTGGATCCGAAACAGACCCGACCCATCGTTACTGTGTCCTGACCTCCATCAAGCAGCAGCTTGTCCGTTAAAACCCCACAAAACCCTAACTTAACCCAACCTCGCCTTCCCTCATTTCTTCCCATCCCTCAGAGAGAAAGAGAGAGAGAGAGATGGTGTGGTTCCAGTGTGAAGACTGTGGGGAAAACCTCAAGAAACCAAAGTTGCCCGGGCATTTCAGAATCTGCTCTGCTTCGAAGGTAAGGTGATGTCTTCCTTTGTTTCGTGAAGACTTCATTGTATCTTGTTCTACCACTCTTGGTTTGCATTCTCTTCCTTCATCTTTCGGCAGTTATAACTATTTTGGGGAAAAAAGACAGAAGTTTGTTTTGGATATGTTGCTCTGCTTCTCATAGCGGACCACCAGCACGGTTAGATTGGGAAGTGGCTTGCAGTGATTCCAAGTTTGTAAGAAATGTTTTTTTTTTTTGGAGTTGGATGAGGTTCATTGGTTGGCGAAGATGAGTTGATTTGAGCCTATACATTGATATGGAGAGATGGGTGGATTTCCTGTATTAGTGTTGCTCATCTGGGGTCATCCATTTAGCACGTGAAATCAAAATCGGTGCGCTCTGACTGAGTTAGAGTTGGTTCGCTAGGATTTGTGGGGAAATTAGTTTTGTTAATCAATACGTCTTCTTGTCGACATTATTGATTCCAAATTCAGAGCAATACCTATCGTACCCTCTTCAAACTCCACTAATTCACCTGCCCGTACTTCATCAAGACCATGAAGTACGGTACCAGTGTTCACAATCTTTACTTCTCTATTATCTTGCTCAATCCATTCGCGGATAATATTACTAATTTCTTCGGCTCAAATATTGTGTTTCTATCAATACTTAAATTTTGAACAAGCAAAATAAATTGATGTGTCTTGTGAAAATTTCGCTAGTCAAGTAAATGGGAATCTTTTTCATGCGTTTAATACCATTTTCCTTTCTATTGAGCGTTTGGTTATTTCCTGCAGCTTTCATGTATTGATTGTGGTACAACATTCAACCAGCAAACTGTTCAAGGACATACACAGTGTGTTACGGAAATGGTATGTAATTGACCGTTTGTAATTTCCGTGTGGATTGATACTTTGATAGTATGAAATATCTTTTCTCCACATGGTCTTCATGCTTTGGTCTTTTGGTACATACAACTGGAACTGTTCTTTCGATATGCTTGTGCAAAAAAGAAACACTGATCCACAAGATTTAGCATCTTTGGTGCCTCATGAAGATTTAGATGGTTGGTTGAACTACTATCTTTATGCAGGAGAAATATGGCCCAAAAACTCAAGCGAAAACCCCTACTAGTTCACAAACGAAGACCAAGGCTGAACAGAAGCAAGATCTAGATTTTGATGTCAATGCTGGATTGTCCTCTCGCCCACCTTGGTTTTGCAGGTAAAAAGATGTGCAGCTGTCCCCAACTTGTGAGCTGATTATTTTTACCATCTCAGACAAGTCAGATTTTAGTAGATTTTGGACAAAAAAAATGTTAGAAATGAAATTGAGAAATTGATAAGCAGTGTGAAGTTATCGTTGCTGCTGTTTTATTTTGTATCGACATATTGTCTTCAGATTTTGTGGGAACATGCCAACATGGTTTTGATGATGCTTTCAGAGTCTGTTACCTAAAAATGCAAATAGTTATAGACAGAGCACAACTCAATGGTAATATTCATGTCAGAAAGTAAATGATCGTATATTTATCAACGATGTTATTGGAAAAGGCCAAGGTTTACTTTTTCCTTTTTTGATAGCTGTAGTGTGCCATTAGGGTTTGGCTATTGTAGGAATAACATTGTTGGAATTACTGATGACTTTTTTGACAAATAATCAAGCAAGGAGTTAAATTGAGATTTTAGGTACAGTTCCATTACAGAAGGGCCGACAAAACGAGATTCTATCTAGTTTTTGAGGTTAAACTTTTCTTTGGTGATATCTTATGTACTACTACTTGAAGAGGCTATGTTTCCTATTATTATTATTGTTGTTGTTGTTGTTTGTGTTGTTGTTATTTATTGTGATTATTATTTATAGGGGTTTCTATTCGCTTGTGACTGCTTTTGAGATGGAGAGGTGTTATTTCTTTTGCACGACCCCAGTAAACGGCCTAGCTGTATTTATCTTACAATGCATAATTAATTATAAAGAAGATGGAATTGCATGTTACCTACTTAACATCTGTATTTGATGGGATGATAATCAGAAGTCACGGACAATGAGGTTTTAAAATGGAGGTTAGGTGAAACCATGAATAATTGACTTCCCATAGTGGTTAGAAAAATGGGAGATCAATTGTCAAATTCTGCATATTGCTATGATGCATTACTAAAACACATATTGGATGAAAACAACAATAACATGAAAAATTGGATGTTGGATCTTATCAGTGAATAGCTTCTGAATTTTTTGGAGTATCATAAGCTCGTTAATATATAGAAACCAGTTATTGACAGTAACTATTCCCTTATGTATGCTTTTGAGATGAGGGGTGATGTTTCCTTTGCCCATTCCCGGTGAATGGCTAGGGAGGTTGTATGATATGTTTCATGGACAGTTCAAAGAACATGAAGTGTCGGTATCAGGCCATTTTTGGAATATGAAGTATTCAATAAAAGGCACATGTGTCAAATGCTTCTGTGATATACTTTCCATTACTATTGCAGTTCCATGCATAGTGTTTGCCAAATGCATCAAAGAACATGAAGAATCAAATGCTTCTCTGATTTTTTTGGGTATGTACATTTACTTATAATTAACATCAACATGCTTCATGTAATTTTGTAAGTCATCAAGGATCATGTATGCATTTTGTATGTTTCAAATTAGCATTTTGTTATTTTTGCTTGTAGAATTTGTTATTTCTCTTTTCTCTATAATACACACACACACACACACATATATATATATATATATGTATGTATGTGTATATCTCTGTGTATGTGTGTGTGTGGCTGCATAATACATAACTAATTATATAAAATGGAATTGCATGATTACTGACTTAACACCTGTCTCTCATGGGATGATAATCGGAAGTGAAGAAAGTCAGGTTTTGAAATGGAGGGTGGATGAAATATTTGAACTTTCCATAGTGGTTAAGAAAATGGGTATCAAGTACCAAATTCTGCAAATGCTACAGTTCATGACTAAAATACATATTGGATTATAACAATGTTGACATAACAATTTGGATGTTGGTCTACCAGTGAATAATTGCTGAATTTTTTGCAGAATCATAAATTTGTTAATACACAGGAACCCAATTACGCGCAATAGTAACTATTCTATCTACAAAATATTATTTCTTTAGTTATTGGTAGTAATTAGTTGTTGAACCTTTTACATGTCTCAAACTCCTGCTGTTCAGACAACTGCAACCGAATGCGTGCAGGTTGGGCAGATAATGTCTAGTCAGCCCTAGATTTTTCTCTTAGTTTGGCTTTATTGCTTGAATCTATTATGGCTTTATGCATGTTTTGCAAGTTTCATAGGATTTGTTCTAAACATTTGCCAAGTGTTTGCTGCTGATATGTGTTCCATATGCTCCAGCCTATGCAATACGCAGGTAACAAGTAAGCAGACATTATTGAGCCATGCCGAGGGAAAGAAGCACAAGGCAAAAGCACGAGCCTTCCATTATGCAAACAAACCTCCTAATGAAAGTCAATCAACTCTAAGTGAGAAGAGTTGTGCTAATGGGCATGCAGAAGTGGCTAATGGCCTGGAGAAAGTTGATCATCCAAAATCTGCTGCTACTCCAGAAAAGGATATGGAAAATCCACCTGAAAGGCATAAAAGAAAACTGGAACCAGAAAATGGTGCTCCAGAAACTAAAGATGGACAGGAATCAGACCTGAAACCTGATAATGCAACTGTGGAAGAGATCCTGAAGAAAAGAAAAAGTTCAGATGCTAATGTGTTAAATAAGGAGCACAATGATAAGATGAGTAATCTTGAAAATGGACAAAACCTGCATATTAAGTGGAAGAAGTTGATTCGGACAATCTTGAAGCAGGTATTCTTACTACTTTTTGCTTTTTTCAGATTGTCTCCTATTTTTTATAGCATGTCCCAACATAGGAACAAATAGATGACCAAAAAAACCTACTTTGTCAAACTTTTTGAGGTTATAATTTGTTGTTAAGGGAGCAGCTATTATTTTGATGTTGGCAAGATATACGTTTATGAATACCACTTGACCTGTCAGCAGCACCATACAACATGCTGCATGGGGAGAGATGCTGATTAATCATTATTTCATTCTAGATCTTGTTAGCAATTTCATTGGTGGAGTTCATTATTCTCCAGGCACTTGTGGCTTTGAGTTTGAAGCAGAAACATGCTTATTTTGTGTCAAATTATCTAGTATATGCCATACTGGGTAGCATTATGATCTGCCATTGAGTTCTTTAATTGCAAAGCTGGTTTATTTAACCGTTGAAGTTAGTATGGAATTGATCAATGTTATCTGGCCATACTATCAAGTGGTCACTGGTTAATTAGGTTGCCAGTGCCATGATTTTTGGTGGGACTCTTTTGGCTATGTGACCCAGTTTTCCATGGTAACTTTAGTACTTGTCTATGTGTGGTCCTGAAGCAAGGCAGTTGCTATCAGAGATTACCCTTTCGAGTCCTCAGTTAGCCTGCAGATACTGTTGGAAACGTTATGTGATTGGATCACCATAATATGAGAATGACAGGAGATTCCTCATAAGTTGTCTGTTTTTGATGTGGACTGACGTGATTATCTCTAGTGTTCATTTGTTGCATGAATATTCTTCAAGTAATGTTTTGATCAGTCTGGCAGTTAATTTCAGAGTCCCAATGGAGCCCTCAAACTGAAGAAGCTGCAAAAGCTTGTCATCAAATCGCTTGAAGCTTCTGGGGTTGCAAATGATGACAAGGGCCATCTCAAAAGCTTGATGCTGGATAAGGTGAGGTTTTTCAAGTATAACATTTTCCTGTTTTTTTTCTTCAGTTTTGCATGTTTGGTGAGAATGTTTACGAGTCAGATGTTGTTTGCAGATCAGTTCTAGTTCCCACTTTGAGCTCAATGGGAAGTTGGTTCATTTGGTGCCGAAATGTAGTTGAATTGGATTTATTGCGCTACTGCCCACCGTGGCTGCCAATTCCGTTGACGGCTATAAGCAACGGCAACTGTTAGCAAGTGCTTGTCCAGACGCCGTTCGTTTGACGCAGGCAGTGCGAGTTTTCCCGATGCAGGAAAGAAATGGCAAAGAGAAAAGCGTCTCCATTCTCCTATAGCTTTGTTATTTGAGGAACTCCCTCGTGGGGAAGGAAAAATAGGCATCTTGTTTGAGTCTCTCTCTCTCCCCCTCTCTCTGAGGTGCGAATGCGCCAGTTTTGTGCTCAAAGGTGCTCGGCCTGTTATTGTGTGTTGAGTATTCTTATTGGAAAAAAGCCCTTCTTCAATGAAGACGGTCGTGTTTAGAGGAGAAATATGTTCAATTGTGTACCTTTGAGTTGCTTTCTTGACGAAAAGTGGCAGTCTTCAATGAACTTGTTCCTTGAGAAATAAATTCCACGGATCCTCCGGTGTCACGCTTTGATGTAAACACCATCATGAGCAAGCACAAAGTTTGAGAATAGAACGTGGACATTGATTCAAGTTCCTCACTTTACTTTAGCACTCTTCACAACTCTGAGGTCAAGTTTTGTGGTACAATCCATTGCTTGGAAAAGACATTGCTTGGAAAAGACTTGAAGGCCTTCCTGCCAACCGACCGTTCATGGTCTAGGAGAATAGCATCCACAAAAATTGAATAACAATACAGGCCTGCCCGCCCAATCAGTTATGTTGCGCATGATTGTCTGGATAGTTCATGTATGAGTCATTTTTTTTTTCTTACGCATCGAGTTCGAGTTCATGAAATAAATGCCTTAGCTATCAGACTCTTAACATCTTTGAGGCTCTTTACTCATTTATTATAGAAGAACCATTTGTCCTCATGAATATCGTAGTTGGGAGGTTGGGAGAAGCTTGTTCTTCGCTTGTGCACAATTTCTCATGATTATTATATGCCGATAAAACTGGGCTGGCTAAATGTATGAAAATTGATCATTATATAAGGTTCAGTACCACCAGAAGTACTGAAACTCCAAAATAAAATCTGAATCATTTATGTTAGTAACTCATAAAATTCCTCTTCTAGAATTGATATTCCGTCCGTGGTTGGCGGTTGGGACTTGAGCGTGTGTAAGGACCAGTGCCAAGTGGCTCTTGAATTTTGAATAATTCAAGCTAAATTAACCAAGTTTAACCATGATCAGAGTGCTTGATCCTATCATAATCTACCTTTCAATTGATTGAATCGGAAGCACAATAATGAACAAAATTGTAACTTTTCAAGAGCAGTTATACGGTAAATTGGCCATCTCAATGTTAACAACAATCATGTCAGCTCTTGTTGCTCCACTCATGCGCGCTTCTTTGGAGAATGAGAATCGCCGTCGAAATCACTTTTCCGTCTGCCATTGCAGTCTCACCTCACCTGCAAAAGTTGCCTGGTAGGTTGGATCTGAAACAGCAAAATTCATTTGACGCTGCGTCGGAGTCGATGATCTAGTATATCAAAACAAATCTATCCTTTTCACCAGATATGACCCACTTGCAAACTCTTATCTAAAATTGTATCATCTTTAAGAATAAATTGAGGAAGATCTTGGAGACTTACGGCGTTGCGGACGATCATATTCAAGGTTTAACTTGGTTGTATTTTTTAGTAGTAATGGAACAAAGAAATTAAACGTGTCTCTCTTGCTCCCCGAAGCATCGTCATGGAACTCGCCACCTGCTTGGTTTTGGCCGCAAGCAAATTGCATGGTCATCCATAGATTCATCCACCGACGCGTGGGTATTTCACTACCATCATCGTCGTCGTCGTCTGCATCACGGATATGTTCATCGTGGGCATCTAAAATGTGCAAAATTTTCAGGCTTGGTCCGGACATTCAGAAGTCGCCAATTCACTGCGAAGACCATCATCACGGCCATTGATTCGTCCACCGATATCCGGATATTTCACCATCACCCACATCCTTATCCTCATCGCCGTCTTGGATTTATCAATCCTTCACTCTCATCATCGTCGTCGTCGGCGTCACCATCATAAATTCATCTGCTGACTCGATATTTCAATACTCAACTTCATCATCATCTTTGATGCCAATAATACCTGACAGACAAGGAAACATCAATACTTAAAATCTATTTGGATTTTGTACCTCATTCAGAAATTAAGAAATTTGGATCTTTCGAGGTTCTGATCTTAGGCCAAGCATTTAATGGGAATACCACGGCAGCTTGAATCCAAATTTCTATGTTTTTTGAATTGACTTTCGGATAGTCGCCAAGATAAGAATGTAGATACATTGTTCATGCCGATCTCCAGATTCTTGTATTAAGATAAATTAAAGAAGTCAGATGGAGAGTTTCATCAAAATTTCGGGCTTCAGGGATTTTGGAAAAGCTTTCTTATTCTAATAACACAACATTTCTTGAACATAAAACTATAAAAGCTCTCTAATTATGAGTTGAAAAGTTTTTTTTAGTCTTTTCTGTTGTCCGCATATACTAGAAAGCACAATGGGTATCTTCTTGACTAATTTAGACCACATTAACTTCTTGTTGAGCAAAAGATTGAAAATTTTTACATTGAAAGAGAAGTTGGGTGTACTTCCAAATAGCGTCTCAAATTATTTCATAAGAAAGTGTGCTGCAAGACAAGCTTCTGCCTGTTTTCTAACGATGACATAATAGGTTAAAAATACTTCCAAATAATATGCATATGCATTGTTTTCGCTGACATATGATAAAGTTAGATGTAGGTTGGATTGATTGGAACAACATTTTTTAGATTTCTTCGTTTTTGTTTGGGAGATTTTGTAATTTGATATCTACCAATGAAATCATTCAGAAAAACTAACTAAAATTACTACAAAGATTCCTTTATGAGGATGGGAATGGGTAAGGATATACAATGAGTATGGGCCATCTTGGGCACGACTTGAACTCAAGTGCAAGTTCAACTCAAGCTCGACTCGCTTAATAAATAAGTTGACCTTGAATTTGAGTTTAAACTTCAATGAGTCAAATTCGAGTTGCTTGAGCTTGACTTGTTTAAACTAGACTCGGTTCATGTCTTTCGTATTTGTTAACTTTTAGGGGTATGCCAATAATTTTTTATGGATTTTAATACCTTTACGTGGTAAGTGCAAAAACAATCCTTCTGAATAGTCCATTAATTCTACGACGATAGTGTCTGCCACACTGGATATTGTATGAGGAGACGACACAACCATGAAAAAGGAAAGCATAGAAACAAAAAAAAGAGTACCAACTAATGCAAATTTTTGGACAAATACTCTCAGTTGGTGAAGGACGCCGTTTCTTCTACTAAAGTTTTTAACTGAAGTTTCTGTACTCTTCTAAAAAACCGTTCACAGTGGAAGAGTGAATTTCTTTTGGTCTAAGGCAATGTACAGTTTTACAAAGGAGAAACTCATTTGGACCACATAAAAGGACCAAGCTTATAAATCAAACAACAATGTGAGCATGCCGAAGGTTTGAAGCGCGGTTGCCCTAGTGACCTTAGGCAATAACCATGAAGAGGTCCCCTTGAGAACTTCCGCAAAACTTCAGCTGAGTACCACCTCTTACCTACAACATTTTGTTCCAACCTCAGTTCAGCCAAGTTGTTATGAATGGTCTTCGTCTGTCTGATCCTGACAAACTTTGTTATCTATATCGGTGGCTTTTAAGGGCCGTTTGGCAGTGGAGACACTTTGTAAGTGTATCATGAATCCGTTCTAAAAATTGGGGCAGGTTCATCGGTTGATGAACATGCTCCAATTTTTAAGAAAGATTCAGTGTCCCTACTACCAAATTACCCCTTATGTAATTGGGAATGGGTAAATTCTAAACGAACTTGAAACAATATGCTATTATAACACATATTTATAATTGGATGCTCCTACTCCTTTGCGCTTCCTCTTTCTCTCTCAACTCTTCCTCTTTCTCTCTCAAGTGAAACTTACTCTCTGAGTGTCTGCTCATCCTTTAGAGGAAGCTTGGTTCCCAGGGTAAAAATTGGTCTTCTTAAATTATGGCGAATGAACTCGAGCAAATCCATTTATAAACTGTGAGCTAATCAGTCACGATTTTTAAACGTAATCTACACTGTCTTCTGAGATTTTTGGTCCAAAAATGAATACAAAATAATACTCACTTGGAAAGGGCACTTAACCTTCAACCTTCTAAAATACTTTGAATACGTATCCGTCCTTAACTTCCGGATGTTCCACTTGCACCTATGGATTTGGCTTGCTCAAGGTAGGACGCCTACGTACAGAATTCAAACAATGACTACAAATCTCACAGGTCACAAACCCTACCGTGCCAGCCATTTTTGCAACTGTATCTAGAACGTTTAAGGAAACAAAGTTTCTTATTGTGTATTGCAATAGTTCAAGCAAGGAAGATGTCTCGCCCCATGTGGAACGATACGTTAGGGTTGTAGGAATAATAATACAGCAGAAAATGTTCTACAAAGATCACGTGAACTTTTTCATGGTGTTGCATTGGCAAGGTACATTGATTGGGAGCAGGCACACTAAGGGCATCATTTGGCAAATGAAATACTTTGTGAATATTCCATTAATCCACTCCAAACTTTGTGATAGAATCATGAAATATGCAGAGTGTTCCCTCTGCCAAACGACCCTTAAGAGTTCTGTCCTAGAGCATTTCTCATCATCACAATTAAAAAGACACAACAGATTCATATTAGCTAACACAGAAGAGAGTCTGTTTCAGCTGGTCATGGTTTCAAACCTCGTTCTTGTTCATGGAGCAAAGGCGACTCCGACTTATATTGCTTGTTTGCGTGAAGATTCTGAGGCCCCGTTTGCTTCACCTACTTTCCCCATAAAGTTAAATCAGTTAATCTTAGGAAAAATTATTGATTTTTTCAGGCTGGATGAAACAAAACATCAACAGGGCCATTTTTTATGGGCATATTGCCAAATACACTTTACTTTCTCTGCGTGCTCAACTTGACATATAGCAAAGTGATGCCCTACCTGCTCTCATATGATTTCTCCTTCCTCATACAATATGCCCTTTTTGTTGCACCACTTCTGGCCCCAACAAAACTTTCTCATCCTGCAGCTGAGGATATATACTTTAGAGTCTTACACTGGTCACCACTTGAATTGTTGCTGGATAAAGAAACAATGATTGGATCTCCTTTCCCAATCTCCAATCTCGAACAAATTAAAATAAAGCAAAATGTTTCATGGTTATATTTTATGTCTTTCCTAAAAGAAAAGTTTGATTAATCTGCCATAGTTTTGGTAGCTAGCTCACATGCAGTTTGTACATTACATTTTAATTATTAGGTGGCTTAGGATCTGAGAAGTTTAAATTTGGTTGAGTGGGAAGAGCTTGGACCACTAGGTCAATCAACTTGATGGCATAAGCCAGAATCATCTTCTAGATATTTACCTAATAGCTAGCTACCTTATAGAATTAGGAGCCCAAACACACACACACACACACACACACACACACACACACACACATATATATATATATATATATATATATATATATATATATATATATATATATATATATATATATATATATACCTAATAGCTAGCTAGCTTATAGAATTAGGAGCCCAAACACACACACACACAGATATATATATCACTTGTAAACTTAGTGTTGTGGGGATGGTGAAAGTGCTTACTTTTGGCCCACAGATCAAGAACAGGACCCGTACCATGAGATTAATTTTCTTTTGCTCTTGGCTACATGCATCTTTTCCTCTTGAGAGGGGCAGAGAGGTGTATGGGTATGCAAGAATGAACATTCAACGAGAGAGAGAGAGAGAGAGAGAGAGAGAGAGAGAGAGAGAGATTACCACAGTGCCGGAGCCACAAGTGAGCCTACACGGGCTGCAGGTTTTCAATGAGGAGTGCACCTGGGTCCTGGGACCAGCCGTAAGAGCTGTCGTCACTAGATCCAGGTTTGCTTGTTGTATGCTCCCCTGCAAAAAATTTCTTGCTCCGCCATTGATTTACCATTGCACTCGACGTAGTCTGTCATCTATAATATTGTTCAATCCTTACTCCATCACTCCATGTCTCACATGGACGTCGGGAACACGATTTGAAAGCAGAATTGGCACCTTCGACCATCCCTCATGTCAGTTCGTGTCTGTGTGTGTGAGGCTTGAGCAAGTGCTTGTATGTGAATGCAAGCATGTTGGCATGTATGGATTGTAAGAGCATCTAACTAACAGGACCCGTAGAACATGTCAACTAGTTAAGAACAGCTAATTAAGAAAATGTGAACTCATTTTCAGTATTTCACTGGACATGTTGCTATTAATTTTAAAGCTAAAAGGTTAAGGTGCAAATTTCAAAAGCAGAAACAGAAGCGACCCTCCATTTGTCCTTAACCTTAAAGGAGCCATTGTACAGTACTTCACATCCTTCCCAGTTAACATATTCTAGGGACGCCTGATCACAGGCATGCTTTGAAGTGAGAAAGCATAACACAAAAATGAACATCCTTCTGCTCAAGGGAACCCTTCTCTTCAATGATGGAGGAGCTTTCTCTAAGGAAAGAACCCCAAGGATGGGGTAAGTCAGGAACATGAGAATTCATGGTTTGACCATTATATATATGGTTCATGAAATATGTGCAACAAAAAATATAAAGTTTTATGCGCTAATTATGATTGCTCACCAAAGCTCATCAAATCCTTATCCAAATTCATGATTGCTCACCAAAATGGATGCTGGGCATGGAACTGCGAATGAATATATAGCTTTTCACAGAATAAGAACGATATAAATAGCTAGGCGAAAGAAAGCAAGTGCAATATTATTAAATTATTACGCCGAAATGATGTGAACATGATGGGTCTCGTCAAGGCTGATGAAGAACCAGCATGTGTCGTCACATATCCACTCAAAAGGTCAAACATTCAACTCAACGTAGCTTATAGTTAAAAACCTTTTCTTTTCACAGTAAAATTCTTTGCCTTGGTCCACCTCATCTAGAAGGCATACTGTTTTAGAATATCACAATTTACCTAGAAAATTCCAGTGGAATCAGGACATTTTCAAAAGAAGAAAGCTCCCCTTATTTGTAGCCGCATGATATTTTCTCGAGAAAAAACGAAAAAAAATGTAGATTATAAGGTGATCTTTTTTCTCTAAGAACGAGATCTGTGATGACAACCCTTCACCAAGATATGATTTATTCCCGAAATGTTACCAACCCTGACATATATTATAATTAAATGATGCGTAGATCTTGAATGATTTATAGAATACTGAAATCTCCTTGCAACAAATTGAAATGCTCTTCCAGTTGTTTACTGAATGTTGCAAAGAGAAAAGGACGAGCACCTTTTTTAAAAAAAATTCACCTCCCTCCTCCTTGATGCACGCGGATATGTGGTCCAGTAAGAGAAAGCTAGCTAGCATCCCAAGAGCACCACTAATGTCTTTATTGTTGGTTTTGCAAATTAAGATAAAATAGGATAGCTTGGTCTGCAATTTATTAATTTCTTACGCTTTTTGCTCAATTATCGACGGGGAACCAATCATGTTTGAAGCAATTGTTCGTTTATCGATCAAAATTTTCAAATATCATTGACCACTATGTTAAGAGTGACAATGATGATGATTCTCCAAATTCTTTACTGTTTTTAATTGATTTTGCTGCTTAATTTTATCTCTGGGAGAAGATGATTTGGATCTATCTGTCTGATATCTATGTCGAATTTGATTCTGATTATTCTGGTTACAATTATAAGATTTCTTTTGCTGAACATTTGAAACCAGTTCTGTAGTTAATTTGTTTACCAGCTGATAGTAGTCAAAGTTGGCCATATGTAGCTATATATTATATATTCTTGGTATTTTATGTTGTTCACAATGAGTTATCTGTATTTATTTTCAGAAAAGAAAAGAAAAAAAAGTGCCCAGATTGTAATAAGAACATCGACAGTACAAATACGTAAGTAATAACTTACTAAAGCATCAATCAAATGCTAATATAACAGCGAAACAAAAATAATTCGGCATATTCTGCAAAGAATTTGACTGATAAGAGAAAGGGATTTGAGGATGTTGGTCATTCAAGCCACAGAATTAATGTTAAACCTCTCTCTAGATCTCTCCGTTTCATAATATATATAGTTAGCCACATGAAATGGCATCGTATAGATGGATTGGTGCTATTTAAAATAGAAAATGGAGGATTTTTTAATTGAAAAGAGAAAGGCGCATGAGCTCACCACCTTTATTCCCTAACCAACATGGCAATACTGCCCAGCTTTCCAATCCCTTGGGCAAATATTTATACCCATACCGAGGTAGCTCTCTCCTCGGCAATTGGTGGTAGGGTGGTCTTATATGCAGGAAGAAAACAGGTGGGTATTCCCTGTTTCTTCTCCTGAGGATCTCTGTCCATGGAGGTGACAGAAGAGAGTGAGCACACATGGGGGTTTCTTGCATGAGAGCTCATGCTCGAGGCTATGCGTGCTCACTTTCTCTCTGTCACCCCTCTTTACTTCTTCTTCTTTCTTTCATCTCTGCGTATACATGTGTTTGCTGTTGTATTAATAACTCCAGTTGGACTTTGCAACCGAGGATTCAGATAGTAGGAAATCAAAATGAACAAGCTTTTGTTGTAAGTGCCAATCCCTCTCTCACTCTCTCTCTCTTTTTGCATGTTTGTTTCATATATTGCATGTAATATGGATCAAAGGATGCTGCAGATTACTTTCTTCTGGTTCAGGATGCTGCAGATTACTTTCTTCTGGTTCTTGTGCTTCTGATGGAGCAGACTCCACACGCGCACACACATACACACATATACAGAGAAAAAGAAAGAGAGACGTGTTGATTGTACAGGCAGTATCTCGTGTTGGATGCTTCAGCGGATCCGACGTCCTTCTGGTGTTGTTTTCATACTTAAGAAGCGCGCCCAATCCGAATAACAGAATCCTGATTTCTTTTCCTTAAACAAATCACGCGTGCTTGTCTCTTCTCTCTCTCTCTCATCCATCGATGCCTTCCTGGTAGCGCTCCCCAGAAGGCTTAGGGAGGAGAGCAAATGGTGGCAGCAACCACTGGTGTTCTTTTCTCGCTGTCATCTTTTCGGGAGTGGTTCCCTTCTGCGGGCTGCCTCCTCAATCCACTGATTCGCCCTCCTCTCTCTCTCTCCCTTCCCCTCTCTCTGGGATCTGATTTTTTCTGTTCCAAATGAACGCATGACCATGTGAACGACGAAGCCTTAATGAAGATCGGCATCCAAATGATCAGAAAATTACCTGCCCTTGAACTGTTTCTGACTCTTCTTCTTCTTCTTCTTCAGATTCTAAACCCCAAAACAAGTAAAAAGCAGTCACACCCTTGCCTTGACAAAATGTTACCACGGAAGATCTGGATCTTTTCTTTTTCATCTTCTGAAGTCTGTGTAGGAGGCTGGAGATACACCAAGGAGCGGTGTGATTCTCCTTCTAGGCTTGTCGTCCCTTTCCACGCGCTCCGGGACGTTCGAAAAAGTAGTCCACACCCCAACGTGGGTTTGACATGACTGTTGCCATTCATGAACGAGGATGGTCCACAACCTACTTCTGTGTCGCTCTAGCTTATTGAAACTTGTACTTGATTTATAGTACTTATCCTGTTATCCAAGAGTTTTCCGCGCCAAAGAAATTTCTTTACTTCTTATACATATTCTTGGATCTTGATAATAATGGCAACAGTAAAAAGCTCAGATTTAAATCTTGCCCGAGTGAAAATCTTTTCTAATGCTTATCTTCTTCTGATAAAAGGGTTAATGTTTTCTTACCTCCCTTCTCCCAAGATAAACGTGTAGGTCTCTCTTTCTAGCCGACCAAAGAGAAGTAACTCTTCCACGCCCATCAACAATTGGCAGACCTAACCACAACCATTTGAAATTCCAAAGCCCTTTGCCAGCTAGTGTTGGAATCTAGTCTACATGCTGCATATAACACAAATAACTTTCTCAAGGTCCTCTGCCTTTCTTGTAGGTCAATGGGGGACGTCCCCTCATCTTCCAGTTGAAGTGTTCTACCATGTTCATAACATTTAAGGATTACCATCTTCATTCTATAGCTCCAATTGTTTTGAAAAACCATTTTTCCTACATGCGCTGTAGTAACTCAAGTGACTGTGTCCTATCATCTCCATAGCATCTAATGTATTGTTTTGAGAAGCGACGACTTAGTTATGACTTGTCAAGTTCACCTAATCTAGGGAACGTATGAGCTCTCTCTCTCTCTCCCTCTCTCTCTCTCTCTCTCTCTTCGTCTTTCATTCATTGTTGGGTGACTCTTCTCTCATTGTTCTTATTCTGTTTTATTGTACTATTGTCTTGTATATTTCATTATTTTATTTTGTTTTTACGGTTTGTTTTTATATCTAAGAGACTTAAATTTTGTTATGCACTTCCATTTTATGGTCTCCTCTTTCGCTCTCTCATAGAGAAAAAACAAACCTGATGACATACACCCATGACTATTGCTATCCTAGCAGTATAAAACTCCCCTCGTTGAACGCTTCCTCTTGCAAGAGTATTTTCCCAAATAAAATATCACTTGCTCCCCTTCTAAGAAGGAAAAGGAAAAAGCTCGCCTCTGCTAATCGGTGTTCTTATATCAAGCCATACATACTTGGTCTACTTACAAAGCCATGGAAGTAGCTAGCAGTAGCAGTTTCTTCTTGTCCTTGTTTATTTGTTGGACATGTTTGGTAAGTTAGACGCACGGACAGACATAAGATAAGAGTTGTGTTTACTATTCAGAGAGAGAGAGAGAGAGAGAGAGAGAGAGAGAGAGAGAGATTTTAACTTATCTCCACTGGTTTCACAGATATTTACGTGATAGAACCATTCATGATGTCTGACCCTCCACTGTTAACACGGCCCATAGATCATAGGCTAAATGAAATTCATAGAATAATGATAATGCTTTTACTAGTTGGACAAATTTAACCTACTTGTGATGCAATGTTAATGGGTATAGAACTCATCGAAAGCCCAATTTAAGGACAGGATTGATGGGAAAAGTAGAAAACAGAACCAACACCGTAGAAACATCAAAGATAAATGACTAGATAGACCTAAAGTCTTACTTGCGATGCAGTATTTTTCCCACTTTTCGAGATAACTTATTCATCTAATCTTAAATATAGCTGCAACAATCAGATCTAGAAAGAGGCCGGCCAGATGATACGGGTTTTTTTCTATAATATCGCTGAGAACTTAATGTTGCCGTTAGTTTACAACTAATGGCAATTGTAGCAACACTTTTGTGTGGAGATGCTATGCTATGCCCTTGAGCCCTATGTATCTGCAGATGAGAGTTGTTTTAGTAACTTAATTATTGCTTATTTGATCTTTTTTTTTTTATTTTCCATGGCTTGATGTTTATCTACCCATAAATCTTAAAATATTTTGCATTGGCATGTCGACGATGCAAATTCTCAGCTCAGTTATATATACATTTTGCAATAGAATTTCAAAATTGCCCTTATATTTACTTGAATTTAAATTAAAAAATAATAATAACGTACTCTTACTAAGTATCGCTTTTGTCACTACCAACAAGATATGGTTGTAAAAAATGAGAAGTTAAATATGAGCTCAGAAACCTGTGAATAATGCCTACATATGGCATACTCTTGCTAAGTATCGCTTTTGTCACTGCCAACAAGATATGGTTGTAAAAAATGCGAAGTTAATTATGAGCTCAGAACAAACAATGAAGAAATTATAACGTTTTCATGTCCTTCGTAGGAAGTAAAAAGCAAACCCGTTCTATATATATATATATATATATAGACGGAACCATATGCAAGTTTCCCAAAAACCAAGTACTTTTCAACGAGTACATATGAAACTTCAAGATAATTATTACGTTAAGGCATGACAAAAGGTCCAAAAACATAGTACCTAGATTTCAATCCGAAATACCTTAAAATAGCAATATCTTAAAGGGGGGACTAGTGATCAGAATGTTGAGTTTACGCCGTTGTTTGAGAATCAACAACATTTCAAATACAGCAACCTGAGGTGCACTTACTGCCTAATTCCATCAAGCTGTTGGAAAATAAAGTTGCCTACCACATATATTTCTATAGTAATTATTAATTTGAATGATAAAGAATAATGATTAGTTCTAAGTATGTTACTTTATGATTAAAGATGAAATGGCATATGTTAATAACATGTATTTCATATACTAGCTACCCATGTTTTTGGACTATCTTACACAATGATGAGAGTTAACCATAGATAAAATGTGATTAACCTAGATCGAGTGCCAACCCTCGCTTTCTTTTTCTACTTTTTCCTTACTGACAAGGAGAAAACAAGCATTGTGGCTTTGATGCCCCCACATTATTGAGCCAACATCTAGCTGCATATAACAGGAAATAATATGGATGAGATGTTTCCATGATATATTGTCGTACTTATGAAACTGCAATTTTTGTCTGCCCAAGTGTTGTACTGCAGGTATATGACACAGGCAGTTTGAAATTTTCTTAAATGTGTAATAGGATCTGTAAATATACAAGAAATTTCAGATTGGGATACCATCTCTCAGGATTTCAGCAACAAGTGTCAGTGGTGGAGAATAAGGATGTGAAGGATTTGAATAACATTAATAAGGAGACATAAAATATACTAATAAGAAGCATAGTGAGCTTAATCTAAAGTGAAATGCAGTTACCAATTGCTGTTTTTGGTTTAATTACTGAAAAGGGTGCGAAGAAGTGGCAACAAAAGCAGTTTTCTGTATATTCAGATATTGTGATTTCTGTTTATGTTAGATCGCCGTCACACTTTCATGCTGCGGGCATAGATATTGTGCAGGATGCTCTTTCCCTCGTACGCGCTCTTTCCTGTTCATTCTTCGTTTCATAATTGGCGTTTCAATTTTTACAGATCTTTTTTTTTTTCCACGCTTGTTCCTTTGGATGTTAAGTTTCGTCCTGACTGCTTTTGTTCCACTGAGGGTAATAATTTGCACGTAAACTTCTATTGGTTGCATTCTGTAGAATTTGTAACGGGACGTTCTTTCTGTCCGTTCCTCTTCTTTCTTTATTGTTCACACACACACACACATATATATATATATTGGTAGATTCCAGACCCTTAAGAGCTAGATCTGTAAGGAATCATCTTGATTGTTGATTTTTTCAAGATAAATGGTTAAGAAAAAAATAGTAAGAGAAAAGAGATCAGGAATTTTAATAATCAAAGCATTAATTAGCAACTTTTTCTCCTTGTTTTTCTTTGATCAATCATCTATTTCATAAACATTAATGACCAAGATGATTTATTACAGGTCTAGCACCTGACCTAAGGGTTTGGTACCTATCAATTTCTCTTATATATATATATATATATATATATATATATATATATAAGCATTTCTTCTTGAATTGTACATTTTTTTCTTCTTTTTCTTCTACTTCTCTCTTGCTCTCACATACACAGCCACATATGGGTTGATGTGGGCTGTTGCCTACTCCAGCCCTATAAAAAAAATTATTTTCATATTAGTTCCTTTAGTAGTTTGCTTATTTTTATGTAGTAGTGCCCCTTTCAAATTAGTGCCACTTCAGACAAAATTTCTGGCTCTGCCGTTGACACGTGGTTACATTCAAAAGGAAGTAGACTATCTCCATGCTCAGATGAAATCTGTTACAGTTTCAACGTCTGTATATATGACAACTGTGAGTTTACATTTCAAATTTCTGTAACATAAAAAAAGACTCAATAGTTTGCATCTGAAATTTGTGGATGTTGGTATGGTTACAGCACGATTATTAACGTTGCTTCTACATGACCTTGGCTGGTTGTAGGATGAATTTCAGATTCAAAATCTTGCATATATGTAGTGATGTACAAGACATGCACTATTATCTAAGTGACGTCCTCAAGAAGTTGCTAGTGGATTGCTTATATATATATATATATATATATATATATATATATATATATATATATATATATATATATATATAGAGTGTTGATCTTTCCAAAATGGAAAGCTGAGAGAGACTTAAGGAGAAAGAGAAGATATGATATTTTAGATGTTTAGCATTAATTAACAAATTTTCTCTTTGATTTCTTTCAGCCCTATGTCCTCGAAAAATCAACGGTCAAGATGATTCCTTACAGGTCATATACCTAAGGGTTGCATATCTACTAATTTCTCTCTCTCTCTCTCTCTCTATATATATATATATACAATTCTCATCCCATGAGTGTGAACTTGATTGATATCAGAAACTTTAATTAAATGTCTTGTATTGGACGCAAAAATTAAAGACAACAGCAGTCTAAAAAAGTATCAGATTATGTTCACAGGCTACAAAAACTTATTTACACATCTGCACTTGTCCATAGTGTCCAAGAGAATATTGTTGGTTTTTGGTTTTTGAGGCACCATGATCACAGGTCTCCATGCTTTGAAATTTGGAAACGAGGGGAATGACTGAAAGATGGTGAGTCATGAAAATCATGCGCAATATTGTTTACAGTGCACCTGATTTTCAGCGGACATGCATTCTTAGCCTCATCTGGGAAGACATGAATTGCAGTAGAAAACCACCAGTGAAATTGTTGTGTAGCTCAAGGTTTGTCCTTGCAAGGAAAAATTATTTTACTTTGTAGTTGCATTACCATGGTGGTTCTTATTTTTAGCGATTGCATGGAGATTATTCTACACCAACATATTTTTTTCATTAATCAACAGGTCCGGCCCCTAACAGATAAAGCAACCATAACGAGGTTAATTTCTGCTTCTACTCCAAAATATATTCAACATAATGCGAATAGCATGTATATATTGAATAAGTGAAGGATCTGTTATGTCCTTCGAAAGAGAATAAAGGGCTAGGGTGGATTGTTCAAGGATTGGTGTTGAACAAAAAGTTTATCCACCATCTCCATTCAACTTCATTAATTCGATCTTCAGTGGAAGTGGCACTCTTCTCTCCAGGTATATATTCATGAACCCATCAAATGTAAAGAAGAAACATGAAATATTTTCCTGAGTTTCTTTCCTCCTATCCTATAGTTACTGACCATAGGCAGTCAATTTCTGTGGCTTTAGCTCACTGTCAAGAATCTGAAAGGCTCAAATCATGTTATTCTGGAGAAGAACATCTCTCCTAAAATACTTTTGGACAATATCATTGCATGGCCAGAAAGATTTGATTAGCGTGACCCCTGTGTACAACGAGATATGAGATGCCAGAAGTCATTTACAGCTTTGGAAGGATGTTGTAGCTAAAAGTTCAGTGTGGAAGCGCTGATCATAGCATTAATTCATGCATGCTTCAAGAAAGATGAAAGGCATGTGTTCTTTCTGATCATGAACGGTTCATGCTTCAAAACTTCTACGAAAAATACTTGGTTTGGGCGGGAGATGAAGGGCATTCTCTGGATATCAAAAGGAAATCTTTCAAATATTGGAAAACGTGCAAGAATAACTGTTGAAGAATTGTACGTTCTCTTGAAATCTACACTCTTTTTTGGTTGAAAAGTTACGAACGCACAAGAACTTTTGAAAAAATTGTACTTTCTCTCTTGAAAACGATGCTTTAACTGCATAAACTTTGAAACTTAATTCTGTGCATTCTTATTTTACTTTTCCATCTATCAGTACTTGCTTCTGTTTAATTGTGTGAGCCTCACAAAATTTTTTAAGCCCCTTAATTGTCATTTCTATTCAAATGTTTCTTCCACTACCAATTTCCTCCTCGAGCAAGCCACAAGGCCAACGTTTGAGCGTCCACAAACGTGTGTTCTCATGCATGCACGTGTGTCCAGGGGGTTAGAATAGGTGTGCCAACATATACATACATATAGAGGAATTGAAATCACATATCAAGAACTGAAATCAGTTGTATATCTTTCTGACCGGATGTTTTTTTTTTTCATTTTGTGTCGTTAAAAATAGTCACAAAAGATGCACTGCGGATAATCAGTTGTTTGACTCCGGTCTTTAGCAATGAAGTACACCTTTTGCAATGTTTTTAAGTGACATAAAATAGAAAACAACGTCCCTCCAGCCACAAAAGTAATCAGATTATTTTATTTTTTTCTATATATAGATATATATAGGAAAATTGGAATCAGTCGGCTACCTCTATGACCGAATGATGAATTTTTTATATTTTGTGTCGCTAAAATTCATCACAAACAGTGCATTTTGTCACCAAAAACTGTGATCAAGAATTTGGTCGTTGCAAGCAATACAATGTAAAAAAAATAACTATATAGCTACAGAGGTAGTTGGCTTATATATATATATATATCGAGAGAGAGAGAGAGAGAGAGAGAGAGAGAGAGAGAGAGAGGAAGTCCGTAGTCCAATCAAATATTTCAAGTGCTTCCTACTCCAGTCATAACATAGTAACATCTGTCCATTATCGGTTTCCCAATTAAAAGCTGCAGGGTCCAGTCCACCCAATGCAGAGCGTTTTTATGAGAAGAAAAGTATTGATACTCACTTGGAGCACTAGATCTCATCTCCTACAGTGATATTTGGTCTTCCTTTATTAAGTGCACCAAATCCAATCTGGATCTGATATACAATGTATTTACCTTATTCAAATGCACGGTCTGCAGATTTGCGCCTGGCCTACTTACCAGGATACTAAAGTATAAATATTTAATTAGTGTTGCTAACATCATCTGCAAGAAAGTTGAAGAATCCTTGTGGTCACAACCTCTGGGTGCGTTTAAGATTTAAAATTGATATTGCTTTTGCAACAAAGTAGTGAGCGCGAACCTTTTCTGTTCTGTGGTAAATCTCCTACCTAACAATTAAGCCTTGGATTTCATTAAACGCGTGGTCTTCATTGATATTCTCCCAGTTATTATATACATAATATTTCGTTACAGATGAAGGAGATTGATGAGCATGCGCAACACGAGATATGCTTCATTGTTCACATGCGTTTTACTGTAAACGATGTCTTCATTAATATTCTCCAAGCAATTTCCCGCTGGTAGTAGCTATTGATTCGCCATATATAGAAGGAATTAACTCTTCAATCTAAATACCTTTTAGCATAACGTGGAGGAGCAAGGAAGGAGGTATGATTTAAGGACCAGCTAATTCTTATTAAATCCTTCAATCCTAAAGGCATTACTGTACATTAGGCAGTGGCGGAGCCCAATGATGACTGGTATGGGCAACTGCCCACAACAGCTTCACAAAGTTTACTTGTTTTTACATTAACAATTTGATATATTTTAGTGTTTATATATATAGGTGCCCCTAAAAGCATAAAACTTATTGAATTAGTGCCCACACCAGTCAAAATTTCTGGCTCTGCTATGAGGTCCTGAACTTTATTCTCAAACAATGTGAATCAATGACCAATCTTATTATATCTTTTTCCTTCTCTGAATTTTGAAAGGGAATTAAGAACCATGCACATGTTGAACAGCTAATATTTATACGATCGTAATCTCTTCTTTATATTGCAGTAGTTCATCATGTTTGCCTGGACACACTCACCATCAGTGGAATCTCCAATGACTCAGGCCTCCAATGTCTCAAAGGAAAGTCTGTGAAGACGGTATACAGTACAAAGTGCGCTTATAAGAAGGGAAAAAGTATTTGAATAGTAGTACTGGATTTGTCCTGTCGCAACAATGTGGCAGATGTTGAGTAGAATTTTAATCCATCCATGCGGGGTCGTTTGGGAACAACAACATTGCGTTACTGTCCCATGCATCTAACCCAAAAAATTGGTTGGATTGATTGGACACTTTAGAAAGTCTTTTATGAATCTACTCCATTTTTTGAGTAAATGCATGGACTAGTAAGATATTAAGATACTGTTAATATTGTCCCCAAACAGCCCCTAAATAGCAGGCTACATTTGAATTTGTGTAGTTCTTTTTCATAATTCTTTATTCCTATCCTGTCTTTGGGGTTATTTGTCTCTTCATTGATTGTAAATCTTGTTGGTGGACAAAGAGAACCAGCTGCAGCCTTGTGGACGTGGACAAACCGAGTCCGTTCGATTCTGGTGGGGCACAGTGGGGGCACCTTATGCTGGTTTCAACGTGTATAGGCTTTCCACCATCATCTCTTTGTTTCTTTTAGGAACATCTTGCATGCTTACTGCTCTCTCTTTCTCTCTGCATGTACTATAATATGTTCCTAAGAAATTCTGTAGGGTCATTAGTCACATGATTTTATGGGGAAAAAAAGGGGAATAGAGCATCTTATACTAAAACTTTTCCATTTTTTAAGTGTTGGGTATGTAAAAATACCCCCCCAAAAAAAACTCTCTTTGAAACCCCCCACCACCCCCCCACCCCAGGAAAAAAAAAAAAAGAAACTAAATATATAGTTTATACATAAAAGGACTTCCCTATGAAGACAAGATAAAATGCTTTAGAAATCTTTTTTGTCTGTGAGGGATGACGCGGTGGCTTGAGAGGAGGTGAGTTGGACCCCATACATGCAGCATCCTCGCAAGCCATTATATTCACCGAATGGAGTACTTGTGCTCATTGTTTGAGTCAAGCCATTATATTATAGTGGTGTGCTTGTCGACAGACAAATGGATAATTAAAGCTGTGAATATTTTTTGAATTGCAATTCCGAACATGTGTGTAGCTGTCTATGGAAGGGGCCGTCTTTTTAAGTTGACTTAAACGATGTTCGTAAAATTTCTTTCTTAATGGAAATTATCAAACATGTACTGATGAATTATTTTATAGAGTCAACTACTTATTTCATAATATTTGAATAATGGGCAATTGTTTTTTTCTTAAATACTTCGAATATTGAGTGACTGTTTGCATACTTCTCCAAAAGTTTCAAAGTTAGTAAATTTACAGATTGAGTTTTTTATTTTATTTTATACATTTAATTGTTGTGCTTCTTTTTGTGCAGATTGATTTTATGTAAAAAAAACGCTTAACAATGTTAGGGGTCAAACTCATTGGTAAGCAATCTAAAAGATTCTACACACACACACTTAAGATTTTAGATCCAACCCCTTAAAACGATTGCACTTTCTACATGTTATCTTCAATGAAAATCCGAAGCTAATCCGAGTAACCATTTTTCCATTTAACACATATCCTGCTGATGGTATGGTCAGATATTTTTTTGCCCTAGACCCAGTTGAACATGTTCATGGAGAGACCATCATCAAGTTGGTTTCTGTTTAATCAAGCTTTCTCTTTCTACTGTCGATTCTCTTGGAAAAACATACAAAACGCATCTTAATGTTACCCTACGATGCTGTTTTATCAGTCAGGAAACTGTGCCTGTGGCTGTCAGCTATTCTCTTTAGAATTATGACGGGCACCGGCAGCGTAACAAAAAAGCTTTTAGAGATGCCCCATGCATTTAATCCATGATCGTAATGCTGTGGCATATCAGCACTTGTTCCAACGGAAGTTGGCAAGCTACCCAACACCATATAAGACAAATTAATCAATTAAAACAAGTCACAGTACCTTCATCAAGAAAAATTAACCTGAATCTTGAGATAACTCCTTGACATGAACCTTGAATTTGATGTATATATATATATATATATATATATATATATATATATAGAGAGAGAGAGAGAGATTCTTTGATATATGTACAAGAGCTGTTAAGATAAAAGCCCACAATAAAAAGGCTTCAAAATCATTGACATGCTATTTTAACTTGGTAAGCAACATGAAGCAACATCATTTACCATATAAAGACAAAGGTAAAGAAAAGTCTAAAGGTTGAGATATGTCCTCATAAGAGTTGCTCCACTTGGATCTGACAAGAGATGTCTTATAAGAAGCTTTCTCATACCATTTGGCGCAATCACGAACATATATAAAGCAAACCATACAAGATCAATGGATGAAAGCTTGGAACCAAGGAATCCTTTCCATAACCTGCAATGTCCGTGAACTTAGGATCACTCGAGTATTCACAAGTCAGGGTCAAGCAGCAGAAACAAATTTTGGGAAGCATATCTATACACCTAAACAAGGGAAAACTGAAAGATCCTCATGACATACTTATATCCATGATAATGATTATAATCCAAATATCATTTTTCCATTTTTCTATTCTACTTCCCATCCACATCCACAACTGGTGAAAAGAAGGTACGAGACAACAACTTACCAAGCAAAAGGCAGCCCAAGCTTGCCTGGTCCCAGGAGGCAGGAACTACAGAAGCTTAGATCAAGAATCGTAATTCATTTGGAAAGTTAAAGCAAGTGAACTGGTTTCTCTTTTAACTTGCAAAGCTTATGATGACAATTATGAATAAATTGGATGTCTATTGCGATTGATCCTTATATTCTATGTACACATTTATTAGAAGTATGTATTTTGAACATCTATGTAGCGATAAGTGAACGAGAGTAGGTTCCTCCTAATGAAAAGAGGACATTGGCCTCTTCAATTTCGCAATTTTCACATGTTTTGCACTCACAACATGAATGGATATTTTTTAGGAAGGGACAACTAAATAATCCATTTACAATGTATAATTATGTATAAACAGCAGACAAATTATGCATGTTTTGAAGTCTTGAAAGATCCTATGGTTCATCAAGGAAACATGATCTATGGGTTCATTCCTAGCAAAAGGATAATATATGTATCCATAGGGTCTGAGCTGGCAATCCACAGTAAAAAATGAAGAAATCCAAACTATTTGCAACAGTGTGCAAATATTACATAAATCCATGTCATTGTCACAGACATTGCATTATTTTTGAAAGAATAGCAAAATTCAAGAGAAAAATGAAAAAATGTGTTTTATTTTAACATTAAAATAAATTTATCACGGTTTTCCCTTTTTTCCCATTTTTTCTGTTTTTGTCATTTTTTACATCAATATAATCATGAATTCGAATTTAAACTTGGTTGAAGTTATTTATCAACATTTTTATCATCAATAAAGCTTGTCACTTTATCTAGTTTTTTAGTGTCTTTGTAATTCATTTTCCTGAGATTTTCCTGAGGAAAATTGGCCTAAAAATACATGAGAACATCCTTGTCGTAGAAAACCTGAGAACAATCTTTGTGACAATAGTATATACATGCATACATAGACAAGTACATATATTCATAATTGTGCATGTGTGTGTGTGTGTCCCTCTCAACCTTAGTGCCCAAGGTTTTTTTTCTTAATTTTCAAGTGATACTATTTTCACGTCTGACATGTAAATAAATGTATCGCCTAACAAACTAGTAAGTAACATGGGGAGACATGCACAGGGCTGCCAGCTTGTGTATATGTAAGGTGAAAGTGAAGCTAGAGCAGAACATACTATAGACACTACACATTAAGTTGCATTTGATGCTAAATAATAGTGTATGCCAAAGAGATCTTTCCTTCTATTCCTTGCTACATACTTGAGTGAAAATATAGGAAGCAAGAAGTTTCAGCAATACCATTCAGGTAACCGGAAGAAAGTGTCGAAGAATTCTCTGACTCCATTGACATCAAACTGCAAAATCAATTCTAACCCAAAAAGGAAAAACGCTCTCTGGCGCTTTCTCTCCTGAGGCCAAAGAGCTTCCCATGCTGAAACAAATAAAAATCCTTGTTATAGTTAGGTGAACAACCATTTTCCATACCAATAAAATGTTAAATCCATGCAATTTACCAGGAATAAGGTATTTTGGCCAACATCCAACGTAACAGCTCACTATCAATACCAAATGGACAAATATCTAAGGACAGTTCAAAAAAAAGAAAAACACTCTAACCCTTCATTCATAGTTCCCTAATGTTTCTTTCAAGCAGCCATATATTTCCACTTTTTACCTCATGCTCATCCACATTTTACTGGATGAGGAAAGCTGTCGTACCTTTCAGATAAGACCATGTGTGGTTCTTCCTGTACGGAACTTGGACTTGACAAGACACCTAAAGCGACGAGGCAAGTCCACATCCACACTTTTTGGATACTGACTCTAGATTAGGTAGCTAAGACTCTAATAATATCCATTGTCCAATTTGTCTTAGAGACAACATATTGTGCCTTAGGATACAATGTTTGAAAGGATACATAGATAGACCATAAGAGAGTAGAGTATTAACTATTAAGTATCAGGAGGTTTTAATGAAATGAATTTTCGTATAAAGGTCACTCATGAATAAAAAACCATGCAAGAATAATTTCAAAAGAAAACTGGAGACAATCTAGCCATGGAGGATGGTTCTTTGCCTCAGTGTTCTTATGGCTAACAGTCATCAAGTGAGTGAAGTAGTCATATTAAGTGTCCAGGGTCATCAAGCAAAGAAAGACAAGGAAAATGTCGATTCAGCCAACATGGGGACTTTTAAAAAGGACAGAGAAGTGAATCTTCCAGAGATTACAGGACATAGCAACATTACATGAAAGGTTCAACTAGAAGCAATTCTTGAACAATGACACCAATAGACTCAGATAGTGATGGGTGCATCACTATTGATATTTGACATGTGACATCAAATGTTTATCATAATGCTTGAAAAAGATGAGGACGTTGTTTCACTTCTAAGTGATGCAGCAATGAAAATAAACTCTTTCACTTTATTTTTGTGATCCCAGAGAAGTTGTTGATATGCTAAAAGGTAAAACTTTTGGGTACAGATGAGCATTTAGCCATTTACAATGGTGGTTCAAGTATTGAAAGCACATTTGAAATGAAACACCCTTATAGTATGTAATAGATTACCATCAAACTTCTATCAGTTATGAAGATGGAATCATGGAAGACATGATTGGCACTCCAAATCATATGATTTTGTTTCCCATTAGATGGACATAGAAGCAAATTGTCAAAAACCAGATAGATATGCCATTCACTTGAACCATTAAACTTATGCACTGGTAGATCAATCAAATGCCTTTGATAATTAGACGTGATGAAGCTAATCAGTCCTATCTAGCATTAAAAGATGTCCACTTAGTGACCAATACTTAACAAGGGAGAAACAGAAGAAGAAAAGATCGAGACAGGATTTTCAAAATGAAGATCAAGTGGCGCATGCTCAATATACAGACAAAGCATCGTCCAATCTTGCAAGCAACCCATTCACTAAAAGCCATCCAATCTCAAGAGGCAATAAAACTATAATTGAAGTGGGGGTAGTGGTTTACAATTTTTGCAGCAACTTGTAACACTCATATAACATTTAAGGCATTATTAGAACCATCTACAGGTAGAAAGTAATTTCCTGTAAAAGGTGCCCCTTACTTTAAAGGACACAGAATGTCAAGAAAAGTGCAAGTGCACAACAATGTGAAGCTCAGTCATGGAGGTTTCTTTAGAGAAGATACTATAAGGATAGTTTTGACAAGATAAAAAGCTTCCCCAACAAAATGCAATGTGTCAATCAATGCATCTACAAGGCAATAAGTGCCCTATTGTCGCATTTACAAGAACAAGTACAAAGCAAAGATCCAAATATCAAGTTGAATGTACGGCATTAAAGAAAAGAAGAAGAAACTTAAACAAAAAAAACTGGTATGTGAAAGTACAGTAGTGGTTATTATCGCCCACACTGCTCTCAAGGGAAATAAAGGGGGGAGAAGGCATTATTACGGATTAGGCATTGAGAAGATTATAGGAAACCAGCAAGAAGCTTAGAAGGAATTTAAAAAACAACGGCCATAGAAAAAGGGAGGAAAAAAGAGGTGTAAGCAGTTGTAGAAGTGCTGAGACCTAGGACTAAGAGATGAAGAAGTATGACACGTGAAAAGTCCTGATCTATTTGAGACAAGGTCTGAATCATGATAGAAAATGTAAACTTGCATAACATTGTGATTTTGCTAGAACTATTATAGTAAGGGTACCATAGGAAAAACTACATGCTGTGTCCACGGTGTACGGGAATAGAAGAACCTAAAACCTACTAAAGGACATTGGACAGAGATAATATTCAGCAAGTAAAGAGGAAATTACGAGTCTACAAGTGTGAGAACTATCTTATGCTTCCACAAACACTTCTATTAGCCATGCATTTTGCAAAAATTATTGGCTGCTGTTAAACTTTTCTCAAAGAAGAGAAACAAAAAGAAATGCTAAAAACAGTCTAAAGCCCAAAGCTGCATATTTGCATGAAGCATGAAAGGAATTACACTGCTTAATAAAGTATCAAATTTTTAGAGGAAAATCAATACCTTGTAAGGAAATATTCTTGGTAGCACCATAAGGAAATACTTTTGGAGACTGGATGCTACATTTCAACATTCTTGCAATTGTAGAAGCATAATTTGGTGCTTCTGACAAAGAGCGGACAACAGAGTAACCTGCTTGACATGTAAAGTGAAAAATTTGAGCCATGAATAACCTACATCAGATGGAAAGCTAAGACTCTTTAGATTTACCTGTGGCAGGATGAACCATGCTAGCTGCAGCACCAAACGCAAGGTTCTTCTGTGCAGTGTTTGGCAATGATCCTCCAACAGGAATGTAAGACCATTCCTGGAAGTGTCAAACGAATGATTGGGATCAATAACGAATGAAAATTTTCACAAATATTTCTACGAAAAAGATGCTGTAGAAAGATATTCTGACAAGTAAATCCATGGCTAACTTTCCAAATCATACTATTTACTAGAGTTAGTGTAGGTGAGATATTCACACAGTCAAAGAACAAAATACAAACGGAAAACTACATACGCATGTTTGTGCTTTATGTGCATGTTATTAACATTAGACTGGTGTCAGCTTTTCACACAGGCATAAATTATCTGTCATGTTGGAACTTAAAAATTTAGATAGCTTTTTTTTAGAATTAGATAAACTGACAGATTAAATCAGCAAAACCCTTTTCACATACCCAGGACCTTACCTCTTGTTTCTCATACTACATATATGTATACGTGTATCCCTCTCTCTCTCTCTCTCTCTCTCTCTCTCTCTCTCTCTCTCTATATATATATATATATATATATATATATATATATATATATATATATATGTATGGGCTCAACCAGTCCCATTATGGGACTGTTTTTCCAATCTGTTTTCCTCTCTCACTACTTCCCCTACTTTTTCCTCCCACCCTCCTCTTCTTTTATTCTGTTTTCCTTTTTCACAACGAACTTCTCTACCACAGAATCGAGGAATCTTAAGGAGAGAAATATATATATATATATATATATATATATATATATATATATATATATATATATATATAAACACAGAGCTACAGCCTTGAAAAATGTATCAGCCGAGCAGCCAGTGACCTGTAAAAACATAAGACAGACGCCATGAGAGAGAGAGGATTTGTGACCCAACCAATTTTTTCTGGCCATCTGGCACCATCCAGCTGGTTCAACCCATGCAGGTCTTTCCAATCTGAATTCATAGTTGAGCTCCAATGGACCAATTCTATAGTCGAATGCCTGAAATGTATTTATTGCCCTCAGTTCTTTTTATCAACTTGAAACTGTTGATTTTAGACCCTCATAAACTTCAGGTCGTGCATCAGATTTTGTCAGTTTTTTCTCATTCCTATAAAAATTGAATATCTGAGCTCATCAATGAAGTCATATTGAAGAAACAGCAACAGAATCCAGCTGAACCAGCCATATAATTGGCCAAATTCACCCATCATATATATACCTGTGCAAGGGAAAGAGAGTTTCTCAAACTTGAAATGGATAAGTAAGTCACCTCCTCATAAACTTTAACAATGCGAACTCCCATGGTTTCCAAGCGTGTCATTAATCTTTTCTTCAGTATGTCAAATGGCATGGTAGGTCTTGCTGCTAAACAGGTTTCCTGCAATTAATCAGTTCATTCTAGTGATACATCAAGACCATACCACGTAGGTCTACAGTAAGCAAAAGTATGTAAACAGACCTCGAAAAAAACTCTTGTTGGTGACAATGGCATGGCATAAAGAAATGATGGAACCTCAGACCCAATGGTTTTATCCTTTTTCTTGACATAATCTCTATAGTCCATGAAAACCATCACATTGGGATCATACGGATTGTTTTCTACCTGAAATTAGAAAAAACAACATGAAATATCTACCATTGAACTTGCTACGAGGTTTCAAGTGAATTAGAAGGAACGGGGTATCAAAACCAGTGGTGACATTTTGTAACAGTAATATAATATGTTGGCAGAACAACATGAAGCACCATCTCCAACAGAAACTCCATTACAAGCTGCTGGTAAAGATGATCGAGCACTTTAAATATCTCTAACTATCCTATACTCCAGATAGTAAAACAATGGTGGTACAGACAAGACAAACTGCAACCCACATAAAATGATTTTAAGCACGACGGGGATATATGTAGAGAACACCAAACAAGGGATAAGCATGTGGCCTTGCCTGACCTTTAGATTTGATTAAACGATTAAATATCTCATAAATAAACATTTTTGTTCAATACAATGGATATCTTAGAAATCCTTAACTGCTCATGTTTTGTGCTTTTGATGCATGTCCACGTTTTTGTTTGAGCCTTTCAACATAAACATTTTATTAAATTGAAGAATGCACTACCTTACTTCACTTGTTTTCTGGAAATGTGAATTACCATATCAGCCCACAGTCCAGGCAAGTGATTCTGACATAACTTAAAGTGCTGTTATATGATTTTGGCACCATAAAGGCAAATTCAATCTGGTTACAGAATGTATATCAAGTTACAAGTATCATATATCCATATGGATCAAGAATGGCTTGGTTGAATCATAGCCATTTTGTGTGGTCAAATGTTGATTGCTTGACTGTATGATGAATTGGGAGGCACACTGGGGGTTCCAGGAACAGAGAGCATTAAGTTAAGAATTGAGGGTACTTGTTTCTTTGATAATGACAAGGATATGTTGCTAGCAATTTTTTGTGATTGAATTTAGGTGGCTTGAGAACAACTTAATTTCAAAGCATGCCTAATCTATTTCAAGACGATGGCATTGTATCAACTTGATGATAGTTACATGTTTCCCCTACCGGATCAGCAAAGCACATCTGTGCTCCATTTCGATAATATTCCGCTACGGGCTTAGCCCTGAAGCATGTATAGTATCCTATTAAGTGACAGCCTCAGGTTTATGCTAAGTTGGCATATGGATGCTTCATATTGCTACCACACTTGAGTGGTCTCAGGTGTGGGTGTTGGTGCTGGTGCAGCAAAAATGCTGCAAAACCAAACAGGTCCAGTCAGCTGCACCAAGTCATTTTGTCCAGTTTCAAGTGCAATTTTTATCCAGTATGTAACTAGGTTTGACACTAACCTAGCCTGATTTCATCTCTCTCTCTCTCTCTCTCTCTCTCTCTCTCTCTCTCTCTCTCCCTCTGTATGTGTGTGTGTGTGTGTTGGCCAAGAGGAACATCCTGTTACTCTGGCCTCCAGAAGCTTTCTCTGCCAGAGACTCTGCCTCTTACCGTCAACTGTTAATACATATGATGATATGAGACATGCTGCCTGTCAACCATGTTATGCACCGAGTTGTTTACTGTGGTTTTGACATTTAAACTATGTTTAAGATGTATAAGATATTAGGATATGTTCTTAACAGTTAAGCCTGTTATGAAACAAACTGTGTAATTGCACATATGTTCTTTTGTCTTTACACTTGAAATTATGCTTTCTAAATCCATTTGATTTCTTTTATTACCTATCCAAAAATCAAAGGAAAAAATTGCATTGATTTCTAATTTTGTGATTCTAAGAAGTATCGAATATGCATTTGAATACATGTAAGAAACTGATTCTGAAGCTCAAATATGTAGTACATTCTAAACTTTATTTTAACAGGATTATTTATTATTTGGCATATATTTATATTTTGATTTTGTTATGTCTGCATTTACTTACAAGTGCGTGCTTTATTGACGTGAAAATCCCACAAAGCACTCGTAAAGTGTAGGGCTTTGCAAGTGACAGCAACCCTCACGCTTCGGCAGAAGCCAGGGAACCTGAAGCCCTAGCCCCAGAGGCACTGAATGAAGAGAGGAGAGGAAGCATCATAGGCAAGCAAGGCTCGGGTAAGGAAGCAAGCTGCAGCTAGTAAGCGAAGGTAGAAAAGAACCTGAAGCCAAAGTGAGGTGAGTGTGCTTATGAAAAGTGATGAGCTAATGCCATTCAAAGTTGTCCCTTTTTTATGTTTCGTTTTTTGTTGATTATTAAACATCATAATTAATAATTTTTACTCTTTGTATGTGCATGTGTGTATTTTTTTCAAAAATGCTGCATCTGAACCTATTATACATAGATGTAAGGCCTTTCAAAATTCAGTCCCTCATGCTCAATTAGTTTGGACCATATCTCACATCAACCAAGTTTACACGGTAGAGCTTTTGTAGCCCACTCCCAAGAGAAGTACGAATTGAACAATGCTTTGTCCTCCATCCTTAAATTCTATAACCAATGGGGACATGTTGATTTTGGCTATGGCCACTGATTAGGAAGTCCCACCCCTTGGCACTTCCATGAGGTTTGCATTCAGCTTGGACCAGCAGATGCTGTACGTAAATAGAACAGTTTCTTCAACACCATCACAGACAACTTAAGATGATGTCACTAAATTGACCAGAGCATACTAAACTAGAATTTTAGAACAATGTCAAGGAGAACAAGTAAAGAAGAAAACAACACTTCAATAAAGTTCAGGACAAATAGTTCATTGGTTAGAGAAAGGTGCTAGTAGAGTCAGAGGCAATACCTCACCTCTGCCTCAATGCCATATGCTGTCTGCACAGTAACTTTAGGACCACCGAGCTCATATTTCAAAAGCTTCCCAGAAGCAGCTCCTGAGGCAACAATAGCAAGCCTACAGAAATAGATGTTATATCAGATACTGCCATGATTTCGAGAATTTCTCAAAATAATGTACCTGCAGGGAATCGCAGCACCACTTTCACAAGCAACAAGGATATGGCCATCACTGGATTCAATTGTTCTTTCCACTTTACAGTCAAGGTATGTGACCCCCGCCTCAAAGCACCTATGTGGAATTTCATCAGTCTTCTTCTCAGCAAACACCCAAGACTCATAAAGCAGATGATTCTGAAAATGTAACTCTTTACCGTTTCACCAGTTCTGTGTGCAGTGCATCTCGACTTACACGGCCATATGCACGACCAATCTGGATGGGACAATCGCTCTCAAGATAGACAGCAGTGTCCCGCCAAACATGCTCAATACACCCCTCAAGCCCAAGATCTGAATGTGCATAAGATTAGACCAGTTTGTGAAGGTACACAGAAAAAGTCACATGAAACACAAACAGAACATGAAGAGAACTATAGGAAACAAAAGAAGCCAGTCTAAAAATACATGTTGCAAAATGTTGGGAGTAAAAGTCATAACCGCCTAACAAGGACCAAGAGCTAGCCAGGTTAGTGCAGTTCAAAATGGCTACATTCCAGCAGAACCTTGAACAAGCAGTAGCCTGTCATTACAATTGGAATTTTGTCCACCAGCGGTGCATTTTGTCAACAGATCAGTTTTCTTCTGCTGATCATACGCATAAAAGGAAATTAGTCTCGATAAAAAAAGTCAGATGCCTTCAAGTATGTGTCCCAAATAGAGGCCACGGTATGATGGTCATATCTTCCACTAGAAAAAATGCATTGGTCTGGCAACTGAGGACTCCAATATTTACTGTTTATGTAAATGTAAGCATCTGTTTACAAAGAGATCCAAGAATATAATTTTCAAAGAATTTGGAGGGAAAGACAGTAAAAACAGAAAAGAAAGCTAATTCTAGTAGCACACTGAACTTATAGTATGTCCAGAAGTTCTTAGAAAGGATAAAAATTGACTTAGAGCTAGTCAAGAAAATTTTTTTCTGAAAACCCAAGGTTATATGGCTTAATTTACATTTGAACGATCATAAAACATTAATCAGCATTACCCTTGAATTCATCTTCCCATACTCCATAGTTGTTGGTAAATGGAAGATCCGGCCCAACAAGGCCAACGGACAAGCCTGCCTTAGCAGACTCTGCAGCCAAGGATAGACCAGCAGGGCCACATCCAACTACTACCAGATCAAGTAAAGAAGTCCCAGAAGGTATAGGTGGAAGCTGCATAATAGTTTCATAGTTATCAGTAAAAGAAATTCACTTCAAACAGAAAATAAGAATCATATATGCAAGCAAACTGCGAAATCCATAACACTGGCATTGTCCATAAAATTTGATGACATTATGCTGATTATAGCTGGCAAGTAGAGTTACATTTGTTTTGGTCATAAGGTGAAAAATCGCCTCCCCAAGAGTCAGATTATGATTTCTCAGCCTGTGAATTTTCACATTTTCACCCTCATGTTTGAGAATCATGGGTTTAAAGAGTGATTACTTGCACAAAAGAACAACAGGTTTTACTACTTTTGCTTGTCTAGCCGTGATCTTTCTGTCATTGTGATAAGAAATCACAAGAACCTATGGAACTTGAGGAATCAAAGAAATTTCACGCTAATCACACAATGGTTTCATGTTCCGAATAAATTTTTTATTTTTAGGCACAAATGCATCAAAAAACTTAGGAGCATTATCAATCCACATTCGTATCTTAAAGAAATTTACCTCTTGTTCATTTTCATGAATCCATGGTTTTCATTCAGTAGCCAAAGCAACCACAAAAAATAGAATTAAAAAATAAGGCTGCTATAGAATATCATATCATTTGTTCGTTCCAGAATTAACTGAATGGAGCACACAACAAACTGGACGTCATACTGTCCCACCACTAGCAGACTGAAATTATAGACCATGGTTTGAAAGGAGATGGTACTTCAATTTTCAGTAAATCAATGCCTGGAAAAAGGATAATAATAGCATTTTTTAAGAAAATGCACTCTGTCTGATGTTCGCAGATACAAGCACAGACATATAATGTAGACTCTACAAAAGAGAAAAAAAAATAGCAATAAGAACATGACTAAATTATATCAACCGTAATCACAAGCATGCAGAACAAGAGATGGCACACATTCTCTTTGAACTCATGATCCCAAAAAGGAATCCAGTATTCACAAAACTTTCAAATAGTTTGTTTGAAATAAAATTACTCCTCTGCTGAATATGCAATTCGCACCAAACCCAAGTACTAGCATAAACCTCCCGCCTCCAGAAGTATATAGCGCATAAGTTTAAGGGAATATGGGAAATATCGTAACTTATTTAAGTTCTCATTATTTAGCCATATCAGAAGACCCCGATAGCAAACCATATGTTGTCTCCACCAACTAGAAAATTTGGGATCAACCAGTACAAAAAGGTCTCCAATTTTGAGATTAGAACTTATGTGTTCAGATCTCCAAGATCAGCATCAGGTGACTTCAGAGATGCCAAATGCATCACATGGTCAAGCTCCCAAAATCTCAAGATATATACAAAATAGTTACGGACATAAAGTTGTTTCAGCAGCCCATGGGCTATTCTTATGCTGTTAAACTTTGCAAGGTAAAATATTTGACCCACTAAGGTATCATTGGTACCTAAATATCAGATTAAGCCAGTAAATGGTACTGGAATCAACAGTAGTTTCTTCTTTTAGGCATGACAAAGTTTCCAGTAGCAACAATATGTTTTTGTTGTAAGTTTTAGTTTAACTCGTCTTGAACATCTCAATGCTGCAAATTGCATCAACGACAATGGAGGCCTTCAACTCATGCTGCACGGGCACCTGGCTTCAATTTTAATGCAAGTGACAGGACAAATGCAAGTGTACAGGGCAAGCTACTCCATGCATCCAGTCAGATACACGTATGCTTGGGCCAAGTGTCCAAGAGTTCATTAACTTTCACTTCAGTTTTCTTTGAGGGATAAGCACAACATGCAGAAAAAACACCTTCCAGAACTGAAAACACTGCACCGAATCAGTCGACACCCTTCCTAGTGAAGTGCTTCGTGAAATTCAGATCGCTAAATACTGTTTGGGGGCATTTGTTAGGACCACAAATGTAGTGCTTGGCAATATCAGCTTTCATAAGATAGTGCATCAAGAAGGGTTTTGATCTTTAAGTCTAATATTTCCAACGCCCACCTAGAAGTCAGCTTTCGTGAAGTTACTAGATGAAAGACTGTACTCGTGCATAATGGACCATACTTGACCGCCGGCAGACTCCATCTTGGTTTTCACCGTGGACACTCGTGTCAGGCATGGAAACCACAAAGAATGTTCCTACACACCTCTTCCAACCAGGCCTGCGTCAATGAGTTTTTTCGTTACACGTTATTCTCTTCATCCTGGTGGACTGCCAAACAGCGTACTAATGCTCACCTTCTTGCATGCTACGACGTCTAATGCGGATATGATAAGTTTGCATGATTAGTGCACGTAGGAAACGATTCGCACGATGATATACATACCACCAAAATGCCATGGCAGTACCCAAAGAACAGCCAACTTAAGGAACTCAAGTTCATCAAGGCATTGAGCATCGAACGAGATGAAGTGCGTAAAAAGACTAGCAAAATTCCTCATAATCAAAGTCCATTTTAAAAATAAATCCTGCTTTTAACTTCTTCTCGATAAAGTCTGGGAGGCTTTGACTAACCATAACATATGTATCAAAACCAAGAACATATCGAGAAGCACAAGAAAATTATTCGTACCAGACAACTCCCTGTGGATGATCGTTTCTGTCAATCGTGTCTGCGACAATTTTCTCCTCACGAAAAAATCGCACTACCGATCATTGCAGTTCGTCTAAACTCTAAAGTGTCTTCTAAAGAACTTGAATGCCAGAAATGAAATGCAGAGACGCACGACAGCCATAGCAAATCACGAATAAGCAGACAGCAGGATAAATACAAATTGCAGGGTACAAGGACACTATTTGGGGGGGAGGTGGGGGGACCTTATCAGCAATCTTAGCCTGCTGCTTCATGGTCTTCCTCTCCTGCAACTGAACGAAGTGAATCTCAGAACCGCCGGCCCTCAGGTAATCATCCTCGTCGCCGAAACCTTTCTTCTTGGAATCAGCCGTCGTGCAGCTCTCTGCAGCCGAGGCCTTGACGACCATGCAGCATCTGGGCCCTCTGGAGCTCAAGGAAAACAACGGTGGTCTTGAAGATTTTGACAAAGAGTCCTTGTGTATTCTCCCAATCGCTATGTGAAAGCGAAATGGTGAAGGAAACGAGACAGTCTTGCAGCCACGGAAAATACGACCACTACCAAGACACTCCATTTCTTCTGCTTTAGCTAACACTCAGCCGCAGCTCTCTGCACCGATGAATGCACCGTTAGCATCAAAAAAGAAAAAAACCCAGAAAATCCACACAGAGGAACTGGAAGAGAGCACTTACAACCACCATCAGAGGAGCTCTTACCGACCTTGGTGTGGCACTAGAGAGAGAGAGAGAGAGAGAGATGGTAAGGATAACGATACGCTGGTAAGACGGCGAGCTGAGGATGGAGGACAGTTGCCACTTGCCGGATTGTAATTGGTCGTACAGGTTTACAGACACTTTTCGGATATACGCTCTTTTAAGGAAGCGGTTTTCAATTTTTCTGAAGGAATCGGAGCTTTTGCTGGAAAGAGAATAAAAAATGTATACATTTCATAGTAAAAATATATATTTTGATGATTTTTCTTTTGTGATGTGATACATAAGCATAAACTGACATCTAACTTTCTTTTTCAAAATACCCTTGAAAGCATTTTCTCTTGAACACTTTCTTGACGTTCAGATGAAAATATGTAAAAATGACATCGCATTGGTCATACAATAAAACAATGCAAAAATCAATTTACATTATAAATCAAACTCAGAAACACTCTGTTTAATGTCATCGACACCTGAAATAAGAACTATTACTGTGAGTGAGATCAATGTCAGTCAGAAATTTCTATTAGTCAATGAAGTTAATCATATTTTTCTTCTTCCTTACATGGTCACTTTTGCTATTTAATTTCTGAGGAAACAACTTGGCTTTAATTTAAAGAGTTACGTTTACATTGATGAAGTAAAGAAAAGGACAATTTTATCAATATCAGTTAGGCAAAAAGAAATATAAAATAATCTATTCTCTAGCAGAGCATGTTCGCGTCATTGATCTGAAATGACCAAATTGCCCTTGGCGGCTAAATGGAATACTACCCCGTAAAAAGCTAAAATGGTATGGGTCAAAAATGTCCTGTAAAATGAATGAAAAACCTTTCAAGGTTTAAACTATGTGAACTTGTTTTCCCCCGTCAACGCATATTCCAGTTCTTTAAATGTCAATATGATTTATTTTTCATGTTGGTAGCTTTACCGAAACAAGGACAGATTTAAGAAAAAATTAAAGTTTTTTTCCTAGTTCGAAGCATTCGTAGTTGAACCCAAATATGAATCAAATATCTGACCAAATCCGTTCCATTGATAACCCTTACAATTGTAATTCCTGCAAAATTTGAGTTTCCTTGTGTGAAAAATATTTTCTCCTTTTTCCTTTTCTTTGATTTCATGAGACTTTCATTTTGCTGACCAATGCAGTGTGTGGGCCTTATTGGCCCATATGAATTGAACCCTATCAATCTATCTTTCCTCATTTTTGTACTTAAAAAACTATTTTTAAAAAAATCCAAAATATTTACAGGACATTGTACTTAAAAAAAGAAGTCAAACCAACAAATCTAACATGATCAGTTCTGATAAAATTTAATCTATGTATAAAAAATGCAGATTCTTTTCTACTTTTTTAGACATATGCGGTTCACTCATATGGTTGAACGATCGAATGCTCATGTAAGTCCAATTGGATGCCATTTCACAAGATTAAATTCATTAAGATGATCTCAAGTTTCTCCTTTTTCCACATTCAGCTCATTGGAAATGGATTGATCGGATATATCATGGGCATCTCTATTTAATGCTAACTAACTTGGGCTTGATAATTTTTCAAAGTTAGACGGCAATACTTTTGTCCTGCCATGGATGAAAATGCCACAAGGAACATGCCTTGGGTCTGAATTTTTCTTTTTTGATGGCCATGGAAGCTACCAATCTTTTCAGATGTGTTACAGTTCTAGCAAAGGACACAAAAAGATCACATTCACGTGCTTTTCTCTAAAAAATCGTGTAACTGATGACTAAGACTGCGGTATCGGGCAACAAGATGCCCACTAAGCAGGATTGGACTTGAAGACCTTGCAGGTGAAGGGAGTTGAGTGAAGAATTTAAACATCGATCCGAAGTCCAACTACGAAACACTGGGCTCTGTTTCCTTTACTGGAAGTTGTTGATTGAATTCCAGTTGAGACGCTGGGGAAAGAATTTGTTCCACCTAGTGATGAAATATGGCCACCTAAGTCGGCCCGACGCCAGAAACTCAAACCCAAGCCCGACCTAATACCTAAGCCCAGCCCAGGCTCGGCTTGATTAAAAAAGTATATATTTTTTAAATATAAAATAAAATTTTTTAACATAAAATATCTTTTTAATAACAAAATATATATTATTATTAAATTAAAAAATTAATCAGGCCAAGCCAACCCAACCGGTTTTTTTGGGCTTAACTTCGATCACAATCGGACTGAATACCGAGTACCTAAGCCTGCCCAAGCTCACTAACGATGGCAATAAGAGTACCTAAGCCTGCCCAAGCTCACTAACGATGGCAATAAGAGTGGAATGGAGCAGAGACAGTGAGATGCTAGCAAAAGCTACCACCAAATTCCAGGAGTGACTTTCTCTTATCATATATTTTTCATGTTTAGCCTCAAATTGGACTGTTTCAGGTGCTATCAAGAAAACAAAAATTTCATGCATTAAAATGACTATCATAATGCTATGTCACATGAGTGTGAGGTGCCGGTGGCAGTATGACGTAATTCAAAAAATTTAATTCAAAAAATTTGAGTGCGAGAATGTGGCAAAGGTGTATATATATATATATATAATATTTATTTTATATACATAAATGTATGTATTCATACTATGTATAATTTTAGCTTGTTTCTTCTAACCTTAATCTATCTTTTTTTATTTTTATTATTATCCATAGAAAAAGAAAGGAACATGAAAAAGAAAAAAAAATGAAAAATATTTTGAATTTGCATAAGAAAAAATGCAATTGGAGACCAGCACTAAAACCAGCACCAACATCGTGTCGACACGAGTGTAGCCCCTTTTTTGAAGAGTCCGTTTGACATAGTCATCATGAATGTCATCCTTTTTAACCCATGTCTCATGTTCTTCTTTTTCTTGGTACAAAAAGAAAAGCTCTACATGCACAAATAGAAAAACATACAGAACATCTTGCTGCAAAGAAAGAAAAGCGCTCATCCACCAAAACTTTCAGGCATACTTCTCGGCTTGAACTCGCAGAGTGCCATAAAATATTGCATTACTCTTACAGAGAACAGATCTAGTGTGGACAATCAATTGCACATCCATCCGTCAAACAGAGCTGCTCCAACCTACTAAATTCAAAACACATGATGTTAAGTGCAGAACTATGAGATTCTCTCTGAACAACATCCCCCAACAACCATCCTGCAATCAAACCCCTCCCTTTGGAGGCTATTCTAAGCTGCTGAGAAGTTTCTCTTCCGGTTTCAAATGGCCAACTATCAACAAGTGTGAACCCCGCCTGTGATGCAGCATCAAGTATAGATGCTTCATCAACTCTCCTCAGAACATGGCACAATATAAGAACTGGCTTGCATTCCCCAGTAGATCCTCCCGATATCAGTGCTGAAGCAGTCTTGAACAGAGGCAAGATGGCATCAGGTATATATGTGACATCAGTGCCAATGATCACATCAAAACCCTGAGGACATAATTCTTTCACCGAACCAATATCGTCACTGTTCCCCCATTCCAATTTCTTCCACGCCATTCTATCAGACAAAGGTGGGGACACGTTTGAGATGATATTCTGACCTAACAAGTCAAGGGCTCTCTCATCTCCATCTGTGGCAACCACCAGCTTTGCTGCACCAGCAGCAATCATTGAGCAGATACCAGAAGAACCACATCCTAACTCCAGAATGCTCTTCCCAGTGACTATGGAAGGATTGTCAGCCAATATTGAAGACATCAAACGAGCTGACTCCCACAGCATCAAACCCGTTGACTTGCACGTATGTTGAAATTCTTTAGAAAGCATCTTTATGTTGAAGATGTGGTCACCAATGGCGATATTGATCTTCTGCAATAAAAGTTTGACATTACAATCGCATATTTGATCTGTTATTATCGAGTGCTGGTTTATATAAAATGTGAGGCCACTTAGCCATAGAAAGCATTTCCCAAAAGCCACGTGGACAGATGTTAGATATCCAAAATTATGGAAGTCAAAACATCATGAAAAGTCAGAGATGTGCAGAATAGGTTGTATAAGGGTTTCAAATTTATTTGTTTTAGATTTTTTCGCTCGTCATTTCTAATCTAGACATTAGATCTTTATGATTTTAGAGATGGGGTGATCAGTAGGAAGGCTTATGAGCTAAAAGCTGATGAGAGACCTAAAGGCTGTTCTAGACAGAGAGTCATACTAAAAGGTGACAAATTTTGGAGGGAGCAAGTTGTCTAAGCTTAATTAGGTATTGAACTCTTAATTTCTAACCACGTGCTCTAAACAACCTTATCTTTCAAGGCAAGCTCCAAACCCTTTTTGTAAGCTTCGATAATTGTTGCATATTACTAGCTATCAATCATAGAATGGCAACGAAACATTTGGTAGTTTTCATCATGGATCTTTCATTGAAGCACAATAGGTTGTGTTGCGACGATGCTCAGACTGGTGAGAATGTAGAGGAGATCATAGGACTATCTACTCAGTTTCAGGCAAAACAGCTGAATCACGTCAGTTTCTCCGATACAGAATTTCTCCCGTCCGGATGGTGTAGATGAAGAGGCCTCAACATCCTGGTCCTTCATTGGAGCTTTGGATTGTCATAATTTGCAATATAGCCGAAATAGGCAGAAACATTGTACGACCATAATCAGATCTTTCAGAAATTATGAATTGGAAAATTTCAGGACGACTCAGAAAGATCGTTTTCCTTAGCATAGTACAGGTCTTTGAAGAACTATAAAGCATTTACATGTAAAAGAAGAGAAAAGAATTACCGTCTAAAATAACATAAAAAAAGGGTGAGGAGTAAAAACAATGTTGTACATATTTATATGCATATATTGGCAGGGCTCAGATTCAGCAGTCAAAAAGTCTACCTACAATTTTCTCATTTGATTAGCTAGTTGCTTATTAATGGCCGCATGTACATTCAGGTTTCTATATTTGCTATTTCATGATAATGACTGACCACCCTGTTCTTTGTTCAATATTGAATGTGCATAACAAAGATTAACTTTTGATGGTCATCAATCCAAGTTGGCACTGGATCAGATACTGACCATTTGGTCTTTTACCAATGATGATCAACTAGTCTTCCTTTTCAGCATATGACAGAATAGCTAAAGGTAGCTGGTCACTAATCATAAATTCATGATGTAGTGATCCGCGATTTTCTATTTTTTAGCTCATTCACCTGGATAAGTGCACACCACTTCTTCAGATTAAATTATTCACGTTGCCTCATCCCCTATGTTCTCAAGGCACCCAGGTGCTAGGTGGGACTAGGCGCACCTAGGCAAAAAAGGCGACCGATTTTATTTTTTTTGTTTTTTTTTTTAGTTATGTTAGCCATTACATAATAAAATTATGTACTCATTGACTGAACTGTAAGCTTCTATTCCAAGTAAAGCTTAAAAAACTGTTCTGTTCTGTTCTAATTGAATGATTACACTTTGTAAGTAAAGCCAAAAAGTAAAACATGAAAAACTGTTCTGCTCTTGTTTACATGAGAGACTAAAAGTACATTTCTAGCTTGTTTACATACTGGAAAACTGCTGTTCTTTTCTAGCTGATGCCATAGTTTGATACACAAAGAAGACACGTCATTCTTGTTTACATACTGGGCACGATGCTTGCATTTCTTATGGACTTTTTCAGTTATAGAGCTTATAGACTATGTCATTTGAATCATTTCAAACAAAAAACGTATCAAATCAGTACATATAATATACATTATAACAGATTCAACTGTAGATGGAACCACTTTAGAAATTGCTTCAGATTGTACTAATATACATATAAAACACATTAATATACAATACGTAAATATACATTATTTCAGATTGTGCATATATTATACATTATGACAGATTGTACATAGTATATACAATAAAATCACAGGCATATACCTTCCCTTGGACTAGGCATGCTGGCGCCTAGTCCAGCCTAGGCATGCCTAGGTGCCAGCACAACACCCATCGCCTAAGTGATGGACTTCGGCGACGGGTGTGGACTGGCACCTAGTTCATGCCTAGGCGTCACCTCAACAACATAGCTGCTCCCACCACCGTGACCCGATCAATGATGTTTCAACATTCAAAGGTCCCTTCTAACTATTCCTTTTCCTCCATACGAAAACTAAACAGCAATTTGGGAGGACCTATTCTGACTACATGTGCTACAGAATCAAAATCTAATATACTGATCCTACATTTCATGTCCATTTCTCCCAGTATATAAGCATCATTTCAGAAAAAGAACATAATGCCCTATAAATCAAAGAAACAATTACTTCTTGATACGAGAAACAAACAGATAGTATGTGACAAAATCATATTTTCATACCTCAGAAAAATTAGTTGAAGTGTTGAACATATCAACAAGAATACTGTCGGAGATATCGACATCATTTGCAAGAACTGCAGTCTCACTTGATTGATGATGCTTTTCTGAATCATTGAATTCTGGAATACAGTTCACGTGGTTGCAGGACTCATGTGAATTGGAACCATCAGTAGTGCAAAAAACACATTGCATCCAGCGGCTAATATATGCAGCAGATCCCAGTCAAAGTCAATCAATTCCAAATTTCTCATAAGGAAAGAAAGCAGCATAGTTGTCAAAACTTAACATGCAAAAAGTAAAAATGTTAAATGCACTTATCTATGGCAAAAAATCTATAGTTTCATTCTTTCCAATTTTCATAGTATTACCTTTAAGGTTCACTTGTTCCACTGTGAGGAAGGAGAAAAAATTTTGATAGGAAGGGACCAGTGCAGGGAAAATAGATGGAAGTTTTGCCAGGAAAATTAAATTATAGAGACGTGATGCTACTTCGCCAAGAAAATGGAATTGCAGAGAAAATTATAAGTGCCTCATAGTAGGCCCCACAGAAAAATCGGTTCTAATATTTGTTTCCCTCAGCCAAAAAGAATCACTCTTCCTGGCAAAACGGTAGATTCATAAAGTAGGTGAATCACATGCAGCCCAAACCTTTTCTCTTAAATATGACACTGACCTTAGCCTTAATGACAGCCATGATTCAACAACTTCAAATGTCCTAGAATGTAGCATATTCGCTCATATAGATACTTGTCTTAGTTGTCATGAAACCCATAACTGCTGAAATGCTATAACAAACTGTTCCAGAATAAGAAATTAATTCTAAAAATAAAGTTATGAAATTTTTTTTGAGATATAGTAATAATACAAGAAGATATATTTTTAAAAATATCAAACCAGGCAAATGCTCAAGGTCATGAGTTGGTCATTTTCAGACCCACCAACAATCTGAACTATATGTTTGACAATGAAATTTGAACTCTTATTGCTTTAGAATTTCAAATTTTGGCAATCTTTAATGGATTCAGTCATTCAAATACAGGATATCTCTTTATTCACAACTAACACCTCAAGTAAATGGAGAATGAAAATAAAATTAATATAAACAAGAACATTAACTTAAATAACATTCTATGTAAATAAATTAAACAACTGCAGTCACACTTGACAACACTCAAAATTCAACCATCTGCTAAGCCAGTCAATATAGGAGGAAAAGGGTCTTCCATCCAACTGCCCTAACTTATTAACCTAAGACCCCGTCAAGCTGTTTCACCTCCCAGCAAAGAGCCTCAAGGATAGAAAGAAGGAGGAGGATAGGAAGGAGTCAGGGCTCAGTTTGAGAGGTTCAAAGATGCTAAAAAACAGGATAAGGAATTAATTTAGCTTTTATGATGAGCTTCTTTTTGTACTTCATTTTAAACGACAGTTGAATTGTCCTTTAACAGCAGGTCTCTGACATTGTTAACTATATTTTTTGCTTACTATATAGTACTGTAATGCTCTACAACTGTTATCAAGTCAGAAACACTCGTATGGATGTTTGAAGTTAATTTTCTTTTAAAGTAATCAAACTTGTTGATTTACAACAGAATCTAGCAAATTGAAGTAATTATTTTAATTTTTTTGTTTGGTGTCCTAATCAGATACTTTCAAGTCTTTAACATAAGTTAAATTCTTTCAGAGTACTGAACTGCAATTAGCTATTGATTTATTGATCGATCATTTGTATCAATGTAGATGAGTATGCATGCTATTCAAGCCTCAACTAATACATGGTTAATGGGAACTCGAACTATGTTTGCAAAAATGTTTAAGTTTCAATGAGAAAATCTTCAACAAGTTCCAAGTATTCTGGGTTTTTCTCCAAATCAAAATGGCCCATCAATGTATACATTATCCTATCCTATAGGTATTGAGAAATTCATCCCCACTTTTGGCTTCAGCATCCCAAGATTGGCCCTTGAGATTACATTTGTCAATATGAACAAACTATCCACTTTCAAATAAAATATTATAAACACCCTTAAGAAATGTGAATGAGTTAAACAGAAAGTCCCTACAAGTAACATAATATGGTAAGTTGTTGAGCAATCCAACTTGGTCCTTGAGATTACATTTGTGATTTGTCAATAAAATTACTTTCGTTCTAATGAAATAACATAAATACCCCTAAAAACTGAATAAAAAGAATGGGCTCAATAGAAACACATACAAGTAATTTTTAAAATGCAGATCGACTTGTCAATGATCTTAAACTCTTAAAGAAACATCCACGAAAAGAGGGGGATGGGGGTAAAACCAGCACCGCAAATTATTGTCACAGAAAATGTGTATTAATCGAAAAAAACGTGTTAAATACGTGAAAAATATGTCAGCCATATAAAACGGCAATTAGACATTTTAAAAAAAAAAAAACGCCAGAAAATAAAAAACGTGAAGAAAGGCGTATTAGACGTTTTTTTTGTTTTTTTTCGTATTTTTTATTTTTTTTATAATTTTCAGGATTTATTAAATGTTTTAAATTTTTGAAAAAATTGTCGAGTTTTTTTCGAGATATTCCCGAAATATACAACTTTGCCGTATAATACCCGAGAAATCCCTAGCCGTATAATACCCGTAGATGATATATGTGACAATGCCGCAAATAAAAAAAAATCATAGGAAAAAATATACACAACAAAAACTCTTATATGCATATAAAATATATTAGTGCATGTATTGATGAAGCAACCAAAGCACCTAATAGCAGCAACTTTATATACCAGTGGCATGGAAATGCTGGTGCACTTTAGAGCACCATCTCAAATAAAAAATTCAAATGTGCAGAGATTTTGCCATCCTAAAAAAATTACAAGCAACAGATAAGCCATCAATAGTGTCAATGATCTTACCGGTCCATCACAATTCCCCTGGAACGATTCTCCACTTGCTTGCAATGTATGATAAATTCTTTGCAGATAAATCCATTTTGCTTAAGTAAACCAAGCAAAAAATCTTCAGAGAAATAAAAAGCACGCTGAGCCAGTGGAAAGGGAATGTCAGAGTCAACCAACAGAAACCCTATGACAATCATGTGAGAGAAAAAAAAAGTGACTAGGGGCTATAATTCACATACAGTGCCGTCACCCCTGACATAAAAATTCTCACTGATCTTCTGATCTTTACTAGTTAGCCGTTCCTACAATAAAATCAACCCATCCAAAGGTTAGTCTAGTTAGAAAGTTCATCAGAATGAACCGAATGCCACCAGAATATTATTGACAGCTTTTCAAATGGACATTAAGAACATGCAAAATTGCACAAATTTATTACATTATGAAAGTCTAGATACATACATGATCCAGATCGGATATGGTTGCCAAACCAATAGTAGAACAAAATTAAACGAAACAAAAATTATTGATTGCAAGAGAGAAGAAGTTCTAAAAATCACATCTCAGTTCATATATCCTCAAGTTGCATGCTGAGTTGACTTGGGAGATCAAGAGACTGTATTATAGCCCAGTAGCAAGTTAAGGTGAACAGTCTTCTGAAACCAAGACACAAGCCATTAAAGACCTAAATACATGTCCTTTTGGCTTTTCATAAATTCTATTTCTGTATTGAACAAATATTTGTGAAAGTAAAGAGAAGTGCATCACAAAATGCAAAGAGTTCAGAAAATGGTAAGAGAAAAATAAAAGCTCAGAAGCCCTGCCAAGAAAGTTCCAGCATCATCTAACATGTCCTTTTGGCTTTTCATAAATTTTAGCTCTATATTGAACAATTATTTGTATAAGTATGCATCTAAGAGTAGTGCATCACAAAATGCAAAGAGTTCAGAAAATGGCAAAAAAACGCAAAAGCTCAGGAGTGCTGCCAAGAAAGATCCAGCAGATGCCAGAAAGAAGACATGTAAACTTGCAGGAAGTGGAAACTCTGAAGAATAACAAGTGTTCATTGAGCAATGTAAAAACAATATATCACATGATTTTATTTGAAAACACAATAGGTAACTTAATTGAGCTACCTGTGCAAGGTCTCCAATGGCATAATCCCGTAACAAAACATAACCACTTGGCTGCAGGAGAATAGAAGCACTCAGTCAGACATTTATACATGATAAAGTAACTTAAAGTGAAGATAACCATCAAAAAAGTTCTTTTTTTCTGAAATTCAATACCTTAAGCACTCTTCTTATATTCTGCAACACTAGTGGCATCTTCTCAGGTGATACTGCAGATAACATAAATATCTGCAAAAGTCAGATAATTCCCAAACGTCTTCATAAAACTTTCACATGCATCATCAGAAACTACATCATGTCAAAAAGCCTCTTGCAGTAATCAGGACTTATAGATGCAAAAATAAAACACTGCCACAGTACACTAGAGATGCAAGAAAATTACCATGGTTACCACATCAACTGAAGATGGTAAAATTTTGTTGCCAAGGTCATCTACTGTCAGATCACATACAAAGACATCAACACAGTCCGCTTTGAAATCCTTGTGTCCCTGTATCAAAAAGTTTTCAGAAAATGTAATCCATCAGTTCTAAGCAACATGGGTGAACATGCACATGCAGGGTAGTTCATATGAATTGTCCAAATAGGAAAGTAACTCTGCAGCTTGTTTTCTGTCAAATGAATTATGCAAATGCAGTTATAGTTTTTAGTAAAGTAACATATCATTAGTTTTCAACATACGGTGTTATAGCTGGCTTCAGCATTGTAGTCATTTTCAAGGAACGATTTATATATATGCCTAGGGACTTGTCCCCTTGGAGCCTAAAATTAGAGACGCACTAAAATCCACTTTGGTGTAGAAACTTGTACCACTCAACTGCAATGGTAAGCGGAAGAAGCTTTTGGCACAACCATTCCAACCCTCCTAACTATACAAGCAAAATAGTGATAAAGAACTGGAGAATCACCCACAATACATGTCACATAGCCTATCAACTGCTTTATGCCTGAGATATAAAGTTAACCGAATAGGGAAAGAGGAGACAACATCCAGCAATCACATGAAGCTGGACTTAAAATTAGATTGTTTGTTGAATCCACCAAATAGATGTTTTCCCTGAGGAGCCGATAGAGCTTCAGTATAGAAGAAATTAGCAGGAAAAGAGAAAGCCACATACAGCAAACAACTTTTGAATCTCAAAGATTCATTACTTTCATAAAGCATCTCATTGATTAGTGAATATTAACCCTTAGTAAACGGTCAGAGCTTACAAAGAATTCACAATTAACTCAAGTATATGCCAGATTGAAAGAGACAATACTCGGTTCTCAAGTAACAATGCAGTTCACTGATGAATCACAAATTCCACCAAACAAACTTAACCATAATCACCAACATTGCCAAAACAACCAGCAAATACAGTTGTGTCAGCAGGTTCAACAATTATCTGAACTAGCAAGGCTTCAAATTTCGAGATAACAAAGTTTTTGTTGGAACAAAGTCACCAAATTGTTAAACAACCAAAACGCTGCTAATGGTACATTATGTTCGCCCATGCTGCGCAAAACACAGAAAGGGACCAAATGCCTAAGCTCATCTTAATATCTTTGCACTTCAAATAGCACTAAGATTTAAAAGAGTATGCAAATATGTCATACTAATATTCTGGTTAAGGTGCCTAAAAATAGTCCAGGTCTATCATTCAGAATATCAAAATTTTCAGTATGAAATCAAACAAACCTTCACTAGATTAACAGCACGCGGTGAGAAATCACAAGCATAAATAAAGATATTTGGAAATGTGGCAAGTAAAGGGAAAATTGTGTTCCCAGCTCCACAGCCAACCTGCGTATCATTATCAGCACAATTAAATTAATCAAAACAATAAAGAGACTAACCAAAGCACTCCTTGAACAGAAACTACCATGAGAAACTAAATGCTATAAGAAGAATACAACCACAATTCCATCTTTTTTATTTATGAAAACCACAACAGAAACAGCAGTTCAGATATTTATACCTTATATACGAAAACGAGATGTAATTTGGATGACAATGTTTTAATAAAAAGCTAAAAACTAACCCCACAAAAACCACAATATGTTTCATAGTTCATATCCTACCATATTTCTGACTTCCCGTGCTTTCTTAGATTTAATTTTTATAAATAAACAAAAATAAAATATACAAATTCATAATCAACAATATTTAAAAGTGAACATGAACAAACAGGCAAGAGTAAAGGTTTAACATGAACAAACATGTAGGAAGGAGGCTTCAATTACTGCAGAAGAAAATGGAACATTCCAATATATTGCATATGTAACAGAGATTCTCGCCAGGATATGCTACAAGATAGCATTTTATTCAAGATCAAACTGATTTCCTACATAACCTTTTCACATTTTAAAGGCTACTTAGATACCCATAGCCATGGCATCCTCTTACCTTGTTAACTTGTAAAACATCGTCACTGCCAATGACTACACCGACCCATAAGTAACAACCAGGAGAAAAAAGTTTGAATGCAAAGAGTTTTCCCACTTCCAAAGATTCCTGTACCTTATGACATAGGCATATATGAACTTTACATTCCACGAGGGATCAAAAAAGGAATAACTAGCTCAGCTTTCACATATATGGAGCTCAAAGTGGTCAATTGCCCAGCGAATTGGTTTACGTTACTTCCTGCAATTGATGCAAGTTAGACTCTATGTACTGTTAGAGTTCAACTTATGCACATCATGAGTTTCCTTTTAAGGGCTATAAAATTGTGACGCTTGTAACTTTCTTTTCCCCGACTAAGAAGCATGAATTTCCAACTTGTTGAGCAGCACAAGCCACAAAGGTCCCCCTTTCAGAATGTTAAGCTGTCGCAATTTGCGATGATAGTGGATACTCACGTAGGAAAGCAATTTATCAGAATAACACTAACGAAAAGTATAGCAACTTACCTCGAACACAATTTTCTTCTTCCCCTTATTATCCGAGGTAGAGCCCTTTGAATCATTCTCATCCCCGTCCTGAGGAGAAAAGGAACCACAAAATAACAGATCAAACAAATGATACCTGAAACAATCACACACCGAGAGAGAGAGAGAGAGAGAGAGAATAGATAGAGACCCACATCGAAATAACGCCCCCATTCTTTATCCAAGTAATGACGATCTTTAAAGAACTGCAAAAGCAGTTGGAACAAATGAAAATAGATATTAGAATAATCCTCAATGGAAGCCAGAAAAGAGAGGCAGAAGCGCGTACCCTGTTCTCATGGCGTCTGTAGAAGATGTCCCAGTACTTCCTCGCTTCCCTTTCGTACTTGTCTACCATTTGGATTTCAGAGACCGACCGTGCAAGTAGATAAAAAATAACAACAACCAGAAAACAGAATATGATATACCCACAAGAGATTCACATACAAGAAAACAGAGAGGACACAAGAGTTAGAGATGTCAATCGCCAGGATACCTCTCCAGAAGGGAGTGATGACCCCGGTATTCGACGTCGGGTAGATCTGCACACGCACGCCACTCTGCGTAGCAGATAGAGACGACGAAGAAGAAGTGGTGTCTGTGGACGCCATTGTGGTGGTCGCCGTCGCCCTTCTTGTAGTGAAGGGAGCAGCCGGCGACGGCAATGGAGGGAGTGGAGGATGAAGAAGACTGTCTAGGGTCCAACTTAGACGCATCGTGGTTTTCTTGGGCACGGGCACTGGAAAACGTGAGTCGACCTACGTCGGCAGTTCGGGCTAGGCCAGTAGCTCGTGCTGGAAAGTGGAAACGCAGCCGAGTTCGAGCTCAGTCCCAGAGAATAACTCACGAACCCAAACTCGAATTGGCTCGTGTACCAGCAACAATGTGTTGTTCACCTCTTTAAAAGAGCTACAGACTGAAGGATATTGACGGCTCAATAGTTGAAAGTTGAAACACATCAATCCCAATTTACCAACAAGTAATAAGGATAATTTTGGTCTTATAATATATGAACGTACTTTAAAATCACTTTAAAGCGTGTTTGGTAGCCTCGGATGTAAGGTCAGAGGTCAATTTAGATCTTCAAATCTTAAAATCAAGGTTTCGTATACGAGGGTTGAGTTCTGAGCATGTTTATTAACATTTTAACTTACCTCGAATCTGTGTCCCTTATTTTCATCTATTTTCAAAACTATTACCGGGCTTAATGCATGAGAAGAATGTTACTTTGTTACCGGTTCTCACAATTAATTGATCTACTATGGTTGACAAACCTGGTTTAGGGCCATAAGAAGTTCATGACAAAAAGTTCTAAATGATAAACTGCAGTAAACATGAAAACTTTTTTTACCATCAATGTTATACATTACTGAACAACAATAGCACCTTCTTTAGGCTCTGAAGCAGACAGTGCGAACTCCTCGCAGCTTCCTAGGGGACAATTAAATTACATTCAAAAGCTGAAGGGGGACTAAAAGTTCAATCCTTAGGCATGTCTCCAAGCACAAACTGTTGTGCTTCTGCCTAACCTCGGAATTCACAAAAAAGAAAGACCAATAACAAACACAGATGCGAAGTTTGATTACTTATAACGAAGAAAGATTCTGTCAAATTGGTTTTCCAATGGTTTGTTCTGGTTTTGATGTCTGGCAAATTTATATACTTTATTCTATATATATCTCATTTTGGAAGCTTCTGCAAGTTCCAATAATATGCTCTCTTAATTCAGCATCGGTTGTATCTTTTACTGTTCTTTTTTTCAGTGGATCGAGCCCCATGCAAGCTCCTTCTTGTTCACACTGCTACAATTAGTTTAGAATTCATACATATTAAGTCAGTGTTGAACCAGAATGCGCCCATTGATAGGCTGAATAATATTGCAGAATCTCTGCCAGTATAAATTATCCACAACTCAGATCAGGTCATAATCTTATTGACATAATTCTGGAAAGTCTTCTCTGAAGATTCAGTATCATTAATGCCCAAAATAACATATTTTTTGCAGGAAAACAACGGTAGCATATGCAATTTCCACACCAAAGTTCACGTTTCAACATGTGAAATGATATTGCAGAATCTCCGCCAATATAAATTATAGACAACTCAGAACAGGTCATAATCTTATTGACATAATTGTGGAAAGTCTTCTCTGAAGATTCAGTATCATTAATGCCCAAAATGACATTTTTTTGCTGGAAAACAACAGTAGCATATGCAATTTCCACACCAAAGTTCACTTTTCAACATGTGAACTAGCTCTGATCAATATCAGCAGTATCGTATAAATATTTCCATATGGAATATGTTGAAGCTTAGCCAAGTAGATGCACTCACTTAAGCAGCAGTGCTAGCATGTACCCTCTCCCACACACACACACACAACCACAAACACATTCTTATACTCTAATTCTCCCAAGCTTATGTGGTACAGTCCTCATGCTAAGCAGCTTTACATCATCTATGGTAGGACCACAGAGAGCTGCATCAATTCTTGTATGATAAAATGTGCTTAAGAACATGATACGGGTGCGAGCCGAAACAGCATTGAACCGGAGCTCAGCTCTTTTGAAGCCTCCAGTTCCCTTCGATTCGTACGGCACTTTGATTGTGTCTCTGTCTGCAAAAGCCTCAACTATCATGGAACCTTCACACTTGTTGTTAGCATCACCCACTGCAAAGGTGAGCACGTAGTTTCTGCCTGGTACAGTGCGCACAACTTGAGCAATGGCACTCTCTTTCCCTGCTACAAGCTCAACGGCTCGTCGACCTTGTGGAACCAGGTAGTGGTCGGAGTCGATATATCTCACAGCCTTGAGAGATTCAATCATCCATCCTGGCAGGGGAGAGTGATCATCCTCAATGTTGGGGGGGATGAGCACTCCCCATGAAGTGTTTGGGAACACATATGGTCCTTCTTCAAAGCCCCCGTTCTTCAAGAGGTTCTCTGCAAGATGCATGAAAATCACATGGTTCAATGTGCTAAGCAGAAGCTCATTTAAGTAATGCAACTGCATGTGAATTAGTCAGATTTCCAGAAGGTTCTGAACCAACAAATTTAAGTAACTCATATGCAGGTGGGTCAATCAATGAACTACCCAGTATCACCCCATTCTATTATTTCTTAGCACAGCAATCAAGCATGATATGTTTCTAATGGTGCGTATGAAAATGGGGATTCCCATCACCAATGGCAATAACTCTCAAATCATGATGAGGAGCACCTCAAGATAAAAAGAGCAACAGATCTACCTAGTTTCAAGGGCTGGCAGAAAGAGGGTTTAAGGGCAAGAAACAGCTTTGGGTTTAGGTCATCTCCTTGGCTCTACTGAATACAGACAACAACTGCAAGTCTTCAAAAGCAGTTGCCATGCACTGATACAGCATTCTGACCCCACCTCTTTGTCCTCCTATGCTGAAAGGTGTACACCAACTTGCCAAATAATAGCGTAAAGTTTTCCTTTTGTGCCCAGTTCATGAATAAGTTAGGGTTTGCATGTCTGGCCATGTCGTGATCTGGAGGGAAAATCTGATGCACTTCAAAAATCCTGCCAGAAATGGTCGTTCCAATGATTCCATGACCGACAGAGCAACTAGATCGCCATCCTGAAATTGTGGTAACTCTACCTATTTTTCTAAAGACAACCATAGATGTATAACTAATTATGCAGCATTTAATGCCTATCGATTTCTAATCCAACATGAAGGCCTATTGACAATATTGGAGAATTATGTGATCCAAGAGATGATGCCCATAAAACAGAACATGTCAATAACATCTGTGCAGTAGCAGTAAATAAACAGCCCCCAAGCAAAAGGATGATTATGTTGTTTACTGTAGTCCGACAAAGGGTTATTTTCTACTAATACACTCATCTCTGACTCTACCTTTACTTATTTTAAATTCGTTCTTGAAGTTAAATTTGTTGGTAGAAACTCTTTCTGTTTCTTCAAATGACATCATAAATGCCTTTAAATTCAAATTAAAGAAGAAAAAAATAAACTGTTTTTCTGACCACATAGTCTGGTAAGATGCTAACCATGTTTAAAATAACAAAAGAATAGATCCACAGACGGCTTATGCATATGGTTTATGGAAAACCTGTTGGCCGACAACCTAGGCGCTAAACTAAGGCCTACCCAGAAAGGCTGCCGACCATATCTACGACACTTGATGCACGTCGTCTCCTCGCCGGAAAAATGCAAGACCTTGATTTAGAAACTTCTAAATATCGGCCATTTCGCTGCTTGAATCAAATGAACTTGAACCAAATTCATCTATACCAGCTTTTACACACACACACACACACATATATATATATATATATGGAAAATGGCTCCACACAGAGAGAGAGATCTTACTGTTTGTAGGCCTAGGAGGATAGAGGGTCCTAAAGCCGACGGAGTCGACAAGGGGCCCGCAGGCGGGGTCTTCCTCGACGCCCGGGTTGTGGATGATGATCTCCGCCTCCGTGAAATCGGCCTGGAATGCCCAGGCGTACGAGTCCCATCCGTCGCTGCTGTAAATGGTCTGCATCGGCAGCACACCGGAGTCCGGCGCCACCGTCACGTTCAGCCTCTCCGCCTGCGCGCACGTCCTAGCGGCACTGAACGTGATGGAGTAATAGATCCCCACGACCAGCCCCGTTACCTTCTGCTTGATGTACGCCTCGTTCCCCAGCCTCACCGCGTAAGCTCCCTCAGGCACCACCAGCAGCATGTCCCCCTGCTTGTGCCCCGACTCTATGTACTCCACGAAGCCGGAAATCTCCCAGTTCGGTATGGCGTACCGCCCCGTGACGATCGTCCCGTTCATCTCCGACTTCTTCGGTCCGTACTCGAAGTTTCCATTCGGCAGCAGTCCTGCTTACATGATCAAATCTCCATGTTAGCACATAACAGTTTTTGGTATCGTTGAAAGTAACTGAGCTGGGTTATCAAGTAAGGAAGTGTTTCTGGACAAGGAGATGGGCAATTTCTACAAGAGCAGACAAGAGTGGACGGAAAGATTGAAGAGAGGATATCAGGTGACCAGAAGTCGGCGACCTTTCATCAGGGGAAACAGTAAACACCCAACTGGCTACTTCACGTTAAACAGGTTCCTCACTGGATATTCCGGTGTTCTGCTTTAAGGTCACCCACCGCATAAGCTGATCATACTATCGAGATTGAAAAGAAAGAATCTTTTGGAACAAGACTTCTCTTTCTTTCTCCCTCCTTTCTTTTGGACTGTTCTTATACGAGACCTACTTAACTTGTGCCAAGAGTAACCGACTCAAAGCACCGAGCTTTCGACCTCCTTCAGCTTAAGGCCTTAGACTCTAACAGCCAGCAAAGTGGCAGAGCTCTTATTTGCTGTGCCTGGCTTTACTGGTTCGAGTAATGTAAAACCATTAGCTACCCTTCTTCTGTTTAGTGGAACTTTAGCTCCGACTAGTGCTTCTTGAACCCAACAGCTGGCCCTTCTTCCTAATGCTGGACGAAGTTGTCCATCTATCAATCTTTCACACCAACGTCTTATATTGAAGCAACAGAACTTCTAGTGAAAACCCACCCTGCACTACGGTGGTACTGCTAAAAAAATTGCATCAAAAAGAGAAGAAGAAAACAATGTAGATAAAAAAAAAACAAAAAGATGACAAAACAGAACCAAAGAAGATTCCAATTGAGAATGGTTTGAACAGGGTTGGAGCTACTGCGTCATTCGGGCACAGAAAAGAACAGAGGATATACGAAGACAAACACTGAAAATAAAGCGACTGCAGAGCTGCAGAAGGCTTTACCGTCAACGATGAGGGCCAGAGCATGTTGATGAAATGAAAAGAGCAGGAAGAACAATGTGAAGAGAGAGGTCACAGAGGAATCCATGGGAGATTGAAGTGTTTGGTTTGCGAGTATGGAATGCAGGGAATGGGGGTGGTGAACGAGGCCTTTTATTGATGAGCAGCCATGGACATATCACAAGGAGGTGGGGTCGTCTGAGTTCCTAAAAATCCAAAAAACTCTCTCTCTTGAAGGGGAAAGGGTGAGGAAAGCAGTGGGAACATGAGATCTCCCATCACTTCTGCAACCACCAGACAGCCCATGAGACAGTGTAAAATATGTCTTTCTTTCCCATATCGACCACAAAATCTACCCTCACCTTATTGTTATTATTTGTTGCTGTTGTGTGAGCGCTGGGGAAAAAAACATGAGGATTTTGGTACTTTTCCTTTAATTTCACAGATTTTCTTGGTGTTCCTGAAAGTTGCTGATCACAGTTTGCTAGGCTTCCTCGACTGCCAAGTATTTAACTCAGATTAGTGAGCATCATTTTGTGAAACACCAATAAGAAAGAGAATATCAACTCGGCTAAGGATTTGGAGTTAAAGGCGTTCAAGTTGCAAAAAGGTCAAAAGTTGAGTGAGATTCCATGGACCAAATCCAGAGGGGATCTGCCCAACTCCAACTTGCTTATACATATAAAACCATTACTGTGGTTTAATTCGGTTTACAACAGAAAGGTTTCATATCCTTTGATTTTAAGAACAAAATTTGGAACTGATTCTCTCCGCCCAGTGACCTTTCTCCAAACAGGCAGAGGTGCTACCAGGCTACGGTAAGAGCCAAGATATCGACAGTGAGACATACAAAGTGGTGAAAGAGACATCGTTTATTTCAATGGAGCTTTTGCAGATTGTAAGTCTGTCTTTTTTCAGGCATTGTTAGTTGGCAGGAGATCCCAAATTTGGAGACCGTGTATGAGAAATTTGAGAAATATGATACCATCAAAAGCAAAATACAAACTCCCAATGCAAATTTCCCAAAAAAAAACCTGCAATTTTTCTGCTCTTGATGTCAGCCACTTGCATTGAACCTTCACCTTAACTGGAAGTCGCATAAGAGTCATAGCACATGCTAATAGTAAATAGCGTGCCCCACGATTCCCCCCTCCCCAGAAGAAAAAAAAGAAAAAAGAAGGGTGAGAAACAGGCACAGAGCCATAGGCCACAACCATTAATGTGCCTCAGACTATAAATATTTCTTTTAACTCATCTCTAAGAGTAATCAAAGCTTTTCCTAAGTCGATGGAATCTTCAGACCAGGTTTTTCCTTGTATACTTTAATTAGAACGCTAGCTTTCTCATTCACTAAATAAGGAAAAGTTCTATGATTACTGGTAGAAGCTCGAAAGGTGGCATCAATTAGCTGGTAATTTTTTGAATCTTTAGATTGAACGAATCAGTTTGGCGTTGTAGCATGAAAGGGTGTCGGTTTCTCCTTCAATTTTTTGCTGCTGGATACTGAAATATGCTGCAAGCCATATTTGACACAGCCAAAGAAAAGGGATGTACAGGTGAAAGTGATGTGAAGAATTTTTTCTTTTATTTTTGAAGGAAAAGACACGTGAAACTGTACGAAAAACTGATAAAAGTGGATAAACTAAGCAAGGTACTTCATGAACGCAGAGATCACATAATTAAAAGATGATATCTAAGATCAGTTTAAAGTAGAAATACCATGAAAACGAATCATACCATTTTTTTATCAACATTAACAACATATTTCTGCTTCTGCTTCACGCAGATCGAGATTTTGCTTTCTTTTCTTGTGTTCTACAGCAGCTATGCTATAAACTGCGTGACCATATTAAAAAGGACGAGATTTCTGCCATTTTTACTGCTCTAATGCTGGTTTCTGTGCTGTGATTCACTCAACATTGAAGATGAACGGTGCCCAAATCAGATCTCACCTCTGCGGAGAATTCACATTGAAAATGGTCTTCACTAGGAGTCCTGGTAATAACTGCAGCCTGTCCTGACCTTCACGTGGCATGACGGTCTGGTAGCCAACATAAATGCAAGGTTTTTAATGGCATGTGGCTTGCAGCCATACTACATCCACAATAATATTTTAATCTTTTTTAAAAAAATTCTCTTTCAAGTTTATTTCAGAGACCACATAGCAGAAGATCATGTCATTTGGACAACTGGGAAGTGAAGATGTGTTCTTCAGCCAGTGGTAAAAGATGTCATGTTGATGATGGTTTTCTGGGTTTAATCTCATTTACTTGTAAATGGATGGTGTCGGATCATGTTGCTGTCAAATAATTCATTGACAGCATTTAATGACTTTCTTTGGGTCACTTTCATGAATTTCTCTTAAGAAGGTCGACATAGGATTGAATGCCCCATGACTGTGCCAACTCTCTTTGAAATCACTTGAAAAGGTGAAAATTTTGGAGGGAAAGGAAAAGGTGAGTGAGACCCACTTCTGATAAGCGAGATGAACAATTAGACTGAACAGGACATATGTAAGGTCAGTAATTATTACAAGGATTCACATTCTGAGTTTAACGTGACGCGTATTTTTCTAGGTGCTAGAATTTGGATTCTAACTATATTTTATTCCAATGAATTTAAAAGCAAACTTGAAATTTGGATCTGTTCAAGAGAAGCAGTGTGCCAACATTTTTATGTGTATGTAGGGATGTCAATGAACTGGATTTTGATTGGATATCTGATCGAACTACGATAAGTAAAGAACTTACATACAATTAAGAAACCAAACTGAATTTGGATTTGAGAAATGGCATCAGATCAAATTTGTTTTCGGCTTTAAATCAATATTTGATCATTTTCAAATTAAAATTCACTTTAAAAAAAAATGTCTGTAATCTATACATTTTGAAAGTCGGATTCATATATAGTATAAGACTTTCTTTTAATATATATTTGAATCTCCATATGTGAATATCTAATAAATCGAATACGATAACAAAAATACAAATTGACACCCTAAGTAAATTGTTTTCCTATTCGTGTATCTTGCACAAAGAAAGAGCACTATGTCTAGGACAAACAGAATCATGAATTCTATCTCTGTACACCTTAAAAAGCCATATTGGTTCGGACTCTAAATCTAATCAACCAAGTTCCAATTTAGCCTGCAAATGAGCTTGAATGGGTTGATGCAGTGGATTTGGGCTTACTCAAATCCCATAACCACTATCTTTTATACAAACCTAAGCAACTATAGGTTTAACTGGGATGGAAATACCAGCTACGGAGTCTTAAAGTTTTACATTAGATTCTAATGAACAAGCTCATGTAAGTGGAGCTCATTATTAATTGCATTGAACTTGCTAAGACTATTTTACAAGCTCAAATGAGCTCTTAAGCAACTAGAAAGCGCATAATCTCGAGAGACTCATAAAGTGGGTGTTGTTAATTGATTGGTTGTCCTGATTCTTAGCCTTTTTAGTATGAAACCGAAGTTGCTACGGAGCGAATTAAGATCCGCCATTCGAATTGTTATATCATTTCGCAGTTGAGCTATGGTTGGTGTACTTCTTTACCAAACTAGACGAAGCCATGCATCAGGTGGGTAACCCTCCTAAGTGAAACACAGCCAACATAGATGATGCCTCAGAGCTTCTGTCCCACCACATGGTGGTGTGTTTCTTTCGCTCGTTTTAGCTTTTACTGCTACAAGCCATGAGTGGCTTCGAAAGCAATGGGTGTTGTACCTCAGCACATAGAGAATGAGCAAGAACAACAAGCTAGCAGTGCAAATAGAAAAGAAAAAAAGGAAAGATGTGTGCAGTTACTTGGGAACCATACAGGTTGTAAAAATGGGAATCAGGGAGCTGCCAATTCTATAGATTCAGCTGAATCAGTTGCGTCAAAAATATTAACAAAAATCATTTTCTGAGAAATGAATGGAGAAAATGTATGAAATGAATAAGCAAATGTGGAAAATGGATCATGTGGTCTTGTAAGAAAATGGAAATCGGTCAAAAATATTAACAAAAATCATTTTCTAAGAAATGAATGGAGAAAATGTATGAAATGAACAAGAAAATATGGACACTGGATCATGCGGTCTAGTAAGAAAATGGATCATCTGATCTTACAAAATAACGAGGGCATATTCCTTTGAGTTTTGGATGAATAAGAGGAGTATTTCGTTTCACTGCTCATAATGAGTGTTAGAAACCTCCACTCCCCTTTTCCTTTTACCCAAAGTTTTGAGTTGTGTCGGTGCCTAGGCGCAGAGGCAGGTGTGAGCACTAGGTGGGATATTGCCCACACACGCACACAAAAAATCTTACTTTTTATATTGATATTTCATGAAAAGTTTATTCATTTAATATATATTGGTGTCTCTTAAAAATTTAAAATTTTATAATCAATGCACCTTATTCAGAATTTTCTGGTTCTGCCCTTGTCGGTGCCGGACGTAAGGTCCACATTACATGTCAACTAGTACACCATTTTTATCCCTTTAGAATAGAGGTATCGCTACCATGAGAATCAAATTGACGACGTCGGGTTTCATTGGCCCCAACTCAACCAATTTGTACGACGATTATTAGGCATGTTTGTTTCTGTTGGAGCGTGTCAAACGTATGATTAAGACACTCTGTCGCAACAAACACGCCTCCAAGAAAACTAAAAAAGTGTGATTGATTACCTCAGGTTTACAATGTCTGCTTTTCGGCGGGGCCGACACCGCACTAGGAGATAAAGCAAACACGGAATCTCAAATCCAATCTCCCCCTTAATGAGGATTTAATATAAGATTCAATGTTTGGTTAGAGATTCATGAACCGATAACCTTTTGCCCCTTTCTTGGTGGCTCCCAAAAGACTTTTATTCCAAAATCATTAAGTTATAAGCTTTTTTGTAAAAGGAGTTTGAAAGGAAATTGAGACTTGAACCGTGTTAAGGGCCACACCTGGAGTCATATTGGTGTACAAATTTTTACTTTTTTTTATGTTCAAAAAGAAATTTTTTTGTACAAATAAAAATGAAAATAAAAAAAGTAAAAGTACTATAAAAGACATTTTTAAAAAAATTACCAAAATACCTATTTCTCCTTTACAGCCAGCAAGCAGTAAAAACACACTCATGCCAAATTTTAAGCTTATAGTATCATGACACCTGTTCCAGTCAAAATCCTGACTGCAACTTGAAAGCCATGGCAGCTCATTGTGTCAGTTCTTCATGTGAAGATCTTAGATAAATAGTAAGGTTTTAAATATATATATATATATACATCTTGAGCTTCCTTCGATACACTGTCCGATACAACGCAGGTAGGGTGTTGTGAGAGAATTTTCTCTTCTAAACCTTCTAAACCTAGATGTAAAAATTCACAAATGCTACATACATAAGTTAAACTTCTCCATCCATCTTAAGGTATGTCTAATCAAAACCACTTGATGCAATGTATCGAACAGTATACTATGAGAGGCTAGAGGATTTCTCCATCCAAACTCCGATGGAGAAATCCACAAATCCTATGTATGTATGTATGTATGTATGCGACAATTTTGCAAATCAGCATATTAAAAGTTTAGGGCATTTGGGCCTAAAGAAGATGTTGATGTGCTTAGGGAGAAAAGTCTCTTTCAGGAGGAGACTGCCCACATGTGCTCTCTCACTTTCTAGCCACAAAAAGGGCACAGAGAATCTGAATGCAGACCTGATCTCAAAGAATTAGGAGGGGGTGAGAAGGGGCTGTCCACTTGATTCAAAGAGCACATGTGCTGCTGTCCTCCCAGCACAAGGCAAGGAGGTGACCCTTCTTCCATAGGGCCTCTTAACATCACCCTTGAGAGAAAAAAAAAACACATCTTTAATTGCCAATAAAGTGGCCTAACCCTAGCATTACTCATTGCGAAATAATACTAATAATAATAATTAATGAGTTCTATTGGAACATTAATGGCCTGTGTGGGTCGGGTAGGTCGGGCGCCCTGACCCGGATGCACCATGGGCCAACTTGAGAGTTGGACCTCTGGACATAGTTACCATGAAACCTGCCCCTAATTTTCATAGTTGATCACTTGCTTCCTCCATTAACAAGGGAGAAGGGTGTTTCATTGGGCTGAAATAGAGAGTCGCTTGCCTTGCCAATGAAACGCGTTCAAACCTCCTTAGTGGCAGTTGCTTGTCCGATAGGATCCCGCCGCTCTTGCCTGAATAAAAGCTTGTAAAATTTGTCTCACCATAGAGCTTTAAGGTTCATTATTAGAAAAAGAGACTAACCCAAATGAGTCAACTTAAAAAGGAGTAACTGATATGCAAGTTGAAGCATAACAAGAGCATCACCTCCATGTATCAAAAGCAAGTTGATACTTTGGAGAGATGAGGGAAAAGGTAGAGTTTTCTGCCCTTTTGTTAAGCGTTAGGATGAAATACTTCTCTTGTTCATCCAACAGTACCCACAACTGTTCTGAAATTGATTTTCAGCTCAAGTATGATATTAATGGACCGTTGGTAGATCATTTAATAGTTTATTATTATTATATTATTATCTTATTATTATTACAAACCAAACACTAAACACAGATCCCCTTTTTTAACTACATAGACATGTTAAATTTGCTAACCAAGAAAAATAAGAATGTCTTAAAAGTGCAAAGCAGCAAGGATGAATTTATTAAACAAATTTGAGGACTGGATTGGTTAGACGGCCAAAAGTGGAGATATAATTTGGAATGCAGAAAAATCTTAATTCTAGATGAAAGCTAGACAAACTTTGACAGTCAAGTATCTATTCAGGACCCACCAATTGGAGACACTGATCACAAAAAGAAGCCTCGCATTTCTTAATTTATCTTGACATGGTCCCAACTTCTATCTGCAAACTCTGAAACAAAAGCTTCAGGATAAAGTAAATCATTTTACGACATGTGAAATTTTGTACCTTTTCACGTTGTTTGGAAATTAGATCCAACATTATGAAAAAAGGTTCTCCGCTATTGTTTCAGGAAAAAATAAAAAATTTCAGAAAATTCAGAAAGATGAGGCCGGTTCTTGAGATTATGGCAAAAAATTGAGCCTCCAAGTGGAAAAGTTTTCGAAGTTCGTTCTTGTTTAGTATTGACGACTCCTCAAACCCAAGTTTTACGTTAACTTCATGCATGGTTCATTTTTCACAGTGGCGGCATGTCAATGATAATCAATGGGGTTGACATCAACTATTTCCCTTATGCAATCAAACACAACTAACATTTCCTGCTATATTCTTTCAGCATCCTACAATGGAATGTAAAATTTAATGAGCTAGGATGTACCTGATCCTCCTTGTACTGCAGATAAGAAAATTTCTTCTGCTCCTTCCAGAAATACGTGTGTAGAGAGAGAGAGAGAGAGAGAAATGATGAGAGTTGGAAGCGTTAAAACTTATATATGGATGAAGTGAATATCCAAAAGTTAGCAGATGGCCCCATCAATTGGGGATGAAGAGCAGGAGCGGCTTCTTCCTGATTCACACGCTTTTATGGCTTTAAATGCGTTGCAATTGTCTGTCAGCCATGGCCAGCTATTTCTGCTTGTCACTTACAGCTTGAGAGAGAGAGAGAGAGAGAAAGAGTACATAGCCAACAAAGTATAAATGCCACTTAATTCAATAGGATTGAGAGGAAAAGACCCATATCGAATAGCTGGTTAAAGTACAAGTATAATAAAGAAAAAGGAATTTTGTAACAAGTAAGATGTTGGTACTTCGGGGGTGCGCGGGAGTCTAATCTCACTGCACTGAGTGAACCTCTAAAATCTCCTCTCATCCCCTTTACTATTGTTTTAGGTGTCTTAGGATGATGTCATCGCTATACTTCAACTTGCATATTGGTGTTTCTCATTTTACAGCACGGAGATTTAATGCCATGGGAGCTCGAAATGACGACCGGCTGCCTACCAGCCTTTGTTCCCTTTGTTGCACCAACTCCCTCGGGCTTTTGTGTAAAAAAAGTATATTTTTTTTTATCTTTTTCAATGTGGAAGTTTTTAGGAACACATCTAAAGATTTTAACAACGAAAAAAGAATGCACCCGAATTTTCAAAACAAAAATATGGGTAGGTACTTTGATGTCAACTAAAAAGGTTAGTAATGCAAAACTAGTTAAGATTAACGAATCTTAACCTGTCTGTACTCACAACTAAGCTAAAACTATGCTTAAAACTAACTAAATCTCAAGAAAACGGCTGGAAGAAAAAGAATAACAGAAGAAAATAACAAAGTGTTTGCATTTCATTTCTTTTCAACTTTCAACTTTTTCTGCAAAATGAACCCGCGTCCCTTTATATAGGGAAATGGATGGATTGCGGATCTAGATCTATTTACTGGTATTGAAAACTAATTAGATCTAGTTACACAGATATGGATCTAGTACATAGATATTTATATTCAGGATCAGGACTAAGGTCCAAATAAGCAAACAAAATCTAAAACATGAGACAGAACTCTAAACAAACTATTAAGTCTTATTATAATCCAAAATAAGTTAGATCTGGATCTATCTGCTTCAGTCTCTGCATCAGTTCAATTAGTAAGTTTAGAAATAAGAATATCGAATATTAAATGTTAAAATAAGTTTAGCCACTTTGTGACCAGTGGAAAAGGTCAAGTGCGTTTTGACGATATCAATGCAAATTTAAAAAGATTTTTAGTTTTTAATTTTTCTGAAGTCGGAAAATGAATTGGATGCATTTGAATGTCCGAAAAAAGAAAAGAAGTGCATTCATGTGTGGGAGCTCTCGAGCTGACACACTTCTAGACTAGGCTGTAAGCAAGTTGGCACAGATCTGAAAGGTCCAGAACCATATTTTGGCTTGGTTTCTAGAACGGGTTCCATGTCAACATGCATACACGTGTGCGTGCGTGCACTGTGTTTGTGTGTGAGAAAACCTGGAAGCAGCTCCAACTAGAAGATTTACAAAAAGCATTCTCTATCGAACATGCATAGCCGTTTTACATGTTTGATCATACTCAGTCCAACCTAGATCTGAAATATTGTTTCACCTGATCTATGGAACTCCTACTTGTAGTTTTTTTTTTTTTTCAAGTTATATACATATATATAATATTGAACAATGACTCTGGGGGATGACACTGCCTTTACAAAGTCACCCAGTCATTTAATCAACACCATTCGATGATGAATGGTTAAGAAAAAATAAAGAAAAAAAGTAATAGACATTTTGTCATCAAGTATTAATCCACACCTTTTTTTATTGTTTTTCTTTTAACCATCTATATCTTTTTTTCATTGTTTTTCTTTTAATCATCCATATGATAATTGACTCACTATATATATATATATATATATATATATATATATATATATATATATATATATATATATATATATATATATATATATATATATATATATATATATATATATATAGTGTTAGAATTATGATTAAGAGAGGTGCAACGAGGATTTCAAAGACTTTACCAGTGAAAAACCTGTGAACGACCAAGAGGCACTCCAGGATTTCAAAGGCATGGAAAGAATATTATCGTGCTTAATACCAAGAAAGGAAACATTAGATTTGAGAATTACTAAGAAAAACGGGAACAGATAGGCCGACAGATAGCTTAGCTGGTGGTGTTATGACAAGCCTATCTGCCAGGCAGGTAGGATGCTTTGTTTTCCACGTGCATCACACTTGCGTAAGATTAATGTGGGTGTACATCCTGAGACCTTTGGAGTCTAACCATTGTTTTCAGGGTTCAGAAACAGGTTTTCCACTTTTTCTCGGTGAAACGAAAAAGAAGAAAAGAGCAAGTATTGGCTAATATAAAACTATCCACTTTCACGAAGAAAGTTTACAGTTATGCGTATAAATAACATAGTTCGGTTATAACAAGTTACATTATGAAGTAGGGGATCCATAACAGCAGATCACTTCAATCTAGAATACAAGGGCTTATATGTCATTGACCTGTCTGCTTCCGCACAATGGCATACAGAAAGATGTTCAGTTTCAATTTCGTCCTCCTTTGAACTGACAAACTATGTAAATCAAAGGGTTGCAAAAGGTTATACTCAGATCAGCAAAATACATGGGAGTTAGATTATTAGGCAAAGATGCTTATAAAAATGGTATAGGATGCAGACCATATCCTACCCGTCCCTGCCCCTAGACTTGATCATGCTCGTACAAGTTGTTTCAGTAAAAATCAAAACAGCATGCAAGAAAATTGCCGCTGAACCAGTTAGTTGTTTTCACCAAGGCAGGAAAAGGTAAATAGTTTTTATGGAAAAATATTCACTTTCCATACAATATAAGGGGAAAAATCCGCTTTCGGCGATGGCATTCTCCCTCCAGTCAGAATTCATATTCTGCAATTGCAGGCATTTTTTCGTGAAAGTAACTCTACTGTAATCATCTCCATGCCCCAAAACCTTTGAAGCAACACAACGTTTGTGTTTTCTCCATGTATGTTATTTACGGGCCAGCTTTCTCCATTGGGCTTTTTATGGGCAGGAAGAAGTAACAACTAACAAGTTCTGTTAGATTTGATGGTGATCCACCTTCATTGTACATATCAAATCCAAATAGTTTGCACCCGTCCTGACAGAAAAGGACAACATAAGTATTTTTTCTGGCGCATGTCATCGCCATCACAAATTAATGTTATTGTAGGAGCAATGTTACTAGCCACATGGAAGACGAGTAAAATTACTAGAGGACACAGGAAGATGAACTTACTCTTCTGCATTTGACAAATGTAGGTAATGAACGACTGTAATGATGGAAACAGTGGATCATTGTAATGGTTCTGTAAACAAATATCTCAGCAATGGAGCCACTACTGCTATGCTTAAACTATTCCCCAGCAGTGCATACCTACATAAGCGATCAGGTTCTGGTCAGTTCCAATCCAAAGTTACGTGGAAGTCCAAAATCATGACTCGATGAATAAAAAGAAGAAAGAAAGAAAGGAAAGAGAAAATGAAGTACAAAAATGCACTCTCATCTGCTCTTCAAGCTCTCTAATTTTGCTATTAAGGAACACAAATTGGTTAAAACTTTTTGCACAACGATATATTCTAGAACAGGCAAGACCCTATTCTAGCATCATCCAAGAGCCAAAAGAAAAGTATGCTAAAAAAATCTAACCGCTGTCTAAGGCTGATGTGCTGCGGAAATTCAAACTCCTGTGGGAAAGAATGCAAATTGGCTACCTGTACAGCAGCAAAATCTATAGTGTCAGAAAATCACCAGAGTCATCTAAAAGCAAGATTGAGGAGGGCCTTGACTGTTCTTGACCAGGCTTTCAAGTCAAATACACCACTATTTAAGTCGATCAAATTCTTGAGCAAGTACCTCACGTGGAGTAAAATATCTCAGGCCAAGTTGATGCAGCAAAGAGATTGCAGGTTTCCCATGTAATGAATGAACCTGCAATGAAGTAATGGATGGAAGTAATTTTAAAGGAGAAACCATCTTTAATAGAAACATGGACTCTATGCAGCATGAGCAATGATAACTAAGTTGCATTATCAGCCTTTTATCTTACTTGGATAGTTGCAAGTAATGAACCAGTGCCTTTGACATAACGGTAGTAACTTTTTGTAAAACAACAACAACGTCTGGATTCAGGGAAAACTATGTCTGAGATCTGCTAAGTTATGTCTGAAAATGTTCGGTTAAATATGATGCATGAACAGTAAGAAACACACCATACTGGAACCATCCGAAACAAAAGGATACCCATTGAGCCGCCAAATCTCTCAACCAAGCTTGAAGGAACAGCAAATTGGTCTAACTTATTTACCACAGAGACACTTTCTTCGTGATCCTTGGGTTCATAGCCCACCTTATCACTGTGCTGAAATGATTTTATGTCATCTAGCCCACCTTCAAACACATGTTCAAAACCATTTGTTCTGTTGTGGGGCAGTGCAGAAGCATTGGTTGATTTGTGTCCTGGTGATGTGCTTGCTGTTACAATTTCCCCAGTTTCAAGAAACTCACTAATTGGTTTACATGATGCACCTGCGACTTCAGAGCTTTCAACCCAAGCATTTTCTTCACATAATCGGAAATGATGATGGGTCTCAAGCAGCTGATTATTTAAGTGTGGGTTGGCAAATGACAGCGGATAGCGTTTAGCCTGGAAAAAGAAAACTGGAATCAAAGACAAACCCATATATTACCACTTACCAGGGAGTTGATTTATCCTAAAAATATTATGTAAACCTTTTATTTCTATCCAGACATTAGAACACATGCAAAAACTACTGGAGATGGTAGCATGCAACCACTGGGTGTTAAAAGGATTCATGCTATTGCTACTGGAATAAGGTCTACCTCAGTTAAAGTTAAGGAGAATGCAAATAAACAATAAAAAAGAAATTAACTGACAATTTGACACAAGAAGCCTACTGGTGATGGGGAACACCCACCCAATCTCAGGCATAGACACAATTAAAAATCCAAGGCATCCAATATTTCATGCAAATGAATGAGATGGGTAGTATGCCAAAGTATTTTCACGACAAAGACCTTAAGAAGGGGCCAGTGACCGCAGGTTCCTTTTGGCAGTTAAGAATCCTCTATCAGAAGTCACAAAGGCGCTCATTAAAATGCTGCACTTAAATAATTTTTTAATCAATAAACCAGTGAATATCTCTAGCAGAAAGGGATCATAACTTCCATGATACCTCTAGGAGTTACTGCTGAGGATAACAGTATCAGAAGGGAACTGACCAAAAAAAGTTTTTTAAGAATAAAATGCCCGTTTTCATGATGAGAGAAACAACCAAGTCTTTGGACATGTCAGAAATAATGACCCAGAAAAATCAACTTTCCCATCCATTGGTCCTCTTGTCCCTCAGAAGCATGCACCTTACACCTCCTCACTTCATGTTCAAGTAGCCTACATATGCTTTAGAACTTCTTCATATGTTGCCAATTGCAGATTTTACGTATTGCCACATGTGTACTTTGTTACTATATCAACTTCACAAAGACAAGCTTTCTTGCATGGCGACCTTCACTCACCCACATTTCTCCAAGATAAGTTGGTATCACATAGGAACTCAAGACTATCTGTAGACTTAAACTAATTCTTCAAGGTATGGTTTTGAAGAGCTTATGACCACCTTCTACACTTGATTTGAAGTGTGTAAACATGAAGTTGTTAACATATATGTATTTTTTGTATATATGTATGTGTTGGTGGGGGGGAGGGTGGAAGGGTGTGTGTGTGTGTATATTCTGTTTTCTTGTACTTTTATTTGTTTTGCCTTCTATAAATAGAGGACAGCTTCTTTCTTCTTATTCATTCCCTTAGAGGGGTTTTTTTTTTTCATGTATTTATTTCTTCTTCAATGAGAAATTTTCTGTCTGATACCTTTGTGCACTCCAAGTATTTGTACATTTGTTCCATGAGCTTATTTTGCCTTGTGTTCATGGCACACTATCTTGACTTCCATTGCAGAAATAATGATGTTAAAACACTTTTGGACACTATCACAGATTGACATCTCTCTCTCTCCCTCTCTCATTTATTGATATTCATATGACTGATTTGCAGTTTCACATCTTCTTTAGATGTACTTTTCAAACTACAGAAACCCAACCTTGTACCTATAGAAACCAAATCCAAGTATGGATCTAATTTGATTCTATGAACAATAACTGCATTTAACACAACTTTTAGTTAGATCCATTTTCTGTTATCAGACCCAATTAACCAAATTCAAATTGATAAATTGCCCAATCCAAACTGAAAAAATTGACATTCCCAATTATTGGGAAGGTTGACCATTTAGCCATTAAAGCTATCTAACACAAGTGTTATTATATAGCCATGTCCAGTTACATGGTTGCCAGTTGCCACACTGAAACCATTGACATTCTCAACTCTAGAGAAGATTGCCAATTAGCTGTTAAAGGTATCTAGCACAAGCATTATTATAGTGCCATGTCCCTTTATGTGCATGCCATATTAACGCATTAAGAGCTCCATATCATTTCAAATACACAAGATAGCAAGGGTCAACAGGAGTGCCAGTCAATTACCCAACCCACTTAAGCATCCAACTCCAACTAAGCATATACAGATTGAATTAGATTCTGATTCTTTGAGTTGAGAAAGAAAAGAGCTGAAATCTCCACCAAACTAGAACAACAGATGGGTCAAAGTGGTCCACCATGAATACTTTTTTGGTCCTCATTCCCATGCCTACGTCCAGCTATCTAGGTTAGGTTAGGATCATATACCTAGATCTGACCCATCCACAGCCCTAAAAAAATTACAACTACATTAAAGAGCCCAGTCATTGAATATCACTTACAGTGAGTGCAGCAAACATGAAGCATGAAAGTTGTCAGCAAGAAGTACCTTTTTCTACAAAACAGGATGTAGAGCAATTACAACACATCACTTACAAGGCAAAAATATCGAGGACGTGAGTAAGGCACACCAAATTGTAATGGGCTCAAAATATATTCTTGTGTAACAAAACCAGCATTTTCCAAACTTCTGATCAAACGCTTTTGTGTCTCAGATTTCTGCATCAGGAGTAATATATTCAGTTCAAATCTGGGATAGGGAAAGAGCTACCAAAATCACATGCTTCAAGCACCAACCTCAAAACCCACAACATTCTCCACAAAAATCATTAAAGGTGCCTCTTTCATCTGTGGAAGCAGATCCAGAATCTTAAGAAATGAGAGTGCACGAGCATCATCTGCATCTCTTTGAAGACCTGCAATGAAATGGGAAAATGTTTTATCTTCCTGATACTAAAAGACAAAGTCATGACAAAAGAAAACTTATAGGAACCAACTTAATGGACCTATGTTGATGAACCTTGTCGTGTATAAGGCTGACATGGAGGAGACAAAAGCCATGCATGAGCCCCATACTTGTCTAAATCTGCAACAGTTAGGCTTCCTATGTTCCCCTGAAAATAACCAGAATAGAATGAGATGGACTACTCCTGCTCCTTGATGAAGTAATTAATCAAACCCAAAGGGCCAAGGCACAGAAGATGAAGATTTAGGTCTTTGGTAAAACAAATGTCTAAACAAAGTTCACTGATAATGTTAAAGAACATAAAAAAACTTGACTCAATGTTCATTTATAGACAGTCATGCTATCAAAATCCAAATAAATGGATCTACCATGGTACATCAAAGTCCTTTAAACAATTATCTTCTCAGAGGAATGTATGAAAAACTTGCCACCATTTCTAGGAAAGGAAATTACCACCTGAATTCTCTGTTGGACAAGCCTCTGTCTTGTTAATTGGTCGACCAAACAATCAAATGGAAGGATAGACAGAAACGATGAATGTGCAATTTGTGGATGATATAAACCACGACAAATATTCAAGTATTTCAGCAAAACACGGCCATGACCTGTGCAAGCCTCCAAGATAATGAACGTTAAGATGGGTTTATTCTTATATGGTAAATACCAGAGAGCACTTGCCACAAGTGATGCTTAGTATTACCTTGACTGAGGAAAACTTGTCCATCATTAAAACTTGACTCATATATCTTGACAAGCTTGATTGAAACCTATGACTCCTAAAGATACCGGAATTCATGAAAGTGAAATTGAATACAACTGCAATCCGCCATACTATGAAGATGATAAGAACGCAAAGTAGTAGAAACAATATAAATGGCACACATCTAAAGCAGCAAGACGGTAAAGTTCTAATGATGCACCTGACAAGAAAAAAGGCTATAGCATTAGCCACTTATTGTGCTGATTCCATAGTTTAAGCATGAAATAATTAGCTCTCACAGATGACAATAAAGTCCAAATCTTCTGAGGGACATGGCAGAAGATTAGTTTAAAAGTATTTAGCATGGAAATAACTAGTATTCCTCAATAAGGGTTTCCAATTAACCATTTGCAGGATTGCTCGATGACTCTGTTCCCACAAATCTCACATATTATTAAAGTGGGAATTGGCTCCACAGCATTCGCAAAAAAGACAGCAGTGTCACAATGAGCATCAAATGTCTCCTTGAGAAAAAAATAATGAAGACGAGAAACCTAAATATAAACCCAAGAAACAAGTAGAGAACATCCACATCCCCCAGAAACCACAACCCACCTGATAAGGGCGATGGCCGAAATTGTGCTCGTAGACGTCGTTCGCACTGTCGTTTATTTCAAATGCTTCCACCACCGAAGCTGAGAGTCCAGCCTTCATCATGGAATACCTCTGTAAAAGCAAGGAAGGCAACCTCAGGCATTATTTGAGAGGCATCAATTACTACCTGACAATCAAACCGGAGAAGTAGCTGAAACTTCATTGGAAGCCACCCAATGCCCACTTCTTTATAAAAAGGGTGAGAGAGAGATAGAGAGAGAGTCTTGATACCATTCCGCCGATGCCACTATAGAACTCGAGAACCCTCCATGGCTCGGACGGTCCTCTGAAGGAGGAGGATGCCTCCATTGCGTGGACCTCGACAATGAGTAGGCCTCTCAACGTGCATTATGCAGGCGGCGTTCAGCAAACCTTTTTATTTTATAGCCCCCATCTCACAAGATGTTTGTCATATTATTATTATTATTATGCCTGAAATAGGTTGAGGCTTTGGTTTAACGAGTTGATCTACACAAGCTTCAGCTTGAGTGGACTAATGAGAAGAGTTGTGTTCGTTCAAACATCATTAATTTAGGATTGCTAGTCAATAAGTGGCTTAAATAAATAGTGTTTATTATGTGTTTTTATTATTTGTTGATCCCTAATATATATTTTTATATGTTAAGTAAAATTGTTTTTTTGTTATTGTTCTTAAATCTATACCAACTTGTTTAAACTCAAACAAAAAAATTTATTGTTTAATTTTGTGCTTACAAAATCATTAAATCATTCCAACAACTGTAATCCCCAGCTTGAATTACTAAATTTAAAAACAAATAATTTATTCAATTTTCACATTAATCGAACAGTTCTTGAGATAAGCCCCAACCACACATTTTCAACTTCATATGCAATTAGTAATTTAGTTCCTACTTAATTGTTGATTGCCAAATTTATAAAATATCTGTTGGGGAAGAGCCAACTATGTTCTCATATATTGGTAAAGCATGATTTTATCAGATTGCAATCTTAGAAGCACCATTTTTTTTCTCCTACTATCTTAATATTTCAAGGAATTGGTGATGTTATCGAAGGCAAACCTGGTCTTCTGTTGTGTGATCGCAACATATTCATCTGATTTCTGATTTTTGCGAAAGATTAACATGAGTTCTTCATGAAAACATGCACTTTGGTAAGTTAAATATTATAAAACATACCTGTACTGGCTACCGTATAATCTGCAAGTAAAAATTTGTGATTATCAGCACTTCAAAATTTACCAAGAAATATTCCATTACTTTAGATCTAATCTAATCTTAGAACTCAGTATCTGAGATCCATGAGTTTAATATATCAGCTTTACTGATCTTAAATAAAATCTTTTATCAAAGGGGTGACGGGAGCGTACGTCTCATTCTTCTTTGGTATTTCATACAAGCACAATGGCAAGATTTCTTGTCTGATTTAAACTACTGGGTAGTGAAAACATCGTTTATTTACTTCACTATTGAACTATTGTTGCCAAACTATAGTGTAATCTGAGCCATTAGTTTTTCGCATTTTCAAAAACGAAAAACATTAAAATCTTACTGTAGTATATCTGTATATTATAATGACATGTGATAATGGTTTCCATTTGCTTAGATCAGTCATTAATTTAGCTCTTTTAATGTTTTCTTTGTAATGCTAGTTATGAAATAAAAAAAAAGGAAAAATGATGTTCATAAGGTCATTGGTTTTCTCTTCATGGAGTTAAAACACGATCCTTGTGACATGATAATCCCAAAATAGGGAGTTAAGGTTAATAAAACCCTTTAGTAATGTGAAAATGTGATCTTCAAATGTCTTGGTGTTCATCATCTTGTTTTTTGAAAGCTGGATGATACTTTCCTAAATTCTATAAGATAAGAGGAGCACTCATTCGTTTGCTTCCATTGCAGAGTCCAGATCTAACCTTGGACGCAAACCACGTCGGTGAGGAAATTTTGAGACTCGTGCCAGGAACCTTAAAAATTATAAAGCACGTCTCTAAAAATTATAATAAAAGATCGGTTCTTATAAATGACAATTTTCTTGAAGGACTTGCCCATGAGTCTCGGCAAGAGAAGTGAAAGGAATTTGCTTGGACTTCTATGCCTCTCCCTGGCCCCTGCCGATCTGAGGGAGAAGAAGAGAGGAGGAGGAGGGGAAGAAGAAAATGGGTCTTTTTAGGAGCCGCAAAGGGTCGGGAGGGGCGGCCACTTCCTCTTGTTCCGAACTCAGAAATGCCTACAATGATTGCTTCAATAAGTTTGTTCTGCTTCCTCTCTGTCTCTCTCTCTCTCTCTTTCTTTCTTTCTCTGTCTCTCTCTCTATACTGATCACCTCCTTCTCGTTATTGATGTGGTTGGAAGATGGTATGCGGAGAAGTACATGAAGGGACAACGGGACAAGCACGACTGCGTGGCCGAGTGGGAGAAGTACCGAGCTTGCCTCATGGTGATTTTTCTGCCTTTGATGCTTTTACTGCGGATCTGATGGGAAACAATGGCGTTTGTTTTTCATGAGTTATTGTTTATGCAGGCCCTTTAGATTGTTCTGAGCCTCTTGTTTCAATTTGTATCTCCTGATACGCTGGATTAGAGAAGGAGCCCTTAGTTGGCTTTGCTTTGTGATCTGGGATAAATAATTGTTAGCCATCCTAAGGTGATCAAACATAATGTTTGAAGTTTTTGTAAGATTGCTCGTTGAATCTCGTCTCTTCAGATGCCAATGGGAAGTCTTTTCCTTTTATTTTTGGTGTGTTGCATTGCTTCTAAGTAAGATAACCATTCCCAAGAATTTAGGTCGTTTGTTTCAATAAAGTTGTCTTCTCCACTACACAATCTGCATTTTATGTATTGGCAACTTGGGAAATTTCCACTTTGGAATAACTCATTGATTAATGTGTCAATGGGGGGTTGTCATTGTGAACTTGCCTGTGTATTCTCGTTTTAACTGTCTATTTTCTTTCCTTCTCATCGTGGTGCATTTCCTGAAGCTGTCAAGCAAAAATACTCCAGGTAGTTAGAATTCAGGAATGTTTGTTTGAACTGGCTTAAACTTCTTCTGTTTCTAACAGCAATTTTTGGAAGACAAGCATCTGAGCCGTTTGCTGGAAGCCGAGGCTGTTGCTCATTCAACAAGAGAATATACCAACCAGTCAGCTACATCAGATCGCACTTAAAATAAATGTAGTTTGACGCGAGGTGCTTATTCCTAACATGCTTTTGCCTGTTTGTTGGAGCTTTTTTATGTCATTTTGTGCCTTTTTGTTGCCATCATCTATTACTAGTCCCCTTATTACTCTCTATTCTCTGGTAGGATCCTCTTTTTCTTTTTGAGTGATTACTTGCTAGTAAGCCAGAAAGCAAATCGGAGTATTAAACTGTTAGATGCTAGAAAAGAAAGGCATGGAGCTTTGAGATCAATGGTTTCCAGCCTTAGCCATTCATCTCTCCTTTTCATCATATTCGATTACATTAAAATTAAGTACAATCAAGATGCATATCGAAACAGTCCGACACTTTCATTAATTTCATATTGTCCATTCAAACTCATGAACAAACTTGCCCTAACTAGATATGGATGGAAATGATCTTTACTCCAGAAATCCCTGCTCGAGTCAAGGTGAGTTGCTTTTTTGCGAGTTGTTCTTATTAATGGAAGCAATCTCGTACATATGACACGCTGGTAGTCTATTTTGTTTTTGTCTTCCCAAAACCAATCCTCCTACTAATGTCTTCCTGAAAACTACCATGCCATTGTTTTGCAAGTTCTAGATATTGAGAATTATTATCATATTTTTATCAGGAAAATCATTGAATAATTTTGGAATCCAAAAAGTTAAAACATAGATGATAATAGGGATACTTAAAATTATTAGAAGGTACGTGAGGGCATTACTGCAATTGAGGCAGATGTCCTACAATAAAAAAATACATCACTTTACAATGATGGCTTACTTTATTAGTGAGATATGCGGCTCTTCCTGGTCACTACATGGTCCTTGTCTGTAGCACTTTGAGGCATTATTCTTATTAAAGAAGTTTGAGTGGACAAAATGACTTCCTATATGTTCACTTGTAAAAATTTGTGTCCCTCATTGACTGTTTTTTTCTCCCAGCAGGGCTGTTTCGTTATTGACTGTTTTTCTAAATATTTGGTGGATTGGTTGTGGATTTCATTTTCTTGTCTAAGCAAAGAGATCTTATATCTTAGTTGCTTTTTTAAATTTAAAGGCAAGCAACCCTTTCTGAATCACTTGATTGGTAGAATACCATGTACGGATTCTATGCACTTCGCTCCTGATTTGTGATTCTTTCATGTTCATTTGCTTAGTCTGAATGTAGCATTTCCCTAGGATGTGGTTACTACAGAAAGAGATGTCCTGTTACTGTTCCCTCTGCTTAATTATCAAATTGAGGCTCAATATCATGAATTTCTTATTGCTGGCTTTTTATACTGCTTGACATAGTAGCTGTAGTTCATGTGATTATTTGTGGATCCTGCGTCTTGTATACTGCTTTGACATGGATGTAGTCATCAAATGTCCTTATCAATTCCATTATTTTTTACAGATAGAAGTCAATCTTTGCTGGTTAGGGTCATATTTTAAGGCTTCAAACATGACCTAGCCTACCATAACATCTTTCTTGAAATAATTCAGCAGATATGAAGTGGACTGCATCTATCTGCATTATGATCCATGGTGTGTGACAGAACTTTGTCATAGCAGAAAAAAGATCAGCATCCTACCATGCTGTTAAGAAATCCGATGTCATCCCAAGAGTGAGGTAATTGTTAATGGCACGCATGGGCAAGTTGGATGGATGGGGTGCCACCATGATGATGTGCTCAAGATGAGCCTGTGGGAGGTCTGCTGAAATTGAACAGGACAATATGTTCTGGTATGCAGACATTTGAGCAGATCTGCATAGAAAAATGTTAGTTCTTGACTTCTGAACATTCTGTACTTTATTGCTAACCAGATGTACACCTCTGCATAACCCTCTTCTCATCTGCACCTGAGTGTGTGGTATGTGGATTATACAAATTATTTATAGCGTACTCTTTGGAAGGTCTCCTCATTGGTAATTTTTGAAGATTCATGTCTGTAATATGGTGCTTGGTAAGCTTCTTTTGTCTAGTTTCATGACTTCGGTAAGATGAACAGATTGGTAGAGATGATGCTTGACATAGGTTGTCCTGGATGGATCTCAAGCTCATGTTTGGTATCTTTAAGCAAAGGGCTAGCCAAGCAGTGGCAGAGCCCAAAATCTAAGAGAGCATGCGCACCAAACATGTAAATATATGCAAATACAAAATTTTATGGAAAAAGCTTTTGTGGGAAGGGAAGTGGATTTAAGTAGAAGTAGAAAAGATTGTCACAGTGCTCCACTAGCAAAAAGGAGAAGCTAGTGCCTGAACAACTCTTACTGAGTTTGAGTTCATTTGGATTCAATACCAAGTTGCCCATAGTCTAAAAGGGCTTGTGACGGGGATCCCACTTTGTAGTTGATCAGCAATACCTGTTGTGGAGTTTCTGCAAGTCCCACTAACCAGGGGCGGAGCCAGGATTTTTTTATAAAGAGGTCAGTTATAGTTTCAAAATTTTAACAGGAGCCGACAATCATTTTTTAAAATGTTTATGTAAGATGAATAAAACTTTTTATAATTTACAAGTAAATTTTAAAAAAAAATTGAGGGGGTGCCATGGCAACTATGTGACGTAGCTTCTCTGAACTTCTTGAAGCAATCATGTGGTTCTCTAGTGCAAACAGACGGCTTCTTCCATCTGCTGCCAATCTTCCAATGTCATTTTTGAAAGCTGGGATGACGCATCATTGAAGTAAACTTGATTCCTAATAATATCTATTTTTCTTTTTCTTTTTTGTTTTTCAGAGGCTCGAAGACCTCCATTCCCTCTGTTTTGAGGGTCTTTGGCTGCGTTTCAGCACATCCGTTAGTTAGAGTATCGCGATCCAACAGTTTACAATCTGAGAGAAGGAGCACTCATGAAAATCGAACTGACGATGCAACACTACCTGCACGGCTAGCTATTCTATGTTGTTTGAGGCCTATAATATCTAACTTCATAAGATTCAAGAAAGAAATTTCTCTAATTCTAAAAGAATGGTTGAATTAAAGGTCTTGGACTGGTAGGGTAATAATATTTTATTTATGCATGATGTTTACGTTATTTTTGGGTTTAATTTTTAATTTTTAAACCTTGTGCATTTACATGTATAATTGGATTTTCACAGGAGCAAGTACCTAAACTTATAGGCAACAATATTAAGCGACACCATCTGAACAATGTTGCAGAAATCGGCTTTTGAATCGAATTAGAAAGCTTAATCATTTAACAAATCAGAATTTTGAATCATTTGCGAATTGGATTAACTAAAAAAATGCGTTTTATTCTGAATAAATTAAAAACTATGGAAAAACAGAAACAATTGATGTAAAAAAAACAAAAGCATAGATACTTGTGATCAAAACAAAAAAAGCGTAAAAAATGCAAAGAGGAACAAAAGAACTGCAAGGTATGACTTCAATCACCAAAAAACAATTTACAGTATGATCACTGCCCTATTTCTTCCTGTTTTTCACATCTAGTAAAATAAGAAAACCATTATCTTCTCCATATGGAGGAGGATTCCCGTGGTAAGTCATTCTGGGAGCACTATTCAGTGACCTCGTGAATAGATCCAGGTTCTGAATCTTGGGCTAATATTGTCGTTAACGCGCCTACTTCAAGCTCCCGTAGGTCTCCAGTTTTGGAGGTCATTCAGGCAGGCTCGAGGCAGAGAATCTACATTCCGAAGGATTCCCTGGAGGAGATGAAGGCGCCTTTCAGATGCTCCATCGTTAGGTGTTTCTTCCATGGGACCAAAAGAATTGAAGTTCGCCATTGAGGATCTCAAGCGTCTATGGAAAACATCTCAATCCCCCAAATTTACAACCCTCGGTAGAGGTGGCTTTCTTCTCAGATTCGCCCATCTCTGCGTCAAAAATCTTAGCGCCTTGCAGGAAAATCTTTTGTGGTTAACCGCTGGGTTCCGTCGCCCGACCTTGAGGTGGAGTCTACCATTGGACTTTCCTCTCTCTTATGGACTGTCTCAATATTTTCTGCCATTGCAACGGCCATGAAAAGCAATCTGGTAGCCCTAGATCCATCAACATCTAACATCCTAAAGTCTGGCTATGCCAGAAGATGTGTAGAAGACGTGATTTTATCCCAGGAGATCGACTATGAAGGTCGATTAAAATTTTTGTCCTCGCTGTAAATCCAAGGATCATTTGCCAGAGAAGTGTCCACTAGCTGTCTCTTTGGAAGGCATGAATGTTCCAGCCTCTGACTCCACCCTCCACTGGATAGAGATTCAAACTAGAAGACGACGGGCCCTTAAAGACTGACGTCCCCTGGCCCCACCTTCCTCTGCACCGGAAAATAGATTCCACAAGTTGGCCGGAAGAAGATGATCAGGAAACCGATTCCTCCAAGTCTCAGGCAGACCCCATTAAAACTGTGGTGGAAGCTCGTGCAAGGTCTCCTCAACTTTCAAAAAGATGACGAAGACAATTAGCTCCCCGGCAAACCCCGGCGCTCAACGTGTCAATCATAGGGGTATTTTTGTCTTTTACATTTTTAGTTTCACTTTCGTTCTTACCGTCAGTAGAAGAGTTTTCTGAACCAAAACTGGGAAACTGATTCGTGTTTGGGAACGTGACAATTTTCACCAGATAATATTAACCGTGTTCCTTAACGATAACAATGAAGTCTCCCATGTCGTGAAAGAATCAACACAGAGATAGGTGCGAAATCAAGAATTTTTCGTTGTTTTAAAATTTTAATGGGCCCAAGTTATAAATTTTCAATTTTTTTTATATAGGTTAGATTGAATTAAATCTTAAATATAAAATTTTGAATTTTTAAAAATCTGAGAGAAACGAAAGGCCATGGCCCTGCCCCCCTACACTAGAGAAGTTTCGTTAACGACAAAATATTTTAAGAAAAGTTATGCGGGAATATCCTATCCCAACAATGAAAAGCATTCAAGAAGCGGAAAAAAGGTAGGCTTTCCCTTTTTATAATTAGCAGATAATCAAACTAATTTCTTCTTAACTCTACATAGGTCTTTCTTGGATCCTGCAATTTTGCAATCATATGAAAACCATTTGACTAATTCATGCCGGGATTTGATTGTTTGCTTCCACTTTTTCTTTCCCATCCTACAAGAAATTGTTTAGATGATTTGTCTCTATTCAATCATCTTCATTTTCTAGCTTAGTTGTCGTCAACCTTGGCAACAAAAAAGAGGAGTTGCCAAATATATATATATATATATATATATATATATTCAAGAAATAATATGATTAAGCAATCGCCAATTTGAAGCTGTCATAACATAAAAGAAAGATTTCCTAAGGATCAAAAGAGTATAAATGTTTTGTCTTGCAAGAAAACTGAGGCTTGAGTACGTTGGGATCTTTCACGCATAAACGGCAATTTTGGTCCTTTTCTTGTGCTTCTTCTCTCTTCTGCCTTTCTTGCACGGTTTCACTACTTTGCTTGCACATAAGCTGCCAGAAATGTGAACCATTTTTATGATATAGTGCATTTTTTGTACAAGTGCATTTTATAACAATTGTTAGTAGAAGATGTAACTTTGATAATACGCCCTTATGAACAGTAGATGGGGAGAAGAGCCTTCAATTTAATCAGCATGATATATTTGGGTATTTTCTAAGACTTGATTATAAGATCTTATCTTTTTTTTTGGATCCGAACTAAAATGGATCTGCTGTGAGCCTAACCACTTCAATTATCAATTTATTACATAAACAAGAAGTTTTATGTGGGAGGGAATGAGGAGTTTTTTTTTTTTTTTTTTCCATTGAATGTTAGCGTGGAAAATTGTAAAACTTCGCAGGCTAAAAATGATACAAAAAGCAGCTGTTTTGGCAGTTATCTGCAAAATATCGCGGCGATTGAAAAATAAAAGAGTACGAAGCCCTTTTATTGAAATTCTGGTAAGTGGTCGGCGCTTGCATGGAAACGTTTCCCCCGTTAAGTCCACGACACTTTCAGTCTTCCGGCGAATCACCACCGTCCTCTTAAAAGAATCAACGGCGAACAATACGAGCGACCAAAGTGGCCTCGTGAGCGCGGAACTGCCGTTAGGCGCAATCAACGGCGGTGAGCCCAGTGGAATGGACGGTTACGATTTCGTTTGAACGAGATCCGTTCTTCGTTGGTGACCAGGGCTCGGACGCGGTCAACTGTGGGCTCGATTATGGGATTGAACCGTCGACCGGACGAGCCTACCTAAATGATGCCAACTTTTAGCTAAGTGCCGCGCCGGTCGCAATCAAAGGCCTCTCTAGTTGGTGAAGGTCCCCATTGCATATGGGAAAGCTCAATGAAAAATAAGAGCTATACATTGTTGACTTATTTGTCATGCATCAAGCAAATGACTTTGGCCTCAAGTCATATATATATATATATATATATATATAATTTGTCGGATTAACGGTGTATTGAAGATGTGGATTCTCGTATGAATGTAGTTTTGCCGGATTAATGGTGCATTGAAGATGTTTGAAATATTGGTGTAGTAAATGATTTGAGGCTTGCATTTGAGTCCAGGGAGACTCGAGCTTTCAACTTCTCTCATGAATCATTTTCAAACAAAAGTGGACTTTGGGGGCAGAAGTCGTTCAGTTGTTGGAATATTTTTTCAGTGACACCTTCTTGTTCTAGTGTATTTCTATATTAGTCTTTACCTTTTAAATTTCTTCGAATCCAGGCTTCTTTTTTGGCGGTTGATGTTGGTCAAACATATGAAATTACTAAACAATTTGAACAGTAACAAGATAAACATAAACCGCCGGTGCTCACAAGAAAAGATCACATGAAAAACCTTACAAAGATGAGACTTTTTGTAACACCCTGTGAGGAAGAAAACATGAGGATATCGGAAAAAGAGTTTTTTTTTTTTTTTTAATGAGATTTTTGGGTAACTGGGGTTCCTTTCTTAGGGTTTCATGTCAAGGTATATAAAAAGTTGTAATGCAATCAGATGGTAAAGTGGTTCACATTCAAAGGGTTTTATGTTTGAATCTTATAATCACTATCATGTTTAGATATATTGTTTTTCTACAAATTGTGGCAAGTGCAACATCTGGAGATCCACTCAAACCCTAAAACAAACAAAAACTGTAGATATTGAAGGTATGATATTGAGGATATCATGCTAAAGGCGAATTCTTCTAAGTAAGCATTTATTAAGGTTTCACGTCAATGGCGTGTATTATAGAGTAAATTCAGTCTTTGACAAAGTGTGGTTGAATCTTGGTCAGGTTACATCTTTGAACTTTGAAATTTTAAAAAATATAAAGTTGGGAATTCGACAAGGCCTTTTAGACGTAGAAAACCTAACTTGCAAAAAAGAAACTAAAAACATGAACTTTCGAGCATTACTTTGACGATAAGTTATTAAGAGGAGGACTATTTCTGAAAAACTTTCTATTTAACGTTTCGAAAACCCCTTGTCTACTTCACAGCTTCTCCCAACAGCTGAACGGGCACAGACAGCACGCAGAAGAAGTAGCTTTCTCTCTCTCTCTCTCTCTCTCTCTCTCTCTCTCTCCCTCTCTCGCTCGCTCGCTCGCGTTCTCAACCACCGGTCCACCGCCGCCACCGGCGTGATGGAGACGGAGATGGGAGACGCTCCGCCCTTCTGGGCCGAGACCAACCGTAGGCGCCACCCTCGAAGGAATCAGGGGGGAATCTTTAGCATCTTCCTGTCGCCGGTAGCGCTCATTCCCGCCATCTTGGTGGCGGCCATCCTCGCCTCCTACATTCCATCCCTGCTCTCCCCTTTCTTCCATCTCTTCCGCCGGACACTCCTCTTCAGGTCATGGGACAGCTTCAACTTCCTTCTCGTCCTGTTCGCCATCGTAGCCGGCATCTTCGGCCGCACCCCGGCCCCTCCCCTGGATGACCATCACCGTCACCAGCTGCAGCAGCGGGAAGGCGATTACTTGTCGTCGAATCTCTTCGAACTCCTAGGAAAGGCCGAGGATCAGGGTCTTGGCGAAGTGGAAAGCCGAGGGCTTAATGTCTCTCGCGAACTGAGGAATATCGAAATCGATGACGATGGTAGTCATCCTTCTATGGTGGAAGAGGAAGCGCGCCTTTCCGGCAGCGGAAGTGGCCGGAAGAAGAAGGCGCTCGATTTGAAAGGCGATCGGAGGCCGAAGGAAGCTTCTGCATCTGTGGAAGCCTGGTTTTCCAGAGCTGATGGCGGTAGGAAAGGGGAGGAGACACCTTCAGGCGACCCGCTTACGGAGAAAACTGCCCACCATTATCTGAGAGAGGATGATTTTGAATCTCCTGCTCCTCTCAAAACCATTCACGTCGATAACAGTAGCCTTATTCACAAAAAATATCCTTCTTTTACGCTGCCACCACCATCGCCACCGCCGCCGCCTCCCCCGCTGCCCCCATCCCCGTCACAGTTCGCGAAGGTGAAAGGAAGTATTAGGCCGAGGAGCAAGGACTCCTCGGTCACGTCTTTTCCTTCCTTTTCTCTGCCACCACCATCACCACCCCCTCCCCCGCCACCGTTGCCACCACCCCCATCTCCGGTGATGAAGATAAAGAGGAGTAGGCAGAGAAGCAAGGAGTCTTCCGTCATGTCCTTTCCTTCTTTCGGCTCCCGTAAGAAGGAAACCAAGGAGAAGAAGAAGGGCAGCGCCGCCGAGATCCCGGCCCCTCCGCCATTGCCACCGCCTCCTTCATTTTTCCGCACCTTGTTCGCGAGCCTCAAGAAGGAGGCCCAAGTAGAGCGGCGAAGGGTCCACTCTGTCTCCATTCCTCCGCCGCCGCCGCCACCACCGCCAGCTACGCTGTATCCGACAAAGATCGCCACAAAAGACGCAACCTCCGCCAGGAAGAAGGAAACGACCATAAAGGGGAATGCTAGGGATTCGTCGATCAGGCGGCCGTCTCCGTTGCCGCCATTGGTTCCAGTAAGGGAGAAGTACAGAGCATACACTTTCAGACGCAAAAGCAGTGGCGGCGGCGGCTGGTTCATCCCTTCTTCACCTCCACCGCCGCCTCCGCCTCCGCCTCCGCCTCCGCCATTTTTAATTGTAGAGCAGAATACATCAACGCAGAGCAACTATATCAAGAGCCAAACGGAGCTGCACACGGATTATGACGGCACGGTCGAACAGAAACAGGGCAAGGAAGAAGAAGGAAAAGCAGAAGATAGTGGTGGTGGAAGCTCCTCCTTCTGCCCAAGTCCCGACGTTGACGTCAAGGCAGAAAAGTTCATTGCTCGAATCCGTGAAGGAATAAGACTCGAGAAGGTGCAATCTCTCAGAGAGAGGAGGGAAAGGGAAGCCATGAAATTAGAGAACAGGGGCGCCAATTCCGTGCTCTAAGAATCAGAAAGCTTTCTAGCTCTTCTTCTGCTTCTTACTTGATTTACCGCAAAAGCATTTGATTCTTCACATTTAACACATAGTTTGACGAAGAAGAATAAATTGGGTGTTGCTATTTTAAGGAAGATACAATCATTAAACTGTTCATTCTGTAAATTCTCACTGTATAGGAGATGAACAGATTGATACTCATACTGCACGTATTATTTGCTGGTTGTTCATGTTCAAGGAGAGGATTTTTCTGTTTCTATGATTTTTCACTTTCCTGCTTTTGGTATGTTTTGAGTTTGCTGTGTAGAGATCTAAATGAGGTTTTCCAGCGAGGTTCTGTAACATCTTATCTAGACATGAAATGATAGAGGATTTGATTTTGTGGTAAAAGTGTTAGTTTCCTTTTCTTTCTTATAAAAGATTAGGTTGGAAGTCGTTTTCTATGTATGGAACAGTTGTTTGAATTGTGACAATTCAATTTGGTGGGTCTCTTCTTGGTGGCGAGATAGAATTTTAAATGCAGAATAATGATGGGCACCACTTACATAGTTATTAACATAAGAAGCCTCATTAAGCAAGATGAAACCTTGATAATTTATTCATTAGCAGCCTCTTTTTGTCGTCGTTTTCTTTGTTTGAAGCTTTTTATCAAGATGAAGATGAACATTTTTGAGGCCCAAACTACTTTATGAGCTTACCGCTTACTGTATAAGAAGCAAACGTCCAGGGAGCTTCAACTGCCATGCCTTTAATGAGAACAAACGCCATTGGCATTATCGTTTCACTGTAGTAAAGATCAACAGGCTTTCTTTTCCAATCCCGACTGATTTTCCTAAGCCCATTCTCTCCGCGTTTCTGCTTCTGAAGCTGTTTTCCTTTTCTTTGGACCATTGAATGGCAGAGAAGCTTTTCCCAGTTTCAGCGAATGTTTTAAAAGCAGCAATTGAATCGAATTAGTTGGGCTGCCGATTCTTGAATCAATTATGAATCTTATAAAAAATATTATCATCAAAAGTTTAAATTAACTGAAAACAATTTAAAAAATGAATACTGTACGGCGTGTAGAACCCCTGTATTGACCGGAGAACCAAATCGATTTGCCGCCGATGAACCAACTCAGGATGATTTATAATTTTATACAAACGTTGGTTTCATCGATGGCATTATTACTCGAAAAAAAAGGGTTTGGTTCTTCTCTTTTACGGTGAATTTACTGGCTCAGATATCTGGAGCATAGTGTGAATAAGGTCATAGCTAAACTTTTGTCACAAGGAGAACCTTGTGACAATCAGTTTCTCGAAAACATCTAAGAAAAATATTGCAAATTGAACTTTTAGATCAATGCAGAAGAATGTGAAATAAAACAAAGAAAAGATGTGGCTCTTTCCTTTGGATGTCAATGAAAATCAGATAGTCCGATTGGAAAACAAAACTTGTCAAATCCGACTACAATTTACTTAATAGCTAGAGTAGATTGGGTGAGCAAGAGAAATATTTCATCTTACTGCCCAACAAAAGAATCGAAGCCCCACCCTTCTCACCATCCCGTAGGCTACTAGGTTTGCTTTGGTTCATCTTACTGCCCAACAAAAGAGTCGAAGCCCCACCCTTCTCATCATCCCGTAGGCTACTAGGCTTGTTTTGGTTGTCATTAAGCGATGCTCCGCAATGAATGTTTCAACTTGCACATCCATGCCTCTCATCCTCTCTTCTTCATGCAGCGACACAGACAATGACCGCGTATTAGTTCCCGCCCTATCTGTCGTGCCACCCTCTTGGGGATCGATAGTTAGAGTAGGCTTATGATTCATCTCCATCAAGAAGCATGAGGAATAAAAAATCCAACCATTGAATATGGTTTCAAGGCAGAGAAAAAAAAAATGAGTCTAAGAAGTGAGTGGCCAAGAAAGATCTCATCAAAGACAACGAGAATGAGAAGACTCCTTAGCAGGATTCAAATATTGAGAGGCTCATCTTCTTAGGACGATGCCTCTCGCATATTGATCTATATTTTAGAAGAATTGAGAGCAAGTGATTCTGCGCCGGAGTGGCCCATTCACTAGCTTTGTCGGTATATTGTTTAAACTATGGTGACAACCAAAGAAAGGGTTCTCAAGGTTGGCCGACATAGTAAAGAGAAATGGTTGGTGCCTAATCCTTGGATGAGTTGTTTTTCATTTTAATAATAAAGGAGGAAACTCGCTCAAGGAGTTTGGCATAGCTGGTCAGATCAGTGAGCAAGTGACCAGTGACGTAACTACATTGTAACTGGTGTGGGCAGTTGTTCACACCAGTTTCTTAAAAGTTTTGTATTATTAATGCAATATATATATATATATATATATATATATATGTGTGTGTGTGTGTGTGTCAAACCGAATTTGAATTTGAGTGTGCTTAAACAAGTGTCCCTCCAACGAATTTTTCTGGCTCTGCTACTGCAAGTGACTATAAGTAGAAGATCACCCCACGGTTCCATTCTTATAGGTATCGACGGCCTTACACAAGACGATACAATACAGCTCCAGACCTTGAAAACTTAGGAAGCTTCTCATTCCTCACAAAAATTAATGAAGAATACTGCCAATTTCTCAGTTTTGGAAGTCCTATAAAACCAATGAGGGAAAAGGCTGGACATGCATAATTCTCTGTCTTCGTCTTCCAGGGTCAGGATATTGATTGGACTTTGGGATTATTTAATATTTAGAAAAATAGTTAATTTTTTTCTTATAATGTGATTCGTCTTAAGACAATGCGGTGGCTTTTAAGTATATGCTGTAACAATCTCTTTTCTCCACTGATGTCTTTAAGTTTATGTATCGTTTTTTACTCATAATTTAAAAGCATGTCACAGTTGAGAGAAAGGTACCGTCAAAGAAATGAAGTAAAAAGAAAGCAACATCTATGAGCTACGTCAGTCTTCCATGCATTTCGTTTCAAAACTTCCAGCAAGTTGCTTATAATTTGCATTTACTCTTTTAATCTTTTAGTAACTCGCCTGCATATATTAACGCCTCCATTAATATAAAATGAACACTCAATTAAGTCAAATCTCCAAAATGATCATTGCTTCTTAATTAGTTTGATAATAGTTCCCTTAGTATGGGATTATTTGGCAAAGAAACACATTGTTATTGTCCTATAAATCTGTCATGAAAATGGAATAGTTTCATAAAACACTTGGTATGGTGAATTTGTTTCATTGTTCACTGTAAACCGCCCCTTAGGACTGTTCACAAATTATAACTTAATGTTGTCGGCTCATGCTTCTAATCTAAAAAATTACTTAAATACATTGGAAGTATTTCATGAATGTTCCCCACTTTTTGGGGCAGATGCATTGTTATGAAACAGCCCTTAAGGGCTGTTTGGCAATGAGAACAATTTGTTATTATTATATTAATGTCTCAAAAATTATGGCAGATTAACATCGTTATTATATTTATAAATCTGCTCCAATCTTTGGAGCTGGTTGATAGAATAGAATAGTAACAAACTGTTACTATTGTCAAACTGGTCCCTATATCAGCTGCAGCATTTATCCAACAATTTTGATCTAAAGGTTAACACTAATTCAAAAACTCTCATAGTTTTAGGGGCACCACGATATATAATTGAGTAAATCATTTGAGGCATCAGTATGAAAATGTGGGGCTGGCGTCGGCAACTACCTACACCTGTCTATAAGTACTGATAAAATGGAAATGTATACCAAAATTAGGGGACAAAAAGTCCCCTAGTTACAAAAATTGGGAACAAGAAGTCCCCTAGTTACAGTATCAAACCACAAGACAGAAGTAAAAGACAAAATATACATTACAACTCACAAAAAACGAAATAAGAGGGGTGGGGAGAGAGTGGAAGGACGGAACAACACCCTCAACCAGCCGCAGAAAGAGGACACCACCGCAGCCGAATAGCAAAATGGACATCTTCCTGCACAAGAAGAGCCACAGACTCCGGCAAAGAAAATGTGCCCCTGAAGACCATGTTGTTGCGCTCCTCCCAAATGCGCCACCAACCTGTAATGATCCACAACATCCAAACACATACACCTGTCTATAAATGGCTCCACTACTGCCCAACTCTAGACAAGATCGAGACTCATGATAACGAATGAACAGACTCAAAGTGCGAATTTAAATTTGTTTTTATATGATAATCCTAATTATCATCAATAAGAATGTCAGTGGATCAGATTTTAATTGAAAAACGGCTGAATTGTTTAAAAAATTTGGACAACATCTGATTACAAGATTAGGTCATATTCAGATTTAAAAAGTGGTATTCAATGAGCAGATTCAAATTTGGTTTGAGTAAGTACTGGATCGGATAATAAACATCAACATGTTCAATCAAATTTTTGTATATCCAATATTTTAAAAGTCGCGTCTTAACATACCATAATGCGGTCACACCTTCCCGGCCCTTTCGGCTAAGATCAAGTGTAGCAATATATCATAATGTGGTTAGAATTTTGATTCAGATTTCATTGTGAATTTGAAAAAGTCGGATTCGGAGTAGATTCAGAATTTAAAAGTCAGATAAGAATATGGTGTAGTTCTTTTTTCTCTTTTTTTTGGTTCGCATTCAAATCCGAATATATGAACATATTTGAAAAAGTCGGATTCAGAGTAGATTCGGAATTTAAAAGTCAGATAAGAATATGGTGATAAGAATATGGTGTAGTTCTTTTTTCTCTTTTTTTTGGTTCGCATTCAAATCCAAATATATGAACATATGATCAAAGTCATATCTTAAACACAAATTTAAATCCAAATCTGTGAATGAACATGATCAAATTAGATATGTTAAAAGGTATAGGCATGTGCAATGTGAGACCCACACTTGAGCTGTATCATCACATCTTGAGAGTGATTTGACTGGCAGTTTTCTCCAAAATAGAGGGACCCGAGAACTAAATTGACAGGTAACTGAACCAGAGAAGCTGGCACGCAACCCTATGAGCATTACAGAATGAATTCAAAACAGGTATATAAGGCAAATGTGTTCCTTAATTCCTTGTAATATATTGGCGACATGATTGGATCTGTAGAATCCAAATCTCGACCCTGAATCCATTTATTTTGGTTTACTTTACAGGAAAATCTGGTACGTAAAGCAAGATTTGACCCGAAACCCCAACCGCTTACATTCCTAAATATGTTTCCATGAAGTGTCTCTTTAGGTCCCTGAAAAGATATGAATTGGAGTCCTCTTTATATTGATATAAACCACGAAATTATGTACATGTCATCGATTGTTTTTGTGTGATATGTATATTCTGAACTGATGGAGAAGTGGGTGCCATCATAGTAGAAAAGCATGAGATTGGCCCTTAAAATTTACGTTTCAGAGAAGAGAAGGGTCCCTCTCATTCATTGTCAAGTGGCACACCATCTCACCTGCAAAGGAGGGCCTTCCTCAAACTCATTATTTGGTTTCGTGATTTCTTTTACATTGAATTTCACTTTGATTTTCAGCCCTTTTACCAAAATAATTCATCCATGTTTCTCAAACTCGGTTTCACAATGAGTTTCTAGGTAAGTAGGATGAGTATTTCATCTTATTGCCCATATAAGAGTCGAAGGCCCCAACCAACCCCTCATCTTTCTATGGTCTATGGCCTACTTTGAGGTGCCGCCCCTCACTACATTTCAGCTTCAGTGTTAAGTGGTCCTCCGTTTGTAGCACAAAGAGCTAATGCCTTATGAATTAAAAACAAGATTTGATCCTCTACAAATCTCTGTCTCGACCATTACGCCAACCTCCTTGGAGACTGTTTCACAAGGAGTTTATGTATAAGAAACCTTGATGTGGAAGAAGATCTTTACCGCTTAAGGGCTTCATAACTTTGGGTACGGAAGGGCACGAAAGCCTCCTCATCTTCTCCCATTTTGAAACTTGGGTGGGAGTGATATATCTGTAAACTAGAGTATCATGCATCTATCATTTTAGTCTATACGAGTAGCACTCACTAGAATTGAATGGATAATGACTATCTTTACTACACTTCTCATTGCTTGAGGTAATAATCTAAATGGTTGCAGTTCAAGCTGAACATAAACTAGCTTTTTATATATATATATATATATATATATATATATATATATAGAGAGAGAGAGAGAGGGGAAAAAGTAGTTTCAAAATATAGAATTGATTTTAATATCTAATTATAGTTTAGAAAGTGTCCTGACCCTTGGAATACTTGGACTTTTGGTTGAACTCTTACGGGTGTTTGTCTGCAGGAGAAACTTAGTTGAGATAAATTTTCAATGGATATCTTGTCTCAATAAATTATCCAACGGAAAAAGGGGGCATGCTTTTTGGGTGAGTGGGCATAGGATAGATATGATTTCCCAAGACTTTACAGATAAATTGTTCTTAAAACTAAAAAGACTTTTGAAACACTCTTCCAAAAAGATCCCTCTTTTGGGGCACGCTCTTACTATTCTTGACTAAAATGCTTTAAGCTATTATAGATGATAGATGGCTTCCAAGGGTTTGGCACATTGGTTTGGACCGGTAGCTGGTAGGGAGCTAGTTCATGGTTCAAGTGCCATTGAGACTATCCCTTTCTATTGTTGGAACATGCTATGGAGCCCTAAACGGTAAGCAATGTTGATGTCGTAGCTGGTGTGGGCAATTGACCACACCATCCCACAGAATTTGTTTTATTTATACATAAATATGTCATTAGTTTTTACTTTTTTTTTTTTTAATATGAGAAAATTTTCTGGCTCTACCACGAGGGTAGGGACCGTGAAACCATTGTGCCAGACTAAAATACTCTCATTAAAATAAAAAGAAATTTTTGAAAAGGGTAAAAGGGATTGTAAAAATTGGAAAAGTCTAAAATACCTATTATTTTATTAAAAAATTCAAAAATTGCCCCACTGGTCGGTTCATAGTTGTTGCGCGCACTCAATCACAGCTGGATTATGTCGGATCTAAAGATCCATGTTCTGATCACCTTTGATCCAAGATGTTAAGATCTTAGATCCTTGACTTCTAACAGTGAGAATTTGAAATCTTTTTGTTCAAAAATATGCATTGGATAACACCGTTAAAATCCGGATCTCAAGTTAGACCCGTCCCCCCTCACTTGAGAACTGATCTTAAATTTACATATAGAAATTTGAATTTTTAAAAATCCTGTTGGCCTCCGCCCTTCATAAACAATACAGTAACACTGTATCCTTCCAGATTTTTAAATATTTTTTGGAAAATCCAATGGATTGATTTGTGCAGCTAAATGCATATGTTAAGAGATTTTATGAGCTAAAAAATGTTTTAGATTATTAATTTTTAAACCACTCAAACATTTCAATTTTATGCTAATGGGCACCAATTAAAAAATACTCATACTTTTAGAGTCTGTTTGGCAATACCAACTAGTTATAATTGTCTCATAAACATGTTTCAAAAATTAAAACAGATAATAGCTGCTTATTATTATTATTATTATTATTATTATTATTATTATTATTATTATTATTGTTATTATTACCAAACGGGCGTTTAGATGTACTAACGCATATAAAAGGTCAAATAATTGAAATAAAAAATAAGAAAAACTTGGAAACTAGTGTCTGCCCACACGTGCCCACACGGAACTCTGCTATTAGTTTCAGCCACGTAGTTAGTTTTTGACTATTTTTTACAAGTTCAACCATGCGAATGGATGCAAAAAGTCCAACGAATTTCAAGAAAAAGCTATCAAAATTAGATGTATGAATTCTATTCTTAAGTCAAGATCAATGGTCTAAGCTTCCTTGCATAAAAAATGTAACGTAAACATCAAATTTCACGATTTCTTATTCATGCTTGATATATATATTTAAAAAACTCATTTCTCTATAATTTTTATTTTGTGCTTTTATATAATATATATATATATGATTTGTTTATAAAAGGAATCCAAAGTCAACCTCTAATTTGAGATCCCAGCCATCAGCCACACCTTTAAAAGGCTCATAATTAATGATGTTAGTCGTCGTTTTCAGTAACAGCTAGCGTGAGGATGAAGAAGATCCCATCTCCATCAAAGGCCTGCGCATTCACAAATGGAGTCAAACATATCCACCCATTGGATATGGTTCCCAAAGGTGGACAAACAAGTTTTGAGTCAAAGAAGCAGAGATCTCGCGAGGCTCCCTTTTTAGGATGATGCCTCTGCTCCTGGTTTTTCCCTTGTTCTGATGAACAGAGAGCAGGTGAATCTATATGCGAGTTTCCCTCTTGGCTCTTACTAGCGTTGTTGGTATCTTGATTTGAGAGGCGATCGATCGGTGGTCGAAGAAAACTTGGGCATCGATGGAAACCCGGTTTTCCGGCGCCGATGGTGGTCGGAAGGGGGAGGAGACACTTTCAGGCGCCCTGCTTCCCGGGAATACTGCCCCCCGTTATCCTTCTCTTTCACTACCACCACCATCGCCGCCACCGCTGCCTCCTCGTCCCTTGCTGTTCCCACCCCCATCATGGGCCGGGAAGGTGAAAGGAAGCAGGCAGAGGCGCAGGAATTTTTCCGTCGCGTCTTTTCGTTCTTTTTCGCTGCCAACATCATCACCACCGCCGCCGCCGCCCCCACTGCCCCCGCCTCCATCACTCTTGGTGAAGACAAATAGGAGTAGACAGAGAACCAAGGGCTCTTCATGCTTGTCCTTTCCTTCGTTCGGCTCCCGTGAGAAGGAAACGAATGAGAGTAAGAAGCGCAGTGCCGTCGATATCCCAGCCCCTCCCCCGTTGCCGCCGCCTCCTTCCTTCTTGCGCAATTTGTTCTCGAACCTGAAGAAGGAGGTCATGATCCGGCGGCAAAGGGTCCACTCCGTCACCATTCCTCCACCGCCGCCGCCGCCGCCACCACTGCCCACCTCCTCGTATCCAAGAAAGCGTTCGAAATTCAATTCGTGATTGGTTTTGGATTTGATATATAAAATCTGGATCAATAATGTTGAAATATGTAAAACGAAGGTGTGCTTTAGCTTGTTTGGTGAAAAGTTGTGACTATGTTTTTAGATTTACAAGTAAGTGTGATGCTTGCTTTGAAAAGGTGTAAACATTTGTAGACAGCAAGCTTTATAGGAAGGTCTGTTCCTACTGTGATAAGATATCGCCATTACTTTTCTATTCAAATAATATCTACACTTGAGTAACAGAAAGAACGGTTTGTTTATCTTTTTTTTTTCTCATTAATCTTGTTTTTGTAGCTATTGGCAATTTTTTTTCCTGATGTTCAAAATTCAAACAGAATGGTGGAGCAGAATGCATTGATGCGAGGCAAATATACCAAGAATAAACAAAATCTCTGAAACTTTCTCTCAGGCATCAAAAAGCTAATACACTTTTCTTTACTTGTCTGTTGGTTCAAGGACAAGAAGGCCCTACTTTCTGCAATCTACTATGATGTAACTTGTGCTGTTTTGAGACAAAGTGCTCCTTCCACTTAGAGATTTGTGCTGTTTTGAGACAAAGTGCTTCTTCCATTTAGAGTTTTCAATGAGTCAAGTTCGAGTAAGCTCGACTCGAGTTTGGCTCGTTTAATAAACAAGTCAAGTTAAGAAATACACCCCTTCATTGAACTCAAACTTTTATACCCAACTGTTCATCTTCATAGGGCCTACGGTCCACTTTCAGTGCCTTAGAGGTGCCGCTCCCTATCACATTTCAGCTTCCGTGCCCCGACTATTACGCCAACCTCTTTGGAGACTGTTTCACAAAGAGTTTATACATTAGAAACTTTTATTAGGAAGAAGATCTTGATAGCACAAGAGCTTAACAGCTTTGGATACCAAAGGGTATGGAAGCCTCCTCCTCTTCTCTCCTTTCAGGATTTGGGTGGGAGAGATATATTTGTCAACTAGAGCGAGAGAGTTACCATCTACTAAAAGGGGCCAACAGCTATGACTAATGGCGTAGTCACATTCTGTCTACATCAGTCTCTTAAAAAAATTTTATTTATAAATAAAAATCTTAAATATTTATTTTTATATATATAAGTGTCCCACCAAATTTGAGTATTTTTAAATAAGTGCTCTTCTAGTGAATTTTTCTGCCTCCGCTACAGGCTAAGACCCACTGTCCAAAAAAGAAAGACCATGGGTCCATGACCCACTGTCCCGAAAAGAAAACCAAGTCCTTTCTTTTTCCCATGCCTTTTAGTTCGAAAAGAAAACCAAGTCCTTTCTTTTTTCGGTGCCTTTTAGTCCATTGGAATGTGGACATAGCACTGGTTGCATGATTGCATCGTTAACTAAATAATGCAGCCCACCCTTATAAGGCCCAGGACCTAGTGCCCACTAAAGAAAACAAGAACTTTTCTTCCTTTTTAAATGAAAAAAACAAATTAATGATATATGTACATACATGCACATTTCCTTGCAAATAAATTATATGTCCGTTGAGCAATTTGATTAATGATTTATAAAGAATATTGAGCAAAACCTTTTCAATGAGAAAAAAAAAATGACCATTATAGTACGTTTGATAAAGAAATAGTTTTGCACCTAACTGTATATAATATCCATGTAATCAATTTATCGGAGAAGCACAGGAGCAACTGGGATTTCCTATCCATGAGATTGTCAAAATGATATTACAGAGTTGTTGAACATATATTACTTACTACAAAATGCACATGAACAAGAAAAAACAGAGACACACATATTTGAGTGCTGTTTTGCATTAAAAATTTTATTTTTGTTGTTCAAATTTTAAGATAAAGTTTTCCCAAGGGGCCCCAAACCCCATAGCCAGTCCTTTCGCCTTTCATATCGGCATCCATGTGACACACAGTATTTCAGTACGGATCAGGTCATGTGAGCCTACCCGATCCGATCAGTCTAGCGCAGCAGCCTTTTGGGAGGCGCCGTCAGTCACGCTTCCCCCACCTTCTGTCCAAATCACTAAAAAACGGGTCGGATTAATTCCACTCTATATAACCTATTTATGATCCAATTGACCAAATTTACATCCAAATTTCAATATTTAAATTTTAATTTTACTAATAGTTGAAGGGGAAAGACTAACTTTCGTCGTGAATCATAAATATCAGAAATTTTTTTACGAAAAAACAAAAGCAACGGTACACCAAAATAAGTTTCCCTAGTAACAAGTTTTGTTTTTATATTACTACAAACATTTGAGATTTATTTGTCTTCGCATCAAACACGTAATCCTCCCTTAGTTTTAACAGGTTGAGCTTGTAAGAGATTAATAATCTTAGGCTTCTTCTCCCCTAATGAGTTTGGTTAATACTTTCTCAAGGACAAGGCTCCTTTAATAATTTAGGACAGCTATACATCCGATATTGCACATAATTGACTGGTATAACTTTTGCGGTATATCAAAAAATATGATTGCGAACAATTTTTAGTGACACAAAATAAAAAAATAACTACATAGCTATAGAGGTAGTTGGCTGATTCCAATTCTTCAGATATATCTATACATTTATACACATATACAAATAAACATTAAATTCTGAAATATTAAGTTTTGAGACCATTTCATGTTTGATGAAATGTTCAACAATGACCATTTAATGACAGGAAAATTAGATTTTGAAGTTAGGCCATGATCATATAACTATGTTCTATCATAGCTATGAGGGCAGAAATAAACTGGCAATGAAAACCAAAAAAGCAGTGTAGCCTGAATTTGGATATCAAGCAGTGTTTTTTAAAGAGGAATAAATAGTTTGAACAATGCTTCAAGTTTTTTATAGAAATCGTTGTTTTTGGTGTGTCACCTGAGGCTGAGTTTCCCAAACATATTAATAAAAAGTCCAATTTTTAATAAAATATTATTTTTACAGAACGCCTTTTTAAGGTGTCATCTAAATAAGTCCTAACAAAAAATATATATATAATTGAAAAATGAGGTGAATGGTTTAGAGTTTGGAGATATAAGTACGACGAAGAGTAATGGTATAAAATTTCAAAAAAAGAAGAAAAGTACCGAAAAGGGAGCATACTTTTTGGTAAATGGTTTGCGTGCCCTCGAGGAGCCAAATGTTCTGAAAAAAAAAAAAAACCTTACAGGGAAAAAGAAAGTGGAGCAGGAAAGGTCGAATGCTTTTGGGGCTCCACAGACCCACCAGGTTGGCTGGCCTTCGATCGTATCGCTTTCTCCCTTTTTTAGTTAGCGTTCTTTGAGAAACTCAAATCATTCAACCAACCAATGGAAACTCGAAATCTCAGCCCTCTTATTGTCCTTCACACTTCATAGACCTCATTCTGTACATTTCAATTTTTGTTTGGTTGGTCTTGAATCCTTTTTGTAATGTTGGTTGGTTCTGTCATAATCGATTATTAATACCAAAGTTTCCAGATTGATTCTGTTCTCGTTCCTGCGTTGAGATATTGGGTCGTATCAAATTTTTGGTTTCAGAGCCAAAGGGACGTCTCTAGAGGGAGGATTGTTCTTTTTGACGAATATTTGTTGTTGGTATTGATTCTCAGAGCAACCTTTTCCCCTCATCTAGTTTCCTTCTTTATGAATTATTTGCTTTTCGGGTGGAGTGCGGTCATTCACTTGTTCTGATTTCTGTATCTTGGTACGGGGACAGTCTGTTGGTGGTGAAGATTTCTAATGCTGATGCAGTGGATTTATTCGATTTCAGCAAATGGGTATCCCTAAAAAAGTCAGATTATTTTTTGATTGTTTCAGAACGTGCTTACGATCGATCGTAGGAGCGGCATCGGCCACGGCAGCGGGTTCGCGGTCGCCAGAGATGAGCTTCGGAAGCACTTCTTTGGGTTCTGGTCGCTCAAATGCATCCTTTCCTTTGCTGAACTCACCATTTTTTTGCTTTTATCTTTTTTTGATGGTGGAGTAGGTTTTAATGGACGAGATTGTGGATGTAGGAAGTAGAAGTGCAAGGACCTTTGAGTTTGGGAGGACTCATGTCGTTAGGCCCAAAGGTAAACATCAGGCAACCATCGTCTGGCTTCATGGTCTTGGTGACAATGGCTTAAGGTACTGTTTCACGGCACTTGGTTTCCCATCTTTTCTACTCCTTTCATCATTGGCTGGCCGCTGGTACCGAATCTCTTGTTTTTCTTCTCTTTTTTCTGCGTTACATCCAGAGTTTAGGATGGTTCAATCATTCAATTGTGTTTTATGGTCTTTTGTTATTCGAGTTGCATTTTCAGCTTTTAGTCTCTTGCTTATTGAGGGCACCAGCAAAATTCTGGAGTTTCTATCAAATTTTCTGCTAAAAATTACGACAGTAAAACACCCGATTCGTTCCTGAGATGTCTAAAGTCCAATGTTATCCGTATCGTGTATCGTACGATACGTATCGTATAGTCCTCCCTCTCTCTCTTCTTGTATTTAAAGACTCCAATAGACGTAGGAGAGAGAGATTTTGCCCATTTTCATCAAAAATAACCAAGGATTCATCAATTGGGGAAATATTATCGTTGAATCATGAAAGATGATAACTATATGTTTTGAACTTATAAAATTGTGATGTAATCTAAGTCCTAAAACTCCAAGTCCTAAGACTCTAAGTCCTAAGATTCTATAAAATTTTCAAGTTTAAAATTGTGATGGATGCTTATATGTTATTCTTGAAGATTTGATTTCTTATTTTTGAATGTGTCGCTGATACACATGAATGTTCCTTATGTATGATGATCTTTTTTATATTTGAATACATTTTTCCTGATTTCTGATTTTTTGTTCATTTTTTTCAGATATTTAATGATTTTTCTCTATTTTTTCTGATTTTTAAATATTTTTTAAAATTTAAAAATTAATTTTACGATACTTGCGATACGTTACGATATGGCGTATAGGTCGGCCCGACCGATACGCGATACGCTATGCCTTTTATAACATTGGTCTAAACTGCTGTTAGGAGTGGCCAAAAATTTTGCAAAAGCAATACCGAGGTGAAATATTGTACATCTTTCTATTGAATTATAGTAATAGATAGGATTTGCATAACAAAATGCTATACTGGAGAAGCTTTATTTGAATGAAAGGTTGGAAATCATTCAAAATTTTCTAGTCCTTGGCATTCCTGCCCTACAAAACCTTTTGGATCTAGGTTTGGAAACCGCCCACTCTTGTGCCGAAGCTCATCCATGTATCTGTTTGTCCTTGGGCTTTAATGAGATCTTGGTGAGCAACACCCTGTCTTTTGCTAAGTTATAGTCGTTCAATTTTCTTTTGTTCTTGCAAAAGAAATTGTTTTCGAATATCCACTTCCGTTTGTACTTGTAAATATAGTGATTAGACTTAATCATATGATACCCTAGCCTTTTATGTAATAATCTTGATCTTGAGGAACTTTGTATCTGCTTATCCAGTTTTATCTTTGTCCTATTTGACCGTCTGTTTGTACACTGTATGCAATATCTCTCTTGTTAATTCACTCCTTTTTCCTTTTGGTTTATTCATTGTTGGGTGACAATTGACAAACCATCTATAATTTGCTTTTTTACTTCTATGGTTCCAATAATTGGACTAGAGGTTTTTCCTAATATGCTAATCATAGTTTTATTTTCCACCCAATCTTTTCTTGTTTTTCACTTCCACATTTGTCTGTTTTGGACGTGAACATAATCCTAGAACCTTGTCAGATTAATCTGTTGCACCATTCATGCAACGTGGCAGTAGAATCTTCAGGTTATTTTGCAATTTTTTGTTTTGAAGAGCATATTATTAACAGATTTTTTCTGTAACTGGCATAAATTGCTAATTGTGCATGAATTTTTTTCCAAATTTGTGTAATTAAGTAATTCTTTAATTGTCCATGCTCGTTTGGAACATTTCCTTTCTGGTAGCAGCTTTGCATGACTGCTGTTTTCTTGCATCACCAATTTTCTCTTCACTTACACAATGCAAATTTGCTGTGTATTTACTTATGCAGTTGGTCCCAGCTGTTGGAAACTCTACCTCTTCCTAATGTAAGTAATGGCTATTCATCTGCATGTGTCATAACTAGCATGAGAAATGTCTTCCGGCATGATATCTAACATCTAACTCATACGTGGGAAAATAATTAATGTATGTTGACTTTTTATTTCTTTGCAATGGTCAAGATCAAGTGGATTTGCCCAACAGCGCCCACCAGACCAGTAGCCATATTTGGTGGATTTCCATGTACTGCATGTGAGTTTCCTTGCCATAACAAGTTTGTGATTAATTTATTCTACTGGGAGCATTCTAACGTGTGCTCCATAAGTGCCTGCATTTTCTAAAGTACCTGCTGCTAACAGGGTTTGATGTTGGAGATCTTTCTGAGGAAGGTCCTGCTGATGTGGAAGGTTTAGATGCTTCAGCTGCACATGTTGCAAATTTGTTGTCAACTGAACCTGCTGATAGTATGTCCGTTAGAAATTATGTTCCACAATCTTTCTTGCTGATCCTGTATACCTTCTGAGAAAACTTACCCGCTGATATTCAAATTACATATGAGTCAGACATTTAGAATATTATGATAATTAATTTTCCACAATTTTAGCGAAAGCATATCTTTGTAATACTAATTTTAGTTTTTATTGCTTTCCCAGTTAAACTTGGGGTTGGAGGCTTCAGTATGGGTGCCGCTACTGCATTGTATTCAGCAAGTTGCTGTGCTCATGGAAAATATGGAAATGGAAATCCTTATACTGTCAACATTAGTGCTGCTGTTGGTCTAAGTGGCTGGCTTCCATGTGCAAAGTCGGTCATCTCTGTTTCTTCTTTCTGTATACAATATTTTGTTCTTTTTTCCGCATTTAGAAGCTATTGTCTAACAAATGTCAATCAAGCTGTGTATCTTTGCTTGCAGCTGTCCTTTATTTGTTCAATGTTGTACTGCAGGAGCTTGAAAGACAAAATTGGTGAGTCAGAAGAAGCTGCAAGACGTGCAGCATCCTTACCTCTTCTACTCTTGCATGGCAAAGGTACTTATTTTGTTTCTTTCTTGATTTTATATATTCTTGTGTGCAGATAAAACACATCTAAAGTTATTTTGCTTTTCAGTTTTCATCCATCTTATGTACTGATGGGTCTTATATTACTTATTTTTCTCCTCTTCACTTGCATGTCAATTGAAAGGGTACTTGCTTCTGTTGTATCCTTATCAGCTCTGTGCTTTCTTGCTTACACAAAGACAAAGTTCACACCTAAAAGTTATTTTCCTTTCATCCTATGAGAGAAGGAGTTCTTCTATTCTTGTTAGTCTAGAAATATGTTGCGTTGGTAAAATGCTGGGACATTCAGTTTCTCAGGCTGTCTTGTATTTCAATTTTTTGCCCTTACTCAAACATATGCAGCCAGATGATATAGTTGGCTGGATTGAAGCAACTCAGGCAAATCTCACCACTTTTGGGTTCTAAAAAATAGCTTAAACAGTTGCAGACTACATGACACGGGCACGTGTAATTTGCCCAGGTACCTGTGTCGGTACGTGGGTACGGCGACAGGGGTATGTGGGTACGCTGCATTTTAAAACATTTATAATTATATTTTCAAACTTCATTTTTTATCTAATTTTGATTTTCCCTTCTTTTATATTTCCCTTCCACTAAGATTCTATATTTTCCTCCCATTTTTCTTATGATAAACAATGTTTTGTTTGTGTTTTGTTTGAGACTTTCTTATGAGATTATAAGTGTGAACTATTAATGCTTTTTTTTCATTTGATCATTTTTTAAAATGTAAAATTTGTTGTACCTGCGTACTCATAATTTTCAAAATTGTCATGTCCGAACCTATGCCGCTGTACCTGCACCCATGTGACATAGGTTACAGAGCAACTGATTCAAAGGGTGCATACTCAAACTCAACTATCAGAGAGCTAATAGATGTCTGAAGTTGCATGTAGAAGCTACTGAAGATACTCACAGTTACGAGGCCCTCAAAATTTTTCATGGTTATACTGTTTAGTAAAAAGAAGAAGCAAGAAAACCAGTCTGTTTATCATCCTTTTCTCTTTTGTGAGAATTGATCATGAATGCTACTTGAATTCATCCTTTCTCACATGCTGCTCTGTGTTTATGGTTCTCATTTATGGAACTCCCTTTTCTCTATTTTCATGGACAACTGCTCCACTTGTTTTTCTTTTTCTTGAATTTTCCACCTATGATGGAAATGATGTCTAGAAAAATCAATGTTAATGATAATTCAGATTAATGCAGGTTCTAGCCAGTTCTGTAAAAATTCGGAAGTTGAATCATGTCACCCAGGCTTCCAGTTCAGCAATTCAGCTGAACTGGTATCGGGGAAAAATATTATTATATTTATTTTAAAAATAAAGAGAAACAATACTTTTAGAACTAAAATAAGTAAAACTTTACAACACTTGGGTGTAGCCACTTGCATATTCTGTTGGCAAATAGAAAATGTACGTACAAGAGTTTGTGCACATCAACATTAATCACATGGAAGGTAGACACAATTGATCTGTTAACAGGATGGTGGATGGCTTTGTTAGTCAGGCTGCCATTATATCTAATAAGTATTTTCTGCCAAATTCTACACATTTTCATGGCTGAAAAAGGAAAAGATATGGGGATTGAGTACTGAGGGTAAAGATGAAGCTGGATAGAGCAAGGTTGTGAGTTTTTTCACTTGGCTGTTTAGAATCCAATCTGAATCTGTGCCCCATGCATTCTGATTTTTGGAACTCTAGCCATGTGCCTACATATTTGAGATTGGTTCCCCCGTCATCTTCCATTACCATGTTCCTGCACACATGCAATGCTCATTGTCGAACTTGTATCATGATTAGCATCTTTGAAATTGGAATTCTAATCAATATCTCCTTCAAACTGTGCATCTTCTCGTCCTAGATCTGCATGCAGGACAACATCTCAACTGCTAATGCAAAATATAATTGTGGAACTAGGAAATATGTTACATAAAGCCTTTCCTTTTTGTTTCAGGTGATGATGTTGTTCGCTACAAGTTTGGAGAGAAATCTGCAGAGGTTTTAACCTCTTCAGGGTTTCGCAACATGACATTTAAATCATACAATGGGTATCTGATCCTTTACATGTTTCATTATTGCCAGTTTTAACTTGAAACTTCCAGGTTTATGGTTGCAATTTGTCATGTGCAGTCTAGGTCACTACACAGTACCTGAAGAGATGGATGATTTCTGCAAATGGATCGTGGCGTCTCTGGGGCTTGAGACTTCACGCTGATAATGTGAGGAATATTTGTTCTGCTCATGCAGTGAGGGAGATGACAATTAGAGCAGGCTGCATTAAGACAATTTGGCATATCAGTGAGCAAATTGGTTGAGATGGTGTGGTAGTTACTTGAGCTTTAGGGTCAGCTGCCCCGTAGAATACAAACGGTTAAATGTGCTTCCACAGTTGGGTTATATTTAACACTATTATCGAATCGATTCTGCTAATTAATGCTATTGGGGTCATATTTGTAATGGTTGCCATTCTTTTGGGACTTTGGTTTTCCAATTGCAGTGGTTTGATATTGGTTATGGTACTAAAAAGTTTGTCTTAATGGTCTATCCTTGATAACATATTATCTGCAATTTCTCGAGGCCAAAAGAAATGGCTGCGCTACATGGCATTTATTTCTTATCAACTCTTAGGCTTATCTGTTTGTTTTGTTGGTTTCACTTCGTGATTGCTTTTGACATTCTTGAAGTGATACTTTTTACTTTTCCCAAGAAACATTTGAGAAATCTGCACTTAGACCGTACACATGCAGTGCTTGAGAAAGCCTGCAGAATGTGTTGGATATTTGATGAGCTTCTCATTGTATTCACATGATGTTTCTTTATACTCTCAAAAAGGAGGTTCTCACTTGAAACCTTCATCATTCAATTTGAAACTGTCATTCGAACAAAGAAGCGCATTTTTTAGATTTTGGTGTTTTAATATTTAAAGTTGTGTTTATAACATGCAAATAGCTACTTGCAATGTGAATAAGCCACTTGAGACTGTTCATTACTGTGAAATAAGGAAGGTGCAGACATTGCAGATGTTATATATATATATAGAATAATCGAAGGATATTTTTAAACGAAAGAGAAAGGTAATATGTAAACTATGATAATGAACATTCAGTTGTGGGGAAGAAATAGTTGCCCGTTGTAGGTTATGAATGCTGCAATTTCCTATTCCCTTTTTGGTCATGTTCAATGAGGATTTGTCTAGCACTTTTGTGTATCAAATGTGAGCACGTCATGATTCTTGGGACTGTTTCTAAGGCATCCTCAATATTATAAAACTATTGATCCAGGTTTAGACCTTCTGGCGGATGGGGAGATTAAATTTGGTAAGATATAACACTGATATGATTAGATCAGTTGCTGCCCAACATGGAGTCTACCGTTCCATGGTATCATGGTTTCAATCTACCCTATAGTTTCTATTTGTAATTATACAGATGCGCACGTGTATGTCTGTGTAGCTGGGGGATCTGCACCTTGCCCATCCGGTGCCCTATTTAGCTTAGGGATTTCAAGTGTTCTAATTATAATCCATATTGTATTCAAATCTATTTCCGATTAGTCAGGTTAAATAAGATAATTTTAGTAATCAAAATTTCATTACGGATGTGTTTTATTTTACCAAATCCTACGGATGTCCAGTACCGAAGGTAGTTCAAATCTTATTGCAACAAAAAAAAAAATTCCTGTTCAGTTTTGTTTTCATTTAGTATGTCTTTGGGTTTGATTCAACTCCAAGTCTGATTAAGAAAGACCCATTTAGACTCATGCTGTGATGACCATATCTGATCTGAATCTGAAACCTTTAGAGCAGCCTTTGCTATTTCCTTTTGTAGGGCATGATAAATTGGTGCCTAATCAAACTTTTCAGGTAATTTCAGATCAAGGTCCAGATGCAGCTTATTCTTTTAGACGAGTACCTGAAAATTTTTATCTGATGACGGTAATCAGAGAACAAAAATGTATACAGGAACTTGTCTCTGAAATTCTCCATTTAACCAGTCAACGCGACTAAGTGGAAGCAGTCAGCAAATGAAGAAATATGAAGGCAAAGGTAGCTAAACGTTTGGACATCAAAAGCAGAGGACGATAATTTGAGGAGATGAAAGTCCCCAAACAGAACTATACGCCCAGAGATAAATTCGGATGAGTCCGATGCCCCACTTCACCAATCCTAATCAGCTACATCTAATGACACAACACAAATCCGAATCATACAGGCCGGATCCCGCTTTTATGAGGTCAAGTTAAGATTGAGCTAGGTCTAGCCCCACGTGGGGCAGGCCGATAACATTGCGGCTAAAAGAGAGACCTACTTCAAGTCGAAAGTACAAATTAACCAACCCTAACAACCGAGAGCCACGCCAACGCCAACTTCCGCACCGTCATATAATTGAGTGCTGCTGCTTTATTCATTTGGTGGACTACAAACAGGCCCGTGAATACCTTGGTCTTGGTTAATACCTAAAATTTAATCGTGCGTAGGCTGTGAATCTAGCTAAGCTAAAATTTGAATGGCCAAAGCATGATTTCACCGAGTCCAGGTCGATTGTTCATCACATGAAACGTAGGTCAGGTTCTGTGCGGCTGTAAGTTCGATCGGGATTAATTTTCTTCGCCTACGATGGATATGCAGATTGATGTGATTTAAATTATACATGTTTCCCGTCTTAAACAACTGTACTCTTCCTCTGAGAGGTTGACATAGTGAAAATAATACATCTCGACTCAACTCACCCACCCCCAATATTCGCATATCGGTAACCATTTCAAACATCCTGCTGTACAACAAATAATAATACAAAATAATTGGCATTAAACACTCAAAAGAGCAAGATCCTCAAGTTTAATCCAAGTATATGCACATCGATCTCGGATTCTTTTTATTGATTGCGCTGCTAGATCGGTCACCTGCCGGATCCTTGCAAATTGCTTCTCAAACCGCACCCTCACTCCGGTCTCCATCTGCATCCACCAAAATACACCAAGGAATTGTGTTGGTAATTAGTTACAAAGGGAATCGATGAGAAAACAGTTGGTAAATGCATGTAAACAATGGTTCGCTTCACGTCCAAGATAGGGAGATTTCTGAAACAGGATACAGATTCTTAGTCAGCATAACCAAGATCCATATTGAAGTTGTTAAGCATCGCCACAGGGCCATCAGCCAGATGAAGGCTGCCTGGGGCAAAAGCCAAATTTTACAAAGAAAGTTGAGCTAAGTACCAAACATTCCACATTGTCTAACAGAATCTACAAAATTATGCATGCAAAACAAAGTTTCGATTGCATCTTGTAACATAGGGAAATGATATATTCTTCTAACATGGCAACACTAGATCTATTAATCAACAGATTGATGAATAAATTCTCACAAAAGTAAAATGAAGAAAAGAAGAAAGACGGAAGTGTTCCGAACCTTTTCCAAGCAGCGTCCCGTATCCAACACATGGCAGAAATATGAGAGCTGCTTGTACAATTCAACCTCAGTGTACTGTCATAAAGTAGATTTCTTATTTTAGATGACAAAAAGGTAAATCCGAGAAATTTTCTGTTGAACAAAATGAGAAAACTATTTCACCTGCCGTACAAGATGCCCATTACAACGAGGATAATTGGGACATATGGTTCCTTTTTCTGAGTCTCCCATAACCCGCAGATTCAGCGACCTAGTAGTGTATTGACAAAGTTCATCGTCGCACTGGCACAGAAAATCACAAGTTATGGACGAGTATTTACATTCGTTCGGGAAAAGGCGTAGACCAACCACATTCACGAGAAAACTAGCCGAAACCCCATGGCGTGCAGGCAGACGTGCTTGCTAAAACTAAACGTGCATAAGAATCAAAACTGTACGGAACAACCTTCTGTCCGCGGAACAGCACGATTCAAATATATTTACCAAGAAAACAATTCAACAAGGCCATCGCCTATAGTGGCCAAAATACTTACTGTCATCAGCCCCATATAGTATTTCGAAATGAACTTCTCTGCCTGTCTTCTCACCTGTAATGCAAAAAGCATAACTCGCCTTCTTCACCATGCAAACGAATAATTATTTAAACTACTTAGTAGTGCATAACAAAGGAACCTGGTTAGCGATGATTGCAGGGGATATTCTACTTCTTTCATCTTCAATTGGACACTTAGGGCAGTGCAATTTGGTCCAGAAATTCTCACTTTCTTTATCTGTTTCAGAATCCAACTTCTCACTTCCTGAGCATTCTAGCAAACTTGACGTAGCAGGACATTCAAATGTTGTGAAACAACTGGGGCATGCTATCCACAGAGGTTGACAACCACGATATCTGCAGTTTTCAATAAACAAAAAATTACTAAATCCTCATATATTTTCAGTTCATGTAACACTTAGAACTCATGAAAGAAAAAAATTTGATCACCTCTCATTGTCATCTTCGGCATATACAAGTGTTCTGTCTAGATCTTTGTTTACAGCATCGCTGCTTTTATGCTGGAACTGCACAAAATCACCATATTTACATGGATTCCATGTGTGTGTGTGTGTGTGTTTGTAGACAGGTGGAGGGTTGCATATGGGTTGGAAGGGCTTAGTTTCTAACCTTAGATGATTCAAGCCCCAAACAATCAGCAAGACGAGCTGGGCTAGTTCCTTCTATGCAGGCACATAAACGTGATACAACAGGATGGATCTGCATGTTGACTATATCTTTTAGATGACAGAGTTAAAAGTGCAAACCTTTACTGGATATGCCAACCGCAACATCACCTGCTGTGACAAATAATAGTCAATATCGATCATCCATGTCCCATCATTGTGCTTCAGCTCATCAGGATGTCTAGCTCTTTGAGCTATTCCAGTTGAAGAACCAGATTCAGATAGTCCCTGCTTAATAGAAAATCTATACGCTTGAGATTTTGTAGCACACAGAATTTTGAAAGATTATATATGACCAATGAATTAGCAACTAACGTTTGACAAAATCCAAACAAGCTGCTTAGACTCTAAAAAGTGTCTTTTAAATCATGTCGTTTTCAATTATGAACTTCAATTTCAGGGACGGCCGCATTACAAGCTAAGTCACATGCGTATGGGTATGGAGATACGGGTACAGACACGACAACTTTAGAAAATGTGGGCAAAGGGGTACGGCAGGATATATATATGTATGTATGTATGCAAATTGCAAACTAACACAAAAAAATCAAAAGGAAAGCAACATTTAAATAAACATAAACAAGTGATATAAACAAAAACATTACATGTTCATGAACAATAATTCTAAAATAAAATGAAAACCAAGTTGAAAAAATTTAATTCAGGCAAAATTAAGTAGTTTGAATCAGTTTCTATGTAAAAAGTACCCAAGTGTGTTCAAGTACTCAGGTATTGGTACGGCAACAGGGTACGTGGACCTTATTTATGTACCCATGACTTATTATAAGAGAGGTCCCTAATCACGTCGCATGGACCTACAAAATCATAACCAAGATGTTCAGGAAGAAGAGTACAACCTGTTGACAACAAATCACATACGGGACTGTATCACCAGCAGAGCACCCAGATGAAATGCCATTTTGTTTCATCCTCAAAGCCACCTACATTAATTTCCACTTGAGAACAAATAAGAATTTCCAACACGCAATTACCAAAACAACCAGAAATTAGCTAAAGAAATTGAATATTTTGCATTATTAATTATACCTGCACGTGAGGTTGATTTTTTGCATCTGGGTATTCTTCAGGCAACTTGGTTAATGTCTTCATGATCACATACTTATCAAGCTCAATTTCACCATTCCTCATCTCCTCTTGCACCTGATTTAAATTTAAAAAAAAAAAAAGCCACTTTCAGAAACAAATTTTCTTTGGTGTAAAAGTCCAGACCAGACACATTGAGAATTGAAAACTTCAATGACATGAACATCGTACAAGCCAACCAGGAAAATTCACTTCTGATGCTAGGTCAGATCCACTGCAGCATATCATAGTTACTGTAATAAAAACAGTTAAAGAAACAACTTACTTTCATCAGACGACCATGAATTGATTCCACGACATCTTCACAAGACCTTTTAAAAGGAAGCAAAGTTATAACAGCAGTGAAAATGTTTTATGTTTTATATTGTTTCTAATGTCAACCAAGAAAATCAAACATACCCCCCAGATAAAATTTCACCAAGGCAAAAATCTCCCAACTCTTTTGAAAGTAAGCTCCAGTCACGCCTGACCATGTCAAGTCCCTTACGCTCGATTACCTACATAACACAGCAGCATCTAGAAATAAATGTAAATGAAACAACATAAACTAATTACAAATTTAAAGCAAAGAACTAACCTCATAGGGACTTCCATCATTGCTAAACTGCACTTTAACAGCTGCATATTTTTTTTTCTTTAGAAGTAGCATTCTTTTGTACAGACCATCAAGATCTATCTCTAAACATCGGTATTTTTTATTTACCTAAAAACAAGGAGAAAGCTCATAACAAACAAATTGATCAATACCAACTACCCTGAGCTGGCAAAATTCCAAATCTATTGTAAACCACAATATGCAAGAAACCCACCTCAACTTTAACCTTTGTTGCAATAGACTTAGCTTCAGAAATATCATCTAGTCCTGTATGTATCATGATCGAATCTGTATCACCATATATGACCTATTGAATCAAGAATCAACATAATCAAACTATCAGCTGCATCATTAACCAACAATAGGAAATGGAAAAAACCGAACGACCCCAAAAGGGGTTTACTGACTAAAAGTAATATTTTTTTCAAATAATTATGGTTCCATTTTGTGATGTTTCATATGGTAAGGGGTAAGACCTAATGTCTACAACACATCAATTACCGTGTCACATAGACATGCCTGAAGGCTTCTGGACATGGGTCAAGACACGACTTGGACATGGAAAAATCATATTTTGCATTTTTGGGTCAAATTTTGTAGTTTTTTTAGTAAATAATATTTTATAAACAAAATAAAAAATATATGCGACAGTTTAAAATCTTATTATGTGTGCATATGTGTGTACATCTGTGTCTCCACACTCAAGTTTCTTGAAAATGCTCTGCATCAGTGCTCACACAATCCTGCGTGACAGGCAATTACAAACCAAGCTTATCCTGACAGAGATATAAAAGGTATTTATTAGTTGGCTTGACCTTGTTGAGAGCATAGCAACAAAATGTTCAAAACTAGCTCAGTGTGTCTGATGCCAATCAGATGAGGTGTTGCTAGCCTGAGATCAAGCTACCAAGTAAACTTATGTGCAAATTACACCTGATGAGCAGATCAGCTGAGCTGAGCTGAACCTTTTAGTTTGTCCACCACATATTCTTCCAGAATCCAAACACATTGCTAATATATGTAGGAAAAGGTAGGACTACCAATTTGGCAATCTTCTTCCAAGAATCAACATGTACAAGTACTACAAGGTTTTTAGCAAAGTAAGAACCTTCATGTTCCAATCCAAGTCTGCAAGCAGGTGAGCAATTGGCAATGCTTATCTAAGGATTATTTAGCCTCTGAATCTGCAACTTTTTCTTCTTTAACCCCTTATTCATTTGTCTATATCTTCCAAACGAATCAATTTTTTCACAACCAATCTGATAACAGTGTCAAGCATATTCCAATTTCCATGATGGCATGTGAATATGTCTAGCCATAATAGTGTGGTCTACCCAATACATACTATTGCAAAGTGGCAGGTTCTGTAGATTTAGTAAATACCTCATAGTTGAGCTGGTTTTGCACAAGATCAACGGTGCTTTGTAGAATCTCTCGTCCCTACAACATAAATTAATAAATTAATTACCGAACAGATCTTACAGCAGAGACCACAATGAATTTTACTAGGGCATTTAATATTGGTGGATAATGAAAAAAACACACACAAGGCCAGTAAAAAGTGCTAAAACACAAAGGATTGAAAACATTAAAGGCAATTCGCACCTGCAGTGTTATAAGCTCAGCGAGTGGCTTGGCATAAAATCTTGAGTTAGTAAAGCCCAAACAACCATATATACTGCATGGAGATCAATTAATGTTGGTACTGAACCAAAAACTTCAAAGTTAAAGCTTCTCTTAGGAAAACATATTCACCAATTTCATCAATCAAAGGTGCACACCTATTAGCAGTAAGTTTTAGAGCTTGTTGCTGAATATCAAGCTGCTGAATCTTGTGACGGTCAGATGTATTCTTCATCCATTGCTTTACCTTTCTTCTCCGATCAACCAGAGAGTGTAATAGCTGCACATTTTTATGTTAAATTATTTTTATACTAAATTAGCCTGTTTCCACTTTGACATGGTTTCACAACATAAGAATTAATACATGAAAAAGGAAAGATAAAGATGGTATATTATGATTCAAGGTAATGATATAGAAAATCCAACTGATCATGATTACACATGATGTATATAAAAGGAACATAAACCAGATCTATATGCATGGTTAATGTGCATTAACCAAGAGCATCATTGAATATCCACATTCATGCAAGCTGCCCGCATAACTGTCGCAGCCTTGAAAAAGATTCAATGTTTCTATTGAAGATATCATGATCAGGACAGCCTAGTTACTGGCATGATCGCACACGTACAAAATTTATCATCCGAAGAGCTTATGCTACTTATAATGGAGCACCACCATGAAAAATGGAATTGGTGCATCCTTGAGGGTGAAAAAACCATCCATAAATGAGCCAATCCAGCAGACTAGTTTAGAACATTTTTTTACCTCGTTGCTTAATGAACTTTTGCAATTTCTTTGCTTGTACCTAAAACCCAATTGTGATGGCATTCTATTAGGATATAACATAAATAAGACACTCATCTACAGGGGAACAAGGGACAACATGCTGCTCTCTTTTTCATTGCACAGATGTTGGTGTCGAATGGTTTGTGAGATCCTTTCCACATCTTGATTCACAACTCTTCTTTACTACTCACCTGAACCTATTGTATATATGTATTTTTTAATGGACGACACTCTATGTCTTAAAAGTGTACATGGGTGTGAGCTTAAGCATGGCATGTGTGCTCATCACCTTGGCTGAAGTGGTCTAAGAAATGAGCCCAAATTCAAGACACAGGCAACTTGACTCCCTAAGTTTTCCCACGTTAAAAACCTGCTTTATTGACTTCATCCTGTTCCTTTTTCTTCTCATATATATATATCACAGTCACAAATAACATCTCGGAGTTTTAAATGGCCAGGTTTTTCTTAGGTATAACACGGCGAGCTTGAAAAAAAGGAAAAAATACGGTAAAAATTTTAAAAAACTAAAAATGGGGGAAAAATAAAATAAGTGAGAAATTAATAACACAAACATCAAAAGATAAGTAGATTTGTAAAAAATAAAAAATAAAAGACAAAAAAAACTGTTTGGCATTAAAAAAACTGAGAAAAATGAAAAAGTGAAAACCAAGTTTTTTCGTTTTTAACGTTTTTTTCAAAAAAAACGTGTTTTTTTTAGTTTTAAATATGTTATATGTGAGTCTTTTGTTGTTGTTTTATTATATATTTTAAATATGCATTTGAACAAATAATATGATTGTGTGTAAAATACAGTGTAAACTGTAAAGTACTTTATGGTAGTACAGTCGGTATTATTTTTCGAGTTCTCATTGAATATAATTGTGTTATTTATCATAGACTGACTGGTGGTTTTTTTCGTACAGTGAAAAGATTCAACCTGGTTGCAATTTATTAATTTCTATTATCCTTTTGTACCCCTACAACTCCTAGTCACACCTGGGCACCTGGTTACATCCCTAGTAAATGGTTTTGGATTGCTATCGTCATAGATTGGCAGAAGTCTGTCATGCTGCCTTCAAGTGTACCTGTAGGACGTGTGTGCTATAAATGTTTCACATCTCTAGCCATTATACTGCAATCGGCTAAAGATATGTGCTGTGTTTGATATTTCAAACTAAATACACCATATTGATTTGCTGTTCTGATATGGACATGTAAAACTAAATACTCCTTTCATGCTCAGCAGGCTTATCAGCTGAGGCAATAAAGGACCAAGCAAGTCATATAACTGTATGTAGCTTTCTGAATTTAACAAAAACATTCCAATTGACATCTTACGTGAACAAATATATATTAGACTAACCTACGTGATAGAGAATATTTACATTCACCAAATGACATAAACAAACAACAATTAATTTAAAAAAGAATTTAATTTATAAATTGGTTTAGACTTTAGATTTTCCAGAAAGTACCTTTGGCAGCACTCCAGTAATTTTGGTACTTGGCAAAGCAGGAATTGCACCATCTTTGTTTCTTTGAACAGTTGTGAAGCAGATATTATACTCCTATTTAAGACATGAACCAACAAAATGAAACAAATTTTGATAAAAAATACACCTCAATCATTTCGATATTGATAACCACGTGGTATTAAGTGAAGACTAAATGACAACCTGTATGATGGAAGGATAAAGACTATTGAAATCCAGAAGCAATATAAATTTGTCATAAAGTCCCTTTTTTGGTTCCAGAACCAAACCACCAGAATATGCAGGGCCTTTCTTGTGTTTTTCTTTCCCCATAGAATTAGTGCCACTTTCAGAAATATTTTGATCATCAAACCCATCCTCCATAGAGTTTTTCAGTCCTCGTTTTGTTGATGCATCCTTCCCAGTATAAGACGCTTTATCAGGCAGAATATATTTCAGTTCGTGAAATGCATGCAACAAGAGATACTCCACTCTCTGTGCTCTGGCACCCTGAAACAGTCATTTTGACAGGTCACCAATATCTTAACAAGTTCAAGCTAATAATCACTACTTGAACACAAGGACAACTTCAACAAATAAACACAGCAAACTCACTTGGAGAGTCTTTCCCCAAAGATTACCAGCAATATTTGTGAGTTGTCGTGTCAGTGGAAGCATACTCAAATGAAACATCAAACCCAGTGAAAGCCAGGCATCCGTCTCACCATGTTCAACCTGATATCATAGACTGAATAAGCATGCATATATGATAAAGTACGGGAATAATTTTCCTCATGTATAGCTTTATATCATAAGATAAAATTATTGATCTAATAAAGGTGGAGAGAACAGGTTTAAGAGGAAATACAAGTTCCAGTAGTGTGCTTGATGATTGGAACATTAAAGGAATATCCAGTGGAGAGATCTCCTTTCTGTCCTTTCCAAGCTGAGATTTTGCCAGATGTGTCAAAGAATAACTTGCCTACAAAGAGTAAGGAACGTGTTCCCCTTAGAGATCCCAATGTGATGCATCATCACCATGCAACAATCCCAATTATGTTTGCTTTTGACTATTGGAATTTCTCTTTGAAAAGCAATATGGAGCAACGCATTACCTCTTTCAAAAGTTCACGAGACGACAAATAGGTATCACATAAAAGCCTGCCTGAAATGCAAGACAATACACCAGGACTAGCTCCAGATCCAAACAAACTGCTTCCTTTTGTAAGCTTGGGCATCACAGATCGCTTTAGACGACCAATCTTGGACCATAACACATTTAGTGCCTGCATGATTTGAGTTTCAAACCTCAGACGAGGTGCAACCATTTTTGTAAATCAAGGAAATACAATTAGCAGTATGCATTTCCAACCATGTATCTCCAGCTATGTTCAGAACTGAAAGAATTTGTTACATGAGAATATTAAAGTCCATTTAGTTGCCAAAAACCAAGTGCATATTAGGTTAAGGCATCCTTGTTTGGTACAATTTTTCTGAAATAATAAGCATATAGAAACACAAACCTGTGCTCTGTGCAGAAGAACATCAATGTCAAATCCAGAGATATTGTGGCCAAGTAGCACATCACAGTCAGATTTGTGCATTTCAATCATCAAGCGACTCAAAAGGGCCCTTTCACTGCATATAAAGCCAGAAGAGATATGTAAGGGTCCAAAACCAATAATCTCATGCAACAGAGGAAATCATAAATCAAGACGCCCAAAACATAAAACCACAAAAGGAACTTATAAGCATGCCTGCTCTCAATCACCAAAACACCACATGGTGATTTTGAATTTCTATCAGCAACTTCCTTTGTGAAGCCTAACGGAAAAATTCCTCCTTCAAGCTTCCTCACAATAGTGAAATGGCTAAGGACCCCAGCCTTGTTCCACTCTGATGTCACCATGGGAACATCTACCTGAAATTTTGAAAAACTATTATCAACTTAGGAAGCCTCTAGGTAATCACACACTCATAGATGTTTAAACTTTAAACTTTAAGCTGTATCACGTGAGTGTGGATGCAGGTGCTGCACGGACATTTTTCAAGCAAATTTGGGTGAGGGTGCGGTAACAATGTGCGTATGTGCATATAAACAGAAACTTGTATGTAAAAGAAGAAAATGCCATTGAATTAGATTGTGAAGTGTACATGACAGCAAATACAAGCAACTGCACCTACAGGGTATCTGCACCTGAATTAAGTACAATGCAGCAGCATATATCAGTATATGCTGACTCCAATGTGATATAATTTCGAAACAGAAAAAGAAAAGGCATATCAAATATAAGGAGATAATTGCGAGATGAGCATCAATCTACAATACATTACATGTGGGCCAAGACAAATAGGGGAAAAGAAAATTATGGATTTTTTTATAACTTGGAAAGATTAGCTTTTTGGCTTACTTTTGCCTTGTGACAGCAAACAACAGATGCAGAAACTATCTCGTTAGTGTTCTTCCTCTCATTCACTACAGTTTTAAGGGAGAGTGAAGCAACAATTATGGGAGGAATCTCTAGCATGGCCTTTGAGGTCGAAACTGTCACATCCTTTGGAGAGTCGACAACAACCTCATATTTGCACCAGCTCACCTGCATGTGACAACAAATCTATAAGAAACATGCAGACATGTTCATGTTAAAAATAATGAGACAAAAATCTCAGAAGAACCAATACATACATGCAAGTTTGTGCATGGCCCTCATGAGACAATGTGACATACAGAATGAATAAAGTGTGCCTTAAGCATGGCAAGATAGTTGATGTCATGTTTGTTTTAATTAAAACAGAGGTTAACTTTTACCTTGACATTTATTAATTTAACAAGCAAATCTACACCTAATTTCTATAAAGTGCTGGATACATGTGACTAGCACAACTTGCATTTATAGTTGTATTTCCATGCTTGTTGCATAGGGGGAGCCAACCTACTAAACAAGCTAACAAGAAAAATCTTACCCGCTGAGGAGGTGGACAACTGAAGAACTTTGAAATGGAGATCCATGAAGGCCCTTTTATTCTTCTCTTGATTAAGAATAGCTCCAATGCACTACATAAATAAAGTCATACAGGAAGTTTCTTTTTATTCCTTTCTTTACCAAGAACAAAGCCTAACAAAAACAAGTAGATTAATTGATAGCATATAATTTCTTCAAAGGTTCTTGCATTTTTTTTTAAAGGCAGATTAACAAATATCCAGTGTATTGAATGTTGGAAACATAAAGGGCTCTTTAAGAACTGATTTACATCATGCCAGCCACTTGCACTCCATGGGATACAGTTGTCCCCATTAGCAAAGACAAAAATCAAGTGATGTAAAAATATTAAAAATGTCAAGGCACAATTTAATTGTTAGTTGAAACCCAAAAAAGTGAGAAGATGGAGACATCACCCAGCTATCCATGAGACCAAGAAACCCAATAACAACCATTCTTTATTTGGCCCACAACTACCATGGGCTGGCTCAAGGGAACAGAATCAAAGTAGGCAACATCAAGCTCATGCAGACCTTGAATTGGCTCCAAAAAGCACAGAGAAATGTTCGCCCTTTATATCAGAGGGAAGTGTTGCATCCTGCCCAAAGATAGACCAAATGTTAAGAAGATCGTTGAAACACCAACCATACAATTCAGTGCCAATAGAAACAAAAATGAAGAAGAAATAAGGATGTAGAAAACAAGCTTTTGTCAAGAACTTGAAACTTGAAAGACAATCAAATGCCAAAAACAACAGTATTAAATGTCACCTACTCTATTTGTTTCAGACATGCTTAGGCTAAGCCCCAAGGTTTGGTTGCTAGATATCTTGCCACATGAAAAACCTCTAAGCCAGTTGCACAACCTAGAAAATTTCTTTCACAAGTGCATATACATTTTTCTCTTTTTTTCATTCTTTTTTCCTTTCTTCTCTTTTTTTCGTTCTTTTTTCTTTTTCAATTTTTTTGATGTTGCATGTGGTCTTGTTTTCATTCTTTTTGTTTTTGCATTTGGTCTTGCATTTTATATAGACACACTCATGCGCATACACACACACACACACATACAATTACAGTTATGCTTCAAATACTATCATACTTTGAATACTTATATGTTTTAGGTTTTCACATATTTCTTTTTCCCATTGTTTTTTACATTGCATGTGTTTACATATAGACTCACACACACACACACACATGTGTATATATATATATATATAGCCCCCCCCCCCCCCCCCCTCTCACATTTTGGAAAAAAAAATTATGCGTATTTTTGAACATTTTTAACTTGTCATATGTAAAACTTCTGAAAAAATTTGTTCAGCCCCTGTACAAATTTTGGAAATACTATTCCCCCTCCCCCCACACCTTTCAAAAAAATTTCTCGCTCTGCCCCTGCACACAATGTGTAGTTACAGTTATACTATGGTATCATGCTTTGAATAATTTATATGTTTTTATTGTCACATAGATACATATATACATAAATATATACACACATATGTACATATGATACATACGTATAGCACACGCATACACACACAAATATATAACAATAACTAAGATTGCTTCAAGTTTCAACCAGTCAAGGACTAGACTGCCAGTTATTTAAGTTTGGGCTGCTTGTGGGCATTATGAACGTATCTTCTGGGCTCTTGCATAAATTGGTGCTGCCAGTAGTGGATTGTAGTTAGACACGTTGTGTCCAAAGAGGATTAAATATGGACAAGGTTAAGGGGGCACCTCCAGGCTCCAACATCTACGAGGCAGATTCATTCATCTGGGGCATGCGGACTTCTATCGGTTGGCTCCAACTCTATAATGTAATCTCCATAGACCCTGTTCATACTTCATAGCTGAGTTCATCGCCATTCTTCTTTTTCCTTTCTTTTTGCATAGTTTAGCTAAGCTGTTTCACAACCTTAAATCCATGGCTCTGAAGTTAGAGGGGAAGGGTTGACTTGAGATCCACGGATTTCAAGATGCAAGGTTGTATATGTAGATGCGCACACATTCCCACGCACATGTTCTATGTATTGATCTTCCTAACACTTTTTACTTGCTTCTTAGAATTGTATTGAAAGACAATTCAACGACAAGCAATGTTGACATAGAATTTGTGATTAACACTCAGAATTATTCTTTAACTAGGGTAGTAATTTTGGGTTTTAGTTTAGGCTTGTAGGTTTTAAAAATTATAATTAAAGATATTTAGAAATTAGAAGACCATATATGCACAGTAACATTGAAATGCATTAATCTTAAATTGTGAACTAGCTTGTTTAGTTTTTATGTTATATAACGCCTTAAATTTTATTTATTTGACTTCAATAAATTAGATGTTTTAAACTTTTAGTTATGATTATTATCATGTTATGAAATGTTTAATGTGTTCATCTATTTTATAATTTAATTGTTATGTTATTATAAGTTGAAATTTTTTCATTGAGAAGATTTTAGTTTGCTGTTAATCTTAATAGTTAATACTATGTTGGTTCTTTGAGACCACGAGGTGGAGATGCATGGACTGCTACATGTTCCTAGTCCTGCCTAGGCTGCAGCTATTGTTTTGAGAACATAGCACCTACCAAACTAAATGCCATTGACTAGCACTACAATAAACATTTGGTTCTCCTTCCTTTTCTTTTAGTAAGCCAAACATGTACATGGTTTTCACATTTGATGGGAGATGGCAAGCATATGGGTTTTGTCAATTAAAATAGGGTGGACCATTAACATTTGTAAACAGTACAGTGTACCAGGCCAGTCCCTTGAAAAGAAAATCTACTTAATAGACAAAAACAAACAAGAACAATAAACTAAATTGACTGCAACCAAACAACTCATTGTCGAAAGCTGCCACTATGAGTTAAATAACTAAAGCATAAAAGACTATTACCTTGAATGGATAGTTGATCTTGATAACATAGCGTTCACCAGGGGCAACATCACTTCTCTCAAAAGCATAGTTACGCTGCACAATTATATGGTGAAATTTGATCAAAAAGACAGTGAATTTAGTTACTTCAACTAGTACATATTTGAACATGAAATGGAAAGTAACAGATAAACCAGATATTGACCATCATTGATTACATTATGTTTATGTGCAAATGAGTGGTACACAACAGTTTAATCAGCAGAGATCATTTTGCAAACATGCACATGTGCAAAGTTTTGCTAAGGAAGATGCTTTATTGAGATTAACCACACAAATGTGATCCATAATGCCTAAAAACTATGCAATGGCTCTTGATCGTGTTCTGGGAATTTATCAACTATAGCTGAATCCTTGTAGATTGGCTACCAGTCATGAGCCTCTAAAAAATGTTCAACCGTTTTAATGACTACTGAGTAAAGTATATGCCACCATACCGAGGAACAACTGAACAGTTCATGTTAGCAATGATAAGCACATATGTGCATCAAAACTAAAAAACAAGCATTTAAAATAAATCCAATGATAAAAACAAAACAAAGGGAATAAAAATATATTGTCCGCACAAACCTTTACAGGAGTCATGCTGAAAGTAGAAATGCTGGCATCCATAAGGACTTTAGACAGTTCAGTCTTTAATGGTAAAGCCATCTCCTGAACCACCAAATCAAAATAGTTACTTAAAGGAAAGATTATGCTCTTCACACTAGCAACTAAATCAAGTGTTGCGCATAAAAAAACCATATACATGATAGTGCTGGTGGACATTATGGCCAGGATAAGGTAATTTACTTGTAACTTTGTTCTCAGCATTCTCGATGAGTTATCAGAGTCCTTTGCAGTCCTTTCAAGCTCCATAGTCACATCTTCTGGAAAAATGGATTCGTGTGGAATAGCAAAGATGCATCTTTGCATATTCTTTACAATAACGCAGCAGCTAGCATAGCTATTTCCCACTTTGACCTTACCATGTAATAAAAGTAAATTGTTAAAATCTTCCAGAAATCCAAAAACATGATGCTTTGTCTTCTAAATACTGCCACACAATTCAAGAATGAAAAATGTTTATGTAAGTGACTTTTAGTATAGATGCAACAACAGCATCAAATGCAGCGGTTCTGTTGACAATAGCATATGCCACTAATTCAAAGTCACCTAGCATCTCAATCTATCGTGAAACAAGTTGCAATGCAGAGTGCACATTGTATTATCATCTGCGTTGATAAACAGCCCATAAAAGGACAATTTTCATCAACTTGTATGTGTCATAAAAAAATTATATTCCTGTCTTTTTTTGTGTCAAAAGACAGAATAGAACAAACTCATGCACGTGTATGTTCTTTGTATTTGTCGAAAGATAGATGCAGACCTTTTCTGTCCAAGGGAACAAACTCATGCATGTGTGTGTTGGATACTTAGGAGCCAAAAACGGGACAGAAAAGTGCATAAAGTGGAACATTAACAGGAAAAGAAGAGAACAATGACACCATTTTAATCCAATATATGAATATAAACATGGCAAATAATTAACCAGCTAGATAAATAAGAATCTTTTAATCAAAAAGAAATAAATTTGTGCTTGGAGAGGTGGGCATTTGGTGAATCAGTTTTCAGATTTTGATGAGAAGGACCAAGAAAGAAAGGCTTGTTCCACATTTTAATGAAAATAATAGATTTGTAAAAAATGCATAGTCCATTACTAATATTTCACAACCAGCATGATTCTTGCTGACTAAAATCATGTTCTAGTCCAGTTAATTTCCAGTTTTGACTAGTAAATTTGTTCTTTAATCAAGGTAATTAATGGTTTTAAGAAGTATATTTCCAAATAAACTATCTACTGAGGTTCGTGTCAGAACCTTTTCCTTTTTAAATTATCCCTATCACTATTAACCATAAGATGTTTCCGTTGTTTTTCTCATACGAAGCACCAGCTACTGGGCCTATTTTCAGACAGTCAGCAACCAACCGAACGAGATCTACCTGACTTTTAAAAGCAGGAGACATGCTTTTGGAAAATTAAGCAATGTTACGACCAGTATATTTAACTAGTATGACGTTGCTTACATACGTTAGGCCTAAAATGTTCATTGAATAATGCAACTGTAATTCTCAAACGCATTCCAGTCTGTGTGCATCGAATCTATAAGCTCAAAATAAAATCTATAGTAGTCAAAGTTACATATAGTCAAGCACTCACCACAAAATGTCACTCAGATAACCGATTCGCTTTCTGAGCCTTCACTGTGACCTGCCTCATATACACTAGGTTCCGAGTATACAACAGAATAAGAGGAAATTATAAACCAGGTCTATTGATTTCTTAAAATTTTGAAAACTGCATTGTGAAACAAAAAGGTGTGTTTCAGAGATCAAAAAATCTCTCTCTCTCTCCCTCTCTCTCTCTCTTAGACGACTCCTGCCGTCCAAGATAAGTAGATTATTCCTAGGCAAAGACACTAATGTCAAGACGACTGGTGAGTAAACTGGAAGGCTGATGTATATTCGATTATCGATGCCAAGTATGCACCACCACAGTGACGCATGCGTTAAGGAACAAACGTCAGCGTAAAAAACAAGAGAAGAGGGAAAATAAACAAGGTACCTTTCCAAAAAGATAAATTTTTCCACGGTTCTCACCATGGAGTTCCTCGTAAGCATCAAGCACGAAAAATGGGAGTGAGCCATCTGAATCCAGGAAAAACTCCGAATTTTTTTCAAACTCCGGCTTCGACTCAGTAGCACTGTTTGCACTATTATTCTCTCCCTGCCATACTGACTGCCAACCAGCAGTTGCTGCATATTCGGGGTTACTTTTAAAAGTGATCTTCGCATTAAGGCGATGGCTGTCCTCCCTTTTCTCTTCGACCTCCACCTTCGCGACCAAATTAGGCGCAGCTACTTCTTCGCTATCACAAATTGCCGCCTCGTCAGTAACGCCTGAATTCTGCTGTCCTTGGATCCTATCTGGAACATCCTCAGAAGACTGCAATTGGGGTTTTGCATCGTGACATTGATCAAATAAGTCGTGGCTCGCAACCTTCGCTTCCTTGTTAGCCGTGTCTGTTTTGACGCCTAGAATCGCCGGTTCGTGTTTAACAACAGAATTTCCCAGAGCCGTGGCGCTCGAATTCGGGAATCTGGACATCGGTTGCGGTGCAGTGTTGAATGTGGCACCTAGAAATCACCCCAATGAATGTATCCACCATCAAGGATGAAGGAGATAATAAAACTTTAGTGCAAGACAAGAGACGGAAAACATAAAACGAACCTGGTCTTCTTCGGCGCCTCTCCCTATCAACCTCGTCAGGAGTAATCTCGGCAATCACTTGATCAATTATGCTTGCATCGTCAATGCTGCCCTTCCCCGTATTCCTCTGGAAAGCTGAAGACGTAAACATGGATGAAAGCCTCTGTTTCCCCATAAGCGCAGCAGCTGCAGAGAGGGAGGACGGCCTCTTCGCCTGGTCTTGCTCGTCCTTCTTCTTCTTCTTATTCTTCTTTGTCTCGCTCGAGTCGCCCTTCTTCCGGCGGCCACTCCTCCCGTCGTCTCCATGGTCATCTTCGGAGGATGAGCCCTCGTAGGCAGTACGCTCCCAATCCTCCTCCTCGCCGAGGTCCCCATAGCCGAGGCCATTGTCATCGACGATGAAGTCCTTGACGGCCTCCCGCCGCTTCGCGACTAAGGCGGCGTAAGCCTCCTCCGGGACGGTGTCGTAGATGGGCTCCTCGATCCTCACTTGGAAATCCACACCGGCCGCCGAGCGCCCAGACTCGCGTATGGCCTTCAGGCGCTCCAATGCGCTGGCTCGAGCAGTGTCACCGCCGGAGGGGCCCCTGGTGCTCCGCCTCCTGTTCCCTTCCTCCATTTTCTCTCCCTCTCTCTCCGGCCCTAGAGTCGCATCGCAGTTCCCATCTTCCCTCCCTCGTCGTCTGCCATTTATAGTCCCCTTCCTAGAAATGGCGGGAAACCTCTGTGGAGTTACGACCCGGTTCGGTTGTTGTCGCGCCTGATCGTCGGGTTAGCGAATCGGCGACTCCTTGGAAAGTAAACCCGGATCCAACTTGCACTGGATCCGACTTTCAATCATTTCCATAACTTGGATCTGAGTTATTCGGACTCGAACTCTGCAATTTCGGCGCAGCATTACATACCAAATACACATCCTATTACTGGTATGATCCTATTTTCATTGCCAAACAATTGTAATTGGGTCCAACTCTGTGCTGTACCCAATGAATTTGATCCATTTATATCCATATTGTAAGTTCATCTATATATACGCCTATGGAGGGCTTTTATACTATCTGGTATTCTGTCATTGGGATCTTATAGATCCATTTATTTAAGAGGATACTCTTGTTATCTTATTTGCATTGCAAAAGTAAAGCAATTGTTTAAAGTATAAATTTCGTGTTAGATTAATATATATATATATATATATACAAGCTAAAATCTTTCGGCCATCTAACTTTCATCCAATCACAGCCACTCATGCAATGCAATGCATCAAATAAGCATCTTTAAAAATACTACGAGAGGGCATAGAATTCAGTCATCCAAATATGGACAGAGTAATCCAATGGTCACATACACTGCGCAAAAAAATGATCTTAATAATGTTTCGACGATAATCATGCACTAAGTTAGTCATGTTTTAGTTTAACATGTTTTTAGAGTAATCAAAATGCGAATGACTTTTATGACATAAAATTTTCAATGGTAGAAAAACAAGTTTTTGTGTTACAAACGACATCAATCAAGACGTACTTTATGTTAGATTAATATTTGATAAGCACGATAGAATGTTCATGTTTTGTTTCCAATCATTTTTGTCAAAACTTCAGGAGGTATGATTTTGATCCCCGATCAAAGTAGTATGGGATATAAACATAACAATAAAAATAAAAAAAATAAATAACTTATATATGTATATATATTTAGAGAGAGAGAGAGAGAAAGAGAGAGGGAGAGAGAGAGAGTCAATACTGTTGATAAAAAGGTAACTCCGAGCACAAGAAGACTTTAGAAAATCCCTTCCAAGCTGTTAGCCTTCCTCTACAAGGAATGGAAGTGTGAATGAATGACAATAGAGGAAAAGGAATGAAAGTGTGGATGAATTGACAATAGAGGCATTCTATTTTCTAGTAATAACACGATAAGTGCATCCCTTTCTTGTCTTGGTTGTCATGGTCTGAGCCATTACTTTATAGTCAATATGAAAATTTGTTAATTATATATTTTTGTTAATTATATATATATATATATATATATATATATATATATATATATATATATATATATATATATAAGTTTAGTGCTCAATTTGGTGCACAGTCCCTTCCTGAATACATTCATGTCATATATATCATACGATGCATGTTGATATGCACACACAAGCATCGGCATTGCCAACTAGGGCTGCATATGAGAGAGTTAAGTTCGAGCTTGGCCAGTTTGAATTCGACTTGGCTAAAAAAACTTGAGCTCTTGTTCGGTTTGAACTTGACTCGAGCTTCTATTGACTACACAAAATCGAACTCAAACTCAAACTCGATTAGTTTAATTTGTTTAGCGTTTAAAACTCATGTGAACATTAACTCGTGTAACTTGTAGTTTTGGTAATTTTATATAGAGTACCTATTTACGACTTAAGTATAAACGAGTATGAGTTACTTAAATTTGAGCTCGACTCATTTATTGTTTCGATTCAAGTATCATTGTAAACTAGAACTCAGCTCATTTATAAACGAGTCGAGCATGAACCGAGTTTTTTCGCGTTGGCAGATTCCTTTTTTCACGGCTCAGATTGAATATCTTCGTTCTGAATGAAAGCCTCGGCAGGGTCTTTTTCGCGCGAACGGAGTTGTTCTCTCTCGCGCTAACGCGGGTCCTGCACATCCTTGTTGCTCTCGCGCGAAACGCTTGCCCAATTCCCTCTTCTCTCTATCTCTCGTCGCCACCGCCGCCGCCACTATGCAGCTCCAGCAATCTGTCCAGGTATCTCTCTATCTTTCTCTCTCTTCTCTAACGTCGAGAGGTAGTCATCATCCGAGGAGGCAAGCCTGCGATTGCTTGGTTGCTACAAGGCAAGGGGTTTAATTTTTGCACATGCCCTCTATCTCCATGGGTGCATGTTTGGGATTTAGGGGTTTGGTTGGGTTTTAAGAGTTTTATTGGTCTGAGGAAAAGTGGAAATGAGGGGAAGAAAGGATATTGGACATTAGATTGGCCGGTGGGCTGCTCTCTGCTAAACAGGTTGCTGGATTGCTCTCTGCTAAACGAGGGTATCACTGTTCCAGGAGCAATATCTCTGTTGCATTTTCCTTTTCCTTTTTATTGTCTTCTCTCAATGGGCTGTTTGGTTTTACAGATAGCTGCTTTACTTTCCATGCAAACTTGCCGACCTGCTGAACTGACCTCGTTAATGATGTATTTAATATACAATTTAGTTTCCGCGTCATTTTTAAAGAATGTACATGCGTGACATTTTTCCCTTCTCTCTTACGGGTAACATAAATAGGCTAAGCAGTTCAAGCATCCCCATTCGTTGGTGCTACGAACAAGAATTGTTATTTCAGGCTCCTGACGTCTAGGGCCTAGCGAAGCAGGTAAGTTTGTTATAGTTTCAATAGGAAATTACGAAATGGCATATCTAAGTCTCGTTCATGTAATATGTTCTCCAAGTCTCAGATGCGAGATTTGCATGCAATAATAATTTTGAAAGATTTAGTGCTATATAAATCCCAGATTGACTGGAGAGGGCTTGCTTCAAAGCCAGTTAAATACATGCATGATCTGCAGTTTCAAGGATTTGATAGGCAAAAAGGTCGCATTAAAACCAGCAAACTTGAATTTGTAACACCTAATTTCATCACAGGGGGCACCTACCAGTTAGCTCCAGCTTTGAAGAATGCCCTCCAACATCTCCTTTGTGTTCTCATAAAATTCATTGCCATGTACAAACCCTCTCAGCTTCTCTTTATTTTTCTTATTACTGTCACTGCATTCATCACCCAGTGAGTTATTACTATCATATGATTTTACTACTAAATTGCTTCCTGGGTACCTTTTTATTTAAATTTTAGGTTCCTGCATAAGTGGGTTCATTATAGCTTTCTTTGTTTGTATACTTGAATTGCCTGCCCATCCAAAATCCACATTTCTCAGCTCCAGTCTACTAGTTGATGTCATGTTAGCCATAGACGAAATAAAATACATAGTCCTTGAGTTTCTTCTATGCAAATCACTTGTATCACAAGCTTTTTGTGACCATGCCTTGGAATTTTGGTAGCATTTCTCTATAGTCTCTATCCTTTAGATCAGTTTGACTAGACAAATAACAGCTTGTACCAGCTGCTTTTTACTGGAATAAATTATAAAACCCCTCATAAACCATACAACTTGTCTGTGCTAGCGGTTTTCAGCATTATCATGGAAGAAATGCATAATAATGAGGGGCAAAACAATCAGTCAATCTCTTCATTCATGTTTTGATATAGGAAGAACCTTATGGCATGTATACTGTTGTTTATATATGCAAACTGCATTTCCATGTTGGGATGCCAGGTTCTTAAACATCAATTTTCAGGACATGCTCTGTTTCCAACTTCCTGTTACAATTTAGAATTTTAAGTTGTGGTGACCTAAAATACATAGTTAGAGTGTGTTGTATGTCCAAGAATGACGAGCATGAGAAAATGCCCGTCTGAAATTCATGAGATGACACCTTACAGCTTGGCAAAGGGCTGCATGTATATGCAGAAAATGGTGGTCCAATCTTCACAATTGTAGTGTGCAGTGTAATTCCTGTCTGAAGACTTGCTTAGGCCAGATTTGGGCAGAGTTGTTGCACTCAGAGTAAGGAAGTAAGATATCGGGCTGAAAGTATTTCTATGTAATTTAATTGTAATGAAATGACAAGATTATATTGATAACAGATTCAGAATACTGAATGTGTTTCTTTTTCTCCAAAATCTGGTTGTGGTTTAGTTGTATATTTTTGTGCATGCTAATGACAATGTAGTAACTGGTGCTGAGTGCATGACACAGAACTGGTGGTTGCAGAAATTAAGGTCACACTTCTTTGTCTTTGGAATCAGTAAATCAGCAGGCTAATAAATTGGTTACTTTGTAAAGAGTATGTTACAAAGTTGTACATATGAGCTAGTCCACAAGTAGCTTAATTGGTAAGTTGTGAGGCTGCAGACATGTTGTTAATGACTTAGTGCTACAATTCCCCATACGTTTGTATTTGTTCAGTCATTGCCTCATTGGGTGACCCAAGACTTGTTGTGAAAGCAAGCCTTTGCACTCAACGACACATATAAAATCCTAAGCCACTTATGTTCACCAACGTTTTGAAGCTTTTCATGACATAGCAGTGGTGCTTCTTTTGGTTTACTTTTTCCACAATCTGACTAGGACATGAGTTAGCTCTCTTGCTAATTTGTTTAGCTACCAAGAGAGAAGAGTTGCTTTTAATATTTCAAAAAACGTGCACAATCTTCATACTTACATTAGCTTGAAACGGCTTCCTGAAGTTCATTATCCCTGATTTTTGCATTTTGGTTAACTTATATCCTAATTTGTACCATTGATCTTTGGATATATTTTTTTCCAAGAAGAGTACGGTTTTATAATGATTAATGAGAAGTTATGGGATCCAGTGGTAACCCAAAAAAAAAAAATCCATAATTCAGTGCTTGCTGCATCAAACAGCAGAATCTTAATTATTTAATTAAAATTCCAGGCCATCAAACAAACATAAAAGAAAAATGGAAGACGTAAATTTCACTCTTTACCAGTTTCAACTGGAACAATGGAATTCCAGCACATCAAATGCCCCCTAAAGGCAAATAGTACTCCCACATATTATCACTTATATTTGTCTTTCCAATTTTGAACTCTCTCAAACTCAATTAGGGGGTTTTTGATGTCCCTGGGAACATGCTTTCAAAAACATGGGAAAGGGATAAACAAACACTAAGAACAATTAAAATCAATATTTTGCCCATAAATGCTTACCACTTTTGCTCTTCCTCTTCTTCTTGCTTTCTCCTATGCATCTATGGTTCTATCATTTGATGGGTTTCAGTTGAGCCATCTCCCACAAATATATTGCTTTTCTTTGATTTTCTCCATGTTGGTCTCGTGGTTTGCAAGTAAATGTTGATGGTTGGTTCTGATTTTGAAGTCTTTTGGTTGTTGTGTCATAGTTTGGAGTGTTAGTGTCTGGATTTCTGCATTGGTTATTGGTTTTCCCCATTTGGGTTTCTTTTCAGTTCCGATGATTGCTTGGTATTGTTTCTGCTGTTCATGACGGGTCACTCTTCTTCTGTTATTCTGCTGGTGTTCTGTGTGTTTCAAAGCGGTTGCTGTTTGATTTTTGTTTTTCCTGTGGACTGTTTGGTTTTCAGGTCTTGCCCAACCAAAAACAGGTTGATTATGCAAACTTCAAAGTTTCAGGGAAGTCATTGTTGGCTATGGCAGAACAGGTTTGCTTCCCTACACTGTTATTTCCTATGTCACACGGGTGTGGCGTGTAGGTGTCTGTGCTAGTGCCAATGCAGGCGTCAGTGTGGCACATCTTAGAAAACTTGGGTGGGAGGGAGGGGGGTGCGGCTATATCTATATATACATAATAATGTTATATGTTTTTAATTTTTTGCTGAAAATTTAAATTTTATATGAAGGTTATTTTAGTTTATTTCTAAAATTTTATATTGAATAAAATGAAGTTTTTCTAAAATATTGTCAGTTTGGTAGTCCATTTTAAAGGACAACCAGTTTGTCATCCTTTAAAAAAGACTCAATCGACTGGTCATCCTTTAAAAAGGACGACCTGGTGCTGTCCTATTTTGAAAGGAAGGAGAGAGAGAGGAGGGTAATAAAATGAAAGAAAGAGAAAAAGGAAAAGGAAATAAAGGGGGGAAAAGAAAAAATGAGAGAAAAAGAGATGCAGGTGTGACCTGGGTGCGTGTTGGAGCCCCACCCATGTCCGCATTCATGTTACGTTAATGCGTGTGCGATGCCTTAAATGAAACACCCATGTGATAGTTATTATCTTCTGTTTCTTGTGACTGGTATGGACTTACTCTCATTTTCTCTCATATTTGGGCTGTATGCAGGAAAAACCACTCTCATGAAGCTGCATCAACCTTGGAGAGTTTGAAGATAGCTATGAGTGTTGTTGCTACTTGAGGTGTTTCTTTCTCATCTTCTGTGCCTGCACTTACAGCTATGTGGGCCATCACCTCAAGGACACTGAATTCATCTATTTTAATACTTCACATACACACTCGTACACTTTTATGCAATGTGTTTCAGCTTATTTATGTGGATGGTTGTATCTTTTTTCTTTGTTTAGGCACTTTTAACTTTGTTCGTGATCGGATATCTGATTTGATACATTTTTCCTTTACTGCATTGCATTCACCTGTCAATTAATGTGAAGAAACCCCATTGGCCAATATGATGTCCCACTGCCAGGCCTCTCATCTCTGGGTCAAGAGGAAGCTATGTCACACGGGTGCGGATGCGATACGGGGATACGGGTGCGGATACGACACTTTTCAAATTTTTTGGATACGTGGACACGGCTACATTAAATATTCTAAAAAATGATAAGATTAAAAAAAACATTAAATTAATAGTTCACTCTACAATCTTGTGAGAAAATGTGTTTTATCACAAAAGTACTGAATATCTAAACGGATTGTTCATGAAAATAATTGGATGCATCACAAAAAATTGATAAAATGAAAAAAAATTAAATGTTTAATTTTTATTTTTTGCCGTGTCCTAGCCGAAACCCGTGTGGGCGAGTCGACACGGGTACACGGCCTCTTTAGCTGCGTCCGTGTGACATAGATAGGAAGCTAGCTACTTGTATAGATGGTTGGTTGTGGATAGGATTTTCAAGGCAAAATAAAATGGCAGGCATGGAATTTATGTGATGGGTGCTTATGTTATTAAAGCTTAGTTGTCATAAGCATATGGCTGCCATACTTGTGCGATCTCCTGGAGCAACTTGGAGCAGTATATGCTAATTACGGAATCTTGGGAATGCAAAGTCTGCCGACTGCTGTACCTCTACCTCCCATACCAGCTTGATGTTTTGCTGAACGCACTTGTAGTCCGCACACTTAAGTCCAGAGATTTGGTCCTTAACATGAAACAGTTAGTCGTCCCCAGACGAATCAGGTGATGGGGATAATTTTCTAGGAAGTATAAGATCATCGACTTCCTTGGCCCCTTTTTCAGCTTTATATGTTATATTGAAGCACCCTTTGGGTGCATGTCCATGTATTTGTTTTTTTACTGATAAAACTGTCTGCCTATAATTTGGTTAATTGACATTTATGCAGAAATTTTCTGTACTGTGTATGCAGGTCACAGTAGCCAAATTTATGCTTATGCAAATATGATTGTGGCAAGGAAACAATTCCATGGCCACTGCCAAGTTGGTTCTTACATGTCCAGGAGTTTCAAGGATCTCTTGCTTAAGGGGATAGAGAAATACATGGCAACCATTGGTTTAGCGGCTTTTAGTCCCAGTCGTGAATGCGTCCACAGAGGATATACTTGTAGATCATTTCAGGTGAACCATACAAAATCAAATGCAGATGATCAGATGGTTAATGGCAGTGCTTCTCCAATGAATGCATTGAATGATCAAGTTAGGATAGCGTCAGAATCAAGATGTTCGGTGTTAGACAGTTCAAAGGGTTTACTGAGTACTACTGATTCTGGTCCGGTGACCATGATTCAGGACAGTATGAGGGCACATGAAAACCACACCACACGGAAAGAATCTCTTGATGGGTTAGGGCTTGTGCTGAGTGAAAAGTTAGTTCTTGATGTACTTCAAAGGCATAAATCTGATTGGAAAGCTGCACTCTTTTTCTTTGGTTGGGCATCTAACCAAGAAAGTTATTCACATAGCTCAAGTACTTACAATGAGATGCTTGATATTCTAGGCAGGTTTAAATGCTTTGATGTAATGTGGCAATTGGTAGATCAAATGTATTCTAACAGTGTCCAAAAGCCTCTTATAAATGAAAGGACATTTGCCATACTTATACACAGATACTCATCCGACCACAATGTGGAACAAGCTATTGAAACTTTCTACAAAAGAGAAAAATATGGTTTGGAACTTGACAAACTGGCCTTTCAAACACTTTTGATGTCTTTGTGCAGGTATAAGCATGTTGAAGAAGCAGAATCTTTATTGTATTTGAAAAAGGAGGTGTTTCCCATTGACATAAAAAGTATAAACATAATATTGAATGGCTGGTGTAAGAGAGGCAATTTGCATGAAGCTAAGAGGGTCTGGAATGACATTATTTCTTCAGGATGCAAGCCTGATATATACACTTTTGGAATATATATAAATTGCCTTACGAAGGCAGGAAAGTTGCATACTGCTGTGAAATTGTTTGAGGCAATGTGGGCCAAAGGCTGCAAGCCAGATGTTGCAATCTGTAACTGCATAATTGATGCATTATGTTTCAAGAAGAAGGTGCCTGAAGCTCTTAATATTTTCAGTGAAATGAATGAGCGTGGGTGCATGGCTGATGTGGCCACCTACAACTCTTTGATAAAACATTTGTGTAAGATCAGACGAATGGAGAAGGCTTTTGAATTGTTAGATGAAATGGAAGAAAATGGCTGCACCCCAAATGCCAGGACATACAATTATTTCCTTAAAACATTGAAATCACCAGAAGATGTTCATAGTGTACTCAAGAGAATGTCAAGAACTGGTACTGTTCTTTCAGCAGACACATATAACTTGATCCTGAAAATGTTCTTGCAATGGAATGAAACGAAGAAGGTGCAAGATACATGGGTGGAAATGGAGAAAAATGGTGTTGGACATGATCAAAGGTCATATACGGTGATGGTCCATGGGCTGTATGATAAAGGAAAACTAGCTGAGTCCTACGACTATTTTACTGAGATGATATCAAAAGGAATGGTACCTGAGCCGAGGACCAAATATTTGGTAGATGCAATCCAAGCCAGGAGAATGAGAATTGATGCTGATTCTTCCACTTCGATGGATACAAATAATAGGCATAAGTGGAGGGGAAGATAGTTCATGTTGTGCAAAATTCTGCAAGTTTGCTGCCTGGAGAAAGGTCCTCCGGCACTTGGTCAGGAGTGACAAGCTGCTTAAGACAGCAGTAGTGGCTGCTTTCTAATTCTTGGGTACTTCTCGGCCTATCTTATTTGCTTAAAGTGAAGTGATGGTAACTTTTGTTACACTGAACAAACGTTACTAGCCATGGTTAAGGTCTTACAAAATAATGAAAGTTTGCTTTATTGGGGGAAAAGGTGGAGCGAATGCCCGAGGAGCTGAAGCTTCCTCTCTTTTCCCTTACCTTCAGAGTCTAGTGCTGCTTAGGACCTCCACAAGGCACCGTGCACCTGGTTAACTAGAGTGTTGTGTACCTCACAGTTTTTAGTCTAAGGGAATAGCACCTATGAGAGACGAAAGTCATGCATCTGAGGCAAAGGTTGTTTTATTGGAAGTGCACTGTGCAAGAGAAAGCTTCATGCTTCTTCTCCTGAGATGGAAACTTGTTTCTCATTATGGAAGGCTCTTATGCAAAGAGAAGCTCACTTTCAAATAATGCAGTTAATTTGTTCCTTCATGTACTTATATATTATTTCCTTTCTATGATGTGCAAGAGAAAACTTCATGCTTCTTCCCCTGGGACAGAAACTTATTTCTCATTATTGGAAGGCTCTTATGCAACGAGAAGCTTGCTTTTCAAATAGTGCATTTCAGTTTGCTCCTTCGCCTATTTATATATTATTTTCTTTCTATGGTGACTCAGACACCTTAGTGGGTCCCGTTTTATTTTATTCCCGTTTCTGATGTGTTTCTTATTTATTTCTTCTTGTTTGTTGCCTCTCCAGCAAGTCAGACACCTTCCTGCCTCTTTGCCCAGAGCAAAAGTTCATGACTATGCTCAGAACTTTAGGACCTTGCTTTCTTGGTGCATGATTCATTCACTAATCCTAGGGGGTTAAGCTTATAAAAGAAGGTCAAAACTTGGGAAGAGTGGCTCTCAACTAGAAAAGTCGTTTATCTGGGTGTCAGTCTAATCCAATTCCTGTGCTCAGGCTTAGCAAACTGACCAAGTTTGATGACTAACTGCATTCAGATTCAATATAAGTTCAATTCACCTGGCTTAGGAGATTTACTTAATATCTGGCTTATGAGATTAACTTTAAGATCTTCGAGTTGAGGATGGTTAAGGAATGCATCTCAATTACAGTGTCTACCTGACCCCAGTTTGCTTTCCTAACTCAAGATGTTGGCAATGTAGCAAGTTGCGAAAGAAAAGGACGTTCATGCGCACTAGAACCCTGATAACGAGAGCATTTTTTTCGCTATAGATAACGCGTATAAGCGACTCTAGGGCATTTTCAGCATTGGTTTAGAAGTAAATCAAATTGCAAAAGGTCAAAATTATCGGATTGTATCGGCCGAATGAATCCGCGCTAATGCTTTTAATTTGAATTTTTAACATAAGGAATCAATAAGAACTAATAAGGATGCCAATAAATCTGATTTGGATCGGATATTCAATTAAATCATTTTGAAAAAATTTAATACGAAAAAGAATTAATATCAAATGTCACATGGATTAGGAAGTATGATCGGATTCAGATTCAAAAAATGACATTCGATCGGCTTCAAATTTAGATACACATAAATATCTGATAAAATTCAGATTTAGATACAAATCAGAATTAATTTAAATAAATATAATGTATCTTATGTTTTTATATTTTTAAAATCAGCGAGACTCAATTAAAAATTCAGATTCAGATATGAAAGTAAAAATCAAATTCAAATCGTGAAATTGGATTTCAGATCTAGATTCAATACCTTTTTATTCATATTCAAATAATGAATATTTAAGAAAAGAAAGAGTTCAGAATATATTGGTTCAAATCGGATCAGTTGACATACTCTAAAATTAACTAGAACAATTTAAAAGAACCCATATCAAAATCAGCGTCTCGTTCCCGCGTCAATTGTACGGCCACGGGCCGGAGTGGTCCAAGCAAAGCTAGAGTCAGCAATCGCCATCTTTGGAGTCTTGGTTATTGGCGGCAGTGGGGGCAGATCGGACGTGCGAGTTGGCGTTATTTTCACTCCAAGGACGTTGCCGGGTACGCAGTAACGCAAGTAGGGTGGCGGGGAAACTCAGAATAATTTTCAACCTTGACAAGGAAGGACCTCATAATCGGGGGGCGCGAAGATCTCGGAGCGCATTTTCGCGAGTTAAAACTCTTTTCTATCTCTTACGCTTACAGTGATTTGCTTTTCACACGCACACCCATTTTTTCTCCTGAGAGAGAGTGAGAGAGAGAGAGAAAGATAGAGTTGCCTCACCCTTCTTGAAGCACCCCAAATCTTGGAGAAGATATGGTTTTCCTCTTGCTCTTGTTCTGTCATTGTTTTGTATAATATTCGATTATATCTTGCATACGTTTGTGTTTCTTCATGTTTGGTCTCACATTTGCATGTTATTGTTAATGGGTTTTGGAGTTATTGTTGTTTCTTGATTGGAAGTCTTTGGTTTGGGTATCCTTACGTTGGTTCCTCGTCTTTTCGGTTGGTTTTTCTTCTTATTGTCGATAATGGTATGGTCTTGTTTCTTTACTGCTCATGACGGGTTACTGTTCTCTCCGGTGCTCTCACGATTTTCAACGCGTTTCTTTGTTTGATTTGTTTGCCTTCTTTGTGGTATATTTGGTTTTTAGGCATTGCCCAACCAACAACAGGTTGATTATCCAAACTTCAAGCTAGTCATTGTTGGCGATGGTGGAACCGGTATGCTTTCTCACATATTCTTCTTGGTTCATAGTTCCTGTATGGTGGATGGCTGTTATTGTATTTGCGTCTTATGATTGGTGTAGAAATAATCTGTACACCTTTTCTCCTTTCTGTCATGTGTATAGGAAAAACCACCTTCGTCAAGCGCCATCTCACTGGAGAATTCGAAAAGAAATATGAGCGTAAGTATAGATACTACTCAATATGTTTTTCTACCCTATATTTTATGGACACACGCACATTGATGAAACATGATATCCAACATGTGTAAGATGTCTTTTGATCGTTCGTAGCTCTTGTATGCAGCACACTTGATCTTATTCTGTGGATGACCCCATTTCCTTTTCAGTTATAAGATTTTGACTTTGTTCTTGACTTGATTTCTGGTCTGGTCAGCTTTCTTTTGCACTATCTTATATACGTAGGTTTTCTTTTGGAGTCTTGGACTATCTTCTGTTTACCTACTAATTCAAAACCCCCGCTGGTGAATCTGACCTACCATGGTTGTCACTTGACCGGTAGTTAGAAACTTGAATAGTTGGTCAAACGTGGATGGGGTGTTTCAAGATGAAACAGAACAGGGGCCCAGAAATTACATGGCTACGTATTGTTAGTATGAAATTTACCTTTGTGAAACATATGGTAGCCATACTCATAGAATCTCCTTTTGCAATTCGCGGCAAGATGTGCTAAATTGCTATCTATAAGTCTTATTAATATTAGGTGATGTTCAATTATGTTACTTTCGAATATGACCTCTAAATACATCTGATGTTTCAGGTAGTCATTCATCTAATGTTATGCTGATCTAAGGTAGGAAAACACACCGTCTGGGCACCAGATTTGTGCTCAACATACTTGTAGGAAATTAGGAATTGTATATTTGTACCTGAACTTCTATATATGTGCTTTGTTCTCCAATATGGGGACATTTTTGGAATTGCAGTGCTGATTTGATTCTATATTCGTGTGCTTATTGTTGCCAATCTGTCCTTAAAAGGAGGAAGTAAGAGCCCTTTTGATCCATCCTGGAAAAGTATTACAGTTTGGAAATAGAAAATTGCTTTCAGACATTCCATCTCTTTGCTCCAACCATCCGTTCATTTTAATTTTGATGAATCTAGTTGTAATTACTTAATTCATAGATTCCATTGCTCTAGCCATAGCATTGGCAGTTTCAGTTCGCACCCGCAGGGGCCCACCATATGGGACCAGAGTGGGCTCCACAGTCACGCCCTCTCCGGCCCTCCCTCTTGATTTCATTTGAGTTATGTGGCAGGGTCTGTTGCTTTTTTTGCCAGCCAGATCTAGAGGGATATTATGAGTCCTCCATCCTGTGTAGTCAAAGGTGTGCCAATGCATGAGGCAGTCACTTTTTCGAATAGGCTGCTGTACCTGGATGTCCAATTTATAAAGGTATTAAAAAGTTCCTTTTTCTACTTCTAGTTTTCCCTCCCTTTCTTTCTTTCTTCTTCCTTTGTCCTTCTTCCTTCTCCTCTTTCTTTTATCCTTCCTCTTCTTGCCATGCCCAGGCTTCTGCATAGGTGCTGCCTACTCCTCTCAGAAGGTCTACCACCTAGGCCTGCTTAGTGCTTTTGGCTACATAACTTTCATATGTGGACTGATATTGTTTCTGATGTCTATGTACCAAAAGGAGAGAAAAAAAAAGTCATAATTGACTTGAAGATATGATTCAAACCTTCCTGCTTGGTAACTTTTGGACCTATAGTGAACAGAAAAAATTCACAAGCCCCCAATTTGGCTCGAACTTAGTTATCTACTTATGACTTGCCCAAAGTGAAAAAATGGTGACTTTGCTTTCTGTCCCTTATTTTCCTCCAGTTTCTATACTTACTGTGTGTCACCAATATCTAGTTGTGTATGCATGTCTTAAACTTTACTTCATCTACAATAAATTGCTTTAGGAAGAAATGATGTCTAGGTGGGCAGCTAGTGAGGGTCAGTTACTAAACACATACTGCTGCAATGGAGCACCACTTTTGAACTTTGCAAATTGCTAATAGAATGCTTGCATCAAACATCAACGCTGTCCATGTAAGTCATCAAATCTAGCAGCAGTGAACAAACCTGCTAGAGGGAGCTAAGGTGCTAAGATGGAAAAGGAAACTATTTCACATGGCCTAGCAGCTGAAGCTTCCATCATTCTACTATATGTTCTAAAATCTAAAGAAGTAACCATTAGATAGGTTGCCATGTGTTTGTGGTAAAATGGAAACTTAAGATCAAGAGGCCAAAAACCTAAGAAGGAAATATAACTGAGCCGCACATTATTTATAACTTTCTTTTGTTTATTAAATTTGTATATATATATATATATATATATATATATATATATATATATATATATATATATATACACCACTTTATATATATGTATATGCGTGCATGTATGTATGTCTGTATTTATAATGCAAAACTTGGCGAGGGTTTCAATGTAGCAATTCTATGGCCCCTCACAAACGTTCTGATGGGTGTGATGACACCTGTCCTATGAAATGCATTGGCAGGTGTTAGTGGAAGGGGTCCACATGATTCATGGGGATCCACCTTCTCTATAAATGTGCACACATAGATATGTATGAATATGTATATATGTGTGTGCGTGTGTGTATGTCCAGAGAGAGAGAGAGAGAGAGAGAGAGAGAGAGAGAGAGAGAGAGAGAGAGAGAGAGAGAGAGCAATAAATAAAAAACAAACTCATATGTTCATTGTTTATAACTTTATATTCATAAAATATTGATCGCTAACAAAACTATATAAAAAGAAATCACGCAAAATGAGCTTGTGTCAACCGTGTTGACATAAGTACACTGCCCTTGTAGGAGTGTCCATGTAACAGCTGACTAGGCATTACTAGGGATTATTTGAACATATCTCTCTCTCTCTCTCTATCTTTCTGGCATGTACAGCCAATAGCTATATCTACAAAAAAGAAAAGTGCACAAACAACAGCGGCAAAAAAAAATATGTTAATAGTATTCAGATGAGCATTTCTTACAGCTAATATGTGAAATTAAAGTGTTAACAATTTAGAGCATTTTGGTACTTAAAAAATGTAGAATGATGAAAAAAAATTAATGTTAGGTTTTACAAAACCAAAATGGCAGAGACCTCCTGAGAGTGTGTCGTACTTGTTGATTTTTGAGGGCTTCATAAGGCCTAATTAATTGATGGTTCAGTGACTTCTGAATTGCACTAGAGGCTTATCTTATTATACACTCCATGCCACTAAGTTGTCAACAGGTTACAGTTATCCAATTACTGGCCTTCATCCAGATTCTTTTAGTTGGATCCACAGAAATATAAGATCTGTTAAGCAATCAGATTGGGATTCATATGCAGTTCTGTAACCAAACCTGTTATGGGTGTGAGGTTCTTTGGCTATCTTACTTGATTACATGTAAATGTTCTTATGCTAGTTGTGTCTCGGTTTTCTTTCATAAGTTCAGGTCCAACTCCAGTTTGATACCTGATTGAATGAGATCCAATTATGTCGTATTTGGTAAATGCTAGACTTGACTGGGTCCGGCTTGTTACATCCCTGGCACCCTGCACATTGTATCTTGGAGGTGTGGTTATTGCCCTTGGAATGGAAAAGTATGTCAGAGTCGAGAGGTTTGGAGAAATAACAAAGCAGATTACTGACACAGCACACAAACTGCCCATACTAAACCGGTGCTCAATGTGCTTTACTTTAACTAATGATGTGTTTAATTGTTTGCTTTTTTCAGCAACAATTGGTGTGGAAGTTCATCCCTTGGACTTCTTTACTAATTGTGGTAAAATCAGGTTCTATTGCTGGGACACTGCAGGCCAGGAAAAGTTTGGTGGACTTCGAGATGGATACTAGTGAGTAACATGGCCCTGGGTATTTAAGTGGATGAGTTGTCTCATTCTCAATCTATTAAATAAATAAATAAATAAATAAATAAATAATATATATATATATATATATATATATATATATATATATATATCACAATTACCAGTATATCAGATATTCTAAAAGATGTTGATATGTTAATATGTTAACATTTTAGAGCTAGGAATTTAGGAAATAATATTAGCAATAATATGACAGTGTTATTTAAACAATTAAAGTGTATGTATCAAGACAGAGATACATTAGCAGACTTCTTGAAAGAATTTTTGTTATATGTGAACTGTATGCCTTTGATTATTTCGTTTTATATTTCAAAAAATTTATTGATTACTTTTTTATATTTTGCGAGAAAATATACCATAAATCTTATAATTTCATAGCTTTTCTATTATCGTTTGTTTCATTTTTCTCATTTTTATATCTTTTTTATATTTTGCTGATAAGATACTATGAATCTTATTATTTTCATAGTTTTCTATTATCATTTGTGTTATTTTTCTCATTTTTTGTAATTATTGAGCTTTTTCAAGATCTTTTCATGAAAATTCTCATTTTGATAGAACTTCTAAAAGAATCTCCCCAGAAGTTGCTGACAAATAATATTATTCTTTTAGTTACAAAATCTGAAAAATGTGTGTGGAAGAGATTCCGACGGTTATTTTTCTGGCTATAGAGGAGATGCCTATTTCGTCTCTGATCCAACTCTTTGCTTTTCGTGATGTGCAGCATCCATGGACAATGTGCAATTATCATGTTCGATGTAACAGCCAGGTTGACATATAAGAATGTACCAATTTGGCATAGAGATCTTTGTAGGTGAGTGTGAGAAATTATTGACACATTTAGCATATTTAACACATACATGCTCTGGTTGAAGGAGTATCTTACTAAGTCCTACTTCGTTCATGTCAGAGTATGTGAGAACATCCCCATAGTTTTATGTGGTAACAAGGTTGACGTGAAGAACAGGCAGGTAAAAGCAAAGCAGGTCACTTTCCATAGGAAGAAGAACCTTCAATACTATGAGATCTCAGCAAAAAGCAATTACAATTTCGAGAAGCCTTTCCTTTACTTTGCTAGAAAGCTTGCCGGGTAACAAAAAATCATCACCTATGTCTCTCTTTCGGCCTTTTTTTTTCTCCATGTTTTTGATAGATAAAATATCAGCTTTATTGGTTCTTGGATGCTTGAACGCATGTTCCTTTGGCAGGGACCCTAATCTGCATTTTGTTGAGTCACCTGCACTTGCCCCTCCTGAAGTTGAGATTGACCTTGCTGCACAAAAAGAGTAAGAATCTTTTACTTTTCACTCTTTCAGAAGGGTGTCTTGTGTATATAATTTATACTCTGTGTTCAGTTATTTGAATATATATATATTTGAATATTTATATATATATATATATATACATATACTTATACATATACATAGATAGATAGATAGATGATCGATCTGGATATTGTTCTAGTGGATTTAGTTGCAGATGTCATCCATCTGCTCTAACCTAATGTTACTTTGGTCCAGATCTGCATTTTGTGATGCAAAAATCGAGGTCATAGCTTGATAGAACACAAATTCACAGGAATGCACGTAGCATTTATTGAGTTCTTTTCATTTCAGAAGCTCCTCAGCAACAGAATGATCTGTCTTTCAGAATTTCCATCTTTATTGCTTTGTTTTACTGCGATTTCCTTCAAAAGACTTCGTTAAACAAGATAATGTGATTGTGTCTATATGGTGCATGTCTGCACGCACTGTCATTTATCAAGTACATGTTTTGCCATGTTATGTTGCCGCATGACTATTTGCCAGTATGCCTTTCAGCAAGCTGTGGATTGGCCTTTTTATATTTCTGCCAGTATGTGGATTGCTCTGATATTTGATGGATCAGAATCAGTCATATCTATATATATGTGTATGTATGTACCTTGTCATCCTTTAGTAGCCATAACTATGTTTCAGAATGCTTACCAGGCCTTCTGTTTTTCCAGGCAAGAAGCTCAGTTGTCTGCCGCTGCTGCACAGCCCCTTCCAGATGATGATGACGATTTACTTGAGTAGCTCAAATATGGCCCATCGCTTCTGTCAACTCTCAGAGCCAGTCTTTTCTATTTGACAGACGTTTCTTTTCTTCTGAGTTTTTACTGAATTTTCTTGGAATGAACTTCATGTGCATCTATATTCTTGTGCTTGAACCTCGAGAGATGCTGATTCCATGAACCGGAATGTGGGTTTGTACCTTAGCTGGCTATAAATTTTTTTGTTTCTGTGGTCAGGTCATACATTTGATATTGGGTTGGGAGGGGGAAGTACTGAACTAAGCAGCTGATGACTTTACTCTTTTGTAAAAGATTTCATCGTGTTCTTGAATTACATATCCTGTCTGACATTTTTCAACTTTCCCCTCGATGTTATTGTTGACCAAACATGTTAATTAAGTAAATGTTAGAATACGTGGACGTGAAGTTGATTCTGGCAACCGTGGGTGTTGAAAATTATCATGTGTTTGAAGTTTCAGGCGTCATGAAAATAGTAGTTGTTGTTGACAATGGGTATTGCTGTCGGCAAAATAATGATGAATGCAACTTGCAATTTACCGTCTCCTATAAAGAAAAGCATCATCTGAGTCTGCCTGTGATTCTTGGACACTTGTTTGTTGCAACTGATATCCTTGTTCGTGGGCCCTTTCTTTTTGATAAACAGCTACCTGTGACCTGGTTGTGGGACAAATGATGATTAAATGGGTGGCCGACTTGAACTAAACTACCATAAAATTAGCTACATCATGTTTGACTATTGTTGTTTTCAGAGCATAATCCTTCTTTGACGTGTCGAGGTCTCAAAGGAATTGCACGATTGCAACGGTCATCAAATTTTAGGCCGTTGATTTCTGAAAAGTTATAACCTTGTGTTCCTTTGAGAAATGTACAATGTGAATATGATTCAGGAAGTAGCTCGTGAATCAAAGCCTTTGGGCGCATAAAACAGCACATTTAAGGAATGTGAAACTCAATATTGTCTGAAAAATCGACTTAAACGCCATCTCTAGATCTGTTGAAAGTTCTTTGTAAAGATAACGATCTTTTCATGGCAATAAATACCGTTTTTCAGTTTTCAGACGCACAACTTGGTCGCTGTCAAACAGCCAAGAATTTTATTGCTATCTGCTCATCCTCGAGGGATCACCAACTCCTCAAATTTCGTGCATGACATGAATGTCCATCAATGGTAGGCTGGCTCCAGCTCCTCCTTTAACCAGATGGAACTACACGTGGCGTTTGATCTCGTGTCGGCCGGAGTATCTTTGGAGCCACCTTCCTGTTGACAGTTGTATCGCAAGATTTACTAGAATTCCAGTCATTGTTATAAATAAGACGGGACTTGGAACCGGAAACTCCATAGTTTGATCGAAATTTGATGTTAAACTCCTTCAATGATGCAGAGTTAAGAAAGCAACTTTGAAGGAAAGCCGCTCTTCTTTCCTTCCGAGAAGGGAGACGACGACAAGGACTCGGATCCAGCTCAATCTGATTGTTCTTGAAAACAGTGTTAGATCATTCGACTAGATTTGTTGTTCTGAATTGAAGGCGAGCCTGACCAGCCAGCCTTATGGATGACAACACCATGGGAAAGCTCATACAACAAAGACTACTATAGTAGTTGGCATTTCATCCAAGTCATGAAGTTGACACCCTTCACAGTCCCCTCTTGCCACCCTGCTCATCACTGGCTTTGACAAGACTTGAAGGCAATCGGTGTCGCTTCGTGAGAACGCGGAAATTCAAGGTCCAAGTCTGAATCCTTCAATTTTCGCCGAATTTTCAAAGTCCTTTGAAAGAAAAATTCAATTCAAAAACCAGTTTGAACAACATTGCTATGCAAAATCTGGGTTGGATTCAGCCTCAGGGTGCATGGTCCAAAATTAATGGATTCAGTAAATGAAGAGAGCGACAGCACCTTGACATGGGACCCTAGTGTCTCAATACCTGATGAAGATATCCATTCGTATAGATCAATTTTGAAGACCTTGTTAAGGACTTGGCTTATGACTATGTCAGTTAAGGTTCCATTTTCCTTTTCCTTCTCTGAAATTTTGTCGCTTAACTGCGACAAGGACACAGTGAGAAGGACAAGAGACATGCCATTCTTGTTTAATTTTCTGTTGTTAACAGAACAAAAAGAGAACATGACAAGAGAGTAAATTGGATTATCCCTGTGACACAGATGGCGATCTGCATTATGCCAAGATGTCGGTTCGGATCTGGTGCTGCCGACAGGTTCTGTCCGGCCGGGCCCGGAATCCAGTCGATGGAACTGGCTAATGTTTTTCTGCTTGGCACTTCTGCCCAACTGCCACCAGACCATGGTTAGCAGAACTCCATTTAGATTGTCCAGACTGAAAGCTAATAAAACCAAGTTTTAAACTGTGTTTTTTTCAAATCGATGAACAGCTGATTCATGTAGCAGACATAACAACAAGAAGCGTTGATTTATGAATTTTGTTCATATAATTTAAACAAACATGAAAACTATGTTAAAGTTGTCTGACCAACTTCAATTGACAGTTCATATACACAGCTTCTTTTAAGCTAAAACAGACACTAGAATCAAAGTGGGGATGAATTGAATTGCTCTATTTCACAATAATCTGAACTCCATCACATGGAAAAAAAGCTGAGTCAAGACACTCTGTTTTGTGTGCAATACTGTAGATGGAAGTACTTTGATGTCTTGGTCCAGAGGCCTCCGATTGATTAGGCATGGTCAGGATCTGACCCAGGGGAATCAAGCAAGTTAAGAAGGGAAAGTACCCTTGAGTTTGAAAATTTCCCAAGAAATGTACAAGAATTCTGCGGTTTTGAAACACAAACCTCATTGGTATCCGCGAGATCTCTTTAATAAAAAAGTTAAGTTATTATTTCATAAACTTTTCTTTTCTAAAAACGAAAATGTGGATGTGGGGAGAGAATTCTTGCTTTGGACCCTTGTGAAAAGCTCAACCATGTGAGAAGGCATTAATTAACAATTTGATATCACCAAGCTGAAGCATGTGTCTCTCTCCAGTGAGACAACACGCGGATTCTGAATCGTTTCCCAATTTTTTCCTCCATGTGTGCCCACAATTCATTTTTTATAATTTTTTTGGGGACAGTTTTTTCTTTTTCAGGAAAAGAGGACACCCAAGATGTCAAAAGTTGAAAAAAAGGAGTTTTTCAAAATACCAATTATTAACTCATGATCCTTGTTAAAAGCCCAATTTAAAGTGGGTTTTAACGCTTTTAAGGGAGACCCAATATGTGTCTTTAAGAATGGCAGCTTAGTGTTTGATTAAGATGATAATATAACTTAAAAACTCTTAGTTTGTTTGCACATGTAGACGTAGAGACCATTGTCTTGGTAAAGCTCAGTAGCTCTCTTGATTAGGCCATAAATGTCGCATAATATATATATATATATAAATTAATGGCCTCGGAATGAGGGTCCAGGCTAAGCTGCAGCTTGGCAAATTGATAAAAAATGTCTGCATTAAATTAGGGCTGCCTTCTGATTGCTTACAAGCAACTTTCTGATTAAGAGAGAGAGAGAGAGAGAGGGAGAGGGAGAGGGAGGTTGGCCAGCCTAGTTATTCGAGCAAATTCCATTTGGGGTTCTAACTCGTGACTCAGCAAGTTTGCTCGAATAAATTTAATCGAGTCTTTTCTTATAATATTTTGCAATTGAAATATAAAATATAAAAAGAATACTGTCTATAGCTTAATCATCATCACCATAAATGCGCTCCTTATAGTTTGTGTATATTTTTTTTGTTCATTATGTATTGAAAGCGTGATTTGCTTTTGTTACTGTTGATTCATGCACTTTTGTTTGTATGTGCATATAAAATTATGGGTTCACATCTTTATAGGCAAAAGATATCGTCTGCATTCAATTGTTTTCTTTTTCTACTGTAAAATATGAAGTTGAAACATAGCTTCCATCGAAGGAGGGAACTGAATGAAAGTAAGAATTGAGGGATGTAATGGCATTGATTTGGATCACCCAAAATGCATGAACTGTCAAATTTTAATGGAATTTGATGTAAAACTGGACTGCATCCCAATTCATTCATGATTTTGATGCAGCAAAAATCTACACTAAGATTCATAGTTTATCAAAGAATCTTAAGTTAAACCTGAGATTCACACTTGGGATTCTTATTTTTCCTTTTTATACTAGCAGGAACATCGATTGAGGATTATCAAGAGGAAGGTCCCCAAAATCTAGCAAAAACCAGTTGAAGTATAATCAGACGCTCCCCAAGTGACCAATAGTCCTTATGATCAGCCATGACTGAAACATGGATTTGAAAATGAATTTTTTCTGACTGACTGGTGCATTTGATGCTCGACTCAGACCGGGTCATCAAGTTGCTGAGTCAACTCTCCGGGCTTGCCAACTGAGAGAGAGAGAGAGAGAGGAATCAGGCTGGCAACGCGTATTCTACAGCAAAGCATGTCTAACACAGTGGGATTATCAGAGTAACACTGACAAGATCCCATTAACAGTTAATTTGATAATGATGGCAGAAGCAAAACTTGGCAGAGTACCAAAGTTTAAAGAAAGGAAAAGAAAATCTTGTACAATCATGTACATATCATAGCTGGCCAAGGGGGAGGATTGATCAGGAAGAGAGAGAGAGAGAGAGCAATTGGAATAAACAGAGATCAGCCATTGATTCTCTTGCAGGACAGGACAGTGTGCTGAGCCATGTTGCTCCTCGATCTTATGGCACACCGACCGCGCGGCACTAATCGAGGTTAGACAGCGCAATTAAGCAACAAACTAAGCAACATTGTGAGCCAAGTTTGAATTAAGTAATCAGTTTTGGTGATAACAAGGCACAATCACAACTTAGATTATGGATCTTGGGATGAAGTTTTGAGTTCCTCTTCATGTGGGCTTTGGCTCTTTAGCTCATGAAGGGTACAGCCTTGTGAGCTGGTGCTCCTTGATGCATTAAAAAAATGTCATAATCTATGGATAAGCACAAAAGTACCACCTAACTTTACATTGAAGTATGGGATGAAAATTTGGAGACTTGGGTCTTTTTCTCTTCTTGGGAATTGACAAGAAATTAAAAAAATTTTTGAGCAAGAATTTTGAGGTGTTGGGTCGCTTTTATAGAGAAGGACAAAGAAAGAGGCTGTGGCCCAGACAAGGAAAAATTTGATGCTTCCTCTTGGTCCCAGATTTGAGATCTTTCTGCTTCATGAGTGTGAGCTATCATCTGTCTCAAAGCACCATGGAAACTAGGAACCTTCTGCCATAGTGACTCGAAGCTTCTCATATTCTTCTCTCATGCTTCTATATTTTTATTGCAAAAACTTCTCGAAAAAGGGTAGAAGAGTGTGTTAGTTTAGACTAAATTTGTAGATGGGTCAGATCTGATTCGAGAATTTTGGCATTTTCTATGCTCGATCTTTAATGTATTTAGCTGTTTCAAATTCAACCAGGTTGCGGCCGAGTTTAAACTAAGAATGTGAATATTTTTTGGATAATAAAAATTTGTTATATACATACATATATGCTGAACTTTGTTTGTGGACTAATAATATTGAGAGATTCATTGAAATAAAACAATAAAATGCTTTTATTTATTGTTTGTCAATTCCATAGTTCGTATCTTACTCACATTCCCATATGCCTCTTAAATGCTTCACGCTGCAAGTAGGTTTTAAATATTGTGTATTGTTTCTCACATCCACTTCTTACTTCGGCGAATGTGCTCTCTTTCTCTCTCTCTCTATTGCAATCTTTTCCGTTATTCACCTTGTCTTTCAAATCGCATTGTTTATTCACTTGGCAAATCAGACTTGGGCCCATTTGCACCTTCTCTTTCTTTAGCTTTGTGACAATCTCTCTCTCTCTCTCTCTCACACACACACATATATATATATATATATATACAATCTATTCAAGTTTTAGCTTTGTGACAAGCTCTCTCTCTCTCTCTCTCTCTCTCTCACACACATATATATATATATATATAAAAGATTGCAATCTATTCAAGTTGTATGCTTGACCTAGAGATCAGCGAATATTTATTGGAGAGAAGGAGCCGATTTCTATGATTCTGATTGTCCCACCTTCTGAGACAAAGCAACGTTTCTCCAAGAACCACCCGCCACTTGGTGCGCCATGGCATCTCCACCGCTACCGCCGCCGCTGCCACCTCCACCACCACCACCACCACCACCACCTTTTCCTTTTTAAATTCAAAGTCCACATCATACGCTGATCCTATATTGCAGCATGGAACGAGAAGCCAATGCTTTTTTTTTTTCTTCAGTCTATAACTGTGTTGGCTTGTTAATGGCGGCACTAATCAAACCATCTGGGAAAAAAGGGCATGAAAAGTCAGTTTTTTTGTGTGCTGACTTCACGTCGCGTGATTTCATGTACTTTGGATAAATTTATCCAAGACATCAAACACCCTTTGAAGAAGAGTACTTTCCTGAAATCAAAAGCTGGAAATGGTTAAGAAGGAGGGAAGCAGGCTTCGGTTCTGTGATCTAATAATAAAATGGTTGGTTCACATGCCTGATCCACAGCCCCAAGGAAAAGAAGTTTTTGTCTTGGCTTCTTTCCTTTGCTAGTGAAGTTTTCTAATCATTAAAGGGAGGAAGAAAGAGGCCTTTAAAGACTCCTCACCTGCGCTTTTAGTTTTATGGGAACCATGGAGTTCACAAACTAGAAAAGTTAGTCACATTCCCCAAACAGGACCAACATCCAACATCTATATATATATATATATGTATATAGTAAAGCATGAACACCAATATGTAATAATATAAAAAATTGATACTAAGATGGAATTTTGAGAAGTAAGTGGGTTTTATAATGAAGCTTCCCTTAGATGAAGCAATCCGTTTTGGGTAGACTGGGCAATGTCATTTTTGTTGAAGCAAATACTAGAAATCTCACTAAAGAAGGCGAGCAATCGATCATGGATATGTTGTCATACACCATGTTTGAGTGTCCAATTCATCGTGTCGGATCGTGTCCACCGCGGTCTTGTTGCTCACTTTGTGTATTGCCCTTTAGACCGACACTGTTTGATAAGAAGAAAATTATGTTCTCAGAACAAAAGAAACACCTTGTTCTTGTTCTAGAGAATGTTATGCTTATGTCCAACACTTTATTATTGAATGTAAGAGCAACATCTGCATTCTCATTTGAAATTAACATGCTTGTTTCGAAACATAATTCTAAAAACATGTGTTTTAGGAACACATCGTTCTAAGAGTATATATTTTCACAAATATGATGTTCTTCTTATCAAACACCTTTCAAGGTTTCAATAAGGCAACACTTTTTCCGGGGATACAAAAGACTCGATCCCAAAGAAAAATGAGTGGTAGAATGTCATACAAATACTTTGAAATAACATTTGCATGTCCTTCTAAGTAAGTGTCTGGCTAGAGTAAGCCACTAACCATGGTTAAAATGAACAAAACGGCTGATCCGGAAGCACAAATGTCATAAAAGAGTAGGGTTAGGCATCTCGATCTTAATGATAGCATTCTGAAAAAAAAAAAAAAAATTCTGGCTCCGCCGCTGGCTCCAGTTGCAAGTAGGAGCACAAACCAGGAAGATCTCGGCGAAGAACTTTATAAGAAACTTCCCATGGATCTTGTTCCATCAGCTCCCAGTTGTCAACAATAAAGACTGGAATTTGTACATGTGAAACTACAAACACATCCATGCAGTGTAAAGGTGTTAATGCTGAAGAATGCTTAAGAAGTGGGTCCATATTCAATTACTCAATATGGCCCATGAAAACTCAGGAGCACCTGGTCCTTGTCTCCTTAACAACATCTCACATGCACTAAAAAAAAATGGAGTAAAGTTTTAAAAGAGAATAGAAGTGTGAAAGACACGGCTATATCTTAATTAAGGAACATCAAAAAGCTACTGTATGTACTGGTTTGATTCTTAGAAAAATTCCATACAAGATAGTATCAGTAATATTGTACTGATTTGATTCTTAGAAGAACTCCAAGCAAGATAATGTCAGTAATAGTGCACCCTGAATTAATTATATCAATTTTTAATGGCGATCAATAAGAAAAATAATGTTTTTGAATTATGAGGTGCGACAACATCTTTCATGCAAAATTGTATGAGATAATTAATCCCTTCACTGCTATGATAAATTCAACTAGTAAGCAAATGAGACAATATTAGGTTCATACATGAAGAAAGTCTACTACAAAGAAGCATGCAGCTACCATGGAGATGTTGGACTAGGATTACATCTAGGATAGTACTTAAAAATTGCAAAAAAAAAAAAGACTCTCATCCTTGATCTAAACCACTTACATTCCTAATTCTAGCTTATGATGAGGATCAAGATTTTTAGACCCATGTCATATCTTGAACTTCTGCTTGAGCTGGAATCCGGTAGTAGAGCCAGGAAAATTCACGGAGGGGCACTTGTTTAAAAATGCTCAAATCTGATGGGGCACTTATATATATATAAGGATAAATATTTAAGATTCTCATTTAAAAATAAAGAACATCTAAGAGACTGGTGTGAGCAACTGCCCACACCAGTCACAATGTGGCTATGCCACTCCCTAGATCCAGAATATTTGCATGTAGGACCTCCTACCAGGTGAAGGTTCAAGATCCAAAATTAAGGCCCCATAAATGATGCCAACTCAAAATCCACTATGCAATTATCTTGGTGAGCGTGAGACAACCCAAATCCCATTGCAGAAGGGCCGAATCCTCCCGCCCTCGAGGTCTAGGGCTGTGTTGAGCCTAGAGTAGAAATAGTGTTCGGTGAACTTGGTACCATGTTCTAGCCGATAGGTTTATGCGCATAGAGCCCATGGGAATCAAACAAACAATGTCTATCAAGCGGCTTTCTGACCAACTATGGGATCATTTCTAAGAACAAATGAGGAAAAGAAACAAAAAAACTTTTTGACCCAAATGTAGGATCACAATTTGAGCCAATCTAGAGATTAATGTCCATGTGGTTTGGGGTCTAATGCAGAAGCCATTTGCACTTATCTATGTCAGACCCATTTGGTCCCCCAGAGATCCAGATCATGCCAATGACATAAGATCTGGACTGCTAGTTGTCAATTGGGACCAATGGATCCTGATTAGGACAATCAAAAGTATATAAACCCATGGCTTAAGCTACCATTATGCCCCACATGTCTTGTCATTTTTGGTTAATGGAGTTTTCTAATTTCATAGAGATCACATTTATATTGGCAGGTGGAATTGATTAAGGTCGGCAAAGCCTGGTCCAGCCGGGCGAGACGACGACTGGCGGCACCATCTTTCTTGGTTTGAGGCTCATTGGTATGTTCTTTCGTTCGCATTTTGTTGTCAGAATCCATCAATATCTCAAATTGTCAAGCAAATTATCGGAAATAAGTATGTCTTAATTGGATGTTAAATTTTTTTCCATATCCGACCGCGGGTCAGCTGGATCCATTGAGATCCTTTGAGTCTGACTAGGTGAAAGTGAAAATGCTTCACCTAAGAACCCTAGAAAAGGGATGTCGAGATGATCAATTCAATGCCAGCCTGAAAATGTGTGAACGATGGAAAGCGTTATCTAATGGCTCAGCATGTCATTTATATGTACTTATACACACATACACATTTGCTTCTCTTTTCTAGTGCACAAGCATTTTCTCTTTTTATATTCAAATAATCAGATTATCGAGACACACATGCACATTCTCTCTCTGTCTGTGTGTGTGTGTGTGAGTGAATGAAGACTCAAGTTATCTGACGTCACTTAGTTCTTTAACTAAGCCGTCCATTTAAAATAGATGAATGGTTGAAAGAAAAATAAGAAAAAAAATGTGCAAACTAATATTAAATGTTCATTACATTTTTCTCTTAACCATTCATCATGTTCGATTGGATGGTAGAGATTAGATAGCTGGGTGACTCTAAAAAGCTAAAGTCACCATTCAATTTTTCATATATATGTAAAACCTTTGCCAATATGCTTTAAATTCATGCCATTCAAAGTTGCAAGTGCTTTGGTCACTTTGAATCATTTTGTAGTCGTTTTTTTTTAACATTTACATAAGGGGAAAGAAAGAGAGTGAACTATATATATATATATATATATATATACACTGAACCATGACTCCAACATTTATTTGTAGAATGGAAAACTGATGAGAGGTGTTCGATCTTGGCTAGGTGCATTCAATTCTTTTATATATATATATATATATACACACACACAAAATATCAAGAGAGAGATATTTGACACATGGGCAACTATTTGTTGGTCCTCATGTTTTGTTTGTTGGGAAGATTCCTTCCTCCAATTTCCAAAGTTCTTAATTTTGGAGCCATGTGCTTCTTACATGTGTGTGTGTGTCTCTCTCTAACACAAAGCGACATTCACTAAACCATGCCCAGTACTGGGTTTTCTTTTGTTCTCCGCTTTTTGAGAAAAAGAGTGTGTGTATGTGTATGTATATGTATGTGCGATGCACAAAACAGGTGCAAGTTGGTTGGGCCGAACGCATGTTTAGCCCTGACCTTGGCATGACATGTGTCTCTAAGTGAATTGTAGCATTATTCGGACAAATCTTTTTAAAATATATATTTTAAAAATTTCAAAAACACCACATTCTTGGTTCAGAAAACTGCAATGTTCTTATGTTTTGATTGTTAAATCTAAACATCTATAATTATATTAGGTTTCTTGCAACAGTAACATGTGAATCACGTGTTTTAGAAAAAAAAAACATAATTTTGTCTTCTTCAAGATTATAAGAGGTGAAGAAGAGTTTGATATGTCACGTGCCTTTTTTTTTGGGAAATATTTTTATTTCAATGTGAGGGCACACGTGTCCATTTCTTTTATTTTTATTTATTTATTTATTTTTTAATTTGAAAAATACGAAAAAGATCTTTACTTTCTGGCATTCGTCGCCCTTAATTTCTTTCACTGAAATATCAAGGATGCATTATATCTACAAATGTTAGATGTTAATTCGAAACTTTATAGATTACAAGGCTTTGTCTGCTTCAAATAGGGACAAAATGTGAAATCTCCATTATGGGATCACAATTTTGTCATAATCTCATACATAAGCTTCGTGTATTTAATTTTTTTTTTCATTGACTTCAACTTTTGTGATAGTAGAACAGTTAAAATAACTGACTGCCGTTAAAATAAGTGCCTTGAACTTTTGTTAAAATAGCCTTTAAAATGAAAGAAACGACGGAACTCTTTTTTTATTTGTAAAAAAGTGAAATAATGAATATACGCAAGTTGCAACGAAAGACTTGATTTAAGTTGTGGTAATCATTTTTTTGGCAATCACAAGAGGAAAATAAAAAGCATAGGCATGTATTGAAAATTAAAGCTAAAATCAAGGGGTTTTAAGTAACTTTTTTTTTTGTTGAAGTAGGGATATCAATGGATTAGATTAAGATTGAATATCCAGCCAAACTGATAAAAGAGTCAGACATAAATAACATATAACTTAAAAAAAGAAAGGAACATATGACCGGATTCAGATTCAAAATTGGTTCTAGTGATCAGATTCGATTTGAATTCAGATTTACTTTCAAATAAATTTTCCATATACGATATGCACACATTTTGAAAATTAGTTCTTAATATGTAATATGTAAGATTAAGTTGTAATCTAAAAGTCGGTTTTGGATTTAGATGTAAACATAAAAGTTGGGATTTGGTCAAATTTAGGTTGTAAATTTAAAAATCAGGTTCAGATAATAAAAAAAAAATTCTTCTTTCATATCTCGGTTGTGTATCTAAAGTTGGTTTTGGATTTAGATGTAAACATAAACAAAAAAAATTGGATTGTGAATTTAAATATGAATATTAGAAAGTCATCAGACAATACAAATACAATCGAATCTATTGATATCTCTATCCATTCACAGGAAGTCCATAGATGGGTTTCTTGGTGATCTAAGCAGCAATGAAGCGCCACTAAAACATGGAAGTGCTGTGTTCGGAAACTCTTATTTAATAAAATAATGAGCAAGCGGCAAGGAATTAAAAAAAGTCACGGAATGCATTTGGCGGCGGAGCAATCAAGCGCCACCCAAAATTTTAGGGACTTGACAAAAAACTGGCCGATTTTAGATCTCAATAATAAATATAAAATATAATTGGTGCCTGAAAGTATGCACTTGCTGTCGATTTTCGATTCCTCAGGCCCGGAAAACTCTGAACCCATTCATGGAAGCTGGTCCTTTCGTGGCTTATAATTAGCAAAAAAAAAGAAAAGAAAAATTGTCAATTTCATCGGCATGTTCCAGAACGGAAAGTACCAAAAGATTTATAATTATATAATCGAAGGCTCTTCGCAAAATCTCGAACTTTATGTCCCTTTGAAAATGAAGGAATGCAATCCTGCATCTAAATGTTTTTGTTAAATCAATGGCGATGAGAAGGGAAGAGCAGAAAGCTGGGGGCTTCCTTTCCTCACTATGGGAAACACAGTTTTATTGTTACTGTACCGACGACAGTACGGTGCTGACGACAAGTCCCCACCATGCACACAAGAGAGAGTAAATGGAGGGGACGCCTCCATTAGCTGGTTCGCCCAGTGAAGCTCTCGCTTTTGAAGCAACTGTTGCTGCAAATTTTTGGTCCCACCGGCAAGCAATGAACCTAGAGAGAGAGAGAGAGAGAGAGAGAGAGAGAGAGAGAGAGAGAGAGAGCTCTCATCTATCAGCAGACGTCGACATGATGAACAGTGCCAACTGTCTGTCTTTTCTCATCTTTTCTCCGTTTCTTCCTTTTTCGGGTTTTTTTGTTTGTTTAGGTTTTCTTGCAGCAGGAGGAAGGAGGAAGCAGCAGCCGCAGTAGAGAGAGAGAGAGAGAGAGAGAGAGAGAGAGGCGGGAGGAAGAGGCCAACTTGACAAGCAATCTTCTGATGGGTTCTGATATTCTTGTTGTTGACTGGAAATGCAAGTCATGATGATGATGATGGTGATGATCTGCCATTGTTGATGGAGGGGCTGAGCCTGAGCTTCAAGTGGTACAGTGGCAGGGGCCTGGCGAACACAGGAATCAGATGAACACGTCTCTCTTCCTCTTGGATTGCTTCTGCCGTGTTCTCACCAGCAACCGCGTAGTAGCTAGCCAGGAAACATGCAAGTTGCCTGCATGCACCTACACACACATATGCAATTATAATAATAATAATAAATAATATGATAGAACATGTGTATTCACAAACACAGATTTTTTTTTGAAAATCAGGTCAAATTAAAGTTTCTAAATTTTGATTAGAGCTGAAATATTATTTTTTAAAATTTTTATATAAAATAAGTGAAATTATTTAAAATTTACATATAATTTACAAAAAAAACTTTTTTTGAGGTGGAGCTATGGCCCAAGCGGGCCCTACCTTGGCTTTGCTCCTGTGTGTACCCAATTATTGGGTTTGGCCGGATGAATCCTCCGGCCTCTTAGAGCACTAGCTTCAACGGGATGAGAGAGGATCAAGGAAACCACATTTTTCCTAATTAGAGAGAGTTGGTGAAGCAAGTTGAACATTCCAATTCATTGTTGGATTTAAATTTTGGGAAAGGGATAAGAGTTTGGTTATCTATTTAGTTCACAGATATGCATGAGATTTAGTAGGATCAATTTTCTAAGTGGGTCAAACAGGTTACTGATTAAGATTATATAGAAACCAAACCTGAATCAAACGCAAGTTGGATGGAGTTAGTTAAGATTAAATAGAAATCAAACCTAGGAATTGATCAATTTAAAAAAATGGAAAGGAAACAACTTGTACAGCTCTAAAATTTCAATATTGATCTAAAATTTATGAACATGTCAATATTGATCTAAAATTTCAACAATTACATGGTTTAGGATATCTTATCTACATCCAAATGCAGTTGATCAAACGAAACGTTACTTTAGAACTGAAACGATGACATAATTGTCGGTAAGATTCCGGAAAAATAGCTTAATAAAATACTTTTCAATTGCAAGTTCACGTAAAAAATATTACAAATATATTTAAATAAAAAAAAAACCTTGTTCGTTCTGGTTGCACATCTTGAGTGATCTATGCAAGCAAGGAAGTGTTCGTATTGGCTCAACTGCTTCTTGCTTTATTTTTCAGCTTTTGATTCTCTAGTCCTGCTTTTGACCAAAAAAAGGGGTCAAATTAATGACTATTTATTCATTAAATTAGTCTAAGGATCATCAACGTGTTTCATTCATGAAAAAAAAATCGAATTGACGAATTATAAATATATATATATTAAAAAAATCATTATAGTTAAGGTATTTTGTTGATCTAAAAAAAACATATATTTAATATTACTAATAGACAATGGTTTTGTATTTTCAAAAGCAGACGAACGGTTGAACCTACTCTGCCCATGTTCATCTTAATTTTAAGCGATATAAAAGCGTAACATGAACGCTTATAAGGCTTTAACATATTTTTTTAGTAAGTGTGAACTAAGAACTTTCATCAATTGGGATATTATCTTTATAAGTGTGAATTTATGACAAACGGCTCGTAAGTATAATCAATTCTTGTGTTTGAATCTGCACATTCGAATCGACTTTGCCCCTTTTAATACTACTAATCTTCTAAATTTCATGGATTTTTAATTATTTTAAACAAAAAACATATTTGTAGTCAACCTGATTTACGAACGATTCTGATGTGGATATAATTAGGTCTGCACAACCAGTCGAGCCAACTCAGGTTCGACTTGAACTCGCTCGAAAAAACTCGGCGTCTCCTCAACTTACAATGATACTCGAAACGATAAACGAGTTGGGTTTGAGTTTCAGAAACTCAACTCATTTAACTTCGACTCGATTCATTATATATAATATTATGAAAACCGTTTTCACATGTTACACGAGTTAAATGAGTTACATGAGTTGAACAAGTTAATGCTTACACGAGTTAACGCCTAAACGAGTTAAATGAGTTAAACGGGTCGAGTTCGAGCTTGAGTCAAGTTTGAGCCGAGCCCAAGTTTTTTGAGCCGAGTCGAGTTCAAGCTGCCAAGTTCGGGTTCGACTCGGCTTGTGTGCAGCCCTAGATACAATTCATCATCCTTATGCCTACCAAAGCTGTTTTTGATAAGACCGTTCAAGTTCAACTACCACATCATCATTGAATATTAGACTAGATTGAATGCGGCCAAAGTGACACAAGACTTGTGCTTCAAGAAACATAGCGTAGATGGTTGAGCTAGCGGTGGGACGTGATACCTAATTGACTACTTTTGACTATGCAAGCCAAAGGCTTCAAGGTTTCGACTTCTTTTGTCAGACAGACAAGTGAGTTGTAATCCTCTTCTTCACCACATCACTTTTAGAAAAAAAAAAATATTTTCATTATTTTTTGCAGTTTTTTATAAATAAATTGTGATTTAATTTTACTTATAAAAAAGATTTAAAAATTTGAAATCGAGAAAATAAAGGGGAAGGTCAGCAGATGTGCATGTATGAGTACATGTGCAAAAGAAATGGCATCAAATTTCTAACGGTTTGTTTTGGTGGACTCCCTCACAAAAAAAAAAAAAAAAAAAAAGGACCACAGTTATAACTTTCCTGCCTGGAAGGGAATGTGGAGCCCGCAGATGGCTGGCTGATCCCAGATGCATCACTGACTTGTCAGCCACTCCCCGCCTATGTGCGAGCGACAAACTTCACCTTCCTCTCCTCCTCTCTCTTTTTCTTTCCGGCGACAAAATATCGGGAAAAGAAAATCCCCTGAAAACTATTATCCGTCTCAACCACGGGGAAGAAGAAAACCGACCCCCAATCTTCGGCAGTGATTTTGCTGAATGCCGAAAATGCCCCGGTCGGCCAGGACCTGCCCTTCAATGATTGGCCGCGGTGCTGACAGGAGGAAAAGGACAAAAGGGTCCTTGTGGGGGGGAGGGGTTCGCCCGATGCCACTGCCTGCCGGAGCAACAAAAACTTTTCGGAATTTGGGCTTCACGGAAAAGTTATTATTATTTATCGTCTTTTTTTGTTTTTAGAATTATTGGTTCTAGAGAGAGAAAGATGTGTGGAGGCAGGGGAGGCGTGGGGCCCGCGTGTCGAGGGTATATTAGGACAGGAGGAGTGGGTCCCAGCGTCCGGTCCGTCTGGCCCCGACCCTGTCCGCCTTCCCGCGAAAAATGGGAACCAACTCAAACGCTTCCCCTTACAAGGTAGGTATGTTATCGAAGATCGTAATATCTAGAATTAAAAGAGGAAACTTACCAAGGATCACAAAGTATTTCCATCATAAACTTAGGGCGATTCGAAGGCATTAATCTTTGTGAAGAATGTGCGTTAACTACGGGAAGGACAATAAATAGGGGATCGAGTACAGGGGGATTGGGGTGTCTCTGCGTTGGGCATGAAGCCGTGACACCTCATTCCGATATTCCCATTTCTTATTAAAGCCACCGGAAAAAGGGAACTCGGATGAACTGAGATTTGCAGCCACCGGAAGAGAGAGAGTGGTGGGCCCGCTTTCAATCTTGTCCTGTGGTTTTCCTGATCCAACGGCAGCAGGTGCTCCGGCTCCTTGTTTAACGTGCACGAAAGCCACCACTCCTCGCCCCCAACTATATTACCTCTTCCTTTTATATATTATATTAAGGCAGACGTTGTACCTCGCAGTTTATGCCTAGTTGAGCTACGTAGCTCGACGGCGGTCCCAACGGCGCCGGCCTTGCTCTTTCCTCTCCCCTTCTCCGTCTCCTTCTATAAGTAGCCCCTCCGCCTCCCGCTCTCTCTACTTCTCCCCCTCCCCCACAACATCAATTCTTCTGCTGGTGAGAGAGCGGAAGCAGTAGTCAGCGGCTCGGCATTGGCCAGACCAAAGACAGAAGGGTGTAGATTCTGTAGAACTTCGGCTCCCTGCTTCTCTCTGTTTACTTGTGTCTGTTTCTTTGGGGAGGGAGATGGGGGAGGTGTTCTTCTTGTGGGTGGTGGTGGTTCTGATGGGGTTGGGGGTGGGGTTGGTGAAGGCGTGGGCGGTGGTGTGGTGGCGGCCGCGGATGATAGAAGCCCACTTCGGGAAGCAGGGGGTGAGGGGTCCTCCCTACCGGCCGTTCGTCGGCAACGTCCGGGAGATGGTCTCCATCATGCTTCACGCCTCCGCCCTCCCCATGCCCCTCTCCCACAACATCCTTCCCAGAGTCCTCTCCTTCTACCATCACTGGAAGAAGATCTACGGTACTCTTCTCCCTTTCTCTCTCTCTCTCTCTTTGTTCCTCTCTCTAGATGTGGGTCGTATCTTTTGTGCTTTTCCTGTTGTATTGGCTTGTCTCTTTTCAATTCCTTTTTCTTGTTATCAAGGTTTTCACGGTGACAGCTCGTACTTCCCCCTGTTTCTTTTTTACTCTTTCTCTGTACCGATTGTCTTTTCCTTCTTTTTTTTCCATCTGCTCTGCACAGTTTTAATGGCTCTGTCTCTCTCTCGCCTTCTATTGGGATAACCGATCTGGAGATGGAACGTTTGCGCAGGTGGCACGTTTCTGATATGGTTCGGGCCAACGCCGAGGCTGGCCGTCGCCGACCCCGAGCTCATCCGCGAGATTTTCTTCTCCAAATCGGAGCTCTACGAGAAGTACGAGTCCGACCCTCTGGTTCGCCAGCTCGAAGGCAATGGTCTCCTCAGCCTCAAGGGAGAAAAGTGGGCTGCCCACCGTCGGATCATCGCCCCAACCTTCCATATGGAAAACCTCAAGGTATTCCCCCTACCCTTTCTCGCTTTTCTTCTTCTTTTTCCTCTTCCGCCTTAACCTCTCGTCTTTTCTCCCAGGCGCTGATTCCGGCGATCGGGCAGGCGGTCGTGCAAATGGTTGAGGAATGGGAGCGGGAGTCTCCGGAATCGGATTCGGGCGAGAGAGACATCGACGTCTCGGATCGTTTCCAGAGGCTGACGGGGGAAGTCATCACCAGAAGCCTGTTCGGAGCGAGTAGCTACGAAGATGGCAAGGAAGTCTTCAGGCTTCAGAGCCAGCAGATGACGTTCGCCGCAGAGTCCTTCAACAAGGTCATGCTGCCCGGATACAGGTACCCATCTAAATTTAAATTGTTCCGATGAGAGAGAGAAAGGGAGAACTGAGAGGAATCCCCGGCTGAGCAGACGAACATTGTCTCAGATTCCTGCCGACGAAGCTCAACGCTCTGTCCCGGCGGCTCAACAGAGACGTCAAGAAATCGCTGGCGGCGTTAATACAGAAGAAGTACGCGGCCATCAAGCAGCCGGGGAGGAACGACCCTGAGCTCAGCCAGGAAGATGACCTGCTGGGGAGGATGATAGCGGCCAGCGAGCGGTCCGCCACTCTGTCGCCGGACAGCGGAAACGGCGGCGCCGCCGGCGCTAGGTTCACGGCGGATGACATCGTGGAGGAGTGCAAGGCCTTCTTCTTCGCAGGCAAGCAGACGACGTCCAACATGCTGACGTGGACGACAGTGTTGCTGGCCATGCACCCCGACTGGCAGGAGGCGGCACGTGCCGAGGTCCTCCAGCACTGCGGCTCACGTGCCGTCCCCACTAAGGACTCCATACACAAGCTCAAGACGGTATATATGGCATATCCCCGCCCTACCCTCTTCTTTCTTTTCATTTCCAAAATTAATTTTAAAATTTCATAGAAAATACAATGTACAATATTACAATTTCTAATTTAACAAAAACTTTAAATTTCTTCTCGAGTAAGACGAATTGGGAAGAGTTCTCAATTTCATCAGGAGAGTTTTTTTTTTTTTTTTTTTTGAAAACCCCAAAGGGGAAAATAAGATAGGGGCCGATTGAAGGGTAGTTTTGTCATTTGTGTGGAACAGCAGTTCGTTATCGCTCCCCCACCTCAAGTACGCGATGGAAGAGGAATGCCGGGCTGCAGCTGGAAGGGCGTTTTCGTCAATCCGTTAAATGCTTTTATTACTTAGTTTAAAAACCTTAGATCCGACGTACACAAAATTCCAAGTATTTAAGAAATCGTTAATTTTTGTGGTACCCGAAAGAAATAATGCGGTTGAATAATGACTAAAACGCCCTTGAGTCCAGGGGGCCCCTAAAGCAAAACAAAACAAAAAGAAAGCTCTCGTTTTTATCACGTTTTTTTAGCAAAGCAGCCGTTACATCATCCGGTTGCGCCGGAATTACCCAGCTGTCCCTGAGTCCGTCTGAAAATGACAGTACCCTCGCCTCTGCTGCCCGGCTCACATTTCACTTCGGTGTTCCTGTTCTTTGTTTGGACGCAGATAAGCATGATCCTGAACGAGTCGATGAGGTTGTACCCACCCGCGGTGGCGGCGATACGCCGGGCCAAGTCCGACGCTATGCTCGGCGGCTACCGGATTCCGGCCGGCACGGAGCTCCTCATTCCGATACTGGCTGTCCACCACGACCCGAGGCTGTGGGGGAACGACGCGACCGAGTTCAACCCCGGGCGGTTCGCGGACGGAGTGGCGCGGGCGGCGAAGCACCCGATGGCTTTCCTTCCATTCGGGCTGGGGCCCAGGACGTGCGTCGGCCAGAACCTGGCCCTTCTTCAGGCCAAGATCGTGCTCGCTGTCATCCTCCAGCGCTTCTCCTTCCGGCTCTCCCCTTCCTATAGGCACTCCCCGTCTGTGCTCATGCTGCTTTACCCGCAACACGGTGCTCCAATCTCCTTTAAGCCGTTGGAGCCTAGCCATGGCAGCCGCCGCCGTTCCTCGTAGCATCTCCGCCGCCATGATCTGCTCTTCTTTCTCCTGTCTTCTCCTTTTCCTGTATGTAGTCCAATACGTACAATTTTTTTTTGTTTTGTATACGACCTTGTAATTTTCGAGAAAATGTTTTCTACAGTAATGAATGAATTCATAAACCGTTGGGTGCCAACATCTTCAACTAGATTGTCTTTGTTCATTTGTGGGTTAAAGATTTAAATGCCGGATTGTTTTGTTAATCGACAAGTGGTTGCCTGCTTGGCCTCAGCTTACTCACAGAGAAGATTACTCACAGAGAAGATACGGGCAATGAAGAATTTGGATAAAGATGTGCTCCTGTTTCTTGTTACCAGAAAAATTGAATCAAAATTGGGCACGACAGTTTGGATTAGGAAGATGAGAGTTTGAAGCCACCAGCTAAATCTTGCTCTATATCCTTAGATCTGTCATTAACACCACTAACTTCAGGCTACCAACAAACCATCACATGATTGAATGCACCGATTCATGTGAATATAACAGGGCGCCATGAATTTTGCAGGCAAGCAGCAGATCATTCTGCCTAATAACCGGCAGGGTGTGAAAAGAGATTCTCCAAAAACCCAAAATCGTCTTGCATCAGATCCTGGCAAATCCAAATCCCCTGCACCACAATCTCCTTGTTAAAGAAACAACTACCATTTCTCCGTCGGAAGCTCAATATTCCCAAGACTGCTGAGTACTGTAAGTCATTAATAATTAGTCCATGTATAAAAAAGACGGCAACAACCATGCTGCTCCTTTTAAAAAAACGACATTATTGTCATTCTTTTGTACTCCAAGAACCTTCTCAGAGATGCAAAGTCCACCTACTGGGTCCGGCGCCCTCTGACCGGCGGGCGACTTCGCCGGCCCCACTGCTCTGTTGGGTCCCACCTCACATTATCAAAGATGTTTTGGCAGCAAACGCAAGCATCTCATTGGCACATAATTGTTAGTTTCTCAGGGAGAGGAGATCAGTCATCTCTCCACACCTTGCATGCATGTAAAAAATCCGCGACCGAAAAGCAGAGCATGAAGAAACAAAACCATGACGCAGTTCTGATGAAAGAGAGATGAGTTCTCAGAAGCAGGAAAACATGGCGTACTGAAAACTTCAAAAGATGAGAGAGAGAGAGAGAGAAAAGACATGCCAATCTCATTCTCCCGCAAAAGATACCGCAAAAAAAGGACACAAATCATTTTTCTGCCCCAGGAATTATTGCTGAATCTTGCCGTCCAAATGGAGCCACCGTTTAAAATATCTACAAATGGGCACTAAAGCCAAGTGAATTCTGTCACAAACCATTTATTGGATTTTGTTTTGTTATCGGCTGCCATGTTTCAATTCCCCTGTCCACACTCTTCTTCTTGCTCCATGTTCAAAATAAAGTTTCGAGTTTCATGTTGGTAGCTTCTTAGCATAATTTATGCAGTCTCGCATTTAAAGGGCACCACAGTTAGTTGAATGATCAAATTTTTTATGTGATTAGGTATCTAGAAAGATATTTTAACATAACTCTGGTACATTTTCGGGCATTTATGTCCCTTCCTGCAAGTTGGTTTATTTATAGCAGTTGCATTCCTCTACTCAAATCTCAATAATGGTGTCACTATCTCGATCGGGGTGAGAGACATGTTTGTTGGTTTAATCGTTGATCTTGCAACCATGCAAAGTTAGACAGAAGAGCTCCCTTGAACTCTAAGAGCCGTCGCCCATGCTCCTGCTCTGAGAAAACGGGAGAAGAAACCTTGTCCAAGGCTTGGATCGAGTTTTCAACAAGTGGGTATATCTTATTGGTAGCTAGCATTTATATGTCAAATGCATGTACCATAGAAAGTTTTTGGTGAACAAAGATGAAATCCTGTCCTATGGCCCCTCCGCTACTCCTAGGGTTTAGAGCTACTTCGGTGTTGAGTTGGGTCCCATGCCGCAGATTAGTTAGCCAATGCTTTCCCACATTGGCATAATGGGTGGTTGGAGCCCATGCTATTTTAACAAGCTACGTGCTTCCTACCAATCACTAGCGGAAGTCGGTGTGTCCCCACTTTTCGGTGTGATGTAAAGCGTAACATTTGGAGATAGACATATGAAACATTTTTTTTTCTCTTTTATTTTTTTTAATGACTACAACCCCTGAAACCTCTAAGGGTTGGCGCACTAGCTTGGCTCAATGGTTGCATATGACTATTACATAGCCAACTTAAATACTTGTTGATTTCTTGCACTATCCAACGTAACTCTGGATCCTAAAGACAAAGAGAAGGAACATGACGACCCTTTAAAAGGAGAAACCCTAGGGAGCAATACCTTAGGGTGAGTTGCTATAAATATTATCTATTAGCGTCATTAAATGTTGTCGCTATAGCTCATAGATTGGTCACGCAGGCAAGACTAGAAGGCATTTCCCTTCTCAACCATGAGAAAAGCCGTCATTAAATGTTGTCGCTATAGCTCATAGATTGGTCACGCAGGCAAGACTAGAAGGCATTTCCCTTCTCAACCATGAGAAAAGCAGCAGAGTTTAGTTACAAGTACCGGGAAGCGGCGTCGTTATATGTGCCGACAGTGACAATATTGCCTTGATCTGCCACCATCTAATGATCAGTGATTCTGCTTCATCTTTCACATCTTTTCCCATGCTCATAGAACATCATTTCATGTCAATTACTCGCAAATTAGTAACAATTTGCTCACAGATTGTACTATTGTGGATCAAAAGCCTGTTTCGATCTTTCAACGGGTTTTCAGCAGCATTGTACAGACGTGTAAAAGGCTATAAGCCTCTAGCTAGGCCCTTCTTTCTTCTCTCAAACACTTAAAAGGGGAGATTCTTTGCGTTGATAATTGCTCAGTTTTTGTTGTCACATCAGGTCCGCACCATCTTTTGAAAGAAGGAGACCTCCCGTCAGCATCATGAAAGCACTAGAGACGATGACAAGATGGAGTATGATGATATTGCCAAGCGTCTCTTTTGGGTGTTGGCCGGCCGGCATGCCCATATTGAGGCAGGTGAGAATATCTCCGGGAAATCTTCACACTGTGAAGCACATGCCTCTTCAATTTAACGGGGAAGCGATCCCTTGGGGAGGGGAAACCTGGCCTAGCTGATTTAACTTGTCATAGCTGTGGCTAGCTCTGTATGGTAGAACTCAACGGACCTTGGCTCTAGAGGCGGAGACCCATATGAGCCAGAGGGCAGGTAAGACAAGACGAGAGGACCAACAAGTTTTATCTATGGAGGCACTGCCCATGCAACTGCTACAATGGATCTAGTTGCTAGTTCAACTAATTTTTTGTTCGTTCAACCATTGCGGGTTGCCTGGAGTTTTAGTTAATTAAGTGTAAATCATTGTGCAACTATATTTGTGATTTTGATTCTTTATCCTTCTGTTGCTTCGAATGGTTGAATTTGGCTCTGATACTAATTTTAAATAGGCCTGCATGCATGTTCAATCCCACTAAGTGATCTTATTGTGTAATCTTAATTTAGTAATATTTTTCACGCACTAAGCCAATTGGGATGGACCATATTTGGGTTAGCTTTGTTTTAGGTTGTTATAGTCTGCACAACAAGTCGTGCCAACTAGGGTTCGACTCGAATTTGCTCGAAAAAACTCATATCGAGCTCAACCTTCTCATAAATAAATTGAGTTCGAGTTTAAATTTACAGTCAAAATGTTAAACGAATTGAGTTCGAGTTGTACAGACTCGACTTATTTAAACTCGGCTCGGCTCGCTCAACTCAACTACGTTAAAACAGTTCATCATAGTTGAGCTAGTTAAATGAGTCAATGAGTTAAACAAGTTGACGAATTAGACAAGTTAATAGAAACTAGGTAGCTTAACTGAAGCAAGTTAAACGAGTTAAGCAAGTCGAGCTCGAGCTTGTTGCTATACAATCATGTTCAGCTCGAGTTTGTTCTATGGAGTTCAACACAAGTTTCAGCCGAGATCAAGTTTTTTGAGTTGGCTCGTGTGTAGCCCTAGTTGTATAGTTGTATTGCTTTCGTATTCAAGAAAATAAATGCATTATTCATCAACATGCGACAAAGGCAGCATACAAATCCAATGGCATAATCTAGTTGTTGCTGACCTAATTGTGGTCAGCCAAACAATATAATCGCTTATTCACACATGTATACCGTGGAGTTAGTGGATCAAATTTTAAATAAAGATATCTGCAGTAGATTTCATAGATTTCACGGATAAGAAAGTGACCTCGTCTATCCATCAAGTGAGAAAAGATTATAGTTGAAAATCTTCTCCGATTCTTCCCTTTACGTTAAGGATTACCATGCTCGCACTCGAGTCAAAATTGAATAAAGTAAACCTCCAACTTGCAATTAACAAATGCACATTACGGATTCACAAACGTTGATAATGATTAGAAAGTCACTGATCACGGCATAATTGAGTTGAAAATGATCACGCACTTACGAGAAAATGTGCAACGAAAAGATCAAATTATAAAACCAACAATGTTTTTAACAGGCACAAAATTGTCGGGACTTGCCAAAAGATGCACTACAAGAAGATGGAAATGCCAATACGCCAATTTGTTAATAAAAGAAAGATCGCAATTTTGTTTGCAAGATTTGATTTGATAAACTGCATATACACCTATCCACATAAAGAGCATATTCCATACAACTAAATAATAGATTGAGTGGAAGAAGATTAGTAGGGACAAAGCTAAGATATGAAAAAAAAAGCATCATTTGTAGATCGTTTGACCTAAAGGGCCTATGCCCACATAAGAAAAAGATAAACTCTCTTTCTCTTATTTTCATTCCTCCACTACATCACAGAGTTAGACAAGTCAACTTCTTAAAAAATATAGAGAAGATGGAGTTCTTTGAATGAAGATATCAAGGATAGGAGTGCGCTTTGTTATAAATTTTGCCGAAGTTGGCAACCCTCGTCAACATGGCTGACTAAGATAAGGGACTTAGATGAATGCCATCAAATCAAATAATAGTGAGTTTTGGACGTTATAATTTGTATAAGCCTTAGCCACATGATGCTCATGCATGCATCGGTCCAACAAACAAGCAAAATGAACCTAACATGCATGTCGTGTTTAAATGTAGCTTCCTAAAGACATTAATTGATAAGAAGAGCAATGTATTCTGGTAGCACATGTTTTAGGAGGACCATGTTCTTAAGTTAGAAGGCATATTGTGATTTATACATAAGCACACTATTTTTCTTAGGACAAGAACATGATGCTCTTTAACTATGTGTTCAATAATCCTATGCTTTAAAATATTATGCAAAATTTTGTACTAAAGTCTTCTGACCAAAGTACTTCTGGAAATTAAGATAACTGAAAAACCTTCTTGTTGATGTCCACAGTCAATTCTGCTTGATAAGCTAGCTGCTCATTCCGCAGCTTTCCAACTGACAGATTTTTCACACTAAGAACCTGAAAATGATGAGGGATGAAAACTCTAACTGGTTCACAATGTGTGCTATATGGTCTTTTCACCAACTCTAAACTATATGGAAGAGTGGAACATATGAAAGATGGTAAAAGTACTTGAACAGTGGCATACCCAGGAAAAGCTAGGCAGTGGGTGAGCAGGGAAAGCAATATGTTGCCTAATAAGGGATGAGGAAAAATGTACTCTTAGCCATTACTACCCTACCACATCATGTATCATCTTTTGCATGCCTTCCATTTGCACTACCTAGAGCCTTCACATCAGCTGCATTCTACACATCACATCATGTCATCAACTCCAATGTTCCACCCATTTTCTCTAGTCATATCATCATTTTGTTGAATACCATAATTGGCCCTTGCCCTCATTGATTTGTGAGTTCATGTCAGTGAAATCACATTGCTTTTATATTTCTTTATTGGCAAGCTGGAATTAGCTAGACTCCCACTAATGGCCTAAACAGGAGAATACAAGCAACTTGTGAGCTCTCTCTCTTTCTCTACTACCCAACTGTTTATTGAATTCTTTTCTTGGAAAAGTGCTCTTCTTAACAGGATTTGATGAAATTTATGGCATACTCCACCCATATAATTTCTTCCAAGTGAAATCGAGATATAGCAAGCAATAGCTGAAGATTTTGAAACGGAAAGAGATTAAGAAGCAAAAAAAAACCAGTGGAAGCCATCTTTTGGTAATTGCGGCCGGAGAATCCTCTCTGGCCGGTAGGTCCTACTGGTCGGAGAAGCATTAATGTGCAGGCCAACTAATTATTCCGGCGACTTTTGGAGCAAGCAGATAATTTGATTTCTGGGAGCCCAAACTATTTATCCTTACTTTTTGATGATTGGTGACATAAAACGGTTCAAGCATGGGGTCCATAATTAATTTCGTCAAACTAGTTCATGGAAGCTAGTTATCAAGGTGATCAAGCAGACTTTGTCCCAACCAAGTCCTAGACAAAAGCATGTCTCCTACTTGTTTGATTTGATAAGGCAAATTGTGCTTTCAAAAGAAAAACGGCTGCATTTAATAAAACCCGGACATGAGAGTATGGGTCCAAAGTTTTGGTTTTTCTGAAAACCATAATCCGCAATTGAGGGGCACCAATATGTAAATAAAATAAATGCAGGCTCGTGTGGGCAATTGGGCGCCCCACAAGCCTAGCTGCACCTAGGTCCACAAAAAATCATTCGTTGTGCATTGTGATTGATTATTGGTAGTGAAGCATGAGCAGACAAGCCAAGGATGAAACACCCTCTCTCGCTTTCTCTCTTATAAATTCGATCCCATGAAGTTTTTAACAGTTTAACGTCATATCCTTCTTTTTAATTGATCTTTTCTTTATATATATAGTCTTTTGCATTTATGCATACTACGGAAATTCATGAAAAAATAAACTGATAGAGACATGCATAAGAAGACAGTACATGACAATAATCAGTAGGTGCAAAAGCCCATACGCGCAAAGGCCAAATTCTGCTGCCTGGCTGGCTCTCTCTCTCTCTCTCTCTCAAGAGCTGACAACATACGGTAATGATCTGTGGGTGTCTGTGCAGTCCATAAGCTCTGCTCGCTGTCGTTGAGCAAAGAATCCAAGCGGCACCTCTCTCTCTCTCTAAATCACTTACTGCTGCCTGCTCAAGATATGAAGCAGGAAGAGTGTCATAACAAGGTACTTTGGCACAATATGCCTGTCTCTTGCTTTGAGCACTGTCCTCTTCTTCTCTCTACATTGGCGCAAGATGCTCTCCTTTTAAAGAGGGGAGAGACTGTCACCGGCCGGCCGGCCGGCCGTAGCCTTGCCGATGCGTCACAGCGCATCACATCGAACAGAGGCTCTCACATTTTAGAGAAAGGAGAGCTCCTTCTTTCTCTCTAACAAACCTAACCAGAAGATGCTCCACATATCATATGCAGCCATATGTGCAGTCGTACGGGGCGATGTATATATGCCAACCTCCATCCATAATCTATTGTCCCCAAGATTTGCGGGTACACGCAAGTTTCGAGACAAGCAGTTAATTTTCTCTTTTTTCAAAAAATTATACTTGATTGACTTTTTTAAGAAAAAATTAATTAATAAAAGGCATATTTTGGCATTTTAGTGAATTGAATATAGTTGGTTGTAGTTGTGACCCTTTTTTTGGACAAATAATATAATTGGATAGTTACCATATAAATCTATGAACAAACGACCATATATAAAGTTTTAAACAAATAATCAACGGGGGTCTGACCTTTCAGGTGAGCGAAAGACTTATTACCAATCTATATAAAAAAAAAGAAGGCTGCCTTCCCCTCTCCTTCTATAAGCAGATGTGCCACGCCAACTTGGGGATCAGGGCTTGGTTCGAACTCGCTCATGTAAGATGGACTCGAACTTGATTCATTTAATAAATGAGTCGAGAGTCGAGTTCAAGTTTGAATTAAAACTCGAGTTATAAATTAAAACTGCATGATTTCGACTTATTTAAACTTGACTCGGCTTGTATCTTCCTTGTTTGCTAATCCAAAGGGCATATCAGTCAGTAGTTTTCATACCATTTTGTGGTTTTCATCTTCATTTTTTTTAAATAAGAATAAAGTGGCTTAAGCTTAAACAAGTTCACCTTGAGCTCCGACTTTCTTTATCGGGTCAAGCTTGAGCGAAGCAATATATGACTTGAGCTGAGCTTGGTGTTTGCTCAATGTACATCCCTACCCCTTCTGCTTGCTTCATGTATCATGGTTGCATTAATGCCTAGGGGAGGGTCATCACCTTAGGATCACACTTTCCCTTCAAGTTCAAGGGCATAGGAGAGTAACGCTCATAGGAATTGAACTGACGACACACCAGTAGCACGGAACAGGTTGCCGCAAAATCCAATCAATGGGCAGCTGGACTTCAAGTACTTCCAATAAAAATGTAATGGCAGAATGAGTTGTGGCAAGATCGCCGATTTGATTCAGTAACTCATTTTCACAACATTGACCAAAACATTCACTGAGGTCCACACAGTTTGAATGTCTTCACCAACTCTGTTCCTCACAGAATATGTGGGGTTTAACGCGTTGCTAGTTGTCCGACAGCCACGGCCAGTAACAGTCCGGCAGTGCCAACATCTTAAATTTGCCACCAAAAAGAAAAAAAGAAATTGAAAGCATCAGCGTGGTTTATTTGCAAAGACACTTCCCAGAAAAATAATGAGAATGTCATGGTCCATGTTTTGTCCCATTAAAACAGCCTCTGTCTCCATATTAAAACCGTGGAGCCCAGCTTCTAGCCACGGCCAAGCCTTTCTTCATCTCCCTTCGCTACAGAATGACACAGTCCAAAAATTATGTGTCATTCAAATAATATCGATACACAATCGATCGCTCCAAAGTTCTTCCTTTTTCATCCTAACATATTGTAAAATGCAATAATTGGATTATCTGTTATTTTGTATCTCTAAACCAGTTCTGCTCTCTCTCCCTCTCTCATCTATTTTGATTTGCATGTGCCTAGAAATTTTGGATGTATTCATTAATATATATATGTGTGTGTGTGTGTGACAATCTATAAAAAGTTTATGCACTCTAATAATTGGCAGTTGATGAAAGTATACATCATGACCTGAACTTGTCCTATTAGCCTACTCCTTTTTCTGCTTTTTCTTTTGTATTGCCGCTACTAAGCTAACCTAATTAAGTTGAAATTGTTGGTAATTGTTGCTTTATAGCGCTTCTTGCTTTTCTCAGCTACCCATGATCCACTGTTCTTATTGGCTGCCTCAACCGGCAGATTCAGAGTTCTCTTTCTCATCCACTGTTCTTATTGTCTGCTTCAGCCTTGTTTTCAGGAAGATTGAGAACTCTCTTTCTCTCTCTCTCTCTCCCTTCTCTCATAGTATCCTAATATGACAGCACAAATGCTAATTGGTTGGCATTTAACTCTAGACTAATTCAGTAGGTATATATTCAAATTATTTTTCTTGGGTACCTTTTGAAACCTCGTTGCCATATTAATGTAACTCCAACAAGTTTTGAAGCGGCATAATATTTTGATTTTTTTCATAATCTATTACTGTCAGGCACTTAATGCTGTGCATTGTGTTCGTTTCTCTACTGCCCATTGCGAAATGCCACTCTGCAATTAACTAACTAACATTGTCGACAGATGAAAATATATAAAGTTATGACAATCTCCACAACGAAACTTTAATGTTATAGATTACCTTAACTAGAAATTTCATCCCACCAGCCGTCTTTTTAAGCAGTAGTTTTCAAGCATTAATTGCTGTTCCTTCCATTTGTTGGGTATTAAATTCTCATCATGTGCGTGTCCCTATTGGACTACCAAGCTTAATTTCCTTTCTAGATCAAGCGGGAAAGAATTGACAGCATCATTCTATCGGCCGTTGTTTATGCTTCTTCCTTTTTGGATTTTGACACATTATACTCTTTTTCTCAAGTTTGAGATTCACAAGATTGAGACTGAATACGTAAATCTTTGAGTAGGTGGTGAAGGCAGTCAGGGACTGCTGAAAATACATATAATAAGAATGTATTTGAATCTCAGAGACAAATCACACGTTTCACAGGTTAGTAAATGGAGCATGGGATCCATATTGTAGAATTCTAAGTTCATTATTCAACATCTATTTTGGGTTTCATCATTCTAAGTTCACATATTTTAATTCTTTTTCTTATGATGGGTCATATCCTGTCCCTCCTGAGTTGTCAAGTTTGTGAATATGGCCGATTCCAGCTGGTTTCTGATAATGATGCAGCCAAAGCCACATTTGCTGCAGCAGGAATTCAGCATCCGCTTTCTCTCCATAGCCAATCATGCTAATTGTTGAGTCTATCATCAGTCTTTGTTATGCTAAGAAGAAAATAATCATAAAGCAGAAGAGGACAAGAAACAAGCAGACTATTATTTGTTTTTGCCTGCTGATGGGCTTTTTCATTCTGCTCTCTGTATTACTAGAAGGAGAAGACGATGACAGCGACGGCGACGGTGGCATCATATATGCCATGAAAATGACCCAACATGTAAAGATAAGAACTACCATCTTTTAAATTTTTTGAACTGGTTGAGTTCCATGTATGTCTTCCAAGATATGCGGACCAGATTGAGCTAAAGAGTGAAAAGATAACACAGTGGACATTTCATTCATGATAATGGTTGTAGACCCTGCCTTGGGCTCCTTCTTTTGCCTGGCTTGGTGGGTCAGCTCCAACACCATGAGGGATGAAGGCTATTAGGTGGCAGTCGCCGGAGAAACAAGAACTTTCATTGCAGAGACAAAACTATAGTTTCAAAATTTTAACAAGCGTCAAAATATAATTTTTTAAAATTACAAATAATTTTTTTTTTTTTTTAAATCTGAGGAGGGGCCATGGCCCCTGCCAACCCCCCCTCCTGCCTCCGCCCTGCGGGCGCTAGAAAGATAGCACGCTGAGCGAGAAAAGACCGGCCGGAGACCGCCGTCTAAGTGTTTAATTAGCGCAGCCAACTTAGTTAGTCGTGGGTATATATTTAGATTGGAATCCAGATTTTTTCTTCCACGATGCATTGATGTTTGTTTAGTACTTTTTTGTTCATGAAATTTGGATTATTAAACGGATTTGGTCATCGTGATCTGATGCCTGAATTCCTGAAGAAGCAAACTCCAGTTTCTTGGTAATCAATTTCAGATGAATGGGATATATATATGGCGGGACTCGATGTTGGTGCTTTTTACGTTTCTAAGCTGCAAGAGTACAGAAAATGCAAGCACAACAACTGCCATATTTCACAGTCCGCATTAATGCCCTTCATGATTCCTCATATATGTAAATGTTCTTTGACTAGATATCCTTATATACATGTGTAATAAGTACCAAAAATGTGCATGATCTCCCAATTCTTCTGTTTGGGATGATCATGCATGCTGTCATAGTGTCTTAATTAGACTCAACATGGTCCTGATCCATCTCCTTCTAACTACTAAGGAGAAGTAGATATACAATGACACATCCTCGGGACAAACTGGCCGGAGCCTAGCTGCATGGAACAAATCTCCTGGTCGACAGTCATCGGCCTGAATTATCCGGTACTCAAATCAAATCGGTGGACAAACTGTTCATCTCGGCCGCGGGCCGACAACGGAGAAATTTGCTCCGCGCCGTCACCATCTTAGAACTTACTCCGCAACCATAACATGGGGCCCTGGAGTTAAAGGCTGAGGCAAGAAGGGGCCATGCTGGTGTGGGTGCTGTTCCCTCTGTGTTGGGCCAATGTGTGCTGATGCCTTCACTTCCCTCTCCTTGGAGTCATGTTGCAGCCATTGTGGGGCTCTGTTGTACTAGAACAATTTGGCAAGCAACATGTGGGGACCTTGGCCCAGGTTTGAGCCAACCATGGGGACCTAACTTGATCAATGCGAAATGGGCCTCGACGGTCTGGTTGGGCTCAAAGGCAGCCTCTGTCATAGCTATCAATTAAACCTCATACTGCATCTTTGTGGAACAAATGCCTTATCAAAAATGTAAACTCAAACACTTTCTCATCCTCACTTCTGCTACTTTTAACTTTTCTTTCAGATACAGAGATCCCACCACCTGGTCGCGCGCCCATGTGACTCCGACGAATTGCGGTTTTACATGTGTACTCAAAAACATTGTGCATTCAATTCCCCATGGGATCATCAAACTAGTGACTAATTGGAGCAAGGTCTTGTCGGCCAAGCTGCCATCTAGGAGAGAAGTTTAAGTCATGATCATGACTAATGCAAGTTTCAGACTATATGCATGTATCTTCTCAATGAGCAAATGTGATGACTATAAGCCTCAAAGGAACCATGCACAACCGGGTGGCAAGGTGGCTCGCACTCATCGGGTTTGAGGTTTCAATCATGTGGTCATCGTCACTATCCAGCGTGTTATTCCTATGGGCTGCAAACACTGTAATCGAGTTGAATAATGTACTATATGTCCATCTAAGACCCAAAGAAAGCCAGAATCTAAGCATAAGGGTAAGGCCTCTAAGGTCTTACCCAAAAGACCGGTGTTCCTTTAGTAAACATTAAACAAATATATAAGATGATTACATATATGTAGATTGATTATGAGTCCCGGGTTTAACTTGATTGATGTATGAATGGTTTATAAATCAGTTTACCTAGTCTTCACATTTACACATTTACTCAATCAAGATGTTTCCTGCACCAAAGAGATCGAAGAGCAAGAGAGACAGAGACTCAACCTCCCCTGTTTGTGCGGGAGATTTACGAAGGAGTAGAAAAAGAATGGTTTGCACATTTACTTATACACAAAAACTCGTTACTTTTTGTTAATCAGGAGATCAAGTAGTTTTCTTCACTACCAAGTCACGTATGCATGTGATGATAGACAGCAACTTTTCTTCAACAGTCTCAAGTTTTTCTGATCCTGATCAGATTCTACCTGTTATACTTTTTTACATTTAAACAAAAATATAGAATATTATGTTTCAGATTTTGAATCTTTCTTACACATGGTTCTCTCTCTCTCTCTCTCTCTCTCTCTCTATATATATATATATATATATATACACACATGGCGATCTATTATGTGAAGTACTTAATCACTACAGATCGACCATCTATCATTTGGATTGTAGATGTTGTGCCAGCTTTCTTTTGTTTATATTATCTTTTTAATTCACGAAGCTTTATCACAACTACAAAGAGCGACCCAAATTTAATATGAGACCTTGACTGATACAGTATAGAGGTAACGAATGTGATGATCTAATGGTGGAACATGGACTTCTACCTAACACCATATTGCTTACCATCTTTGAATCGCTGGAGATAAAGTAACTTCCCCATAACACACTCTACAACTAGAGCTGCAATCTCTCTCTCTCTCTCTCTCTCTCTATATACATATATATATATATAGTCTCCATGAAAAGAAAACGTTGTAAGAAACAGCATAATAAATAGAAGGCCGTACCTAAATAAGTCACATTCGTTTCCCCTATACTCTATCTGTCAAAATCTCGTATTGAACTCGCACTGAAATTAAACTTGATGAAGTTAAAAGGAATCGAACCGGGAACAAGGGATACCGACAACCGGCCTTTATTAGCACATGCAGTGGCTCCTAATGCTCGTACTTCTTGCTGCATGTAGCAGAAGCAATGCACTGCAAGACTCGAACAAGATGAGTGCAAGCTACTCAACACCTACACCCCAATGCAATGAATTCAGCTTCACTTTGAGGCCTCAAACCCTAAAATAATGTCCCCATGCCTAACTCCTACACCTACCACTTAAAAAATGTCACCACTTTTGGAGATGAAAAGATGGGACTAGCGCTACATTGATTTTGCCCAATTATTGTCTTGCTTGTGCGTGCGTGCGTGTGTGTGTCTGTGTGTGTGTATATTCGGAGCTAGAGCTAGTGGGTAGCCCTATATATGGAACCCAATTCTAGTGGCATAGAAAGAGACACCTCCTCTTTGGATGAGACAGTTTACCTTTTAATTATATGGACTGGTGTTTGTATATTTTAATAATATAGCTTGTAGAATGAGCATGATGAATATAGTTTTTGATTCACAAAAAAAAACCTGGGGCTTGATTGGATCTGGTCCAGATCCAATTCATCTCTCTTTGATCCAGTATCAAATTCCTTGGATCAAAACCCGATCCGTATCAGTTAGTCCTTGATGAAACCAAACAGGCTGAAACTGATTGCAGAGTATAAACAAGATCACTTCAGAAAGGTGGAACCGTGAAGTCCTTTCACACACCCACACACATGCACACACACATATTCCCACTTTACTCTCATTTTGATATTAGTGATATTAGTCATGCCTCTTGTCATTTCTTGTTTGCAATTCTCATGCTCCATAAATAGTTCCCTCACACACGCATGCACATGCATGCATGCATGCATCCATGCATCCATTCACCTTTTCTCTCACACACATACACTTGTGTGTGTATTGTGTTTGTTTGGATGTTGTTAGATAACTAAAAATTAAAAATTTATCACTATAAAACAGTTGTCACATAAGCATTAGCGACTGTTCATGATGCAGCAATGAATTATGGTGTTTGCAGCGACGGATTTTCAGTTTTAGCCCTCTAAAGTTTATATTTGCTTGATATTATGCAGACATCAGTTCTAATTACAAAAGTTGAAGTGCGCTGCATGTCTGCTTCAGCCTATTTCACCAACCTTCATGTCGACCAGCGAGTACTCTCTATGCCTTTCGGTTAAAAAAAAAAATATTGACATCGAAATCATGTTTCTTCCATGTTTACATAAATTTATGACTTCCATATTGATCGAAGGGATTTTGAGGCTGAAGATCATCTCCTGTTGGTTTGTTTAAAGAAATTAGAGAAGTGCGTCCATGATGAACTCAAAGATTAATGGTTTAGCTTTCTGTTCCCACAACATCTTATCTAAAAATATTTTCATGGTACTTTCTGTCACTGTGTATATACTCTGAATCTACTGTTTGTGCTGATAGGTTAAGAGACATAATTTAAATCACCAGACAACATGATTGATATGCATATGTCATTGGAATTAATATTCCACATTTCGTCCATGCTGGTCTAATTGCAAAATACACAGTTCGAAAACAATTATGAACTCAACTCCAATAAAAATGTATTCGCATCTCATAAATTAAAAAAAAAAAACAATGCTATCAATTAGTTTTGAACAAGAATAAGAAAATAGTTCATGAAAAGGGCGATATAGATATATCACCCACCTGCCCTCTCACAAATTCCATTTCTTTGCAAGTAAGTGCGTTTTTTTTATTGTCCAAACACTAGAAATATCATCTACATATATGCACACGATATAATATATATGTGTACATATTATTTATTAGAAACCAATTCTTGTCAGCATGCGTCATATATAGCATCTCTCTTTCTCTCTCTAAACTGATGGCTCACATCGTGCATTGCAATACTTTGGAATAATGGCACTTTATTCATATATCCGTTCTCTACTTGCCGGGCATAGTTGATAAGTAGGCCATGAAATTTGTTCTCTACTTCCTGATCAATATGCCCATATTTTCTTCAAACGGATTCATGGACTATAGTGTTTCAAAGAACAAACATTCCTGTTACCAAATGCCCTTTTATTGTTCTACCAGATCTGAAAGCAACAAATCAAACATACTCTTGGAGGACATTGGGTAAGAAGAACATTATGTTCTTAAAACATTTATTCTCATAAGATTAACCTTATTGACAAAAGGTCGTGACAATGGTTCAGCTGCACATATTTGTGATTTGTGTTGCATACTGAGTCCTTGTTCATATTCAAATTGTAAATACAATCCAGTTCCATGCATATGAATTCAAGTTTATCCAGATTTATGCATTTAAAATCAGATTCACTGATCCATTATTTTCCTATCTATTCTTCGGGTCCATTTATAAAGGAGACCATGTTTGCATTTTTTATTTTTGCTAGCTTGTTTATTTGCTTTCCTGCTTGTTTTCCTTGAGTTTCAAATAATGTTTTCTTCCTTCTCAATGTCTTTTCGGAGGCATCTGATAGAATTGGAACGATACAGAGAAGATTAGTATGGCCCCTGCGCAAGATGACACACTTTTTTCTTCCCCGTATTCAACAGTGAAGTTTAAGATTAAAAAAAAAAAAATCTTATTCCTGCACTAGGATGACACGATTTGGAACATGGTGTTCCGTGAATGTGTTCTAAAAGATAGACACATTCATAGAATATCGTTATATAGCATCTGTTACCAAACACCCTATGAGGGACAAACTTTGGTGCAAATTGTTTTCATCTTTAAGTTTCATCCACAAAATGAGCTTGAATTGACAAGATAAATTCATTCTTAACAAATCTTCTTTTTTTGGTGTACATTTATCTAAATTTGAGCTTCGTTAACAAAGCGACCTTGATCTTTACAAAGACATGATAACTTGTACTCTTAACAAATTCTCATGCATTAAGCGAGCTTGAATTCAAAGGCATTTCAAAAAAAAACCAGAGAAAGTGTCAGCCTTTGCTCAATGTAGTTGAACTGATTAAATCTGTACAAAGGAATGCTTAAGCTAATGTACTCGAATTGGTCAAACCAATAAGTTGATAACTAAGCTGCAAAAATCAATAATTGATTTTTCAATACTGTTAGGATCGAGAATCAACATTGCATCAAGCTACAGAAATTCTGGCGATGATAATTAAACTTTTACGGTGTCTTAATTATACGCTTAAATGATATCACTTTTACGTTTTGTTTGTAATGTTTTGGTTATGAAATTTGCAAGAAAATAAATCAGATATGTAAAAATTAGTTCAAACTAACTAATATTGATTCCATAAAAATTTAAATAATATACAACACATCTGCATGGTTTAGTTTTAAATGAGAAATCACTGATAATCCAACTTATACGTGATAAGATAGGATTTCCGATGTATATAAACGGACCACACATATCAGAATTTTATCATTTATTTAAGGTCGACTGTCGAGTCGTCGACACTACCTTATAAAGTTTTAAATGCATTTCATATCTCAAGAAAAACATAACAAGATATAGAAATATCATGATTAACTAGAAAGATCAGTTCATAGAATCTGACAGACGAAAAACTTGATCAATGGAGAAATAGAGCAGCTAAGCATTAGTGGTAAATCTCGTCCCAGATCCCCTGTCAGTGCTGTTCACAGACCACCCACCTCTTCTCCTTCAACGCATAGTGGGACCAGAAGAGATTTTATCTTTTGAACGAAGTGAAGTGATAGGAAGAGAACAGTGCGGGCAGGAAATTATCTCTATCCATTACACGAGGGGGCGTGGATCAAAGAGATTAGGAAATTTATCCATCCACCCAGCAACCTTTGAGGGGATTCAAATACCGATGTGGAGAAGAAGACAGATTCAACGATAGGCCTGCAATTAGTATTAAAATTTATCTAGTTCCAGGAAGTGTTTGGTATAGAGAAACTTGCAATATACAGTGCTGCATTTTCCAAGGAATGAAGAACAAAAACAGATCTACCAAGAGAAGGATCTATCCAAGGAAGAAACTTATAGACTGCACTATTCTTTCCCTGCACTTCTCATGAGGGGCATGAATGAACAGAAAACAATGCAAGTTATAGTGAAATAGGAAATGACGAAAGTTGGCTTTAACTAATTTTATTCCATTTATTTTTTATTTCTCCTAGTTACCTCCTCATATCCATGCAAGCATTGTAAAATTTCTTGTAGTATATCTAGTAATAAATTAATTTCTCCAACCAAGCAACTACTCTCTCTCTCTCCCCTACCTAGCTCTTTTTTTTTTTCTTGTGGTTGTCTGCCAAGATGAGGAAAATGACTTAGGAAATTGAAAATTTGTTGAGATGGTAGGATTTAATTTTTGTTTAAACTGGAAGAAATGGTTGCTTCATCAAACAGAGGGGAGAAACTAGGAAATTAGGTTTATCTGATGAACTATGATCATATGTTCTGAAGGACCAAAAACAAATCTGCTGCCAAGGCATGATTCCCCCTCTCCATGCTATGCAAGCTGATCATGCAGAACATATGAACATGGCCCCAAGGACACTAATGAGAAAAACTAAACATGATACTGCACCAGAAAAGAAGACCAATATCAGAAAAACTTATACAGATGCAGCATTTGACCGTCTAAAAACTTGAAGAAGGATCTTTAAGCTTCCATCTGAACCACATAAACCTGCAATTTATGGTGTTAAATGTCGATCAAAGCCAACCTGAAAATGAAAGCCACCTAGAGGGATGACCCCTTATCAAGTATTTATATGTTATTCCTTTATTTAGCAATTGGCTATAGAGACAACAGACTTCTTATAGATTGTAAAAAAGTAGCAAGTCACTACCATTATCATCAGGGTATCGGAAGCAAGGACATAAGCATCAAACTTCAGACCTGGAAATGGAGAAGAAGGAAGATTAATATTTCATACAGAAGGACATTCGAACATCACTCCTGAACAGGATTGATTTCTCTACATAAAGGTATTTAGACAAGTTACAGACTCACCAAAGTTTCATACAAAAACAATTAAAGAAGAGAACTGCAAAGCAACTAAAAGAAGAGAAAATGGTACAATGATGGCTTCCACAAGCAAACACCCCTCCAGAACATCATGGTGAATAAATGTAGACCCATAACCCTCGGTGACATGGTTTATAGGGCTTTTGAACCACCCAGCCAGTCAAGTTCTTAACTTGTGGTCCATTTATGTGAAATAAAACATGGTAATGGCATTTCTTTCATGGGTCCAACCAATGAAAAAAAATCTACATAAAAAAAATGTCTTAGACAATGAAACCTTGATTGCATACTTTGTTGCATTCAAGAGTTTATGGCATACAAATTAATAAGCCAAAGTAGCTAACTAGCTGTGCCATTTGCATATAGGAATTCCAAAAAAAAGACCTAAAAGTTTCTTCTCTCATTTCAGTTGCTAACATGAAAATTTACATGATAAAACAGAACCTACAGGGAATTTTATAACCGGAGATGATCAATACAAAATTATTAGGAAGGTTATCAAAAACTTTATGAAGAAACTAGTTGCCTCAATTCAAGCAAATGCTCCTCATTTGAAATATGAAGATTAAGCCGGAGGTTTGTCATCAATGCTTCCTGCTCCCAGCTTAAGGGACCAGAAGCATACAGAGCCTCCATGGTGGAACGGTAGGCATGCAACTCTAACTTATGGATTTTTGCAGCCAGCTCTTCTTTGGTGGCAGAGGGGCATTCTTTCCCATATCCCAAAGCACATGAAGACTGTGCATCATCAAAACAGCCATCAATATCTTTGCTGCGGTATGTTTTGCATTGTTGACGTAGACTGTTGCAGGGTTTGCTAGTAGAACAGCTACCGACAGAGCAAGCAGCACTTTCAGCTCCATTAAAATCTACATTTCTTGAAGATAGCCATCTGGTGTCAATGACTGGTTGCTGATCTTCAACATTCATTTCAAAATTTCCAGTGGTTCTGTCCCTAAAGGAGGAATGTATGCACTGTTCACCCATCATTCTATGAGGAAAAGCAACTGCATCCACCTTTTTCAACAACCTCTCTGAAAACTGTCCCCATACCTTCTCTTTGGGCTCACGCACTTTATCTGCTTCTGCATGTGGTGGGGTGACATGACTGCCCTTTCTCTTTATCATCCTAAATGAAAAAGAATCATTACATGGTTCCTGAAAATCAGCAAGCTTCTGGACAAGGACATGGCCACCTGCCTGGTCAAATTTCATATTGGTTGTCATCATCTGCCTGGAGCAGCGCCTCTTGTAACACTTTGTCCTTGAAAAGTTACTCTCATTGCCATAGTTATGATTGTCAGTACACTGCATGAATGGAAAATAATCAGAACTATATAGATGCCCTGAAATCTTATGACCACATGTCAACATAGAATTTGATGACCAGGAACAGCACTACTAATAAGCCAAACTTTAATGGCTCTTCAAAAATAAAAATAACAGTGAAAAGGCTACTGAGGCCTTATAAGGATAATTTTTTGCACGAACTTAAGAATTTATGAAGGTGAATATATGCAGCATGATCTGAAAGGAAGAAGACATACAACATAAGATTTCACAAAGAAGAAGTGCAGAAGTTACTAAATTTCAAAATGTGTCTAAATATGCGCCAAATAAGATGAGATGTTGCTATGAAAAAACTCACAAAAGTATCATCACATATTTTCAACATATATTCATGGTCAAATTTATTCAAACTAATGAAGATCAATTGAAAAATATGTACGCAAATATATCAACAAGTTCTGATACTTCTAGCAATGGTAAAAAAAGAAAAAATCTATACCAAGTCAACAACTCATTCAAGTAAACTCACAAAAAGCATGTTTTATTTTCCAATGCAAAGGAATGGTATAAGAAAGCATGCTTGGATAGAGAAACAACATCTATCGGCCACATCACATTTACAAGGCCACAGAAACCACCTCTAAGTTTGTACAGAGAGAACATGTCTGCAGAGATTAGGTAATCAACTAAAAGTATCAGTCAACAATGAAAAATTAAAAAGACCAGCTTTGAAGAATTAAAGTTTTCTCTTTTCTGTTTTAGCATATTTAAATTTACAAAATTTCCTGTTTCTGAACTCAACTAGATAATGTCGTTTTACATGAATGGCTATGCAGATGCAAGACGCAAGGTGGATATGCCTCAAGACTGTAATGTGTGCATATGTACGCATGCATGTGTACTCATGCACATGGACCGATAGAATAGATTTAAGGCCAGTTTATTCATAAAGTATTTGGGTACGTATGATTGGCAAAATATATATCATTAGGCCAGGTGGGAGAATGTTGGAATTATTGCCTTAATCCAATCTTAATGGCCTTAATGATATGATAAAGAAATTCCAACTCTAAGCAGTTGATTATGATATACATACCCATGACCATGATAGTCATTTGAGTCTCTATGTATGTGTACATTTTTTATGAGAGAATGAACACGGTGGAGAATCAAGCAACACATCACTTGAGAATTTAGAGACATTAAGAAAAATACCCCTAAAGCAATCAAGCATGGATACAATCTTAAGTGAAAGCAATTAAAGTAACTCTATATCATTATTAAAACATCATATATGAAATTGAACAGTAACATGATTAAGAACAAAACCGTAAGAATACAAATGAACATAAAAAAGGAAATGGAAATAGTAAGTTAGTGGCAAAGTGTTAACCATGTCCACACTATTTTAACCACAATCATGCAATATCTCGTATTGCGTGTCAAGGTGGGATTCAAGTAGGGGTCTACATACTATAGCATAATACATGCAATATGACAATAAAATGTGCTAACACTAATTCAAATTAGAGAGACCCCAAGGTCACAGCTAACTAAGTCAATAAAGAAGACAAAGCGGTATCCCGGAAAAAAGGAACAGAAGGTATTCTAAATCTCACGCCATTTGATAAGGGAAAATGTGGTGGAAACAAGATTAGCTCCTCAAACTACTAGAGAAGTAACAGGAACTGCAAACTTTTGCAGCTGAAAAAAGACAGGCAAAGAATGCTTAATCACATAATACCATGATCTTGGAATGAGCCAGATATGTGAAGAGGTAGAAGCAGAATTTACGTACCCAAGCAGAGAAACAATTATAAAAACTCTCGTCAGGGTAAACCATCAGATCATGCACCAAAGGGGGGGAAAGGTTGCCTTGATTCTTTCCTTTAGAATTGGCCGAACAAAGAAACAAATAACTTAGCTGCTGACTTTTTTTAATTTCTCTCTTTCTAGCTCAGTTCTAATATATGATCAGGCATTTTTAACATCAACACATGAATCTCCGTTCTCACAGAGTAATCGTTTATTAGTAAATGGTAGTCATTATCATAAGCAACAAGCAGCTAATATCATCATTTGACAATCATTTCATAAAATTTGTTCTACAGAACAAAAAATAACCCTCGCAAAGTCCAAAAGTAAATCAAATACTGAGTCAGAAACGACTGGTATACCTTCCTGAACATCTTCAGCTGATCATCCCTGTCCGTTCGTCCCATCGGGGCAGTAGGCTCACCCACCGTCTTCTTTTCCAAGGTTTCAACCTCAACGAGTTTGACTGAATTGCGAGGAATCAAATTTGTAGCAGGCGAGGTGGGTCGCAGCCCAATGGCATGGCCAGGCGCCCTATCAAGATCCACGGGGCCACTCCCTTTCCGGTCTACACCACCACTAGGATTCTTTCTCTTCATCCTCAACACTCAAGCTGAAAATTCTTGGATCCTTAACCAGAGATGAAAACAACATCAATCAGTACATATTTTATCGGTTGATAAACTAAAACCAACAGGAATTCCTTCGGAAGTGCAGTTATCTACAGGCAAATGCAGAAACAGAAAGGCAGGGGCTTCCTAAAAACAGATGCACATCTGTTTGCCCATCAAAAAACAACAGCAGCCCAGAAGCCAAAAACCAATCTTGAAAAACTTTAAGCACTTTCTCGCCTGGTGAACAAGCAAATATATATCAAAAAATATTAAATAACAAATTTTAAAATAAAAAAACCCAATAATAACGAAGAAATCAATGAGCCTCTAGATATTGAATCCAACCAAAATTAAAACTAAGGCATCTTTTCCTCCTCCAGGAAAAAGGAGAACATCCACATAACAGTTACAATATGATCCAAACAGCAGATACAAGAAAGAAAAAATGTGGTAAACTAGTTTAATTAGAGACACACGCAGGCAAGTAAATATGGAGAAAAAAAAAACCAAAAGATTTTCTAACCTTTGAAAGATTGGTATCCCCTTCTCTATCTCTCTTTCTGAGCTAAAGATTGCAGGATGGTCGATTATTTGGTGGAAATTTATGAGATTTCCGGGTATTCAAAATTAATAACAATATTATTACTTTCCCGTTTTTTTTTTTTAATCTCTGTGGAGGAAGAGATGAAGAGAGAGAGAGAGAAGTAAAGGAAACCCAATTTGACGTGGTTTTCAAGTTCGCTAGAGACAAAGCAAATGTTAGACGGTTTTGAGGAAGAGGCTTGCGGGTTTCCCTGATACCCCTCTTCTCTTATCTCTTCCGTTATTATTATTGTGACTTTCCCTTTTATCGCTTTGGCACCTTCTCTGATCTCTCTCTCTCTCTCTTTATATATATATATATATAGACGTCTCTGCTGAAGAAAAAGATTGGTATCATTGGATGATGCATCCTTGTAGATAAAAGGCCGTCTTCAATTGGATTATGCTCAGAGAGAGATAGAGAGAGAAAGAGATATACCAAAAAGCTCTTTCTGCACATCCAGATTCATATTGTGTTAATCCAATCAATTAAATATCATATTCAGTCATGTTTTACTGCGTTAGTTCTGTTGTAAATATCATATTCAGTAACCTAAATTCGTGAAAAAATTTACCCGCTTTCATGTAATCTAGTTGGTTTCTTTTTCTAATTTTCTAACTTATTGAAAGATCTGAACCCTAACGTGCATCAGAATCCTTTTTGATGATCCACTGACAAACAATGAATCAATTTGGAATAACTGAAAAAGATATATTTCTTGGCCCAAAAAATCACAGAAAAGTGGTTGACTTTTGAGCTTCCAATTATGCTGAACACATCTTTCACATTCGGATTGGATTAATACTGCAATAGCGCCTAAACCAAAAATGGAAGCTCTAATACTGCAATCTGGCCTTGTATGTAAATTTTCGATTATGTATGTCACAGATGATTCTTAGATCATCTCATTTGGATATAAAAACATGAATCTTCATGTCTAAAAGCTGGCACCTAATGGGAAGTTGATTTTTCAAGCTCTTAAAATACCCATAATTTAAAAATCATTTTAATACTAAAACTGTATACAGATAGATATCTATTGGATTTAGTAAACAAAAAAAATATCATTTATGATGATGAAGCCAAGTTTTGTATTGAATGATTGTTGGCGCAGCTGTATATATAGAGGTAGAAATATGTTCTGGAGAAACTCTAATCCAATGTCTTGGATTATCACATTTGGATATAAAATATGGAATTTTCAAGTCCCAAAAACTAGTGTAATATAGATCTTTGATTTGTTTAAACTGTCGAGACACCCATATTCATATCACAATTACATAATGTCAAAGTGGTTTTTGAATTATAAAAAAATAAATTCAGATCACTTAGGTTTCCATCATTACATTAACATAGGTGTCTGCATCATGTGTTCGCTAACTAGATCTGATTCCCCAATTTGAATAAATATGAACTAAGAAAAACATATCGCCGACACATGGATTTATTTGTATATGACCTAAAAAACAATTTTCTAAATATGTTTGCTTTATAAAATTCTCTATTGCATGAAAATGAACTTGACTTATTTCAAGATTTCAAGCGTGGAGTTCACATTTATCCACTAAGCTTTGCAAACATTATATATATATATATATATATATATATATATATATATATAAAGAAAAGCTTAGTTATGGTATGAAAAGTTGTTAATTTTTTATCACATAAGACATGTTGACTAAATCAAACCCTATAAGCGCGTTTGGCATGATCATTTGTTAGAAATAGACTCTTGAATCATGTTCTTTTGACCAAGAATGTGGCTTCTAAAGACTCGAAAAACATTAAAATATCATACGCTGTTGATTTCTAAAATTTCTCTAAACCTAAGGGACTTAGATCACAAGTTTCGCAACCATGTGGTAATTTCCACGTTAAAGGAAAAAGTTCTGAAATTTAGGGAATTTCAGACATATAGATATTTGTCATTTTGAGCTTTTAAATATTAGAAAAATATTACTCTTGAATCGGTCAATTGTCCGACTCAATCCAATTTCAATAAGTACATCATGTTTTCTGTCAAGAAAACAATATAGTTCAAGAACTTGGACCAAATATGAAGCATAAAAATTCCCAACTATCAATATTACATGGTTGAATAAGAGGAACCAATATAGATTATGTTGGTCCAACTTATTGTTATTTACACGAATTTATAGTCCAATAAATGTTTACTTTTTCCATAGAATTATAATTTCCACTAGTTGTGAACTTCCATTAGCATGACTCATTTGTCATTTAATTAAATATGGAATGGATCTTATATTTTTTCAGCATCAAATCTTATGATGCATCAAACATCAAAATCAGTCAATTGGTGTGAATAACCCATTCCAAATACAACTGCATGGCTGGTAATTAAACCTCTTTTTTTTTTTAACCTGATCATACAGATAGATTCAACATGTCTTATGAGTCAAATTTTTATCTTAGATAATTATTTTATACAAAATTATTATTTTTATGTCATAGACATTCCTCCTTATACATAGAAATAATAGTATGAGTAATTGCCAAAGAAACAAATCCCAACAGCTGAATTTAATTAAAAACTTGGTAGATTATTTTTATTTTTAGTTGGATTTGCAATATTATAAGAATGAGAAATGAGTTTTGGGAAAATTATTTTTATTTTAATGAGAAAGAGAAAATAATAATAGAAAAGCACATAGACCACAGGGAAAGCAAGTGGTTTTGGATTGGCCCGATCTTTGGGCAGTAGTTCTCGTAAAAGGGACATTTGCCGAAGAAGGCGTTGGGACGTGGGGCCCAACTTTATCAACACTAGATTGTGGCCCTCCCACATTTGTGGCCTCTCCGTCAAGCAACTAAGCTGTCAAATGCTGATGTCGATGGACCGGATCCAACGCAAATATGAGCCCATGAGGAACTAATTAACAAGTTGATTTAAGGTTTTTGTAGGTGAACCGGGAGATCCACTAACTAACTAGCTCATTGTTTTCGTAAGATACACGATCTACTTTTGGTGTCTCGGAATGATGTCTTTATTGCGCTTAGGGGTGAGCAACAAGTCGAGATGCTCGAGCCCGACTCGTTAAAGCTCGGCTCATGAATGAGTTCGAGCTGAGTCATTTGCTTAACAAGTCGAGCTCCAGTTCGTGAGTCGACTCGTTCAAATGATCAAGTTGAGTTCGAACTCAACACGTAACTGCCGAGTCGAGCTCGAGACTTAATCGAGTTTGTCGAGCATTAATCAAGTCGATACATTCAAGCTAGTTTGTTGAGCTCTAATCGAGTCGAGTTTGAACTCAACACATAATGATGAATATCAGTTCTATTCAACGAGTTTGTCGACGTAACGATGAATATCGATTATATTCTCAATCGAATCGAGTCGAGCTTGAGTTCATGAATATCAATTCTATTCAATGAGTTTGTCGAGTCTTAATTGAGTCGAACTCGAGTTCAACACATAACGATGAATATCAATTTTGTTCATTGTCGAGCCTTAATCGAGTCGAGCTCGAGCTCAACACGTAACTGCCGGGTCGAGCTCGAGCTGCTTCCGTCAAGCTATTCTCGAGTTCGATGTTTCATTAGTCGAGCCGAGCTCGAGCTGACTGAACTCGGGCTCGTGTTCACCCCTAGTTGCACCCCAATTTACACATCTATGTAGCACATAAGGTTAACTGTCTCTAACACTTTAAATGAAGATTACTCGCCTATCAACTCTCATCCAAGTGATTTTAATGTGGCAGTTTTTGCACTCCTCTATAAATCCAAATCCCAATGAAGATTACTCGCCCGATGCTTAGGCTTACTTGCGACAAATGTGAGGGAAAGACATTTAAAAAAGTTTTGAGTGGGCTCATAAGAGTTACACCATATAGCTGAACCCAGCCCATTCTTGAAGATGGGTGGTCCGCCCAAGCAGCTGCGTACACCTGGCTGGGTCACTGCTTGATTACTACTACTCCTACATTTGTCTTTGTCTTTTTTCTTCATTGCGAGTTTTAAACCATGCTTTTTTGAAATATTTTACAGCATTGATTTTTTTATGCTCTATAAATCTTTATAAGCTTTCATGGTCATTTGATGGACGAGCTGTTACTTTATCAACCAGATCATGTAAGTCAAATGTTACTGGTTTCTTTAAGAAAAAGAAGCCATGTTGGTATATATTTGGTAGTATTATCATAAAGATACCATTGCCTCATGGGGACCGGCTCAGTAAGGGCGTGTTTGTTTCTGCCACTGTTTAACCAAACTGTAGATCTTCAATCCACGTTTCCTGGCCCCACTTAATATATATATATATATATATATATATATATATATATATATATATATATATATATATATATATATATATATATATATATATATATATATATATATATATATATATATAATATATATATATATATATATATATATATATATATATATATATATATATATATATATATATATATATATATGCAGGTAAATTTTAAACAATTTCATTTGCCTTATATATAAATTTTTTAAAGATATAAATTTTAAAAAATGATATTTAGGCATAAGGATTAGGGCAAACCCTTAAAATCCAAAATTACATAAATGCCCTTGCAAAAAAATTGTCTTAGGGCTACAAAAAATCCATGTAAATTACAAAAGCCTGTCAAGTACAAATCACTCTTTAACACTCTAAGCAGTCGCTCCTCACAGAAATCCTTGTCGTATAAAATGAAAGGCAATCAGTGCCCATGCACCATTTGCATCTCATATGATGTGCAAATATTGCAAAATACCTGGCGGAAGATCAAGAATCTCACAAAAGATTGGTAAGCCTTTGATTTCCCAACACATACAGGGTGGGATCATCTGATTCCATGATCAGAGCCAAGTCGAAGATCTCCTTAGTTCTTACTGTAGTTCTCTCACAAAAGGAAAATCCTAAATCAAATTATTTTGAACCAACTTCCTCCAGAAATTCACAGTAAAAAGGAAACTAAAATATCATGTTTTGCTTAATTATTTTGTCTTCAGATTATTTCTCACTCAAAATACTGTCAAAAAGACAGCGGTACTTATTACCATGATTAAAACTTCAGTGTTAGAAAAGGAAGCTGCATGGGGGGTGGTTCTAGATCATTTGCCCTTTCACTTTCACCAACGTTCAGTACTAGAAGCATGGAAGAAAGATCACCGAGAAAGCAATCTTTCATAGTTGGTGCCCATATGATAAGAACAAAAGGATGGACTTTAAGCCAGTAAAACGACATTTCCTTGATTTTCCCAGTTTGCAGTATTGTTTATGTGTTTAAGAATAAACCTATCATCTGCCTCAAGGGGCATAGCATAGCTGGTCAAACATGCAAGCATGTAAAAGGCATGTCATATGTTTGGTTTTTGTATATGTTACTCTCCTCGATCGTAAAAGGTGGGACCACGGCACTCAAGAATCACCAAAGATCAACATTTTCCTACTAATCATCTATGATGAAAATGTACAAGAAAATCATCTAAGATGAAAATGTACATGATTTCTTAGATATTGCTGAAAGCTATAATTTAGCAAATCATCTAGTTTTGTACTGTACAATGACCGAGGGACCAATATGAACACTTCAAGGATGCAATTCCATGCATTTTCTCAGAATAAGGGCGCCATCACTGTGGATCATTCACCTTCTGTGAAGTTTAATTTCTATCCAGTGGTGTGAATCACCAATATACTAGTATGCTACTCCACCAGAAAATACATCGACATCATGAAGGAGGCTCTCTGTCAACCAATAACCATCCCAAGAACCGCCGACCCTCTGGTGAAAAGAGAATAAAGAATGATGTGACACAAGAACATTCTGCAAAGAAAGCAGCTTGATTGAATACTTACTTGAATCATCGTGAACTGGAAGGTTTCTTCCTCTTTTGGTCTTGCACCTCGAATCCAAACCCTTTGCTTAAAATGGTTCTGTTCCAAAGTTCACGCATGAGAATGAGGTACAGCCATTCACGAATGAATGTCAGGAAGGCACATTAATGGGAAAATGAAAAGTTTTGACAGGATTCTCAATCGGGCAGTTGTCTCATGAATATTGCATAATGTAAATAATGAGCTCTTGCCTAACCACTTGTGTACTTTTGTCAGTTAAGTGGATACAGATGACTCATAAATCCGGATGGAAATGATGCTCAGAAATGAATATGTTGTTCTGTTGCAGCACATGTAGCTAGGTTGAATTTTTCATCAAAAAATCAACAAAGTTTGTGGACAAGGTGCAAAATCCAAGACCACAAGGCAAGTCCCTGCAACATTTAATTGGACACGGCCCTACCTGGGTTCAGTCATCAAAGTAGGTCAAAGGTCGTAGAAACAAGGGTAGCTCCAACCCTTACAAGAACAAACCTCCAAATATGCCAACACAAAGAGATTTCATGGTGGAATTATGTTACCTCTTCCACCCAAAAACTACTTAGGATCCTCCTCTCTTTGTGACACAACAGAGCACGATAAGCTGAATGGTGAAATATTCTCCTAAATCGCTCAAACTGCATGGAAACAAATTGTAAGTTAAATAAACAATTTTATCGAGTTCCCACGATCGTGATTTGAAATAATTACTGACCTGTCCCAAGTCAAAGAAGCGTCCAAAGTATGGAGATCTCTCAAAAGGATCAAAGCCAGCAAACTGCTAAAAGAAAGTCCAATTTTCAGTGTTAGGATGACAGACAAGAATTTTTTGGAAAGATGAAGACTTCAAATATGCACATTACCCTGTACATGACCTCAACACCATGATCCTGTCGAGGTTGATCGTTGTACTTTAATGCCTCAAGTTGGCACTGAATGGCTTCTTCTGCAGTGAACTATGACACCCCATCAAATTGGTATAACAGCAAAATAATTAACTATCTACTTTTTATCCAGTCATGGAGGAGGGTCAAGGTTACATTTAGCCTGGGGCCAATAGGTCGTTTACTGCGAGATTCCACCCTGAAACAAAGAGACCCAAGTTTTCTTGATTCATAGAGAAAGAAAAGAAGCAGCTTCAAATCAACAAATATAATTTCATTTGTTCATCATTTGCACATATTTGCTAATGCCAAATCTGATAAATAAACCATCATGTCTAACAAGGCAAGAAAATGCTGGGATAATATCCCAAAAAATTTCAAGCAACAGTGACTCATGGAGTGACAAAGAATAGATGAGATTAAATTGCAGAGAAGACGATACGCCTAACCCTCCAAATGTTTAACAACAGATCCAGAACCGACAGGCAAATTGAAATTTGAAGGTGGAACTATTAAGAGCCTGAATAGTTTTCTTTTAGTAAAATTGTAGAGAGCGAGGAAGAAATGCAAAAGATAAAGATGAAAAGAGAAAATGATTTAGTTCTAAAGAATAAAATGCCCCTTGACATAACATTCCAAGTAGCCAAACAAATTGGCAACAACTCCACAAAAAGTGCATTACCTATAAAGAAATGATCACCCACAGAATTATAAGAAAATATTATTTGGAGGCGAATTTGCAGGCAATGACCAACTATTCAAAATGACTTGAACCTTCCAATTCTGTTGGACAACCAGAGAAAATTATTTGACAGATTCTTTATCGACAGATCCTGCAAAAGCCAAGTCATTTCACTTAATCCAGTTGCCTATGTTTGTAAGAACCCAACAAAACACTTTCAAGTTTCAGAAATTACAAGACTTCCCTTTGATCATATCAAAAATTCGAACAAAAGTGACAGGATGAAACAATTCTTTGGGTTCAGAGGACAAACTCTATCGTCGATAAAAGACGATAAAACTCCCAAATTAGTTTCGAGCCAACAAGATCAACACTATAACTGGGCATCGGAATACATTACGTGGGAGGAAGGGGTGACATGTTGGAGAAAATTTAACAATCTAAAAAGGAACAGAGTGGAAAATTCTTGTTTCGTAGTGAACCGGAGAGTTCAACTAGCTCGGTGAATACATCCATAGAGAAACAACGAAGTATGGATTCATCTTCCTCTCTGTTTGTTCAACGATTAAGGCTAGATGATTTCATGGAAATGGAGCTCACAATACTCAACGCCCCAACAAACGTCCGCAGAAAAAGCGAAAAATCCAAAAACCCGTAAGACAGAATCGAAGACGAACGTACCAATCCGAGGAGAAGAAATCTGGGACGGGAACGTCGGAAGAAGTCATGCAACGCACGCTTGCAACGCGAGGCCTGTTAGATTGGTACCCGCAAGAAGATTTTCGGAAGGAGATCTTTGGTGGGAGGGAAGAAATCGATAGACCCGACGCCATGGAAGCAGTAAGAGCAGACGAGGATGATTGGCCGTCTACTTTCACGCAGAGAGAGGAGGAGGGAGAGGAAGAGGTGCGCGGACACACTTGGCACCAGAGGCAAAACAAGTGGTTTTGCTTGGCCCCGTCTTTTGGAATCTTTTGCCTTTTGGGTGGCCGGTGCTCGTACGCTCGTTCCAAAGCCTTTGGACGTGAGGCCCCAGCTTCTTCAATGGGGTCACCCAGATTTGTGGCCTCTGGTTCAACCACGCAACGGCCATACTAGTTCGATTTATTTGACTGTAATCAATGTTCAAGTTTTAGTAGCTGCTTTTATTGAAAAATAAGACCTAGTTAATAATAAGACGTAGTTAATAATCTGATTGAGATTTCATATGCAGTTCAAAATTTGTAGATCAGCCTTAATATTCGTATCTCCTTATAACTTCGGGATGAGAACAAGATGTGAACGGTTTATTTTTGCGACCAATTGAGCAGTAGAAAAGAAATCCATAATAGTCTCAGTAACATCGTGACCAACTATATGCCAATGAGTTTTTAAAGAAACCTGCCGGAAATCTATCAAGGCCAGGTGCCTTGTCACTAGTAGATTGGAAGACCGGTCTTCTAATTTGCTCTGCGGTTATTGGTTTGTCAAGAAGAGCACACTCATTGATTGTTATTGCACCAGGTGTAGCTTCTATTGGTGTCGTCGATGACTCTTGAGGCCTTGCTGATTGAGACAATCATTGAAGACGTCACAACTTAGCTCAGATGGCGCCCAACCAGTTTTCTTAAACACTCCATGCACAGAGTTGAAGTCTCCCAGCAAAGAAAGGGGGTTCCTAGAAGATCAAGACAGTCATTCAACTACAAAAACTCCTGCTTTCTAAGAGCCAGATTTGGATTGAAGTAGATCCATGCAACAATGAAACTCACACCCGATTTTCTACAAGAGCAGTTTAGCATAACCCAAGCTCTATGAAAAAGGATGGGTTGAGCACGAACAGTTCTGGGGTCCCAGCATACAATCATGCGAGCAACATTATTGCAAAAAGAGGAGTTAGATACGAAAGCAATATGTGTGAGGTTTCGTTTCCACACAGAGACTTTCTCCTCTGAGAGGAGAGGATCAACAAAAAAACACATACATAAGGAAAGAAGGGGAAAAAGAGATCGGAGGACCTGGGATTAAGAATCAGCAGGTGGCTCCTTCTCATCACTTCCATCATCTTGTAAATGGGTATTGAGTCGCAAGTCCTCTTTTTTAGCTAAAACTTCATCAGTCTGCAATGATCGCTGGGGTGGACGATCGTCGGCATCCATGGTGGTTGCCTGAATCATCTCCCCAGCATCTGACTTGGATTCATGTTCGACGGTAGGGTCAGGTGGGTGGACCAATATGTTATCCTGATCCATAAATTGAGATTTCCCCCTGGTTCATCTCTGTCAAACTGCTGGTGAACATCAATTTCATGCCAATACCCTGTTTTCCTTCCCAACAAAATAGAGGGAGGAATATTTCTCACATCCTCTAGTGGTTTACGCGCTCTCTTGCATTGTCCATGCTCCGTCTGCTCATTGGGGTCCACCTGAACAGATTTTGAGAGAGGCCCTTGACACGGCGGTTTATGCAGCTGTGTTGCCCCCCTCGCCGCAAGTGCAGCCCTAATGCATTCCTAGAGTCCCCTGACATGGAGTTTGCCGTCTTCTCTCCAAAAACAAAAGGTTCACCAGTAATCGGAAATCCTGGAGGAAAATTTAGCTCTGGAGTTGGAGGATTGGACATGTTGTCGTTCTGCTTCTCCAATTCAAAAGGGAATGTCTTCCCCAAAGCATGTCCACTAGTAGAACTCGGTTGTCCTTCAGTCGAAGCAGAAACTCGAGGGAAATTTCTGTTTAACGAGGCTGGATTGATGAACCGCATCTTGGACTTCACGATCGCCCTCTGATCTGGTAAATCATCAGTTTGGAGAGCATTGAATCTATTGAGGTTGGGCGTCGGGGGCTTATAGTTTCCGGGAAGGATTTTTTGCGGTAATTCTGCTGCCTCAGCACTGTAACCTCCGTCCAACCAGAGGATGAGGGTCGTGAGAGATGCACAGTTGGGGTTTTCCCGTCACCGACTGGGCACTCCTCAGATGATGGGAGGTAGCTTTACATTTTGCCCAGATTGTGAGGCAGCCTCAAATAACTACACTACCGCTTTTCTCCATGAATTTGAGAGGCACTGCTATCCTAATCCTGGCGTACTCCACTCCGGCAACATCCCGCCCAAGTCACGAGATGCTGCCTCGAAGATATGCGGGCTCCACAAGCAGGTGGGGAGCTCGAGCAATCGAATCCACAGAGGAATTTTTACCGTAGATTTCTGTGGCAGCGCAAACCCTGTGAGAGAGGATCAGGTAAGCCAGTAGGTCACTCCCAACTTAAAACACAAACTATATATATCATATCGTTGGCTCGTGAATTGCTTGAATCCTTTTGGATCACTTCAAAACCTGGCCACGAGTCAAGGTTAGTCTAGCTCGCCCCTGACTCGGCTTGAACTCAACCCTTGACTCATCCTAACTCGCCTGATTCGTGTCATTTTAAAACTCTACTGAGTTGACGAGTCTACTCACAACCATTGACCCCGTTATTAAATGATTCGAGTTTGAGTCACGAGTTTGCCAACTATGCTATATCTGGGGTCTGGCTTCTTCCTCGTGTCAAAGCCGGAAAAGGTGGTTATTGAACACATGCATGCGTGCATACGCACATTCTCCTTTGGATGGTAGGATTTTTGTCCCACTCACTCATTTTATATAGGTAGATATTAGATACAACATGCAAGTCATTTTCAATCGAAGCATAATATTTAGATAACATCTTTCGTATCACAATTCAACTCATAGTCAATTATTATAAATTACAAACGAAACGGGGGGCGTCGCTAAAGGTCGCCGAGATTGTGACGACCTGTATTCCAGTTGTCCAATTAAGGATGGCCAAAAAATATTAAAAAAAAAATAGATGAACCTTTTGGAATTAAATTGGACGCCTCCCATACATGGGGATGGGACTCCCATCCCGCCAGCAATTCAAGTCAGGCTGGGGTCGACCCGACACCTACCTAGCTCAAACTAGATCAAGTCTGGGCTCGTCCAGATTAGATGTGATTTTAATAAAACCAATATTTAAAACATAATATATATATTTATAATGAAATATATGTATAAATATAATTAAAATAAAGTTATATATATATATATATATATATATATATATATATTTATTGGCAGACTCAAGTTGAGTCTGGCCCTTAAAGTTGTTGACTTTAAGATTGGGTGTCCAAAAGGTAATCGGGTACCCGGTCCAACACCCACCCTACTTAAAAAAAAACATGAAATTTTGGTGAGTAATTTGATTTAGTTCATCTTTTAGGCCCCGTTTGACACAGAGGGAATTTCTTGTGCATCGGGTAAAATATCCGATTTTGCATGGCTTTTCTGTTACATTCAAACACAGGAAAATTTACCACTCATTTTTGTTAGATGAGGGTAAAATTAACCTAGAAAAAAGTCAGATCTATGGAGGTCTGACTTTTTACGGTCCATATTATTTTTGCCCATTAGGGCTTCCTCTAATCTCTCTTTCTCACTACCTGATTGCCATCTTCTTTGTCACTCTAGGCTCCTCTATGGAAGCTGCAACATCAGGTGCTTCTTCTTTTGCGACGGTCTAGAAAGCTTGTGCTGGTCTGGGTTGCGTAAAATTTGGTAGTAGTGTGCACGCTTGCTTAGTGAAGATGGGTTTGGATCTGGATGTGTTTGTGATGGGGTGTGTCGTTGACATGTACTCAAAATGTGGGAATTTGCAGGAGGCCCGTCGAGCTTTTGATAACATTGCCAATAGAGATATTGTGGCTTGGAACACCATGATCAGTGGCTACGTACAGAATGGTGTTGGTGAAGAAGCAATTGAACTCTACTGCCAAATGCCCCTTCAAGGTTTTATTCCTAACAACATAACATACGCGAGCATTCTCAAGGCAGTGGCCATTCTGGAGGATGGTGTACTATGCAAGTATTTACATCCACTAGTGATTAAAAGTGGGTTTCTTTCAGATGTTTATGTAGGCACAGCTCTTGTGGATGCATATGCAAAATCTCTGCTGCTGGAGGACGCGGAGAAAGCAGATACAGAGATGCGGTAAAGGAATTTGGTCTCATGGAATGCGCTCATAACTGGATACAGTCTTGCAGGGAAGTACAAAGACGCCATGAATCTTTACTGTCAAATGCAAAAGGTTCCAATAAGGCCAGACCCCTATACATTCACTGGCCTTCTTTCTTCATGTTCTATGTCTAAAGCATTGGCTGAAGGTAGTCAACTTCATGCTCATTCCATTAAGATTGGTTTAGATTCTAATGTGTCAGTTGGCAATGCTTTGCTGGATTTGTACTCGAAATGTGGGTCGGTAGATGATGCGTCAAGGGCCTTTCAATGTATTGATGTCCCCAATTCTATTTCCTGGGCTGCAATTATATCAGCCTTTGTGCACAACGGTGGGGAGGAGAGTGCAGTCCTGTATTTCAGTGAAATGCATAGAATTTTCAAAAACTTTGATGAGTTCTCATGCAGCAGTGTCTTAAAGGCATCAGCTAGTTGTGCAGTATTGGAACAGGGGAAACAAATTCATGTACATGTGGTAAAATCTGGTCTCGAATCATCTCTATACGTTGGAAGTGCTCTTATTGATATGTATTCGAAGTGTGGTAGATTGGAAGATGCATACAGGGTCTTCAAAATCATGCCTGAAAAGAATGTTGTTTCGTTGAATTCTATGATAATGTGTTTTGCTCAACATGGCCATAGCGAGCAAGCTCTGTATCTATTTGAGGAGATGCAGAAACTTGGCATACTACCAACATCCATCACCTTCATTGGTGTACTTTTTGCGTGCAGTCATGCTGGTTTGGTTGAAAAAGGACGTGAATACTTTGACATGGTGGTCTCCAACCATAGGATTTCACCAACAATCGAGCATTACACGTGCGTGGTTGACCTTCTTGGTCGTGCTGGCCTTCTAAATGAAGCAGAGATATTTCTCAAGAATTCTCCCTTTGCATTTGAAGCTTTGATCTGGCGTTCTCTCCTTTCTGCTTGCAGGCTCCACAAGGATACAGTTGTTGGCAGTCGTGCAGCTGATCATTGTCTACTATTGGACCCATGTGAACCTTCAACTTATGTGCTTTTGTCAAATATGTACGCATCAAGGGATCGATGGGATGATGTGACAAGAATAAGAGCTTCGATGAAAGAAATGGATCTTGAAAAAGAGCCAGGATGCAGTTGGATAGAGGTCAGAGACAAGGTTCATATATTTGTGGTGGATGACAAGTTTCATCCTCTTAAGGAGGAGATATATGACAAGTTGGACATGCTGATGCCACAAATGAAGATGGCTGGTTACATACCTGATTTAAGCTTTGTTCTCCATGATGTTGATGATGAGTCCAAAGAACAATGCCTTCTTCATCACAGTGAAAAATTGGCTATTGCATTTGGATTGATTTCTACAGCACACCCAGTACCAGTTAGGATTTTCAAGAACCTGAGAGTCTGCGGTGATTGCCATGCTGCTCCAAAATATATATCTAGAATTGCGGCACGAGAAATAATAATCCGAGACACCAATCGATTCCATCATTTCATTGATGGCATATGTTCTTGCGGGGATTACTGGTGATATGTTGTTTAATTGGACGAGTGGTTGGATCTTTCTATATGTGGAGGGGTTATGCAGCCAACTGTCTTGGCTGCTAATCCACTTTGGAGTTGCTTTGATTAAACATGTTCCGAAGGCAATTCACACCTACTGGAACGAGGTACAGGGAGGAAACCTTGTTGGCATTCGAACGTCATCTGTTTACTCGTTAGATGAATTGCAGCGAGGATGATTCAGATACTGTATGATCACACAGAGTTATTTGACTGCTGCCTTTTCTGCAGTAGATGGAAGCATAGTTCCTCGCTTCTTAGTTTATCGACATTGGACAGTTTCATTGTCGGAATGGCTAGGAGGAAAGATTCTGGTAAACTTATATTGCTATTGGCTCATGGAAAAACAGGAAAAAGTACACTATGAAGATGAAGATGATAGCAAACCTTGGAGGTGATACTCCATCAATGAGGAGTTGTTCTCCTGTCAACTGATCAACATAGGATGTTAAACGTGGATAAAAGGTCTTCTGATCGAATACATATGATAGCGGTGGGTTTAGATTATATGATTAACGAAATTTTTTCATAACCTAGTGAAATAAAAAAATGATTTGTATTAATTTATGAAATCACACCAATAATTTTGATGTGCTTGCATCTCTCTCTCTCTCCAGTTCCTTTCATAGTTATGGAGCTTGGGGTGCCTTGATATGAGGGAGCGTGTGTTAATGTAGTTTCACGTGAATGAACTTTCATAGGAAACATGTCTTCTAATTGCATGCAGGCACAAAGTTTTTATCAGGTCCACGTTCACCATCCTTAATGCCAGATCAAGCCCGAACTTGCTCATCCTTCTAGACATCCCTTCTTGATTCTTCAACGTGCATCATTAATATAGACCAATATAAGTAAGGGAGATATAGGAAAATTGAACGATGACTATAGTTTTTTAGAGTTACCTAGTCACCTAATGTCCACCATATGATCCAACACGATGAACAGTTAAAAGGAAAATAAAAATAACAATGTGATGTGATTTTCATTTTATAATATTAATTCACAACTTTTTTTTTCTCAACCATCGTCCGCTTTAAATGGACTGCGCTTTGATTAGATGGCTTGGTGTCTTTAGATGGTTGGACTCATCATTCACTCACTCGAAAATTAAATGGTGATTTTAGCTTTTTAGAATCACCGAATCGTTTAATTTGCACCATCCGATCAAACATGACAAATAGTTAAGAGAAAAATCAGGAGAAAAAGTGATGGACATTTTCACATTCTAATATAAGTTTGCACCTTTTTCTTTTCTTTTTTTTTTCTTTTGACGATCCATGTGCTTTAGATTGATGGTATTGGTTAAAATCTTTATAAAATTTGGCCTACATATTATATTTTCATTAAATTTTTAATTATTTAGTTTTGGCTTTTTCGTATTCATAGGTACGCTTGGATTCATAGAAGCCAGTAAACAAACTGCCCGGCTAGGCCTACGCATCAGGCCAGACCTCCCAAACCCGGGCCCCGCCCGATGCTCGAAACCTGAGCTCAGCTCAGCCCAATATTTTTTTTATAATCTTGATTAATATATATTATTAATAAAATAAAAAATAATATTAAAATTTGATCGGTCGGACCCGAGCCTGCCCCAAGCCTGATCGTCCGGGGTAGCCAGCACTGCATGCAGATGCATGTGGACATCGATATCTAGTGGCTTTACATTTATTTGTCATGTATTTATGTGGAAAACAAGATGCTGATTTTACGAATGCAACGACATTGAAGACTAAGTTCATCGTTATCTGCAATATTGAATGTTCTACAATAAACTTTCGTTTGACAAATAGATCAAGAAAAACAATCTAGGTTGTTGGAATTGGTGTTGTCATAATTTAGTTTGGCTAAAATAAAAGCACGAGATGAGACGGTAACAGGTTATCTTTGTCAAAATTATGCTTTACCCAATAATTTTTATTCTTAATAAAGTCAGGATTGCCTAAAGTACCAAATTTTTATACACTTGAAGTCATTGGTGTCTTATAGTCTTGTTCGTTCATCTTTACAAATTAAATGGAGCGGCTATATTTCTAGGCATGAAAAGCCTGAACTAGTCATGTAGCTGTTTTTAGTATGCTTTTATATAATATTAAGTGCAGCCACCTTCACTGTGCAACGAAATTTAAGCTTTTGATGCAGTGGAAATCTAACTCCAATTGCAAAAGTCTTAGGTGCCAACCAAATCATTGGATGGTCCAACAAAGGACCTTATGTTGTTTATTTTCAAACCAAACAAAAATATGCATGACTTTGTCCAAAAGAAGAACAGATTTTTAAGTCTCAATATTGCTGTCACGGGCCGGCTTTTTCAAGCTCTGCTTGGCCTGCGCGGCGCCGAAGGCGTTCCCCACTGGATGTCATTAAGCAAGGCGGCCGACCATCGCTCTACTCGACGATGAGCATTCACTTGCTCACCCCCGCGTGACTCTACGTGGTCGTGCAACGCAGCGTATACGCCCACTGGGGGAATTGCCCCCAACCCACGCGCACCCCCGTGTGTATCCAAACACTACGTGTGGGGAACCCACTGGATTCCCCAACGACGGACTTTCACTTTCAAAGGGACGGTTCACTTTGATGCATTGATTCGCTTCGTCGCTGCACTACCGCGATGCATATTCCACGTGCATTGCTTTTTGCTTGACTTAGCGTTCGATTGATCCAACTATGCTTAAGCTGGCCAAGCAGCATCACCTTTTACTGCCAGGCCAGACACAATCGGCCGGCAACAATTGCAATAGAGAAGAAAAATTGGTGCACAACAGAGGGAGGTGCTTACTTCACGACTAGAATACTTAGCATACTAATTATACTTCCGAAAAGGAAACAAAATTCCTGACCTACGTTGCTCATCATTCAATCTGAAAGACTAAAGCCTTTATACTGTGGCAACACAAACTTTTACGTGTACCAATTCCGACGTCTAAACTGTAAGCAAATCTCATGCTATGAACAGGAGCTTTACATCTACCGTGTCGTCTAAACTTAACAAATCTTCGAGGGTAGGGGAATCTCAGAACGGAGCAGTAAGGGGTTCTTCAATGTGGGTTTTCTCAAGGATTTCTTCTCCACCATCACCAATCGAAGCATACAACTCGCAGGGTACACTGGTATTCCCTTCTATGCTCTGGATCAATCTTCCCAGCATTTCTTCCCTTCCCGTGTCCTCCACTGGCTTCATCCCCTGCACGCCAATTTCCCATAAAGAAGCTGCAACAAAAGCAAAACTTTCCGGATGGTTTTCTCTCTATATTATCACGAAAATCGCATGGCAGATCGAGGGAGGCGATCTAGAACGAAGAACATTTACTGGGGGGGAATGGTTGGAACAATTTAGGGTTCGTAAGAGTTTTCCCCCAAAAAATTTCCTTCTTTTTGGTTTCTTGAAAAAGGGGAAAGAATTTTATGGGAAGCCCTAACATCAGCAATGATAACTAAGCACCCAAATCAAACTATTACGTACCTTTAACCCATGCCGCTTGAAGCCTCTTTTTATACTTTTTCTGTTGACAAACTTGGTTTTTCTAGATGGAGCCGGATATTTCAATTTTTCATTATCTCAAACAGGTTGGGGGTTGATAATCGTCGCCGTCAATCGGTTCAATCAATAGCAGTTCAATTTTAGGTTCAAGGCCTTTCTGCCCTTTCTCGTTACCAATTACAAATTTCGGACTTAGGTTCATCCCACACTGCGTTGGCTTTTTCATTCACCTCATTTTGTTCTTTCATTATCATAAAATCGGCAGAAAGAGAACTCAAGCATTTCTACGGTGAACATTGGTGTTTGAGGCTCTTACAGCTTTTACTTAGACAACAAACTTACCAAGCAGATACGTATTTAAATTTTATAAGTCGCCAAAGTAAGATTGTTATTTTATATGTGAAACTTCTCAATTTTTTTGTCAAAAAACTCTTATTTTAATCACTTTGATGCATGGTTTAGCTGGTTGGGCTTGTTAGTGTCAAGATGAACATAAGTTGTCTCCTCGCAAATACCGCCCTAGACCTTGTAGAGCAAAGGGGAAAGGGAAAGAGGGCTTCGCTTTCATTTCATGAACTGGAAATACACTGTTGTTCAAGAAATAAAATTCAAAAATTTAAAATTTTTCCTTCGACCGTTGAGGTCGATTCCAGAAACTTTTTTTTGAAAAAAAATTTCCACATGGAGAGACGGGAATTTTTTCCGGAAATAAATTTTTCTGTATCGAGCGAGCGCTCCCTCTTCCGTCCTGTTTGGTTGGAGGGAAAGGGAGGGAAAGGGATGGAGGGAAAGGGAGGGAAAGGAATGGAAAGGAAAGGGAAGGGAAGAGAAAGGGAAGGGAAGGGAATGGAATGGAAAGAGATGATTATAAAAGCTTGTTTGGATGAAAGTGAATGGAATGAAAAGAAAACGATACAATTTATAATAATACCCTCAATAGTCAAAAGGTTGAGAGGCAGGAAAAAAAAAAACGTGGAGGGGTATTGTGAGCAGTCAACACTTTTGTACTTACTCCCTTTCCTTTCCCTCCCAATCCGTCCGATTTGAGAGGGATTGAATTTACACTATACAATCCTTTCCTTTCCTTTCCCTCCTCTCCCCTCCCATCCAAAAGACTTTCTCTCTTTCTCTTCCTTTCCCTCCTTTGGGAGGGATTGCTGAATCCTCCTTTCCCTCCCTTTCCTTCCAACCAAACAGGCCCTTCGCGTCTTCCTTCTCTTCCTTCCTGTGCCGCAGCCCCTCCCTCTTCTTTCTCGTCGTCTCACAGCCGCTCCCTCTTCAGCCGCAGCCGCTCCCTCCACTCCACCCGAGCAGTGCAGCCGCGAGCCTCCCGTTCCTCGCAAGGTAGTGTGTCTCTCTCTCTCTCTCCCTCTCTCATTCTCTCTCTTGTTCCCTTCTCCAAGTCGCCTTTTCAATGGAGCCCTTTTTAATCCGCTGAAGCAATCTGCGCAGCCTCTTCGTCTTCGCCTCTCTCTTTCTTTCCCCTTCCGTTGCAATCGAGACAGAGGGAGAAGATAAAGAGGACTCGAGAGATCGCCAGATTAACTCACCGTCTCTTTTCCTTGCCGTCAGAGAGAACCGCTGCTGAGTGGCGCTGCTCCTGATCCTCCTTCTCACCAGAAGTCCTTCATTTTCTAACCAGTTGATCCTAAAGCTGGTTTTTCGTTCATGTAAGTCTCTCTCTCTCTATCTGCTCTGTTTTAAGCTATTCATTCATTTTATAGAAGAACGAACTCTGCACATCCGGAGCGACCGCGGCTCTCGTTTACCCTTTTAGTTCACATTGATCTTCAGTCTAACAGCCTTCTCGCGTTTTGCATTTGTGAAGCTTTATAAGGAGCCTGAATGCGTCCGATGAGGTCACGGTTAGGGTTTCTCGTTTTTTCCTCCCTTTTTTTGTGTAATATTCGGTATTTTTTGGAAAGTAGCGGGGAAGGGGAAACAGGCTGAAGAGGGGTTAGGTTGGGGAAACAGGCTGTTAGACTGGGGAAGGGGAAGGGGGCTCCCACGTAGGGTGGGGAAATGAAGGGACAGTAGCGGGGAAGGGGGTTCTTGTGGTGATCTGGCCATGTGTAGATGGCTTATTTGTTCGATGATCATCCCAATCTAACAATACTCGCCTTTGTGGATCTGTATGCCACAGTAATTAACTTAGTTGACCTCTCTCTCTCTCTCTCTCTCTTTGATATGGCATGCGTTACACATGACGAATATGTTCAATCATGAGATGATATTGTGAATAATTAGTTTAATATGTTCGGTGCACTTGGCAGTGCGCCATACAGAGAATTCGTCGTGGAGCAACAATGTAGTTTGACAGTGAGGAACCCTATGAACTGCAAATTATACTTCAGCTGTGTCAATGCTTACAGACAGTATGCAGTCTCTTTTATAGTTTCAAGCGTGTTACAACGTGTAAAAGATCGCTAAAATCAGTTACTACTTGATACAGCTACTGCAGCTAGTTGCTAAAAATTTAGAATCAGCAAGAAAAGACAATGGCTTTAACGTGATGAAGGTGAAATCTTCACCTTCACCACGGAAGGCCATAGCTGACAACCTCAATAGCTGACTTGAGCAGAACTTTTATTTATTCAACACAAATTTGTCACTTTGTCAGCTTATGTATGTGGTTTCATGTTCCTCTTTTCTAAATCTAGAAAAATATTTCCTTATTATCAAACTAGGAATTAATTTTTATGGAAATCTGGAAATATATTTCCTTTTCATCAAACATAGAAATATATTTCTGGAAATATATTTCTGAGTCATCACACACACACCAAAATTGGAATTGGAAAAATTTTTCCCATTCCATTTTTTCATTTCCTATATTTCCAGAAATATATTTCCAAAAATATATTTTCAGGCCATCAAACGGCCCCTAAGCATGGAAAGTAATTAGTGAATGTAATGCAGAATCAACTTCAACATCATCATAAGTCATCACCATGTTACTTGTAGTACTTTTATGAAATAATAGCAAGCTTCATATATGCAATAGATCAGTGGAAGCATCAGAATATTATTTCACACCCCTTGCTTTGTTATATACATTTTTAGGAAGAGGATCCCTTCAAGGAGCCGACGTCGCCATGGCTTACCTGGTTGAGAGTAAGGATGAGAACTGAAGACTGGAATGGACTCGGAGAAATACGACGAACAACACTACCTCCCACTCTGTCCGCACCGTCATGACGCTCCAGACAGTCGGTTGTTCAAACAGTTTCAAAACTGAAGACTCGAGGAGAATTCATATTTAGTTGCTTAAAAGTTAAAGCCTCGCTTCCTTTTTCTTTGCTTCTCTTCCTTCTGTATCTCGTCCTCTATAAGCCATAATTTGAAATTGTAACCCTCCCCATCACTCATGCGAGCTTTGTTAAATGCTAAAACCGTCCCGACTAGTCGGTTTCGTGAAGAAGAGGGATTTTTTCCGTCGGAATGGCCGCGACCCAAATGGTTTTTCCTTTTCGTTTCCACCCTGGGAGCTCAGGTTCAGGGCCAGGAAGGCCACCATCGATGATCTGCATCGGCTGTGCAAAAAGGGTGAGATGAAAAAAGTGACGAAAGTATTGGACCAGCTTGCTAAGCAAGGGATTAGGCCCAATTACGAAACGTGCCTTCGAATCTTGAGGAGATGCATTAGCGTCAATGCTTTCCAGGAAGGCAGGTCGATCCACTCCTGCCTGATGAGAAACGCAGTGAACCTAGATTTGTTCCTGAGGAACACGCTAATCAGCATGTACAGCAAATGTGGTGGTCTCGGACACGCCCTCGACGTGTTTGGCAGAATGCCTGAACGAAGTGTTGTGTCGTGGACGGCCATGATTTCTGCGTTTGCTGGAGAAGGTCGAAAAGAGGATGGTTTGAGGTACTTCGGATTGATGAGGAAGGAAGGAGTTAAACCCAATGCGAATACTTTTGCTACTGTGATTCCTATATGTTCTGAAATGAGCAAGGGCGGGTTGGGGAGAGGATTGCAGGGCCTTGTTGTGAAGTGTGGCTTTTACAGTGATGTCTTTGTTTTGAGCAGCTTGATTGGCATGTATGCGGGCTTAGGTTGCGTGGATAGTGCAATGGAGGTGTTCACCGAGATGCCTGTGAGGGATGTGGTTGCTTGGAACTCGATGATTGCTGCATATGTGCAGACCGGGTTTAGCAGAGAAGCAGTTGAGCTATTTTTAGTAATGCTGGTTGGGGATATTCAACCTAATAATTATAGTTTTGCGACGGTCCAGAAAGCTTGTGCTGGTCTGGGTTGCGTAAAATTTGGTAGTAGTGTGCACGCTTGCTTAGTGAAGATGGGTTTTGATCTGGATGTGTTTGTGATGGGGTGTGTCGTTGACATGTACTCAAAATGTGGGAATTTGCAGGAGGCCCGTCGAGCTTTTGATAACATTGCCAATAGAGATATTGTGGCTTGGAACACCATGATCAGTGGCTACGTACAGAATGGTGTTGGTGAAGAAGCAATTGAACTCTACTGCCAAATGCCCCTTCAAGGTTTTATTCCTAACAACATAACATACGCGAGCATTCTCAAGGCAGTGGCCATTCTGGAGGATGGTGTACTATGCAAGTATTTACATCCACTAGTGATTAAAAGTGGGTTTCTTTCAGATGTTTATGTAGGCACAGCTCTTGTGGATGCATATGCAAAATCTCTGCTGGTGGAGGACGCGGAGAAAGTATATACAGAGATGCGGTACAGGAATTTGGTCTCATGGAATGCACTCATAACTGGATACAGTCTTGCAGGGAAGTACAAAGACGCCATGAATCTTTACTGTCAAATGCAAAAGGTTCCAATAAGGCCAGACCCCTATACATTAACTGGCCTTCTTTCTTCATGTTCTATGTCTAAATCATTGGCTGAAGGTAGTCAACTTCATGCTCATTCCATTAAGATTGGTTTAGATTCTAATGTGTCAGTTGGCAATGCTTTGCTGGATTTGTACTCGAAATGTGGGTCGGTAGATGATGCATCAAGGGCCTTTCAATGTATTGATGTCCCCAATTCTATTTCCTGGGCTGCAATTATATCAGCCTTTGTGCACAACGGTGGGGAGGAGAGTGCAGTCCTGTATTTCCGTGAAATGCATAGAATTTTCAAAAACTTTGATGAGTTCTCATGCAGCAGTGTCTTAAAGGCATCAGCTAGTTGTGCAGTATTGGAACAGGGGAAACAAATTCATGTACATGTGGTAAAATCTGGTCTCGAATCATCTCTATACGTTGGAAGTGCTCTTATTGATATGTATTCGAAGTGTGGTAGATTGGAAGATGCATACAGGGTCTTCAAAATCATGCCTGAAAAGAATGTTGTTTCGTTGAATTCTATGATAATGTGTTTTGCTCAACATGGCCATAGCGAGCAAGCTCTGTATCTATTTGAGGAGATGCAGAAACTTGGCATACTACCAACATCCATCACCTTCATTGGTGTACTTTTTGCGTGCAGTCATGCTGGTTTGGTTGAAAAAGGACGTGAATACTTTGACATGGTGGTCTCCAACCATAGGATTTCACCAACAATCGAGCATTACACGTGCATGGTTGACCTTCTTGGTCGTGCTGGCCTTCTAAATGAAGCAGAGATATTTCTCAAGAATTCTCCCTTTGCATTCGAAGCTTTGATCTGGCGTTCTCTCCTTTCTGCTTGCAGGCTCCACAAGGATACAGTTGTTGGCAGTCGTGTAGCTGATCATTGTCTACTATTGGACCCATGTGAACCTTCAACGTATGTGCTTTTGTCAAATATGTACGCATCAAGGGATCGATGGGATGATGTGACAAGAATAAGAGCTTTGATGAAAGAAATGGATCTTGAAAAAGAGCCAGGATGTAGTTGGATAGAGGTCAGAGACAAGGTTCATATATTTGTGGCGAATGACAAGTTTCATCCTCTTAAGGAGGAGATATATGACAAGTTGGACATGTTGATGCCACAAATGAAGATGGCTGGTTACATACCTGATTTAAGCTTTGTTCTCCATGATGTCGATGATGAGTCCAAAGAACAATGCCTTCTTCATCACAGTGAAAAATTGGCTATTGCATTTGGATTGATTTCTATAGCACACCCAGTACCAGTTAGGATTTTCAAGAACCTGAGAGTCTGCGGTGATTGCCATGCTGCTGCAAAATATATATCTAGAATTGCGGCACGAGAAATAATAATTCGAGACACCAATCGATTCCATCATTTCATTGATGGTCTATGTTCTTGCGGGGATTACTGGTGATATGTTGTTCAATTGGACGAGTGGTTGGATCTTTCTATATGTGGAGGGGTTATGCAGTCAACTGTCTTGGTTGCTAATCCACTTTGGAGTTGCTTTGATTAAACATGTTCTGAAGGCAATTCCAACCTACTGGAACGAGGTACAGGGAGGAAACCTTGTTCGCATTTGAACGTCATCTGTTTACTCGTTAGGTGAATTGCAGCGAGGATGATTCAGATACTGTATGATCACATAGAGTTATTTGACTGTTGCCTTTTCTGCAGTAGATGGAAGCAAAGTTCCTCGCTTCTTAGTTTGTCGACATTGGACAGTTTCATTGTCGGAATGGCTAGGAGGAAGGATTCTGGTAAACTTATATTGCTATTGGCTATTGGCTCATGGAAAAACAGGAAAAAGTACTCTATGAAGATGATAGCAAATTTGGATGAAGTCTGACGTTTGTACTCCAAATATATATTCAAGTCAACTTTTTCTTTTAGGGGGCGTTTGATGTGCAGGAAAAGAAACTGTTCATCGAGAAAAATAATTCAAAAATTTGAAATTTTTCCATCGTATCAAACATGGAAAAATTTCATCGACCGTTGAAGTCGAATTCCAAAAATTTTTTCCGAAAAAAAATTTCCGTCTGGAGAGACGAAAATTTTTTTCTGGAAATTTATTTTTGCCCGTTAGGGCACGCGAGCGCGTCTTCTTCTTTTCCTTCGTGCCGCAGCAGCTCCCTCTTCCTTCTCGTCGACGCACCCGCAAAAGACTCCCTCGTGTGCCTCCTCTCCCTCTCCGCATCAGAGCTCGACGCCTCCACGCCTCCTCTCAGTGCAGCCGATAGCCTCCCGTCCCTCTCTTTCTCGCAAGGTATTCTCTCTCTCTCTCTCTCTCTCTCTCTCTCCCTCATTCTCTCTCTTGTTCCCCTCTCCAGGTACGCGTTTTGAATCCCCTCTCCTTCGCAGCCGTGACCTCTTCTTTCTCGTCGATGAACCCGCAGAAGACTCCCTCGCGTGCCTCCTCTCCCTTTCCGCATCAGAGCTCGACGCCTCCACGCCTCCTCTCAGTGCAGCCGCTAGCCTCCCGTCCCTCTCTTTCTCGCAAGGTATTGTCTCTCTCTCTCATTCTCTCTCTTGTTCCCCTCTCCAAGTACGCCTTTTGAATCTCTGCAGGTGCGACGACTGAAAACGAAGCTCTGATGTTTGCACTGTTGTTTATCCCTCTTTCATTTCTTTTTTGTATTGCTTGCTGGATCTCTGCCGTGAGCATCAATCCCCTTTTCTTTTTGTATATTTTCCTGGTTCCTTCTCAAATGATGTCTGCACGCATGTTTATTGTGTTGAGCGCCTTTCTGAATGGGATCGTATTTCAAAAGCAACCTCGGACGATTGTTCTACAAGCCTTATGGAATGAAAGAGTTGTTTTTGACATTTTGTACAGAAAACTAAGCCTTAGAACATCTTCATTTGAGGCTGGTTATTCTACTTAAAGCCCATGGAGGCTACTAGCAGCCCGGCGTGCTGGGCGTTCACCTGCCTGTCAAAATGTTCTAATTTATGTCATCATAGAAACTACTTGCTGTAGGAGCCCTAAACCTCGGTGCAGATGACCTCTTGGTTGTTTCTCCACCAAATTACAGAGAGACCCTTCCAGGCAGATTTAAGAAATGCTGGTGGTTCAAAAACGTCTCTGCTTTGGGGCAGACCAACCTTGTCACGGCACTCTTGGATCTCTGCATTCTACCATCAGCCTGCACACACAGACAAAAAAAAAAGGAGCCCTCATGTCTTCATGTAAAGTTGATTCTTCTTTTCTATTTTGGTCCAGAAATCTGTTGCCTCAATATTTGGCCATTTTGCTGATTCATCTATTCTCCAGCTACTTCCCGCAAAGCCAATTGCAGAGAAGGATGCTTATTGAACGTCAAAAACTGTGTGCATTAGGATCAAAACTACAGAAAATCAATGTAGAAATCATATTTTATAAACATAACATGAATTATGTGCAGGATTCAGAGACTAGTGATCTTAAGCAAGCTGCTAATTGCTTTCTTCAATCATCCAATGTTGGTAGCAAGATTCAGAGACTAGTGATCTTAAGGTGGGGTAAAATGTAAGAAGCCAAAGAAAGAGCAGCTTTAGACTAGGACAACTTCCATAGTAATTAGTTAAGAAATCTCAATATTATGCTCCCTCTACAAAAAACTTTCATTACTATACGCAGTAACCAGCAGTAGTCGGTTAATTACAAACTAAAACTGAAGGATGGGCATCGTGCACATATTCTGTGTCTATATGAATGTTTTCTTTGTTTCAATTGCTTCAGTTGTAAAGGAGGCACCCTTATTTTGATTAAGGTGACTTCACATTTGCTATGGTATACATTTTCTTATGCAGGTTCTTCATTTGTCTTGGTGTCCTTATTTTCTTATGCATGTTCTTCTTTTGTTTTGGTGCTTCAACTTAAATAAACATTACTTGACAAGAAGCTGATCAGCTCTTCGAGTTGTTGTAAACCCCATCCAAACATCTTTTTGAAACAAATCACCATATAAATGAATGTCTCAGTTGCTCTACTATTTCTGCTGCTAGCCATTGTTTTTGTTTCTATCTTGGGGTTTTGCATTTAGTTGATGTTGTTGAACTGTGTGGTATGTTTGGCATACCCATAACGTGTTGTTGAATTTTGCTCATTTTATGGCTTTCATATATGTTATATGTTCCTTTTAATTGAGTTGTTGCATCTACGTAGTGGACCGGTTGGTTAATATCGTGTGCCTCCTCTCCCTCTCCGCATCAGAGCTCGACGCCTCCACGCCTCCTCTCAGTGCAGCCGATAGCCTCCCGTCCCTCTCTTTCTCGCAAGGTATTCTCTCTCTCTCTCTCTCTCTCTCTCTCTCCCTCATTCTCTCTCTTGTTCCCCTCTCCAGGTACGCGTTTTGAATCCCCTCTCCTTCGCAGCCGTGACCTCTTCTTTCTCGTCGATGAACCCGCAGAAGACTCCCTCGCGTGCCTCCTCTCCCTTTCCGCATCAGAGCTCGACGCCTCCACGCCTCCTCTCAGTGCAGCCGCTAGCCTCCCGTCCCTCTCTTTCTCGCAAGGTATTGTCTCTCTCTCTCATTCTCTCTCTTGTTCCCTCTCCAAGTACGCCTTTTGAATCTCTGCAGGTGCGACGACTGAAAACGAAGCTCTGATGTTTGCACTGTTGTTTATCCCTCTTTCATTTCTTTTTTGTATTGCTTGCTGGATCTCTGCCGTGAGCATCAATCCCCTTTTCTTTTTGTATATTTTCCTGGTTCCTTCTCAAATGATGTCTGCACGCATGTTTATTGTGTTGAGCGCCTTTCTGAATGGGATCGTATTTCAAAAGCAACCTCGGACGATTGTTCTACAAGCCTTATGGAATGAAAGAGTTGTTTTTGACATTTTGTACAGAAAACTAAGCCTTAGAACATCTTCATTTGAGGCTGGTTATTCTACTTAAAGCCCATGGAGGCTACTAGCAGCCCGGCGTGCTGGGCGTTCACCTGCCTGTCAAAATGTTCTAATTTATGTCATCATAGAAACTACTTGCTGTAGGAGCCCTAAACCTCGGTGCAGATGACCTCTTGGTTGTTTCTCCACCAAATTACAGAGAGACCCTTCCAGGCAGATTTAAGAAATGCTGGTGGTTCAAAAACGTCTCTGCTTTGGGGCAGACCAACCTTGTCACGGCACTCTTGGATCTCTGCATTCTACCATCAGCCTGCACACACAGACAAAAAAAAAAAGGAGCCCTCATGTCTTCATGTAAAGTTGATTCTTCTTTTCTATTTTGGTCCAGAAATCTGTTGCCTCAATATTTGGCCATTTTGCTGATTCATCTATTCTCCAGCTACTTCCCGCAAAGCCAATTGCAGAGAAGGATGCTTATTGAACGTCAAAAACTGTGTGCATTAGGATCAAAACTACAGAAAATCAATGTAGAAATCATATTTTATAAACATAACATGAATTATGTGCAGGATTCAGAGACTAGTGATCTTAAGCAAGCTGCTAATTGCTTTCTTCAATCATCCAATGTTGGTAGCAAGATTCAGAGACTAGTGATCTTAAGGTGGGGTAAAATGTAAGAAGCCAAAGAAAGAGCAGCTTTAGACTAGGACAACTTCCATAGTAATTAGTTAAGAAATCTCAATATTATGCTCCCTCTACAAAAAACTTTCATTACTATACGCAGTAACCAGCAGTAGTCGGTTAATTACAAACTAAAACTGAAGGATGGGCATCGTGCACATATTCTGTGTCTATATGAATGTTTTCTTTGTTTCAATTGCTTCAGTTGTAAAGGAGGCACCCTTATTTTGATTAAGGTGACTTCACATTTGCTATGGTATACATTTTCTTATGCAGGTTCTTCATTTGTCTTGGTGTCCTTATTTTCTTATGCATGTTCTTCTTTTGTTTTGGTGCTTCAACTTAAATAAACATTACTTGACAAGAAGCTGATCAGCTCTTCGAGTTGTTGTAAACCCCATCCAAACATCTTTTTGAAACAAATCACCATATAAATGAATGTCTCAGTTGCTCTACTATTTCTGCTGCTAGCCATTGTTTTTGTTTCTATCTTGGGGTTTTGCATTTAGTTGATGTTGTTGAACTGTGTGGTATGTTTGGCATACCCATAACGTGTTGTTGAATTTTGCTCATTTTATGGCTTTCATATATGTTATATGTTCCTTTTAATTGAGTTGTTGCATCTACGTAGTGGACCGGTTGGTTAATATGAAGCGAAAAGTTCAAATCGATGTCAATTTAAAAAGGGGCAAAATGTCGGCAAATCAGAATTGTTCTAATAGATTGTGTGGGCGAGTATATCCGGTCTATACATTCATACATTCATAACCATGTTGTTGCCATATTTTTGTAAATCTGGATAAATGTTTCCTTATTATCAAACTAAGAATTAAATTTCTGGACCATCAAACTCAGAAATATAGAATTGGAAATATATTTTTAAGTCATCACACACATACCAAAATTGGAATCTGAAAATTTTTTTCCATTCCATTTTTTCATTTCCTATATTTTTAGAAATATAATTCCAGAAATATGTTCCCGTTGGATGACCAAATTCCCGTTGGATGACCAAATGATCGTCAACTAGGGCACGGAGTTACGTTTCTTGAGAATATTCAATATAAATGCTTTTCTTCTTTAAAATCCAAAGCAACTTAATTTTGTGGTTCCTGTTCAGCTTTATCCTGTTGCCTAGACAACACTATTTACAAAAAACCTGGTCTCGAAAGTTGTGTCATTTCAAGAGAAGAAAGTTAGTTTTTGAAGAGTTTGTCTTGGTTCTAGCGTCCTATTTATTCATAAGTTAGACTCTGCCTTCAATAGTGGTGCTCCATCGCTGTTTGAACTTAGCTTTATCTCAGCCTATGAATGTGAAAGGACAGTCTGCAAGCAGCTAGATTCTTTAAAAAAAAAAACCACGTTTCATGGAAACTTAATGGCTTTACAGACAAAGAACAAAATTCACTATTATATATATATATATATATATATATATAAACAATTACTTTAGTTATCTAAAAAAATCCAGCCTTTAGCCAATGTTGTCTATCGAAAAGAAAAAAAGATAAATGGTTGAGAAAAAAAAACAAGAAAAAAAAAGTCAAACTAATGTTAGATGATGAAAATGTTCATCATTTTTTTCTTTTTGTTTTTTCAAACTCTCCATCATATTGGATCGGATGGTCCTGATTAAATGGTTAGGTGACTCGGAAAAGTTTTTCAACTGGCAAACAACCATCGTTCTAACACCGATTAGTTGGGATGCATGATACTTGTTAATCAAAGAACCTCATGAATGTCAGAGACGTTGTGACAGTTGATGCTTCGCTGGTGGACTCTTTTTTTTACCAGTATATTCGATAAAATTACATAGCTAATCTTGAGTATATTGATATCAAAAGTAGGACAGAATAGAGGGCAAACCACTCAAAAAAGTAACTTGGGTAATTAATTGATCAATTGCCAGGCCGAGTCTCGTTAATTCTGGGGTAGTGGGGTTATCTACCGCTCATGCTATGCTCAAAGCCCCATCATTTTTCCCTCCTCTTAGAGTCTTGTGCTGCGTCGGGGCATAGGTGGGCAGCATTAATTCACAAGCTTTATGTCTTGATTCTTGAAGGTGCTAAATCGCCTAGAGAGAATAAATAAAGAACAATCAACCGCATTAATTATCGTTTATTTAGTTATAGATCCCTAGGTAATATATTAAAAATGGTAGATACAGTGTAGAGATACATGGGGGCTGGTGTGAGCAACTGCCTATACCAGCTCGTGAGTGGCACACCTCAGCCCAACAAAAATTTTATCATATGGCCTCATAAATATATTGTAGTGACTCAAAAAACAGATAGGATGCCCTCACCAGAAGTTGTCTTGTGACTCAAGTGTCCATCAACCAAAAAATTTATGGCTGCGGCACCGGCCGGTATAGATATTTGAATTATTGGTGGAATTTCCTTTCAATGTGGCGAGACTTTTTGGCATTACCAACTGTATTCATTGTCAAATCTTTAACCACCGAGCCTTCTTATACTCCCTAACAAAGATAATCTGTTAAGAATAGTAGCTATACGAATTATTGGTCGACTTTCATGCCCCGATATTGCAAGATTTTTTGGCATTACCAACATAAAATTTTTATGATCAATCACGTTGCTAGTCTCCTGATCTTGCAAAAGTTACATTGTTCTTCGTAACAGTTGAGTATGAGTTTCTAATGTAGGATAAATTGCTCGCAATTCACCAACAGCCTAGAATGAACCATGAACATCGTTTGGGCTGGCTTTGATTAAACGATTTCTGGAGCCACAACCCCATGGGGATGTTTCGATAGCACTGCCAAGATCGTGAGCAGTTACATCACGAGTCAGTAAAGAGACTTTCACTAAAAATCTCAATCTCGTCAAGGCTAGTTTTATATCATTTGGAAAGATTAGGGGGCAATAAACTGAATTTATAGTATATCATTTGCAGAGATTCTAGGGGCAATAAATTGAATTTATTGTTAAAACCTTAGCTATGAAGACCCTTTTACAGTTGTTGAAGAGAGGCTGGATTTCAGGCATTTCTGGTTAAACACCTCTTACTGTAAACTAAAGCGACAAAATTGTTCCTTGCATATGTATTATTCCTTTTGTCTAAATTTAAATAAAATACAGAGACAGTTGCATCTTCTATATGCTAATGGACACTCAGTAATCGTCAGGGTATGACCTTGCCAGAAGCCACTGATGACCACCTGTCCCAAGTAAGTATGCAGTCCACCTTTTCAAAAATGTAAAATATAGTAGCAGTATCCAACGCAAGGATACAACACAATAAAACAAGCATATCAAAAGCAAATATGACCTGACTAAAGGAGTAAGAATACTCAGACACCTAAGAAGCTATTCCTAGAATGCTTTGGGGAAAAAACAAAAGCCACCACAAGTTGGTTCGAAGAGACGTGTCACATATCCGAGGAGAATAGACGTCCATCCACTATTATAGTGGTAGGTTGAATACCATCCGTTTTGCAGATGACACTGACTGTAGTTATTAAACTTTTCGCTTCTTGTTGGAAGAGGCCTTAGTCTGATCTTGCTCTAGATTCCTTCTTAAAAGATCAATCTCCTCTTCTGAGACCAAATTATTGGTCTTCTTGTTCAATGTATAGGCTGCTGCTAATCTCCTTTTGCAATCATGGCTTGCAGAAGCGTGGTCAATCACTGGAACTAGCATTATTAGCAACATAAACCTGATAAAGCCTTCTTTTATATGTTCAAAAATCGAACTTGAAGCTTCATTCAAACTGGGACTGGAACAAATCTTTCAGGAATGTATTTATGTAAAAAAAAAAGCCTAAACCTGCAACTGAATTGAAATTTTGAACAAAAAAAAAATCGGAAACCAAAATCAAGATCATGTCAACGTAAAAACATCCTAAACATCTGATGTTAATATTTGAACTAAAGAGATTTGAAGACCAAACATAATAATGAGACTATGACAGAAATTTGAAGTTTATGTAAAGGACCTAAAATAAACGTCAACTCAAACATCGGTATTTGAAATGACACAATATTTGTATGGCGAATTTAAATAAGAACTACATGATTTAAGGAATATTTAAATATTTAATGGTGGAATGAGCATTTCTGCATGGTCATATCATTTGTTGAAACAAAATTTCCATAGCAAAAATTAATGTGTTAAGTCTCCATTCAGTTGTACACCACCATGCCATAAAGCGACAATACGATCTGGTTCATTAAAGTATCCGTAATGAAGTTGAACTTGTATAAATAAATTAAACTAATGCAGTGACATGGATAAAACTTCACACGTACTGCGCTTGGTGGATCCCAACCTACCTGCAGCCAGCTTGGTTAGTACTAAAAGGGGGTTACAGCCATGATACAAGGTAGTAAGTAAAGGGCTGAAGTACACATATTACTTGTAGAAAAAATTTAATGTAGAGTACTCCACGGCTATTTCGTGCTTGACATGCGATAATATATTTTTTTTGCACATTCGACCCTAGGTTTTGTTGTTAAATATGATTTTTATTACACCAACTGCAAGGTCCAACTGTCATTCATCTCCTCCTCTCTCATAACCCCTCTCCCCTCCCGCCACCCCAAAAAGAAAAAGATGAAGAAAAATACAAAAATAACCCTACTAGTTAGCTTCAATTCACTCAAAAGGGTTGTGAACCATGACACAAAGTAGAAAGGGGCTTCGGTACAATGCCATATCGTACTTTCTCAATTTGGTCCATCTTCTTACGTGTAGTATCCAACCAAATAAAAGAGCACCATTATCCACATTATTTCTTGTCCCATTTACGATTTGTTTTCTGCTGATCATTCTACAAAGATTTCATAACACTAAAGCTATTTCTCAGCAAACATCAATAAAATTTGTCAAAAGAAGAAAGAACTAAGATGGTGGACATGACTAACCTGGTCTTGGGTAATCTTTCCCAATTATGCAGCTAGCCTTTCTTTGTACATCTAATGGAGCAGTCCAAGGTTCATAGATGTACTCTCTAGGCATATCTAGCATGTTTGGGGGAATTGACCCATCAGAATAAATTTGAGAAAAATTTAGTGAGTCTCTCAAATCAGTTCTACGTCATACCTCTTAAAACAGGGATGAAGTATCTGATGAAATTTCCATCAGGATCATATTTCTTTCCAAAAGTTGTAGGGGAATATATGCGATGATACTGAAAAGTTCACATTAAACATTTTATCAACAAAAAATAATATTTGCTTGAAAAGAAATCTGTGTATCTATAAATGAATTGAGATCATGTCTTAAGCTAACTTTTTTCCGAGGGCCAAGGGTAAATGTCTTTTACCTGATAAAAGAAGGATGAGCAAGAAAGCCACAACCAGTTGCCGTTATTAATTGACCAATCAGAATCTATAAGAAGCCTCTCGAAAACATCACGTCCTTTCTCCCAATGGATAAACTAAGTAAACAATCATAATCAAACTACTAATACACATCATTGTAATCAGTATGCTCATTAACGCAAGTCCTAGCCTATATGGCTACATCCAACGAACCAGATATCAGCTCAAAGGACATTGTCTCAACCATTGTTGCTGGCACGGGTAGAAAACTACATGCACCAAATAGTGTAACACAGTTTCCCAACCACATGGTTATCTCATTTATGGGTGGAAGACATTTCCAATATATGCACAGAATGAGGTAGTGGCTTCAGATAATTGGCAACATAAGACCATGATTCAGTGCTTCAAGAATTTCATGCATATGGATGATGAGGCAAAGACAGTCTAGTAGTCACAGCAATATATGTTCAAAAGTTTACCAATGATCAAGTTAAAATAGACAGTCTAGTGAGTCTAAATTAGTACAACAGGAACCAAAAGTTACATCCTCCCTGCCACGAAACTGAAGGTGTAGTCAGTACCATATTAACGCTTGGGTGAAACGAACATTGACAGTTGAGATTTATCTAAGCCTATGACAAAGCCACATTGAGGTAATACCAAGTACTTAACCATGTTATTGACAGAACCTGATCAGTGGTTGCATGCTCAAGCACATTTGATATATGCATCCATGCGGTTCTATTGTAATGGACATTATGAACAATACCATGAAAATCCAATAGATCCTGATTAAATAAGAATGGAAACAGAGAGGAAGAAAAATATCCACCCCTCTCTCTTTGCTTGGTGGTCCATTTAAAACAAGAATGATGCTGAACTTATAATCTGCTTGTAGTTGAACTATTAAACTTATTATGCAACTACTATCCTACACCTAAGTAAGTTAACAATGGAAAACATTGCATACGTTAATAGTTCAAGGAAAATTAGAGTACATTCCAATTGGTATTGCTGGAAAAATTTTAGTGTTTCAGTCATGACCAATTAAAATGTATGAGCTCAACAAAATGTGAAGTATGTTATGATAGCACTGCATTCTACTGGAGTCTGGCATCAATCTAATATTTTTCTTGTTGATGATCTTGTGGCTGCTGTGGCGACAAAAACTTTCCTGTTTACCAATGACAAAGCCCACAACTATACAGACACAGTATGGTAGCTATCACAATGGAAACATATCACCCATGAAGAAAACCTTCTAAGTAAACCATATTCAAAATTCTTATCACAGTAAGGTGTGAAAAATTTTCAAGTAAAACAAGTTGTCCTGTTTCGATAGGCAAAATATAAACTGTGTAAAATGTTTTTTTATTTTGTAATACTTAATGACAATATATTATAATTAACTCTTCCATGTACCCATGTATGATGGTAAAATATCAACTTGCAATTATTAAATATTAACAATGGCAGACAGGAGGGTCAGTCTACCAGATCTCCACGAGTCAAGAAACAAGCAACAGCATGTCGAGCAAGATGATGCACCCATCCCCATCTATGAAGCTGCAGAAACAAATACATTAAAAAAAGAATTTGATTTTTAGTGCATATATGTGTAAAATCATTAAATCATACAAACCCAAAAGATCAAGTCATCAAACCTGGACCATTACAGCATCAATCCAAGGATAACCTGTTTTTGCCTCTCGCCAAGCAACAAAAAGTGCATCATCCTCATTCCATGGTATCTACATAGTTGTAAATAGCCTGTCAACATTTGGTTGGAAGATGATTTTGATATCACAAAAATTTAAGAACAAGTTAAACTCACAGATTATTCCGTGCGCCAAGAGGTCGAAGAAAGCATGATTAATTAGCATGCATGCAGTTTGTGAGCTTCCTCCAGTTCTTTAAAACATTTCTCTCAAAATATATATACTCTTTGACGTTTAAATGGAAGATGTTATAAGTTCCTTTTGATACAAAAATACTTTAGAAATGCAAAGCCATTTAATAGATTGTCATCCAAACAGCAAAAACAAGTATTTACGTTCTTACAATAACCCATGTCAGAAAACCAGGTGTTGCAAGTCCATGTTTTTGAACATAAAACCAGGATTTGCATTTTGTAACATATGTTCTGTCTTCCATGTTTTAGCCTTGGTCTTGTGCATTCAAAAACTCCTTCAAAGTTGATGAAGTGGCATCGCGGCTGACATGCTTTAGCTTATATATATTTTTAAAGAAGGGAACTGCTTTGGGTGCTGGATGTAGACAAATTTCTTTTTCACCTCAAATTGGGCACTTATCAAGAAAAATGTCATCCGATTTGGAGACAAGGAATTAGAAGATGAAAGAGAAAAGTTGCTTCAAGGTAAAACTTCTTGAATGCAAGTATTAGAGGGAAAGGAATAAGAGAAGCATTTCTCATAAAACATGTTTTCCCAAACATTCAAAGGAAATAAATTCCAAAATTAGAAGGGTAAAAATATTTTTCTCATTTTTATTGCATGAGATATCATATACCTTAATTGAAAGATGAAAGCTGAAATCAAGCAGATGAAAGAATCAATGTTGTAAAAAGCGTACTGCAAGTCGTATCAGTCTGGCTTTAAGATACGCTGTATAGTATAATATCATAATGTATCGTAACTGTATCGTATTTTTTTTAAACACAAAAATTAATCAGAAAAAATAAGAAGAGTTCTGAAAAAACAGTAAAAATTAGTGTATCATAATCGTATCATAACGTATCGTAGTTGTATCGTAACGTATCGTAGTCGTATCGTAATTGTATCGTTCCGTATCGTAGTTGTATCATACGATACGGTGCCTGTATCGTAATTGTACAATACAAATGGTGTATCGTATCGCATTTTTTTAAACGCGATGATACGTATCGTACCATACATACAACACTGGAAAGAATACAATTCTAATGCAAGATACATGAAATATGCAAAGTAGACCAAGAGAATGTTTTCTCCAAAAACTGTACCTGTTTGCAGATTCTATTCCCTTTCATCTGGTCAAAATTTGGAGTTCCAAATCCCACCGTGTAGAAAAAGTCTCGCCATAACAACTACGATAAAATACAATATTGTGACTATTGAATTCCAATTGCAAGAACACCTTAACTAAAGCCATCAATAGACCAACCTGTCCAACAAGTGAAACTGGTGGGGATGTGTGATTTTTAACGTTTTTATACACATCTAGGAGGCGCTGATAAAAGTATCTGGAAGAAAGGCAGCCAAACTGGAAATACCAAAATCAGAATTATAATTAGTATTATAAAATCATTCTTCATCATAAAAGACAAAAAGGTTTTAGAACCTAATCTCTCCAAAACAGGGGTCGAACATGCCTTCAAGTAAGGGGACAAAACTGTCGTTGCCGGCTTAGACAAGGCAGTTGGATCACCTTTAGGTTTGTCAAAGCATGCAACCCACTCCTGCACATGATGACAAGAGTTGATGCCAAGTTTAAAATATATATTTTTCAGAGATTTGTCAAGATGAACAAAAATGACAAACAAAATGAATTGGCATAAAGAAATGCAACCCACTCCTGCATGTGATGATAAGAAACCTGTCTGCAAATTGCAATCTTGCTTTGGCATTCAGAGATGAATGTGAATCGTACTTTGGGATTTGACTAGATAATGCCTCGACAAGAGTAAATAAGTAATAGAATAGTTATATCTATTCCTTTAGCATCTCAAATTCATCCAGTACTTATTAGAAGTCTTACAGATCATAACATGTCATATGAAACGTATTGTAACAGTGAGGAGAAAACAGTACTTTTCACCTCCTGAGATTAGTTTCAGGGGTACAACATGCTTTTTGCAGCATTGCCTATTAGTGTACCATGTACTTCCTTGTCCACACAATAATTTTGTCAAGAATACCACAATCCAGAAGATTTTGTCTTCAGTTAAGCTTCTGCATTAGCTTGCTGGACTGATGTGGCGATGGAAGTAACCACAATGTGGCTAGTAAGTTCTCCCTTCTTCATTTCTTATCTTCACCATGACTTATTTCTGCTAGGCCTCAACGTAGAGGTTTTTTGCCTGAGATTCACAAGAAAATCCATCCTTGACTTTCATTGATTAAGTTTGCAGCAATTGAACTTGAGACAGTACCTATATGAGTTTTTGACTAAAAATGAACTATAATTTATAAATTCAGAAAAGAAAGAACTGTTACATTTATTCAATGAGATCGAGCTGTTAGGATCCAAGATATCAACGGACAAAAATAAATGCCTTGACTAAAATCAGAAGCTCAGAGTTTATTTACCTTTTCACTAGAATAATGAATATTCAATAGAATTTATCTAAGTGTTAAGGGATCACTTGTCACCACAAGGCAAGGGTGCATCGGGTTTTGGATGCGAGGAAAACAAAAGAAATTGGAAGAAGAAGAGACAAGAAGAAATATGAAACCAAAGAATGACAGTTACATTATATATATATATATTATGTTGGACGGATAATTGCCATTATGAATCTATGATAAGGATAAACCGATAAAGTACAAAGAAACACATCATAAAAGATCAAGATCTCTTGAGAACTCAACCTCAAGTCAGCTAGAAGATTCTCTCAATCCGAATTTTCGACAAATGGACTGCAGTTTTGCTTCATTTCCAACACTTGGCCATCACGTCTGCAAGCTGGAGTCCAGAGCTTGTAACCGAAATGCCCAACTCCATTCTACTGGACACCTTCCACTTACTAATAGCACCATGTCCATTATTTGATTCAGTCCAGAATCTCAATATATTTGTGCATTTCCTCTCTCCACTTAGGGCCTTTCACTTCCCTTTTACACTCCTGGCAATGATACTTGATTAGGTACCAGCCATAAAAGGTTGATAGGTTGAAAGCTCACACCTCATCCGTTCTTCTGCTCCAATAATCCTCCTAAGAAAAGTAATAAGCTCATCAAAATTTAGGTTTGATACGCTTAAAATGCACGTTTTGGTAAATTTCCCCAACACGATCCGAAAATTTTTTTTTATAGTTTCTGTAATTTTTAGTGATACCACTACCAGGCAACACTCTCATGGCCCTTGGTGAGCCAAGCAACTAAAAGGCTCATGGTTCCTAGGGGCAACATGAGCACTAATAGTCATAATAGTAATAGAACCATATGCATCAATGTTTTTCAATAAAATGTATAACCTAAAGATATCCCAAATTTTATAAACAAACTGATGTACATGGATTGCAATCAAACGTTCAAGGCAAATCAAATTGAGAAAATGTGGAGAAAGTACATCAAAAATTGCAACTACAGAAAGTGGAAGGAAGAGGAAACCTATGAACTACTCTTTTGGGGGCATGTGTGATGAGAAAAAACTTCTCTCAGGAGATAAGATTTTCCCATCTCATCATAGGTGCTACAAGATGATGAAACAAGGAAAACGCGTTCCAGACATTTTGTTCTATCTAATCCGCATTAGAGGAACATCCAGATAGACTCTAAGTGGTCCAATCTAGGTATGCAGAAAGGCTTACTGGATATGTTTCTTGCAAAAGAGTTCTAAGTGCATGCCAACACTATTAAGGACAGAAATTCCGCTAAACATGATATCAACCAATTCAGTCCCTACTTGAATAAAAGAAGGCCAGGTAGAACCTACATTTTTAAAGCAACAAAGTGGACATCAATTATTTGAGAATCTAATTCAAAAATATTGCACCAAATAAAAGGATATGACAGGTTCTAACAAAAGTATCTTGAAATTGTATTCATTATATAGCTTAGGCCTACAGGCAGAGAAAATAAATGTGATTGATTATTACATGCCTTGTCATTAAGCAATTCCCCCAATCTCTTTAAAGCTTCAGATTCACCTCCTCGAAAAGGAGAGAATTCTTCCTGCATTTGATGAGAGCATAATCAGCAAATAAAATAATGAAAAATGTTTGGATATCCACATTAGAGATCAAACCTGTCTCAGATTCCCATAGCCTAGTTCATTGATCCTTGGAACACTCATAAGATCACACTCGCCAAAGTCCCCCAAAGAAGGAAGTTTTTGAGGAGGTAGTGCAATTGAGAGCTGAGGACTTCCGGCTAGTTTCAGGAATGATTGATAAGTCAATGGTGGCTTCCCACCATTCTTTGATGTTTAAAGGCATCCAATAGAAAATAAATGAAATCAAGTTAGTCACATGGAGAAGGATAGGATTTAGATGAAAATACAAAAGAACAATAGAGCATGTACAAGATTTTGGAACTAGAGTACGTCAAATGCCCTGGTTCCCTAGTTCCTGTAGGAGTGCTAAGTGAATGGTTATATATATATATATATATATATATACACACACACACATCCGCATACATAGTAAGAATCTACATACGTCTACATGTATACACACACACACACACACACACACACACATATATATATATATATATATATATATATATATATATATATATATATATATGTATGTATGTATGTATGTATATGAAGGCTGTAATATCAAGACTTAAAGCATATTATATGGAGAAAGCAACACCCTCGGGAGCCCAAAGTCATAGACACTTCAGACAATATTCAAATTAGCTAATTGGATCACCTACTATCTAGTATCTAGTTTGAATCATCAAATATTTAAATTTAACCATTAAGTATCTCAAGATGAAATTAACAGTTGGGATATGTCCAAAAGCCTTTCAAGGGAATGAAGATAAGAGCTAAAAATGAAAAAATGGGAAGTGCATACAATTATTAGGAACCCAAGAACTGAACCTGAATGCATCTGAGGGAAATTAATAACAATAAAATAAAATAAAAAAAAGAGACAGCAGTGAGGTAATATTAGGTTAGAAAAGGCAGCAGTATAGATCAAAATCCTGGAATTTGTAGCTTAGCAAGGTAAAATAGAAACAAGACTGCTCATTTCCTTATCAGTATATCATCATCCATACACTGATAAGCCTGTCAGGAGCATATATGTCTTCCCTAGGTGTGTGTCAAAATGTCAATTAAACACCAAGTATCTTGACATCAGTTCAAGAAAATAGGCCCTTTAATACTTGTAGTATTGTCAACACCACCAAGAAAGAAAAGCAGGAAACTAAGAGCAAAAAAGATGACCTCTTTTCCAGTAACTACTAACAAAATAATTCTCAGTAAAATTAAAATAACACCAAAGAAAAATAAATAAACAAGTACAGTTTCCTTTATGTACTGCCAATCATACATGGTGTACATATAATTAACTAAACTAATTGATAACAGAAGACACGAGTTCAGATGTATATCTCTTCACCTTTTGTATGATCTCCTCAGGATTAAAAAGTGTATGGCTAACAGGAGAAAGTACTTCTATCCCAGCTGATGAAGCAAAGTCCTGCACGAAGAGAAAAGCTTGGCAGTTGATTGATCAAGAAATAACATGCACTTGAGTCTACATTCATATACATGAATAATCAGTACCATCTCCCTAAACTTTAAGGATATAAACCACTACCACGTGTAATGTGAGACCATTCATAGACATATATTTTGCACTAATAGCTGGAGTTGCAAGAGTTGTTATTGCCCTTCAAGGATGTGGAAGGTTAGTGTAACATCGAGCAATCCACTTGCATTGTAGAACATATTTTAGAGCAATCTTTTTTCAAACCCATAAACTATAAATCTTTCGATATGAGCTACTGCTTGAGTCTTATGGATGCTGATTTTCCAGGTAATAAAATTTTGAATTAATCAAGTAGAAGCAGAATGGTACTGCGGACAAATTTAAAGGATAACCAATTCATGGTGGTTCTAACTAAAGAATATTCTTCCAAACAATCTGGAAACCATTTTGTTTTAAGCAAATTTGGTAAAGCATGTCTGGCAAAAACACTTTGTTATTGATCAAAAATTTGAGAAAAATAGTCCAACAACTAGAAGGTAAAATAAATTGCTCACTTCCCTAAATGAACTTCCTGTTGACTATTTAACGACAAGACAGACATCCAAATATTCCAAATAGAGGTCACCAAGTTCAGGAAAGCCTAAGATGTAGACTTAGATAAACCACAATCATAAGAACACAGAGAAAATAAAGTATACCATCGCAAGTTACCTATTATTTTGTGGGATAAACTTAAAAAAACGTACCAAAAAAGAAGCAAATATTTAGCTAATTCATCAGATTTCACCTATTTCAAGAGTTAATTCTGACGGCTTTTGTTTGAAATTGAAACATTTCATTGTGGGGAAGCCGCAATTTGATCTCTCAACAGTTAACTGAGATGTTAGACTTCTATCTTAGATACAGTAGTGAACCGCTCTTGACGTCCAGTGCTCCAGATGAATCTTGAAGTTACCAATATCCCGCGGAGGAAATTCCAAGATGCTAAGGGGGGATAAGCAGGGACGTGAAAATTACCACAAGCATTCTCAACATATACTTCTGAAAGGGGAGAAGAAGGGGAGAAACAAACAAAGGAAAAATCAGTATAGAGTCCACACCTTGACTTTCCTGTCGCGATTCAATCCATAAGGCTCTGTATCAAATTCAAAGCAAAGTTTACCAATATTCCACTGCAAAACAGAGCATAAACGGAACTACGTCAAACTCAAAGCAAAATCTACAATGTTCCACAGCCCAACGTGGTCACATGTTGACCACAACACTAAAAAATCGACTCGCACAATCGGGGTTGACTTTTAGCACACGATCATCTTAATATGCGGGTCATGAATATCATCAAGACGCATTTTCATTTCATAAATGGTCTTTGGCCTAATTTCGCAACGGTAGGAGAATGTACAAATTTAAGTTACGTGGCTCAACCAAGATAAGAGAAATTGAAATTGCAGGTAAAATCACTACACTTCTAGCTCTTCCTTTTCAAAAACACTAGCTCTTCCCTTCGAGAGTAAATTTGAACAAAATGCACAGAAATTAAGATAACGTAACAACCGCAAACGAAAAGAAATTCAATCGAAAGCAAAAGGTATCAAATAAAGGAAACCAACGCGCTTGAGAAGCTTGATGATGACATCTGCAGCATCGCCCTTGAAGAGAAGCAGACGCGACCCGAGCTTCTTGAGGCTGCAATCAAGGTCATCGAGGCTCTCAAGCATGAACTGGATCCGGTTGACGCCGGCACGGGCTGAGCCAGGAGAGAATGCAGTGGGATCGGGATCCAGGTACCACGAGTCGAGGACGAAAACAGGGTAGAGATGCCTGGAGTTCCTGCACGCGTGCTCGAGGGCCGGATTATCATGAAGCCGGAGGCATTTCCTGAACCACAGCAATGAATTCACTGCTTCCATGATCGAGCCAAGCGGGCTGAACAAAACTCGTACGAAAACGGAGAGATGATCGAGATGGGAAACAGGAGGGAGATTCTTCTTCTTTCTAAGGGAATGCGAAGGATTTTGCGGGAGAAAAGGAACCGGGAGATTGATCGGAGACAGAGGAGACGGCAAGAGGCTCTGGTGAATCTTCACGTGAGGAAGCCGTGAGAAGAAGTCATATAAATGAGGAGGACGAGGAGGGCGGTTTACTCGAGCGGTTAGAAGGAGACCACGTCCCTCTTTCGAAAAAATTCGCGCGAAATCGCATTCAGATGGTCGGGATAGACTGCGGTGGCGCGGTACAAAATGCACGTACCGCGTCTCGGAGAGTGACACGTGTTCGAGTTCATTACATCGAATATAATAGATCTCCGGCGATGGCCCCGACCCGGACAAGGGCAAACCGAACTTCGGATCAAATTGAGCCATTGAACCAAACCTGATCCATTCCCATGAAGAGAATTGCTCTGTACTTGTATTTTTAACTTGCATATTACGGTTTTTTGGATCTTATCCGGAGCCCCATTTTGGATCTGGGGTCCAAATTAGGCACATACCAGCTAGTTTAGGACCCATGACTGGTAAGGTCCGATGGAAATACTTATTTCAATGTAGCTTTTATGTTTCTTATCAGTTGCTTACTTCACATATTTAAATACAAATGCAAAGCACCAAGGGAAGTAGCAGAGTGGCCGAGCAACGGTCACGTAAAAAGTGTGTCATCAGTTTAATTTTGGTGGGTGCTACTCTTTTAAATTGTAAACAATTTAATCCCGACATTTTAGATGACAAATACATCATATTGTTTGTACCTAGGTCTCGACGTAGCCCAAAACTGACTGACAAGGGGAAGCTTCTCAAGTATCACCTCCAAGGAGGTGGTTGCGTCATATTGCACTTTTGGAACAAATTCTGTATGGTTTAGCTACTACAAACGGGTGAACCAATAAGATTTTTTTTTTGTTTTTTTCCACACTTCCTCTCCCGTGAGATGAGCCTTTAGTTGAATCTTCTTCATCCATGCTCTGTTCAGAAGCAAAGCTTAAAGCAGACCAAGGAAGTTTGATACAATTGGGCTGTCTTCATTTTAGAAAATCCAACGAAACTTGCCTTCAACCATCACCAGACATCTATTGTGATACTCTAATTTGAAATGTTTAATCATGTATATAAGTTTGTGAAAAATCATGTAAGACTTATAAATGAGGTTATTGAGTGATTAGTTGTCTTGTTTTATAGTTTTTTGGGGATGAAATTGAAACTGCTAGGAGACAATTAACGTTTAAGCCCATGAGAGTGAATCAAAACGTCCTTTAATTTTATCCTTTTTAACGCTAAAACAAAAGCTGTTACGAGTGGATTGAAATTCACGACAAGCCCGATGTGGAAATAGATTGGGTGGATACACCATTTGACTTTTTATCCATATAATGTAACTCTAAATGGAAACTGGCTCTGTAAGCCAAACCGATGAAGGAGAAACCAAAACTCTTGTACAAAAATGTGATCTGATTGGAGACCTGTAAGTGACCCCTAAGAACATGCTGATGTCAATTGTTTCTGCAGCAGAAAACTTGCAGATTTCTCATTTCAATTCAATTTCAGCTTCACAAAGACGCTCACATGAACCAAAGCAGTCTGAAATATCTGAAACACGAATGTTTTAGCATTTGGGGAGTCGAGCAAAGGAGAACTTTTTTAGAGTTTAGGCTCCACAGTTGAATGTTATTATCCGTCCTGTGAATTGCGAGAGTTTTCTCTTGGCTTAGCAGAGGAGCTTGATTCATGGTGTGCCATGCTCCGATGTCTCATAACCACGGCTTAGCATCTCTCTCCTCCCTCTGGTTTTATCAGCAGAAAGAACCCAAAGAAATCCGACTGTTGCTCCTACACGTCAGAAAACGAAGCGACAGAAACGAACATAGGGATCAATCCCTCGCCCTCCCTAAGAACCAAAGCGTTGCAGAAGCTGGAAAGGCAATGTGAAGGGGGAAGAACAACGTTGTGGGGACGCCCTCTCTCTCTCTCTCTCTCTCTCTCTCTCTCTCTCTCTCTGTCTGCGAAAGTAACCAATCTTCTTCGCTAGGACCCAAATCATCCAGAACTTGGAAAAGAGGATGTGAAAGCAGAAAAATAACGATTTGGGTAATCGGAAATAGAGGAGCTCAGATTCGCCTTTTCTCAGGCATGAAGCCCAAGACTCAAGAGGGCATCCATGGCGGCAGCGGTTGCCTGCTACATCCCGAGCGGCCGTCCTAAAACTGCACAGCCATGGACATCAGAAACCCCCAAAACAGCGCTATGCCTGGAATGTATTTCAAATGAAATCATCATAGCTCCCCACTGGTACACAAAGAAAAAAACGGAAAAAGCAGAAAAGCAGCAGGAGGAGAAGGAGATCATCAGAGCCTCTTGTTTACTGGTGAAGTAATCACAGGCGTCTTAGAGGAGGGCTCCCACCATTGAGTTCTCCATCGCTCTTTCTTAAACCTGGTTTTTACACAACGAAGGCGGCGTTTTATACTCTCACTAGCCAGGGTACGCCACCCAAACACTGAACCGAAGTTCCAAAAACCAGATTCAACAAAATTTTATTTTTACAAAATGCCGTTACCTTCATAGCTGCAGAACCATCACCGTGAGATTGTTTCTCATTTGCTTGTATGGAAGGCAACGGTCACAAACTCTACTAATGAAGTCCCAAATTGCCATTCAAAGAACCAATTTTGGGCTGGATGCTTGGTTTAATTGGATTAACTTTTTGTAATTGGTAATTCTATATCTCCTTCTTTCTTTGTATTCGATACAATACATGTGAGTGTTCCCTCAACTTTTCAAATTTCAGTGTTTCTCAAACAGATTCATCAAACACTCACAAAATGGTTTTTTTTTTATCAGTTGACTCTTAATTATAATATAGTTAACATATAAGATGAGTGTCACGTTATTGAGCTTTTCCTTTTAGCCTTCAATAAGGTCAAACATTCCAAGCCTCATGCAACATGATGCTTTGGAGAGATCAAATACGCCCTAAAGGTAGCATTTGTTTTAAACATATATATATATATATATATATATATATATATATATATATATATATATACTAAAACTTACATTAAATAAGTCTATTCGAATTATGTTGACTAAATTTGTTAACCCATTCTACCTTTTGTTTATTTAGTTGTTATTTCACACACACACATGTATGTATATATATATATATATATATCACTTTTACTTAAAATTGTAAGTAATTCAATGGAAGGCAAACTACACACAAAAAAATGATAGCAGGTTACATCCTAAGTCCAATATACGTTAATACCCATAAATGACAAAAAATACCCCTAATAGTGAATTAGAAACCCCCTTTATATGAGGACAAAAATGTAACTTTAAAAATGTTTTTTGAAATGAAAAGTAAAAAAAAAGGTTTCCGTATTAGGCAGAGCCGCAGAAGACAAAACCCACCCCAAGAAAAAAAAAAAAGTCATATATTGAGCCATAACCTAACTTTGTTATTATGCAAATGCCCTTGCAATCGAAAAGTACCCCTTGTATAAGTAAATTGTTCATTTTTTATCAATATTATTTGTGAATCACTAAAATATATAACAAATATATTTATAGTATATATATGAAATATATATGATGGAAAAAAATTGAAATGTGCGTTAAATATTTAAAATTAGTAGCTAAATGCACCATAAACTATTATTTTAAAATACCAGAAATAATCATTTAAAACACTATAAACAGTCTTGTATCATCAACCATTACTACTGTTTTGGTTGGTTTTTTTAGTGATGGAAAGTTTTTTTTAGCCGGCTGTCGTCAAAGGATGTGTTCATGTGTGTGTCAAAGAACAGATACGTTTTCGGTGGCAATTTTTGTACCTTCACTACCCTATCGGATCCATTTCGGCTCAATGGAGGTCCAACCCGTTGAAGCCCCAGAATGACTGTCCTCTTCTCTCTGCGTTTAGTTCTTCCTCTTTGTGGGGGTTCGTCCTTCTGGCCCTCCCCGGACGATCCTCGGCGGTTCTATACGATAAGGTGGTTCTCGAGTTTCTGGTCGTTCCGAAGAGCAACGTGCTTCTGATCTTTGTCGATCATCAATCAGCCTTTCATCATCGGCGTTATCTGCGAGCAAAGGGTAAGAGTTTGGGTTGCCTCTCTTCTTTTCATTTCGCATTATTATTCCTTGCTTTGTCTTCCGAGTTTGGATTATGTTCGGCATGATGTTTTTATTATGGCTGTTTGATGTTGAGAAAATGGTAGCGAGGAAGTGGTTGAAATTATGTCGCTTGTTTAGGTTCTGTACTAGAGTAGCTGATTGAGAGAACAGAAACTGTGACATCCTTTATAAATTTACATGACGTATGCCTTTAAATTGTCATTTGATTCACACCCAGTTGCTTGTATTCCACGGGTGTTGTATTCATTGATGAATTCCTCCTCGACAGGTCTGACGGGATCGTTCATACATTTTTGGTTCTTACTTTTTGTTCGAAATTCCTTCTTGTTTACCTGCTTCTGTTGGTCACTTCCTGAAATAACTGTGCTTCTGGTGAGATATTATGAGTTAACATGGTATTTTTTGGTTGTGAATTCTAAAACTGTTTTTAGGACCAACCGACCAACACAGAGTCAACATCGCAAGAGCAAGGCACCATTACCAATTATTTGCTTGGATGAGTAAACAGACCTAATGCTGGCTAATACAGTTGTTTCCTGCCAACAATTTTTTTTGGATATGGTTAAGTGATTTGCCGAGTGTCAAGATCCATTTTTCATGGAAATCTAAGTCACAAGTATCTCTTTTTTTATGTATATATGTGTGTGTGTGTATGGGTTCAAAGATATGTATTCATCCATTACGCGTGGAAGAGAAAAGGGTAGTTCCAGTGACTTTCAGAGATGAGTCCACACCAAAAGAGTTATTCCTAAAAGAAGCTTAAATATGTTCATCAAATACCCTTGGATGAATTTAGGTAGTTATCATCTTTAAATTAGGTTTTTGGAGTTCAAAAGTCCAATGCTTATTTGTAGTGATGTGGATGAACAAAAGAATGGTAGTATGTGTAATTTGATGTTTTATTCTTCACAGAGATTTAAATATTTTCCATTTCCTCTTATTCGTGTTCTTTTATTTTATTCTCATTTTATCTGAACTGTTTTGTACGTTAATGTTCAGGTAGAAGGGGTTCCTGAGTTTCCTGTGTGGGAGGAAGAGGCAGAAATGGAGAAGAAGAGGGTCACTGTTCCACTTGTCTGCCATGGACACTCTAGACCAGTTGTTGATTTGTTCTATAGTCCAGTCACTCCTGATGGATATTTCCTTATTAGTGCAAGCAAGGGTATGGTTGACTTTTTTGCTGCTTTTCTTGTTCCCTGTTCAACTGTGTATTTTGTAGATGTTTAACTTCTTATTTTCATTGATCTTGTGTGCCATTTCATGGTTGCAAAGGAAAATTGTCAAAACGTATGTGAGCAGCACCTAACTGGGTGTCCAAGACTAATGGCGGTAAATTTCAGTTTTTTATGGTTATTGTGGTAATCACTGTCAAGGGCTTGTTTATGTTCTACAAGCAAATAGTTTCTTCTGCACAAATTTCTTTAGTTATAGTACTAGCCATTAGGATGGTAACAAACTGAGGGCTTCTGTCAAAGGACTACCTTAATATTGCATGCAGCTAAGAGGATAAGTTTGACCTTTTTCCTTTGAGATGTCTCAGTGTTCATAGGCCAAGCCTCTTCTGTTTTTATCTAGCTTATCTACTCAAGCTTGCCAGCAGTATGAAGGGAGTTCAGTGCTTTCATGCATTTAACAAAAAAGTTAAAATTTGTCAGAGAGGCATGCAGAAGATTCTTCTAATTCATAGTTAAAGGGTTCACTTAAATTGACTGTTGTTTTGTTAGCCTGGATAGAATATTGCAGTTTCATTTGATGCAAAATTATATGTGGATTGGAGGGCTTAGTGCTGTTCGTCATGCCTATGTTTATAAAGTATGTGTTTCTACATGATGAAGGTTATAGTCTCATAAGTCAATCATGACATGATACAGCATAAAAAATTTTGTATGACTAGACTTAGAAGAGGAAGACGGAAAGAAGAAAACGTATAAGGAAAAATAACCCATTACGTTTTTTAGCTTGTTGTGATCTATCTCAATAGAAGATATTGAGACATCGAAAATGCTGAGCATCTAAGGGGTTGTTGTTTTTGAAGAGCATACCACTTCAGGCAGTTTTGAACGGTTGATAGTTCTCCAGGCGTCTTAATCTCTCAACTCTTGTCACTTATACATGCATAAAAGGGGCCTCATTGGTTTGATGTGCACTCAAGGAATTTTTTCAAATTACATGTGCATGTTTATATTTAACTTTCTGAGAAAGTGACATAACACTGTCTTCCTCTATCTTAGCCATAATCCAATTTTTTTTTTTAAATCCTGCACGCACAAAATTCTTGTTCTGTAATATAAGTGTCCGGCCAAAGGCGGTACTGGATTTGATCATACTGGATAGTCATTCTGGTGGAGCAGGAAGGAGGATATCCTCGATGGCACGGTTTCTCACATTTTCATCACAATAATCTTCATCTGTGGATAAAAAGTTTTAGCCCAAAAGCTTGCTTCAGGTCATAATTCATCCTTGAGTCATCCATGTTTAACTACACCGTTCATCTGTCTCAGGCCTCTGTTAGCTTGAATACTGACTCTCCCACTCCTGCAATGTTTGTTTCTTGGGACCCTTTTTTTCGGGGACCTTTTTGTATCTATTTCATTTTATCTGTTCTATTATGGACAAGAGGATAACTTAAAAAAAAAAGTTAATTGAGTGTTAATTAAACTGTATTAAGTTACTAACCACTTTGAATGTTTCTTCTGTAAATTTATAATGCAGATTCTAGTCCCATGCTGAGAAATGGAGAAACAGGAGATTGGATTGGAACCTTTGAAGGTCACAAGGGGGCTGTATGGAGTTGTTGTCTTGACACTAATGCTTTGCGTGCTGCATCAGGTTCAGCTGATTTTACGGCGTACGTTTTATTTCTTTAAACATGTTTGGTTTAGCATAGCAGCTAGCTGATATATCTTGGATTTTCTTTTGATGACTGAATATAAAAAGATGCAAACATATGCCATGATCTATTGACTTCATTGTTCTTTTAGGTTGTACATATTCCAATTCTATCTTTTTAAGCATATTTTCTTGGAAAGTTAACATATGTGAACTTCACAAGCTCCAGTGTTTAAGTCCTCATAGCTGTGTGTTGCCATTTTATGACATAACTTTCCGACTTTACTATTTTCAGTCCTAACGTAGTCCCTGGTTTGAAGAGCTGGTAAAATGAATTAATGAAAGCTTGATGTGGTTCCACATTGATGTGTAGTGTGTACATGTTACCAGCTCTTGTTGATGGTTATACCACTCATATGCAATTACATGCAAACACTCTTGTGCCAACACAGACAAATGTGTGTATTCACGCAAAACTTTTTTTTCACAAGGTTGGCCAGGAATGACATTTTAATTCTGAAACCTGTCATATTTTAAAAACAATTAGAAGATGTTCCACTGTTTCTTATATGCTAAAAAGACTAAATGTTATGTTACTACATTAAGGAAATTTGAATATGATAAAATCACTTGATCAACTTGATGCTAGGTCAAGCTTTTTAGTAGTAAAGCCATTTTCTGTAACAACGCAGCCACAAAACTGGCCCAAGAACGACTAGTCAGTTCCAGTCAATTGACTAAGATAAAATTAATAAGGAGGAATATAGGCGTAAAATATAAGCATACTTAGAGTTTATGTTTTCAGAGCACAAAAAAGTTGTATACATTATATAGAATTTCATGTATTAGAGAGAGAGAGAGAGAGAGAACATACAAGATACAAGATATATAAAATGCAGAATAAATTCTTCAATTTCTTATATTCTGTATTTGTACATATTATATATACATAATATGTAGAAATATAGAATTTACAAAGTTGAAGAATATACATATACATACAGACATAAAATACATGCATACATATAATTATACACACACATGCATACACATATATAACTTTATACAAACAAAAATTATATATGACATCTTAAAGGGCCTCTTTTTTCAGAAGGTACCATGCCAACAACTAGTTGACCAAGTCAACCGACTAGTCCTTCTAATCAGTGCAGCCAACTTGGCAGCAGGGAATAGCTGACTGGCACGTAGCCTGACTAGGCAGCCAGTCCAGATCGGCTAATTGCTAAGTTAACAACCTTATCAGTCAAAAGACTCAAAACTCAAAAGCTAGGGCAGTGGACCTTCCAAATGCCTAGATAGGCTTAGGCCAACAAAAACAGCAAATAAAAGAAAAAAAAATGAGGAAGAAACAGAAAAAGAAGAAGATGGAGAAGAATGAGATATAAAAGAGAAAAATCAGAAGAAAAAAGAACAAATATAGAAGGAAAAAAGAGAAAAATCCTTTTTTGTCTTGGGAGCTTAGGTGGCCAGCCTAGTCGAAAAGGTGGACGCCTAATGCCTAAACCTGTCTTCGTACACTTTTTGTTACTAAGTTGACATCTAAGGTAAAAAAAAAAAAGAGAGAGAAATATCTTGCCAAAAAATTCCAGGACCTTTAGTTGTACCTGCATTTCGTGCCTTTATTCCCATGGTTGAGAAATTTAGATTTTTGGAGCATAAAGAATTATATGTGTTATGCTAGTCATCATCGCTACTTTGGTGAAAATTGTTGAATTCATAGCTAGCTGCTACTATTTATCTTATAGGTTAATGGTTTTGTCCATCATGCAGTAAAATATGGAATGCACTCACTGGGGACGAATTGCACTCCTTTGATCATAAGCATATTGTTCGGGCTTGTGCCTTTTCAGAGGTAAAGACAGTTCTATGCTATAAGACTTGCATTTTCTTTCTTATTCATTTTTCAGAACATGCCCAAGTAAGATATAATTTTATATTCTTGTGCAAAGATTGTCGAGGATCAACGTTGGATTCTTGTGCATATGATTGTTGAGGATCAATGCTTATAATTTGGTTCATATCTTTTTGGCGTGGCTCACTTTTATTTGGACATGTTTATCTTATCATGTTGACTGTGTGTGTGTGTGTGTGTACATGCGCACCTGTGAAATGGTTAAAAGGTGCATTGTGAACCCTAGGTAAAACTCATTTCTGGTGTTGTTTGCAAACTTGATAGATATGTTCTTCCTGTCTTAAACTGATGAAAAAGTCATTTTTTAAATTGTATAGGTTTTACACAAGGGATTTCAAAATGGACAACGATCTGAATATTTTTAGCTTAAACAATTAAATCCAGATATAAGGAGAACATGATTTTTTTTTTTGTATCGTAAATTTTTGGACATGTCTATGTGATCAGGTTCGTAAAAGAACAGCAACATGATTTTCAGGCTTTCAACCAGAAAATAGGACTGCACATGACCTGAGTCGTCCTTGAGGTCGGTCAGCTTGAACTTGCAACTCATGTACATCATAGCTTGAGCTCAGCTGTGCTAGGCTCGACAACTGAGAGGAATGAAGCTTGAGTTTGAACTCAATATCTCTGTGCCAGGAGAAAGAAAAACTCATAAATACAATTTCGAGCACATAACAAGAAAGAAAATTCAGAAAAAAGTTATAGACACATGACAAAATCAAGAAAAGAAAGAAATGTAGTGAGTCAGAACTAAAAGAAAAACTCACCCTAGAGAAAATAACCACAATGATTGAAATCTCAACTACATGTTAACCAGCAAAAACAACTGTTGTTCTCTCCTCTTCATTTTTCTCCCCCTCCATTTTTCTTCTTTGTAATTATCTCCCCTGCTCGCAGTATGGGTTGAGTAACTTATTCTACCACTAACACAATCTGGCTTAGAGGTCCTACCAAATTCCTCCATGGATGAAGCACTCCATCAGGTTGTACTTGGAGTCTTCTGCTCTAAAAATGGTTAAATGGGGTATCTCCCAGCTGAAAATGGATGTCTTTTTCTTGAGATGAGGAGGTCCAATATGAGGGAATGTAATGAGGAGAGATGGACGATTTTCTGAAAGAAACTGAAATGATGGCCCTGGAAGATGGTCCCATTCATGCTCCTGCACAATATTGTAAAAAAATTTGGAGATTGAACCAAATTGGCAAGGCTAGCAATTCGATGAATCAGCCAATTCAGCAGAACGTCAACTCAGCAATTCAGCTGAATTGGCAAAAATTATATTCGTTTAAAAGTGTGGAAATTAGAGATGCTTTAAAGCTATCTAAAAAACAATTAACGATGAAAATATTGACTGATGAATCACATTTGTCACCAATTCAAGTCAATTTAGCACCTGCAGCCCGATTTTTAGAACAATTCTCCTTTTAATTCAACTCGTTCGGATGAGGGAAATAGTACCATGTTTAGCTAAGGCAAAGGGAAGACCGGGGCTTAGCAGAAGAAACTTGGCACAACTCTCAGTGCACTAGAGAGAGAATGGGAATGAAGGCGAGTAAAAAGAGAAAACCAGGAAAAAGAGTTTTGGTAGTAGGCAGAGGGTGTTGTGCAAGGGCCAAGGTGTTGCACATAAGCCTAGGTGCAATAGTGGTGCTAGAGGCCAGAGTGCAAGGATTGAAAATGCTTATGAGGGCTTACACATGACAAATGAGCTTACTTGAGCTCATAGGAATCGAGATTATACAACTTTTATTTGGCTTGTTTGTTTAGATAAGCTCAAACTTGTGCTCGGCCTAAGCTTATAAGAACCATCCCCCCCGAGCTGAGCTTGTGTTGCTTGGCTCCTTGCACAGTCCTAGCTAGAGCATTGTGCAGCCGGTACACAGAGCCATCTCTCTCTCTCTCTCTCTATCTATCTCTCGTTCCATATGACTCAAAATGTGTATTGGAAAGGATCTCAATTCCCTTCTCAAAATGCACAAGCGCTAGCCTTAGTTACCAGTTTCCAAACAACCATCACCAAGGTTGTTTTACTAAGATTCTGTTACATCATCAGCTCCTATTCCAATTACAGTCCCTGAACGGAGAGTGACAGCTCTTGTCCTGGTGAACATTTCAGGACAAAGTATTGGAATAAGTTTTTAAGTATTTTTTTTTTGTCTTGGTGACACAATATTCTATTTAAGTTACTGAATAGTCCAACTTGTTTGTGCATGGTTCCATTGTCACCTAGGATTTAAAATTGTTTCATGCTGACATAAAAATTGCTATGAAATGTATATTTAATAGTTAGAAACTTTTGAAAACTGTGCCTGTTGAATAATCTAATAAGAATTTGATGCAACTTTTTATTGGAGCCTTATCTTTGTACTTCCATAGGTTAATTTTGTTTATAATTCTTTGCTGTTTGACATTTTATTTCATTATTTTCATGTGCTCTAGTAACTGCAAAGTTTAGGACTTCATTTGAAATGCCCATTCTTTCATAGAGATTACTAGTTTGAACTGTTAGATGTTGCTTTTATTTATACTTTTCAGTTACAGGCTGCCTATCTAAACTGTTGTGAGTTGGGACAACTTCCATATTTCTGTGGTCTATAGACTGTTTATTATTTTCTCCAAGCACTTTCTGTTTTGTCAACTTCTATAGTTGTTCAAATGTGCTGCAGGACACAAAACTTTTTCTTACTGGGGGCCTTGAGAAAGTGCTACGAATTTTTGATTTGAATCGACCTGATGCACCACCAAGAGAAATGGCCCATTCACCTGGTTCAATCAGAACCGTATCATGGCTTCACAGTGACCAAACCATACTGAGTTCTTGCACCGATGTGGGTGGTGTGAGGTAAAGTAACTTTCGCAGAAGTAAATTTATATCCTTTATTGTAGGGTGCAGCTGATTGTAAATCATACTTCTGAGTTCATGAGTTGTCTTTTACATGTATTGTCTTTCGAGCTACATTGTAACATGATTCTGCAAAAAGGGGGGGGGGGATGAGAATTTTGGCCCTGTATATCATTATTTCTGCTTCCTTTCTGTGTATGATTGATGTTTAGACTTTAAATTAGGATGACATGGTGATGTGTCAGCCAAGAGAAAGAAGAGAGTTATACCTGATTACAGACATAATATAGGAGCAGTCGATCATCAAACTCAATATAAGGTTCTGTGGAACAGGTTGTTGTTCTTTGTGCCCATTCCGGCCTTTGTCCCTTTAACTGATGGGAAAATTTTTTATATCTTGGGTAGGGAGCTATTGCTATACTTCTGTTCTATTGGAATTATTGTGGGCAGTTCATTTCCTGTAAGGCAATTCATTTCCTATAAGATTGTTTGATTAGCTGATTTCACCTTGTCGATCCATCTGGAAATTGGGCACAAAATTATTTCTGAAAAGAAGATGACACTTATAAATTGTTTGTGTTCGTTAGTTGCAAAACAGGTTGGTCATCTACAAATAAAATAATATGAAAAGTATTTAACGGCCCCATTCTTTTATTTTGTGTTTCTCTAATTTTTAATTGTGATTGTGGAGATCTCACCCTTCTTGTAAATCTAGATGTAAATCTATTTACTTGTCTAAAAACCTTTTTCCTGGTCACAATCTTGAATCTTTTGTTTCTCAGGTTGTGGGATGTGAGGAGTGCAAAGCTGATCCGTACATTAGAAACCCAGTCCCCAGTAACGAGTGCTGAAGTCAGTCGTGATGAGCGTTATATTGTTACTGCTGATGGTCGTAGTGTCAAATTCTGGGACGCAAATCAGTGAGTAATTTTTATGGATGAACTGAAGCTTTCTTTCAGCACCGTGAAAAATGTTTTGATGTTGATTCTTCCTCTGCAGTTTTGGCCTGGTGAAAAGTTATACAATGCCGAGCATGGTGGAGTCAGCATCACTTGAGCCAAAATTTGGCAACAAATTTGTTGCTGGAGGAGAGGACATGTGGCTGCATCTTTTTGATTTCCACACTGGTGAACAAATAGGTGTGCTTGAGATAATCAATTCATGCTGCTTGGCATAATTCTGATTGAATTTGAGATCCTGCCATTCTTGATTTAGCCTTTGCTTTCAGTTTCTGATGGGATTTTATGATGTGCAGCCTGCAATAAAGGGCATCATGGACCGGTGCACTGTGTGAGATTTTCACCTGGTGGTGAGTCGTATGCTTCAGGATCTGAGGATGGGACCATCAGAATATGGCAGACTGGACCATCAGGTGCTGATGATAATGACTTGTACCTAGCCAACGAGGCAAATGACAGGCTGAAGGTTGGTGTGTCAGAGGCTTCACAGAGGATTGAAGGGTTCCATATTTCTGGGGATGGGCAGGTAGACGGGAAGGTGGATGAGTTAAGCGGTCCATGAAAAATCAACGCAGTTTTCTTGGCTAGCTCTTCTTTTTGCTCCTAAAATTGTAGATCTTCCACTGTTCATATTCATGTGTTCCTTCATGAGGCAGCTAATTTGTTTGTCTTGAATGGGAGTTTGAAGAGGATCAGAATTTCTTTTACATCATCTACATATGTTTTTTAAGTGTATCCTGTTTTCCCCCTCCAGTTTTCCCTCGCGCAAATATACATGTCCAACCCCAACCTCCCATGGGGTCTATTTTCTTTTATAAATTAGTTAAGCTACGCATGCCTTTACCAGATTTCACCCAGGCAGCCTTTTTGCGGGCGGTTAGTGAGTGGCGGTTCTGCAAGAGTTCCTCCATGTAGGCAATTCTAAATCTAGCCAATTGTTTCATGATCATTGAGATTGGGTCTATATGAACATTGAATGAGTTGAATCATCCGTTAGATGCTACCCGTGCGCATGCCCTGCTGAGATGTGTATCTCGGTGTCTGCCATGGATTCTTTTCCTCTTCTTTTTTTTTTTTTTCAAATCAACTTGGACTTGGACTTGGATCCAAATTCAATCATGTTGGAGTAATCAAAATGTGGAACCGTGTATGGGACTTGAACTTGGATCATGGGTAACTCAAATCCCATGTGGAAGCAATCACGATGCGCAGAACCACGTATGGGGCTTTGAATTGGATCAACCTTGACTTTATGCAAATCCTAAGAGTTTTCCCGTGCTTCAGAAGGCAGGTTGGTAAAAACTCAATCCTCAATTCAATTCACAAGTGCTAGTTTTTTGGACTGCAAATGGTGGAAACAACTCTGGACCCAAAGGTAAGGGGAGGGGCTTCGAGGTTCGACCTCTTCGGAGCATATCCCCCCTTTCCAAAAAGTTTCTAGTGAGACTTTAAATATAACATTCGCAAGCTAGTCCCAAAGGATTTGGCTTAACTGGTCAGACTAGCTAATGGTAGAAAACCAGTCCCGTCAGTGCCAATCTCTTGCATGAGCCCTAGGGGGCAAAGGAATCTCGATCCTCACTGAAACCTAGCTCAAACAAGCTCACAAAACATCCAAACATATGAGAATTGTTACTAAGCACAAAAAGGATACAAATCTTTAGGGGCCTAGGCTGTTACGAGAAACCCATACGTTCATATTCATGGTATCATCTGTAGGGTTCTGCCCAACTCCATCTTACGTATCAAAAATTGGTCTAAACCCCTTCTTGCTCCTTGCCCAGCTCAGCTTGAAATCATGTTAGTTTGTGCATATTACGTAGAGAGCGCGGGGCAAATAATCGCACTTCAAATATGAGGTGCTTTAACAAACTGTTGTAATGCAAACACAGGGATGTCGATTTGACGATGTTAACGTGCAATGGTGCATCAACTAAGGTCCATCACTCAAGTCAATCTCCTTGTTTTCAGGCTTCTTTAGTCCCCATAAGAAAAAGCAGAAAAGAAAACAAGCCAGATAGAAAAGATAGGAGAAGGGGATCTCTCATCGATCAAAAGAATGTTACACAGACGGGCGACTTCCTACCAGACTTGCTATATGAACACCCAGCTGCTATAAGGAACCATATTATTTGAACGAGATGTGGTGGGTGGGGGTGGAGGGAAAAGGTGGTGGAATGGGGGAAACATGAACAAAAAATGGTTTTTGAACACCCCATACAAGAGCAAACTAAAATGTTTTAGCTGGCTCATACGTAGATAAGGATGAATATGAAGGACTAAAAAAAAATGATATGATCATGACAAAAAGATCAAACAGCAAAAAAGACCATCATTGGTTTATGCACCGTTTAGCTTATCTGCCTTTCCTTCCACCTGCCTATCTCCAGAAAGATGGAAGCCCTCAATGCTCTCTGAAGCTTCGGCAGCACCAACCTTCAGCTTGTCATTTGCTCCATTGGCTAGGCACGTGCCATTGTCATCGATGCCTGTTGGTGCTGTCTGCCAGATTCTGATTGTTCCGTCTTCTGATCCCGAAGCATAAGACTCACCACCAGGTGAAAAACGCACACAGTGAACTGGTCCGTGATGTCCTTTGTTGCATGCTGCACATAAGAAACTCGTATCACAAACATAATACAAACATCAAATGGAACTGCATGGGGAACAGGCATTACAAATTCACTCACCACCAACAAAATCTATGTCCAACCACATATATGAATGCACAACTTACCTATCAATTCAGAATTCACCCATTTACAGACAACAGCTAAGCAAGACTTGAACAAAATCAAGCATACCTATTTCCTCGCCAGTATGGAAGTCAAAAAGGTGAAGCCACATATCTTCTCCCCCAGCAACAAACGTACTCCCATTCTTTGGTTCAAGCGATGCTGACTCTACTGTGCACGGCATCGTGTAACTCTTTACCACACCAAAACTGCACCAATAGAAAGAAAATCTCAGATTCTTTCTTGATTAGGGTGCTCAAAACACTTCCCTGAGAGCTACTCACTGATTTGCATCCCAGAATTTGACACTATGACCATCAGCAGTAACTATGTAATGCCCATCACGACTGACTTCAGCACTTGTTACTGGGGACTCAGTTGCCAATGTACGTACAATCTTTCCACTCCTGACATCCCACAACCTGTGAAAGAATTTATGATTCACAAGAAAGTGGTCCATTAACCAGGTAAAATGATGGCCAAGCAACAAAGGGAACTGCAGGGAGAAAAAAAAAAAAAAAAACTTGGGAAGCATTTGTTAGAGAACATGAATTGAGATTTGATAGAAATCCATTCATAATTAACATGATATCGTACGTTTTGAAACAATCATCCAATGAAACGAAATAGTTTTAACAACCAAATGAATAAGGCCTTATTATTATCCACTTAAAAATGCAAAGCCATTGATACTCTGGTTACATCGACCTACTATCCTTGATACCTGGAAATCATTCAGACATCTTCTACCATGTCAAGCTGCATTCAGCAGGAATTTCACTGTCTGCTGCTTCTGATTACTTTGTTTTGATGGCATCAGTTTCCTTGGCTTAGGCAATAAATGTGGGGAGCGTGTGGTACATAGGTTCTTAAAGTAGTCAAAGAATTACATTCACAACATTTCACAAAATTAATTTCTTTGGTAGATGAAATTCTGGCAAGGATGTCTGTTGAACTGCACAACAATGTAGGGGGCTTCTAATCTGTCTGTGCCAGTTATCTCCAGGCACAGGCTTTCCATGACGATGTGCATTAATTAGCTCTAGGTTGATTACTATTTCATCAATAGATAGGGAATTTGTTTTTCTGACAACTGGTATTGAAATATTAAGGAAAGAGACTAGAAACTTAGGCTTATATTGAAAAGGTCTGAGCAGTATGACAAATTAATGATCACCTGTGAAAACAAGGGAATGTTTCCCATACTATATCTAGACACTAAGCAGGTGAAGTTCATTTTGAAACATGCTATCCAAAATCCAAGAAAAGTCTCATTTAGGTGGGAATCGAAAAGTATGGTGATAAGAACTCACGCCACTAGGAACATAGGGTTACAAGTGCACTAAAGGTTCCATGTTGGACCCTCTGCAAATTAATGAAGCCAGCTCATGGTGATCTAGCATGAACAAATAATATTTTATGTATTACTTGCAATCTAAGTCACATGAGTACAGATACGGTTCCGGTATGGGTATAGAGACACGGGTATAGATACAGCAATTTTAGGAAACGTGGGTAGGGGGCCACGGCTGGATATATATATGCAACATAACACAAAATTTCAAAATGAAAGCAACATTTAAATAAACAAGTGATATAATAAAAGCATTACAAGTTAATGAACAACAACTCTAAAAAGAGAATGAAAACTAGGCTGGAAAAATTTTAAACAAGCAAAAGAAAGCAGTTTTGATCTAAAAAGTACCCACAAGTGTCCAAGTACCCACTTTGGCTGCAGGTGTGGGTATGGCGACACAGGTACATGGACTTTACTGAAGTACTCATGTGACTTAGCTTGCAATATGACCATAAATTTTGGGCTTAAAACACGTATACCACAAAAAACTTGTTTTTACTCTACCTTAGTGTAACACTAGTTGCTAAAAAGGAAGACCAAACATTTCTATGAATTAACTGGGAAAAGATTCAATGACACTTGATGAATAGCTAATGACATATCAGGCTCAAGTTTTTTTCAAAGAAAAAGGCAAAATGAAACTCCTTCTTTCCCCAGAAAAATGAAAAATCTCCAAACAGGAGTTCCAGTCATATATATTGGCAACATACATATTTGCTCTAGATTCAGCATATCTTACATGTGTTTTACAAGGAAATTATATCACAGTGATGTTTCATTTGGAATGCTGTTCCTAGTCCCTTTACAAGCTATTTGTAATGAAACTCCATAAGATCCCAGTCTCCCAGTATCTTGGTTAAATGGTAACCAGATAATGCACAGAAAGCATTAAACTGTTCCATTGATCAAGTAAAAAAACTACAAAAGTAACCACTTGGAAAGAACATACTTAGCTCCAAAACAACCTCAAGGATACATAAAGAGAAAACATCCAAAAAAAAAAGGAACATGGTCAACTTCCCAATGCGAAATGAAAATATTCAAAGACCAAGAGGACTGCCCTAGTATGCAAAACTAAATTGTACATGACCACAATGTAAGGAATGAACTCAAAGTATGATAATTAGAATAAAATTAGCCACACCATTGCATAAATGAATAAATCCTACAGATCAATTCATATCTATGTGAAGTATTCATACCTAACACCACTAATATCAGTGCAAGAACTTAATATAGTCTGATCATTGTGAAGCCATGCTACAGTTCTGACAGAACCAGGAGAATAGTCCACTTCTCTTGGTGCTGCATCAGGCCGATTCAGATCAAAAATTCGAAGTACTTTCTCATATCCTCCTGTAAGCAAATGTTTCGTGTCCTGAACCATGTATCAGAGACTATTGGTTAACAAGATACACCACAAGCATCTTGTGAATCACTGAAAGGAAAAGAGAAATAGTTGTCCAATTGTCCCCACACTTCAAATAACCTGCTAAAGACATCATGGCTGAATTTTTTGCAAGCCAAGGCATGACTAACCAAAATGAACCAGAGAACTACCAGATTGAAAAACAGACAATTCGATAGTGAAATGGTTAACTAGACCGAGCAGCCTGAGTCACATTATATGGCTCCACCAGGCTAACTTACCTATGCTGCTTCTCATTAAAGACTACAAACAGATCTACCCTCCTACAGTGAAGGCTGCTCTTCTGTATTGTCTGCAAAACTGCTCTTTCATATCACTGTGTTGTTCTCCAGATCCCACAAACTCCCATACAAAGTGGGATTTCTCAGAGCTTTTCTGTTCTACTTTTGAAATTTAACCCCAAAAATGTGTTTTATATGTTTGTTATTCAAACTTCTAATTATAAAAAGTGGCATATTTTAATAGGTTCAGGGTTCAAGAACTCATGAATTCTGAAAATATTCAAGTCTCATAATTTCATAATTTTTTTGAAAAACACAATCCAAATGTATGTTCCTAAAAAGTGAACCATGTTAAACAAAGATACAATGTCAAATTTGTGAAAAAACCTAAATTACCCAGCTTCTATGGAGTCTGCAACAGCTTGTGCATTCAAATTCTAGTCTCCTTTATCTAGCTACCCCCTTTTCTAGATTAAGTCCATCCAACTTGACCATGCACACCTAATAGCTCTGAATCCCCAGCAGGACCATGTACATGTCTTTGTCTGAATATGTCTGTCCCTGAATGCATGTAAGTGTATTTCTATGTGAGCCTGCAAGACTCAAGTATGTGCCTGCATGTCAACGAGAGAAAGAAAGAGAGAGAGAGAGAGAGAGAGAGAGAGAGAGAGGAGTACATGAAAATAAGAGAGGCAAAATGCAACACTTAAAGTTGGCATGTTCCAAAAATGATAAAGAGAGCAAATGGAAAACAAGTTGCTGGATAGCGTTACATATCACAGAGGGCAAATATGCATAAATGCACATGTACAAAAGATAAGAAATTCACCTCTGAAAAGGCACAAGCCCGAACAATATGCTTATGCTCAAAGGAGTGCAATTCATCCCCAGTGAGAGCATCCCAGATCTTGCTGCACAAAACAAGAAAGACAAGTCAAGAATTGTATGATTTTAGTATTGGGATAGCTAGCAAATATACATATAGAATCATAGATCAATCAAATAAATATATCTGTATATTGCTTTTATATTGGAACAACTAGTGTGTGTATATAGGCTCCGGGCTGCATCGTTGTAGGCCATAGTCAAACCGAACCAAAATAATGGAAAATAGACTTGTTACCAGAAAGACATAGTGAATAACGAAGGTGTATATATGATAGTAACACAAATATACACAAATTACCCTGCCAATCTTGCTCTCTACAAATATGTATTCCATGACATCTTCCATTTCCACCTTGATTTAGAATCTTAGATACATCTTTTCACAAGTATAGCCCTACAAATAGATTCTATGGGTCAAAAAACCTAGGAATTCACACATTACATATCACTTTTCATCTATGGATCAGATTTTAAAAGCCAAAAAAAATTTAAATGCTTACAGAATTTGAATTGCATGTCAAAAAGAAATAAGAATACATACAATTATAGGATTTTGGGCTTCTAAAACACAAGTGTAAACAGCATTTCAACAGAAACACATATATGAGATTTTTTTTCACAAAACTGACTACATGGATGCTATTTTCATGCATTGCATCCTAGGGATTGATTAAAAAATCATGAAACTTTTAATATATTTGTTGGATTTATGAGGATTTTAACATCCACCTTCTTGCTTAACAAAACTTAGTATACAAAAGAAAAAAGATTTTTAGTTGATTCCTACGTTTTTGACATGGGGATCACATCAATGCAGCCAGTTTTCAGGGGAAAAAAAGAGAGAGGAACATATATTTAGGTTGTATATTCCTTATGTTGAGGCATCTTGGTTCTTAGGCCCAGAGTAATCTGATCTGATTGAAGACAAACCTCCTTTTATTCAATCCATTTTCAGAACTTGTCCATAACGTACTTGCATATTGTGTGTGCTTCTTGTATTACTAGTTGGGGCATCGTAATGTGGCCCAAATACATAATGAAGGAGAACTAGGTCACATCCCACAGAGGGAAATGTGACTGTTTTAATGTGTTAAGCCAAGCATGATGTTATAATGTTTTAGGTTCATCCACAATCTGTTCATAAATTTTAAACCATTGAGAATAATTAGTCTTCCAATTAAGATGTCCTACACTCCTGCTATCTTGAAAATAAAATCCTGTTAAGATCCAACCAAACAAGTGGACTGAATCATGTTCCTTACAACGATACTTTCTTGCCATAAAGTATATTAATAATTTAATATAAATATCAATATGATCCAGTAGCAAAGACACAACCTTTGTCTCACATATTTGTGCTGCTCTTTTCAGAAATAATAGGTAACTTCTGGAATTTGGAAAAAATAAAATTTTCAAGAAAAATTTCATAACACCAAGGATACGCAGTCAACCAGCAAGAGAGTATTTTAAATGTCCAGCTCTATCGTTTGGAGTCTTTGGACCACTTTCCTGAACATAGTACCCATGTCTAGAGTAGTAAGTACAGTACTTGCTACAAAAACTAAAAACATACTGCCACGGGTTATATTTGTCTTGATATTTAAGCATTGAAATTTTAAAGATAAAATAGCAAGATAATTACTGGCCAGGACCTATATTTAAATTTAAAAAAATAAACAAAACATACGCGGTAAAATCAGCTGAACCTGATGCAGCACGTAAGGCATTAGTATCAAGACAGCAGCTCCATACAGCACCTTTATGCCCTTCAAAGGTGCCAATCCAGTCTCCTGTTTCCCCATTTCTCAACATAGGACTAGAATCTGCATCTCAATGGCATGATAATGACATTAATTAGCATCCCAAAAAAAGAAATGCTTAATCTAGTTTTCAAGGATGAAAGACCAAAATTAGTACACAATATACTCCAATTTTGTTACGAGCTGTTTTTAAAAGTTCTATGAAGTAGCTCAAATGCACTCACAGAACAGATTTCAACCTTTAATAAACAAACTTGATTTTTGACAGAAGAAACAGCAAGTCGCCAGCTACAAGATGCCCCAGGGCATACTCAGAAAAAGGCAGAGAGTCAGACTAGATCCAAGCTGGCACAGTAGAGCAGGATGAAGGATAAATATAAAGCTGAGGAACAAACAGATCCAGTTGGTATGGCCTTAAATAAGCTATATGGACAATATATCTGGGTTATACTAAAACTATTGCACCCAAATTATCATAAGATAGTACCATAGAGGCTATGTCATTCTCTATTCTGTTAGACTACCATGTAACCAACAAGATGTGAATAGCTATTATTAAAGGTTACAACAACCATCTGAGTGATGAACTCGACTATATACAAGGATGGATGGTGTAGTATTGCCAACTTAGTCAACAAAATTAATTTAGCCATATGAAGATAATAAAGAATAGAACCACCCATTTTATCAAAAGGCTAGAAAAGATGTAACATGTATAGATACTTAGAAACTTAGAAGAAAGATTTGTTAATAAAACAACCTCCCAACTGAATGAGATGCAAGAAGCTGGCAGCTTTAATGGATTACGCTAACTTTGGAGTTTGGGGAAAAAAGGAGGAAGCTACATTTTTTCAGCTCATGTACATTATAAAGAAGCATTTTGTTAATGCACCCATGCATGTGTATGCATTATGCAGAATCGAGAAGCAAAACCAAATGCATTCTTCTTCTAAGGTTTACTTCTCCGCCTTGTTGGAAGCACATACATGCATACACACATCCCATTTACATATGTATGCATGCATACGAGAATATAACTTAACATCCTCTTAAATGATGAAGGACATCAAGCATGTATGCACAAAGTATGCATAGCAGCATAAGGTTAATATATCCATATCAAAAGCACAACAGGTAAATGTGGCAGAACCAAGAAATAGAAATTGTGATCTGATTATAACCCGGAAACAGAATTTGCAATCTAATACTAACCCAGCAAAAACAAGGAGCCTTGATGTGAATCCATCTGTGAATGTGTTTGATTCGAAATGTCAATTGTTATCAGTGAGATTTAAGCATTTGTAAGCATTCTAAAATTCTGCTTTAAACAATCATACGTAGAGATAACAAATTTCTGTTTTCTCTTCAAAGTTCAAAACTTCAAAGGAAGAAATATTTACCAATTTCAACATAACAAGCAAATTAAAACTACTAAACTCAACTCAAAAAAACCACTCAACAAATATGTATCTGCTCAACATTCACTCTTCAGAATGATATACCAAAAGCTAATCCAGGACAAACCATGGCATTAATTATAATTTTAAGCGCAAAAATCTAAAAAAGATAAAATAAAATAAAGATATTAGAGCATGCCTTTGCTTGCACTTATGAGAAAGTAACCATCGGGCGTAACTGGACTGTAAAACAAGTCAACGACTGGTCTGGAGTGGCCATGGCAAACAAGGGGAACAGCAACTCTCTTCTTATCCATGTGGGCCTCTTTGACTTGAGCAACTCAGAAATGTAACTATATGTCTGCTAATCTAACCAACAGAATTCTGATAATGGAAAATGAAAAGAAAAAGATGAGAAAAACACATACACACACAAGCAATAAACAAGGAAATCTAGCAGCAGATTTTGTTTCTTCAGATTAATTGCTTATAGAGAGAAAGAGAAGGAAAATAGAGAACGCATGAGAGATAGATTAGCAGGAAAGTCTCAGAGAGATGGACAACGAATCAAGCTGGACTACAAAACATTTTTTCAGGAAAAAAAATTGAGACCAAGTAAGTGGTCACACTGTACATTCTTGATAATTGACTTTTCTATCTATTCATTTACAGTATCTTGCGCATCCTAAGCATCTGAATCTAAGGAACTATTGAGTTAACTGCATGGCAAGGTGATCAAAGTCATGTGAAACCACCCTGTGTTTTTATACTTGGGTTGCATGAGAATAGTATAGTATATCGGTTTTGTTTACTCAGAGAAAGAGGGAGAGAGATACAGGTTAGGGTGTGGAACTGGGCACTAAATCTTGAACAGTTGGAGAGCTGAAGGTTCCTAGAAGCAATCAGCCAAACAGGATTCTGTTTCCCCCTCAAAATAGGACCATGCTACGTGGATTATAGTCAATGATCGTTGGATATATCATATGAAGATCAACTGTGGCAGCACCCTTTATTGTATTAGTAAACAACTAAACATAGGTCTCGCACCGTCCACGTCTTTCAACAAGGTTCTCATAAATGGAGTTGACTTGGATAAGGAAGGCGAGGAATCATTTGCATATCCTTTGTTCCTCGATAATAGACACGGTAACGGACCATTTTATGAGCATGTATCCTCTCGGGCTAGTATCTTGTTCCTTGATGATATCTGAATTTCGAGCTGAACTTGGGAGGTAGTTGTTGTTTAGCCCATAAGGCCCATCGAATGACAGACGTGGTCTATCATATAGCCATGATGTGTACCATGTTGCCTACCGGCCAAGCAAAATAGAGCTTAAGCTAAATATGGCACCGTCTAAAAAAACCAATCTCGAGTTGCTTCCTATAGGAATGGAAAATAACAAGAGTATCAAATTTGGACCGCACTAATGGCTCTTTCGTCTCCAAGCTTAACGATGCTGAATTTTAGCGATGACATGATTAATTGATTGCAGATTGCCCATTTAAACATCTATATACACGGCCAACCGAACGTAAAGCAGTAACAACACGAGGGTGCACACAACTCATAAATCCAGAAAAAAAGTTTAACAAAATTCGGATTGAAAATAAATTGAACCTGAACGAAGAGGCTTTCGTGTGGGATAAGGTGAAAGGCGGAGAGGGGCTATTCCTGTCTGCGCACGCGTTCCACCAGGAAAAAGAGGAAGAGAGAGAGAGTGTGTGTGCCGACTCCTATCTGGATACCGATTATTGAGTAGGGGACGAAGTTCTGCAACTATAGAGAGAGAGCGAAAAAAGGATAAAGATTCAATAGCAAAGAAATAGACATGGGCAACGGAGCAATCTGCAAATAATGGAGAAAATGGAAAACGAAAAATCCAAACCTGGTTGAGGACGGCTCAGCAGCAATCCAGTCTTCTTTGGGGGATCAATGCAGCAGAAACGTGACTGCCTGCCGTCCTCTGCTTTGGGCCAGAAGGGTGAGGCCAGCAGAGAGGCGCGATGAAGGAGACCCCGAAGTCTAAGTCTAGAAGAGGAGGAGGGAGGGACGGAGGGAAGGGCGGGGCCGCTCGCGGACTGGAAAGCGAACCGGTGTCAAACAGTGCTTTTGTCTCGGACAGATTCGTATCGGTTCCTCTTGTGTAGATTTATACCTATGCCCATCTCCATCTTTTGTGAGATGAATACATACCACACTTAATAATCTAAATTTTGTAATGAGAAAACAGTTATATCATGAATCTGATTCAAATATTTTGGAATTGATAAATTCGTGAAGCAGAAACATAGTGTTTATTTATTTATCAACCTCTCTCAGATGATATTTGTGGGCATTTTAAAATTAGTTGTAAACAAAACTTATTGTATCTTGGATCTTTAATGCAAGGTGGTTATGAAGGTTTGGCATCTATTGGGTTCAACATTCAGCTTAAGGATTGAGCCTTGCTACTCCATCTACTAGTTGATGATGTAATGGTGGAAAAAATGGTTTTCATGTGAACGTTTGATATACTCACATGAAAATTTTAGAATCAATAAGTTTGGTATCTTATCTTGAACAAACGTTTGATATACTCTAGATAAAGAAAGGACACTAATTGTTGCATTATTGGGCAAACATTATTGGTATCTTAAACATTTCAATGCATTTCTATTGGGGCCTCCAATGAATGAATAATGCAGAGCACCTAAGTCCGTCTTAGTTTCAGAACCAAGATTCAAATACCTCGGCTCCCCGAAGCCCTAAACCCCAAGCTCCTCTCCCGCCACTCTCTTTCTCTCTCTCTCAGTGGATCACCACATTTCTCTTTGGTCGGAATATTCTCTTTCCCGCGGATTCCGATGGGCGGCGGTCCTAGGACGTTCCCGGGTGGGCTGAACAAATGGCAATGGAAGAGGATGCACGAGAAGAAGGCGAGGGAGAAGGAGAAGCAGCTGCTCCAACAGGAGAAGCAGCTCTACGAGGCCAGGGTCCGGTCGCAGATCAGAAGCCAGTTTGCTGGGAGCGCCGGGGTGCCGGCGGGGGGATCGGGCGGGGCACAGTTTGGGGCAATGACGCCCGAAGGTCACGTGAACGCACTCGCGGATCGCTTCAAGAAGGCCGGGGCGGAGGACCTCTGGAATGAAGACGATGGACCGTTGGAGGATCCTGTTACTCCAGCGGAGGTGCCGGGTCCGGCTCGGCATCCGTCGGGGTCATGGGTGCCATCTTTGTCCAGGAGCCGTGGCTATGTCCGTTCAGAGAATTGGGAGAATTCTAAGCAATTTGCATCGCGGAGGGGGTTTTCAAGCCTTTCGCGGATGGATACCTCGTTGGATTGTTGGAAGGATCGTTTTAGGCCCACTGTCAGGGTCTCGGGATGGAAATGGAGTGATAGTTTTACTATGTTCGGTTTGCGGAGAATTGGCGGTATTTTTGTTGGAAATGGTACGTGGAGAGATTGTTCAACGCTTTCCACAGGAAGGTCTTGTTCGAATTTACACGGAGACGAAGGATCAATGCGATTCGAAATGGCATTGAGGGGTAACGGAAAGCATAGCGTCACGGTAGGGATTAACTCGAGAAACATTGGGGAGATTAATCGTGGAAAATGTTTTCCGAGGCAGTTTTCCATGTCTGTACTATTGGAAGCATTTCCAGCACATACGAGAGAAGATTCACTGTCGTGGTTGCCAATGGTTCATAATCTATGCGGGAAGACTATTTGTTTAAATTCTATTATCCCGGGGAGAACTGGTAGAATTTCTTTGGAGGGTTTGTCTTGGAGGTATTATTCGAGTTTCACGGGAAACAGTGGTATGTTTAAGAAAGATCCCTCCTTGGATTACAGAACCGATCGCGGCATATCCGAGAAGGATATGAATATGGCTTGGTCAAGGTCAGACTCTGACGAGGAAGGGGAGGCGGATGATTTTCAAGAAGGGGTTAGCACCAGGAAGGCCTTCGCTGGAGGCGTCTTGAGGAATCACGATCCAAAGAGGGAGAGGAGATTCCCAAAGCCAGGGGAAGCTGAAAATGAATTTTCTCGGTCCATAAGAATGCAATTGCAAAGTGGGGATTTCTTATCCAGAGTCGCGGGAGGAAGAATTCGGGAGAAGGAGGAATCATTACTCAGCGAGAAAAGGTACACTTCTCGACTAAAACAAACTAACCCAGTTAAGTTGGAAATAAATACAAATTCATGCTGCCTCGTTTGATTCATGCAAACCAAGAGCAGTTGCAGAACTGGGTGTCTTGCGGACAAACCACTTAATGCGACAACCTCTATCATATGGGACATGGTTTCGTTCTGGATGGCTGATCTTTAATCATTTCAATCACGTGCAAACGTGGCATTAGTACATTAGATATTTAAATTTCAGCTGTGTCGTGGTGGTGGATCCATGATGATATGAAAATCTTGGCAGCCCTGATTCAATGGTGCACCAACGGTATGATGTCCAGTTCCCGATGAGTTGATAGCCCGAATAAGTATGATCACCAAGTTGTTTTTTCTGGCTGACCATAATGTAACAGGCTACGTAAAATTGGTGTTTGTTAAATTTAGAAGAATGATGATCTGCTAGTGGTTCTCATGTTTGGACACATCTTAAACTCAAATGCAATTGAAAATGTAACATAGTAATAGCAACATGCTAATCAAGTTCAAAGAGCATGCTTGTATAATCATTGGAAGTATCAGTTATTTGATATAAAACCAAAAATTTGATTTCCATTTTATTCGTGTAGTCAAATCATGGTTTTGGTTTATGCTTTTTGAATATTCACATGCATTTCTATCTCATTTTGGTTTCTATCTTTTTCTCTTTTTTTTAATGCAAATTGGAAAAGTATTTAAATATTCCAGTTCTCATTCAGTGAGGTCCTTCATTTATCTTTGCTATGTTTGCAATCCAGATTTGATGAATATGACATTTCTCCCTTGACAATTAAAGCACTTTCTTCAGCTGGTTATACACAATTGACAGTGGTACAAGAGGCTACACTTTCTATCTGCCTTGAAGGTAATGGGTTTTGGTTGTTGCTCACAAGTCACATGAGCTTTTTGTATCAAACTGTTATTCTGTTTTCCTACAGATATGTTTTGTTTTTCGGCTAGTTTTCATAGCTGTAGTTGACTGACACTATTGCAATGTTTAACACATGAATTTATGTATGTTCTTAATATCCATTGTGAAAGCAATCTATCTTTCTATATAAGGTTCTTTGAGAAATTTAAAATGTCTACTTATCTCTTTTATGAGTTGCTTACTTTATGTTTCCTAAAATGGTGATAATATTCTATATAAATTAATGAGCATCAGAGCAAATGCACTTTGAGTATTTAAATGGGCAGGTTTTAATCCTTAGAAACTGCGATTGATGGATAAGCAGATAGGCTAAACATGTTAGGTGGATGATAGTATCGTCTTCCTGTACGATCCTTGTACTTTGAGATGAAGTTCTCGATCCTACATAGGTTTCTAAGGACTCTAGTTGAACCCTTAATTGTAAGGTAATCCTTAAATTTGTGAACAAGAAAAGTTTTTTGCCAGTTGGAATTTACTGACTGTTTGGCTCCTTTCTTGAAGGACATACAGAATACATAATAGTTTGCAAATTTTGTTGAGATTTGTAACACAGTGTCTGTTTCTTTGCTAGCCCTCACATGTTATTGTTGATAGGATTGTCTTTAATCCATTGTCACAGAAAACACGCTTTATTTGAAAAAAAATGCATATAAAACATAAAAAACAAGTCAGCCGTATAAAATGTGAAAAAAACGCGAAAAAATGGGTATAATACGGGTATTATACGCGTTTTTCCTTTTTTTTGTATTTTTATTAATTTTTATTATTTTCAGGATTTATTAAATGTTTTAAATTTTTTAAAAAATTCGCCGAAATTTTTCCGAGATATATAACTTTGCCACATTATACCCGAGAAATTCATTGCCATATAATACCCGTACACGTTTCTTGTGACAATAGTTCAATCATGCTTCTTTAGGAGGACAATTTTTGTTTCCTTGTGTGCATTGAATTGTGAAGGGTGACATGCACAAAGCAAGAATGAATAAAAGTGCACACATGCACAAGTATGCACAAGTTCTTGCACACTGGCTTCATGTGTGCTCTTGTTAATAGCAAATATAATTTGAGTAATTGTTCATTTCGAATTTATAACAGGCAAAGATGCACTTGTTAAAGCTAAAACTGGTACAGGGAAAACTGCAGCATTTTTGGTAATGCACCAATCTTTCATGTGTTGAATTTTGCTTTTTATGTCATTTTTTTTTTGGATTTTCCAAATTTAATATTTCTTGAAAGGAAGCAGCTTCCTGCAATTGAAGCAGTTCTGAAGGCTAGTCCTAGCAGTTCGGAGCAGAGACTGCACCCAATACTCGTGCTTGTTCTTTGCCCCACTCGGGAGCTTGCAAGTCAAATTGCAGCAGAGGCAAATGTTATGCTAAAATACCATTGTGGAATTGGTGTCCAAACATTAATTGGTGGAACACGCTTTAAGGATGACCAAAAGCGGCTGGAATCAGAGCCTTGTCGGGTCGGTATATTTTCTTGAACTCATTTTGTGTATTAGTTTATTTGTTGTGCACACTTTACTGATTAATACCTTCTTATTCCCATTGTCTTGCTTTCTGCCAGTGCAGTCTGACTTCTCACATGCTAACAAGGAAATCAAAATGTCTCTAAGCACATGATATGTGATGAATTATTTCATATGCATACTTAAAAGGACAGGAACCATAGGGAGGCACAATGTTGTTGTCATTTAAGAATAACACTTGAGGTGAATTCACAGGGGAAAATTGAGTGGCCCCATGATGGTTATGAATATTTCTTCATTTGCAATTTTTTCTGGGATGGGCCTCTTCCATAGTAAAGTTACTTGTGAGCAGCGCATGATAAATGCATGGTAGAACACAAATATTTGTAGACAAGACCCAAACATTTGTAGAAACGAATTCTGACCTTGGTGGTGATCCTGCTTCAGTTAGTACATTGCTGCTAGTTTTCTAAGCCACCAGTGTCCTTATGGCATTGTTTTGAATCTTTTGATTGTCTTGATGTTTTTGAAGTCAGCCTGTCATGCTAATGGGAAATATCTTTTTTAGGGCTCTGATTAAACATGGTCTAACAATAACCATTTTAACTAGATAATGGGATGACTTTCATTTAATTAGTGCAGGCTTTTATCCTTGAGGGAGGTCACAGTAAATGTGAATCCTTCTTCATGCATCTGCTGCACTTTAGATAATATGAACTTCAGTCTTCCTTCTCAGGAAAAAAAAATGGGCACTAAAACTTGCCTTTCTCACTGGAAGTATATGACTTTGTAGGATTTTAATGCTTTTTAACATGTACTTTGCATTCCTGAAGAATGTTTCAATTGCCCACCTGACATTTTCATGAGGTATGAGTTATTCTCTTAAGACACATTGATCAAACTGTTGTCTGTTATAATTTAATATTACTATGATACCTGTCTCTGTCTGCTTCATGTTCACTTTGGCTTGGCATGGTAATTTGCTTCATCCTAGAAATTTGTCCTTTTTATTATTATGTTGTCTCTTCTGCAGATTATTGTTGCAACTCCTGGCAGGTTATTGGATCATATTGAGAACAGATCTGGCTTTTCTGTGCGTTTGATGGGTCTCAAAATGCTTGTCCTAGATGAGGCAGACCTTCTACTGAATTTGGGATTTCGTAAAGACATAGAGAAGGTTGTTGATTGTGTTCCACGACAGAGGCAGTCAATGCTATTTTCTGCTACAATTCCCAAAGAGGTCGGTCTTTTTACTCACAATCTCTTTTGGATATCCAAACATCCTTTATCAGTTTTCACTTGCCTTGATTTCATATGTTATATTTATGTATAATGTATTTCTTTTATATGAAGGTACGCAGGATTTCTCAACTGGTTTTGAAGAAGGATCATGTTTATATAGATACTGTAGGGTTGGGAAGGCAAGAGACACATGCAAAGGTTTGAATATTTTTTCTCTTTTGTGGATTTTCCTTTCTCCCATGTTTCCTAATAGTCTAATACCATCTAACTTGCTATGCTTCAGAATTTTCTGAATTTTTTTCTGATGAACAATATCACGATGGTACTTCATTGTTCTTACAAGATATTTAGATTGCTTATATTTCAATATCTCAAGATTTTATTTTAAACTTTAGAGTTTAGAGTTTGGTTTTCCAATTTGTCACTTTGAAATTACAATTTCTTCAAAGACAATTGACATTTATGAATATAGTTTTAGTTTCACCCACATCATGCTAATTCTTGTCTCATGTTTGTGTCAATTTACGAGTTCTCATTTTGGTTGGAATAGTTGCTTTAACCAAAGTTTTGCTGCTTCTCTTGGCTAGGCTAATGAAATTCCACTCCTCTATGAATGTGTTATATTTTGCCTTTTTCTTCTGTATTTTCTATTCATTGAAAATGGCAAGGAACTAGAAACTTATGAATTTTCTTATTGTTGCAGGTTTCACAGTCGTACATAGTTGCTTCTCATGAAGATCACTTTCAGATAGTTCCTTGCATATTAATGGATCATATTAAGGAAGAGCCAGACTATAAGGTCAGCTATCATATTTATGTCTATGAGGTCAAAACTAGTAAAAAGTTTTAGTTGGTGGCTTCTAATTTGTGATGCTGACTCAGGTTATTGTTTTCTGTGGGACGGCAATGGTAACATCACTCATGTATCACCTCCTTCTAGGGTTAAAAATGCATGTTAAGGAAATTCATTCCCGAAAACCTCAGCTTTATCGTACTCGTATATCTGATGAATTCCGTGAATCGAAGAGGCTTATTCTTGTAAGTTCAGATGTTTCAGCACGTGGAATGAACTATCCTGATGTTACACTGGTTGTACAGGTAACTATTGGAAAAGACGCAGTTGTCATGTTTGGCATAGAGTTGCTTTAGAAATCAAAGTCATTATATTGTACTAGTGGTTGCCTCTGTGTGTGGAAGTTGCTTGATAGACTGGACCATCTGGTAAATTTGTTTTTCTCTTTCTTAAAGCTATTTTGTAGCTGTACATAAATACATCAAAATTTTAACTGTGCATTTCCATTGTTTCTCAGTGTATGTATGCATATATGTTTTATGCTTTTATCTGTATATAGGTGCAGGCTTGTACTGCTTTACTTCAGATATTTGTTACCAGATATATGAAATGAGAATATCTAGCTGATACTAAAAAGATCTGGTCCATAGTTACAACTTACAAATGTCGTTCTTGGGCTTTTATTTGTGAGGTTTTATTCATGCACTAGTTGAAAAGTTAGTAAACCTTGGGAACATTCTTAGAAATAAAAAAAAAAACTAAAAATGTATAAAAAATAGATAAATTTATGAAATTGAAAATTATGAAATTACAATTTTTCTGCTAATTATCTTAACAAAATTATTTATGAAAGTTGAGAATAATTATTAAAATGTTAAAAGAAACTCAACAAAGTTTAAAATATGCTAAAGCTATTTTTTAAAAGATAAAACATATGGCAAAAATAGCATGTATTTTTATTCTGGTCATATCTTCATAGTATCATGATATGTTTCCATTTTCTTTCACTTGTTCTTGGCATTTTATCTTGATAATTGTTTATATTTGTCTTTATGATCTAGACATATCTTATGTATTGAAAATCTCACCTAGGTACCTGCCTTGTGCTGGGCGTCAGCCTAAGCCTTGGCTGAGGACAATGGCCTCTCAAGCTAAATGTATTACATTTTAAAATTTAACACTAAAAATCTACTTCTTTTTGTTTCTTCAATCATCTTGCATATTGTTCTGGGTGGAGGAATTTTGAAACTCCCGCTTTTCCCTTTTTTCTATTTTCTTCTTCCTTTGTTCTCTTTTCCCCCATATTTCTGTCAAATAGGACTGACTTAGCCCCAACCCAGCTGCTCCCTAAGCTTTTATTTATGTCTTCTATCTAGCCCTGCCTAGCATTTTTAAAGATATAGGACATGCATATATACGTCATATACTTATAAACGTATATGAGACATAGGTAAGTAGGAGAGAGAAATCATGGAATATGAGAGCACCGAGAAATCTAGTTAAATAAGTTAGGTGGTTTGAAAGTTGCCACCTTAAAAGTATCACTTTTAAAAGAAATGTCCTGTCAGGCATGTGCATAGGCACAGGTATGTCTAAGAGTGAGCTTGCAGACAAGGGAAGGGGATTGTGGGAGAAATAACTAGCACCGAGTAGAAAACCTCTGATGCTTGGGCAGAAGAAATGTATTGTTCCTTATCTGGGACTAGTTAGTTCTTTTGGTAAGTTTCGGAAACAAATTTGTAGTTTATTTTGAGGGACATAGAAATTGGAAATTTGGAAGTACATATAAACACTCATCTTTTGTTCCTTTTCTTTTGGTTATCCTCCCATGAGATATTTGCTTCTTTTGATTGTGTGTCTTTTTTCATCTATCTTTTTATGTACTGTTTAGTTGAATTTACCAGTTAAGATCCTCCACAGAAATAGGCCCCTTCTTAGTTCTTACTTGTAGGTAGATGCTTTTGTTGTGGTCTTATATTTTGATTTATGACCGACATTATTGGCTTATTGTTATTGTCTTTTAGTTCTGTCATTACTGTTACTATGTGCAAGTTTTTAGACATAGCTCATGGTATTAAACATTTGGTAATTGTTAGCAGGTATCTAACTAGGCATGAGTGCTATTTGGAGTCATCTTGTGTATAGTGGAATAAAAACATTATGCTTAATGAGATACTTTCTTCAGGTTGGTATACCATCTGATCGTGAACAATACATTCATCGTCTTGGTCGTACGGGCCGTGAAGGGAAAGATGGTAAGGGTGTGCTGCTTCTTGCACCATGGGAGGAGTATTTCTTGGACGAAATAAAGGATCTGCCCATTCAAAAGTCCATGGTACCTCAGATAGATCTGGATCTCAGGAACAAGGTATCTTTTGTTCTAAGTGTTCACATACTGTGCAGATGCATTCCCAAAAAAAAAAAAAAAGGAGAAAAGAAAGCACATAAAACCATGCACCAACATACACAATACATATTTGATTCTACACTTCAGAAAAGTAACATGGGTTACTCTTTGTGTGTGTGTGCTTGTGCGGATGCCTGAATGAATGAAATGCCACCAAGGTCCAGTAGCTTGGGCTACATTGCCTCCTTTGCTTTCACAATTTTGATTGGTGACGCAGTCTTAATGGTTGGCATCTTTATCTTTGTAAATGTGCATGATTGAGGCTAGTTGACATGGAGACCACTGACTGTCACAGATGCATTTTTGGAAGGGCATGACATGTGATTCTTCTGTCGTTAAAGTTCATGGAAATTTCCTATTGGTCATTGGCCATTGTCCAGCTACTGCATTATGCTGGGGGAAAATAAGAGTGCATTTGGTCATGTTAGCAGCTTATGAAGATTTGCCATGTCTGGCAGGTTAAAACTACTTGAATTGGGTTGACTTATTACACTTTGCATTAAGGACATCATATAAATGAATTTTCTTTGCCTGATGGACCGGCTTTGGGTAGGAGGGTGCTTGTGGTATTGAGACATTTTAAAGGTAATTTGAGGATGTGGATATTTATTTTATTCCAAAGACTGATTATCATATTTAGGTTGGTCAGGTAGTGACCCAAATCCGAAATATCGACACCCCTGGTTATCATGCTCATATGTGCCCCCCATGAAGTTCTCGGTTCTGATTACTTACCCTTGTCAAGCTTCCCATTTTTATTACCTGTCATTTTTGCATCCTAAATCATTTGGAATTAAGTGGCTTTGACAACCATCAGAAAAGTAGAAGTGCTTGATAGTACACTTAAGTTCATAGTGTTGAGGTGATACAAATTGCACCTGTAGATTTACTGCTAAGCTTTTGACCACTTGTGGAGGTTTGAAATCTCAGAAAGTTCTTTCTATTCTCATCTTCTAATAATTAGACGGCGGCATGTTTTTTTTCTTCATCTTTTGGTGCAACATTATATTATTTTTCTCTAAAGGTTCTATTTTAATTAGGTGGAGCATTCACTGGGAAAGATCGACACCAGCATCAAGGAAGCTGCATATCATGCGTGGCTTGGATTTTACAATTCCATTAGAGAAATAGGTAGAGACAAAACCACATTGGTCGAGCTTGCTAACCAGTTCTGTGATTCGATCGGCTTGAGGAGACCTCCGGCCATGTTCAGGAAGACGGCATCAAAAATGGGTTTGAGGAACGTCCCTGGAATACAAATCAAGAAATAGATTTTGCTTCAGATGCGTCATTGCAATAGAACAGAAAGAAAAAACAAGGCCTAGCCACAAAATAGGTAAACTTGGATGGTTGGAATTTTTTTTACTTGTAAGGGCAGGCATCGGGGTAAGCCAGCAAAATCACTGGCTCATTGATCAGGCATCAGCGTAAGGAAGTATTTTCTGTGGATGGGAAAAAAAGGTTCCATGCACCCCATAAATATTCCGATGCTGAATTTCTTGACTGAGCATATCAATGCAACAATGCATGTTGAGGGTTTGGTTGTGGTCCTGCAAGGAGCTCTGTTCTTAAAGAGATAGGCAGGTAAGTGTTTTTTTTCCCAAAGGGAAAAAATTTGCAAAATCTCTGTTTATCAGCAGTTGTAACTTTTGGAAGGCATTAATCTCCTGCTGACAAAGTGGTTGGTTGATGGGCCCCATGCTTCGGAGGAATGGGTGTGAAACACCACGCCCCTAGTTGTTGTTGGACAGTTTGTGGTCACACTGTATGCTTTCACTGCTAAATTTTGATCCGGATGGTACCATTCAGGCCCTGCAGTAGCTACATGAGTAGTTGTGCTGTTACTACCAGTTGTGGTGAGCTTACGTTCACTGTAAACAGGGGAAGCTTCCTGGTGGCATCATTCTGTGCATAGTACGTAGCACTTTGAACGTTTTTGCCCAGGCTGAACCTAATGGCGTCCCCACAAGTTGCAGCAAAGTTAAAAGAGATGATGGAGTGGCACTGCATAGAAAGGGGGAGTATGGCTGGAAACTGCCTCAGTAGCAAAATGCTGAGCAGTTTGTAATGAATATATATTACACCTTGAGCTGCTAGAATTGTCTGCTCGAAGTAGATTTGTGTCTTTCCCTCAAGTAGATAATTAATTATTAGTATTACCATTTGGTAATTTATTTTCTCTTTCTAACAAGTTTGCAGTTAGTTACGTAGCCTAATTTTCACTATCTTTCAAGAAAGTATGCCTCATTGACAACCAAACTCTCAAGGTAGCATCTCATTGTCATGGTTACATTATCTCCGCGGTTGACCTGCTCGCATGTAATTATCAATTGTCTTGATATCTTAGTGCACATGTGCTGCATAAGATTTGACGTTGTGTTCTAATTAAATGTCGTCTAACTGTCCAGGCCTGTATTTTATTCTGATAGGTGGTGGGGTCAAATGTTCCCTGTGATTCGACTGTTGCTGACCGACTGTGTCTGGCGGAAAAAGTCGGCCCGTGACACAGACGGACGATCGTTAAACAGAACATGCATCAACATGCATCCTATATCATAAATTTCACTTTCATTTGCTATAAGAGTCCAAACGTAAGTGGTTTTTTGGTAAGAAGAGCAATTGAGGAGTGTTCAATGAAGCTGCCCTAAATATTGGGTTTGAAGTATTTCATAAACCTGCCCTGTCCTAATGGGAAGTATTTCATAAACCTGCCTAATGTTCGAACCTGTTTCAATATTTAGGACAGTTTTATTGGAAATTTGTGAGTGTCGTGACTGCCAAATAACCCCTAATGACACGATCTGTTTTTTAATCTACCAGCATGCTTTTTTACCTCATTATCTGCGTCATTTCCTCAATCGCAAAGATGCCAACATGATCTTTTATAAAAATAAACCGAATTCTAGAGTCTCTAGGTTATATATATTATATCGAAAAATTCCTATAAGCAATTGTCCAAATTTTTCTGAGACTACACTAAAATATGGAAGTCTTAGAGAAGAAACTGTGCATAAAATTTTCAGGTTAAATGATTAATTTTGGTTTCATAATCTGGCTTTGATGGCTTCGATCGATTTTTTTTAGCTGGCCGAACTGTTTTGATAGCTTTGATACCCCCGAAAAGTTTTCTGAACGGGCAAGAATGGTCTGCAAAAAAGTTTTACATCCACAAACATCTAAAAACATTTGACATGCATGATGCACCACTCAGTTCAACAATCCGGCGGACCATTAAAAGCTATTTGATTACCCAAAGAAAAAATGTGTAAACTCAACTTTCGAATGGGTGACAAAAGGACGCTAGTTGAATTTCTTCCGTTTAACCACTTGAATTGCACATAGGACAGGTGGTTTTGAAAGAAACTCAAAGTCTAAATTTATTTTATCATGAAAATTTGGCCGTCTTTTGTAAATCTTTTTGAATATAATTTAGAAAAAAATCTAGTTTTGACCTTGGGAAACGCAGATGACACCTATGGCCTTAGAAATGGATTTTTATTTGGGTTGCTTTCACTTGAAAAAGAAAAGATGCCGTCCACATGAGGGCAGAAATAGACGGCCACCTGAATGCAAAGCACGGCCTGCATCGATTAATGAAAAACTCCCTCATTTCTCACTCACAGAAGAGAACAACTTTCCTGGGAAAGTATCTTGCCCTTCTATTCTTCATGAGGAAATAGCACCTTTCCTGCTAAAGTATTGCCCAAAAATTGTCAGTGCAATTAATACCAGCGTTTATGACTCATTTATTAGGGGATAGAGTGAAAGAACAAGATCATTTTTTTGTCTATTTTTCTCTCTTTTAACCGCATGTTCTAATCAATTTATATTTAATATTAAGTTAAAGATTGTTTCATGCATCCCATGCGTGTTTGGTAGCTGATCTTACAGCTAGTTAGAGAAAAAAGGTCTCTAGAAAGTTAGAAACTGATACGTTGCAGATGCACCTCAGTGGGATTCCTGTTTTCAGCAAGTAGGCTCTACCTTCTAGGAAGTTTCGTTCACTTTTGTCTTTTCCTTTTTCAATTTCAATGCATAATTTGTGATGGATCAATTTACATTTGTATTGAAACAAAGGGATGCTGCCTGGATCAAGATTTAGTGACCTCAAACTTGTTCGTTTCACAAAAAGCAATTCAGAGGAATTTGAAATTTGAATTTCACTTGTTGCATTCCTTCATTTCTAAGCGGCTAATTGTTCCAAGGTGCATAGCGTAGCTGATCGAACTAGTGGCACGATGAAAGTCTGATTAATTCGATTCTCAAGGGCACTACCCGTTTAAGTTGCAGGATACTCTAATTGATTGGTGTTTCACTCTTCACCCAGGTACCAAAGTAGCTCTAAATCTGAGAGGAGAAGAGTTTCTGCTTCATTGGGTATCTCCCCTCAATAGAAATAACATCATTAATCTTTATTAAAAAAAAACTCAATAATAAAAATAAGTCAATGAGCATTGAAATCCAAGTCTTGCAGAAAATACCACCCATGTCGCCTTGCAATCTGATAGATCAACCACCAATGATGTAATTCAAATTGTTGGGCAACTGAGGTAAATGGCGACATGATTTCAATTTGACAGTCCTGAGTTTAGTCAAGTGCTTTGACTAAGTTCATCATTATTCATATTTGTGACGTGATTTCTATCATGAAATACAATGTGGGGATTTCACATTTCTTTTAAAATGTGATTTGACAATTAAATACTCCCTATTGAAATACAAGTTAGTAAGATATAACGAACCCTACTTCTGTGGGTTGGATCTTCATAAGATATCGATCTAACTTTAGAATCTTAATGCATGTATTAGATATCATTGGTGCTCACAAGTAAGCGCTTTGGGATCAAATCTAGCTCCTGATCAGTGTCATCTCCAAAATTGTGACATCCACACATCTTTTATGTTGTTTTTTTCATTTTAATTTTCCTTTTAACTGGTCTGCTTCAATTGGAACCAACCGTGGGAGGGTACGTTGTGAAATTAGATCCATCATCGGAGTCCAAATTCAGATCTAACGCTCCGAGTTCGGATCTGCATCGAATCCGGATCCCCTCTCTCTTCCGCCCTCTCTCCAGTCTCTACCTGCCACGATGGTAGGTGTCCGCAGACAAAATGGAGTATCACGTTTGATTCGGCACTCTTGTAATTGTCGCCTTCTCCCTTAAGGCTCGGGATTGCCTATTGAATCTCTCTCTCTCTCTCTCGCTAGGGAAGAATGGCGATTTTGCAGTTGTGGGAGAACCTGAAGGAGGCTATAACAGTCTACACGGGCCTCTCCCCAGCAGCCTTTTTCACCATCTTGGCCTTGGCCGTCGCCTTTTACCATGTCGTCTCCGGGTTGTTCGCATCGCCAGCACCGCCGCCGAGGGCAAGGGCGATGGAGGAGGAGCTTCCGCCGCCGGTGCAGCTGGGGGAGGTCACTGCGGAGGAGCTTAGGGCCTACGACGGCTCCGACCCAAAGAAGCCGTTGCTCATGGCCATCAAGGGTCAGATCTACGATGTCAGCCGATCGAGGTCTACACAGCACTTCTGATCTTCCCTCTTGTTGCTTTTGTTCCTTCTTCTTTCCGGTTTGGTGGGTTTAGCCTGTCTTGATGGTTCTAAGGCTTAAGGTGTTGACTGCTTCTAAAGTTTATGGAAGATGTTCTATTGTTAGATTAGAGGATTTGGATTTTGTTTTTTCATCAATTTCATTTCCCCTTAAAATCATCTGAATTTGCGTTGTTGTGGAAGGCGATTTCTTCAGTTCATTTGAGGAAGTTCATCTTTCCTTTTACTGGAACTGATTCTGGCTTCTGACTGCCCTTTCTGTTTAATTATATTTTTTTTCTGTATAGTTGTTTTGACAGAAAGGACCTTCTCATGCTTTGTCGCATTGAAGCTCTTCTGGTTAAATTTTCACTAGATTAATCATGATAGTTTCCCGTCTGGCGTGTTCCTGAATTTCCTCTCTGTTGTATGCTTATGGGGGCTGGTTTCGTTTTCTACTAATTAATCTGTTTCTGAGGTGCTGATTACATTTATTTGGAAGCCTGCTTACTGGAAGCTGATTTGGTGATGTTGGTTTTGTGCCTGGTAGATAATCAAAATGACAAATGGAGCCTATGGCTGTTATTAGTAGGTGAATCTGCATTTTCTGGGCATCTCGTATTTTTAGGTAGGACCTTAGAGGTTTCAGTTACTTTTCTGTCGTGGTTGTTGGTTTTTGGGACGGAAGTTTTAGGCCTTCGGTCTGCTTGATGGTGGAATGTAGGACTTAGGTTTTCTCTTTTTAAGTCATAAAAGCAGTCCATAAGGGCTCCTTATTCATGGACTATTTAGTTGGGTGCAGGCCTATAAATTAAAGGTCTCTAAGGCTAAAAACTAGATATGCATCTTTTTAGTGGGCATTTGGTAACAAGAATACTGTTTTCTATGGAACATAAAATTCCATAAGTGTGTCCGTATCTTTCAGAAACATTCCTGTGTTTCAAATAGGTGGCGTTTGGCTATCATTGAGAAACATTCCTGTGTTTCAAATAGGAAGCATTTGGTAACAGGAAAAGTAGATTCAGGGAATGCTAACACAGTGTTCTTGTTACCGAACGCCCTCTTAGTCTTAGTGAGATATCTTTAGTAACAGAAAAAGGAAGGGTACTTGGCAGTTTACACTCATGTTGAACTTTACTGATGAGGATGGTCTCTTCATTGGTCATCTGAGTCAGAAACATCCGGAAAGAGAAACTTCTCTCATAACTGGAAAAGATGCTACTTGCATCCGCAAACAGGGTAAATGGATATAAAATGCTGATTAGAAGCTTTTGTTTTGAGTTAAACGAGTCTTTTATGGGTTTTATGAATCTCCATTGACGTATTGGAAGTTGTTGTTTGAGTTGAATTTATAATTGATACCTTTTCTGTACGTGATGTTTGGCTAATATCTAGCTTTTTTCAAGTGTATACTTGTAAGGTAGACTATATCCAGGCCAATTGTTACCATTGTGCAACTTTTACATGAGATTTGCATTTCCTGTTGATTTGAGTTATGGGTTTGCCCTGATGCTTCTCACAGTATTTTTTTTAACAAAAGTCACAATTAATCTTCATCATCCAGTTTGCCAGAATGCTGCTTTCGTGTTTCATATGTGATTTTTTATGGCATTTTTCTAGAAAAATAGTTACTACTGTAATGTTTTGCTTGATCTTTGCATTCTTCTCTCAGTTTCCGCAAGGTTCTCTAATCAACAACTTTAAAAAAAAAGAAAAAATTCTGTTAGAGTCGCTGGTTTGTTTTTGTTGTGAGAAGAACCAAAGTTTGGCATTGCCTGTGTTTTTGATGGTGTATACTTTTATCCTGAACTCAGATTCTTGATTCTTCAGAAACAATATCCCATCTTCATCTGTGGCGTCCTGTGGTCACTTGCCTTGTTGGGTGAATTTTTGCATGATCTAGTTAAGGCTTATAGTTTAACTATGAAAGTGTTTGAGAATTTCCAATTTAATTTTCTATGCTCAATTTTGTATCATCGTTACTAAAAGGCCTTGTTCCGCTTTATCTCATGTTGTCTGGTAATCTGAATGCTGCATCAGAGTCTGACAGATGACTTATTGAAGGATAATCTTCTGAACGTAGAGAATGACTGAATCAGGACCTTGACAAAATTTGAGTGACATCTAGAGGAGGAAGACCCAAATGGATGTTCATTCAGAAGCATCTGGCAATGGCATGCCACTACAAGGGTTATTCTAACCTAGTAACACTGCTGCTACTAGTAAACAAATAATGTTGCCACTTATTCTGGGTTGGAAAGCTTTTGGTTGAAAAAGCTGTTCACGTGGAAAGTAGGATTTTGTTTATTATTTTAGAGTGAGTAGAAGTGGACGTGCAGGCATGCTTCCTCTGTTCTCATGACTGCTGTCTCAAAGCACCTTCCAAAAGTTGCCTTGTCACTTCTACGTTTTGACACTGCTTACATATTGGTCATATAAGTAAACCTCTTGGAAAGTTTTACTGTTTGTTAATCTTGATATTGCTTGAATATTAGCCATGTGAATAAGCCGCTATCACATTTACTTGAAGAAAAACATTATTGTAGCGAGTAATTTTTTGATCTACTTTATGCCTGCAGAATGTTTTATGGCCCAGGAGGGCCTTATGCTCTATTTGCTGGCAAAGATGCAAGCCGGGCGCTTGCGAAGATGTCCTTTGAAGAGCAGGATCTGACTGGGGACCTCGAAGGCTTAGGTCCTTTTGAACTCGATGCCTTGCAAGACTGGGAGTACAAGTTCATGTCAAAATACGTCAAGGTTGGGACCATCAAGAAGGAAACGAATACTGAACCTGAATCTTCTGCTGCTGATGTTAACGCTGCAACTGATACCACTGAGAGGTCTACAGACGCTGAGCCATCAGATGAAATTCCATCAGTTGATGCCAAACCTGAAGAAGATAATGCCAAACCTAGAGATGACGATGCCAAACCTCAAGAAGATGATGCGGAACCTAGAGATGCTCATGCCAAACCTAAAGAAGATGCCTCCATTCGTCATGAGGTTCAAGAGTAATTTGATATTGAGGGTGGTAGTGGTGAAGAGATGCTGGTTCTGCTCTTAAAATGCTCGACTCAGCGATGTTTATTGTTTATGTAGAGAGGCTTCAAGGAACTGTGAGTTACACACTTAATGTTTTTAGACTGATGAGCTTTTAATAGTATTGGAAATGTAGCTTCACCCATCAAATATTCATCTATTAACCTTCTTCCATCGCCCATGTTTCACGAGTAACGAAGTTCCAACATGTCGTTTCACGCCCATCACGCAATTTCTCATGCATATTGAGATGTTAATTTTTTTTATTTTATTTTACATTGCATTGCTCGTATAATATCCTGTTACTGCTTTCTCATCAAGTGTAAGATACAGTTACTAATTTTGAATCCGACCCCTCTGGAGGAATTCGATCCCGGAACCAAGCCTTCGTTTGAGTAGCAGTAAAACCTCCTGAGTTTAATTCGTCTCCATGTTGCACAGTGTCAGTCAGTCTCTAGCAAAGTTTATTACATTTAACAAAAAATGATTCTCCCAACGTTCTATGATTATAGTTCAGTTCGATTCTAGTCTGTATAGTCACAGTGGGAGTTCGGATGACCAGAGGGAACCCTCCACCACAGTGAAAGGCTGAAGCTGCCTCCTTTTTCTTAGGAGGGTCTAGAACTACTTTGGTACTTGGGTGGTTTTACAATACATCATTTGCACATGTTACAGTCTAATGGAGTAACACTCACGAGAATTGAATTGAGGACAAATATTGACAATATGATATTCAAGTCGGTTGACCAGCTATACTACGCCTCTAGGAGCTAGTCACAGTTAAGAGTTAGTCGAACAATAATACGAATGAGAATCGAACTTTAGTATCTGAACGGTGGCACAACTACTCCACGCAGCAACCCCGTTGGGGTTCTCTTCTAATGGTTATCTGTGGGCATGATGCGGGCCACTCTTTCATGCATTATTCATCATCTATTACAAATTGTTCTATTAGCCTCTCTTCGGTCCACTGAAATCCGACTTGAATAATTTGATGGCAGGTTTTGAATTATTAGTTTTACTTGCATGTTGTATCGTCAAGAATTTTTGCTGCTATTTTCAATGTAAACATGAGTATCGTTAGATCGATGCATTCTTTTGATAATTGAATGATTGGTTGATCCATATATTAAACTAGATATGGGTACAACCACCAAAAAGTGGCCTGAAAAAGATAACCTTTGACAGTTCAAGAGAATGAAAAAACCAGGACCTTTGAGAAACCAAGTGGGTGTATGATTATCTGAGACAGGAGATCATAGGGTTTGATCTAACAGAGAGCTGGCCTTCAATTTTATGGTTTTGGGAAACTGCAGATACTAGAGTTATGAATTTGAGGTCTCCATCATCTTCCAAATTCATAGTTCTCTGGTAGGAGGGGGAGGAGATGAGGTTTCATATGAGATTCATGAAACTAAATATGCAAGAATTCCAAATTGTTGTCCTAATTCATTGTGTTTTGCTAATGACATTTTAACATTTTGCAAGCAAAAAAAGAATATCACCTGTTTGGATAATATTATCAAGGATTTTGCGGCCAAGGCAGGGATGAATATCAATCCGAATAAGTCTTCCATAATCCCTTTCAAGGTGTACCTCAGTAGATATGATGATATATTTGGACAGATGAATTGAAACATGGACAATGTTCGTGTCAGATGCCTTAAGATACAGAGGAAACACTGTAATAATCTCTTGGATAAGATATCCAAGCACCTAAACTTATGGAAAGTGAAGCTACTACGTACACAGGGAGACCTTGCTTGAGCATTAGAGGGTGCTTGGTGACAGGAACCCTGCATTTTTTGAAATGCAATATATATATATATATATATATATATATATATATATATATATATATATATATAGAGAGAGAGAGAGAGAGAGAGAGAGACTTTAGGACAATTTTTCTAATTTACATGTTGATGCCCCTTAAGATTTTAAAATTTGTTACTAGTGCCCCTTAGGCTCATAACTAGAGATTCTAACTTTGGCCCTACTTGCACCTAATCAGTTGGGAGTTTTGCCTACGGTGCCTATCTGCATATCTTGAAATTTTTGTGAACAAAATTTGGGGGAATTCCCAATAAAGTTGCATCGGGAATCCCAAAGGGTGTTTGATGACCCTTATAAATTGATGGTTTTGTCAAAATCTAGATATCTGTATCATAGATTTAAAAGCAAAGGGAGAAGTTCTGGTTATACAGATGCACAAGTTACAAGTTCCGACTGTGGTGCATGCATCTTTGATCAACAAGTCTATATTCCTTGTCGAAAACCATGAACATCAAATCCTAAGATGTTTAACCCCAGGATTTTAAATCACTTTTGATATAATATGTAAGATCTCAACATCTCAAACTGTTGATCTCTTTAAACCCAGACCAAGATGAACACGCACAGCCCCAAGAGAAGTACCGTTCTAAATAAATGACATTTCTTGTGTTTGCGTAATAAAAAATGTTCATTTATGTTAAATTCATATTACTAATATGAGTTCATATCGATGCATCCGGTGGATCCTCATCGTATCCATTCCTCAACCCTAACCATACGTATGATGAGTTTCCAAATATGAATCGATGTACAGGCTATATTTGTAGGCAATAAAACTTTTTTTAAAATGTTTAAAATATACTGTATTTACAATAATTTAGATATTAATTTTTTTAACAAATTTTCCCGCAACCCATTTCTGCATCTTTTCGTATAAAAAAGAAAATAAAATTACAAAAAAATAGAACATTAGACTCATGACGCCATTTTTCTGCAGATGTTCTAGGCTTTGTAAAGTATCTTGTTTACAAGATTATAAAATAACACGCGATTTTAAATAAGCACTTCACGGGTGTGACTGGGCACCAACTTTCTAATTTCTCCAGGTAAAAATTCGTTATTTTGCAAAATAACGGTCATTGGAGGACCTTGCCCAAAAACCTAAAGACCAGATGCCGGCTTCACTGCGTTTGAGAAAGAAGGAAGGTTGAGAGAGAGTCACGATGCAGAGCAACGGGGCTTCTCCTTCTCCTCTTCTTCCTCCTCAACCTTCTCGCGGAAGCAATGGGGCGGCGGTGGTGGACAAAGGGGTGGACTTCGCCAACTACTTCTGCACCTACGCCTTCCTCTACCACCAGAAGGAGATGCTCTGCGACCGCGTCCGAATGGACGCCTACTACAACGCCATCTTCTACAACAGGGATCGCTTCCATGGCAAGGTGAGAAACAAAAGAAAGAAAAAAACCCACTTTCCCAACAATTGCCTGAATCCCAACAACGAAAAAGAAATCATGAGCAGTTCATTCCAACATCCCCTTTTCTTCCTTTGCCGTTCCCATCCTCGATTATTCCGCCTTCGTTCTATACATTCTTAGCTACCCATAATCTCAAGTATGATTTCTTCTGCTTTCAACTTTGGAAGGCCTTCCATCGGCGTTCTTTGTACAAAGTGGCTTCCAGTAGCACTGTTAGCCGCTTTGGCAGTAGACTGAGGTGTGATTGGACCGAGGTTGGCTCAAGCTCCGCAGTTTACATGAAAGAACGGAGCTCGGAGAGTGGTTGAACTTCATCTGCTTTGCCTTTCAAGTGGAACCAGCCAATTTATGTTCGGAGCCGAGTAGATGATTATACTCAAATATGCTGGTCTAAACCTGGCACGAAGCATATCTTCTTATGCTTCTTCTCGAAAAGGCCTAAGTAGCTTGTACTTGTCTGTTTGAGCTTACATGAAGCAGATTGGTTACCTAAATGAGCTGACCTCCAGCAGCTTAGAGTCGGGTTGTTTATCTCCATTTTCATGCACAGATCGCCTTTTCCATTCTTTGTGACTACATATTTTTTTGGGTATTTGTGATGTTTTAATTGTATTAGCAAATTAGAGCGCGATAGAAGAATGCTTTTGAAGCAGAATTATGCTTGTTATTTCCAGCTTTATAATCGTTTATGAGGTTGTCAATCCTTTCCTGTGTCACATGGATACTTCTAATCAGAAATGTATGGAAAAACCATGTAAACGGTATTGTTTGTTTTCTGGGTGTCGCAGATAATTTCTGCATCTGCTATTTAAATGTAATGAGAATCCTTGTAAGTGGTATTCTCTGCTTATCTGTGTGTGGCAGATTATTGCTAGATCTTGCATTTATGTGTTTCCACTAACAGGTTTTCTCTTTGTAATATGCTCGCTGAAGACTGTCTTAGATGTGGGCACTGGAAGTGGAATTCTTGCAATCTGGTGTGCACAGGCAGGAGCGCGAAAAGTTTATGCCGTTGAGGCAACAAAAATGTCATTACATGCCCGTGAGCTCGTGAAAGCCAATCGTGTTGAGGATGTTGTTGAAGTTATCGAGGGATCCATAGAAGATATTGAGCTGCCAGAGAAAGGTACTTAGGTTGGCCAAATGGGAGAATCCTCTTTGGTCCATGTTACCAATACCATAGACTTTGGTTCAGTTTTGAAACATTTTTTGAACGCATAGCTGTCTCATTTGCTTTTATTATGCCCAAGGTTGTTCTTTATATCAATTGATACTGATTTCAGCCATTGAGATGGTCTAATATGTTTTTTTGTTGACAGTTGATGTCATAATATCTGAGTGGATGGGGTATTTTCTGTTACGGGAGTCAATGTTTGATTCCGTTATTTGTGCCCGTGATCGCTGGCTGAAGCCAACAGGAGCAATGTACGTTCCATTCTTTACTGCTTAATGCTTTCAATTTTGCTGAATACTGTAAGAAAGACTAAAGCTAACAGGAGCAATGTATGTTTCTCCCATTGTTTGTTGCCTAATGGTTATATTTTTTGCTGAACACAAAAATACAGCAAAAAAAAAAAAAACATTGTTCTGTTCTAGGACGCCGTTCTATTAGTAAGGAGTTAGTTATGATCCTTATGAGTAATTTCTTTCTGCTTTTAGAAGTAAAGATTAATTTCAGTTCTCATTGTTTTCGCAAGTGAAGAAGGCCGTTTCGGTTATTATCTCTCTCCATTCCTTCCTGCAGCGCTTCTTTCATTTGGGACAATCCGTCCTACTTGGAGAAGCTGTTTTTACTGGTTTGCCTATGCAGTTCTGGTATCTCTCACTCTCTTCCTACGGCCTTTCCTGTCGGATGATATTTTGCACATCAAGTCCACTTAAATCCACCTCCGTTTTGTCTGAGTCTTGGCATTGCCTTTCTCTGGCAACCATGTGCCCTCTGCTTGCTGTCAGTAACTGGTTTTTCTGAGTTGTCTTAGATTAACAAATGCTGATCAAGTTGTTGCTACCCCAGTTCACTTTCTCTGTTTTAATTTTTTCTATTCGCTGATAAATATTATTAAGCTGAAGTACTCTTTCCTATTTAAGGTATCCAAGCCATGCTCGGATGTGGTTAGCACCAATCAGGTCAGGCCTGGGGGAGCAAAAAAAGAATGACTATGATTCAGCAATGCAGGACTGGTATGGTTTTCTTGATGAAACTGAAGCTTACTATGGGGTTGACATGAGTGTATTAACGAAGCCTTTTGAAGAGGAGCAAAGAAAATACTACATGCAGGTGTGACCATCATCATCAATTCCTTTTCTTTTCAGAATATTCTTTGATGATTGTTCTATTTGTTCTTACATTATAAGTTATATACCTGGAGTAAACTGGCCATTTCCATTTATGCTTATGATCCAATATTTCTCATTGGGTTCGATGCAATGATTATGTGTGTGAAAGTTGCTAAAGTTCACCAATTCGATGAAATTTCTGCATGCTGTATGATGTTGCTGCGTTAAGTATATGTTGTATTATTCCAAGTTTTCTATGGCTATAGGTTGGAAGTATGTTCTGTCATGGAAATGTCTTGCAATTTTCCTTTTTCTGCATGTAATATGTTCATGTTCGAAAAGGTTACAACCCTCAAAATGCTTTGATTCATCATTATTTTAACATGCTGCTGCTGAGTGGTTGGCACATAAGTTTGTGATTATTTCTGATAACATACTGTGTTCTTCATTCGCTGCAGACGTCGCTATGGAATAACCTTCATCCTCAACAAATAATAGGAACTCCTGTTGTGATCAAAGAAATTGATTGTCTGACGGCCAAAGTTGACGACATAATAGCAGTTCGATCAGAATTTACGACAAAAATAGATACTGATACCGCGCGACTTTGCGGATTTGCTGGGTGGTTTGATGTTCATTTCCGAGTAAGTCGGTGTGCAAAGTGATGTATTTCTTTGGGTTTAAATCCTTTTGACTTCCTCATACATATTCTGTTGTCTCTGTTGATTTCTCAGGGGAGCATCAACGAACCGGCAACAAGGGAGGTGGAGTTGACAACAGCCCCTTCTGTAGACAACTCTACACATTGGGGTCAACAGGTCTCTGTTGCCTAAATTCAAGCATTTCTTCCAATTGCTGTCCTTAGAAATTTTCAAGAACTCCCATTAAATTTCACTGCTAAAATTTTCAAGTTGCCATGATTTTATAACTAATGTCCAACTCTTTTGATTAAAACTGAAGTTATAACTAATATTGCTGTTATCATTCAGGTCTTTCTCTTACACCCACCTGTTCGAGTAAATCATGGAGAAACCATAAAGGCTGCTTTCTCTATGTCCCGTTCGAGGGAAAATCATCGACTGATGGATGTTGAATTTGTCTGTCAGCAACTACAACCATCGGGGAAGTCGTCCTCACCGATCACTTCCAAGTTCTACATTGAATAACAATAATACTGTCGAAGATGTCATCTACGTGTATTATTTTTTATGAAAATTTACATCACGGTAAAGGATCGTGGTGTGTAGGAGAGCATTACTGGTCGCTTCCTACATCAATAGCAGGAGTTTTTACGGCTTCCAGTGTAGTATAGACTATAGTGAACGTTTTATTGTCCTTTATTGTTCTTTCCATGTGAAGGCAGAGTGTGCTATGGGGATGTCCGTTTTGCGTGACTTGGTAAAGAGAAAATATGACATTTTCGGTTTTATATCAAAGATATAGATGAACCTTTTGAGTTGTTGAATGTTAGTTTTCATCTTTATTTACTTGCAGCGTTTCAATTCGGTGTTTTCCTTGCAGGAGTTACATAAAATTTTGAAGTGGTCATCATCAATCTGTTGGGTTTTCATTCGCTGTTCCTCTTGTATCTTCCATTCATAGATGAATTTTCCCTAGCTCTTGTTGCTGTATTCATGAGAACAAGTTGGCATTACCCGGCTTTGTGGTTGTTTGATTCCCATTCCTCGGAACTATTTTCAAGAACTGGACATCTTGTTCTTAGTATTCGCCGGAAACAAATGTATCAACGAGCATGGTCATTTAAAACCAAACCGTGATCTGATCCGATTCTGTCCAACAGTTTTCATACTTATCACTAAATAAGATTCAATTATGCATGTAACACTGTACTCGGATTTTACTTGGGAGAATGTCCTAACCAGGATTTAGCTTTTATCTACTCAATCTTTCGATCCAGACACAGTATTACATGCGTAAAGCGTGACTTTTAACTATCATACACCGATAAGAAGATATGAGTCTTGAAATTGTTATATGTTAATAATATCATGTTCTTATTCCAATAGAAACAGTGTGGTCGTGAATATTATTTTTAGATTCAACAATCATGCTCAAGATAACTACACCATTTTTGTTAAAACAAAAAAAAAAGTTTCGAGAACAAGTATTTAAGAACGTAAATATTTGATGGGAAAAGACACTTAAAATTTTTTACTTCATTTCAGGACTAGTTTGATTCACTTATAATCGTTCAAGTTTTAGAATCATTATTCTCGTTCGAAAATTGTGTTAGACAGATTCTGGAATTATATGGGATCATTGCGAAATCAAAGTTTTGGAACTATGAATTCACCTTAAGGTGGAACTATGATTATAGAATTCTGAAATTTTTTCATCTCTTTTTGGGGTAAAAGGCATAAAGGGTTTAATTTAAGAATTCTGTAATTTTAGTTTTTTTCATCAAACAAATCATTTTGTAATTTCAGAATCAAAATCTTATACTATCAAACTCGAAGGAAAATCTGAATTTTCAATTCAATTCCAGGTTGAGGTCAAAATTTGAGTATACAATTTTTATTCTAAAATCAAAAGTCTAAAACATCAAGTGCTCCTAAACACTTGCGCGCACGCGCGCACACACACACAATATATATATATATATATATATATATATATATATATAGTTTATGTTATTTTATTAAAAACTGTTGCAAAAGTACATTCTGTCATTAGGTTAGTGGTAAAGATTTTAAGGATACGATTTTTTTTTTTTAAAGAGTACCCACCAATAGCCGGCTGTTTTTAACATATATACACATATAAGGACGTGAAAAATATTGCCTAAACCACTTAAATAGTTTTCTTTCACTTTTTTTTCTAATATATTGATAAACATCTAATTGAAAAAAGAAAGAGATAAAAACGACGTTGGAGTTCTCTCAAAAATTAGAAAACCGATCGTTAGAACATGACCGCGCTCTTTCTCCTCCTCTTTCCCCTTGCTCCTTTGCTGCGTGAGAGATCCTGCTGCGACTCTTCCTACCGGCTTGCAGGTACTCTCTCTCTCTCTTTTACGGCAGCCACTTCTCTGATAATGAGCGGTCATGGCCGACCAAAGAAGAATACTGTCAGTTAGATCTTCTATTGTTTACTGATTCATTGTGTGTCTGAAAATTAGTGTAGTCACGTTGTGCAATTGTTGTCTATAATGGCATGACAAACCGTTTTAGTGATAAATGTTTTGAGTTGATCAAACGAGCTGGTTTCTTTGAGTGGTTTTAGTGTTTGTTGTTGTGCAGTTTCCGTGTTTATAGAGGTACAAATTTTGATTGTTGAACGAAATTTTAAGATGGTGATGATGTGAATGCGTCGACAGTCACACGGGTGCTGCGTTTTTGTGAGGATTCGCGAATCGGGTGCGGTCGTCAATCCTCGACGCGCGCCCGACTCGCATCAAACCGCACCATGGAATGTTGTTGTTGTTGTTGTTTTTTTTTTGTGTAAAAATCGATTTAGGGCAGACATCGTGCCTTTCCCGCTGCTCTGTCTCCGACGTCTCCGCCGCTGCTTAATCTCCTCCACCGTCCTCTCCGTCTTCTACCTCCACCGGCAGCATCCTCTCCGTCCGGCTTCCGCTGCTCTCTCTCCTCCACCGGCGGCATCTGCTCTCTCTCCTCCACCAGCGGCATCTGCTCTCTCTCCTCCACCAGCGGCCGCTGCTCTCTCTCTCTAAAATTAGGTTGCAATCTACAGACGATTACCCTTTTAAGTTTCACTTAGCTTTTTTTATTTTTCACTTAACTTTAAGGAAGGAAGGTAGCTAGAGTGACGCTCTGTTTTTGTGTTTCCTGTGTGCGTAGATGGCTTTTGAGAGAGAGGGAGAGATAGAGAGCGGTTCGGAGATCAATTTTGCTATTTAACGTCTTAGCCAGCATTAATTGCAATCACACAGTGCCCTGTTAGATCTCTCTTTCTCTCGACAGCAAAGCCAATGTCAAATTATAACTTGTAAAGTACACAGCATGAATTGTACTTGTAACTTGTAGGGTTCTTGGATTGGAATATATGGAGTTAACTGTCCTCAATGGATAATAGCAACGGAGGTCGGTCACTACCCTGTTTTTCCTATGTTATTTGTCCTGGTTTTCAGTATAAAAAACTAGCTGGCCTGCAGCTATGGTGTTTTCTGAAAGAATTATTGGTGATGACATCTCGATCACGTGCAGGCTTGCAATGGCCACAGTTTAGTTTGTGTTCCTCTTTATGATACATTAGGTAATATTCTCTTTACATGATCAGAAAAATGACTTTTCTTCTATAGTTATTAGATAAATCATTGGAGTCGGTGTTGGCTGAATCATTTGTCAGCAGCCTTATATATTGTGTGCTGTATAAACTAACATGAAAAAAGGCATATGATTTTTATAAACTTGACAACTGTGATCATCATATATTTTATTTAAGGCACATCTGTTGAAGTTTGTCAGGTTTTGGAATTCAAGCATGTAAAAGCGTTTCTATAGAAACAGCTCGAGAGTTGAAGACGTTGCATGATCATGCTGATGCAATCCACAACAACAAGAAAACAAGTATTATTATGACAAATACTGGCATGCCTCCTAAGGTTCTGACAGAAAAAGAAAGACTATAAAGACATGTATTGATTCTTATGGAAGAGCAGAATTAGATAAAATGATTGCTAAGTTTTTCTATTCTAGCTGCATTCCTTTCAATGTAGTTAGAAATCCATATTGGAAGAAGTGTATTACTATGCTTGCAAACGGCAAATTATCAGGATATATACCTCCCAGTTCAGAAAGGTTACAAACGTCACTTCTTACGGATGTAAAAAGCGAGGTTGAGCAAAGTTTAGAAAGAAAAAAGTTTAAATGGAACACGACCGGGGTATCAATTGTTTCTGGTGGGTGGACAGACATTCAAAGACGTCCACTAATTAATTTTATTGCCATTGCACGTAATGAACCAATATTTTTGAAGGCAGTTGATGCATCTGGAGAATATCAAGATGTTGAATATTTGAAGCAATTATTTATAGAAGCCATCAAGGAGGTTGGTCCTGATAAAGTGGTGCAGCTCATTACAGACAATGTTGCTGTATGCAAAAGTGCTGGACTTAGTTTAAGGTATGATTTCCCACATATTTTTTGGACCCCATGTGTTCCACATACTTTGAATTTAGCACTGAAGGACATATGCAATCCTTCAAGTCAAGATGCAGATCCTAAGGGACATGAGCTATTCTCATGGATTCAAGAGATTGAAAAAGATGCAAGAAATATTATAAATTTTATCGTCAATCACCAACATGCATTGTCTCTTTTTGCTAGTTATTCTGATTTGAGATTGTTAAAAGTTGCAGAGACACGATTTGCTTCAATAATTGTCATGTTGAAAAGAATTCAAAGAGTGCGGGATGCACTTATTCAAATGGTGGCTAGTAGAGAGTGGTGGAGCTTTTATCGGGTTGAAGATGAGGCTAAAACTCAAATTATTAAAAACATTATTGCTGATGATAAATGGTGGGATAAAATTGCATATTTTTTGGATTTTTGAGCCAATTTGGTGCATGTTGAGAGCTGTTGATAAAGTGAGCCTATGCTTCATAAAGCAGTGTTGTACGTATCGTACGATACGGGGGCGTATCGTACGTACGATACGTATCGTATCGTTTAAGAAATACGATACGATACACCCCCATATCGTAAATAGGGGTGTATAGTACTTTTATTGTACAATACATATGATTTGTATCGTACCTGGGAAGTTCAATAATGGGGACCAACGAGCTGTTCATTGTAAAACCTGACCAACAAAACCTTGAATCCAACAGTGTTTTCCTGCTGAAGTGTTTTCACATTAATTGTATAAATGAAAGCGAGAATAATTTGGTTTCGCTTTCAACAAATTGGTACCCAGAAAGTCAGAGTGAAAATTATTTCTAAATCAAGGTTAGGAATGGAGTTGCTGTTGCTTACAGTTTACACCTTGAGTACAGCTTATGCATGGTAGGAGTTGTAGAGTTGTCATTTCTTTTTCTGAGAGAAGGTGAAAATGAATCTTTCTCCTCTTAACTTTGTCTTCTCTTTTCACGTTCCATATTGTGATTCTCTGTTACCTGTTGTGTTTTCAGCAAATTTTCTGGTAAAATTAGTCTCCAGTATGCTGGTTGCATGCAGAAATCCCTCAGGAAAGACCTATTACCAAATTCTTTCAGTGAACGATGATGCAAGTTATGATGAAATAAGAACTAGCTATAGATCTTCGCTTCTGATTTTTCATCCAGATAAAATACATGGGAAATGTGGAATCGGTGATGATGAAGTACATGAAGATTTTGTCAAAATACAGAAGGCATGGGAAGTCCTCAGTGATTCTAAATTACGTGCCCGTTATGACCATGAGCTGGAATGTGCTAGGCATGCTTCTGAGATTGCAGAAGATGTTGATTTGGAAGAAATGACGGCTGAAGATATTGATGAAAGAACAGAATTCTTTTATCCCTGCAGATGTGGAGATTGCTTTTCAGTAACATCTGAAGAACTTCAGGAAATGGGTCTTCTTTCTGACGTGGGGAAGGAGGAAGGAAAGCTGTTGGAGGATATCAAAGCAGACAGAGCTTCAGTTCTTCTTCATTGCGGCTCATGTTCTCTGAAAATCAAACTGATGGTCCGGTTGTGCCCATAAGATGTTGTATCTTGTTCAATTTTGTTAGCAGAGGTTTGTGTAGGCAGGAATTTTTTCTTCTCATTTCTTGTGAGGATTGTATCGGCATTGATGAGATAAAGCTTTTGTCTCTACGCTTCCAAATTACATGGAGTAATAATGATGCCATACGATCTTATGTTTTCATTGAGTATTCCTATTTGCTAACATCGAAACTGGAAATCGTCATTCTTTTATGCCCATGGTGCTGCTGTTCTTCTTTACACCCACCCCTGTGGGTCGGCCACAAGGAATTCACTCGAGGCGGACCTGGCTTGCTGGTTCAACTTGTCACGCCTACGTTCCTTCTCTAACAGCTTAAGGTGCAGAAGTGAAAGGCCTCGAACAGTAGAAGCCTTCGTCTTCATAAAGACAATAAGGTCTCGTCCTGCAAGAGGGGTCTAAACTTTGAACCCATGACCAACTGCTTACAGCACGGGCCTTCTGCAGTTGTCACTTTTTGCCTTCTAGCTGGATTCTAATATGGTTTCAAAACGGGCTATGTTTTGTGGTTGAAACTTGAAGTAAATTCATTTGGTAGTTTTACAGCCTTTTTTGGTGCTGTGGAATGTAATATTCTTCTTTCAAGAGCTAAAATTCATTCAGTCTTTTGTGTACTATCTGTGAAATTTGTTGGTGGTCTCCGAACGTGTGCTGGCCATAGTTCACTGGGAGTTGCATCTAATAGGGAAGATCCATTAACCAGCCCGGTCCTTGGAGAGTGTTATTCAAAGGAACAAGAAAAATGTTATTAGTTGATGAGAGAGTCAAAGGAGTCATCAAGGGGGTATTAGTTGATGAACAATAAAAATGTTTCAAGGCATATTCTTTTGGAAAATTTTATCTCCCCATTAAACTCATGCATCAAACACTTGAAAAACAATCTTTTAAATGTTTTTCTTTTTAAAGCTCTTATAATTTTATTTTGTGCAAATTTTCAATATAGTGAGGAATTTCTCGGATATAATATGGCAAAGTTGTATATCTTGGAAAAAATTTAAAAAATTTTAAAAAATCTTAAAAATTGTATAAAAATAAATTTAAATTAGAAAACATGTCTTATTGTCGTTTTATACGGCTGACTCATTTTTTTTGGTATTTATTGTTTTTTTTTTCTATTAAGACGCGATATGAATAAACTTGTAAAAAACTTTTTTTTTTTTCTTTTCACCGTGCAGATGCCCGAAGCTCAAATCTCCCAAAAACTCTCTTCTGCTGAATATGGCACCCATGCATTAAAAAAGGGTCCTTATGTTCTATAGATCAATGAATTTTTTAAATTGAGAGGCGTCCAAAGACAACACTAGTAAAGGTTTAGGCAATATAATGACATAATTGTCTGTTAACCAAGATCATCAATATGGCATTCATCATACTCCACTGTATTACTTGGGACTGAGAGTCGAAGCAAGTAGCTTATAGACAATAGTTTGAATCAGTTCAACTTCTACTCTGCTTATATATATCAATTTGGTTCAAGTTAATGCGCTGAGCATAAGCTAGCATGCTAGGAGTATTCAGATGCGCATGTGTTTTTCTTTCATTTTGTCTACTAATATATATATATATATACTTTTGTTATTAAGGCAAGCTATGTCCTGTTTATTGTAGCAATTCATGTATTCATAAGGAAAAGATCAACCCAGAATTCATGACTGAGTTGTGTTCGTAGGATCCAGTGATTCTCAAATAGCTCCAACAGCCTCAAGCTCAAGCTTGACTTGAGTTTAATCTTGACTTTCTATATGGATTGCAAAAAATCATGAAACACGGTCGAATAAGTTATATTCGTAATGAAATACTTTAGCTACTCTTGGAGATTAATAAAATGGGTTTCAACGTGCTTCTGGTTCTGTTGGTTCTGCTGATTTTCAGAAACCCTAGCCTTATAAGTAGGGATGTCAATGGATTGGATTCAAATTGGATATGACCAAAGAAAAATTGTAACCAAATCTGAATCCAAAATCTGATTTAACAATTCATATCCATGTCCGAATTTTGAACTGCATCTGGCAAATTTTTAAAATGTAAGAATATTGGATATAAGATATTTATCAAAAACTATATTCGATTGGAATCCGAATCTGAATCCAGTCAGATATTTATGTATATAGAATTAGAATTCAGATGCATTTCTTAAATCTGAATCCTTATTTGATTTCTTAATTGGACATTAATTTTTTTTCTATATCCAATTTTTTCAAAGTGGTTCCGTTGAATATTTGATTCAAATCAGATATGTTGGCATAACCCAATATCGAACGCTCATGAACTATATGTTTCATGAGTAGAGATCAGTTTTCACAGTTTGAACAAAGAAAGAAGTATGGCTGCTTTTCAATATAGTCCATGAAGAAAGAAGGCATAACACGTTTCTTATAAACCGTTTTGAAGGAAAGAATGATACTGTCATTTGAGAAAGTCTTCGATGATATTGACGAATGTTTTCAAAAAGAAGCATCTTATGAAATATAAAACTAATCTTTATCAGTAGAAACGAAACAGATATATCCGTGCAACCAGGTTCGAATTTTCAGACCAGTGATGAATCTTTTTCTCAAGTTCATGTTAGACACGTCAAAATGACTGTTTCTCTGGTCAAAACTGAAAGATTGAGTAAACAATCCCAACAAGCAACTTAAAATCAGAAAGTATGAGTGAACTATTCCAACAAGCAATAGGCTGGTTATTGAAGACATTTGTCCTGCATGATACAAATCAAGGGGAATTGTCATCACTCATTCTGGAAAGTCTTTGGGACCATGGAAAATATTGGCTGTTAGTCTAAACTGGACTATCATGCCAATCCTTTTCCTCATGGAACACAATCCTCCACCAGCTAAGCAGGAGCGGAGTCAGATTTTTTTTTTCTTTTTTCATCCGGCACTAAATATATATACAGTTTACCGATTTTCGATTGGCATTGGGGCAGTAGCCCAGGTCTCATGAGACTGCCCAATATGATTGGATCCAAGTTCACTGAGGTTCAACAAGTAAATTCAAGTTTCATATGCCCCGCGAAGCCCCCACCTATCTCTGACCGTGCAGTTAAAGCCACTTTCTAACGACAAAGCCGTCGTGCTTCCTTTTGACTTGGAAAGTTAAGGGGGCAATTGTTTCATCAATTTCTATCAAAGATTGAGGCTGATTCATGAAATACTCGAATATCAAAATTTATTGATTGGCCTTTCACCCTTAACCCCAATCCATCCCCATATTTTGTCACATGCTGGTTGGTCCTCCTCCAAGGCCTGTTAGAGTTCTCTTCAAACCCCTCATGGCAAGATCAATCAGTTTTGGGTCAAATAGGAAAGATTGAGTTGTTTGCAGGCAACAAATGTGCACACAAATGGAGATGGAGGCATTTTTGAAATTTCTTTATAAAGTACATGGCATTTTAGACTTTTTCTTTTTTTAAATTCTTTATTACCCATATGAAAAGTTTTTTTTTGTATTTTAAATGGGGTCATTTTGGTCATTGCATGCCCTTGTTTATGAAAAAGTAGTGCACTCCCGCTTGGCAAATAGAAACCACTACCATCTGCATCCTGTGGAAAGCAGCAACACGTAATAGCTTACATTGTTCTAGTGGCCGAGGCACATATAGGCTGGTGCGGGTAATTGCTCCCATACCAGCCCCCATAAACTTGAATATTTTTATATTGATACCTCGTTATCAGCCTCTTAAAAGTTTTTTGATGCATTACTAGTGTCTTTTAGCCAAAAATTTCTAGCTCCATTATTCTCTTGAAATATCATATATATTACCCGGGTAAAGTGAGTAAATTTACATTCAACAACAACCACGAGATACTATATATTACTACGAAGCCAGTAAATACGTGGTAAGCAAAAGGAAGGAAGGAAGGAAGAAGAAGACCCATGGTTAACTTATTGAAGTGGATTCATCCATTCCTACCACATTTTATTTTCATTTACATGGCTATCTCTATTCTACCTGGCTATCTCCATTCTACCATCCTTGACGACAACACCATGTGAAAGCTCAGAGCAATTGGGACATGCAACAATACAAGTCGAGAGATGGTAATTTTTAAAAAGACGTAACAAATTACAGCAAAGTATGTGTGTGTGTGTGGAGAGAGAGAGAGAGAGAGAGAAAGTTGGAAAAAACGAGACCACTTGGGTAAGCATACATTAAGTTAGTCATTTTCTTACTTAAATAGGGTTTTTTAATAGTAAAAAAATAAACATCTCTTATAAGATCGGGATTCCTTTTATAGTGTACAGATCAATTATTTTTACAAAAATAGCTTGAAATAAAGCATGATTTATATTAAATTAGTGTTTATAAATACATTTAGAAGGTAAACATTTTTCTAAAACACTTTTTAACATGAATTTAAGAGGTCTAGCTTTTATCTCTTACCTAAATGGTCTGGCTTTTAATATATATAGCTACGAAATCCATAAGGTAGAGAAATGGTGATATTTTGAAAATTATTTAAAAGGAAATATCCTTTTTAGTCTTCTAACATTTTTTTGGTTTTCATTTTTGTCCTTATTTCTCCATCCATATTATTCAGAGGTGTTTTTGTCATTACCCATATTGATGTACAAAAATTTCATACACCAGTGTGACGTACATAACCTGCTTCAGTTTATCTGTAATCCATTGGAAAATATTTCACTCTAAAAAGCCATGAACATTGCCCCGTTAAGATTTTAAGGGGTAGTTTGGTAATAAGAGTAGTAACAAACTATTTCATGAATCTACCTCAAACACCATAAGATAGTGTTTTATGAATCTGCCTCAATCTTTATTAAAGATTTATGAAACAATTTATTATTGTTTTCATTGTCAAACAGTCCATGAAGTGAAAGAACCAATGTTGAGTCTGACTTTCTACAAACGTGTGGTAGAATGACTTCAATATGCTACCAACTCAAATATTGCTTCTCATCTCCAAGGGAGTTTGGTGCAACGAACAGTGCTTGAGGGCTAGTGGGCGGCTGAGCTCTCATTGTATCATCTTTTTGTACTGTAAAAGAGATGACACCAATATGCGAGTTGAAACACAGCAAAGGCATCGCCTTGAGGCATCAAAAGTAAACTTACTACCTTGAGGGTGGGGAGAAGGGTGACTGGGTGAGGGTGACTTTCACAAATTGCACTATGGTGTTTAAGCAAAGCTCTTATAAGTAGGGTCAGGCCCAATAAGAAGCTCTAACTGCTAGTGACCTCGAGCCCAGCCTGATTACCCAATGCCCAAGTGAGGTTCGGCTTGATTAAAATAAAAATATATTTTTAATATAATTTAACATATAAATATAATTATATATATATATATATGTATAATATTATCTTGAGCTCAGTCAAAGCAGCCAGACACTTAAATTTAGTACCCAACTCTGTGTCCACTCTTTCTTCCTTATAAAGAATAAAGAAGACGTGCTCTTCCACTATTTATCTTTGATAAAAGCCGTTGTTGCAATTCTTTCGAGCCCTTCAATCAAATTTCACCGATTGAATTCCTACCATATTCCAAAACAGACACCGTTTTCTTGGTAGACTTACATGATAAACCAAGATATCAGCTTTGACCATCGACAGATAGGATCTCCTACCTGAACTCTACATTCAGGAATTTTTTTTGTCGCATAAGTCAAACTATAGTTTTAAAATATTAAAATAAAAAAAATTAATTTTATATATATATTAAACTAAAAAAATTTTGAATTTACATATAATTTTTTAATGTTTTTGAAATCTAAAGGGGCCAATGCCCCTACCTAGCGTCGTAGAAAGGAAATTCGAAATTCAAAAACTCTACAACGAAATCTGGAATACGCCAATGAAATTGAAATTCAGAAACAGAAACTGCAATTAACAATGCAGGTGAACAGAACGGGGATACACCAATCTGTTGCTGTGCTCTGTCAAAAAATGCAATTAGACCGATTGATTATCAGTTTGCGTAGAAGAATGGGACGTTCTGTATCGTTGTGAGCAAGCCCATCAAATAGCAGAAGAGAAAATTTCTTACAATCCATGGCGGATCGCAGTCTCTATACCATGATATCCCTCGTTTTAATAACTTTTCTTCTTTCCGTGGTCAACTTGTAGATTAGCAGAACAGGGAGAAATTCTTCCAGGTCCAATAAAGCGTCGCTTTTGGCCTTTTCTTCATTTTGGCGGTCAAAATTATGGAGACCAAAAGCATTGAAGATGGCACAGAGTTCGAATTTATTCCTTGTCTAGGGACAACCGCTTCCTTTTTTCAAAAGATTTTGACTCTTTTTTGTTCACTTTACCTTTCACACTGCTCCCCAAATCTCACTTCGGCACCGATATCTTTCATGCTTCCTCCCATTCATTCTTTTCATTACTGATAAGTACTGTAGATTTCATTCTTTTAATTACTGGTAACTACTGAAATTTTAAGCACCATTCAACAGGCACCAGCAGTAACTTTAGCTGCAGACTTACTGTATCTTTCGGGGATATAGGTCGATGAAGCGTCAAAGTTTTACCGTATTTTACTCCAATCCTTTTCCTGTAAGTCTTGAAATTGTACTACAGCCAAGTCGTATATTCAAAAAATATTTACTGTCACGGGCACTAGCAAAAGTACTCTCCCGAATCTTTTATGATAGCTACAAAAGCTCTTTTATACGGACCACTACAAGGAAACAGACATTTAGCAGAAGATCAACAATACGATCTATATCCATGGCTGCCATTTTCTTTCAGGTTTCACCTTGTCTATTCGTGTGTCCGTAAGAGTGCAGAGGAACATGCTAATGGTGTGCATTTTGCTAGCGAAAATAATGCGTCTCTGTATGTTATCAGGTAAATACTTTTAGGAGAAAATAGAAATCCAAAACAGACCATGAACCAAAACAATTGGCACGAGACCTCCATTGAAAAGTAAGATCAAGTCGCCTTACAGAATATTCAATAGCTTCGAGTTCCAATAGTTCAAAGAAATCCTCTGGATTCCCTTTCCAACGCATTAATCTCCTAACGAATTTTCAGAAGTAAAAATTCGCATCCCCTGGTAATTTTTCCTCCATAAGATCATCGTTCAGCCACCGATTTAACACTAAAACAAACACATCTAAATCAAAGAGTTACAGGGCACAACACCAACCGAATCAGGTTGGAAGCCACCATTTCAGAGGGCCGCAACTTTTGGTACCACCACCGGAAATTGGTCGATCTCATCCATCCATGGATTCTTCTCCTTCGCCGGGTTTATGGTCCTCAAAGCCTTCCATACAGCACTGTTGCATTTGAACCCCGAACCAAATGCAATCTGCCACATCCTGTCGCCCCTCTTCATCCTCCCCTTTGCCTCTGTATAAGCTAATTCGTACCACAAGGAGCTGCTGGAAGTGTTTCCGAACCTGTTCAATGTCATCCTGGATGGCTCCATATGCCATTCCGACAAGTTCAAATTCTTCTCTAATTCATCAAGAACAGCTCTACCGCCAGCGTGAATGCAGAAATGCTCGAATGCCAACTTGAAATCTGGAATGTAGGGCTTAACTTTCATCTTCAGTAGCTTCCTCCCCACCAATGTGGCAAAGAAGAGCAACTGTTCAGACATGGGCAGCACCAGAGGACCAAGTGTGGTAATGTTCGTCTTCAATGCATCACCTGCAACAGCCATTAGATCCTTTGACAAGGAGACGCCAATCTTGCCGTTTTCATCTTCTTCCTGGGTCACGCACCCGAAGCACTTGTCGTCTGCGCCCTTGTGAGTTCTAACCGTGTGGACCAAGCGGTACTTGGACCGCCACCGGTCGGAGCCTTTGTTGGAGAGAAGAATCGCCGCGCCTCCCATTCGGAAGAGGCAGTTCGAGACCAGCATTGATCTGTTGTTGCCGAAATACCAATTCAGAGTGATGTTCTCCATGCTCACAATCAGAGCGTAGGAGTTGGGATGTACTTGAAGGAGATCCTTTGCGAGATCAATGGAGATCAAGCCGGCGCTGCACCCCATTCCTCCAAGATTATAGCTGATGATATTACCACGAAGCTTGTAGTGATTGACAATCATGGCGGAGAGCGAAGGGGTGGGGTTGAAGAGGCTGCAGTTCACGATTAGGATGCCAACATCCTTGGGCTTGATCTTAGTTTTCTCGAACAGCTTGTCCAGAGCGCCGAACATGACGGTCTCTGCTTCCTTTCTTGCTTCCGCCATTGACGGGTTGGGTGGTATGTTAAGAACGGCTTCTGGAAGGTAAGTGGTCTCACCAAGGCCTGATCTTTCGAGGATTCGCTGCTGGAACTCGAGGCTCTGGTCGGTGAAGGTGCCAATTTGCCGGGAACAATCCATGAACCGTTTGCGGGTGCACTTCCGAGCTTCATCCGGCTTGTAGCAAGAGAAATCAACCAGGTAGACGGATCGGGGACGAGTCAGAAAGTACAGAGTGGAAAGGAAGACAAGGAGGGTGGAGCAGAGGATGACGGAGATGAGGTTGTAGCGGAGATGGTTCCAGAGGACATGGAGGTCATGTAGGGAGAACGTCGACAGCTGGGCGGCAATGATGGCGATCAGAGGGAAGAGCAAGATGTACATTCCATGGGAGATGAGGTAGTGGTAGCCGAGTTTTACGTATTTGAGCTTCACGGATTGAAGGAAATCCGGCAGCTTCCGGGAGGAAGGGAGCCTTTCAGGCTGTGGGGAGGGCTTAGCTTCTGCCATTGGGATCTGGTCACCGCTCCAACGGGATTCCTGCAGAGTAGCAGGAACGACAGGGGAGCCTTTCTCCTTTGTTGTGAATTACTGCAAAAAGGAAACACAAAAAGTGAGTCGCCTCCTGTCTCGCACTATCTTTCTTCCAAAAAGTCATGCAGAAAAGCCTAAAAAAAAAGTGGGTACTAAATCTAGACAAGAGATCTGGTTTTATGAACAAAAACAGGTTCTCTCTCAATAACAGAGACCATGCATGGTCATTCTTTAGGTGCTGATTTCAGAGAAATCGACAATGTCACGAGACACAAACAGAAACATAAGAAGAAGAAACATAACACAGAAAGGGGATATACTAGCTGTCCTTTGAAGAATACCCCCCTAAGAGGGTCCAGGAAATGAAGGGTCGTCTCCTTCAAAACGGGAACACAAACAACAAAAACAAAGACAAAAGTTTTCCTTTTTTAAATAGAAAAAAATGCAGAAGCAAAAGGCCTGACCTTTTAACAACAATAGGAGAAGGCAAAGCGAGACGCAGATCCCGTTGGCCGGAAATATGGCCGGGGAAAACGGTCAGTAGTCTCCGGCAGGGGGAAAGAGAAGGAAAAAGGAGGGGATAGAGGAAAGAGGAGGAGGAGATGAGGAGGTGGGCGTCAAAGCAGGACTGGTCTTGGTTGGTGTTCTTCCATTTCTTATGTATTTATAAGAAAAAGGAAACAATGGAGGGTGAGGAGAGAAGTGAGGGAAGGGAAGGCTCTGCGTTGCGCTCCATTTTAGAGAGAGAGAGAGAGAGAGAGAAAGAGGGAAAGGAAATCGCCAGGCGGGCTGCGCTAGATGTGGGGACAGGCCCGAACAGTCGACGGCCGGTTCTCTCTCTCTCTCTCTCTCTTCCTCCTACATTTAATGAAGATCAAGATTCACAGTGGCCTGCTTTCTTTTCCTTTCATTTCTTTTTAACCAGCAGCTTTCTCCCTTCGCTTTCAACATAACGAACTTCTGGCAGTCATCGTTCCACGGATTCCATATTCATTACCTTCAAAATGATGAGAACATCAAGTGTATATATATTTGTAAGTTTGAAAGGAATAACTCATAGACTTGAGTTTTATATGAATTCTCTTTGTAGTAGCAGGAAAATTAACAAAAAGAATAAGGTCGAGAACCATAGGCATCACACGTTAGTATGCAGTCAAAGTTTTTGAATTCATCAACCTGTTCGAAGTCAGGTGAAGCACTTGGAGTATTGGATCCGATCACTTTGTGAAAAATACAACATGATTTTGTCTGAGATGACAACGGTCGCTTGTCAAACTTAGCACGACATTGAGATAATGACCGTAGATGGTAACAATCGGATCGGACTTACACCACATTCGATACCATTTGGTTCGATTAAATATTGGATCTGGATTCGGTTAATAAACCATTGTTTGGGATCGAAGGTCGGATATAGATTGATAAAATTTATTTTCTTAGTCAAGGTAAGATGTTAATAGTCTTGAGTAAGAGCTTACCGCGAGCAACTGGGTGGCAAGGCGGCTCACACAAAAGGGGTCCAATATTTAAATTTTATGGTCCCAGTCTTTTATCTCATCTGCAAACCAGGGGCGAAGCCAATGGGAGACTCACAAGGGTCATGGACCCCCTCAGATTTTTTCTTTTTAAAGCTGTTTATATTTTTAAAAATTTTTATGTTGGCATGTATAAAAATTTCAAAAAAATTTGGTCGCTCATGTATAAATTTTAAAATACTATTCTACCCCACTAAAAAAAAATTGGCTCGTTGGACACTCGAATTGAAGGATGTACCTTATTTCCACCCCAATGATAAAAAGAAAGCCATAAGAATATGATTTTAATAATTTTTTAGCTGGTTTGAGTCTATAACTAGAGGGATAAAAACTGCCATTGGAGACTGTTGGTTGTTCATAATATGGTCATTGTTTTTCTTGATAATGCATTGCATCTCGATAATGGTTACAACTTTCTTGTTATTATATGCTCATCATTCTCTTGATAATGATGTTAGCAAGTGCCACAAAACATCGGAGGGACCGTATTAAATTTCTATGTGATCACTGACAACTTCTTATCAATAATTATGATATAAAAAAGGCAACAGTGGTGGCATCGCTAGAAAAACGGAAAATGATGATAAAGTAAACAAACCATCCTTATCCAAAATACAACGACAGATGGATTTCAATCCATAAGTTGTATCCAAAATCAGTTATTTGTGATCTAACAATAATTTTGTTCCCTTGGTAAGCTGGTTTGAATGAAACGGCTAAATTATTTACTTGAAAGATGTTAGTTACTTACTTGGCTTATTATTGAACTTTTCAAGTTTGGGATCAATATTTTGGTAATGTCTACAGTTATTTTAGACAAAATCCAATGTTCGTTCTTCTTTGCTGATATGAAGAAGAACCAGGCCCATTTGATTTTTTTTTTAAATAAAAAAATAAAAAATAAGACCGAAAAAGTGATGGTTTGTGAGAGGCCAAGCCACCTTCATTTATCAACTCTTAGAGCTTCGGAACAAGTGGTCATATGCTACACCCTTCAATTTGAGTGTCGTGCATGTCATAATTTGCAATCTAAAAGAGTATCATCCGTGGAAATCAAACTAACGACACATCATGTTGCGGGAGTGATCTGCTTTCACTCGAGGAAGCTGCTTATCTGAAAAAATCTTTTAAAAAAAGACCAACATTTAGTAAATAACAAATTTTTATTCAACTTTAAAAGTTATCAAATAGGTGTTAATTTTTATAGAAATGTATCAAATAAGCACTTATTAACATAAAACAATAAATTCTTATTCAAAATGGCAACAATACTTTTCCTTGAAGACCAAAATATCTTCATTTAACCAATTAATGAGCAGCTGATAGGTAAAATGGAAAATTAATGTTTTCCCTTGGTAAGCAGCTGTTCAAAATTTTTGTCTAAAGCTGAATTTACTCAAAAGTGAAACCTTTTTTGCAATTTTATTTTTAAAAGAAACAAGATGCCAATGAACCAAGTCCATGACAGTTAAGAGCGGTCCCAGCCCGGTTTTATATGCATTTTTTATAAATATAAATATATTATATTTTACATTTTTATTAAAAGTGAACCAAGTCGAACTGCCAAAATGACGCTCGGCCTGACCCGATACCCACCGTCCGTGTCGACAACTTCCCTTCTTGTAAATATAAAATATTTATCTATAACTATAATTCGGAAGATTCTGTAGGACTCTAATTTATATTTATAGTTCGCCCTCGAGAACGTGGGTATCAACTATCAAATCTCGAGAGAATGAGAAGACATCCTCTGCGGCGCAAAGAGATCTTATAAAATATATGATTATATAGTGGATGCATCCTAAAGATAATTAATCTCAAACAATAGTTGCATCCATCCAACAATGGCACATTTTTTTCTCTTGACTTCTTTAATGAGTCACTATACGGCGAAACGACCCATATAAAGGTGTTTATTGTTTATGTTTTTAATCTAGTTGACTCTGGAGTTATTTTAATTTTAAATTCATTTTTGTAGTTGGCGATTTAAGAAGAGAAAATGCCACGCCTGGAGCGGCGCATGGGACTCATGAGAACTACTAATAATAAAAAAAAAAAAAACTTGGTTTTTTTAATGTTTTATTTTATTTTTTAGGTTTTTTAGTTACCATTTTTTTATCCTTTCGGCCCCTGATGCATAGAAAAAAAAAAATCTTGTGCATCTTGAGAATTTTACCTCGTTCGTATCAAACACATCGTTCGTACCAAACACATGAAATTTTACATTGTGTTTTTTCATTGAATTTGAAAAAAATTCACCCACCAAAAGGCCAGACCTCTTTACGTCTATCTTTTTTCCATGATAACCTTTTCTTCAAAACTTTACTACATCAAAAGTTACCTCAATAAACAAACCCAAACCCCTTTTTCATATTTTTTATTATAAAATTGTCAAATTAAAGTTTCTAAATTTTGGTAAATGTAGAACTATTATTTTTAAAAAAATTTATATAACATAATTTTTTTTTTTTAAATTTACATGTAAATTAAAAAAAAAGATGGCAGCCTGTGACATGTGTCACAGCCATTTACGATTTTAAAAGAATAAAACTGACGGAAATAACTGCGCCTTTTTTATGAGCATTTTAAAGTGCGATGTTTCACAAACGCAACTCTACATGTAATATTATAATATTAAGAATTTATGAAAATCGAATAATACAGATTCTGTAAGGTTATAAGAATTAACGGTCTTAGCTTTACGTTGTCTCATAAATTCAATCTAGTTGTCGAATTTTGATTTTTTTACTGTTTTCGTACATTTTGCATTTATTTATAAAATTATGGAAAAGAGAACTGTTTTTCTTTGGTCCTGCCTTTTGTCTATAATATCAAAAAAGTTAACATCTTTCGTGGTTTTCTTAATTAGTGCCCACTTTTTCTACGAGGATCAAACAAATGGCTGCAGCGAACTTGTTGTTTGTTCGCTCAAGAAATAAAAACACCAGCTGGCGCTTTTTCACCTTTATTTGGTTTCACTCTTAACGAGCCACGTAAAGGATAAAAATGTAATTTTTCAACAAAGGGCATTATTTAAAGTGCAGTCAGGGCCTTCTGTTTCTAAAATCATCGGTGGTTTACCCTGAGCTTTTATTTGTCAAATTTCATTAGCAAGTGTAGGAAAAAACATAGAATGTGGTTTTTGTAATTACATGCAAAAGCAAGCTCGAAAATGAAATTCTCACTATATATACGTTGACGGTTTTAAGCCAAAGGATGCTTTCCCTAAGTAAATATTTTTAAAAAAAATTATGAAAATAGTTGAGAATTTTCATAAACACTCGTGTTTCATAAAATGATTTTTCTTTCCTGTAAAAAATTGCAGGTCTCTTCTTCTTTGTGCCTTCGCTGAGGCGTGTTATGCACGGCTCATTGGGTAAGAATAGACGCTTCAATCTCGACCGTCCATTTTCCTTATCATGTCCGGACTTGTAATCTCAAAGTGGAAAGCATAAATAAATTTTGGATCCGTTTCCAACGTGGATCCGGTACATGGGATCCACACGGGATTTTTTAGGTAGGTTTAGAATTTAGATTAATTAACATATTTTTTGTTTTGGCAGAGGAAAAAACTTAGTTAAATCTCCAAAACTAGTGCCACTACTAGGAATTTTTTGTTGTAAGGGTCAAACTATAATTTTAAAATTTTAACAAGGGCTGAAATAAAAAATTTTAAATTTTTTATATATATTAAACTGAAATTTTGTAGATCCACATATAAATTTTTAGGTAAGGCCCCCCTTCCTTTCGCCCCTGCCCAAGGCTTATGTCGCTTAAGTTTATAAATGCTCGCCACCAACCCGACCAGTTATGCGGCTAAAGGAATGGTCTCGACATTCAAGTTCTATTCTAAGCAAGTAAGTTTTCAACTTACCTTATTGACCTTACACCTCATATCTCAATGCATTCCAGAAACAATACATGCTTCGGTCATAAGACCAACCCAGTTTGATCCTGTATATGTCAAGTTCAAACTTGGATCGGTTATACCACTGCACAAAAATTGGATCCAAGTCCAAATTAAAACACGGTTCCTCCTATAACTGACCCGCTGGGTGTCCTAACCGATCCGACGACCCAAAGGCACGTGGCAAAAGGCCCACTCACACTTTTTCATGACCATTTAAACAGGGCCCGTTTGAAGACAGGTCCAACTTGACGACTTAATGAGAGGCTCGTATTTGTCAACCATCCATCATTTTCTATTTTTGATGGTCTTTATATCAGCCTCACCAAGTTTATTTTATTTTTTTATTAATACATTTAACTGTGTCCCATTCATACATATTGGTGCTCCTACCGATCCTGGGTTGGATCAAAATTAATCTCTGGATTTATTGTTACCACATTTAGGCCTGTCCGGCCTGGCCTCATAAGAGTCAGGCCATAAGAGTTGGGCTGGACCAATCCGATAAGAGTCTGGCTTAGGCTGGCTTGACGTTTAAAACTCGAGTTTGACCTGAAAACCTAAGCTCGAGCTCGACCCGATTAAAATAAAAAATATATTTTTAAAATATAAAATAAATTATTTAAATATAAAATATATTTTTAATAATAAAAATACAAATTAATATTAACTAAAATAATATAAAAAATTAATCGGACCAGCCCAAACCCAATCAGACTATGTACCGGATACCCATGCCCAAGATTAGCTACATAACTCTTTGTGTGGCTTGAACATGCATGCAAGCAATAAACATACACCAAAAAAGGGATGAAAGTATTTTTCGAATTTTGTTTAAAATAAGTGGACATTTTTACTTTTTTACAATCATTTTTTACTTTTTAAAATGTTTTTTTTATTTGAATAAGAGTATTTTGGTCATTTCCACTGCACCAAATTGAAGTGCACAAGGATAACCAGGTTTGCAGAAAATTAGCAATGGGCAGACGGAGAACCGTGAAAAGAAAAGATCCAAAGGGGTGAAAAGACGGGGCACAATTACAAAGAACGATGGGCATAAATATGTAAACTTTGGGGGGTCATTTGGAAACCGTAATACTATGTTATCGTCTGATTCAACTAAATAAAAAATTATTTAGATTCATTAAATACTTGATTTATATAAAAAAAAGAAGATCCTGATTATAGTGTACGTGAGGCTTCTCAGTTGCTCACTTGCTTTGCTCTACTCTATCTACCTGCCTCTTTAACGTAACCTCTTTGGAGAGAAAGAAAAGACTCGACCAAGATCAGGAAAAAGAGTTTCGAAACCTTTATATGGCTAACATGAACAGACCTGACATTTCCCATTCCTGTTCAGCAGCCATGCAGAGTTCAGTGGGGTGCTGCTGCCTGATAAATTCTTGTTAATTTTTTGGTTGGTAGTCTGTCGGTACATGACATCTAGAAGAACTTTCGAAACCTTCCCCGATCTTGCTCTTCCGACCTCCCATTAAATGCAGCTCACAATGACAATGAGCTGAAGAATGAAGATGACAGCCGAGGTTGCCAACTTCGTTACTCAATCGAATGAACTTTCCCATGGTATCGTCTTTTTAGTGCAGGTAACATCAATTAGATATTAAATTATGGCTGCAAGTAGGTACAACAGTACAAGTTTATAGATGGTAATTGAAAAAAATGTAAGAGGGTGTTTGTGTGTGTGCCTCTCTCAATATATATATATATATATATATATATGTATGTGAAAAACTGAGAGAAAAGATTGTTAGATGACTAAATATTGTCACCTTTTTCTCATTGTTTTTTTCAGCCTTCCATCTTAGAAATATCAATTGCCAAATATGATTTTTTGTGGGTTTTCCACTTAGAGGTCATATAATATATATATATATGTGTGTGTGTGTGTAAGAAAATAAATTCATAGTTAATTATTTGTAAAAAAGGCTCGAGCAAAGTAGTTGTTTATGTTCATATAATCCATTGTAATTAAAACTATAAAAATGGAACGCTCGAAAAAGGGGCTTGAATCTGGATCTGATTCACATATGAACTGTGAAGTGTATCGTATCCAATATTGACCGGTGACCCTTATATAGTGTCATACTCACACTGAGGGGTGGAGCCAGGGGGTGCCGGCAGCAGCCGTCCACACCACCCTCTCTCAATTTTTTTTTTTAACATGCATATAATTTTGAAAAATGTTCATTTATCTTATATAAAAATTTTGAAATTTTTTTGTTTTAACCCGACTATAAAACTCTATTTTGACCCTTTTAATGAAAAAATCTTAGCTTCACCCCCGGCGGCACTAGTACATCACATCACCCGAGATAGAGTAACCACATTACTTAGTCACATGATACTCTCAACGCCTGTGACACTTGATGCGACCTGTTGCCTATGTTTTTGGGTTTTAATGCACATTCCCTTTTGGTAGGTTCTCTGGCATTGTAGATCTCCTACTGAATGCAGCTGATGATGCTATGAATAGAGGATCAGATGACAGATATAACTGCCAACCATAGTGCTGAATTTGATGAATTTTCTATTTGATATTGTCCTCTTAAGTCACAAGTCACATGTGTAAGGGTGGTTTTTTCATTTTTCCCATTTTGTCCTTATGCGGGAAGCTTCTTTTGGTGGAGCCTGATTGTAAAGTGAGGCACTGATATGTAAAATTCAATTTCATGTGTGAAAACAAGAAGGTCATTTTCAATAGCATGCAATCATGTGCCTTTCCCGGCAGGGGCAGAGCTATAATTTTTTCATTGGGTGGGCCAAGATATAATTTTTCAAAATTTTAATATATGTTCAACTAAAATTTTTAAAATTTTACATATAAAAATTTTAATTTTTAAAAAACTGAAGGGTCGCTGTGGGCCCTACTGCCCCTCTGCCTCTGCCCCTATCCCGTGGCTCGTGTGGCTCCGCCATTAGCCCAGTGTAAAGGCTTTCCGAGCTTAAGAGGTCCATTTGTTGAGCTTTACATAATTGAAGATGCGAGAACAGGCATCGCAATCTAAACAAACGCAAACATACTCACAAGGATGTGTTCATCCCATTCTACCTGCAAGTTGAAGTTGATGGTGTTATTTTATCAAAGTTTTCATCCCAATACTTGTCAGATGTCACGTCTACTTTCAAAGGCATTGTCACTATACTCTCATCAATATATTATCATTTCTCTTCAGGTCGTTTGACAATAGTAACGCATTGTTACTGTCTCATAAATCTACCTACAAAATAAGGTGGATTTATGAAACACTTATTACAGTCATTCGTGAACAGTTATTGCTTTTTTTAGGCAGATTTATAAGAACAATGTGCCACTATTGTCAAACAGAACCTTGATGTATATTATAGTTCATTGAACAAGGCAATTTGTCCTTGTATGGTGACAAGGACTATATTTTAGGTCTCCCATGTGTTCTCTGCTGTATGGGAGAATATTTGGGCACGTGAAATTTTCACCAATGCTTGGTTTGTGAACTTTTGACCTAATGAACCTGTAGGATCTTTATGAGCTTCATCTACGTGGTCTAGATTCAGACACAAGACTTTCAATTAGATTCCCTGTAATTGGGTTCAAATTCAGAGACTAGTATTTAAAACCCAATTCAAATTTGTCTAGCAAAAGATCCAACATTTATATTTAATTGGGACAAATCCTCATTGTTGACCAATTAAATGTTTGATTAGATTCAAGTTAGGTTATAAAGTTGTATACCGAATGATGATATTGGATGGTAATTGAACGTTTCAATGTTTTCCCCAGCCCCGACTAAATGGATTTGAATTTGGATATATCCCTCCATGACAATTTAAAGTGACATTTGAGTGTTCATAATGTTGGCGACTCGAGTTCAGGATGATAACGAAACCATGCATGAGCTCGTTCAAAAACCATAGTATGTCTCTGAAGGCATGGTGTAACTGGTTGGGTTAGAGGTTTGTGGAAAAAAATGCTTTTTTATATTTAAGTGACAAAGTGTAATACCTAAGTTGAAGAGTGCACCACTGCCATCATTGATGCTGATCAAGTGCATTACACTCAAAGCATACAGAATTGGAAAAGAGGGGCTTCAGGCATCTTAGATCCAACTTCAGCAGGTTTAAGTAAATGGTATTTTCCCTCATATATATCACGTAAACTAAATAATGATTTTACAATGTTTTATCAACAGAAAGAATTGACTAGCTATCAAATTGGAGATAATCAGTGGCATAGCCACATAAATTAGTTATATACATGTTTTGATATATTTGATTGTTATTCCACAAAAAAAAAAAAAATTTATGGTGAGGATAATGACTATGGATTTTGGGAAATATGCAATTCTGTCTTCAGATTGAGGCTATGAGGTACCAGATCGGACCCGATCTCAACGTTGCTAAGGGACCTGTGTGAGGACACGCGTTGCAGAAGAAGATCTGGACTTGATGCCTGAATGTCATAAGTTTTCAGGACAAAAGTTCACTTATGTGAAGGGACACGAAATCGCGGAAGCGGGATACGGAAGACGAGGGCGCGAAAGAGTGAGTCCCAATTTTTCTTCCCTTCCGCCCTCTCTCTCTCTCTCTCTCTCTCTCTCTCTCTCTGTATCTCATAGTGAGCCACCAAGTCAGATTCTGCAGAGGTGCTAGGGTTTCATGATCACATGCTTCGTTTTCTCGGGTAGTCTCTCTAATCCCCAATTATTTCGGTTTTATTGGCTCTTATGCAAGTGGTTCTACATTGGCTTTGTCATTTCCCTGCTCCTTACCGTAGAATTTCAGCTCGAACGCTAATTTCTGGTGTTTTCTTGCAAAGTTTGAGGTTCGTTCTTATGAGAGCAGATTTTTCTAGGAACAGATAATTATCTTCCTTTTCCTTGCCTTTGATATCAGAAACTGTTGGCACGAGTAACGGTTTTTTCGATCTGTTAGCAAATTTTTCGTCCATTCGAGTATAAAAGGTGGTTCGCTGTGTACGCTTGCTCCAATGGTGATTATCGCGTCAGTGGTTTCTTGTGCGCAGAGACGATACTTCTTGTTGTTTCTGCTTCCTTCAGTAGTTTGGTTCGAATTGTTCTTTGGGAGAAACATATCCAAGGACATGCCTCCGAGACCATCTAAAATGAAATGTTCGTTTTAGGGCGGTGGAATCCTGATAAATCCCAGAATAGTTCGAGCGGGTTGTTTCACTTGATGTGGTTGCTTAATGCCTCAGCTGCTCAGTATACTGATTTTCTGAGAGGCGACCAAATTGTCTGCCCACTGTATCATTTGTTTTATGCCTCCTTTAGTTGTCTACAAGGCCCAACTTCTACGGATTTCTGCTGCTCACTGATTATAGTCTATACATTGTACCTGAAGGCGCACTCTGTGCAGTTGCAGCGGGTGTCTGGGTATAGTAAAACGGCAAAAAAGGAAAGTTTTTAGGGGTTAAGCTAGGGGGCACCAACGCATATTGCATAGTCAAAATTTGGCAATTGAAGTGCCTTAGCATTCTTAATCATTAAGTTATGCTCATGTTATAAACTGTTTGTCCATTTATTTTTGAAGCGATGGTTTTCATTTTGGTGACATGAAACAGAAAAAGAAGGGAAATGTGGTCCTTAACTCATTCTCTTTTTAAGTATTTCCTAACCACTATTGAATGCAGAGAAATTTGCAATCCATTATAGTTAGAAAAGCCATGATAGGGCAAAATTAGTTCGCCAATCCAGATAATGAAAAAGAAAATACAAAGAAATCTGGAAATAAAGGAAAAAAGGAAAACAACAGAAAAAATTAAATTAGACTGACGTGGTGGATTCATATCTAAAACACAATATCTGACAATTGTTTTGGAAAAGGGAAAGAATGGTAGAAATATGAATATATGATGCTGGGAAAAAAAATTGAATGTGAAGACCGAAGATTGATGAATAATATTTCTCCACTTCTCCTTCATAGAGAGAGTGAGAGAGAGATGGCCAGAGTCCAGTGGGTGGCAATGTTGGTTTCAACTTTCAAGGAAAGGAGGAGGACTGCACAAGAAGAGTATATATATATATATATATATATGTATATTGCTGGGATTTTAGGAAGTAATGACAGTGACTTTTGAAGTTCTTAGGGTTGTGGTGAACTTTCATTTTCAGGCCGAGCCGAAGGGGCACCAACCTGATTAATGGGGGCATTCCATGTGGTTGACCAAGCCTTTCAGTTAGATTTTTGAAGGTCAGGGTGGGGAACTTGTCTGCCGTGGCCCAAACACGGGTCCACTGGTTGTATCTATTGTTCCAATTATCGTATTGGTTTCCTTGCATATGCTTATGGGGTGGAACTATGGAGCAAATTTGCAAGTGCTTATGCTATCTTCTTTCATTTTTCTGTGTTGTGCTTGTCATGATTCTGTTGATTTGTTATTTGATACTTGCTGAGTTAACATGCACCTTTCATTACAGTGCTGGAAAGTTACATTCAACAGTTAAGTTTAACATCTTGTCTCAATTTCTCATATTATTTGTGCACCAAAATTTACATCAATCACCTTTTTTCTGATAGCCTGATACTGAATGTTGTTAGCCGGCTAAGCCAGAATCTTGAACATCATACTATTCCTGGTCATTTTGAGACATGTACATCAAGCAGGTATTTTGTTTTTGTTTTGTTTTATGCTTTTCACACTAAAATTTGATCATTCATATTTTTTGTTCTTGTCTGCTTACTCGCATTATTCTTAGGTTATCATTGAAGGATTTAAGAGCTATAAAGAGCAAATTGCTACAGAACCATTTAGCCCAAAGGTCAACTGTGTAGGTAATTTACTTGAGAATTTTTGGATGATCGTAACCATGTTTCCCTGCACCACATTCTGTATTTCTTCAGTGATTTTGTTCATTGGTCGCCATCTTCACAGCATATAGGGGCAATCACATGAATATGTGTAAATTTTATATAGACAACTCTTTCTTAACTTGTTTCCAATCTTTATACCTTTCTCTTGTTCTTATTTTGCATGTGTGCACGTGCTTGCATGTCTAAATGTGACCTGTCACACTATTTGAGGGGAAAGTAGAATTTTAGGGAGCAATTTATTGAGAAAATCTTGTCGGAACATGAAACAATGGCTTGATTGGGAGGATGAGATATAAGTTTCTACTTACTTGGAGACTATATCGAGAAAATTTGTATTGCTATGGCTATTTTATTCAAAGCAACAAAAAACTGAATTTTATATACTTCTGAAATATTAGCATAATTTTTTCAGGGAATATGTGCATGCATGTTAAAGAGTTTTTCTATAAAATGTGCATGAACCATAAAACGGGAAAAATCGGAAAATTATTTTTCTTCCAAGCGTATGGGAAATACAATGATATGACATGACATCGGGTGGCCTTGACATGTTGGATAGTAATTGGTTGGTAACATTTTGTGCCATCTCCATCTCTAATTTGGAAGTTTATATAAATTTTATCTTCAAATAAAACAAAAGAACCTTCATTTCAGGAATAAGGGTCATTTCAGGAATAAGGGATACCTGTTACCATGTTATGTTTTGGTTAGTTTAGCTTACATTAACTAATTGGTCACTAATGATCTTTATTGCCACCATATCAGCCATCACCAGTGCTCATTTTCATCATTCCCATTACCAAAGCAACATTGACTTTTCAGAAAAGTTGCCACACCCTAGTCAACATGACTTGGGTGCTGGTGTGCCCAATTGTGGCAATGGATAATTTGCTTTCCTTTTCATCGAACCATTAGAACCATGACTTGATAATTGTGTTGAAGTTTGTTTTTTGCATATATATGTATATATATTATGAAAACTGGTACCAGACCCTTATATGTGCTAATATACCTTGTATTATATGTGCCATTGATTTGAAAAGATCGGATGGTGGAGATTTAGTTGGAAAAATTGAAACCAAGCTATATTTTTAGGAGATGGAAATACCCATCATTGGAGGAAACAAATCAGTTTCCCCAATTGAGATCCTTTGGCTTCTTTTAAGAGGTATTTTTGTTTCTTAAAAATACAGTTTGGTTTCTATTTTTTCAACTTAATTTCCATTACCCAAACTTCTTAAAATGGATGGCCATACGATTCCCATCCAATCTAGTATATAAGGGGTCTGGTAGCTATTGGTTTTCATATATATATGTATATATATATATATGTATATATATATATATATATATCACAGTCACAGATTTTGAAATATTTTCGAAAATTTCATGATATTAACGAAAAAATGAAAAAAACAAAAAAAAAACATTAAAATCAATTTGTCATGATTTTTTCACAAATTGTTCTTGTATTGAATTTTTTTAAATTTTTTTTAAACACTTGGTGAGATTTTCCTGAGATTTTCAACTTTGCCATATTGTACCTGAGAAAATTTTGCCATTAAAACCTGTAAGCAAGATTTGTGACAATGCTCTTTACATACTTAATACCATGTCTTTTGATTTTTAATAGATGAACTTCACTCTTATATGTGTCCCATTGAATTCTTTTCCTCAAAAATAAGAAATAAAGACAACATTTCACCATCTCCAGGAGCTTTTCCCTTCTTCTCTACGTAAGCTTGGTTGGTCTTCATGTGCAGTAGATGTAACTGCTGATGCACAACTTGTACTTGTAGTTGACTTAGAGATTCCTTTTCCTTTATTTGCTTTACTGCAATAAAGTAGTAGAACTTTTAAAATGAGAACAACATAATGAACTAAAAATTCAAAAGTGAAAAAGAATCAAGAATTTCAAACTTTCTTAAATATGATTAAAGTAAAGATTATGGTGAAGGTATGAACACTGAAAAGGTATGGGGATCCCCTGAAAAAGCTACTTCGGGTTTTGGAAAACTTGGGCCTACTACCATATCAGTGTTGGAACGTGGGTATGGGTATGGGGACACACTTGGATATGTTTTACTTTTTTATTTTTTAAGGAAATTCTACTGTGTTATTATATTTCTAAGCTGCATATGAACTATGAAATCACATAATTTGAAACACAAATATATTTTTTGAAATTTTGATTGTTTGTGGGATGTTTCTCTCTCTCTCTCTATATATATATATATATATGCCTGCCATACCAATATCACTGTACCCATACCTCTATGTACCTGCCTTACCAATATCACTGTACCCATACCGGTACCCATGTGACTTAGGAAGGAAATAGACAGTCACCCCAAAGTTCCAAACAGTAAACACAAACATAGATACAGGAAGTTGAACTGTGTTCAGGTGAGGTCGGTTGGTTTTAAAGTCTTTTAAAACTGAAGTTTTGTGGTTTGCATTAAGTCTGACCCAGACTTGACCCGAGCCATAGCTGGTTGGCACGGGTGTACCTGCATTGGCGCACCGACATACTGACGTGGGTACCCGGGTCATTCTCACATACCTGTGTGACTTAGTCGTTACTGTTTTTTCTATGTTAGTATAATGTTATTACATGGAAAACTATCATGATCTTTTTCGTGTATGCTAGACATGATGTTGTTCTTAAATTTCTGGAGAGCATATAGTTACAAAAACAAATTTTATTTGAATTTCGTTTTTATGTAAGTTCCTTTGTATGTGTTATTTGTTGAATGATTATTTTTTAATGGCATGGAAAATTGCATGAGAAAAAGTTATGTTCATCTTACTTTGTTGCAAAAACTTATGTTCATCTTCCTTTGTTCATTAAATTGATAACATCGGAGATCTTCTTTACTCTTATGATGTTCAGGATCTGGTTGCAGCCTAAAGTTCTGTAAGTTGAATATTAAGAAACTGAATTCTTTAAAATATATTGCATGTGGTGCTCATGATCCTTGTTAAGTGGGTTCTGGTGAAAATTTGTGAAAGCTTGAGCTATAGATCTCAGAGCCAAGTAGGAGGCCATGTTCAATGTTTATGGCTGCAAGGCATTGGTTCTAACAATTTCGTGTGTGATGAAAATTTACTTTTCTTTGAATTTTATTCCTTTCATCTTGACATGTCTTAATAAAAAAGCCCTGTTGAAAATGATATTGCAGTTGGTGCAAATGGGTCAGGGAAGACAAACTTTTTCCATGGTAATGCCCATAATCCATATTGCTGTCTGTGAATTATTGGTTCCTATTGAGCCTTTTGATTCAGTTGCTTAAAGCTTAAGGATTATGCAATGGTTCTGTCAGTTAATAAGTTGATTTCTTGTTATGACAAATGCTTTCCAGCTATACGTTTTGTCCTCAGTGACCTTTTTCACAACTTACGGCCAGAGGACAGGCAGGCTCTGCTTCATGTATGTATCCATCTTCTGCTACTTTTTTTCTCATCTAGTCTGGCATCTTCTAACTAGTTTATTTTCCAGGAAGGTGCAGGCAAACAAGTAATATCTGCATTTGTGGAAATAGTTTTTGACAACTCGGACAACCGTATCCCTGTAAGATCTTATAGTCTTTTCCACAACTTTGTTGTTAACCCTGTTAGCTCTTTTTTCTCATTTTTATGCCTATGAATTTTCACCATAACCTACTTTGAGGTGAGCACTGTGCACTTACTGCTGTACTTATATCTGAATTGCTTGCATTTTCCTTCTTATGGAAATGGTAAGCATAATATTGATGAAAACTGAAGCAACTACTGAAAGCAGAAGCAAAGGTAGTTAGAATCAGAATATCAGCTACAAACATTTCTATGTAGACATAATCTGTGATTCTGATTCTGTGGGCTGTATGTCTCCTCAATGAACGTTAGATGCAGGAGTAGTTTTTGTTGAATAAGTATCGTTCTTCCTGGGTATGATATAAATCCAAATGCATCCAATTATGTGATTAAGGGAACAATGGACTGTTCCTGTGTTCATGGAAGCTAGAGGTTCCTCTTCTCGAATACTACTTTTTTGGGTTCATGTCTCCCGTTTATGTGATATTCGCTTTCTACCTTTTACCTTTCATGCATGTGGCTCTCCTCTAACTACTGTCACATGTATCCAATCTTTTTGAATATATTTCTGTATTAATGAAAACAAATGAGAAGAATGAAAAAAACGTGAAAAATTCTTTTTTTAGAAAAATATGCAAATAATTTTTTTTGCATTTTTTCCTTTTCCTTTTTTTAACATTAATATCATCATGGGTTCCAATTTCAACTTAAACAAAATTATTAATCAGTTCGTCTACGTTTTTATGTCTTCTTCTTAGCTTCTCAGTTATTTTATTTGTTTTCATTTTTCAAGATTTTCCCAATAAAAATAACTTTGCCAAAAAAATATTAAAAAAACCTTGCTGTTAATAACCCGAGAACAATATTTGTATCAATGCTTCTAACTTATAAGTTCTATTTAATGGTGATGCCATGTAATTGTATATCAGTTGATTATTATTTCGGTCTTGGTTAATTTAATTTAGGTACTAATAAAAGGTTTGGACGACCTGATGTATGATCCCAGGTTGACAAGGAAGAAGTATGCCTGCGAAGAACTATTGGACAGAAAAAGGATGAGTACTTTTTGGACAAGAAACATGTCACGTAGGTTTCATATTCTTTCTGTTACCTCATCTAATCTTGATGAAAATTTGTGTATACGACTATCTTTCCTTAATGTTTCTGATGATAAATGTACTTAATGTTTGTAGGAAAACTGAGGTCATGAATTTGCTTGAGAGTGCTGGTTTTTCTCGATCCAATCCTTATTATGTAGTTCAACAAGGAAAAGTAAGTGATCTAACAACCAGTAAATGATTTTTTTTTTCTTTTCTCCCACTCAAATTGTCCTCACATAATATTTATTGTCTCTGTCCTCAGATAGCGTCATTGACACTCATGAAAGATTCTGAACGGCTTGATCTATTGAAAGAAATTGGTGGCACTCGAGTTTATGAGGAGAGACGTCGTGAGAGTTTGAAGATCATGCAAGAAACTGGCAAGTGAATGATTCTGAAGTCCCTTTTCTTTCTGAAGTTTTATGGTCTCATTTACTGCTTTTTTCCCCTCAGGCAATAAAAGGAAGCAGATAATTCAAGTGGTGCAATATTTGGAGGACAGATTGAAGGAGCTTGATGAAGAGAAAGAGGAACTGAAAAAGTATCAGCAACTTGACAAGCAGAGAAGGTCTCTTGAATACACTATTTTTGACAAGGAGTTGCATGAAACGAGATCAAAATTGGTGGAGGTATTTTATATCATCACATTAAAGATTTGACCATAGACATCCTAAAAGTTCTACTGTTAGATGCTTTCACTGACTTGGAAGTTTTCTTCTCTTTTATCTGCATCATAGTCACAAAAAATGGGCTTTTTTTTTTCTTCGAAAAAATGCATTAAAGCATGAAAATTAAGTCAGCCGAATAAAATGGAAAAAATTGCTATTTTTTGAAAAAAATGCAAAGCGAAAAAAATATGTTTATCCCTTTTGTGTTTTTCAGGTTTTTAATGCCAAGCTGCTTGTTTCCATTTTCTAATCTTTATTGGTTGCTTATCTACTTATTCTTTGATGTTGTCTTATTAGTTTCTCATTTTTTTATTTTTCCCTAATTTTTAAATTGTTTTAAAATTTATTGTATTTTCCTTTTTTTTTTCAAGGTGGCCGAATTGCACGCAAGAAAAACTTGCTGTTTAAAACATGAAAACAAATATTTGTGACTATTGTCTACATAGTCTTCTGTCCATTTCTTGTTGCATCTATTGAGTCAGGTGCTATAATATTTCAACAAATCTTAGTTGGCTGGTCATGGTTTAAGACTTTAAGTGTCCTGGAACTGGGAGCTTCTTATAGCATGATCATAAAAATTAGAAGGATTTACGTTGGTTCGTGAGAAAGGAGGATAAGATACTTCAATATTTTTATTATATTTGTTTAATTTAAGGTAGCTGGATTCTAATATACTACTGTTGTTTCAAGTTTCAACTCTCTCTCTCTCTTTCTCTCTCGTGTCCTCCTCGCCTCTTTTCAAAAATGCGGGCAGACATATAAACTTCGTAAAAACATGCTATGTACATATTTGGATACATTATACTTCATCAGCATCCGTATAAGTTGCTGATTTGTCTCGAAATAATTATCTTAGATAGTTGCCATTGATGCCTTCCAGGTATGCAAGTGTGAAAATCCTGATGTTTGTTTATGCATTTGCTTATTCTCATTCTTCCTGTTCTTTTCTTCTCAGTCTTGACCCTTGAGACAAAATCTTTATTTAGCTCCTGCTGCTTCATGTTGACATTGCAAGGGGGTAGTGTCTCATCGGCTCATTTATTCATGACATATGGTTACATTGATTTTTTCACAAGCTCCCTTTGGTTTTACAAACAGAGGCCTCAGCTGATCGGAATGTTTGCTTATGCATTACCAGGTTACAAGAAGGCTGCATGATTTTGTCCTGGCATCACTAAAGTTTTTCCTACTTTTTTTCAAAAAGGCAGTTCAAACTGTCATTAAATTCCCTTGCTGCCCATCTGTTGCCTTCTTGGTTATATAATGATGTTAGATTTCACTTTGCATCCTCTGTTGTCTATACTGGCATTCTAACTAATTTTCATTGAATGAACTGCATTATTGTTTTCATTTGAACAGTTTGTGAACTTAAAGTTTCTTGTGATTAATTTTTTTAGCAAACTCCGGCTAATGGTAAAAAAAATTGTCTGAAATAACTTAGTAATTTTGAAGTATTAGTATTTGTTAAGTGCTTTGCATATTAACTTCACTTGTTCCCGTCATTTTAGTACATGATTATTTTGGGTTTGCATTTTCACCATTTAATACTTTAAGCATACAAAATTACTGATGATTCCTTTCTTCTTTTTTTAAATTTGGTTCTTTTTTCTTCATTTTCTGGTTCTCATTAGTTATGAGAGCCTTTTCTTTTGTTGATAACTTGATGTGGTTTATGCTTTCATAGATGCCAAATGATAAGGAAAAATCTTTTAGGTTTCTGGTCGAGGATGTTTGCAATGAGTACTCAATTTTTTTTCTTTTGCTTTGTTCACTTTTATGTCCAATCTCTTTTACTATGGTTCGTCTCTCTAGTGGTAGTTATGTGCCGTTGGGCTTTCCAAAAAAGTGTTTTCTTTTTGGGCTTTTTTTCACTTTTCTTAGAGTTGATTTTCTTTTCTATTTTGAACTTTTAGGTGGAGGAAACTAGATCAAGGGTTTCCGAAAAGTCAGCTAGTATGCACAATGAAGTGTCTAAGGCTCATGAAGACCTAAAGAAATGCGAAAAGGAGATTAAGTTTTTGATGAAGGATTCTCAATCATTGAATAAGGAGAAAGAGACGATAGAAATGCAGCGAACTGAAGCAATCAAAATACATGCACAAGTTGAACTTGACGTGAAAGACATAGAAGAGAAAATTGCTAGTGAAACTCGTTTGCAGGTTCGACTTGAGGCATTTGAACTATGTTTAAGCCAATTTTCACCTTTTGAGCCTTGGTGGATTATGCTATTGGTATTTTTTCTGATACATGCAGGAGGAAGCTAAAAGAGATCTGAAGATTCTGGAGGGAGAAATTCAAAAGTCACTAAAGGAACTGGAGGAAATCCGACCAATATACATAGCACGGGGCAATGAGGAGGAAGAAATAGCTAAGAAGTAAGCTTAAAAGAGTCATTGACTTCAACTGTCTAGGGATTGAACTTGTAATGTATTTTGATGTGTTCACTATGTTGTATACTTGTATTGTATGTAGAATAATGGAGCGTGAAAAAAAGCTAAGCATTCTGTACCAGAAACAAGGTCGTGCAACTCAATTTTCTAGCAAATCTGCTCGTGACAAATGGCTTCAGAAAGAAGTCAATGACCTTCAATCTGTCCTATCAACAAATCTAGCGCAGGCAATTTTTGCGAGCTTTGTTCTTTTTTCTATTAAATTCTGCCCTTTTATATTTGTGATATCATCCACTTACAGAATCATGCCATCTTCAAGTTCTGTCTTAAATGTTTTGTGTTTTTTTTTCACGTCTTTTGTTAGGTTTAATCCATGTGGAGATGGGTCAATATGTTGATGCCTCTGAATTATATTAATAGGATTCCGACTTTAGCTTCTTTGATGGTTGAGTTGTCAATGTGCCCTGCTAGAAATTGTTGAAATGGTGATTCTCGTTTGTGTTATTCTTTTTGTCAATCAGGGCCTTGTCAAAATTCCAGAAAAATAATTCATACGTTTATGCATAATGCATCACAATCATCTATAAGATTGAAGCTAAATGATTTATAACTTTGTTCATAATTCATCACAATTAAAAAAAAAAATTCTTTGTAATCCATGAAGAAAAGTTTGTCATGATTCTAGCTCTTCCATCTCTGCCTCGTCCTCCTTATCTGTGACTGAACGAAAAGAATCAAATTCTTCAAAATGCTATTCTAAGCGTGAATAACAGTAACATTACTGGAGATGTTATTTCCAAATGTGACTGAACGAAATGTTAAATATTGACAGTTTAACAATCAAGGTTAAGAAATCTGAGATCCTGAATGCTAAAATGGGAACTGAAAAGAAGTTTTTTGGAGTTACAGAACATAACTGAATAGAAAAGAAATTGAGAATCGGTTTGGCAGCATCCTAAAATGTGGCTGAACCTATTGAGCATGAAGAGTTTGGAACACAAATGTAAAGGATTCAATAAATTAAAAGGTCAAAATAGACCGAAAAAATGATAATGTATCTCAAAAAGAGGGCTTGAAACAAAAGTAGAAAAAATTAAAGTGCTTTATACAACACAAATTTCAACAACAAAGAAAAAAAAAGAAGAGGCTGAATTGTAAAAGAAAAAAAAGTCCAAACAGTCTAAAAAACTCGTTAAAAATTCACAACAAGCAGTCGACTGAAAAAGATGAAGAAAATGGACTTAAACCAAAAGGCTTCTGATATACCTCACTGGAAGGTTGCCAGCCACTTGGAACTTCAGACATTTGCCAGTTGTTGGTTTACAAAACAAGTGGTTGTTGGTGGAGAGGCTTTCATGGCAGAGTAGAGAAGGAAATGAACAGGGGAGGGGCAAAATGGAGACTTGAAGTTCCCATGTCTTAAAAGAATATTTGGGTTGTTTGGATTTTACCCAGATCCAATCCAAAATGTGCTCACATACCAAGCAGTACCTGCATCACTAATTTGGCATATGGACACTGGTAAAGCTACTCACCCATGTGACTTGGGTTTCAAATGAGAACGATGTTACTGATTTGTAGCTCAGTATGATGTGAGTAGTCCCTCTCTCTCTCTCTCACACACACACACACACACACACAGAGAGAGAGAGAGAGAGAGAGAGAGAGAGAGAGAGAGAGAGAGAGAGAGAGAGCAAACTATGGTAGGGAAGAATCGAGGCTTTATCCACTTCAGAAGCAGGATCGAGATTGTTTAGCTCTTTTCTATTAGGCTAGGTTCTGATAAGGGCACATTGTTGTTGTCACAGGGTTTGCTGACTCATATGTGCTTTTTTCCTACCCATTTGCTGCCTTGGGCTTCCATTCCAAACCAGTTGCAACTTACAAGTTCCCATTTATTAGTAACACATTGCCGGCCTATTCAGATGGCTGGACTAGGTTTTGTTCATTTGATTTCTCCCATATGTCCTGCATTTGACTCTGCCTGATGTTACCATGATAATTCTAGGAGACTTAGGAGCTGTGGTTTCTCACATGGGGATTACTGTACAAGCAGGTACCCACTATATTAGGCAGGTTCCTTCTTAAGAAAAGGTATTTGCTAGGGTTCTCTATATGTAGGGTTTTTTGCTAACTGGGTCAACAAAAGTTGATTTATCTAGATATCATCATCTTTGTGCATGCACTTTCGAAAAGAATGGATGTCTTTATATTATCAAGTTTGCCTGGCTCATGCTTCAAGGTCTGTGTGAATTTTGTGCTACTGATTAATTTAATGCTGTTGCATCTAGCTTTTAGCATTTCTAACTTTTTTATAAGTTTGCAAGTTTAAACATGCTTGTTCATGTTTTATCGCCTCCAGCCTTCTCTTGTCAGCTTTCAACCTTCTCTCAAGTACACATGATGGACTTCTCATGTTCTGCTGCCCCTTCTCATGACTGAGGAAGTTCTCAACATTCTCAGATGCACTCAATGCTTCACATTTTTCTGTTGTGTGCTCCCTGATCAACTGAAATGCAAATCTGACACTTCCCTATTTTCTTTCAATGATTATGTTGGGCAGTTTTTCAAGGAAAAATTTACGTTTTTCCTCAAATGTGGAGGTAGCTCTAAATGAATTTGAAACTCTGCTGCTTTACTTCTTCAACTCCTTTCCTATCCATGCTCCTCAATTAATACGAATATACATCAAGGGTTGCCTCCTATCCATGTTATAAAGAGGGGACAGAACAGCTTTTTTTTTTCCTCCCTTCTTAATTATTGTAGGTAGACTGTGTGGTTCAGATGAACTTGAAATTTGGTTGATGCCATGAAACCTGTAGAATTTTTGGCTTTGACAACCATGGTGGTGGTTCTATTCAGTTCTGAAATTCTCTTTGGCAGCATCTCATGTACTTGGTTTGTCATTGTCCATCCAATAGAAAACAGATAAAGTGTAATATTTCTATGTATGATTGAGATCCTATGCTTTTGCTGGAGACTTGAAGTTAAACTTACCTGTGTTGGATGTGTGTGATTTTTCTTGTTCCTGGTGCTACGCTCTTTTTCCTAATTTCTCTTTGGTAAAGACTGTTTCTGTGTTTTTGCTATTTTTTGGTAATTATGGTTGTCCTCGTATTTTACAGGAACAAAAACTTAGGGATGAAATTCAGCATCTTGAGAAGGAGCGGGATAGATATGAAGAAATGACAGAGAGCCGTATTATGGAGTTGAAAAAGCAAGAAACAGTGATTTCTAAATGTCTTGAAGAACTCAATAAGTTAAAAATGCAAAGGGATGAATTGCAAGACAAGCGCAAGTACGGCACACACTTCTGTGTTTGTGTCAATACCATGTGATCTTGCATAGTTGACGTTATCATAATTTTAATTATTGGATTATACTTCATCCAGATCCCTGTGGAAGAAAGAGAGTGATCTTTCATCAGAAATTGATAAACTGAGTACGGAAGTAGCAAAAGCAGAAAAGAGTCTTGATCATGCAACTCCTGGTGTGAGTATTAGTTTTTATTTCTCTAAAAGTCAAAGTTTGCTGCTTTTTCTATAGTTTCCATTCTCATATATCTACTGAAGATGCAAGTTTACTTCGAACATTTACATTTCTTTGTTCTTCCCTTGCCTTGAACTATAGTTGTGGCATCTTTGGTTGTTTGAGTTGTTTAATAGTTGTTGAGGAAGTCAAGTACCACATTCAATAAAAGAAATCTAGTTAAGCGATTTTTTTATCTTGTTTAGCTGTTTCTCAGATATTATTAAGTGCCAGTGTTCCTTGATGTGATTAGCTTTCTGGTTTTTGGCAGGAAGGTCCTGCTAATGTCAATCAAACGATATGTAAGGATATTTATTTGATAGACATGGATATACCTTAGCTATTCTTGATGTTCCCCTACTCATCTTCAATGCTTTCGAAAATCTTGCATAGCTTTCATGAGTCATCCAAGGAGATTTACACTATTAGGATGGAGGGAAAACAAAGGATACTAAATGATGGAAAGGAAAGAAAAAGAAAAGAGAGGGATGAACAGTGGGGAGGGAAGGGAAAGGAGATAGTTATATATAATTCTCTCTCTCTCTCTCTCTCTCTCTGTCTTTCTCTATAATAACTTGCCTAGTCTTGAAAAAATTCCTTAAAAAAATGTATACAGTTCCTTTGTTATCTGATTCTCCACCTTATCTTGAGCATATCTGTCCATCACTTTATTTTCCTGAGCATATTTTTTTTTTATTTACAAACATTTCATTATTCATTAAAAATTGAACAATCTAAACATTGGAGTTATAAGTAAATTACTCTTCACTGCTGTATTTCCTACACATTCATTGAAGAATCGTTTTTCTTCTGTTACTATTCTGCTGATTCTGTTACAATTTGTCAAAGACTCAAAAAGTTTATCATGTAGGAAATAGAAAGGATTTTGATCTTGTTGTCTCATGCTTGTGGTTATACTTTGTTTCAAACAATCATAGAACATTTGTATTTTCGATTCGTGCTTATGGGAACAGCCGCAACCCATAGAAGGTGCATCAACAAATGTGGAGCAGCGAGCAAAACTAATACAAACACAAAAGAAAAAAAAATGCACTCACATATATCTCCGTGTGAAAAACTAGTTGCTTGACTCTTTATATGCTACAACAACAATTATTTATTGTTGAATAATATGTGTTAGGTGGTATTTTTGAATATTTAAGAGTTTAGGAACAGCTCTTTATAAATAAGGGTTTTATTTGTGGACCTCTTTTGTAATTTGTTACTTTACCCTAGTTCCCATTTAACATGAGATTAGGGCAGCTTTAGTCAATACGATAGAAAGTTCTCTCTCTCTCTCTCTTTCTCTCGTTCTCTTCTCTTCTCTCCCTTGGCTGCACGTAACATGGTATCAGAGCCCAACCTTCCTTGGGACTGAAACCTCTCTCACTGTGCTCATCCTCTGTCTCTCTCTTCCTCTTCTTCTATTCTCGTGGATAGTTCTGAGAGCACGACAGGCTGAACGTGCATATTAGGCTTGATCTAGGGTTTTCTTAAGCAAAAGATTAAAAACCTTAGATCGATGCCCTGTTGAAGTGGACGTGGATGGACGTTGCAGGTGTCTCCCTCACGTGGCAGAAGTTTCCTTTGTGGTCGGTGGTCACTATTTGGTGAATGGAAGTCGCTGCAGCCGTGGATATTACAACCTTTTTTTTTTTCAGCCGTGGATCTGCCCTAGGGTTCTGTCAACCGTGGATATGTCCTTCCTCTTGTTGGATGTTGCTGCCGTCGATTTGCTCTAAATTTCAGTCAGCCGTGGATCTCTAGGTGATATCTGTCCTTCTTTTTGTTGGATATTGCACCCGTGAATATGAATTCTTTCTTTATCGTGGATCTGCCCTAGCTGGTGTTGGATGTTGCAATAGTCGACCTGCTCTAAGTTTCAGTCAGCCTTGGATCTGCCCTAGGTGCGATCTGGTCTAAGTTTCAGTCAGCTGCGGGTTAAAATTCCTTTATCATTTGCATACTTTATCGTCCCTTTCTGCAGTATATATATATATTAGTGCTGTTCTCTTTTTGTGGGAGTTGTGATGGAGCTTGGACAGCCGTCTAATATGGGAGACAATTCTAAGATCGAGTCTCATACTGAATACAAGGTGGTTGGGAATCATTTCTTCTATGGTTCTACTGTGAAATTAGATGGTCACAACTATGAAATCTGGTCACGAATGTTTATGATGTCTGTAGTAGGACATCAGAAAGACCATATCATTGATGAAGATGAACCGAGTGTTAAAACTGGGAAATATGCCACATGGAAAGAAGATAATAGTATTGTTATGTCCAGGATCATGAACAGTGTGCAGACGGATATAGCTCCTACTCTTGCCTACAATACGACTGCCAAACATATGTGGACGTTCTTGAGACAAACTTATTCTCATGACAAGAATGTCTCAAAAATTTTACAAGTTGAGGAAGAGTTACTTAAACTGCAGCAAGGTGAATTGGAACTATCTCAATACTTTGCTTCAGTTAAAGCTGCGTATGAACGATTGAAGGCTCTTCGACCTCCATGTCAGGCATGTTACAGGACGCATTTTGAGCAGACTATGGTGACTAAGTTCTTGGCTGGTTTGTCCCCTAAGTATGAGGTTGCAAAAGTTCTGATGCTTACTGGAGCAGAAATTCCAGATCTTGCTGAGGCATATAATAGACTCAGTAGATTGGCTGTATCTCTCTCTCAGTCCCAGAGTGAGTCTCTTTCTGCAACCTTAGCTGTGTTTGGAGGGCGTGGGCAAGCCACTAGGGGAAGAGGCTCAGGTCGTGGTGTAGGGGGTAGAGGAAGATTTCAATGTACATTCTGTGGAAAATTGGGACATTTGGAAGATAGATGTTGGGACAAACATGGTAGACCGGCTTCTACCTCCCATGGCAGGGGATCTAGTACTTCAGGGGGCAGAGGGACCTTCTCTTCTCATATTCCTGTAGGGTCTACCCGAGTTGCTACACCACTGGGAGAGACTCCTTCCTCGATGAATTCTGGGAACTCCACAGTGACTATGAGTAAGGCAGAGTATGATCAGCTTATGGCTCAGCGACCTCCTCCTACCACGATGTCTACAGCTGCCTCCTCAGTCATGGTGGATTCTGTTGCTAGTACTTCTTCTCATGAATCAGGTATCATGTGGATTATTGATTCTACTGCTTCGAAACACTTTTGTAGTCAGCCTCACGTATTTACTTCATTGCATCGTTTTCCACAGCCTTAACATGTTAGGCTTGCCAACGGAAAGCTTTCTCCTATTATGGGAATTGGGGATGTTAAACTTCTTGGTTCTATCTTTCTTTCCCATGTTTTATATGCTCCAGAGTTTCCTGCTAACCTTCTATCTGTTACTCAGTTGACGAAAGATTTGCGTTGTAGAGACCTATTTGATCCTGGTTCATGTGTTTTTCAGGACTTGCAAAATGGGAAGACGATTGGTGGCGGCCATGAGCACAAGAGAGTTTACTTATTGTCGGAACGAGTGGAGGGCGTGGCATCTATGGCTCTATCTAAGCCAACTCCATATCAGTGGCATCTCCGTCTAGGCCATCCTTCATTATCCAAGCTTCGTGGTGTTCTCCCTAATATTTCTGTGTCTGAGTCATTCCAGTGTGATGCCTGTCAATTGGGCAAACACACTAGAAGTAGTTTTCCTTCCAGCAGTAGTCCGTCGAGTCATGTAGTTTTTGATCTTATTCATGTTGATGTTTGGGGGCGTAGCCGGGCCAAATTTAGGTATTACCTTGTTATTGTTGGTGATTTTTTTTCGTCTTAGTTGAGTGTTCTTGTTAAAAGAGAGGTCTGAAGTTATTTGTATTGTTCAAAATTTCATTATTGAAATAAAGACTCAGTTTGGTTCCATTGTCAAAAACATTCGCATGATAATGCTTGTGAGTTCAAATCCAATACCCTGCTACAGTTTTACACCAAATATGGAATATGTCCTCAATTCACTTGCCCCCACACTTCTCAACAAAATGGTGTTGCCGAACGTAAACATCGTCAGCTACTTGACATGGCTCGCACTCTCATGATACATAGTTGTGTTCTGCTGCAATTTTGGGGTAATGCCATACTCACTGCATGTTACCTAATTAACCGTCTTCCATCATCGTCTATTGGCAATCAAATTCCCATTCAAGTTCTCTATCCAGATAGACCCCTGTTTTCCCTTCCACCCAAAGTCTTTGGGTGCACTTGTTTTTTTACATCCTTGGTCCTAATAAAGACAAACTTGGTGCACAATCAATTAAATGCATTTTCATTGGTTATCCAAAACACCAAAAGGGTTATATCTGTTTTGACTCCCACACTCATAAGCAGTACATCAGTGCAGATGTTACATTCTTTGAGTCAAGTCCTTATTTTCACTCTACTCCATCAGTATCCGACAGGTCGTCATCTACGCCTTTACCTATCCCACTGGTTCCCCGCAGTCTGTTCCTTATGATTCATTTCCAAGTGCCAGCAGATTCCATGATCCTCCACTGGTCTACACCCGCCGACACACTCCTGCTCAGGATTGTCCTCCAGTCGCTTCTCAGGATGTAAGTATTTTTGATGTTACTACCCCTGCCCAGGATGCTCCTGACATGTCTTTGGACTTACCCATTGCTTTACGCAAAGGCAAAAGACAATGTATTCTTCATCCTATATCTCAGTTTGTTTCTACTACTGGTATTGGTGGGCGTCTACAAAAATTTGTGTCAGCATTGTCAGTACATTCTATTCCCTCCAGCCACCAACTTGCGTTACTTGATCCTAAGTGGCGGCAGGCTATGCAGGATGAAATGGAGACTCTAATGCAAAGGGGCACATGGGAATTGGTTGATCCTCCATCTGGTTGTGAAGTTGTGGACTCCAAATGGGTATTTACCATCAAGTACCTATTTGATGGCTCAGTGGAGCGCTACAAAGCTCGTCTTGTAGCAAAAGGTTATACCCAAACCTATGGGGTGGATTTCTTTGAGACTTTTTCTCCTGTGGCAAGGATGGGCACCATACATCTTATTGTCTCTGTTGCAGTACATTATGATTGACCCTTATATCAGCTGGATGTCAAAAATGCCTTCTTATATGGAGATCTTGATGAGACCGTGTATATGCAGCAGCCTCCCGGTTTTGAACGTCAGGGGGAGTGTGATAAAGTGTGCAGGCTAAAGAAAGCTATATATTATGGCTTGAAACAAAGTCCTCGTGCTTGGTTTCATAAATTTTCAGAAGTTGTATTAAAATGTGGTTTCAAGAGATCTCAGCTGGACCATTCATTATTCATCAAGAAAGGATCTAGAGGTACTGTGGTGTTAGTGGTGTATGTTGATGATATTGTGTTGACAGGTGAATGTGAGCAGGAGGTAGCTCATACAAAGAAATTTCTACAACAACACTTTGTTATCAAAGATCTTGGCCAGCTACGATACTTCCTTGGCATTGAAGTTGCTCGTAGTAAGGAAGGAGTGGTGTTATCACAAAGGAAGTATGTTCTTGATCTGTTACAGGACACATGGATGCTGGGAGCTAAACCTGCAACTCTTCCTATGAACCCACGGGTACACCTATTTGATGATGAATCGAAAGAGGTAGCTTTTGGTAAGCTTCTCTATGTGACAGTAACTCGACTAGACATTAGTTTTGTTGTGGGAAAATTAAGCCAATTCATGGAAAAACCAAGAAAATCACATTGGGATGCAGCTATGTTGATTGTCAAGTACTTGAAGTCCTCCCCTGGCAAAGGTCTTTTCTTTAAAAAGGGTATATCTCTTGATGTCAAAGCTTATAGCGGTGCAGATTATGCAGGTTCAGTTGATGATAGGAAGTCCACCACAGGGTTTTGTGTGTTTGTGGGAGAAAATCTCATCTCTTGGAGAAGTAAGAAACAAAATGTTGTTTCTAGATCAAGTGCAGAGTCTGAATTATCGTGCTATGGCTCAAACGGTTGTTGAAATGACATGGTCTAGATTCTTACTTGAGAGTCTTGGTATTCCAACTTCTACTCCTATGAAGATGTTTTGTAATAATAAAGTGGCTACCTATATTGCCAATAATCTAGTATTTCATGAGAGGACAAAGCACATCGAAATATATTGCCACTATATTCGCGATATGGTTCAAGAGGGAATTATCTCAACTATACATGTAGCCTCTGAAGATCAAGCCACTGATATCTTCACCAAAGCCTTGCCTATTGCAGATGTTGTGACAAGCTGAGCATGATTAACATCTTGCCTACAGTGACACCCCAATGTTTTGTTTCCATCTTCATTTGTATACTTTTCAGTGGATCGACATAAAAAAACATGTATTTTATGCATATAAATGAGTTTGAGAAGCAAAAAATAAAATACATGTTTTTTTATGTCGATCCACTGAAAAGTATACAAATGAAGATGGAAACAAAACATTGGGGTGTCACTGTAGGCAAGATGGCCTTAGATGAATTAGGGGTTTTGTGGCGTAGCAAATGTTTTTTGATGCTTTGTTGATTTAGAGCACTATGCAGAGAGTTCACAGGTCTCATTAAAGAGTCAGGGTAAAATGGCGTTTTCTTGAAAACCCATTCCTTTCCCTCCAATCTTCCCAACTTTGGAGGGATTGGAAATACACTTTTGTGTCCTTTCCTCTCCTCTTTGTTCGTTTCTCTCCAAACAGAAGTTTGTCTAATCCTTTCCTTTCCTTCCATTATAATTAGACAACCAGACACAAATTTTTCAATCATTCCATTTATTTCCCTCTGTTTCTCTGCATCCAAACAAGCTGAGAGGGTACTTCTTTGTATTTAGGCATATCTACAATTTTCATAAATGAAAGTACTACAGGTAGTTTTTTGAATTGGTTTCTTTAGTTGAAAATGGATCTGAAGAAATATCGGTTTCAAAGTTTCATTTTAAGAAATTCTATGCAAGCAACTCTAGATCTGACCCATGAATTTTGTGGTTACTCATGGCCTGGATCGTTTGCTCCCACTCACAAACAAAGTTTCTCTCTCCATTAGGCCTGAGTGAATTTTTTTAATGACCTCTCGGGCTTCTGAAAATAATTTATAATTTTTATTTATTTGAGTTCTATGAAAATGTCATGATTGAACTTGCTATTTATCCCGACATTTTGCATATATAAATCTAGAACTTTGTCAAAAAGGATCCTGAAGACTGTTGGATGCTCATTTTCCATATCCTGAATTGCTAATTGTTGATCATGAAATGATTGTATCTTCTTGCATGCCACTTTTGTGCATCAACTTAAACACATAATGAGGAGGAAATCTGTTTCTTTTCAATAAAGATGATATGTTCTCTTCTCTTGCCTTGGTTGTTGATGGGTGCATATGTTCCAGGATATTAGGCGAGGGCTAAATTCAGTAAGAAGAATATGCAGAGATCACAGAATTTCTGGGGTCCATGGTCCAGTTTTTGAGCTGCTTGATTGTGAAGATAAATTCTTTACAGCCGTTGAAGTGACTGCTGGGAATAGGTTATAAAGATATAACTCTCCTTCCTGTCATGATCAGTATGGGCATTTCTTCTCTCAGACGTTCAAAAGATTTTTTCTTTTCCTATTTTTGCAGTTTGTTTCATGTAGTGGTAGAGACAGATGACATATCTGCTACAATAATTAGAATTCTTACAGCAGAAAAAGGTGGCAGAGTTACTTTTATTCCATTGAACCGAGTGAAGGCACCACATGTAACATATCCACAAAGTTCTGATGTTGTGCCATTACTGAAGAAACTGAAGTTCTCATCCCGTTTTTCTCCTGCATTTGCACAGGTTTGGTTTTTCTATCATTGGAGCAAAATTTGAAGTATATGATGTCTCTTTTTTCAACTGCTCTTTATTTTGTATGCTTGCACTCATGCATACAGCTGGAAATGCATTTCCGAGTTTGTATTTGTCATTTATTTTATGTCATTTTTATAACCTTGAACAAGTACACATCACTTCTTCCTGTTGATGCTCGTATATTATAATTTATATGTTAATATGGTTATATCTGGATTAAATATGCAGGTGCAAAAATGCAAATGCAAACAAGTATTTATTCTCCTAATTTGTGTATGAATTATTCTGGTACCTCTGTTGTTATTTACCTCTTCATCTCTCTCTTTTGTTCTCTCTTGTCGACCCACAATTTTTCTGTATATCTTCCTATGTTGCACATAGATACACATATGGAGACTTCAATTGCCAGCTTTCCATGAATACAGCCAAAACTCTGTGGCCTGTATTTTCTTTTATGATCTTGATTCTTGTTTTCTGTTGACTTATAGTCTTTCCTTTACAATTTGTTATTTTCATGCACATCGTAAGCATGGTTTTACAATGTCGTGTTTTTTGCAATAATGATTTGAAATTGTTTTTCACGAGGTTGTGCTTGATTGTGATACTCGTTCTCCATTGTTATTAAAAAAAGGACTATGTATAGTGTACTGCTATCCTTTTTGCCATTTCTCAACATACTAATTTTCAGGATTACTACATTGTACCAGGCATATTTGACATTCCTTTCATGATGAATGCATAACCAAACTAAATAAATATGCGTTGCAATCATTTTTTCGTTTCTTGTTTTTGGTTGTATGGGCATTAAAAGTGTAAATTTGGAGCCAATGTTTGAAATAACAAAGAAGTCCTGACAAAACACCGAGATTTGGAATGAGCCTTTGAAGTAACAAAGAAAACTTGACCAAAACTCTAGATCTAAACCCTAAAAATTCACAAAATATGCACCTAACACGCAAGAAAAAAGCTCTATATAAAACAAGAGGCAGGCTGGGATTGGGAGCATACCACATATATACTAGAGAGATGGAAGGGCCTTTACAAGAGAGGGGTAATGGCAAAGGGCCTCTTATATATGTGTCTGTGTATGTGTGTTTGTATGTATTGCACTTTAGCAGGAAGCCTTGAGAGTGAGCAACCAAAAGATAAATGTTATGATATGGATAAGGCATAGATCACCTCTTTTTTTCCTAGTTCAAATGATTTCCTGTTTGTACAGTCTCATTCTTGATTCATGCTTCTGTTAGGTTTTTGGTAGGACTGTAGTTTGTCGTGACTTGGATGTTGCCACAAAGGTTGCACGTTCAAATGGACTAGATTGCATTACTTTGGAAGGTATGGTAGAGTAATGTTTTAATGTTTTATATGTTGATTCTCTTTGGATATGGTTTTCATGCCTGCTGATCATTTGCCTAAATGTTTGATGTAGGTGATCAAGTAAGCAAGAAAGGTGGGATGACAGGAGGATTTTATGATTACAGACACTCTAAGTTGAAGTTAATTAAGTCAATTCGACAAAATGTGGGCTCGATAAAATCAAAACAAGAAGACTTGGAGAAAGTTAGAAACGCTATTCAAGATATCCTTTCTAAACTGTTAGTCACATCAGCCGTACTTTATTCTTTTCTCTGCCTGTTAGTATTTGGCCATCTCTTCCTGCTTTCCTCGCACATATGCATATGCAAGAAAGCCTGTGCTATTTCTCAAGCATATCATGTAAAGATGTTTCAATTATGAAAGCATTTCGTTATTATTGTCACTATGTGCAGGAAAAAGGTACTATGAGGCACGAGCCAGTCTACTTTTCTCTCTCTAGTGTAGGATTTTCATGTTTTTTAATTCCTATAATCATATGCATCCATTTTTAGAATTAGATTTATCAAGAAAAGTTTAAAGCACTGGGAGGCACACCCAGGAGGCATTCTTTTGGGAGTCATAACCTAATCGCTATGCAGTTGTACTTGCACCGATGTGACATATTTTCACTGGCACTGGCCAAAAGGAATTTTGTGCTATTAATATTTTCAGATATTAAGAGTAGCAGTTTATAAGGTTTACTGTAGAATTCTGAAACTAAGTCAGATCTATCCTGTATAACTTTTAAGGTATCTGAGTTCCATGACCTCAATAAGCTTTCTATACAATTGATTGCCAGACGGAGTTTGCATGTGGTTTGCTGCACTTGGTGTCTCCCCATTTTGTGCCAGACCTGTTTCTTTTTCCTTTACTTTTCATACAGATAGACCAAGACATTACCACACTGGTTACCGAGCAACAAAAGGTTGATGCGAAGCTTGGTCATCAGAAGTCTGAATTGGAACAGATTAAGCATGATATTTCTAATGCCAAGAAGCAGAAACAGTCAGTCTGTGATGCCCTTGAGAAGAAGGTAGGAGCAAAATCATCCTTATGGTGGGTTCACATGCCTTTACTGATACATCTTTTCTATTTCTTGTTAATAAAGTGATTAGTTTTGTTTCACAGAGAAAATTGCATGGAACCTGTGAAAACCATATTGCACAGCTAAGAGCTGGCATGTCTATTAAGGTTGCTGAGATGAAAACAGATCTGGTTGATCAGCTGACACCTGAAGAGAGGGATGACCTCTCACGGCTGAATCCAGAAATTACTGAGCTTAAGGAACAGCTTGTTGCTTGCAAAACAACCAGAATTGAGGTGATGCTTCTGTAATTACATTGTTGTTTTTAGCTTTTTATTCTTTCTGTCCTTCTGGGATGGTGACCCCAATGCTACTAATTTGTAGGTTGAAACCAGGAAAGGTGAGATTGAGACAAATCTGTCAACTAATCTTGTAAGGCGACAAGAGGAGCTGAAGGCAATGATATCCTCAGAAAATCTGAAGGCTTTCTCTTTGGAAATTGAACAGAAGAGGACTGAGCTGAAGCATGCAAAAGTGTCTGTTAATGAACTATCAAAGCAGTACAATTGTAAGATATTAAGGTTATGACTAGTTATTCTTTGTTTTGATGCTTGTGGTTTTGACTATGGTGGATTCACTGTTTCTGGCAGCAATCATTGATAATGTTGAGAAAATTATGAGAAATATCAATGGCATTAAAAGTGAGAAAGAGAGGCTTAAGGTATTTCCTTCAGATGCTATCTGCCTTTGGCAACGCTAATTGCTTTGGTATATTTAGATTTTTATAGGTGCTTACTGGAGACTGAGATCTTGAGGCATTTGGCAGGCTGTAGAAGACAATTATCAACGGACCATTCAGGATGAAGCTAAAATGTCAGAACAGCTAGTTAACAAAAGAAACCTTCTGATATCTAAACAAGAAGATTACATGAAGAAAATTAGAGACTTGGGATCACTGCCTTCAGATGCTTTTGAGAAGTATTGTTCTCAACATTTTTCTTCTTTGTGGAAATGCATATAACTACTTTCAAGAAGATTTTTCTTCCTTCAAGTATGCATAAAGTTAACCAGCTTTTCAGCTATTTAAGAATGCTGTCCAATGAAAGTTGTATTAGACTAGTTGCCTACTTTGAATTTAAAACATAAAAAATAATTTGCCTTTGGAATTTTAATGTTTTTCTTTGTAAACTTGGTGGCCGTAAACTTGTCACTTATAATTTATAAACATGTGCTTTCTGCTAGTAATGTGTGTAGTGTCATGGTTATGCATGCATGTCCCTCGTTTATGAGTTTGTCATGTCCTCCTACCTATTGAGTCTTCTTAGTTTGCTATACTTCCCTGGCAGACTATTTCTATGGTATATGATCATAACTACGTTGACTTCAGTGTCAGCATATTCCCTCTGCAAGGGACTTTGGTTTTGTGCTAATGTCATTTGGTTTGTCAGGTTGCAATTCTCTCATGATCGTAGGTGGTTTTCCTGGTTGTTGCCATTTCCTATTTTTATAGGCCTTTAAGCTTATTGTTGCAGGTCTAGTCTTGAGACAATCACTTTAACTAGATCTTTTCCATGAGATAACAACCTTATCTAGCATCTCTTCTCTATAACACATTTATACAACCCTTGCTTCACAAGCTTCTGCCCATACGTTAGACTGCCAAGTTTAGTAGTTTGAAGAAGCTTCAAATATGGACTAGTTGTAAGAACCAGATTACCCTTGTCATGTTCTGTTATCATTATTTATGTTTGAATTGACTTCTTTTCTGCTATATCAACTGGACTTCTTTGCTGGCCATCATTTAATACGTGTTTGTGGGTGACAGCATGCATGTAGATGCTAGTATGTGATTCACATGATCCTATGTGTTTATATGAGCTTGAGGGTGCTTTTTTTATGCTTATTTGCACACCCATATGTGTTTCCAGTGGTGGTCTTTATCATTTTTTTGTAGCTTGACTATGGCATTGAAGTATGTTGAAACATCATGCTCTGTCATACTGGAAACTTCAGTCATTTAGCATTTCGTGATTTCATGCTCTTAAATCTGATTTGGAAGAGCTGGAGTTCAAAATCGGTCTTCTTTACTCTTGTAATTACAACTTGACAGGTACAAACGGAAGAATGTCAAGGAGTTGCACAAGATGCTTCATAGGTGCAATGAGGAACTTAAACAGTTTAGCCATGTCAACAAAAAAGCCCTTGATCAATATGTAAATTTCACAGAACAGAGGGAGGAGCTACAGAAGCGGCAAGCTGAACTTGATGCAGGTGATGAGGTATCATGAGTATCACATCTTTCCCATTCAGAGCTCCTTTCTTGCTTGGTGTACAATACAGAAAAGATACTTATCTGACTGATGCCTTTTCTTTAGAAAATTAGGGAGCTTATTTCAGTCTTGGATCAGAGAAAGGATGAATCAATAGAGCGCACTTTTAAAGGTGTTGCAAAAAACTTCCGTGAAGCTTTTGCAGAGCTTGTGCAAGGAGGTTATGGTTCCTTAGTGATGATGAAGAAAAAGGTCAATCTCTTGATCTCCTGAAAGGATTAGCAATGTTTTCATTTAGCCTTTTTCCCCTTTTTGGTGAAAATTTTTGATGAATTTAGTACAGCTACAGAGGTGTTGAAATCATTTGCTCATTAATGAATGTTAGCTTTGATTGTAAGAAAATGTTATGGGTTTTGTTCACTCTCCTTTTTTTCCTACTATGTATTTTCTATTATTTGCCTTTTGCCACAGGATGGGGAGCTTGGTGATGATGATTATGATGAGGACGGGGCACGTGAAGCTGATCCTGAAGGAAGGGTGGAAAAGTACATTGGTGTGAAAGTAAAGGCATGTGTGAAACTTGCCATCTGTTATTTTTTGCATTCAACTGCTCTAGAAAAAGTGATAGGACAAGTATTTCCATGTTTTATGTCCCTTTTTTCCCTCAATTCATATGTATCATCCCACTGGGTGCAATGTAAGTGTTTAATGTGCATTGATCTATTCTCCTGAATGAGAGCTTGTCTAGTGCATATCATGGTTAATATGCAGTATTTACTGTTTAGTTGTCACTTTATCAAATTTCTGGTCAACTTTTGCTTTGCCAACAGGCACCTCTATCACTGACTTTGTTGTTTTATTTGAATATTTATTATAGGGATCGTTAATACATATTCACACATTGTTCAAGGTTTAGTTTTACATCTTTCTTAGATCTTGGTTGAATGTCTTCTTCTCCTCTTTCCGTCCACACCTGTGCTAGAAATTTTAAGAACCCTGAACCCCTTTGAATGAAGAGTGTATGGTCGAGATGGAACATCTGCCTCAGATTTTTTCTCCACCATTGATACCCTTATTGTTGTTGCTCTTTGCTTCTTCTAACTCTTGCTTTTTTTTAGCTTGAGTTGTGCACATCTTGTTGGTGGGTCTGTTTAGATCTTGGCTTGAAACTTGAGAAGGCTTGATGCCATTTAGGGCCGGGTTTGCTCAAGTAGAGCTACTTGGTCTTCCCATGGGCATGTTGGTTGAAAAAATCTAAATCAAGTTGAAATGTGAATTAAATAAATGATGTCACATACGCCATTTGTGTCAAGTTAAAAATACTTTTTGAAATGACTGCATCAGGTCAGTAAGTTTACATTGTGTCAATGTCGAAGTTTAGGGTGAAGAATATAATTTGCTCCTAATTTTGTTCTTCAGCGAGAGAGAGAGAGGGAGAGTTTCAAAAATATAAGTATATATGCTTTGCCAATTCAAAGTTCTCTACAGACAAAAAATATCATGATATTTTCAAAACCATGTAAATGATAAAAATATATTCTACTAGTATAACGAGAATATGCCATCTTGATTTATGACTTTAAATCCTACTTTGAGAACAGAAAATCATCTGAAAATTTTGATCCTTTCTTAAGTTCTAAAATACGGATATAAGGTCATTTCAGGACAAGCAGATCATTTATCAATTATAATAAAGAGTAGTAGCTTCAACAGAATGATTCATCAGGGCCTTATGAAAATTTAGAATTCTGATTCCATAACCAATCTCAATGGAGTGGGTTCACCAAGAAGAAGAGCCTCACATGCAAGAATGGACTTAGGCACGAGTAATCAGGCCTGGGTGCCGATAATGCCGACACATGGCCTAGAGGGTCATCCTACAAAATGGCGTGTTAATGACCATTGTGGGATGGTTGGTCTTGGTCCATTATGGTGTTTTTTTTTTTTTCTCTTTAACTGGCCGTGGATGGGTTTTCTTACCCCTTCCATTACTTATAGCTTGTTGGTCTTGGTCCATTATGATGTTTTTTTTTTCCCTTTTAACTGGCGCTGGATGGGTTTTCTTACCCCTTCCATTACTTATATTTTCCTTCTTCACTATTGCTTATGTGGAACTGATGTTTCAAAATAGTGGAGCAAAAACTTGGGTTGGTATTGTGTACAGAAAATTGAATTCAGGCTTTTCATTACATTTTATTTTGTTAATGTACTCTGGGGAACTCCATGTGGCTCAAAGCTTAAGATTATTTTGGATAGAAATTAGAAAACTGAATTTTCAATGTGAAGGCATTTTTTGTGTAAAATAGGTTCTCCCATAAACGTACAAAATTTAGGTTTCCCGAAAACCCGAAACCTACTGCAGAACTATTTTCTAATCTGGGCTTGATGTACATGGGGGAACTTGAAACTGTCATGCCACTTGCCATCTTGTGGGTGCTTGGTGGTTAAGACTTGACAAGTTGAGACTTGACAGGAAATTGCAATCAAAGTCGGATAGTAATATCTTGGTTCATTTTGCAGTTAGAGACCTGCACTGCTGCAGAAAACATGTTTTTATTAGATTTTTCTTAATCATTTTCCAGTCACATGCTGGCAGAGAAGTGGCCATGATTCTAACTGCCTGTCGTTGATCTGAAAACAGAAAGGTTCTGTGTAATTTTATGCGTCTGAACTTTATTTATTGATAATCGGGGTTTGTCTAACAACCCTGGTTTTACAAAGTTCATCCATTTTGGATCTTATAAAATCAATTATTAAGTGCACGAATTTTGTGATCTGGTAAACCATATGTTCCTGTTGCCCACATTGCATTATTTGTAACTATTCTTTTGGTGTAGCAAATAGGTGGTCATATCCTGTTGTCGATTTCCATCTTCAAGTTTTATGCATATGTAATTTTCTGTACTTTCTGTTACAGGTTTCCTTCACTGGCCAGGGTGAGACTCAGTCAATGAAGCAGCTCTCTGGAGGTCAGAAAACCGTAGTGGCTCTGGCGTTGATCTTTGCCATACAACGTTGTGATCCTGCACCTTTTTACCTTTTTGATGAGATAGATGCAGCCTTGGATCCACAGTACAGGACTGCAGTTGGAAGTATCCTACATAACTGTTCTTTCCAAGGTTACCATACTGTTTCTTTCTCTGCATACATGCACTTGTACTGCCACCTTATCTTGATAATTGTTTTGCTGCTTGGTTTCAAAGTCACATGCACTGGCTGCTTCATTGAGCCACTACTTTATGCTTAACATGTCTTGACTCTTTGTTCTCTTTTATGAGATTAACTCCACCGGACAGCTACTATAATGTGCTCTTAACAAAACAAATGCTATTTTACTTTTGGTGTCTCAGAGCCTGTATCTTAGTCTTATTGGCCATGCTAAGCATAAGAAGTGATTCTCAGGAGCCAGACGTTGACTTAGCTTGGGTGCCTCCATGTATGACCTTTTCTAGCTGTCATTTCAATGCATGAAACACAGACATGGACATGCAGACGCACATGACCAAGTTTGTCCATTCATATGTTTCATTCTGATGGCTTGTTAATTTCATTGGGCATGCAGTTGGTCAAGTTTTTCTATTTAGGTCTCTGATGCTAGTTGTCCATTTCCTTGGAGGTATTAGGTCGCAGACAGAGTGCACATGCATTTTGTACTCGTCTATAATTGTTGTCTGGCCCTATATGATGACAAGTTGACAATGGACTAGGCTTGGTGATGCATGTGATGAAGCATGCTTTTATTTGTTACATGACTCGTCTTAGTGATTGGTTCAGATATATTTGTTGGAGATCCGTCTTTCAATTTTATAGCATGATCTAGATTGTCTTCATTTGGTCATGCACAGCTGGCACTGCAGAATATTCTTATTAAATCAAATTTTAATTTGTGATGACCAATTTTGCTCTGAGCTCTCCACAGAACAATAGCCATGCCCTTTGGATATGTTTGTAATATGTTGGTGCGATTTTTCTTGTTTCCATTTAACTAAGTTCAAAGGTATTAGTATATCATCATAAAAAATATTGTTTAAATAGTTTAGATTTTTCTCTCTCCTTGTGACAACTGCGTGTTTTGACTATTGATGTATCCTGCTAAAAATTTCTGTTGTATTGCCTGCTCGTTGGTTAATCTCCCGTAAATTTCCTTGTGGGACCTTTACTGTTACTAAGACATGATAAGGCGCCAGGCAGATGCTGCCAATACGCAGTTCATCACGACAACCTTCCGTCCGGAGCTTGTGAAGGTTGCAGATAAAATATATGGTGTTAGTCATGTACATAGGGTAAGCCGTGTAAATGTGGTATCAAGGGAGGAGGCGCTCAAATTCATCGAGCTAGATCAGAACCAGCAGAATGACTGAAACTGGTTCATTCTTATAATTTTACCACTGACAGATTCTGTAAGTTTCCTGTTATGTTAGTCATATCTGCCTGCAATTGTTAGTACACTGCTGGGGTTTGTGCATGATGAGGCGGCCTCTTTTGCATGAAAGTGTTCCTGTTGCTCACTGGCCCCTAGCTGCATATCACACGAAAATGATGCTTCCTAACGGGTGCATGGAGAAGTAAATTTATCACCCACGGGGTACTATAATGCTTGTCTCCTGTCGACAGGCATGCAACAAGCATCTCACAGGAATGCTTTGTTATTCATATTCTCGATATCTGGTCCATAATTCAGAATAAAAATGTTGGCCTTGGGGTTTTACGCCAAAGGCAGTTTGTCCTAAGTAAACATAACAGTGTTGACATAGAAATCTGTTACTGGAAATTAGTTTAGATTGTCTGAGCCATGCACTGAAAAGTTTCGGCCCATCCCGAGCTGCCTTAAATTGACTGCTTGATTTTGCTAGTGAATTTAGTTTTTCTTATTGTGAATGGTTATACTATTTTTTTTCTTTTCAGGACTTGCGTTTTTGTTAGAACTTATATGAAGATAAGGTCTTGTATGCTCGATCCACGTGGTCATATAAAAAATTGACTTGACATGCTTTTATTAATTTTGTACAGGACGTCGAATTGGTTTTTCTGATTTGAATGGCAAGTACAGCAAGGTTAAGAATCTTCTCTGCTAATAAAAGCATTAGCCACCTGTTTAAGTGCCACCACAAGGCCTTCAAGTTAAAGGTCATGAGTTCAAAATCAGGGTAATATCGCCTAGCACAATCGGCAAGATGCTAAAGGTTTAGGCTGAATTGTTTAGTGCAGCTCATCTCTCTCTCATTCTCTCCATATTCACTTACGTGTGCCACTGGCCCACATCAACGGTATCACTTGTGCCACTGTTCCTTTGACAATTTGATCAAAAGGCGTTGCATGTTTAGATTTAAATTTGGCTCTGACACTACCACTGCCTATGATGCTTAAGCCAGCTTGTTTTTGGAAAACAAGTGAAAACATACAGGAGAACAATAAATTGAACCTATGATGCTTAAGCCAGCTTGTTTCTGGAAAACAAGTGAAAACATACAGGAGAACAATAAATTGAACTATCTCAATTAAACTCCAAATAGAAACGGATACATCTAATTGTGCATAAATTGGAAATAAGTGATGAACCTTATATACCAGGGACGCAGAGACATAAACCATTTCGGTTATTACATGCATATATTCCTGAAACAAGATATGTATGCATACAGCAGCAACTATAGATCATTGGCATTGCTCTGCACTGATTCCCTTGTTACAGCTGCTCTGACATACATAATCTGCTCTGACGTACATAATGAGCATATATGGAGATCTAATGTTAGATATATCTGTCTGCTTCCAAACAGCAAAGAAGACTATTCTTAACAAAGGATACAAAAATTGCCATGCTCTTTCCAATAAATGTTGAACAAAATGTTTTTTCTGCAGCAGGGAAGAACGGTCCCTCAGAATATGGGGTTAAAACAAATGATGAGCATTGCACCTCTTAATTATGCCACTGCCCTTGCTTCTATGCTGTTGTAGAACATTGCTTGTGCCTGCTTCTACGCCAATAGCACATCCTAGCTTCTAGTCCAGTGTGAATTCCTCAAGCCATATTAACACTTCATTTCTCTGCGATGCAAGGATTGAAATGGCTCTTTTACACATGCAACAACTATGCTAAACACGTGAGAGATAACCTACAGAAAGAAAAGTGAACTATCCATACTCTTAAAAAGCTCCTCGTCCGTCCTGGATCATTGTAGCGTGCAAACATGCAGCCTTGTTTGGGCTTTAAACGATCTTTTAGAAGTGCTGAACGGAGCATTGCCTCTTTCTCGGCAACAATAGCCTCCGTGGTTTCCCCACTGAACTTTACTGCAGCAGCAATGCCTCCTCCCACCTTATGCAAAGTCACACCTCCTTCACTCGGAGCTGGGAAGCTGCTCAAAACGCAGAATCAAATGTTATCCAACAAAATGTACTTGAACCAAATACTGAAACTGCAGTTTCACAAACACATCTTATGTTTGACCAATCAATAATCAAATGCCATACTATTTGCAAAACATTTTCACATTGGGCATTAGGGGTAAGCATCGGCCCGGCCCGGCCCACTAAGACCCGGCCCGATAATCTTGCCGGGCCGGGTACCGGGCCTGGCCACCAAAAGTCAGGCCCGGCCCGGTCCACCGCGAAGAGGGAGACACGGGGCAGAGAGGGAGACGGAGCGGGGCGTGGGGGGACAGAGGCGGAGAGGGAGAGGAGCGAGCTGCGGGCCGGGGGGCTGCAGGGGACGGAGGCGGTGTGGGAGAGGAGCAGGGCTACGGGGGACGGAGGCGGAGAGGGAGGGGAGCGAGCGGGGCTGCGGGGGACGGAGGCGGAGAGGGAGACGGGAAGGACTCGGAGAGGGAGAGGGAGCAGAACGAGAGGAAGACGGAAGGGAGAGGGAGCAGAGGAGACGTGAAGAGAGAGGGAGGGGTCAGGGGAGCGAGTGGAGGGCGGGAGTCGGGCCGGGCGGGCGCCGTCGGGCCGCCCTTCCTGCCCGGGCCTGGCCCGGTTTGGTTATCGGGCCCGGGCCGGCCCGGCCGGCCTGGTGGTGGCCCGGCCCGACGCCCAGGCCTACTGGGCATTGGGGCCGCAAAGTGTTGTGCTGGGCATTGGGGCCGCAAAGTGTTGTGCATGCAATGTGGGAATGTCTTTGTGTATTGCTCGAAGGACAATAGTGGAGAAAACCATAAAACAAATGATAGATGCCATGGAGATGATGAGCTGCACATTCTCTTTGCTGCCCCCTTCTCTCTCTCTCTCTCACACACACACACACACACACACACACAAAGGCACAAAGATCTTGCTTTAGGGGCTACCAAATCTTACAAAGCAATCTTCAATTTAAAAGATTAGGTACTCATGGCAAGTTTAACAAATAATTATATGGTTAGCCTTTATATTTGCAAAGATAGAAGTGAAACCATTTCTCAGAAAGTTATTATTGTTTTTTCCTAAAATAAATCCATGGTTATCCGGTCAAGGAAATGATCCTAAGCCAAACAAAATAAAGGGACCTTGCGTTAAACATTACCCATCCAAATCATTTCCCTGTGGCAGCACTATTTGGATGAATACTCGAGATGGTTCTTCATCAAGAGCCTTCGTGAAGACAGGTGTTGTCATTTTGAACTTTTCACTTGAAGCATTCTTGCCAAATATATACCTAAAACAAGTGTATGAAGTTAAAACGAAAAAAATCAAAAGACAAATAAAAAAGTTTTTTTACCATTGATAAGCAGCTCAGTGGAGACTAATACCCAGCAACATTATTGAAACCGACAGAACCTGAGAGCTTGTCCACTTTTGTCTCCACCACAAGAAACGATTCGTACTTCCTTATCTGTAGGCAAGTGACAATGCCATTGTCACTATGGAGTGTTGGTACACTAAGTAACCGATAATAGACGGAGGAGAGCTGAACTCGGTTGTGCAAATGAACTTACAGGCATAGTACCTTTATTATGAGGATGACACATTTCGTCAATAACAACAGTAATTGGAGTGAAAAAGATAAAACCAGAGAATGACCTGCAACATTCTAAAAGGGAAAGAGGCTCGCCTATAGTATCTTCCAACTAATGCAAAGCATGAGGTTGTCCATTCCAATATATACGTGAATTTCTATTAGCAATACGCATAAATAGAAGTGTACCTATAACCATGAAAAATATAGCAGAATGACGAAGATCTTAGACAACAAAGAATTGATGTTAGGATCTGTTGGAGAAACTCCAGTCTCGATACACCAGGAAATGTGTTTTGGACATTCTGGATATTACTTTGGGTAGTAAGTTGTCGACACTTCCATGTCATGATTTGACATGCTCTGTGTTAAAGGACATTAAATTCCTACTTTCCTATCCAAGAAGGTTGTTTGAAAAGATAGGAAATAGAAGCCACAATTTATATTTGATACCTGTAAGTAACACATACCTCATAATCTGCAGTTCTTTTCAACACCTGGTACTTGGGAGATTCTAGATCTGGTGTCTTGTATATCCTCAACTGAAGAAAAATAGCAAATTTGTACAAGCTTGATTTGCTCTTTCAGCACATGCATAAGGGTTTCTAAATGAAGTACAAACGGATTAAATAAATAGGCAAGCCTACCACTCTGAGAAGTAAATTACCTGCTTGATGAAATCAACTAAACCTTCCAAGGAAAAATAGTCATTTTGTTTGATTGAATCCCAAAAATCCTACAAAAAGTAACATGGAGATAGTCAGCAAGAAGAAAATAAAGAAAGACAAGAAACAACAAGAAGAAATTACAAGTTGCTTGTCTAGTTAGAAAACACAAGCTTACATTTTAATATGCATGCCCAAGCAAGATACTTACGTTGATAACAAGGGGAATTTTTTACTTAAAAAAAATTCAAATCCATTATCTGCCTTCAAAGAAGCTTTGAAGAAGAAGCCTAAGATGTAAGCTATTTGTAGATGACCAAGTAGCTTCTTTAGCTTTTTTTCCTTTGATTATAAAGACATGTCCGCCAAAAACAGGCTTAAACTTCACCCAAAATCTATTGAATTTATAAACATGTATCAAGAAGAAGAAGGTAATTACAATAGTCAAGCATGACTCTATATGGATCAGGAAACTGATAGAAGCAACATTCAAAACATTTCGTAGCTGTAACCAGATTGCTAATAAGTTGGGACACAATCTTGGAGTCAATCATGTTCTCAGTTGGGAGTCATCCTGTGCACCAGGATGTTCTGTAATAATCTGTATCGGAACACTTATGACCTGGCGCCTATGCATTTCTAGGCTAGGATTTTGCTAAGGGGTCCAGGGGACAGAGTGGGCCCATGACTGGCCACTAGACAGGTGTTTTGGCATCAGAAAACAAAAATTCATATGTTGCACGACTGTTGCTATTTCTTTTTCTTCTTTTTTCTATGCAATGGCCAAGCCGAAATCAAATAAGGATGCACAGTCCATATTCTAGGAAAACTTTAATACCATGTTAATCAAGAAAATGCAAGATAAAATGGGAAAACCGTTAGAAAATATCTTGTAAGTACAATAGATATATTATACATATGTACCTATGTATGTATGTTTATCTATATTCATGTGTGTGTGTAGAGGCTTAAAAATACTGCCGCTGAAATAAAGAACAACCAAATGCAGAAAAAAATCCAAAAAACTGAATTTACATAGAGGCTTACAAAATGAGATGGAACAGACAAGAAACGGAAATAATAACTTGTGGTGACCAATGGACAAATGTACCATCATCAAGAGAAAAAGCAAATTATGTGCTTTTCAGATACTTCACAACTTAAGGAAAGAACGTTTATGGAAGGAAAACTGCAGACAAATCAACAGATGAAGAATCAGTCAATGTAGCAACTTGGTGCAATAAGACTTTACCACATGGCTAGAAAACTTCCTGGTCAATGGGTTGATGCCCATGACTGAGGTCCCCGTAAAAACCAATTCTGGTTTCCATGGTAGGAGAGAGAACTTCATTGTCATTGTCCACCTCGTTGTTATCTCATAGGGCCCTGTCTATTCGTAATAAAATGAAACAGCCTGTTATTTAATCTGTAAAATGAGTGCAAGGTTAAATAAAACACAGTGAAATTTAAAAATGTATTAATCGATGCCTGTTTTGTTTACCTTAAAAAAAATAATCAGCAGAATGGAAACTGTTCACAGTTATTGCATTTCTTGTTAAATATTCAATTTTGGTTTTATTACTTTTCCTTAACAATATTATTACCTGCATAATAAGAACTATCCAGAAGGATCGGGCTTCCAATTGAACATTGAATTTCTCTAGTCCTTTCTTTCTTATTTTTTTCATCAAAATAGTCTAGCAGTTTTTCCATCGTGTGATTTTCTTCTCTTTGTTCAATTTCCCTCCCACAATGCATCAATAATTGGTTGTTAACGTTTCCGGATTTAAGGAAAGATACTTTATCAAGGTTGCCAAACCTCCGATTGGTTATCGTTACGGTTATTGTTTTGAAGTTTGGACTTTGAAGGCCTATGCTATCCTTCTAGGCAATCAATATTACAAGACGCTTTCTGGCTCTCTATATCTACCTTGTCTATATCTACCTCCCTTGGCATCACTCTTCCATTGGTAGCATACACACGCGCGCGCGCGGGGAGTCTTGGAAAAAGAAGAAATGGAGAGAGAACAATGAGCAGGCAAGTTCAGAAACCTTCGCAAGAAAGAAAGAATTTTCGAGAAAAGCAATGGACAGCAAGAAGAAGAATTTGGTCAGTTAAAGTTGCACCTGCTTAACGCTGTGCAGCTGGAAGAGAGGCCTGAAGAGGATCCTGAGGAGGCCGATGTTGAAGAGGTACCCATCGATAGTATCGTACTTAGTGATGGGATCTCTAAACATCACCTTCTCGTCGTACATCGACCGGTCGATCCCCTGTTCGTCGAACAGGTGGGGCAGGTCCGCATACAAGAAATCCACAAACTCTCCTACGTTAATGGAGGTCGGAGGAGCCTGCTCCGCCGAACCCAGCCTGACCAGCCACTTGGATTTCCAGCGTCTTCTCAAAACGGGCAGCCCCTTCTTGCCTTCCTGAAAGAATTTTGCACGAGTTGGGGTGAAGAATATGGAACCATGATGGTGGTGGTGGTGGGAAGGGAAGAAATTGCAGGTGAATGGCAAGAGTTGCTGGACACAAGCCATTAGCAGAATGGCGGATTATCTTGGGGCCCTGCTCTCCCTTTCTCCTCTCTTTGGGTCGAGTCCCCAGTGGTGGGGGGAGAGAGATAGGAATCACCACAGCCACCCGCCAATGCTTTCAAGAAATTCAAAGAAGGGGACTTCGGTCTTGGGCGTTATCCACAGATACGTATTCTGAACATGGCGGGGGATGACCCGTCGTTATGAGTTTTTAGATATGAACTCTACGGATTGACTTCGATCAGAGTTTGTCCTTACTTTCACATCAGAATTCGAATCAGCCTTTTGAATACACAACTAAATCCGGACCATATTATGATTGGTTAAGAACCAACTTCCAAAATCCATGGATATTGAGTACAAGATACTTGAAACTTAATCTGATTCTGAACCTGAATTTTATCGAATCCAATTCCGAATCTGATCAGATGCCATTTATTATGTTAGAATCTTGTCTTATTTATTAATCAGATGTTAGATTTTTGTTCATATCTAACTCTTTCGAAACAGTCTGGTCATATATCCAATCCATAAACTGCCGTTAAGAGGAAAAGCAGGGAAAGGGGTGTGCTTTGATCTCCTGATAAAGCTAATTATGAGGCGGTCCTTGTCGGTTTGATTCACTTGTACGTAGGAGAAAATTTTCCCACGAATTAATAAAAAATTATTTATTCATAACGTTTGCGACACTAGATAACAAGCTCTACAAGAAGACCAAGAGATGTTTGAAATACATTCGAGCATACATTCTGTCAAGAACTAACGCTTTCATTCTGTTAAGCCATAAAAAGTAATTAAAATAGTTTTAAAATAATGTTTGATTAAATATCAGACGACGGCCCGATACTTGCAATACAATACGATTTTGAAAGCATTGAGTAAGAATACATGAGAAAAGTTAGCTTGCACTTGAGGCAGTTTAAAATGAATTTATCAATCAAACAAAAAAAATGATAAGTTAGATTTGAAGCCAGAAAACAAACGTTTTGATTTTCTCTTGTGAATTTAGCAAGGAAAAATGAGTAATAGATTGTCACCACATCACACCATATCTCAAGGATAACGCAAAATCTGCCTCCGTACCCAAAAGCCCCGCCTTCTGCAAGGAGGCTGAAGTCCAAGCAGGGTTTAAACCCACCAGATCCATCTGCAAACCCTCATCATTTGACTCCTAAGGCCTCACCAACTCCATGCGTTGCATCAGAAACGGGGGAAATTTCAATCTTTGAGCTCCAGGAATGCTGTTAGGCCCCAGATTTGCAGCGTAGCAGGCGCAAGCGAGGCTTTTGCTGGTGATGGTGGTAAGGAAATTCAAAAAGCCAACAAATTCTTTGAGTTAGAAATTGTGACACTGAAGAAAGATGATCCCAGTTGGGCAGGTGTTCTTTTTCATCCTCTTCGATTATACCATACTCAGACGCCCAAGAAGTGCTTGCGGTGACGGCTGAAGGGAATGGTGAAGAGAGCATTCCATTTTTGAAGACTTGGGTGAACCACCCTATGGCTGTTGGATTCATGATTTTTTATGCCAATCATGCAAATGTTATGCCAAAAGAGACCCTTTTGTTGCTCGGATCTTGCAAATGTTCCGAGGATAGTAGAACCAAGGTCGGAAAAAAAGAAAAATCCCAAGCTAATAAATGAAGAAGTTCAAATAGAAGGTCGAGTATGACTCAATGGATTTTTTGGGCACAAGCTCTGTTGTCGACACTTTATGAATGTCCCAAAAATCTACCTAAAAATCGAGGGAGGTTGATCGAAAGATATTAGAACTATTGTTCCAAACTATTGTTCCATGAACCAGTTCAAAATTTTGGTGCATATTCATGAGGCGTCACAAAACTATCCCTAAGGGACCGTTTCTAATAGATGTTCCATGAGAATCATAGAATATTCATTCGTGCTGTATAAACCTACCTTAAATTTGGAGCAAATTCATGAAACACTAACATATTGTTCCTAATGCCAAACAACCCCTAAGTGATTCATGTCCCAAGCTAGTAACACCCACTCCCTACTTCGTTTTGAATTCCGAGAAGAAAAACAACCGTTACAGGGAAAAACCAACCATACCCGCTGCCGTTATGTGTGGTAAGATGGCTGGTGGAGGTTATAAACAATCAGCTGCTGTGAACATACAACAAACCTGAAACTAAATGACGAAAAACTAAAACGAACACATGAATAATGAACTAATTCTTTTCATGCTGAGGCTTCAAATGAATTTCATGCCCCTTCCTCCTAAGACAAGTCAAAATTTTGCTACAGACAAGTAAATACCATTCGTACAAATACAAATCCAGCACCATATAATTATTTCTTACCAGAGAAGATAAGTACCCGAACCCTGTCTACTTATATTTCTACTATACCAATTCACCACTCCAAAATTTTTTTGCTCGCCATTAATTCGGAGCCACAATCATCGAACAAGTTAACTCTGTTGCCTCTTTGATTCGAATGAGCTGCCAAACCCTTCATCAACAGTTTCTCCAAGGGTAGATTCTTCACCAGAAACAGCCTTGTAACCCAGGCCGTTTCCAACCTTAGAATCGTGTGCTTGCTCTACAGGGATGGAACCATTTCCATCGTCCTCTGGTACCTGCTTTGCCGCTAATGCCTGCTTCTCAGGAACTGCCTCTGTTTCGTGCAGAAGTTCTTCTTTTGCCAAAACAGAAAATTGTGAATCCAAAGAACGAGCAGCAGCCAACCAAGCAAGAACAATTACCAACAGTATGCCTCCAAGGTATGGTGTAGAGTTAGCAAGAGAACCAAACGTGAGAATCATAAACTGCTGAATCAAGGCACCACCAGACTTTCCTAAAGGATTGCAGACAACATCAATTGCAGCTTTCCCTTTAACCTGAAAAAGTGAAGGGAAGAATTGTTAAAAGACATTGAGCAAAGAGAAAATACATCAGAGGATGTGAGCAACCGGGGAAAGCAAAGAGCAGCAAGCCATCACAGAACACACCTTAGTCTCTTCATCCAATGGTATATAGGCCATCTCCTTGCAGGGATCAAACAAGCTGTACTTGGAGCTCTTGCTAAAAATGTTTTGCAAGGCACCAACATAGACAGCAGCCAGCAGAGGTGTTAAACCAAATGTCCCAAGCATAGGAGCTAGTGGTTCTCCAAATAAAAGAAGAGCAAAGAAACCAACTCCTGTGAGGAGCAAGACAGTGGGTGTAATCATAGCGGCAACTCCCCATCCATATCTGCGGAGGATCACCCTGCTGAGCAGCATCATTGTGAAAGTAGCAATGCCAGTGCAGGTTGAGAAGTCTCCCATGAAAGATGAGTACTCGTTCGGGCTAGGATACTGCAAATTTCAGACGAGAGCATATCAAACAGTGAAAATTGCATGAAAGATGGTGTGATCATGACGGAAATAAAAGTTTACCTGTGCCTTGAGCTTTGATTTCCAAGTAACCTCAACAAGGTTGATGCTGATGCCATATGCAACAACTAGGGTAGCAAGATCTCTGACATACCTCGAGGATAACAAAAATTTCATGCTCTCCATCATACCCAACTTGCGTTTTTCCTGCAATGTCCAAAAACCAACATGCTGAATCGTCTCCAGGCTATGGGTTGCTTGGGGGGAGGGGGGGTGGGGAGGGAGGAGGAGGGATTGACTAAAGCATGAGTAGTAGCAGGAAAAGGCCTACCTTCTTCTTACGGGGAGCAGGTTTGGGAAGGGATGGGTCAGTTAGAACAAAAGTGTTCACTGCCCAGTAGATCCCACATATTGTAAGGCCCAACAGCACTACAATTCCCATCATTCCTTTCAGAGAGAGAGCCCAGCCATCAACTCCTGGGGGTAAATTCTTGCGGAGATTTGAAAAGTACTTAACAGTTCGACCAGAGAAAACAAGAGCAACATTTGCTCCAAGTCCAAACAGTGGGTAAAACTGTTTTGCTTCATCGACAGTAGTAATCTGAAATTCATAAGGCAGACAAGCTTACAATAAAAAAAACTATATAAATGGCAAAAATATCAATCCCCAGATTACCTTTAGCAGCCTCAACAGCATTCTATATAAATTAAGCTGAAGATATAAAGTTGAAAAAAGAATACACAGAACCAGTAGCTGTGACAATGTAAGATCATAATTTCATGAACATTTTCATTGGCACAGAAAGCGGAGGACCTAGAACTATGATCCAGTGAAATTCCCCAGAATATTAGAAAACCTACCCATTGAATCTACATGGCTGACAAGCTAAAGCAAAGAATGTTGATCTTCAGAGAATGCAACAGATCATTTCTTACACTTATTTTTATTTTTAATTTTCATTGTTCACTTCATTCCATATTTTTTGCTTTCCAAGGCTCACTTAGATGATAAAGTCATTAAGTAGTTAATGATGCACTTGATTCATCACTGGCTCCAACAGTTCCCAAGCAGTGTAAGACCTCCTAGGTGATATGGGCATTCAGGGATGCCGGAATGCAGTATAGAATCATACGGAAATTAGTAGAAAGTGAAGGCATGAAAATCTCATAAACTCACCGAACAGCTTAATTTCTGACTTATACCTCTGTATGCTGTGTTACCCAACTTTTCTCAGTACACATGCATACAAAGTACAAACTATCAACATCCAACCTAATATAAACTCCACTAGTAGGCAGACCCCTTGTACCTGAACTAAACTAGTGCCATCAGTCAATCATTTCCTGAAAATCTTGACAAGACAAACAAAAGCAAGAGAATCTCTCAACTCAACAGATAGAGTAGAAAGGGCACAAAGGAAGAAGTTGTAGGACAGTAGTAGCAAAAACAGGAACATTTCGGTGCAAGAGATAGAAATTTCAAGGTACCAGCCAATAAAGAACAAGATGAAAAGGAGGATAAAAGAGGTGGAGTGGGAGAAAAACACGAGAATATATGTCATTAAGTAACCAGCAACCAGATAACACGTGCTAGCGAAGGAGATGGATAACTAGCAACGAATAAAACAAGAGCAGCGGTCAGACAAGGCAAATCAAAACGACTTCATGCTGAAGTGGATTATTAACTAAAGAACTGAATCTTTAAGAAGTTAAATGAACAACAATGGAAATAAAGAGTAAACTGCAAATGGGATTGTCATTGAACCAGAATGAACGCATAAAGATGAAACAACAGGTGCATTTACCATCTAAAAGAATAATAAGGAAGCAGAAACTAAAGGCAGCAAGGTCTTGTTATTCCCCAGAAGCAAATTAGAAAAACAGGAGAAATGATGAAGTTTCAGAGGATTCCTTCATGCATATATGTGTACATTATGTGAACATCCTCGAAAAATAACACACTCAACTGAACTTGCCGCTTTAGTAGTTACATAAACAAATTTCACTAGGTTCAGGGGAAAGAGCGTCTCCTCCAGGCTTCCCAAACAACTCTTAACTGCTAAACAATTGAAGCCTGCCTCCACTATTGAAATGCTCGGGTCCCTTAATCAAGTCAAAGAGGATGCGTCCTTCTTTTTAAATTTCCTCTAAAGAATCTTTTTAGATCCACAAATGCGTTGCCTAAACAGAAGGACCATGAATACACACTACTAACGCATATGCAAATTTTATCGGCAATGAAAGAAGAAAGTGTCAGATAAAGAAAGCGTCTCAAATAAAAGCATAGAGGCTAAAAGGAGGAATAAACTCAGGCTATGAAAAAGAAACGACGTTAATATGTTAAATGCCGCAATTTAAAAACCAAACAGGGGAAGTTTCAGAAAAAGGAAAAACAGGACCATCAATCAATCACAAAAACAACTAAATCAAATCCAAGTTATTGACAATAGTTGAATGACATATATTTAGCGCCTACCAAACCCATAGAAACCTGACATCGGAAGCACTAAAATTTCAGCACCTAACCAGGGAAAAAAAGAACAGATCCCATGCACAGAAGAAAAAAAAGCCACCAATCACCATTAAAAGGCAAAGTAAGATATGTATACCTGATTAGCGAACCCCCAGAAGAGAACAGAGATAACCACACTACCCCAAAGCTCAGCCATGACATAGAAGAGACAGAAACTCCAGATCCTAAAAATGGCAATTGGACCAAGAAACCTTGGGCCCAGTGCTGCGAGAAGCTTATCAGCCAAAGCAGTGGGATGAATATAGCTGCTGAGAGGATAAAGAACAAAACCGAAGATCCCGAAGAAAGCAATGAACGGAACAATCACAGTATAGAAAAGGGCCTCTTTTGACAACACATTTGCAAGATTGCCGTAAAGAATCATGAACCCAAAGGCCATGGGAAGGTTCACCCAAGTCTTCAAGAATGGAATAATCTCTGCACTGCTCCCTTTGGCCGTCACCACAAGCACGTCTTTTGTGTCCCTAAGGATGGTATAATTGAAGAGGATACAAAAGAACATCAGCCCAAGTGGGATTATCTTCTTCAGTGTAACAATCTCCACCCCAGGAATTTGTTGGATTTTTGTATCTCCTTTCCACTATCACCAGAAAAGGCCTCACTTGCCGCTGCTGCTCTGCAAATCTGAAGCCTATCACCATTCCCAGAGCTCAAAGGTTGAAACTTTCCCCTGTTTCTGATACCATGCAAGGAGTTGGTGAGGCCTTTGGACTCGAACGGTGAGGATTTGCAGATGGGTATGGTGGGTCTAAAACTCAGTCTGGATTTCAGCCTCCTGGCAGAAGGCTGGGTTTTTGGGGACGAAGGCAGATGGGATAACCCATGGGCCTGGATGAGAGCCTCCATCTTTCTTCCTCGAGATAATCCAGGCTGAAGGAGAAGGGAAAGGGAGGATAGAGGTATTTAAAGCCAGGGGAGGTGGAAGTGTTGCTGGCCTAGGAAGGGAAAAGGTGGTGGCATTAGGGTAGTAATTATATCACGCATGAGGATTAAAATAAGGTTTCAGTTTGGCGTTTTTCAATGAAGTGTGGAAGCAGATTGTGCAATTAGATATGAAAAAAACAAACAGAAGCAAATGCGTGAAATGAGAAAAATGAATATGTGACGGTAGTAAAAGTTGTTGTAAATTTGCATAAAAATTTTGGTTTGATGATGTCATAGACATTTGAGACGGAGAAGATTATCGATCGTTAATTAATGCACCCACTTTGTCTGCTAATCTGCGCATATGAACTCATTCTCTCTCTAACTTATAAGACTTTTGTCCTTTCCAGAGAAATAACAGAGGTGTGCCCACCACCGCGGCGAGATATTTTTATTTTTATTTTTCCCTGCCAAACAAGATTCTTTATTTCTTGCACGGAAAATAAGGCGCCCCTAGAACATCCCGCCGTTACTTTCCAAGGAGAAGTTTGATCGCTGTTCTTCCTGTTTATAACGGGAAAGAACACCAATGCGAGGAGCGCTTTGAAAAGTTCACTGCTTCTTGAATGTAATCAGCAAATCGACGGAAAAAATGTGAAAATACAAGGTAAAAAGTTGATTTCTAGGCAGGTAAAAATACAAAATAACTCCAAAAAAAGCAACTCTAACGAGGTCTTTTACACGATATTACAATTTAAGCAGCGTTAAATGTCTGGTTTCATTGTCTTTTTATTTTGGTGCGTAGATGTTCCAATTACAGGTTAATATTTGGTGCAGAGGTTACGGCACTGAAAGAGAAAGAAGTCCCCATTGAAACAGAGATGCTTGAATTGGTGACACGAACACGTGTCGTAGAAACTGAGTTTCGAGTTTTTTTGACCCACCAAAAGAGGAGGAAAATGAACGCAAAAATTGAGAATCGGTCAAATGGAATCTGAACACTGTTTGGTGAGAAACTGGCATTCCAAAAGTAAGGAATTCATCTTTCCTTTGGCTTCCTCCTCTCCTTCCTTCACCAACTTCTTTGTCTTCGTATCTAGAAAACAAGGCCATGGTCAAGATCGAACTGCCAGACTTGTTAATACTGTCATTATCAAAGCACCACCATCCTTATAGGAAACCACCGTGGAAAAGCTCAGGTCTAAAAGTATTAGAGTTGAGACGATCTCGGGCGTTCATTTCAACTTCTTATGATCTTGACGCTGTTTTCTTGAGCAAGCTCGGCTCGTCATGCATTAGTTACAAGAACAACACGGAGAAAATGCTCAAGGATATGATTTTAGAGTTGAGAATCGAGGCATGCTTTCTATTTCCACTCCTTCACCCGACGATTACGCCATTGAAATGCATTCATGACCTTCGCTCTATGTAGCTCGCAGAAAAAACGGACCTGAAAAGAATTTCTTGGGGATCGCGAAGAATCCTGGTTATGTGAATTTTTGTCTGTACGTTCAAATAATTTTTCTAGGAAGCATTTGTTTTATGGAAGTACTTGCCGTTCAGCTGGCTCCTGACAATCGGGACTGTAATTACTAAATAATGAGCATTTGTAGGGAGAAAGTATTGACAACTCCTGATTCAACCACAAAGCACCCTGACAATTTGCTATTGAAACAAGTGAGATAACTCTTCTTGTCTCTCTTTTGCTCAAACGCTTAAGCAGAATCATGAACGCTTACGATTACTTATGCAATTTTGTTTTAATAAATCTAATAAACTTTGAACCATGACTTTGAGATTTTTTTGCTCGATTAATTATGATTTATGTTCCAACATGAGTGTGTGTGTACATGTATGTGAGACAGATCAAGAGGTGGCACGTGAGTTAAGGTTCATGACTCTTTTTGGACTTGAGATGGTCGTATGGTACATTCTTTAACTTAATATCCGACATGCTACCACCGTTGGCAATGTAAAAGAATAGTACCCATAGAATCAAACTAAGAACTCATCGTCTGCAGACCGGCTATCCTATGCCCCTCGGGATAAGAGAGAGAGAAATGTTCAAACAAATCAACCCAGTATAGTTTAGGAAATGGACGACTCAAATTGGAATGACAGGGTTGGATGCAGTCAAGTAGGGCCAACCTCCTCATTCCTCAAGGCTTCGAAGGCTGACGACCGTCCAAAAGATTACCAATAATATATTCTCCCTCTTCCATGATTAGCCTTTGCTGTTGTTGCCGGATCCACCTGCAGGTTTTCTTCTCCGTCGCCGTCATTTTAGTGGGGACATGAAGTCGAGAAAATAGAGCAAGCTCGCTAGCCGTATGATCTTGTAATCACATGCCTTTCTTTATTTTAAGGTTGCTGAAAGTCCTGTTGAACAACTCTTTTGGAGTTCAAAGGCGTCCCTATTATGAGACATGCTTTGGTTCAAGCTAATTTTACCATCTATTTTGTGGTGATAAAAGAGGCATGCAAACAAGAAAAACGACTAAGTTAACAATTCAAAATACTTGAGCTTTATAGTCCAATATCCTTGTTGAGATGATGATCTTAGAATTGAGGTAGATTTTATATACATAGGTTAAGTAAATATGAACACTATGTACAGTGATTTATGAACTGTTCAATCAACATAGTTGTTTAAACATACTTTTAAAGTCAACGTGTGAATTGTTTTTCTGCTTTTTCCTAAGAAGGGACTCAACATGTAATATTTTGTGTATCGCCAATCAAGTTGACTGCAAAACTTATGGTTCATTTACATGGTACCCATATTTGCATAGTCGATACACCAAGTTCATGGTAGCTAGTGTTATTAACAAGTTGATTATTAGTGAGGCTTTTGAAGAGAAAAACAACAATTTAGTATTAACATTATTTGTTTAATTTGTTTGTGACTATTTAAACCAAGCTAGATAACAAGCTGCTGTTTATTCTTACATTGGGTAATTTAATCAACTTAAATTTTAGATTCAATGGTCTAAGCTAACGTGGGGCTCACTTTGAATTCATGAATGTAGCATGTTGATATGAGGATTTGATGACCTTTGAATAAGACCAACTTCATTTTCTCTTTAAATTTTATGGATTTGGGGTAAGAAAGAAATGGGTTTCTAACTTACGATTCATCATAATACTTATACCCCGAGGGCTGTTGGTGCACTGGCTTTGGTAAGTGACTAATAAGGGGTTAGTTACTAGGAATGTCAATATATCTTATTTAAATTAGATATCTAACTGAATCATTAAAAAAAAAAATCAGATATGGGAAAAAAATTAGTATTCGATAAAAAAATCGAATCAAATTCAGATTTAAAAAATGACATCCGTTCAGATTCATATCCAGATATGCATAAATATTTAAATTCGGGTCGAATTTAATTTTAAATAAATATCATATATATATATATATATAATGCTCTTACCATTTGAAAATCGGCTGGATACGATTCAAAATTAGGTTCAAATTCAGATATAAAAATAAAATTCAGATTTTCGGATTCAGATGTGATTTTTCTTTGTTCATATTCTAATAAGGGTATGTAAATACTTAAAAAAATGAGATATGATTAAGAGTATATCTGATTCAAATCTAATCCCTTGATTTCTCTATTCATTACTGTTTGGATCACACATACTACAAATGAGAGTGTGGGTTCATCCCTCAAGCAGTGGCATAGCCCTTAATCTCATAGGGTTGTCAAGATAGAAAGAGAGGAGGAGATGGAGGGCTGGCAAGGGCCATGGCCCCTCTTGACATTTAAAATTTGCTTGTTAAAAATTTCGAAAATTTGATTTTGGCCCTATAAAAACTTTTAAAACATGGGCCCTGTTGAAATTTAAAATTTTAAAATTTGCTTGTTAAAAATTTTGAAAATTTGATTTTGGCCCTATAAAAACTTTTAAAACCTAGCTCCGCTCCTGGAGGCTCACTCAAATCTATACAAAGAAGAGAGCGAGCGAGCCGGGCTTTGAAGGCCCACTCTTGGGGAGCTCCACGGCAACATTTTCTGACGATGGTCGTGCGGCACGGCGGCAGACTTGAGATCACAGTGAAGCGGGGGCCGCCATGGTCACGGCGAATCCAAAGGCCCAAAAACTATGGGCAGCTGGCCGTTTCTTCTGCCTGGGTGGATGCTGTTCTGGAATCCAGAATCTAGGCCATGGAGGCAGAGCAGTTGCAGAGCGTGGAGAACTGTGCAACCTTCTCGCCTTTTTACTCTTTCTGGTTTTTTTCTTTTTTTTTTTTTTTGCATAACAAGGTACTTTTGCTTACAGGAGGAGACGTGTGTCTCTGAGACTCAGTGCTGTGTTCTCTGCAACTCCAGCGGCGGTGGGGCACCCAAGCCGAGGGGATGCTCAATACGTCACCTCAGTCACCAACGGTTCTCGATCTATATTGATAATCAATGGCTGAAAACTATCATACTATTATAAGAAGGCGGCCAAAATTAACGCTATTAAATCATTCCACAGGTGCAGCGACAAAGTCACATATATGCAGACGTTGGCAGTTGCTGCAGTTGCTCACACCAGTAGAGAATATCTTCATTTTCATATTTAATATTTTTAAAAATATATTCATTTATATATATATATATATATATATATATATATATATATATAACCCAACCCCTTAAAATGTGAATGTTTTATATTTAGCCCCTCAACTCCAAATTCTTGACTTCATCTTGTTGGGTGAAAGCTTCAACTCTCTGCTTAACAAGATTTGATACACAGATTCATTGGTGGATGTTAAATAACATGGCATCAATTCTTTGTACAAACACGCAAAACACTAATTTAATATGAATTATCTCATCTTAAGCTTGGGGCTGTATATTGTGTTTGAAGGCGACTTGTGTGTCAAAACATTTCGACTAAAATATCCTAACAAACAACTTGCTCCGAGTCTATTTTTATTATGTTGAATTTTAGTTTTTACTTAATTTATACGACCCCAAAAATAGGTTAACAATCTTACAATTAGAAGATTGACCTGAAGAGCGCTCAAATTCACTCCTAAGGCTGAACATGGCTTGAGAACGTCTTACTTGCCTTCATGTCAAAAAAAGGAACTGAATAATGAAAAGTGGAAAAACTTATAGGCAATAGTGCAACTTTTGACATAATTGCAAACAACAGCTTAATGTTTCAAAATATATAAATAACCACCTTAGTTTATGAAAATAACTCATGCAGGAACTTCTTTTAAAAAAGGAAATTTGCTTTAAAAAAATGGAAATTTTACAAATTACAAGTTTTAAGTCGATGCCTCTGAAGTTGCATGTCTTGTTCTCTTTCTGCCTTTGCCCATATAATTTCACAACTTAATGGCTGAGATCAGCCCAAAAAAATGTGAGTTGTGGAAAGGCTCTTTACTTGAGTGAATGTTCCTTTCTATTAAAGGTAAAATGATCATTTCATATATTTCAATGTCTGTTATTCACAAAACAAGTGTAAGCAAATTATTTTATAAGCTTTAGCAGTTATTTATAATTTTCCAGATTTTAAGTGGTTGCTTGTAAATATTTTTCAAGGAAGAGCGGCTTCTTTGTAAAGAAGATACCCAACACATATCCAAGACCAGTTACCATTTTGATTTTTCGGGGTGTCAATTTACTGTGCTGCAAACGAAGGGCCATCGATGAGTAAATTGAAGAACGGCAGGAGTGGTACCTCGAGACACAAAAACAAGCCTTATACCTTGTAGGATGAGAGGTTGAGTCGAGACTTCAACTTTTCATATGTGTGCAAAGAGTTGAGAAAATGAAAGCATAGTGATGCTTTTTATAGGCCTCACATTATATAAAGTTTTTTCAAACCTAAAATTGTTGGCGTCACGCATGGTGCAGTTGATCGCATTAAAAGCCAAAAAGGACAGTCCCTTTTAATAAAAAGGCCAGCTCTTTCACCACTGGCCGCACATTTGGCGACGGTTGTATGATTGATCCATTCAGGGTCCTCCTTCTTGCTCGTGATCGCACCCAGTTTTGAATCAGTGGCAAGGGACAGAAGTATCCGGACAATCTAACGAGTATCAACTAACCCGGTGATGTTACCAAGTCACATTCTTCATATGAGACGAGTTAATCTTATAATTATATTCAGAGGAGGGGGAGGGATTGAAGTAGCCTGCTCTACTTTCTTATGAGTTTTGTTTTTAGGTTCGGCCATGATCGTTCCTTTGATGGGGTTCTCTATAAGTTCCTTAAAATCACATAGCTCACTTACGAGAGCCGTTTGATTCGTTGTGATGGACTATTGAAGAAAAAACAAAGAAAAAAGAGATTATAGATATGTTCTTCTTCTAGTCGTCTTTTTCACTTTGTTTTTCTTTCAACCATCCATCACAAGAAATTAGTCGATGCTCATATGTGAACTGGATGATTTTGATTGGCCTGAGCTACCATTATGTATATATATATGTATCATTCATTTATTCTAGGTTGGAAAAAGCAATACCATATTTTATTTGTGTCCAATACGAGAATGTGGATTTGTTTCAACGATTCTTTACCAAGGAATATGGTTTAGCTTAGATTAGATTAATGAAAAACTTGATTTTCAGGGCTATTGTTCGTTACTATTAGAAATACCGGTTCATTACATGCATTGTAGGAAATGGAGCATGACAGATACATGGGATGATTAAATTGAGGATTAGGAATGCTGTTCGCAGGTTTTTTACTTAACCTAATTGGGCAGCTCATGAATGGCGTAGCATTTTTGAACTCAAAGCGCTAACTGCCCTTTCATCTCTTTGTTATCTACCCGTTATCTTTTCAATGCTATGTTGTCAAATCAGTCGGATTGGGAATCCAATTTCTGTCAATCAATTCAATTCTTCGATTGCCTCAAGGGGTGTAACATAATCCGGTGGCAAGACATGGTTCACATTCAAGGGGTTTCAAGTTCGAATCCCATAGTTACCCTTTAAACCGCAAAAAGTAACAAACACAAGAGTTGAAAAGTATTTTATTGGTATACCAAAGCCTACTTTATTGGTATACCAATGCCCCAAACAAGACAGAACCTTGAAAGCTTAAGGGTATAACCTTAGGGTTTTATACTGAAGACAATTTTTAAGGCAAGTTTCTCTAAGTAAACATTAACAATAATTCAACCGTCGATTGAAATAATAATTTTTTTCTAGACCCACAACCAAATTAGATGCTGGTCTAATAATATTAAAAGCCCAATAGCCAGGGGCAGAGCCAAGGAGGGGGCCGCAGGGGCCATGGCACCAACTCAATTTTCTTTTTCTAAATTTACAAGTAAATGTTAGAAAGTTTTACTTTAAAAAATGATATTTTAGCTCTTGTTAAAATTTAGAAAGTTTAATTCGCCTCTCATAAAAAAATTCTGGCTTTGCTCTGCCAATAGCATTAGTACGAGACGCGCCAATTGACATGATTGGATTAAACGTTTTTAAAGTTAAAAATGTCAGCTGTCATTTAATCTTTATTAATAACGTGTATATGCATTGCAGGCATTAGAGACAAACATGAGACGTCCGCATGAAGATGAGCATCAGCGGCCGTAGACAATCCAAACAGAAAAGAATGGACAACTTTTATTAAATAACTGGACAAGTTTCATTATTTTGCCTTTATAGCTTCTAGGCACGTGATGGGCTCAGGCGAAGAACACCATTGGCCGTTCACTCTTCTTTCACAGCTCTGTTCATGCTATAAATGGCCGCTGTGGTTCCCTGCCATCCTCAGCAGGCCCACGTACAGCAACAGCATCATGGATGTATAGTTCAAATAATCTTAGCAACGGAATCGGGTTAACACAAAGGCTTTCAGGAACGGCTACAATCGGTCTTCATCGGATCTGATCTTGAATCTCAGACAAATTTCTAGTCAAGATTTGATTTTGGTATCTCTAGAATTGGACCGAAGAAATCTGGCTTTTGTTGGTGGGCCTACATGTTTCTGGTAATAGCTAAGTACTACAAAGAACAGGCGAAAAAATATTGGAAAATATTTTTCCATCTTCTCACATTCTGCAGAATGTCTACTACTTTGCTTAAGAAATATATATCAAACCATGGCTCCTCCTTGCCTTTGTGCATGTGTCGGCGAAGTGATTCTGGTGATTTGTAACGATAGGCTCATTAGGTTTGTTTTTGGAAAGATGTAACAACAATGAGACCGGCAAGTTCTCTAACTGTTTGGCTGCTCAGCATTTATGAAAGTCCGGGTTTGTGTTCCAGTGAGTTGGTATTGGCTGCTACCAGATATAGTTTTGCCCTTTTTAAAAATTTTCGGTAGTAAAAGAAGTAAATCAGCGTAATTTTCCATTTTAAGAGGAAAATGGAAGGACCCTTCGTCTACTTGAAGACGCTAAGTACGCGAAATTTTCACATGGTCGAGTTGTCTCTGAACATTCAAAAATTATTATATCATAAAAAGTGAGTCCTAAGTCTGAGTGAATGTTAAGAAGATAATGATAATGAAGATGTGTGTGTGTGAGAGAGAGAGAGAGAGAGCACAAGGCCTATGGACATGCACTGATTCATTGCTTAGGCCTACAAATAATCGGAATGTATATCATTTTCTTGTGTGCATCCCCATGCACTTCATATCTTATCCCCAAAACACGCCTTCAGCTATGGTGCTATAAAAAGGCTGAAACCCTGCTCCTATGGTTCAAGTCTGCTTCAAAACCTGAGTAAGGAATGAGACACCCATCAACTAAGATCACACATTCACTATTTACAATTCATAAAAGTAGCAACCACACAAATCAAATTGACAATCAGTTGTTCACAGCTCTGTCAATCTAACTAGCTACGCTATGCCCCTTGAGGCTCCCTTCCAAGTTTGGAATCACCGCTGTTGCCAAAACATTCCATTATAAATAATGAAAGTAAGGGTGCCACTCAAGCCTTGGCGTGATATTTGGCACCATCTTGAATAGATAGTAGTTGACAAGAACATAAAACAAAAAGACAATCAAGTTCTCTTTTTTCACATGGCCAAAACTACCAGAATAACAAGAGGAGCTTCCAAACAGCTTGTGGGGTTTACAACTTCATAAAATTGAATGCTGTCCCAAACAAAGCTCAAATCTGCTCTGTATTTGCTGGACAACTACTCTGCGATAGACATGAGATGGTTGGTAGCTCGCTTGGATGCTTATTGCCAGCAGGGAAAGTGAATAGCTTTGTTCTTTGAACACAGAGATAAGAAAATGACAACTTGATCTAATGCAAAGATTTACACGCATAGGCAGAAGAAGATGGCTGAAAGGGCTTCGAGTTCCACCACATTGATCCAGAATTATTAAATATCGAAAACAAAGGGGCTTAGAGTCTCAGTCTCTCTCTCTCTCTCTCTCTATATATATATATATATATATATATATGTGTGTGTGTGTGTGTTTGGGGGGGGGGGATGGAGACTAAAGATATACCAATATAGAAGAATATAATTTCAATCAATAGCAAGACTGGGTAAGTGGCATACTGGTACACATCCGTAGTCAAAAAAACAAAATCAGAAGCAACATAGTCATTTTTGAAAGATACAAAAATCATGTACATTCACGAGACATTGGCTAACTAAATTCACTAGTGCCAAACTCGTGCTAACTTGCCAAAATAAGGAAGTCTCCAGAGATTTACCGGCAGGAAAAGCCATGTCATCCCCAGCAAAATAAACAAGAGATGCTCTCATTCTCACCTGTATACGTTTTATTACTTTGGGGCAAATACTGCCTGAGCTGACATGATTATGCCCACAATAACTCCAAACAACCCAAGAGCACTACCAAAGATTTCAATCACCAATATCTTCACAAATAGTGATGAATTTTGAGCATCAGCCAGTGCACAACTGCTGCCGATTATTCCCACGCAGACCCTGTTGCAAAGGAAGTATTCAACTATCTGAGGTGCCTGAAGACCTAACGAATCTCCAGAGCAAGAAGAGAAATACATACCCACAAACCAAGTTGGCAAAACCAACAATGATTCCAGATGCAAAGATGGCATATCCGGCTCTGAGTGAATCAGGGGAATATACTTTTGATGGTGGGACGCTCTCTAGTTTTGTTTGGAGAATGATTGCCACTATAACACCATAAATGGCGACAGCTTCACAAAAAATTACACTGAAAAAGATTATGACAAAACAAAGTCATCTGTAAGAATTCATAGTTAATGAAATACGTGTCTCAAGTAACTTCATAGGTGAGTAGGTCACCGAAGTAAGGAACAACAACCGCAATCACGATTCTTGATTAAATGGATGCATCTACTAGAGAAAGAAGCAGATAAAAATTGAAACCACAATAAATATTTATGCTCAAGCTCAATAACTTATAGAAGGAAAGGCACAGTTGCTTTATAAACAGGCACCACACAAATAGATGCAACTGAAAAACCACATAAACGGTCTCCTAAAGCAACAAAACAATCTTGCATCAGCAAACTTAATTTGCAGACATGGAAAGCAAACCTCCTGTCTCTGTTAACCTTATTAAATTCCCACATTGAAATGAAGTTTTTCTGGTTGCGTCAAAAGGCAGGTGGGAAAATTGGGAATCTTGACTCTCGGGCAAGATATATGACGAAGAGTAACCATTAAAAAATGGAGCATACTTCAAAGGAAACTGCAAAATAAATCTAAGAAAAGAGTCAAACATTACAACATAAGATTGTCCCAGAAATGTATTTTCATCAAAAGGGTATCAATCATAAGATTGTGGCAATAAGCAAACAATTTTATGTAGAACCTACTAGGCAGCTTCCATCAAACTAACTGGACCCTTAAAGTAAGTGTCACATGAACACTAATCATCATATTTAACTAAAAAACAAAAACATATAAATGGAACTTCTCAAATGACTCACAATTATATTACGTTGGTGTGAATTTTCTTGTAAAAAGGTTACCAACTTCTGATATTTCATGTCCCTAATGAGTCAATTCCGAATGGGAGCACCTCTCTGCTGTCAAGAATAAGACATTCTTGTGCATCAGGTCAAAGGACGTTATTGCACCAGAGTCGGCGCATCCAGTGTAGCCTTGCCCAAACATGCCAATGCCCTAGCTTTTCAATGATTAGCTTAATGAGCCTGTGCTGTTCTAGTGAAAATGCATAGGTTAAACACTTGTGCCAAGGGTGGTTTTAAGAAAATAAATAAGTAAAGCCAAACAGACATAGTTTTTGTTGCATGTTTTGTTAAGAATAAACAGAAATCTTTTTCTTTAAAAGAATCGGTTAATACTAACTTAATAGTCATCTTGTTGCGTTGTCAAATCCGCATTTTATTTTGTAATATCCCCAACACTAGAAATAGGGAAGGAAAAAGCCAAATAATTTCCATTACACACTAGAAACTCCTTTAACCTACAAGACATGGATATGGCTGTGCATATAGGGGCACACCCACATTTATGGAATTTCCAGGGCACCCACATGTGGAATATAGACAGGTTCCAAATGGAGCACCAACACAATATAGTCTCTAAGAAGGTGTAAGAAATTCTAGTCAATGTGATGTAAATTTGCCAGACTGCCCTACGAAAAACCCCTCTACATGCAGTGAATGCAATAGGAGAAAAAAATAACACGAAAATAAATGGATATGGAGAACCAACAATTGCAGTTATATCAGGCATTTTGAAATATATTTTCATATAGAAGCATCAATGTCAAAGAGGAAACATTCAAAGAAGCAAAGGATTTAATTCTAACATGATATCCACTCATAATTCAATGGCACAAACACCTAAATTTATGTTCTAATGTTATGGCACATGAACACATAATTTTGATGACATTTGTATTTTGTTGAGTTTGACAACCTCTATGCAGTTGGTTTTCCAGTTTCCCACCTAATTAAATTTAACAAAGCCTTCAAAGTCCACAATTTATTACAAGTGAAAGAAGAACTCATGGTTGGTTCTATAAGCTAAATGACAACATATTTGTGATTAGAGTCTCTAATCTCACTGTTGTTCACAGCATTGTTGTCCTAAAAATAATATCACCCACTTCTCAAAGTAGGAATAGTTCAAGCACTTTAAGAGTTGGTTTTAGAACTGAACCAACATTGCATGAGCAAACTAGAAGTCTAGAAGTATGTTTACCAAAGGACTACAATCATCAAAATTAGATAAATTTGTAAAGACAACTTTGTGTAATTAAGAATAATCAGAAATAAGAAGGCAAATGTAGGAACTGTTGCCAACTTCCATGTGTAACAGAATAATTTAACAAACTACTATTCTATTTTTCTCTTTGATGAACATTGATGCAACTAAATAAGTTGTTGTACAATAGCTGTTACAAGTGGACTTCAATAATAAGTTTCCTAAGGAACCATTGTATCTGTAGTACCACTCTTGTTATAATAGTGGTGCTGGCGCATAGCGGCTGTATAAGCCAATCCACATTGTATGAGAAGGTCAACCATGACATGGGAGCCAATGTGGACCCCTTAAAAAATCACCCTACATGAGACCTATTCGGCCCCACATCTGCCAATAAAATTCTGCATTGGATGATATATAATGAAGAATTAATTAAAAATCAATTTAAAAATTTTCAATGATCTTTTAAGATCGACAGGGGCCAATACACATTTTTTTTTAAGGTTTTCACATGCGATGGAAGCAGAGATTACAACAGTTTGTTGTAGAACAATGAAAGTTGACATGACAAAGTAGCTATCCAAAGTCCAAACTACTTCAGAAACTTCATGGTCTTCAAGATACACCATATGCAAGGTTTATAGTGAACCAATGTGTCTTTTGCTTTCAGAAATGTTGTTCAGCCATGTTACTTGTCACATGGAGCTCGATTAAAAGATTACATTATGTGGTTCCTCAGGAAAACCGATGTATAAGCTACTCCAGGTTGCTTCAGTTCTCTATCTATTTTCTTGATGAACATTTTTTTGCTTAGACATTATTCTAAGTCTCTTTCCTCCTCATAATTTTCTCTTTTCCATCTTTCAAATTACATACCACAGGTGCTAAAGTGTTAGTGTTTTGTATCCATGGAGCAAAGATGACTGATAAGTTTCACATAAAAGTAAAACGCGAAACTGCAAACATGATACTCAGAGTTCAACCATTAGCGTATCTCTTTTCCTTCTATTTAAACTACCGATGTATGATCAAGGTTTTTTCAGTTTATGAAATCATTACTGAAATTCCATAACGTGGGGTCCAACTGTTTCCAAGAATCGGAACTCGACGGTCATTGATGCAATGGTCGTGACTTCGTATCTGGGGCCACATTTCCACTTGACAAAGTTTTACAGGAAAAAAAAGGTCATCTATTCCGCTGGCACTAGGATTTATCATGAAATATAAGGCAATAAATTCAAAATCCTACTCCTACGTTCCTCGCAGATATTTCTAAACAAGTAGGATCACACTGGATCGTGCATGCATGTCAGAGAAATCCGCTTCTTCGTATGTGCAAATTATACAAAAACCAACTATTCAAATCTATCATGGTAGGAAAGCAGGGGAGGAAAACCATCGACTCAGATACTGCCCACATCACGCGTGCAATCCAAGGATTGACTATCAGAAAAATAAATTCTTCCAGTCGCGGTTCCGAGATTCACAAAATGAAATTCTCTATCAGAAGAGGTGCGGAAATGAAGTTCCACTGCTTGACACAATAGACCAAACCCAAAAAGGGTTGAAAACAAAACGAAAAGCATAAAGTTAAGAGACCCTACCTAATTAGATTTTTGGAAGTGATCCGGGGAGCTTTGATGGCGGCTCCGATCAGACTGCTGCCGGTGATGTAAATTCCCCTTACATATTACAATTGACTAAATCAATAAATACCATAAAATCATCAAAATAAGGTGGAGATTTTGGAGACTTAACGCAAAAGTTGTTCTCACCAGGCGGCACCGAGTACAGAGACGCCAATAGCGACGGCGATGCCGATGGCGGAGAACGTGTAGGGAGAGATCTTCACAAGAGCGCTCGACCACGAACTCGAATCGACAGCCATCGCGGCCGAAGAAGACATTGGATCGTCGGAGTAGACAAGAGGGATCCCTAATACTTATCCCCAACCCCCCAATTCCCAGATGGCCACCTTCCACCACTCACAAACAACACGAACGCTGGAATGTAAATGTTTACCAGGCGCGCTCCCTCTCTCTCTTCTCTCTCTCTCTCCCTCTTTGCGCCACTATTCTATTTTCCAGGTGCGGGTTCATCTAGTCCTAACCCGAAAAGATCCTGCGTCGTATACGAGGTGCAGAAATCCTGCTTAAACAAACAGTGGGTGGATTTCAGGACGGTGCATTTTAAATACGGGGTATCATCGATCCGAAGAGTTTAGATCCATGGATTCGAGAATTAAGATCCTCCCAAAAAATCACTCAGATCTGAAGTAAACATGGCCCAAGAAACAACCATCCATTCATTTACTGGATGAGTTTTATTGGGGTTAGATGGTTCAGATCGCAGGGGTCATTTGGCGTCAGCCTTGGAAAAACGTTACAACTGTTGTTTTATAAATCTAGGTAAATTCATGAAAACGTTACAACTGTTGTTTTATAAATGGAGGTAAATTCATGAAACATTCTTATAATGTTTCTGCTTCTAAACGATCTTATAATATCCACATCTAAGTTTGGTTAAGAAATTTCATTGGAGGTTGTACATACATGTAATCTCATGTGGGCAGTGGGCCTAAACAATCGGATGAAAATTTACGCTTTTATAGACTGGCTGCTTCCAATAATTTGCTTATTCATCTATTGGTGTCTCTCAATCATATGTTTAGTATTCTTCCATCATTTGACTATGTATTTGAAGGGTTTAAGATTTTGTTCAACTAATGCCCCTTGACTAAACATTTTTGGCTCCACCGCTGGTTATGGATACATTGGCATATGAGTCCAGGCTAAGGCTCACTTTTCTATGTATGATCTCGATTTTGAACCAGAACTTACATATATGTTTTTCATCTCATAAGCCATATAAGCCGATATGCATTGGCATGTATCGGTTAGAATGAATCCTTCTTGATGTTTTATTATATATTTGCTGGTATAAGGCCGAATCGGCAAATATAGATCGCTTTAACCGGTACAGGCCTCGTCCCCACCGCTGTTCTAAGGGCTTGTCAATTGTCATTTGTTTTACCGGTGATCTGATGTGCATTGGTTGATATAAATAACATTGCTCTCGACATATCACCATGTTTTCAGTGATGCATTTTATGCTTGAATCACTTTGACTGCATGTAAGTAGCCATCTCAACTATCGATCAACGTTTATACATGCACCTCTTGAAATGCATTACACTTGCTTTGTATGCGTTTAAGCGGGGAGATTGAATGGTGCAGAAGAAATGTGAGACAGATATTCTATCTCAATCGTATGAGGTCTCATGACATCTTCCACCAAACTACAATAAAGATGCCTCCTTGGACCTGAAACAGCTCAACAGTCATGGTAATGGGCCAGTTGTAGTTTGACTTGTGTACCTTGATTTCTTCATGGCTTAACCGGAGTTCAGTTGGTTATGACGGATGCTATCGTGAACACTATAAGCTTCGAATCTGCAGTTGTTTAGCAGTCCAGGTGTGTACAGAGATGGTTGTGCACCCAAGAGTGCAAGAGGGAATGTGGGAGAAGGATAGTTGTTCCCAGGCCTATTGAGTGTGTCCCCTAGAAAGAGTGGACTATGCAGATATAAATATTCATGGCAAACGCAGTGGTCTTCTTGCAGGTTGTTACAAGTTTGAGTTGCAGATCCTACTGTAGTATCTGACGTGTGATGCCCGTTAATTTCTGCCGCGGAAGAGATATGGAACGCAGAGGCTGCTGCTTTAACAACAGAATTTCACAGACATGAACCTACACATCCGAACACAAGCCTGCTAAATCTCAGAACACAATTTTTAAGCAGGGTTTACTCGTTTGTACATTAAATTATGGTTTTCCAATGATTGATTCAAAGTTTTTTTTCTTTTTCTTATTTAAAGGAGTGATATCATCAGTAGAATCAGAGTTTTTTCTTTTTTTTTTCTTTTTTTATGATCAGTAGATGAAACAGTGGTCTGAGAGCCCAACCAAAGAATAACTTGTGTAACTTGTTCTGTAGGACCTAACGCAACTTGCTGATAACATACAGTGGTGAAGCATGGCAGGTTCTCTGCTCAAGATTCAAATGCTTTCCAACAGTAAGAGGCTCCCTATGTTGTCTGCTACAGAATAGATCTCTTCTGTCTGTGGATGCAATGTATCCCCAGCAAGGAACACATGCACCGTGCCACTCACTTCAACAGAACTGCACCCAGGAATTTTCCCGATGCTGGTATCCTTCATTATTCTTCTTACCTTGTTCACATCTTCCCAGCGATTGGCTGCAGCATAGATATTTGAAAGGAGTGTATGTATTCCAGGATTACTTGAAGCAGACAGATTAAAGCGTTTCATGATACGCTCGCCCATTTCAACATGGCCATGGATCCGGCAGGCACTGAGGAGAGAACCCCAAAGTGGCAAACAGTCTGAAGCATCGGGTATTTGCTCTATTAGTTGTTCTGCTTTAGCCAGTAAACCAGCTCGACCAAGAAGATCAACCATGCAACCATAATGCTCAACTTGGGGCTGAAAGCCATACTCATTCTTCATTAAATTGAAATATCTCTGACCCTCCTCGACCAGTCCTCCGTGGCTACATGCACTTAAGATGCCAATGAAGGCGATATCATCTGGTTTCAGTGCCACCCTTCTCATGTCTTCAAAGAATTGAAGGGCTTTATGTGTTCGCCCATTCATGGCGAGCCCGCAGATCATTGCTGTCCATGCAGCTGCATCTTTCTGCTTAATTTTCCAGAAAACATCAAGAGATTTCTCTATGCACCCACACTTCGCATACATATCAAGCAGCGCTGTGCCTACAAAAGCATCTATCTTGATTCTGTTCTCCTCGATATATTTATGCAACCATTCACCTTGCTCTAGTGCCCCTAGATGAGCACACACTGTAAGAACTGTAACAACTGTGAATTTATCTGGTTTGATTCTCAAAACCTGCATTCGTCGAAACAGGTCCAGTGCCTCATTGAACCGACTGAACTTTGTATAGCCGTTGATCATAGCAGTCCATAAAATGACATCTCTCTCTAGGCATTCATCAAAGAGCTGCCTTGCATCATGAAGTCTGCCATGGCCGACATAACCAGCGATCATTGTGGTCCAGGAGATCATGTTTTTGCCATTCATTCTGTCAAAGATGATACGTGCTGAAAGAATGTTCCCACACTTGCAATACATGTCCATCAAAGCGTTGTCAAGAACAACACTTGAACCAATGTTCCAGTAGATATAGGAATGAATCCTCTTTCCCAAGTCCAGATCGCCCAGGCTACCACAAGCAGAAAGAGTGCTAAGCAAGGTCGCTTCGTCAGGCCTGATTCTTTCCTTCCCCATCCTTTCGAAAGCGTCCCTCGCATCAGTGGGCCTTCCAGCCTTGACATAGCTGCATATCAACACATTCCAAGAAACAACATCCCTCTCAGGCATTTCATCAAACACTTGAAGGCCTGAATTGAGTCTGCCCATTTCCGCGTACATGCCAACAAGTGCACTCCTGACAAAAGGATCTAGCAAAAACCCAGTCTTCATTATAGTTGCATGACACTTCTTCCCGTCTTCTACTGCCAGCAAGCCCCCAATCGCCTTGAGAACAAGTGGGTATGTGAAGTTATCAGGTACCAGTCCTTCTCCCAACAGCTTGGCATACATTTTCAGTGCCTTACCAAAGCTGCCCACTTTGACGTAAGCTCTGATCATCACATTGAAGATGAAGAGCCATGGAGGATCGATTATTGAAGCAAGAAGCTCGGCGTAGCGCAAATTCTGTGGCTTTGAGATTGCACAGAAGGATATGAGCCTGCTGACTGCAATTTCGCTCTGGTGCAGTCCAGTTCTAAAGATCCGGCAATGGATTTGCTTCAGTTCCTTGAGTGATTTGCAGTTTTGGAGAAGAGGAATGCATGATTTCTCGCTCATCCTGGCAGCAGCCATGGGGAAATAATTTTGGCTGCAGTCTCATTGGAAATTAGAAGAGGCTGGGCGGAAGTGGATGATTAGAGGCTCTGCTTGCCTATAAGATGCAAAAGAAACTGTACAATTTGATAAAAAAATAATTTTCTGTTGGAGAAGAATTCTCCCGATTAAGCGTTGTAAGTAAAATTCTCCCAATTTCTATCTGACGTACAATTCTCCCAATTTCTTTGGTTTACTTATAATCATCGTTTTAAGTTTCGTCTAAAGTTGAAGCCATCATGTCTCTGCCAAATTTTTGAGGCTCAGCGGTGAATGTTGTTATAGTTGCCCCTCTAAGTAAAACCTTGATTACTCTTCTGTTTTAAGTAATTAAGCATTTCATAAAGTGGGGTTCCCGCCTGGCAAGAAGCGAGCTCATGAGAATGCGTCAGCCATCGGAGCAGATGGGTTGCTACGTGAAAAATTTACTCATTAATTAAGTTCTTATATTCTTTAAGATATTTTTAATGTGACAACTTAAAAATCTATGATCAAAATTTTGATTGGACTTCAAATGGTTTTCATATTTGTAATGTTATCTTTGTAACATAAATGATTAAAAATTAAATTTAGAACCCAAGTGATGATATGATACTTGGCTCAGCCTATAATTCAACTTAGTAGCTGTGTGAATTCCCCTCCTGGGTAGCTTGAGATCCACCTGAGTAACTTAAAATCTAATGGCATTCAGGTAAGACCTTGAATTGCGACATCAATTTTTACAACTGCAGCTGGCCATGAAAAGATAAACGAGAGGATATGTTTGCCTTAGGATTTAAAATATTGACATGAATCATGAAGAAAGCAAGTTAGAGAAAAATTCGGGAAAAACGACTACAAATTTTAAAAATTGATAGATAGTAAATGTGTCGAGCGCGAGGAAGCTAATCAAATTGAACGTCAGATAGAAATCAAATCCAGTGCAATAGAAAACAAGAAGATTCTAAAAAAACAGAGGAGAGATGGTTTGGCATGAGTGGAAAATTATTACCTTTTCATCTCGTAAGGTTCTTACTAACATAAGAGCAACGGTAACGCATGTAAAGAGTTGCAGCGGCCGGCCGTCATGATCTTTGATCAAGTTTCGCGGAACCGGATCGAATCTTTGCAGAAGCCTTTCATCCGTCTACTTTGGATTAAAAAAACTGCACGAATTATGCTTATTGGCATGTGAAGCGGGATGGTGTTGTTATTTCCCACTCTAATGGTGTAAGAGACCACTCTGAGAGAGGGAGAGAGGGAGAGAGAGATTCATGGGGAAGAAGGGAAGGGCCATTATAGTGGGTGGGAGTGTTGCAGGTTTGTCATGCGCTCACGCGCTCATACAGGCCGGTTGTGACGTGGTGGTGCTGGAAAAGGTTCGCAGACCGTCCGGCAGTGCAACAGGTGCTGGTCTTGGCCTCGACCCTCAATCCTGTCGATTCCTCAGCCACTGGCTTGGTGACCCTAATCTCCTTGTCCGCTCCACCCTCCCCCTTAATATAGACCAGGCATGTGCTCCCTCCACCGAATCCTTCCTAGCTTTTTTTTCTGCAGATTTTCAACTCCTTAATGCTTCTTAATTCTTGTCTGAGCGGATGGTAGGCTGTTTTAGGCCTCGAGAACTCCCCCTTCTGGCTTCTTCCTGAATTGAATGGAAAAAATGTTCCTGAGGCCTAGATGAAGAGAGTAAGATGGTGGAGGGCGGATGTTTGAAGCCATTTCCATGTTTCTATTCCTTTTTATTTTCATATTGCTGAAGTCTCCTCGATTAAGATAAAACACTAACGTGAACATTTTTGTTTGTGTTTCATTCTTGGTACATGTCATATGCTGAAAATTCGTTTCCTGTATGCCTAGTTTGCTTGCGGATGAAAGTGTGATTTGATTCGCTTTTCTGTGTTCCAAACGTTGTACAATTCACAAACGCATACACCTTGAATTTGGTAGAGGATGCAGTGTCCATACATATTCTATGGGGGAATAGATTCAAATCTTAGTTTAGGATGGCCGCGTGCCTCCGCTCTCATGGGTCTATTTGGAAACCAGAACCACAGATTTTATATAGCAGGAATCAGAAAGACTCCACTATTTGGCTGCTCTTCGTTTATTCAATGCCATATTGTGCTGTGTAACGTTGAATTTCCCGGTTGCTTTAGCCCGGTATGAGTCTGGTGCCTCTTTAGCTTTCTTGCCGACAGTTGCTAGTGAGGGTTTGTCAATTAAGGTAAGTAAAGCTCCCTTTCATGTGGGAGACCTTTCAAGTAACTCGAGCTCTCCCTCGTGAAATATATCCATATGAATTGCTAGAAGCCATTTAGGATGTGGATGCCTCTATGCCATAAAAGTTGAAATTTCTCTTAGAAAGAAACAGTAACGAATGACTTGGACTATGATTGCTCATGTCGCATCTTCCTTTCTGATATCTCAATGAGCATCATAGAATCAATGTATTTTTTGTAAGCTTTCAACCTGTTCATCGCTTGGAAGTATCTTGGGTTATCAGCCTTCTGTGGACGTTCCATTGTTAACCTGAGTTAGTAGTGTGCCTTCTTTTCCTGAACTTCAAAGTGTACCAATGTACTTACAGAAATTCCCTATCAGGTGCAGGTGTCTGCTAATTTGCTATGTATGAGTATACATTCCATCTTTTACATGTTTTTCTCAAATGGGAGCCACTCCAATATGAAAAATCTATGAAATACTGGCAGCAAAACATACAGAAAGATGAGTGATTGGATACAAGTAATTGGTAAATGTATCCTCTATGATGCTACTCAGATATTTTAAGATAAATGTGTTGGGTGCCTCTATTCTATTGTAATTTTCCCTATTGACTGTATTATACTATTATTATGTCTTCTATCTTATTATTGTTATTCCTTTGAGATGTTGATCAATTTAAGCTGTCCCATATATTTCCATGTTGCTTTCTGCTGCAATTCCAGTGTATAGTTACTCTGAACCTTCAAATATGAATCAGTTGTCACAAAGAATTTGAATTTGATCTGGAATTGGATATAAATCCTATTGATTAAGAGTTTTGGAATTTCAATAAGCAATTAATATCTATGATCATGGCATTGTTGATTCTTCTGTAATAATATTCTTATTTCTATTTTTCCTTTTTAAGGTGTAGAATCAAGCAACAGACAGTCATAATAGAATAACTATGCCTATTGCAAGAGATGAAAAGTTCAATTTTAGAGCTGTGTACTGGAATGATCTTCATGGTCTTCTCTACAATGCACTGCCCAGTGAAACAGTACTTTGGGGGCACCAATTTCTGGCATTCCAGCCAGCTCATGACAAAAATTCTGTTAAAATACAAGCCAGGATTGTTGAGTCAGGAAACACTGTGGAGATTGTTGGAGATTTACTTGTTGCTGCAGATGGGAGCATGTCCATAATCCGTCACCTTCTTCTACCTGATTGTAAACTCAGGTGCACACTTTAATGTTCAATGAAAAACATAGATTCCTTTTTGCTACTCAATCAGCTCCATGCAGAGAACTGCTCTGGCTTTGCCTGAGCCCATGCATAATCTTTTCATATGCTTCACTGTGTACTCTCTGGCTCTTCATTTCCCTAAGCTCAAAGGTTAAGTTTGTTAGCCTAGTAAAGTCTCTAAGGTGGCGTAATGCCTATAAGTGTATTATTAGTTTAATAATTTATGTGCTATGCACTATTAGTCTAATGATTTGCATAAATTTTCCCCTTTACCATAAGCAAATCCCTTAGCTTCATGGTTTCATGGATCAGAATTTTGGAATTACTTTGCTGATTGTGTCATAGACAGAAGGGAGAGTGCAATGAAGCGGGACCTACAGTGTACATAGGATGGAAAAAGCAGAAACTTTGGTACATTGGTTAGACATCAGTTTTAGTTTGATAGCATAATGACCAATGACATAAAAGCCATGAGCACTCTCTTCACAGAGGTTACTAAAAAAAACTGTCTTTATGAAATGGTGGTACAGCTGGGTACATCCAGAGCTGCCTTATTCTCAGTTTAAACAGAACAAACTGCTTTATCTTAGTTGCCTTTTCAAATTTGTAGTAAACTGACAGTTATGGTAAATAAATGGAACGGGAAATTTGATTTATTTTTCATGATGTAGATCCTTTACCTTGCCTGGTGAAAAGAAAACATGTATAGCTTATTATAACCTGAAGGAGTTTCAGAGAGGTTTTGGTACATCCTTGTGGAGACAAGGTTGTGGTAAGTCCTTACAAAGCTCTCCACTTTAAGACTAGATGGATAAATTATCAATGCATGCACAAGCTTGAACGAAGTGCTGGTAGCTAGTCATGTTTCTCAATAATACAACTTCTAGTGGAGTCATTCCTAACTAACTAAGATTGGAGTGAGGGATCCAGTTATGGCACTTGACTCACAAAAACTTGAGCATTGACATCATTAACAGTTACAAAGAGAATTAGGACAGTAAAAGGCTGCAGTTCGGTGTATGTAGTTCATTCTAGACAAGCTCTTATTTGATGTCTTTTAAGTGGGCATAGGAAATAGGTCTTTCTTCGTGTTTGAGTGGACACTGAACAATAAATTCTTTGCGATGACATATTGTTATCCAAGCATGAAATTCTGTGTTGAGACTGTTGATAAGTTCAATGTTTACAGCTTCCTTTATCTAATATAGGTATTCAGGTTACTGTGCATGGAGAGGTGTTTTGGATTTTTCTGAAGCTGAATTTTCCCAGACTATGAAAGGAATTCAGAAAGCATATCCTGATCTCGGAAATTGCTTATACTTTGACATCACATTAGGATCTCATTGCGTACTCTATGAACTGCAAAATAAAAGGCTAAACTGGCTTTGGTATATTAATCAACCAGAACCAGAACTGAAGGTACTATTTGTATTGCCACTAGTGAAGACTGGTTTTGCAGTAGTAAACAGTAAAAACACAATTGTTGTTGCTTTCCTTGTTAGCGTGCATGGTGACGTGATATCATTTTAGAGTACTAATAATTGATTGTGTGATACAACTATCATTTTCAATGTTTCTTCATTGGTGGATCTGCTAAAGCTGGACATATGATGCTTGATGTCTTGAGCATATATATCTATACCACTCACAAATATCAGGCATTTTTTAAAATGACGCAAGATTAACGTTAAATAGATTCAAATGGAAAAAAGATGTGTTTTTCTGAAAAAAAACTCCAAAATGAATTTAATGCAACTTTTTCTCATTTTGTCATATTTTTTTGCATTATTTTTACATTATTTTTGCTTCAAAGTTTAAAAGTTATTAATTTTTATCATTAATAAAAACTAAAAACAACATTTTTATCATTTCATCCAGTTATATATTATATTATATTATATATATATATATATATATATATATATATATATATATATATATATAATATATATATATATATGCACACACACACACATTTTTAGAAGATTTTTCCAAGATTTTCAACTTTGCCAAAAAATACCTGAGAAAAACTTGCTGTTTAGAACGTGTTAATGGTATTTGTGACAATGATCTATGCACACACATAACATCCTTCTTGGAAAGGTTGGCATCTTAGTTTTAATTTTGTATACGTTTTAAAAGATCTGATCTCTATTTCCCAAACACATGTATCCTTCTTAGGAATTTTGATATTTGAATTTCTTGTCTAAATAAATGATCTGATTTCTACTTTCTGAACACGTACGTTTCAAGTACTATTCTTGGAAATGTTGACATCTGAATTTGTATATCTTGTTAAAGATCTGAAGTCTACCTTCTAAACAGATATTTTCTACAAAAATGTTGTATCTATTCCATTTGATTTATCACCGTTGCTACCTGCATGATGCAGGGAGGCTCATTGACGATGAGCATAAGCAGTGAAATGTTGAAGAATATGCATGCAGAGGCAGAGAAGGTGTGGGTTCCTGAGTTGGCAGAAGTCATGAAGGTCACTGCAGATCCCTTCATTAATGTCATATATGACTGTGATCCTCTGCCAAAGTTGCAGTGGGATAATGTTGTCTTGGTAGGGGATGCAGCGCACCCTACATCACCCCACGGCCTAAGAAGCACTAATATGTCCATTGTGGATGCTGGCACTTTGGGGCAATGCATTGGGAAATATGGTATATCTAACTTGAGTACGGCACTGAAGGAGTATGAAAAATATCGGCTTCCTGTGGTTTCTCAGCAAGTTTTGCACTCACGGAAGCTGGGGCGCTTGAAGCAGGGCTTAGATTATAAAGGTCATGGGAGAAACTTACACTGGAAGGATGCAAGTAGAGAAGATTGCTTGGGATTATTGCAGAGGAACATGCCGTTCTTTGCAGGAGCTCCATCACCTGCTGATTCGGAAGCACTCCCCCTCATGATGACATAAATTGATGGTAGGTTGCATGAGTACAATCTATTACTGTATACTTATCAGTCTGAGTTCTATTGTTCTCCAGTAGGTGAATAACTCAACTCTATTGAATCCTATACTACATGAGGAGATGAGATGCTCAGAAGCTACAGTCCATGTGCATTTAATGCTACATAAATAGCGCAGATACTCAAAAGCTGCAGTCCGCGTGTATTACATTGTACTTACATAAAGATCTGAGATGCTCTGAAGCTACACCCAATGTGTATCAGATAGCATGTCTAGTCATGAAATTACTGTTTATTCATACCTTATCTTTACATCTTATCTGGTAGTGTAGCCTGACGTAGATTAGGAAAAATGTTCACTACTTTGAGTTATTTTTTCTGGGGAAACATAAAAATCATTTTGGTCGCTGGTCTTACCTGTCATACCTACACTAGAAGTGTAGAACGCTGAGGTGATGAATCCGTAAACCCTAAGAACCTTCCCTACAAGAACACAACAAGCCTCTACTAGCAAGGGCCAGTGAAGCTTGAACCTATTACTGCCGTGCCCTGACTAAGGCCCGTCTTTGCTTGTACCGTTGTAGTAACCTTGGGTTCTGTTTCTTTTAGTTTTGGTTAGCTATTCTCTCTCCCATAACTCTCACTACCTGTGTTCATTCTTTCCCAGAATGTATTCGGTAAAACTGCACAAGTTTTGTTTGATTTATACTTCAAAAGTTCATTTAGTAGATGCAGAAATTTTTAAGACGATCCAGGAGTTGCTTTCTGGGTCCCCATCAGGCAGAAGCCAACTCCATGTGGTTAAAATTTTTAAGAACATTTGAAAAATTAGCTTTGGAGTATAATCGCAAAGAATTTATGCCCATTCATATGTTTTATCTAACAAGAAAAATGGGATTTTTTTGTTCGTTAAAATGTGTTGTCAAGTTATGCCTCTGCAATTTCGATAGTTTACAGTTGTCCTTGCCAATAATCCCAGTTTATTATTCCAATTTTGTTCTAAATTATGAAAAGAAGTAAACCGATCATCATAAATTTGTGTTTACATCGTATTTGCTGGAAGAAAATGGATGAGCAATTTGGTCACATTTGATTCTGGCCTCACTTCTCCACGGCATTTTTTAGAAAATGAGCTATCTCATGCACACACAATAAGTGTTCACATAAAAGTATACAGACACATGCATGAATGCATACGTGCACAAATGGATGTACATGCATGCACGTTATCCAGTGATGTCCTTTGCCAAATGCAAGAAAATGTATGGCAGTCTCCATTTGAAAATATAAATGTGAATCGTACTCACTCAAGATAGGGAGAATTTCAAAAAAAAAAACCTGGGTATCAGTTGAAAGATGGAAATCTATCAAATTTGAGGCAGCTAAATAAATTAGACGTCAGGTAGAAATCAAATCCGCTGCAATAGAAGACAACAAGATTTTCAAAGCACAGGAGGAAGGTTTCTCAGCCACTGGCTCGGTGACCCTCACCTCCTCATCCGCTCCACCCTCCCCCTTATTATAGACCAGGTTTGTTCTCCCTCCACCGAATCCTTCCCGACTTCTTTTCTACAAATTCCCAGCTCCCTAACACTTCTCCATTCTTGTCTGAGACAATGGGAAAAGGGAGTTCCTGAGGCCTAGAAGAAGAGAGAAAGATGGTGGTAGGCGGAAGCTCCAAGTCATTTCTATGTTTCTGTTCCTTTCTGTCGTCATGTTGCTGAATGTTGCTCTTTGGTTGAGATAATATAGCAACATGAAGATCTTTGTTAGTATTTCGTTCTTGGTGCACGTCATATTCTGAAAATTCATTTTCTTCATGCGTAATTGGCTCACGGATGAACTGTATGGAAGTGAAATCTATCTTCTCTTTCGTAAATTTCTTGAAAGTTTAATTTGATTCTTTTCTCGGATTCTAGATGTTGTACAATTTCACAAATCCATGCAGCATGAAGTTGGTACAGAATCTAGTGTCTTAAAACCTTGAAAATTTTCCATACATGTATTAGGTGTCGTTCTATTGAGTTATTACACACAAAGATGAGATCCTCAAGAGCTGCAGCCTACACTTCATGTGGATTACATGATACTACATCAATAGATGAGCACATTGAATCGAGTTAATGGGCTTAGTTATTGTAGGTGCTGTGTCTCTCATTTCGTCTCACTCATAAATTTTATCTAACAAGAAAGCTGAGAACTCTTTTGATCTTTTCTTCAAGTCATAGCTCTGCAATTTCGAGAGTTTACTTTTGTCGTGGTTGATAATACCAGTTTCTTGTTCCAATTTTGTTCTAAATTATGCATTGAAGTAAATGGGTCAACATATATTTGTATGCACATTTAGAAAAAAAGGGTGAACGAACAATAAAATCTTTCTCATCAGAAACAAATTTATACTTCAATCAAATCTTTTTTTTTTTTTTTAACCTTCCGCTAATTGAACTGGAAAAATCTGTAGAATCAACGGAAACGCTTACAATTGCGGTACTTTTGTCCCTTTTTTTCGGAAAAAAATCACAATGACATGAAATCTTTATACTTGCTGAACCTTTTAGTTTTGACTCTTACTTCCAATTGCTTAATGAAAAACCTGTTGGATACCTCATTCAACAAACTTTTTTGTCCAACCCGTAGGAATCAATAAAAAAGGCAAATCCCTTATGATAACACTGGATCAGACTCCGTTATTGATAGAGTGAATAGATCTGCCATTTCTTGAAATCTCTCTTTTGATTCAAAATCGTGGTGCAACGTGTATTTCCCTTTGTTCCTCGGGTCATGAAATAGATGGAATAAATCATAAAATGGGTTTTTGTTCAACAATGAGATCTTACTAGAACTGTCCATATCTGGTTCATCCTTTGGAACCAATATCACATCCCTGGTCTATCCATTGGCGGGCTTGCAAATATATGGTCATCAGTTTGATTTATCTGCGCATTACTCATCTGGACTACAAACCTTAGATGTGTTGCACTTTAGTTGATAGATGATATGCATTTTACTTAGGTTTCAAAGCGGTCATAAACCTCTAAACAGGGAAACGAAAGAGGCTTCGGCTTCTTTCTTCATACCTCCAGTCTTAAAATCCACTGTTGTTAATACACTCCTGTGAGCTATAATCTGAAAAAAGAACAAGAAGGATCTACCATGATCAAACTACAAGATCATAAAAAATTCCAACGTATCCAAGTTTATGAGACTTTCAACTATTTTAAATTGTTCAAAGAGGTAGTTTTTTTTCCCTTTTTCTCGGTAGAAACAAGCCAGGCGGAGGAAGGGGGGCCCGCCCGGGCCATGGCGCGGGTGAGCGTAGGAAATTTTTTTTTTTTACATTGAAAAAATCAAATTTTTTTAGTTTGGCCCGACCGATCGCTCCTCTTGGCCCAACCCTAGCCCGGCCCGCGAATGGTCTTGACCCGACCCTAGAAAAAATCCTCGCTCCTGGTTGCAGAGATTAGGTAGGGTAGGTCCACGAGGACCAGATGACGGCAATAAGAGTACAGTTTTCCATGGCATGCGTGACGACTCAAAGTTTTGGAAAGTCTAAAATTGTGGGTCATCCTCCCGTAGTCACATGTGCTGATGCATGTACTGTAAGAGAATGTTAACTGGACCAAATTCAAATTGCGTGTACTCTTTACCATATTTAATGTATCAAATGACATACTCAAATTCGAATATGAAAGAAAGAACAATGATTTTATACAATACCCGGGTCCTTTTTTTGAATCGACAATCTAAATCTAACTTTTACATTCACAAATCAATCTGAATGTAAAACTAAATCCTAATCCGAATGTGAATTTGGAAGGGGTATTTGCTTAAAACCAAATCTGAATCCGAGTCGGATCTAATGTTTATGTCGTTTACTTTGAAGTTCGGTAGCCACCCCCATGTATCACATGAGAGAGAGAAAGTGTGCAATTGCTGGTTTACATTTTATATAAGAAATCTGCATTAATAATACACCACATCAGCCAATACATACTTACGTTGGTAACTCTAGAAAACAAGAATTATATGTGCAGATTATCATATGACATGACCAAAATGTGGAATCTTTATATATATATATATATATATATATATATATATATATATATATATATATATATATATATTAAACTTATCAAAATGGCTTTGGCACTGCTCAATCCCATCGATTCTCAAGCGCCACGCTGGCCACACTGCCGCTTCTTTTTTTGTTGAAGAAACGAACGAACGAAAAAAAGAAGAAAAGAAGAAAAATATTAGTTTTTGGAAGAGCACATGCATTGCTTCCTTCGTTGATTAAGAAAATTTTTGAATTGAAATGTTATGATAAAGAGGACAGGGTTGTGTGGGTCCCACTCGTTTGATCAATTTGGAAGCCACCATGATGTGGACCATAGTTACAGATACTGTTTACGCGGTTTCAATGGTTTCAACGTTTTTTTTGGTACAATACAGCAAGTTTAATATATATATATATATATATATATATATATATATATATATATATATATATATATATATATATAACTTTTATTGTGCTCCCTCAGCATACATGTTACTAAACCTTCCTAATGTTAGGCATGGATCAAGCTAAATTGATGAAATGTTCATAATTTATGAATGGCCCAATATAAGAATCCAAACTTTCAAGCTGGATCTGGTTCGACTCTTTTGAACATCGACTCTCTCTCTCTCTGAGATTGTTTTTGTACTTAGGGGACCTCTTGTCTTCAGATTTTGTTATATATTCCCATTTTATCGGCTCTCTCTCTCTCTCTTACTAGTGAAAATTCTTCCGCAGAGAAAAAGTTGTGGCCACTAATACCATCCATCAATGCCAACCATGATGATGCCAAAGGCATATATTAATGGCATCCATTGTCCTTGAATTGTGCCACCTTTCATGCACATGGATCCCACTTGACAACCATGCATGACTTGGAATGCTGGAAAAATACTGGGATTTAATGCAATGTCACTAACTTATATGCTCGGCATCATAACATTATTTCTTGTAACTTATATGCTCAATATCCCAATATTATTTTCTAATGTATGTGGCTTCCCTTTACAACTAGTCCACATGATGAGTAAGCTATAGTGGGAAGCGTGCTGGCTGGGACTAAGCTTGAAAGTTAGCTGGGTGCGATTGCTTTGCATCAAGACTTAGTTAATCGATAATCTCTTAAATGATATGGGACCCTCTTTCCCGACCCACTGCCAATTTATGCTAATTTATAATCATGAACGCTCGTCATGGTTTTCGGGTAAGCAGAAAGTTAACAACCCATTGCCTAGAAAAAAGAAAAAAAAACCAGAAGACCCCCTCGGTCTCGATAACTCGGACTGCATTAGAACATGAATGAGGTAGGACACCTATTAACTATAGTGTCGTGAGCCCACTATTTATTGTCCATTGGAATAGCACCCATAAGAATCAAACCGAAGATGCACCTTTTATACGATGGACTGCTCGACCAGTTACCCGATGCTCCTTTGGGCCGATGCTGGTTTTTTATTTGATTTGGAAAGGAAAATCTCATGACAGATTTGTTACGTACTATACTATTTTTTAAAGTTAGGAACATGCGCTAAAGAACATCATGAGGGAATCTTTGAGGAGAATTTCTGCTAACCAAATAAATTACTTTGAAAATTTGTACCTTAATTTGGTTTTATATAATGTACAACAGCTTCATAAAGACATGCCAAACAAAGTATTGAATCTTCAAAATATAAGTAAACAACTAAGTGAATTGTTCTTTACAAAATAATCCACAAATTCTAACAATGATAGTACATTAGCCTCAGGCCTATCTCTCTCTCTCTCTCTCTCTCTTTATAATATATATATATATATATATATATATATATATATATAGAGAGAGAGAGAGAGAGAGAGAGAGAGAGAGAAATGTGTACCTGCCAAGCTCTCATGTGGCCAGCTTGATGGGAATTCTTTGGGCCATTGACTTTGAGGAGATTAGATAGGTGGATATCAAGTTCAAAAGAAAATTGAAAGCTAGTTGTATTTTCAAGAGGCTAAAATACCTTTTTTAATTAAGGAAACAAATGATTTTCTTATTGCCTCTATTGAGGGATATTTTAGTCTCTTGAAAACGCAAGTAGCTTTGCAATTTTTTCAACTTCATCTCTACCATATGGATCTTGTTAAAATCAATGGTCCAGAAAGTCTTATCAAATATGGCATTTGAGGGTTTGGTAGCTTTATATATGTGTGTGTGTGTTTTCCTGTATGATTAAAAATTAAAATTTTAAAAATATCTGTCATGGATTTCTTTTTTTTTTAACCATCCAAGAACATCACCCATATATGTGACAGTTTTGACAATCCTACCTTCTCAATCCTCCTCTCTCCTGTCAACTCTCGTTGTTGAATAAGGAAGATAAATTAAAAGCAAAAGCATTAAACACAAAAGTGAGTTGGAAAGATATCGCAAGAGAATTTGGTTGTCAAAATTTGCAGAACTAGGATCTGACTTTATAATACATATATACACATACTTTCTTTATGTTAACATACTTTACCCAACAAAAGTGGTTGTGTTGGATTAATAATTGCAACGACAACTTTGATTTGGCATCATGGACACGTTTAGGTCTACTCTCTCATTTTTTGGGGGCTCTAGACTGCTTAGGTCTACCCGTTTGTCTAGACCTCACTTTTTATCATTGTCTTTGTGTCGTGTTTGTCTTTAATTAGAAGTTAGCACCTTTCACGCTGTCTCTCAAAAGCATAGACCAAAGAAACAATAGAAAAAGGATGTGCTTAGTTAAAAAATAACAGGAGGAAGATAAGATCTATATGAATAAATGTTGGAGTCAAGTTGGCCATGTCTCGAGCACTAAAATGTAATGATCTTTTACGTAACCCAACACTTTGGGGGTGCATGATTACTAGAGATGGAAACTGGACATAGAAAATGCGCTGAACATGATTTAGAAGTAACTGAAGAACATGTCATAATATATATTACAAGAACACCATGTTCTTATTTTGAGAAGCATGCTGTAATTATGTCTGAGCCTCGGCATCGGGCTGGCCCGGCCCGATAAGAAGTTGGGCTCGGGCTGACCCGACACCTGAAACTCGGGCTCAACTCGAAACTTAAAACTCGAAAATATACATTTTTAATATAAAATAATATATAAATATAATTAATCGTAATAAAATATTATAATTTTATCTAAAAAATAATAAAAATATATATTAAAAATTTTTTATCGGGCCCACCTGGGCAGGCCTGATGCCTTTTTTTCTGGGCTTGAGTTGCGCCGAGCACCTGGTATCTGCCGGCGGCCCAGCCTCTAGCTTTTAATTGTTAAATTTGAGAACAACATCCATAATCACACTATATTTCTTAGAACATGAATATGGTATTGTTGAAACATGTATTATAAAAACACATCTTCAAAAACATAATGTTCTTCTTGTCAAACACCTTTTCAAAAAATTCATTTGACATGAGGTTTTGTTAGGTGCCTTTAGTTTTCAATGTGCATGCATAAAAGCGGTTGATTGTTTTGTCTTCTCTAAACTAAAATTTACATTACATGGTTGTTCCAAATAGCTCTTGTTAAAACATAATGGACAATGAAGTTGAGTAAGCTCCATTTTAAGATTAGTAAAAGGACTTTTATTCTCTCTCTCTCTAGCCCTTGTCACTCTCTTTATTTAATTGTGCAAAAACTGCTTTATATTGGAGTGTGTGTGCCAGAAGATGGGCAGTAGCGGCATTAGCTTGAGGCTGGTGTGGGCAGCTGCCTACCTCAGCCTGTGTAAACCCGTACCAAAGTTTTATTATGGTGATGCTAGACTTAGGCCTAGTCTTATGCGGAGCCCACACCAGACCTAGGCTAATGTCCTGTAATCCTACATGCATTCAATCCATTGCAATAATACGATGAATCAATGCCTCTCAGCTAAAAAATTCTGACTCTCGCATTAAAGGTAAGTCATGATTTCAGGAGAGTGGAGTGGATATGAATACATTTATAGGAGCTTTGATGATGCTTCAATTATGAGGTTGTAGGGCTAACATGAAGCACCTAGTGATGTTTCTTAATCAAATATTATTTGATTAAGAAATTGGATGAGGTTCGAACTAAAAAAAAGACATCCAATCAGATCGGGATATACAAAAATATTTGACTGGATTCTGATCCGAATCTGATTTAGTTTTGAACGAATATCATATATCACCTTTAAATTTTGAAAATAGGCTAGATTCGGTTCAAAATCCGGATTCAGATTTAGATGTAAACGTAAAAATTGGATTCAGATCAGCTTCAAATTGTGAAATCGAATTTAAGATCGAATTCAGATATGACTGTTTTCCGCTCGTATTTGAATCCTAAACATGTCTATATCCAAAAGAACTAATATGGTTAAGAATTATCCTATTCAAATCCAATCCGCTTACATCTCTAATCCCACTGCCTGAGCGATACTCACAACTTTAGCTCTAATGAACATAAGAACAGAGTGCCTCTACCAGTTGCACCAGTGACCATCCGCCTACATCTAGTTGCTAACATATATATATATATAGTCAAAGTGTGTATCACTTTCACCAGAAAACATCTAGTTGCTAAAAAAAATGCAAACCATTGGATTATCTAGCAGCAAATCGGCATTAACATAATTCCATCATTAATTACAACTTGGTGTAGTAACTTTATATATATATATAATGTGGCAAATTGAAGTATAAAATCAACCAAAAAATTCAGCGGGAAACAATCCCCATTGCACGAGGTCAGGCAGGCCGTACGTCGGCATCGGAAATGCCGTCCATGTTACGGTCACTCGCCCACATTATTTAATTTTTCTTTAGGCTCTATTTTAAATTATTTAAAATAATTTGCTTTAGTCAACAGTATGTTTCAGAATTCCAGTTGTCCGTAGTAGAGTTGTACAGATATTTATATTTTTTTTATAAGCAATAATTTAAGCAGTCAAAAATATTTTTTATATTTTTTATCGGTCACTTGGATCTGGCGAGATTCCTTAATAGAAGTGCACTTGCATTACTCAACACTTAAAGCTTTGCTCAGCATATAATCTTCGGTCCGGTTCGTTGGCATTTTAGCTGTCAGCATCAAGGTATATGAATTAGATTTCTTCCTTTTAGTGGTTGGAAAGTGGGAAGAATAATTAGGTATGTCTAACTATTTGTACTACTTAATCTTATTTGTATTAAATTCATGAACTAAGAAACAAACTTGTTATACGCTTTAATTAAGTTGATCTTATTTTGTTGGCAATCAAACACCGAACCAACTGTATTAAAATGAAACCTAAAGTTACTTTCTTCTTGTTAAAGGTTAGATTTCGAAAATCATCCACAGCATACCCCAATCATATATATGTGAAGGCATCGAAATATGAAATTAGAAAATATGTGAACCTGCCCATGTCGAGTATTGAATAGGGCATCTCACTTCTTATTGCAAACGTAAATTTCTAAAGTCAAGTACAACACTCAACAATTAATTTTTTTTTTTTAAAGAGTCTCTCATGGTTCGAGTACCACACGTTAACGAGATGTGTTCATTAACATCTACGTAAAACACATACAGTTATTTTGTGTAATAGTCATAGATTATTTAATTAATTTCATGATGGTTCAGAAGGCGTCAAACGTAAAATTGTTTTAAAAATAAATGTTTATCTACTTTTTAAAAAATATTATAGTACATGCAATGCCCCTATAAACTATCAAGAAGTTCAGCTATTTCTATGATAATATTTAACTGTAAATAAGAAGAGAATATACTCACTTTTTCCCTTGTATATATATATAACAAGCAAAATCTACTTTCATATACATGTATGTACATATGAATTGTATTTGAGAGGGAGGGAGAGGGAAAGTTGCTCTACAAGATCAAAGTGATGATTTGTGGGGTTTTATTTGTAAAGCATCAACTAAGTTAATCTAGTTTTTTCTTGAGGCTGAGATTTGAGAACCCAATGAAAAGTTAAAATTAGTAACTATAGAGAGAGAAAACAAGAGTCAATAAAATGGAGATGCATGAACAATTGGATGACAAACCATCACCAAGTAGAAAAAAAGATCCATATAAGAAGACAGAAAGAAAGAGGGAAAAGGAAGAAGGGGCGAGGGCGCTGGCCCCAATATACAAAAACTGGCACACACCCATAACAAGAAGGAGAAAAGGAGAGAAAGGAGCGGAAGCTAAGCGGCAATTAAGCCGCGAGGAAAGGTGCATATCACTCTACATGTTGAAAAAGGAAGCGGCAGAGCCGGTGACGGAGCCATGAAATTTTGACTAAGAGACACTAGTTGTTTAACTTTTAAATTTTGAGGGTCACTTGTATATAAATAATAAATAATATTTAACAAGTATCAATGTAAACATAAAACAATTTTTGTGGGCTTGTGTGTGCAATGGCCCACACTGCCTCCGCTACTAGGTATAGCAGCCAACATCTTAAAAGACCAGGTCGTTTTATTCAAGTCATGAGGCGCATCTAAGCTAGAGCAGTCAAACAAATAAGAGATGGATTGTGACACATTGACCAGGAGGAATTGATGTGGACGCGGGCGCGCGTGTAGGGGGTGGCAAGATTAGCAACAAAGGATACAAAAAAACACACACACATACACACACAACAAAAAAAAGATCATCTGAGTAGCCAAGACATCAAAGATGGCATGGAGATGGAAGGAAGCAGACAAGACCCGAAATCAGAGGAGATCGAAACTAACAGGCGACAAGAGGCCCGAGAGGGCACAAGAGACAGCTGACCAGTTCCACTAACAATCAAGGAGGTGGAGAGGGCAAGAGACGAAGAGGCAGGCGCGTCAACCTTGTATAGGAGCCAAGCTAATCTTTTCTGTATCGTTCCAATTTTATCGGATGTCTCTACGATGCCAGAGGCCGGGGATAGACATGTAAGGTCAAAGGTGAATTAATTTTTGAGCAACTTTGTCTAAAAAAAATATATGTGAACAATATCAAAGCATGCCTAGTGGAGCCTTTTCTTAATGGTATCTCTGCGGTCTGAGTAACACACAGACGAAGCTTTTCACATCCATCCATCGCCTCGACTGTAGTCGGGCCCGCCGGGTGCTGCAAGCGACGGATACTTAATTATTTATGAAAGAAGCAAAATAAAAATCTTCTACGCAGCATTCATTGAGTAAGGGATGTCAACGAGCGGATCCGGATCCGATGTCTGACAGAATCCCACACTGGCTTGTGTTGCTTTAATGACGCTATCCGGGTCGAATCAATATCCGTCCTTGAGATCCGCAAACTCAAATCAAATCGGGCAAAATATCCGAAGGCCGCTCTTTCATGGCAATTGGGTTTGGACCCGTTCCAAGCCGGAAATGGATCTATAAACGATCGGGTAAATCCAGCTTAATTGGATAACGAACTCATACCAGCCCATGGTACCCGATCCGGCAAGTTGGTGCAGCCAAAAAATGCGGAAGACTCGTATCCGATCCGATCCATTCAGAGGCTTCCAAAGTGAAGTGGGTCCTGGGTCCCAGCTCCATCTGGTTTGCACTAGATGGACCCAGCGCCTTCGACAAAGCAGACTTAGGTAGTTGGCTATATGAACAGGAATTTATATCCAGGCCTAATGATGATCCTTTCAAACTTTAGTTGTTCCTCTTTTTGTATGTACACAATGACAACTCGATTTCCATCGACATCTCTAACAGACTGGACTTTATCCTTTCAACTTGAAAGACCTCAATTTTTTAATTTATGTAAGCAGGCACCGGGATGTTGTTAAAAAGCATTTACTACACCAACATCAGCAACAGTGTATGATCACATAAACACTCAACAGGGCTTTTAGCAGGGGTTAATGGTATATTATATGTATTTTTAAATTTTAGCCATATGATAACATCTCACATCTATCAATTCCAATTCAAATATATGTATTACTTGGTGAACTATTCTCTCGCCCAATAATCCTTACATGCGTTGCTATTGACAAGGCGTTAATTACTGAAATTTGCACAAACAACAGGCCACTTAACAAGGGCGTTAAGTGTCTGAAGTAGGAAGCTAGTTTCATATTTGTTACCTATGATAAAATAGTGAAAGTCTGATTGTCAGTTTTATTTTTGTAGATACTATTCTTTTATACTGTTCTGCTTTTTGCCAAGATCTCGAAGTAGTTTTGACTTCTTCATTCTTTTTTATTTTTTTTAAAAGGTGAGTGGTTCATTCTACCGCCCTAAAGAAAAGCCACTCGTCCCCTTGTGTTTGTTTTCTTGGATTCACAGATCATGCTTCGAGACTTTTAACGGTTTAAAAGTAGAGCACACTAAGACGTGACAGTAATCATTCCAAGATTCAAACATGAGTTCTTAGAGGAATCAGACTACACGCTACTATCCATAGAGATATTTCGAATGGACTATATAAAATAAGAATGAGATATGAATATCAAACTGCATGGTTATTTTGGTAGGCTAGTGTAATTTATGGGACTGGGTCCCAGGCGGGCCAATTTGCCTGCGAATCTGGTTCCCGGCGGGGCTGGTCCCCTACCCGTCCGCACAACCTGTCTCTGGCGGAGTGGGGCTCTGCCCAGTTCAGCACCTCCAGCTGGATCTCGCTCCTTCCAAATCCGAACGGGTCCAACTCCCCCTGCAAGACGGCTTCACGCATCACAGCCGTCCGTCCCACCCGGCAGAAGTCTTCTCAACCGTCGATGGGGAGCTCGGCGCGGGAGGGAGGCCCCGCCCCCACACTGGTAGCTCAGGGAGCGCTGGGCCCCGCACCTCGACGGGCCCCACCTCGTCCGTTCTTCGGAGTGCGAGGAGACCGACCACGATCGCTCTCTTTAACGGTCTTGCCACGCTACCCTTGAAAACCGTTCCCTCTTCATTTTTTTTTCTTTTTCCATTTAAAAGAAAAAAATTAATTAATTAAAGGATTTTAACTTTTTAATAAATTAATTTAGTTTATTCAATAAAAAGGCTTTTAGCTCGGCCTTTGAGAAAAATCAGAGGAAAAATTCAACTTTCAGGTGAAAAGGCGACAAAAAAAAAAATTAATTACAAAATTATGCTTTTCATAAATTTTAAATGTGGGAAAATAACGTGGCTGGCAGTTAACGTAATTTCGAGGTACATAAAACGGCAACTCTATGAAGTCAGAGGTCTCGTTCTCTCTGTCTCTCTTTTTCTCTCTCTCTCTCTCTCTTTGCTTCTGTGTGTGCGTGACTTGTTTCGCTGTCGTTGAGAAAGGAGGAGGGAAGCCGGAAAAGGAGAGGCCGTAGGTTCCGGGGAGAAACGCTGTTTTGCTGGTTTCGGAAAGGGGCGGAAAATGGAAGCGCCACCTCCGGAGATCAGATGACCATCCGCCGTGGTGGTCTTCTCCGTTGTCATCGCCGCCGTCGTCGTTGTGTTCCTCTTCGTCGTCTCGTCCGATCGTTCGGCGCCGGAAAGGCGCAGGTCTTGCGGTTTCCCGGCGATGGCTTCAGGGAAGGGACTGGTGGAGAGGCTGCGTCGGGTTCTCCGGACGGCTTTCTTCATGGTGACCATGGTGGCGTCGCTCCTACTCTTCTCCGCCACGGTCGTTGTCGCGGTCGCCGACGTCGTCGTCCCCTCCTCGCTGCTCCCGGTGTTCTCCGGCAGAAATCTGAGGCCTCAGTTCGCTCGTTACGGGTTTCGACACTCCCTCATCGACGTCCCTCTTATTTCCGTCGTCAGATCCCTCATCATCACGTGTAAGCTCCATCGCTGCCTCGTACGGTTATGGTTCTCTCCTCAGTCCTCTGGATCTCTTTCCGCAAGAAATTAGGGTTAGGTCGAGTTTTTTCCTTCCATACTTTTGGTTTGCCGACGGATGTGCTGGAAAAAATGAAAATTTGCCTCTTTCTTGTTTTTGCTCTGCTTCTGTTCTGCAGCTGTCTATTCGTTATGTGATTCTCCGTGCCTCTCCCATGGTCCTTACCTCGGCACGGTAACGTTTTGCTCCTTGTCCTCCATCCTTATCCTTTCGGTGAAGGCATGCCTCTTCCGGGGGATTCCAGAAGAAGACCCTGGCAGTATCTCGATGGCGTCCTCGGTGCAGAGGAAGCTTCACTTGAAACAGTCGTGGGGGATGCCCATCCTTTTCATGTCTTCGCTGGTTTTCGCTCTCGGACACGTCGTCGTTGCGTATCGAGCCAGTTGCAGGGCACGTAAGAAGCTGCTTTTCCATCGGGGCGATCAGGAATCGGTAAAATTTCTGGTTCTCTTAGTATTGTTATTTCTGTTTCTTTCGGAGCGCCTTGTTCCCTTTATTTTAGGTGCTTTGGTTCAGGCTTCATCTGTTTCGAGATCTTACTTTTGTGGCTTTGTTCTGCTTCAAAAAAGTACTACTTTTTACATTTCCTATGAACTTTTCTTTTATTTTAAATGTGGTTGTCGTTTGTTTTCTTTTAATCATACTTGGATCGTGTCGTCCAGCATGTATGAAATACCCTCTACAATGTGCTATGCTAAGATATGTAATTCCTACTGGAAAGGAACGAGTTGGTATGCTCAGAAAGTCATCATGATGAGCAGAGGAAGAAGTATGAATTTTATTTTTAGCATGTCTTTCTATAAACACAGGCTATAATTGCATTCTTTCTTAAAAATTTGAACCTTTGTACAAAATTTACCAATCAATACCTGGTAAATCAACCAACTGTTTATTCATTATGTATTTATGTGTAATAGCTGGGTTCATTGAAGAAGTGCTTTATTCTCTACTAGAATGGTGTCCTCTCCTTGTACAGATACTTTCTATAACGTAGTACGCTAAGATATGCAATCCATGTTTGACAAGAATCAGTTGGTGTGATTGGAAAATGAAAAATCTTTACGATTAGCAAATGAAGATTGATCTTTTATTTAGCTCGACCTTTGAAATGGCAATTTTCTTGCAGTCTGTTAGGAATTGGAGCCTATGTACAAATTTAACAACCAATATCTGGAAAGTTAACTATCTTCATTCATTTATGTGCCTGGTTTATTAAATCTTTCACTGGGAAACACTTTTGTTTGTTGATCTCCAACTAGTAGTTCCTATTCTCATCAAGTCTCAAGCCACTTTGAAGATTCTGGTCGTCACAGTTAGCTCAAGAACCTTTTTTGTCTATTTGCTAGCCCAGCATACTCGGGCTTCCCTTTTCTTTTTTCAAACAGGGAAATTAACGTGTCATATTGAAAATTATTTCTCTCTTTCTCTCTCTCTCTCTCTCTCTCTCTCTCTCTCGCTCTCTTGTTTTGTTTACCTTCTCATATTTTAGTTATTGGGTTGGTTATTTAAGATAATCTAATACATTTTCAAATGCAAAGTAAGCAGTGAACATGCAAGCTTATCTACTTGTGCTTTTTGCATCAACCCTGCAGGTTTTTGGGTTTCCTGGGTATCTTAAGGTCCCGCGATCACCAACACCTACCAGTGGTAAGGGTTGTAGAAGTGATTGTGAAGGCAGGAGAAGACCTGCAACGGCAACAGCAGCTGTGGCAGCCCGTGAAGAAGGTTACTTGCCAATCAGGTTACTTTCTGATGTGGACAGCTTGTTCATGACATATCAAGGTATTCTGCTTCATTACAAGCTAAATCATCCTGACTCTCCAGTTTCCCAATCCCTGGCGTGTTCTGCATTTTTGGAAGATAACCCACTTGTAAGCTCACCGCGGGGCATGCCCAGCAGGCTCAAGCTGGATAGACCACTATTGTCTGTTCCATCCAAAAGCTTGCATCTACATAGGAGTTTCAGTAATCCATTTGATGATGACTCATTATACGCCCCTTTATTGACTGGATCAACTGGTGGTAGTATTTTACCTGATGAGATCCCTGCCCTAAAATTGGACGATCATGACAAAGAACAGACCTTTTCAAGTCATAATAATAAAGAAAACCTTGCGGGATTGGAGAATGGTCCCTGTGGTATTGTTTTGATTCATGGATTTGGAGGAGGTGTGTTCTCATGGAGGCATGTGATGGGACCTCTAGCACGACAGACAAGGTGTACAGTGTCTGCATTTGATCGACCAGGTTGGGGCCTGACTTCTCGCCCTAGGAGGTCCGAGTGGGAGGCCAAACAGTTGCCAAATCCATATCACCTTGACTCACAGGTTCTACTGCTTAACAAACCATATAGTTGTTTTCCTGATGCTTGAAACTTCATGCTTATGCTTACATTCAAGTGCTTGGAACTCTTCTAGCTTCCTGTTCAACCTCTATAGTGACACACGTTTTGCTTGCTTGCATATGAATGACACATTTTTTTAGAAAAAAGGAATATATATCAGTGAAAATTTTCTCTGCAAAACATGGAGTTGGAGCATGAGGTGATTGATGCTCTTGACCTGTGAAAAATTAAACGCTACAAAAGAATTTGTTTTACGTTAGCTTTTCTAGGTTACAGCCGGCCAAAATTTAAGCTTTTCTGCTCTCCTTCCTGAAACAGTTTATCACACAAATGAAGTTCTTGTGCCCTTTTAAGTATGGCTAAGTGACAAGAAATAGTTAAGAGTTAGATCTACACCTTGTTGCTCTACTATCAGGTGCTTTAATTTTGCTAAACTTTTGACATGTAAGCTTTTCCAGATTCTGTCCTCCTAAGGTTGACTTTTTGATCTATCTAAATACTCATTCGTTCTTGCCATTTTGTATGGTATAAATCTAAAACTCTGTTAATGGTGACCCGTGCAGGTTGATTTACTCCTTGATTTTTGTCTTGCAATGGGTTTCTCTTCAGTAGTTCTTGTTGGTCATGATGATGGAGGACTTATTGCTTTAAAGGCTGCTCAAAAAGTGCAGTCGACTAGCAAGTTCATGCAGGTGATGTGTTGGAAAAACTAATATGGTCTTATTGACTTAAATTTGTCCGCAGATTCTTTTAGTTTTTAGTTGTAGAGGATCTTGGTATACCTTCTGTTTGAAAATTGTTGGTTTAGTTGAGTTGATGATTGTTTTACAATTTGTTTTCAGTCACATATCAAGTTCATGCAGGTGATTTGATGACAACGCTAACATGCCATACTTATGTGACCCAAGTTGGGGAATAAAATTTTAATATATATTTTTAGTTTTACTTGTAGATGTTCTTGGTAGACCATGCAACAAAAAAAAATGCTTGGTTTACTACAGTTGATGGTGGCTTTGCCATTGATTCTGGCTTTTATTTTGCGTTTCCTGCGTCCCCCTTTCCCTTAGAACTATTGTTATCTTTACAATATATATTTTGTATGAGTAAGCTAACTTCTGTTCATCATTTTTTTCTCAGCCTGTTTCCGTCTTTTCATTCAGTTATATTGGTTTTGCATTTCAGGTGGATATCAGAGGGGTAGTTCTTCTTAATGTGAACCTGTCAAGAGAAGTTATTCCGGGATTTGCTCGGATTCTCCTGCATACATCATTAGGGAAGAAACACATGGTTCGCCCTCTACTGCGCACTGAAATTACCCAAGTAGTTAATCGCCGAGCCTGGTATGACTCAAAGAAGCTAACTCCTGAAGTCATGAGCCTGTACAAGGTAGGTTGCAAGCCTAATTGCAAGAAGTTCTTTGAATTGCGTCTATCATGTGTTAAGACATCTTATTATAGAATTATTGGAATTCTTGTGGGTATGGCTTCTTTTTCGAGTTGCAAATGGTTTGGATATGCTATTCAGCTGATCTGAATGTGACTCTATTCAGGTTGTCCTTGTCTAATCATTTTGCAACACTATTATCTTACAGAATTCCTTTATCGAAATTTAAAATTCATGAGATGTTTGTTCATTAGGTTATCATGCAGATTTTTTTGTTAATTTATTAAATTGATTTTGATAAAATTTGGAACCAGGCACCATTATGTGTGGAGGGTTGGGATGAAGCACTTCAAGAAATTGGAAAATTGTCATTTGCGAGTGTCCTTTCTCCTCAGAATGCATCACTTCTCTTGGAAGCAGTTGGGGACCTGCCAGTCTTGGTAGTTGCAGGTGCTGAAGATGCACTTGTTTCACTCAAGACATCCCAGGCCCTTTCTTTAAAGCTCCTAAATTCTGTAAGTCCTATCAATCTCCTCTAGTTTACTGTTAGATATACATGACTTCTCTCTCTCTCTCTCTCTATATATATATATATATATATATATATATATATATATATACACACACTCATTGTGTGTGCTCGTGCATGTGTATAAATAAATTCTGTAAGTCCTATCAATCTCCTCTAGTTTACTGTTAGATATACGTGACCTCTCTCTCTCTCTCTCTATATATATATATATATATATATATATATACACATGTGTGTGTGTGTGTATGTGTGCATGTGTATAAATAAATAATGGGAAATGAATTAAACCAGTCTCATTTTAGGAGTATATTTTCAAGTCTCCTGTCCTCCTTAAGATACCGATCTTAGGTTGGGATGATGAGTGTGGAGACGAGAAAAGGAGAAAGAGGGAGAGTGAAAAAATAGGTGAGAGATGGTTGTGGAGAGAAGAAAAGAAACAAGACAGGAGGAAGAGGAAAAATATTTGTGTGTGTGAATCAATGATACATACATAGATTCCCTCTCACACTTACGTACATAGCCTCTTACACCACAGACTCATATTGCAGAAACCTCATGTTTCAAACATCCAAAGCAGTGGTTTTGTCAAGGGAAAGATAAACCTTTTGGTGGAACTTGTGTCGACAGGCTTTAGCCATCTCAATCCAAGGCAAGCTTGATTTATAACTGTAGAAATCAAATGCTTAGAATTTGTGGTGAATTATATTTATAACCATTCTCAGAAATATTTCTCTTGGGTATTTATAGGCAAAGTTTTCTTGAAAGTCTTTCTTTATTTTATTTTTCAAATTTTTTTTTCTCATGCAAATCTTGGAATTCAAAAATAAAATTCTAAGAATTACAAAAGGAATTATTAAATAATGATTTTTCTGCTTAAATTCTTATAAAAATGTCGATTAATGAAAAAAATACAAGTAAAGTACACGTGCAAAGGAGCTTTTTGTAAATGTATTCACAACAGTATCTGTTATTTTTTTTTGGCGAGAAATATAATGTTTTCAGACAAAAGCATCTTCATTTTGGGCAATGGTATTACAAGTTTTTTTAATACATTGATGACAGTTGTGATGATGGTTACAACCGGCACCAACATGGACATTAGACGCACATACACGTGAATAGATGTTTATTAGAAGTTGATAGCAAATATTTCAGACCTGTTTCAATGTGTTACAAGTGAAGGACATGAGGACCTGTCAGACCCTCCTGCAAATACTAACACTGATACATTGTACCCCGTGTTTCTGTTACCCCATTTACATAAATTTTTATATGTTCTCTGCTTCATGATTGAGGCTCGATTGAGTCGATTCTCTCTTTCGGATTTATTATATTTTTGCGTGGAAGCTGGCTTTTTCTTTAGCTTGTAAGACTTTTGCTGGAGTGTTAAGAAACTATTAAATCCTCCATGGGAACTATGCATAATGTGATCAATCCAACTTATTTAGCACTCTTTTATTCTTCCCTTAACCAGTTCTCATTGTTCTTATCTCTGACAGAGGCTTGTTGCAATTTCTGGATGTGGCCATCTTCCTCACGAGGAATGCCCAAAGGCACTGTTGGCAGCTCTTTCTCCCTTCATATCGAGGCTGCTCGCAGATCATTGTGAAGGCGTTCAATGAAACTATGGATGGATGATTGCGTCTTGGTTCTGGCTTTCTGCTATGAGGTTGGTTTTTGCAGCCTCAGGGTCGGTCTGAGAGCTCTAAGCGTTGTCCACAGTCAGGGGTGGAAACAAGTTTGACCCCTCTATTCTGGTTTTGGGAAGTTGTGAAATTGGTTTTCCAGGACGCCGATAAACCCTAATCTTTTAAAATTTAGGGTTTATGTTATACTGTGCGTCCCTTTTCTTTTGCTTGAGAGAGAAAGGTTGACGATCCTTGGAGAAAGTGGAAACAAATGTCCTGTAAATTAAAGATGGTAGCTTGCATTTGTGTATATCCCGCTAGTATGCCAAATCTCATGCAAGCGTACGAAAAAAAATTCCTGTAACTATGTTGAGCCTGGTGCTCTCCTGAAACTATGTTTATCCTGCTCTCTCTCTCTCACCCTCACAGTTGGCCTCCATTGGGTGCCCTGGAACTAAGCTCAATCTTTGTATTTTTAAATTCATCTCCGGGAACTCAAGTCCTTAATTGCCGGGATCAAATGCCTGGGCGTCAATCAACATTCTAATTTTCCTTATGTTTTACCACATTAGCACACCTATGTTTTGAAATTCTTAAAGAAATACCTAAATTTTTGCACTGACGCAGGAAACACCTCTCGAACTTATCAAGTTTGTGTGAACAAAACGCCTGAATAGATCTGTGCATTAAGTAATTCGGATATTTAAATTGCTTCTCTAGTTCGGCTAATGTCTCAGGCATGGTGAAAAGAAACCCATGGTTGCCTTTGATTGACAATAAAATAGGTGCCCTTTGAGAAAATTGGAAGCTTAATAAACGATTATGAAATAGTTTCATTAAAAAATTTGAAAAAGCCAACCTCAAATTGAGATGTCAAGATGTTTGACGGGTCATGGGGCCTTGTGTTCTGGGTGAGCAAGAGAATCACTTGGAAAAGAGTAAAGGTCTACCATTCCCTCTGTCTTTGGGGTCTTGATGTGTGGGTCTTGATGTGTGTTGCTAAGTGATAAATATCTAATTAGTAGGCATAAGAGAACAAATGGACTTCATAAGTATCAATTTTCTTAATATGTCTGCCGTCAACTGCCAATATAAATCTTAGTTTGCAGTCTAATACTATGAAAAATGTGAAATTTTAATGCACTTCATATTATCGGTTCAAGTTTAAAAAACGAAAAAATTACAAGAAGGTGCCTAACGGTTGAAAAAATAATAAATTACAGTGCAATTCTTAAATCTAACAAAATATGCTCCATTTTTTGAGAGAAGTGCTCAAAAAGCTGGTGAGTTAGCTGCACAAAACGATCTTGAACTCCAAACATGTTTTACAAATAACAAATCAGTGTTGTCTAGTATAGTATCAGAGACATATCATTTTCTGGATATGATGAGTCGAACTGTGTGGGCTGAATGAATTGGGATGATTTTTTCATCTTTCAGTTTTAAAAAATTTAAACTAATGTTAAATTGAAAGATAATTAATCATCTTTTGGGTCATAATGATAGAGGCTTGCAATTGCAAAACCCTAATATAACATGTTGGTGAGCATAATGATGAGTATGTCATCCTACAACCCAACAACAGAAAGCCTGTGGTTTAGAGCTGCTTTAAGACTTGGGTAGGGAGCAAGACACCTGCCAACTAAACATTGTTTTTCATGAGAGGGGTCGAATTAAAATTTCTAAATTTTGACACGGCCGAAATATCATTTTTCAAAATTTTTATATAGGACAAGTATTTTTTTCTTTTGAGGTGAGGCCAGGGCCCATTATATGCCATCAAGAGGAGTAGTGTCCATAAAAATCAAACTTGGTAACGAAGCTTTCACTGGTATGCTAAGTTATCCTTAGGGCAGCTAGGGAGACGTTTCGGGGGGGGGGGGGGGTTGTTCCCTATAGCTTTTCCTGGTTTCATCCTTACCCACTTTTTACTGTGAAGTACTGGGCATGCTGCTTTCACCATGATGCTGGAGAATTTGGAGAGGAGAAAAAGTGCCAACTCTAAGAGCAAGGCAAGATTTAAAAACCAAAGGAGCATCTCCGCCGGAGTAACATGGTTCTGTCCGGCCTACATACGGCCGGCTTGCCTATCTGAAAAAGAAAAGAACCGTGGAAGAAGTTGATGTTGGCACTTTGAAAATCGACTGGACGTAAAAAATTCTGCTTCTCAAGATCTATACAGCGAAAAAGTGGAGAATCGCTCCTGGCCTTATTAATGCCATTATATATGTGTAGGAACGAGAAAATCCATAGCTATGTACATATCGAAAGGACAGGAAACCGGATAAACAAAGAAGACTAAGAAGGCGAGCTAAAACTCACCTATGTCCACCACCACCATTCTCTGTGATTATCTTCAATCCAATCCAAACCTGGTTACATGGACCATACTGGTGCACAAATTTTCATGCACCAATTAATGTTTAATTTAATGACTAAAATACTCTTAGTTCACACGAAAGAAAAAAACTTTTTTGTAAAGACAAAATTAAAAATGAAAAACATTAAAAAGACTGGAAAATATTTCTTTTTAATAAATTACCAAAATGTCATTCTTTCCTTTACTGCACACGATTGTACTGTATAAGAAACTTTCTCTCCCTTTTATCTTGAATAATATCATGCGGGTCTGTGGTTTGCTCTTATTAAATGTTTTTCACGCTGCCATCCTGGCGTATACGTCGCTTCTTGATTTCATCTCGCCGCTTTCACCAGTTTAGGAGGTCTTGTTTGAATCTTTGGTCTTTTGTAGGGAGAGATCAGGCTTGAATTTTTGATCTCAAATATGAGGAACAGATGCTGCTGAAGGCACTGAGGTGACACCAAGCGATATCGTCAGACCCAAATCCTGATGTTGATGTTCTCAAATACAAAGACACACGTATGTTCTGAAGTATTTTTACATGGTTCATGATACTTTTAGTATGATATTGATAGAGATTGTACTCATTTTTTCTCTCCGTGTAGTTGGTTCATCCAAGCACTTTCTTGTAAATTGATTCCTTGTTTCGTGTGGCATGCCTGCATGGATAGGCTGGCTTGTAGTTATACATCATGTTTCAAATTAAGAGAATAGATTCCGGTTCATTACAATGCTAGTACAATATCTTGCCACCAAAGAATTCTTGTGCCAAAGGTAGTCAAATGAGCCAGCTGTTACCTAGGGTCTGTTCGGTAACAGGTACATTATGTGAGTGTTTCATGAATCTATTTTATAGATTATGGTAAATTCATGAAATACTAGAACTAATGAATCTATTCTAATCTTTCGGACAATTTATGAGACACTCATAGAGTGTCTTTGCTACCAAACAACCCTATAGATGTTGTGTGTTTGATTGTGCTTGAACAAAATACTCATCACATGATAAAATGTCTAGTTTGTTCAAATGTGTAAAACTCGATCTAATCTGGCACTGGAAAAGGGCAACTCAAGGCATGCTTGGTCAACAGGTGCGACGAGTTCACATTAGCGGGTTGGTTCGCTTGAAAACCAGGTTGATGAGCCGGTTCATGTCAGAAATGGTTGTGTCTCACTACGAACCGGCTTGCGCTTGACTCGAACACATCATACATGACTGATGAAACCACCGAATCGAGCAATTTAAGGGGGAGTCAGTCTGATTCTGGTGCTATATCGTCCGAGTCCTGATTCGTGGCCAGACTTATGGGTTATGTGAGCTGACTCGGGTGTAGCTTTCTGGCAAGCATGTAGCATTGTCTACTATGTCACCTGAGTGCGGGTGCCAGCGCGACACATATAAAAAAATTTAGGTGCAGCGGTGCGGCAAGAATATTTTATTATTATTATTTGTATTATTAATTTATTATAATAATAATAATATGTATATAATATATATGACAAAAAATTGTCTATCAACCACAAAATTATTAAATAACAAGATCAAAATTATAAATTTGAAATTTGCTAATCATGAATATAAAACAAAAGCAGCACTGAGAATATATTCAAGTGGGGCGTAACAAAATCAGAATATATTCTATAATATATTCTGTGAAGCTGCAATGCAGAAACCAGCAAATGCAAAAAAAAATCAGTAAAATTTATAATATCAGTACAAAAAACAATTTATTTTGTAAAGCTGTGAAGAAGAGGGACAAAGAACATGGCTTCAAGAAGACGAAGAAGAAGGACGAAAAAGAGGGTGAAGAAGAAGGACAAAGAAGAAGGATGAAGAAGAGAGACCAAGGAAGAAGGACAGAGAAGAAGGATGAAGAAGAGGGACCAAGAAGAAGGACAGAGAAGAAGGATGAAGAAGTGAGACGAAGAAGAAGGGACGAAGAAGAGGAAATAGGGAAAGAAGAAACATGAAAAGAAAGAAACCTGATGTCGTCAGACGAAGATGACGCTGTGGACGCTCGTTGCCGGATGGAGAGGTAGCTGCCGATGGAAGAGACATAGCAGCAAAGGGGCGAGCTAGGTCGATGCAGGTCAAACAAAGAGACTATCGATTAAAAAAAAAAAGCTCTAAAAATTGGATCAAAATAGACCGACTCGCATTTGACTGCACCCGACTCGAGTCAAACACGAGTCGGGTGTGAGTCGGAAAAGGACGATTTTAGTCAGGTGCGGTCAGCCATACCTGACTCTTTTTTTATAGTTTGGGTGCACACTGGGGGTTGCATCGACGCGGGTGTGAGGCCAAAATTGGTGCACCCTAGATTGCCTATATATGGGTTGCACCGTTTGCATGAGCACCGGGAATCCGGTAGTCCACATAAAGGAGACATGGCGGTAGGAGTCATTGGGTTGCTGGACGGAACACCTGTTGTTAAGAGAACAGGGTGTTCTGTCCCATCATCCCCTACCAAAGGGGAAACGCTAAGAATGAAAGGCGTTCTTGAAGGACACATTCTAGGCATTCCGTCTCCCACCGCACAACACCGACAGATGAGGGAATGATCAGTCCAGCAATCGAGCGAACAACCTCTTGGCATCAAAAGGAAGTCACGGATGTTATACGAACCCAGAACAGGCAGGTACATGTACTGAAAGTGATATCGGAATCAAATCTTGTAAGCCAAAAAATGGCACTGCAACGACACTACTTCTGCACCCTAAGCTCAAGCCTATTTGTGAACTTTGGAAAAAGCTAGATGTCACCATTCAGTTGGGGTGGCACAAAAAAAAAAAAAATCCAAGCTTCTTTCTTTTATATAGAGGCAGTGAAATCTTTCTACCATGTGGATGTTCATCCAATCACTGCCATATGACAATGCATCGAGCAGTGTGCTATGAAGGCTCGAGGATTTTTTCGTCTAAGTTCAAACCTTATATATATATATATATAAAACTGAATTCTCTCGGTTATCCGACCCCATAAAACTCCGGGCTGCATTTGTGAGAGGCCGGATTCCTCATATTGGCCGGAAAACCAGGTTTTAAACATGGTTGGCATTCAGTTTTTGGTGCTGAAATCGGGCCTCTATCAGTTATCGTCGCAAAAAAAGAACCCTAAGTCCAAAAACTCTTGAACAGATTTTGAAGCCACTTTTCATTCAGGTGTACCAACTTATCAGACTTTGTGTCGGCAGATTTTTGCCTTTCTGGCGCTCAACTATAGAACATCAACCGCTAAAGGTCATTGATAGAGACGCATCTTAGGCTGCTTATCTGTTCTGATAGTAACCCAACAAAGAGCTCTATATTGATGGGAAGTATTATTGTACAGAGCTCATGCAAATCTGTATCACAGCTAGCAGTCGTATTTGCTTTTCTTTATCAAAGTTGGGTAATTGGAGCCAGATCCAGTGCAGTAATTGGATAACTTAGAGCAGTTGATGAGAAGTTAGGAGCCTGCACGCCCTGGTGGTTATCATTTGTCACAAGCTCAAACCTCTGTGTATGTGTGTGTGTGTAGACATACACACACTTCATCCAAATGGGTCAAGTTTAGGGGTGAACACGAGCCGAGTTGAGCCCAAGTTTAGTCAGCTCGAGCTTGGTTCGACTAATAAAACCTCGAACTCGAGAATAGCTCGACGGAAGCCGCTCGAGCTCGACTTGGCAGTTACATATTGAGCTCTAGCTCGGCTCAATTAAAGCTCGACAAATTCGTTTGAATAGAATTGATATTCATCTTTACATGTTGAGCTCGAGCTCGACAAACTCGTTTGAATAGAATTGAAATTCATAGAATTGAAATTCATAGAATTGAAATTCATCGTTATGTGTTGAACTCAAGCTCGGCTAGACAAACTCGTTTGAATATTTCGACTTAGTTAAGGCTCGACAAACTCGTAAACTCGTTTGAACATATCGACTTGATTAAAGCTCGACAAACTCGTAAACTTGTGAACTCGTTTGAATATATCGACTTGATTAAGGCTCGACAAACTCGCTCGAGCTCGACTCGGCAATTACGTGTTGAGTTCGAACTCAACTCGATTATTTGAACGAGTGGACTCATGAACTTGAGCTCAACTCGTTAAGCAAATGACTCGGCTCAAACTTGTTCATCAGCCGAGTTTTAACGAGTGGAGTTGGAGGCTCGTTGTTCACCCCTAACAAGATCCAAAATAATTGAAAAACAGTTTGAACTAACATAGGATTCCTATTGCTAGACGTCCAAGGGAGACGTAACTGGTAAGATATAGTTAAATAGGAAAATTGAATGGTAACTCTTAAAAGGCTGGACATAACGGGACTGCTCATCAAAACCGTCGGATCTCTTTGATCGGATGGCCCACAGTGCAGTTCTTGCTTTTGAATCTGCGGGGTGAGGGGTGCTCCTCTTGGGCGGCGAGGGGAGGAATCCCCCTTCCCCTTTCCTCCACGCAATAGACCACATAAAAAAAAAAAAACCATAAAAAATGTGACGGCTCTAGTGGGCAGTCACTCATGTCCAGCCCCTTCAGAGTCACCATTCAGGGACTCAGTTAAATATTGTTGGTGTATGCATTAGATAGAGTTAATAAGTCACAAGGATATGGTTAAATAGTAATCCTTGTCACTACTTGTAGGGTTTGCCATTGTGCAGCAGATATAGCCTTTGCTTATTAATGAGGAAAAAAGCTATACTAAAAGTTTTGAAATATTAGAAAAGTTGAGCATCTTAGTTTTTGATGTTGTTGAAAACATAGCTAAATTTATTGTGTAGGTAAATTTAATTGTAAGTTGGCCATGTTGCTCCCTATACATGTTACCTATCTTCTTCGATAGAGTAATAGAATAACTGGTACATGGTTTCTCTGACAATGGTTTTTCAGTGCTTGACTAATGAAGATATAGTTGAGAAATACTTAATCTGGATGCAATTGAATATGCCCAATCAGTGCTGTGCAGGGATGAATATGATGATACAAAACGAAGAACAGGACAAAGGCTTGGGGACTTCGCCTTTCTAATTCATTAACTAGTAATGGTTCTGTTCAATTGACAGGAGCAAGACTTGATTAACTGTGAAGGAAGTTAGATGTGCATTTAGCAGTATCAGAACGTAGGTATAACAGGTTATTGTCACCAGAAAAGCTTTGGTGGTTTTTCTCTAGATAGAAAACGAAGCTGAAACAACGTCATTTAAGCTGAAAGTTACAGCTTCACATGGGGGTGCGTCTAAGTGCCTAAATGGGTCACATGAGCCGGTGCCTTAAAGTCATGGCCTAACTGTACCATTTTGGAAGCTAATGAAGTGAGGGCCCATGAAGCAATGTACTCCATTCTTTCCAGCCAACCATGCCCTCCCTTCCTCTCTCTCTCTCTCTCTCTCTCTCTCTCTTTCTTTTTCTCTCTGTGGATCTCTGCACATACCCAACTGAAATTGCTACTGTTACGCCTGTGAGCTTTAGCCAGCAGACCCCACTAAGCCCGCGTGGGCTAATGATTTTCATATCTTCAATTTCGAGAAGAAGGGCACATGATAATTGTCCATTAGTCTCATCTTATAAACAATACTGGTGGTCCAGTTCTGTATTCTGAATTCCTTGACATTCTGGCACAAATGAGCTCTTTGTGGGACCTTTCTGTTTTATCTATGCTGAAAACAATTAAGCATGTAAATGTGCTTACAGATGATTTCACAAACAAGAGCTCCATCTCACTGAGCAAAGGGTGATTGATTAAACTTAAGACCTTCAAGTTGTAGAAAGTAAAGAGGTCAATACTTGGGATTACGTCTCCTGGAATAAACTATTAAAGTGTACTTGTTATTAACTAAAAGATATATGTGTACTTGGTTTTGCAGGAATCAATTTTAAATTTTCCAATATGGACAATGGTGAGGAAGTTTGTGTATATATATGTATAGATGGGGAGAGTAAAGAACCAAAAGTAAACTAAGAAGAAGAGGTTCACTTATTACGTATGTTTATTAGAAAGAGATGGTTATACATGATACAGAGGCAATGATTCATGTGAAAGTGTGGCATATGCACGACTTTCACAAGGACAGGGAGTTCCTGATCTTGGAAGCTTTGCTTGCCAGTGTTCCCCTGGTGCCTTTACTGTCGCAGCTGCTTCCCTTGGGCGTGCCTACAGTTGCCCCTTGTGTCTCAAACTCATGACCTCGCCCTCCGCAGCTGCTGCTCTCATCTATCCTCTCCATCAGCATCCCCCCGCGCCCACCTCCTTTTGAGGAGGACTTTCTCCATGGGAAAAAGAAGCTCTTTTTCTTCACCAACTTCTCCACCTGCACCTGCATTGTCTCAAACTCTGCTTGCAACTTCATCATCTCCTCCTTCACCCTCCGAATCTCTGAGTACATGAACCGGGCGTCATAGATCCCAGCTGCAACTGCCTCCCGCTTAGATTGGCACCTAGTCGGTGCATCTAGGCCTAGACCAGGGCTCAAGCTGAGTCCATTGAAAGAAGCACTACAATTGACATGCCTGTTGATCTTGGCCTGCTCGCACAGTAGCACCTGGATCACAGTCCGCACCGGCAGCCGCTCGTTCTGCGCCGCATGCAAGCATGCATCTAGTGAGAGCTTCCGGCAGTCAATGAGCCGACACATCCGCTTCCTCTCACTCTTGCTCACTCCAGGATGAGCCTACAAAAGGACCATGATTGTCATTGACCATTTTGAAAGGTCATCTTTTCCTTTTTAACTTTTCCAATCCTGTTCCCAAGACCAACATTATGACATTAAGGCTTTAAGCTTATGTGGTGAACTTATTAAGGTGAACCACCATCAAGGACTACACGATATACTGAAAAGTTTCCTTTATTTATTTGATTATGAAGCAAAAAAGTACCTCTAGATATTAGGAACCGGAGATATTATGTGCATACTTTTAGTTTGTTTTTGACAGACAATTTGGGGGGCTAAGATTTATGGGCTTCTAAAGGAGGCTTGTTGATTATATGACAATGCAGCTTTCCCTTTCAGTCCCAGACACAAGTATTCTTTTGATTCTAGTTACTTTTAAAATTGTATTAATAGGTTAAAGTTAGTAAAAAAAAGATGCCGAGGCACTGTCCGCAGGATCCGAAGAACAGCATGTTATCGTGACACAAAAGGTATTAATGGCTCCATCAGAACAAAAAGTTCCTAGGAATAGCAGGCGCTTTGTAACAGAGGACAATAGTAAGTGTGGATGATGTGAAAGGTCACGGGCTCCCTGGTCTCTTTCACGACAACTTTTTCTGGAGGAATTTGGACAAGAAACTAATAGAGGTAGCCAAAGAGATACATATACATTGGTAGGTTCACTTTCTTGAACAAGGCCAATAGATGCACGTGTATATGCAGCAGAGACACCACCTAGATTCTCACCTGCAAGAACTGTGCCAACAACGCAGCACAGTTCTTGCAGATCATATGCCTGATTGATGCAGACAAATGCACAAGAGAATGGTACTTGCTCACGCATGCTAATCAGACTGTAGTAATCCTCAGTATGACTTGATTAATTTTGGAGCAATCTATATTTTGAAGACCAACTAATCAACCTGACTGTGGCTTCACCAGAAAATTTACTGCTCAGAGGATTTTTCTATATCAAGGTAATCTTCTGGGCCTTCGGAACCGTGGATGGATCAGTCTGAACAGAACTAGGTGGTTGCAATTTGGTTCGTTCTTTTGTTTCACAAAATTTCTCTTTCTACTGCTTTGACATCATCTATTCAAGGAGTTCAGCATAATTTTACCAAGTCATTGTTCTGCTCAGCAGGAACACATGAGGAAGAATATGCGCGAATGCATGTTCTGAAGAAAATATAGGTCTCGTCCTGATGTAAAAAAAAAAGATTCTTGCAAAGAAAGATTTGCCACTTTTATAATCAAGTGAATGCTCGAATGAAGAACAAACCCTGGAAAGATGGGGATGCAAGAAAAATACGCCCCTTACCTTGAGATATGTATCCACCGCACGGTACAGTCCGTCGTCAGTCATGCGGGCATGGAAGGGGAGAGCTCCAGCCAGTGCCTCAAATTCTTGCACAGTCAGGCCCGAATCAATGGCCACTTCTGCCAGGTAGGAGTCGGTGAGTTTAGCCACCTTAACCAGTGCCGTTCCATTCTTGATGCCTTCCTCTAGTGACAGAAACCTTTTCACCAGCCGCAGAACTAGACTAACATCAAGAAGGGTACCACAAGTATGGGAGAAGGCTGGTATCAGAAGGTCCTCAAGGGAGGCCTGGTCCAAGTGGTGCCCAATTCGCTTCTCGAGCTCGGCTCGGTAGCCCGGCTCAGCGCCGACCAAGTTTGCGCTCCGGAGAAGTCGGAGCATGAAGCTGCAGGGGACGGCGTCAACCTCAGGTGGCAGCACACTCACCAGAGTCTCTACCAAAAACCGCTTCTTCATCAGTGACACGGTCGGATTCTCGGGAGACCGGTGGCCTGAATTGTTAGTCGTCTTGGCTGCGGAATCTGGATGGAGATCAGGAAGCCACTTCGATGCGTAATGAGTGATTATAGAACCAATCAGGTCTGGCTGAACGCCCTTGGCCTTGATACCTGAGAGTGTCTTGACAAAGTAGTCCATGTCTAGGACGCAAGCATCCTCAAACCAACAATTCAGTGGCATTTCCTTGGAGGCAGAACCAAAATCTAACATCTTCTTTACTGTAATTTGTTTGGTGTTGGCATCAGAAGAGGCCCTCATCTTGCAGCAGGAAGGAGATGAAGAAGAAGCTCCGAGACCAGAGAAGAGGAGGCCTCAATTCACTGCTGTGACCATATTCTTAGCATGGGGGTCCTTGGCTCTACTTTTAACGGCTAACTTTTTTGGGGGCTTCCGGGCATCTCTTCTGGTACTGTTTTGGAGCCATTCAGGATTATACTACTTGTGATAAGAAAAGAGAAAAAAAAATGGCACCAACCGTGTCCTTGATTTTTCAATCAATTTTGTCTTACACCTTTGTGAAGATTACTCCCTCTGTACCTTTTAGGTCAAAATCTCTCTCTCTCTCTCTCTCTCTCTCTCTCTCTCTCTCTCACTCTCCTCCTGTGCCGTTGGAACTTGGCTCATATGAGTTATCTGTGCAATACATATAAATGTCAAATTTGGAATCGACAAAACGAAGGGGTCTGCTAACCTGCCAGCAAAATGCTTAGACAGATAACATGGTATTCAGAGCCATCTGAGTTCCATCAGGGAATAAATGGTTTTAATTAAACTGACCAGTTTCTGAAGGATTCCTGATGAAGCTTTGTCATTCTATTGCATATTATGCTTTGTTCACAGTTCACACCATTAACGGGTGGAAATCATTTTTCAAAGAATTTCTATTCCTTCTCTACCTCTATACGTATGTATGCATGTATGTATATAATGCAATTTTGTACGTTTATGAAACTGGGGGTTATATGAAAAGGGTTTCGAGATATGTGGAAATTTTGTTCGGAGGAGGGCCTGTGCAGATGCTTACGCCAAAAATGATAATGGTGATGTTGAGGGCCATGTTTAGAAACCAATAAGAGTGGGCCACACATAAAAGGCATTTAGGCGTCCACACTCGCTAAAGAAGACAGAGTTTGGCATGTTCTTAGTTTTTTGCTGCAGTGCTTTGAAGAGCATGAAAAGTGAAACGGAGCCACGTTAGCAATGACTTTCGTGCATGCACCGGTGTCTGTGTAAGGCATCTGATCAGTATATTTCTTCCTTTCTCAACATTCTTCTTGAAGATTTTCGTGAGAAGAAAGGACAGAAATGGTAGGAGAGGAATCATGAAATGGGTGGGAATTGCTGTAACAGTTTTGGCAGTTTTGGTGGGGGAGAAGGATAGTTGTGGATGTTCATGGCGTGAGGACAGGCGGGCTTTAAAGAGGGAGGGAGGGAATTGTAGGTAAAGGGAAGCCACGAGGAACATGTATGTAGCTCATTTAAGAGAAGTGTTGCCCGTATTTTAAATGAGAGTTTTGGCCTCTTACCCTCGCATGGGATAGATGGGCAGAAGCGACGGAGCACAAGTACGAATTGAATGTGAGAAAAGAGAGTGAAGGGAGCAAGTGGTCCAAGAGATCCTCGTTCTTCATGCATACACACATACATACACGCATTTACCCATACACGCGTACAGATATTAGCGCGTCTATCGACAGTCTCCCGTCCCTCCCTCCCCCTCTCTCTCTAGATTCCAGCATTGGATTCAACATCCTGTTACAGAAACGTCCAGCAAGACTTCCACGCTACCTTGTTTTTCTCTCTTCTTTATCTCTGTCACAGGTTCTGAATAGACCCGTTGTGCCGACGCATGATCTAGCACGACAAGAGTTTCCACATGGAGGACGTTAATGGCGCTTGCAAGCGCCACCCAAGTCATCTTTCATGGTTTTTGTCAGCGCGCGTTAGAAAGAAGGCCTCGGACCAAGTCTACACTTGCCAGTCTGCAGCTGCAGCTTTCCTGTGGCATTGCACAATAAAGTGGGGGAGCCTGACATTGCCCTTGACTCAGTATGTTGAGAAAGAAAACTTTCCAGGCCAACCAATGATCAGTTGCCGTCAGATTTTCATAATTTTTTGAGGATAGGTGGACGTAGGTCGACACTGTAATGTAAGTTAAGGTAGGTGCATAGATTAAAGAGAAAGCTGAATGTTAATGGGATTCCTCGCAGCCAGTTTAATCGGATTTATATTTTCCTTGAATGCCTAACTTTCATTCTTAGTGAGCATCTTGCACATTTACCAAACTAAAAGAGCCTATACTGGTCTTAAATGGCTTCCGCCTCCATCATAATCTGCACCCAAACTATGGCTGTGAAACAGATTGGTTCTAGGGTAAGAATTTTCCAATTCTTCGTTGTTTCAACTCCCACCCAAAAGTCCAACAGCCCATGTATTTAGCTGAATCAAATTCATTGTGTTTGGACACTCCACCTATGAGATCTTCATTTCCTGGAAAAACAATTTTCTTGTTTCAAAGGTAAAAACGCATTATCTTGGTAATCATAGAAACTAGCTCCCATGAACAGTTTTTCTTTTATCTTTTTCCTTTTCATTGCATACATGATGAAACCGCAACCTAAGCCGTGACTCAACCATAGGACCTACGCATGCTTAGCTTCAACGAGGAGTGGCTCTGATGTGTTTCAAATCCCACGGCATTCATGATAGCCCCAAGCCCCACCGGCTCCATCATACCCCTTTGGTAACATACTCCGAAGAACTTACTCTGTAGACAACAAAAAATAAAGCAGACACAATAATATGCCAATGAAATTCTGGCATTCAGAAAATTTTAATGCTACAAAGCCCATGCTTTACAGAACAAAGTTCCCACATGCTAAAAGTTTTGAAACTCACAAGACAGGTGGGTTTGCTTGCAGATTGACTAGTTTCACGTTCACCATGTATACTAATTCTATCTTCGGTTTATTCCTACTGCCTACATATCGTGGACTGGATACCAGAGCACACCATTTGCTCAGCCTCATAGCTTATGGGTTACATTGTTTTGTATTATGCAACTCATGAATCCGTTTAGCATTGTACGACTTCTTGATCATGAATGTAGCTTTGACATATATGAAGCCTCTGGAACTGTTCGCTGCTACCAGGAAGACTGCAGATCTTCCGTAGGTATAATGCCATGTGTATGTTCTACTGTGGTCAATCCACAAGAGACAAGGAACAAGCTGGAGCACATAGTTAAAATTGTTCACAGTAGCTCTCCGGTTCAGGTGTCTTACACAAAGGAGTTGCCACTGTAACGTTCATCCTCGCAAGAACAAACTCCATCTTTGAAATGATGAAAATGCTCAGCATCTCTAACAGTGATCTCTCTCCTTACAACCCTGGAGATGAACTTAATAGCATCATGGCAACTTCTGCACATGAAGAGGTTCTTCGTGACCCATATAGGTGTCCCAGGAACAGTGTTGATTAGACTAAATGCAACGGCTAATCTTTCGCTATGCCCACAAAATATTTCAGCCTTAGAACCTTCTATTTCACTACCGAGACCAACTTCATTCATTTTATATCCCGTGGCTTCCATTCTTTCATAGAAACCATTTAGGACTGCATGGATCTCTCTTGTTAGAGGATGAGATCTGTCTCCACTGAGAAACGCATGGACTTGCCCTTTAACCTCCACCCAACTACAACCTGGATCGACACTTAGTCCCCTGTCTCTCATAAGCCTCCTAACTTTGGCTACTTCATCCCATCGACCAGCCTCAGCATAGACATTACATATTAGTATATAATAGCCTATATTATGTGGTTCCAATTCAAGTATGTAGTGCGCTGCTTTCTCACCTAGTTCAACACAGCGATGGATCCTGCAGGCACCTAACAAAGCACCCCAGACAGCAGCATCAGGCTTGACTGGCATCTTCTCAATAAACTCATTTGCTTCGACCAAAAGGCCAGCACGACCCAAAAGATCCACCATGCACGCATAGTGTTTCAAAGTAGGAATGATAGAGTACTCTTTAGTCATGTTCAGGAAAATCTGCCAACCTTCATTCACCATTCTGGACTTGCTACATGCACAGAGGAGAGTGACAAATGTAACTTCATCTGGAACCACACCTTCATCTTTCATTTCTTCAAACAGAGAAATTGCCTCAGACCCACAACCCTGCCTAGCGTAACCTGCTATCAAGGTGTTCCAAGCGGCCACATCCTTGCACTTCATTGTGCTGAACAGGTTATAAGCCGTATCCATCCTAGAACAACGTACATACAAATCTAGAAGACTATTAGGTAGAAACCCTTCAAAGCTAAACCCGTTCCGCAACACATACGCGTGGATCTCCTTGCCACACTTGAGGGCTCCAAATTTGGCACAAGTTGAGATTGCCACTAATACAGTAACGTAGTTCGGTTTTAACTTACATAGCATTTGGCGGAAGAAGTTCAAAGCCTCAAAACTCTTGTGGTTGATGTGGAAGCCCATGATCATTGTGGTCCATGATATCACATTTTTCTCTTGCATTTCCTTGAACACTTTCACTGCCCTATCTAAAGACTTTAATTTTGAGTACATGTGTATTAGTGTATTACAAACTATGATACATGAAGTGAACCCATTCTTGTCAGCAAACTCATGAAGCTGAATGCCTTTTTCCAAAAATCCCACGGAAGCACATGAAAGAATCACCATCGCAAGTGTAATTTCATCAGGCATGACGCCCACCAATCTCATCTCTTCATAAACTTCAACTGCCTTATCATGCATGTTGTTTCTGATATAACCACTAATCAAAGACGTCCAAGAAACTACATCCCTAAGGTTCATCCTCGAGAAAACCTCAATCCCAACCTGCAGCCTCCCAACATTAGCGTACCTCTGAATCAGTGCATTTTGGACTGAAGTCTCAACACCCATTCCTGTAACCAGTACAAACCCGTGAATCTCTCTCCCTATTCTCTCGTCATCCAACGAAGTACAAGCTGCAATAACACTAGTCATCGTCATCACATCCGGATCAACGGACGCGACCCTCATTTCGGAAAACAATCTCAGACCTGATTCAAACAAACCATTTTCACAGTATCCCGAGATCATAGCATTCCATGAGATCCGATCTCTCCGAGGCATTCCATCAAACACTCGGCGGGCGCTTTTGAAGTCGCCGCATTTCATATACATGGTGATCAGAGCGTTAACGACATCCACTTCCGCATCAAAACCGAAACGAATTACGTGAACATGAACCTCCCTCCCCCTACCAAGATCGGGAAGTCCCCCAATTGCCCTTAAAACACAAGGAAACGTATACACATCCGGCCGGATTCCGACCCACAACAACTGGTGGTACAAATTGAGTGCTTCCTCCAGAAAACCGGATTTCGCATAGCCACCCACCATAACATTCCACGAGAACACATCCCTTTCTTTCATTTTCCCGAACACAAGCCAAGCATTCAGAACCTTCCCGAGCCTCACATACATGCTCAACATACAATTACCCAAACGCAAACTCAACGGAACACATGAAGAAGAAGCAGAGATGTGGGCATGGACGGTCTCACCATGTTCGAGTGCCCTCTTCATCTCGCAGAGCCGAACGAGCGAAACGAACGTCTCCTCTTCGACGGTGGCTCTATCTTCCCTCATAGAGCCAAGAAGCTGCATGGCTTCGTCCAATCTCCCCAATAAGCATAATTGGCGAAGTTGGGAGTTGAGGTCGTGGCTGTCGGTGTCGTAGGCGGTAGACAAAGAGCTTGCCTCTGCTGCTGCTGATGGCTCCTTCCTTCTTCGAGCTGCGCACGGGAGGGTCCTAGACTTGTTGGGGAGTCGGGAAAAGGTGAGTATAGGAGGATGGAAGGGGAGATGGTGGTGGGTGGAGAGTGGGAGGTCGAGGAGGTGGAGAGGTGGCGCGCGGGAGTTCATCCGAGCGATTCCCGCCATTGCCGAGAGGCCTGAGCATTATTTTGCCTAGCTGCGTTTGGGAGGGAGACTGTGGGGCTTAGCTTGTCTTCCCCTCGAGTGCAGCCTGGGAAATATCTGTCATTATACATTTAAAACGTTAGAACGAAGTTTTTGTGTAATTTTTTAATTATTTTAAGTATTCTTACAAAAAAGTGCAGAATTATTCTTTGCCATTTTTCAGTCGATTTACTGTCAATTCTAAATTTATATGTTCAGATCTTGCGGTCCAGTCAAATTTTGATTATAGAATTAAAATTTTAGAAACAAAAGTTTACCTTAAATTGAACTTAGAACAAATTTTCAGCTTTAATTTTTTGTTTTTTGGGTTTGATAGTTTAGAATTTTGATTTTACGACATGTTTGATAAAACATGAATTAAAATTATAGAAAGAATTGATAAATTAAAACATCATGACATATAACTTAAAAAGAGATAAAAAAAATTAAAATTCTAGAATCATATTTTCATCCCTTGACTAGAATAAATAATTCTATAATTTTAATTAAAAAATAGCTTATAATTCTGGAATGAAATTTTTTTGTTTGGTAATGCAATTTTTATTTCGTCAAAAATGAGAATTTTTAACTCTAAATTCTAGAATTCCGGCATCACCAAACACCCCGGAGATTACACACACTCAAAGGGCGTTCAAAATTCAAAGGTGAGTTGTGTCTTAAGTCACGTCGTTCTGTAAATTTCAAAACCATGAATTTTAAGATCCTTGGTTGTTTTTCAAGTCTGTGATATCATCCGCTTCTTAAACGATGAAGCAACAATCATTTGATTTACTAATCTTGCTAACTAATCGAAAGAAAGATTTTTTTTGCAGTCGGGGCATCGACTACTGCCCTGCGCTTTTAAGTCCAGAAATCGCACCTACATCTTTGAACCCACGGTTTAAATTAAATCGTCATTTTTGAAAGAACAAGGAATTCCCCATAGTTTTACGTTTAACCTTACGGTTCATGGTTTATAGACATAATAGTTACCTCACTTATAGTTCATGAAGGCGCAGGGATGTGAACACGCTTTTCTCCACTCCACCATCTTAGAATATGACAAACAGCTTCCATCGACTCTCTAGAGAATATTGTCACAGCGATATCTATGACACTGCAAAAGAATCCAGGTGATTCTTATCGTTAAAAGAATTATACCCAGTTTTTATATTAGTATTCCAATTCCATATCATCTCTGAGAAAAACCAACAATTTTTTCAATGTAGATCGTTGAGAAGGCATTCATTCTAGAAATAACAACCAAGAAGGGCCTCTGCTTTCATGGCACCATCCTCGATCATCAGCAACTTGTCTAGTTATGAGACTGCAGCAGCAAGAAACTCTGTTTCAGAAGGGAGAAGCCACTGTTGGCGTGAGAGAACTGATTGCATTTTCTTTCATCTGTCATACTTATGCTTGCCTCCAGCACAATGCAAAAGAAACTACTGCAAGAAGAAGTTGATCATGCATGATGAAATGAATTTCTTGAAAAGGGGCAAGAAATACATGTGATTCAAGCCTCAGAGAATGGGAGGTGAAGAGATGGCAACACCAGCTATATTAATGCCCTTCATGCCAAACTCAGGCAACTCTGCCATATGCCAATCCATCTTGAGACTGTCATAAGAAATCCATATCATATTCCATCTTCCTCCAAGGTTAGAAACTAAAATGACTCTAACAACCCCTTCCCTGTCCTCTAAACGACCAGTCAAGACTTCAAAATGCTTTCTTACGCTCTCAAGCAAACTGTGTGGTGTTCTTCCGAACAATTTCCACTTTCTCCCATCCAGGTTTAATCCCCAAATCTCAATTTCTTTTATAACTCTTGATCTACCATCAATTGATTCAGATCTCACCACTACAAGTCTGCCATCGCCATATATGTGCAGTGGACCTGTCATGTAAGCACCAAGAAGGCCAATAGACAGGCCTTGTGAGCCATCTTCAGAACTTGGCCTGTATATAGATGCAGCAACATTGGTCTCTAAACTGACTCCCACAATGATGGTCTCATTGAGTTGGTGAGCTGCAGTTAGGAACACCATGTTCTCCTTCACTTGTCTGGTCATTTCTTGAGCTTCAGTGATGTTCCACATATTTGTGGTTGATCGGTAGAGGTATAGAACCGGCCCCTGGCCAAGGTCCTCAATGAACATGAACTTGAATGAACCTGAAGTGCGATTTCCGATGAGTTTCATTGAAGGTCTTCGCCAAGAAGACGTACCACGTCGCCCCAGCGGATTTGTCGGGATCTTCTGTGCGGACTTTGATACAGGGTTGGTGACTACAAGTTCCTGGCAGTTGTTGAGAGAAAATAAGAAAAACCCAGCAGAAGCTGCAAGGAGGTAGATATCTTCACCTGGAGGAACCACTGGCTCCAGCAACTGAGCAATCGGAAATCTGAACCACCTGTTGCATGCACTGCTAAACCCAAAGATTGTAGATTTCTTGAATGGCTGTTTTTTGAAGACGAAAATCCAATTGTCTGAGCTGAGTTTGTTGTAATTTCTCCGGAATTCGACACTGGAAATCATTGAATTTAAGCCTTTGCATGCTGAACTCAGACAAATAATCTCCGGCAATGGCAGCCGGAAAAGAATGTTTTCAATGAGCTCAGAAGGAAGAACAAAGAATCCATTGAAGTCAAATGCCTGTTTCCAGTCACCTTCCATCTTGCTGCTGAAGCAGGGAACTTGTTACTGTGTAAGCATGAGCTTTTCAAGCTGATGAGTCCAAGCTCACTTTCATAGACACATAAATATACAAAAAATACATACACGTAGACACATGTATTAGCTTGCTTAAAAAGAATGGAACCATAAAAATAAAGTACTTCCATACAAATAATTGATCAATAGAATAGTTGCAGAGCTTATCCTTAAACAAATAATATATGTGGCGAGTCGGCTTGAGATGTAGTTTTGTGGATGCACAAACTTCTTACTTTATTCATCATTTATGACATTATTTCTTCTAAATTATGATGTCCACGACAGTTATGTCCAAACCACCCGTTTCTCCGTTTTTCCAGAAATACATACGCATACAGGCATCCACCAGCAAATGTGGGCCACATTGCAGGTACTTTCCACCATTTCTTTTTCACAAATATGACTCTATAGGTGGATTCAGCGGTGCCCATTTGCTATAAGCAGTCTATAGGGTCATGTTATTTTGTCATAAAATGTTGACGCTTTGAGGTTTTTGTGGTTATGGAAATTCTGAACCATTGACCGTCCACTTCTTAAAATATGTCTGCATGTAACGTAACTGTCTGATTGTGTTGTTGGATTGATCTCCAATGGGCATCTTGTGAAGAAAAAATAGAACAATTGAAAACATTTGGTGCAATCATCAGTTTAAGTATTTTTGTTTATATGTGTATAAGTGACCGAATTCTGCCTGTAATTTGTGAAAGTTTGTACACTGATATGTGGAACTAACTCTATAATATGGTTCCTTTTCTACAAATGAATACTTCAATCATGTTTTTCTTAAAAAATATTTATGCAAATTTGATATATGAGAGAGGGAGAGAGCGATTGTTCAAAACTCCATTTACAGTTGTTGGGGTTTTGTATTGCTGACATGAGCATGCATGCGCATTTGTAATATAATATTTTTCATGCACGAAGGCTGTCAGGTTTTCTGTCTTTATACTATGCTAATAGTTAACTGCCTGTCTAGAGTGCTGTCATGATGGTTGCTGCTTAAGGACATAGGCAACCAAACCAAAGAATATAAAGCATAGACAAAAAGCAGGTGCAGGGAGCAGCCAGTGGCAGGGATGCCAGTTTTCTTTGCCCTTAATAGGTTTACCAGAATAATAGCAGAATTTTAGTGGAAAGGCCTCAAGTTCGAAAACATGCAATTCTGATGTAAGAGAAAGTTGATTGATTGAATTCTAGGGAAGACTTTATCTTGGTGTAGAAGTTCTACACTGTTTGACAGGCGACTTGCAGGCGGGTTTGTCAGAAAAGGAATTTGGAAGCAGGAGGTTTTTTAATATAATCTGGTGGAAGATGTGTCAAGAAGTCTTCCACCGTGTTTGAACGAGGAATATTCGGTTGAAATCAAAGTCAGTTTGAGAGTTCACCTCCACCATACGAGCACCCTTTAGATCTAATGTAATTAAATCTGATACCAAGAGGGCAGTTTTTTATTTAGGAAAAAAAAATCATTGGACCTTAAAAAGTAAAGTAACTTTTCTCAATGTAAAGGACCTAATTAGATTTTCTAACAATTATATAATCCATGTGGTAGCAATCGATCCATTCCCCTTTTCTTTTGTGAGCTATACTGTCATCGTATTGTTATTTTCCTAACGTTGAAACCTCTTGCCAAACTATTGCCCTGTTGAAAAATAAAAGCAGAGACCAAGATTATTGATGCCACAGTGATGGCATGAGTACCACTAGTTTTTTATTATGAGGAAAATAGCTATCAAGTTCCTTTTGACTTTGTATGTTTAACTGTTGATGTGAGATGAAGGTGCATGTTCCACCATGGCTTTTCGCAGTGGTTGTTCATCAGAACTTGTTTGATGGACGAGAATGCAGAGAAGGAAACACTCCAGATCTGCAACAGAGTTGAAAAGATCTGGCCGCTCACTCTCGGGACCTATACTTGCAGGGTCTATGTATACTTGTTTTGGCTTGTACAGAGAGCTGACATCAGCGAGACTCGAACTACAACTGTCGATCTAACGCTTGGGGCCTGACTCCAATTTGCCACCTTGATTCAGTCAGCCTTAATGACCTCTTCTGAACTGCTGCACTTCTCATGTTCTCTTTAGCCTGAAAAGTAATCTTTCAACTGTAATGTACAGAAGTTCCTTTAATGGATAGATTCAGTTCACAAGAAGCCAACCACATCACCAAATGGAGTAACGCCTGCAGCTTAATTGCCCAGAGAAGAAGGTGGCCGAATATAAGTCTGGTCTGTTCCGACCAACCATATGGACCAACTTGTTTTCCTTTACAATCTCTGAGAGTTACCACAAGAATGCTCCTGTGCCCTCATTGCTACAGTTCAGATGGGTGAAGAAGCATCAATAAGGCTGCAGAAACGTCCATTAATATATCAAGGAAATGAAGTTAAATGCTGGGAAATTGCCAGAGTTGGATCATTGCTGGGTCCTTGGACACGTTGTGAATGTTTGATCGATTTCCTGCCAAAATAAAGCTACAAGAACTATTTCCGTGTCCTAATATTCTCTGAGTTTTTCCCTTCTTTCTTTTCTTGTATTTAATGTTTCCAATTCCTATACTAGATCAGAAGTGTTTCCTTTGGATCATTGAAACCATATGAACAGGTAACACAATCAACATCAAGCAGGTACAGGAAATCAGTTGTTGATCACTAAGAATCACTTAATGTAGGGTTCCTTCGCCAAACTGCTGCGAATGTTCTAATACAGAAAAGAATCACAAAAAACCAGACCCACCTCTCTACCTAAGCTGGTCGATCGGCAGCCCCACCACATAGAATGAATTAGGAGAGGCCCTATTGATGGGTCATCTTGAAATGCTGCTAGGTATCCTCACAGATAAGATAAGAGTCAGGAAAGTTTCGATCAGTATAACTTGCTCTGAACTTCCAACTTTATATTTAGCCAAAAGCACAGGTGCTTATTGAAGTGGCAGGCAACTAGGACCCGTGAAAGAAACAGATTGAAGTTGTGTTTGCTTTCTTGGTAGGCAGAACAGGCTAATCTCACCAAAGTAGTTATCCTTTCCTCATTGAGTTTATATTACTTGGACAAAGTTATAGGAGCAATGGTGGAGTCACAAAAATTGACTGGTGGAGTTGGCACGGGTACTTTATATATATATATATATATATATATATATATATATATATATATATATAGAGAGAGAGAGAGAGAGAGAGAGAGAGAGAGAGAGAAAGAGAATGAATTGAATGGTGACTTTTGTTTTTTAGAGTCCCTCAACCATCTGATTTACAATGATGGACGGTTAAAAGAAAAACAAAGAAAAAAAAAGATGATGAGTGTTTTTATCATCTACTATTTGTTCACACTTTTTTTTTTCATGTTTTTCTCTCAAACATCCATCTGCATCTGACTTTATCTTTTTAGAATCATCTTGCCATTTAATCTGCACTATCTAATCCAACATGAAGGATAATTAAGAGAAAAGTAAGGAGAAAAAGGTTACAGGCATTTTCGTCATCTAATACAAGTTTACACTTCAAAGTGCATTAGTAAGATGTCGGAAGCTTGAAAGCAAGAAGTGTAGCATCATCTAGAGAGGAAGCAAGAGCATTACTAGTATCAAGAGCAAAACAGGGCCTCACTCACCTCGAGAGAGGAGTTCATCTACTGTGAAAAAACCACTCCGTTGAAACCCTCTACAAAATAACCATGCTTTTTCTCTTGTTTTTCTCTCAACAAACCATATGCTTTAGATGGACGACTTTAATTAGATGTCTGGGTGACTCTAGATAACCATAGTTATTGTTCACTCACTCAATATATATATATATAGGGCCTACACCAGCCCACTTGTGGCTAGTCACTGTATAGGAGTGACTTTTATAAGCACGTTTGTTAGCAAAAAAGCTTCCAACTAAGTTAATTGGGCATGGGTGTAGGTGGGGTATTAACTTTAAAAAATATGGGTATACACACATATATATATATATATATATATATATATATATATATATATATATATATATATATATATATATATATAATAACTTTTAAAATAAAGTGAAAACTGAGTTAGAAACAAACTAAATCAAGTAAAATTAAGTAGTTTGGGTAAATTTCAACTTAAAAAAGAGGAACCTTACCGGAGAACCTCACATGACTTAGGCTTCCATTGGTGCCAGCAAGCACTGGAAAGACAAGTCGACAAGAATAATGAAGACCACGAATTTTGTAACTACAGAACCACCGCAAGTAATACGAATATAAACTGGTAAGAATCTGCCAAACCCGGAGATCATGTAAATTAGCCCAGATTAATCGGGTTGGTACAGCTTTTACTGACTTCAACTAATCGAATTTTATTTAAATGGATTAGGAATCAGAGTCAGATTTGGATCTAATTGTCTTAAAACCAAATTTAGATATGGCACTTACATGTAACGGAATCAGATCTTTACGGAACCCCAGCCAGATACTAAACCCGGATTCTGATTAGATTATGAAACTATTAATTATATCTAAATTTTTTACAGGATCCAGCTAAAACAGATTCAAGATCTCAACGACGAGCAGTTCATATCGATCCATTTACATGGATCCCAACGAAACCCCACCTTGCAGTTCCAAATAAACAAACAAATAAATCCAAGAGACAGATTCCTATGATCCAAAAGCTGATCTTCCACTACACCAAGTTACCAACCATGGGGAGATCAGATTGAGCTGACAAATTTAATCAGAAAAGTAAAAGCTGAAAAATAAGTAAAGAACAAGAAGACTGCATGTTAGTGGGGAATGCCTTTCTTGATCTGACCAAAAGGAAAAAGAAAAGATTTCACTTGTTTTCCTTTTCAGCTTCTGTTTGCCAGCGTTGAAATATCTGCAGGCTCCATCGCTCTACATCTTGTGCAGGAAAAGATCAACTCACGAGCTCCACAATGAACTCTTGTCCCAACATAAATGCGAAAATAAAGTGGACGTCGAGGTAAGCAGCCTTTACTGCTCCTTGGGATTGTACAATGGTACAATATAAGAATGGCGAAAAGCAAAGCGGAAAAGGCAGAAGATTCTTGCAGAAAACTGGAAGACTGAAAATTGTTCATTCACAGGGACGTACATCTATCCGAAACAAAAGAGAGATCTTCGTATGTATGGAATCTTTTAGGAGAAAGTTATGGCTTGCATGAGGACACAGAGAAAACAAAGAGCATGTGAAGGTGTTGTAATCGACCAATGTATAATAACAAGAAATATATTTATCTTACGGATCAATAATGCAGGAAAGAAAGCTACATTGCACCGCTTCTGCAAAAGCGATTCTCCCACAGTCCCAGAGTTGACGAAGACTCTGCGCGGCCTGCCATTCTTGATAGTGGAATCAATGCTTTCCCTTCTTGAACTGAACTCCATAAACAGTTGCCGAAGAAGACCAGGAACACCATTGATGAATATTTGTTGTATGACAAAGAGGCCATTAATAGGTTGAATGCTTTACTCATTCAGTGCTTGTGCAGAACGCAGGTTTCCCTGAGTTCAAGGCAGCATCTGTGGCTTCATTACTGACCAATCTAGTGACTTACACCAAAGAACCAGGGTGATCTTAAAATCACAAGAAACAGGTAATTCTTCCTCAGTCATTTAAAGGGGAAAGGAGTAAAGTCTGATTGAAGTCATTGACAAAGTGGGCAAGATCAATATGACGTGAGGCTTGGCCCTTTTCGCCAAGAAAGTGAAACTCAGTAAAAGAGCAGAGGACAAAAACTATGGTGAAAAAGGGCGTCTTCTATTTGGTATCCATTGTGTTCATATTTAAAAAGGATAATCTTTCACTTACTTTTTGCGTTTCTTCATTTCACCGCTTCTAAAAAAGGTCATTAGTCTCTCGTGTGCCTTCCATCCACGGTTCACAAAGCTTGCTTTAGGACTTACTGCGATTTAAAGAAAGAGTGCATGACAGTACAAGTAGTTGCATGATAACTTAAAAACTAGGCATTTAAAGAAAATTTGAATTTGAAATGCCGATGTTTTTCTCTCCTTGTTAGGAATTAATGCGGGGTATATTTTAGAAGACAAAAGAATGCCATATAAAATAAACAATGCATTACTCTTGAATTTCTAAATCCAAACTGTACATGTTAATTGAATTTCATGGGGTTTCTGACCTGAAGTAATTAACAGTCGTATTAGATTGGTTTGATCGATTATGGCTGCTTGGTTCGGACTTGCCTCTACAGACTTGGCAGGGCTGCTCAATGCAGAGGCCCGGGCTTGAGCTCGTCCTATAAAGTGAATCGAGGCCTGGAACCTACCTGATTTGTTTGATATTTAGCATGAAATACACAAAATTAAATGCATCATAATATCTACTTTTAAACTGATTCGTGCGTATGTAATGGAGTCTAGTTGGGTAATTTGAGCCCCTGTTCATTAACAAGTCTGTCACTTAGCTCAAAGTCAGTGCATTATGGGTATTTCAAAAAAAAAAGCCAAACCTCCCACTCTTCCCTTATCCCGAAGGGTGGAGACAAGGAGCCCCCATAGGGGACTTGGCACCGCTCCCTCCCCTCAATTTTTTTTTTTTTAAATTTACATGTAAATTTTAGAAAATTTCACTTGTCATATATAAAAATTAAAAAAATGATATTTTGGCACTTGTCAAAATGTAGAAACTTTAATTCGCCCTCTCATGAAAAATTTCTGGCTCCATCCCTGCTTATCCCTGTTGAACTTCATTAAACTTTGAATCCTGCCGCCCCAGCTGATTGGAGCTTTGACATCAAACCCTTGAGTTTTCAAATTGAAGGCAGCTATCAATGACATTGATAGAAAGGAAGTGATTAAGATGATGATGATGATGATTGATAGCCTTGATTCTCATCCACGATGGGCATGTCCGACCCAAAGTTAAAAAGGAGGGCCAGCATATGATGATGATGACGTGATTGGCCATGGTGGGTGGCACTGTCCATGTATAGTGGCATTTCCTCGCATGCATGGCCGATGAAGGCCCCTTCTCACATGCATGTCTTATCCTGCCTCCTCTTCCTCCCACCAAAATCCCCTTTGATGCTGATACATCCCCACCCCTCCTCCGAGGATGCCTTCAACCTTACACCAATCAACTTTTATTCATCACTAACACCCCTCCTTCGATTAAGTTCCTACGAATGAGTTAAATGTTGTTAAAAGTACTGTAAGCCGTCACTATGTCATGAATGGTTGTCTTCTTCTACGATGGGTTTTAAATATTTTTTCATATGGTAACATTCGACAACCTGTCCATTTCAGTTCTTTTATCCATAAAATAACTTAAATGATGTCTCTCATGATACGGGTGAACACTAGTCGAGTCGAGCCTGAGTTCAGTTAGCTCGAGCTAGACTCGGCAGTTACATGTTGACCTCGAGCTCGACTCGATTAAGGCCCGACAAACTCGTTTGAATAGAATTGATATTCATCGTTACGAGTTGAGCTCGAGCTCGGCTTGATTGAAGCTTGACAAACTCCTTTGAATATAATAGATATTCATGGTTACATGTTGATATCGAACTCGACTTGATTCAGGCTCAACAAACTCTTAAACTCGTTTCAATATATCGATTTGATTAATGCTTGACAAACTTGATTCAGGCTCGAGCTCGACTCGACAGTTACGTGTTGAGCTGGAACTCAACTCGATTATTTGAACGAGTCGACTCGTTGAGTAAATGACTCGGCTTGAACTCGTTCACGAGCCGAGCTTTTTTATATATATATATATATATATATATATATATATATATATATATATATATATATATTAGGAAGGAATCACGTATCGTGTGACAGCTCGGTTGACTGGAAGAGGTAAGGTGGCCCGTATGGACGCTGAGCATGTTTCCTGTGACGCAGGCAGGGATGGCCCATGGAAAAGCTTTCTGAGGACGGTTGATCGTCGAGCAATTTTGACTCCGGCCACTGGCAAACTTGATCCTTCCGGCTTCTGATACGTCCATGCCCAGCACTCGGCCAATCAGTGTCACGAATTCTCGGGCTGACCGCGTTAATGATCTGCCGGCGGTCGCCATTACTTCTGCTCCCACCGAGTTTTCCCTTTCACCGGGAAGTTCCTGCCACTTTCCCAGTACCTAAGAATTTGCAGAGAATTCTGAGAAACTTTGGATAAGTTCTCGAAATCGGATACTGGAAGAAATATATTAAATATGCAAGGCCGTGACTTACACTGTAACTTGGAAAAGTCTTGACCAAAGAAATGAGATTAGCTTGTAAGCGGTGGAGAGCACACTGACATCTTTTTGCAAACTTTGGAAGATGCTTAGTCGAAGTTTCAAATTTGAAAAAATTGCAACGGTGTTTTCGAAAAAAGTATGAAGAGTTTTTAAACTTTGCCACATTCCATGCGAGCCTTTAATGGTTTGCTCGTGGGTTAAAATACGCTTTGGAGCTTAGACTAATACCTATACAGTCTCGCATTCGTAGGAATCAGCTCCTATTAATCGAGACGGGTAAGGACGTGGCAGATCAGTAGGCTTACGCTGGAGTCTCTTCGGGTGAGCGAGAAGTTCATACTATCACTTGAAACGAGGCTTTCCCTCCTGTCTTTGAGATCATGAGCTGGTCGATGTCAACGATAGCAACGGTGTACCCTTCAACTTAGATGTTAAAACTATAGACGTGCTTTTATGCAGGCCCTTAACCCAGCAGCTACGCTATGCCCCTTGATGCTACTTTAGAGTCCATTGATCTAGAAAAGATCAAGGGAAAAAGTTGAAGGATGTTTAGTACCAGGACTTCGGCTCTTCAATGTTCTGTGAATCTTTTTTAAAATAGATTCATGGAATACTAACAAAGTGTTCATGCAGCCAAACCCTTTGCTTGTGTGTATCATCATGTACTTTTAGAAAATCTAGTCTTCAACACTAGAACCATAGGGCTTAGACCTAATTAAATAAAACTTAATGAATATATACTTGAATTTGCAGGTGGATATTGACCAAATCAATGTTCTTGGAACCGAGCTAAATCAGCATATTCGAATTGAATCGATGGCAAACCGATGTAGCAGATTCAAGAGCGACACATGTCAAGTTGAAAATATTTTAAAAACATCTTCAAAATTTCTTTTTTAAATTTTTTGAATCTGTGTATTCACCAAATTAACAGCCCGTCGATTCGCTTACCCAATCAAATATCTCAACACTGGCCCAACAATTCATAGACCAAGCAAGTTGGGGACGATAACCCAAATGAAAAATAATAATACAGCAAAGTAAGCTTAAATTTCGGTTTCCGTTGACTGTATTCTATATTATCCCTAACATAGTTTGCAAATATTGATTGATTGATTTGTTTATTTATGCGTTTTTGTTATAAATAAATTCATAATATAATAGTGGCGTTTGTGGAGATTCAATGAAGCATGTTCCTGCATAGGATGTGAGAGAGGGGCAAACATATTCATTGTAGTGAAAGAATATCTTTAATCTAAGCATTCAAATTGAACAATAATAAATGACATGGTCAGCAGGAATTCCGGGTTCACAAACAGGTACAACCTAGCAGTCCATGAGAATACTTTTATTTTATGGTTCAGATTTTCAGCAAAGTTGGTCCCGAGATATTTTATTCTTTCTCTCCTCTCCCCTTCACAAACTTTTATTTGAAAACAAAAAAAAATGGAGATTCTTTGGGACTCGGGCACCTGTTTGTGCCATGTGTTCAAACATAGGGTTCTGGAATCACATTTTCTCGTTTCTCAGAATCCGGGGGAACAACTGTCCTTCCTCCTCTTTCTAGGGTCTTCACATTTCTCATGCTAATTAATTTCACACAAGTACGATTTCTTTATGTTCTCCACTCTGCACATTCATGCACGCTATATATATATATATATATATATATAAGAAAGAAAATTGAATGGTGATTTAAATTTTTCATAATTACCAGACTATCTAACGAAGACTGTTTGATTCAATATAATGAACGATAAAAGAAAAACAATGACAAAAAGGTGATGAAATTAATCATGTTAATGAAAATACTGTTTTCAATGTTAAATTCATTTAATTATTTGAAATTGCTTGTCTCATCAACATCCAATTGAAATGTGCAGCCTAAATCTGGCCCACTTCCATACAGGCGCGGCTGAATTTGACTCCAACTTAACTTTGGTGATAAAATAACTTAAAGAGGTCTAATCAAAATTCATATAAAATACATAATCAGATTACTATGGGGAGTCAGCTACCTTTAACAAAACTTAATACCAAATAAGCGCTCCAACCAAGGTTTTCATATATATATATATATCTTTGACAAGTGTTGATTTGGGTTGAAGGTGGCTATTGAAGGCTAATGTAGACAGGTCATGGGTTCTCTCTCTCTCTCTCTCTCTCTCTCTCTCTCTCTCTCTATATATATATATATATATATATATATATATATATATATATATATATATATATATAAATGTTGCATAGGGGTTTACATTATGAAGAGCATATTTTATATTCTGAAGGTTAATCTTAGATATGGGAAATGTAGGTTTAGGGGATTGTGCACGAGAGGGGGAGTTGGCAGCCGTGGTTTTCCTTGATCTTGTTTGGAAAAAGAAAGAAATAATGAAGGATTCCCTCGTAGGAATCATGCCAACTCTCCCTACGCCCCAAAAAACTATCATTCTTTGATTATTAATATATCATTTGCATGTTTTCCCTCTCAATCCGATGCATTATTCAATCCCCAACTTGGGGACCTTCGATCAGGAATTTTCTTTTGGAAGATGAATAAAAAAGTTTTTCTCCTTTGAAAATTTCTTGGTGTTTGCGTCGACGTAAGATCCATTATTTTATTGTCGCAGTCCATGTTTACGCAGACTCATTGCATGTCGTACCTTATTAGTATAATAATAAGATTTTTTTCTTCACAATCGTCCTCCGGATATTAACTATTTTCAGAAAAACTCCTTCATCTCCCCGTTTTTGAAAATTATTTTTTACCCACTAGACCTTACTTAGATTCGTTCGTTCTTATATATGTTCAAACTGAACTGGTTCGCAAGCAGTTAGTTTCTATTTCAAATATCAAGACATCAAATCTCCATGTCGCAAAAAAAGGACTAAGCATGTACAAGTTGAAACACGGTGACGGTGATACCCGATACACCGAAAACATGAGAAAAAAGTATATACCATGTTGAATATATTTTGGTTTTCAAATTGACAATCTAAATCTAATATGAATCTGACTTCTATTTAAACATCTAAATGCGAGTCTGACTTTTAAATATACAATTGAATCCTAATTGCATTATGATTTTTTAACTAAATTCCAAAATGTGCAGGTATTCTATGTAGGATATTTATTGAAGGTAAAATATTAATTTGAATCCAAAGGAATATTTACTTAAAACTCTCTCTCTCTCTCTCTCTCACAAATTGCATTTTTTAAAAATAAACATTCCTGGCTTTCCAGTTTTACTTAAATTTACCAGTTCCCATAAATGGCCAACATAAGGGATGAATTCAACATGGTGAAGAAAAGCAAAGCCTAGTTTGTAAAAAGGAAAAAAATGAGGCAGCATTGAAAAGATTGATGTGAAATTTAGCTAATATGGGGAGGCCTATTATGAAAAACCATAAAGCAACAACCGAAAGCTAGCTATCATCAGCCTTTCACATTTCCACTTAAAATTTTTCTTTTTCATTGTTGAATTTATGTTTCCAAAATCCAATCTACGCCAAAATCTACTTAGAAAGTACACTCTAGTGAAATCTCAATATAGAGAAACTGGAAGACCTGAACCCAAAACCAGAACCAAGTCCAAAATCCATCAAGGATCTGAATTCTAATGCAAATACATGGCCCATGAATCTATTATAGTTCAAGGAGATCAGATTCGGGCCCAAACCCAAAATTATCAAGTCCAACCCGGTGAAGCAACCCCACAGGGACCCAAACCGATTCACCTGGACCAGATCCAAATCTGACCCGTTTATGTCCCTGTAGGAGAGATTTCTATCCTAATCACAATGATAGTGAACTGTGTCAATTTAAGGGAAAAGGCATGGGGAAACTGGCACAATAAGTAACTATCACACAAATACACACACACACACATACTCATGCCTGCACACACACACACATACAAAGAGATAAAAGGAGATAGAGAGAGAGAGAGAGCCAAGAGTGTGGTCATCAGTCCACCCATAGTCCTCATCCCCAAGTAACGCCCATCACCATTTCTGAGCCACAAAAACATCATCATCCGGATCTGCTGCTTTACCTTCCCACGTTTAACATGAAGCTTGTTTTGTTTTGTTTTAGAAGGAAGATAACTGATATATGGACATACATTTTTTCCGGCGAGCGAGAAGATTATACTCCGGCCAACCCCGTTCCCCTTTCACGCCTTCAAGGTTCAGAACTGCGTTAATGTATCTTCATTTTGGTACCGCGCCCACGAGAATCAAACTGGTGATGTGTGTTCTCGGATTGACCAACCCAAACAGAAATGCTATGCTACCCTATGTTGGTTGGTAGGTTTAGAGCAATTGATATTTTGGAAAGCAAGGATTATGTTTTCAAAATATAACTTATATAGACATTGGTTGGTCATTTATTACCAAAAGTGAAATTAGCTTTTGTGCTGGCATGCGGTCATATCTTAGGCGTGCATGGGCCATGTGATGGGGATGCCATCCATATCATGCCTGGTGAGGTCATCATCTCTTGCCCTAACAATGACATATGGGGAGGGAGAGTGGGAGCTTTCTTTTTTTAATCAATCACAAGTGACGTCGTACCCTCCTTAGGGAGAGAGAGTGACTGCTAGCTTCACCACCTTCAACCTTCTCCCCCTTCCTTCTCACCTCCTTGTGCAGGCTGCCTTCTGAGTGGGTGGGAGAGAGACCCTTCTGATGTTCCTTTGCCTTTCGCAGATTCTACTTTTGGAATCAGAGGAAAGTTCTGCTTTTTCCTGGTTAATTTACTTTGCCTTTTCCTTTCTCCCTTTTTCTGGGCGGAAATGGAGCAGTATGACTCCAACAGCAGCTCATCGTCTTCCTCAGCGATAACCTTCCAGCCTTCCAAAGATTTTCCGGCTAAGATGGCAGCGTCGTCGCCGCCGGAGATCGACGGCCTTCTCGCCGACGCTGGGTACTTGGTCAAGTCATCGGATTTGGTCCACGTCGCGCACCGCCTGGAGCAGCTCGAGAACGTCATGGTTGCTGCCCAGCCGCCCGTAATCTCCCACCTTGCCTACGACGCCGTCCATTACAACCCGTCCGACCTCGCCGGATGGGTCGAATCCATGATAGGCGAGCTCGGGCCCTCGGCATTGCCTGAGTTTCTGGTCGAAGACTTCCCGACGATCGACTTCCCCGGCAACTACCAGATGCCGGTGGCCGGGTTCCAAATGCAGACCACAGCCGCGGCCGGCGAGGAAGAAAGCCTGGTTCCAGCTCATGACAACGGCGGTGTCAGGCCGGATTTCACCGGCACGACGGTCGAGGAAGATTCCGGCATCCGATTAGTGCACCTGCTCATGTCCTGCGCCGAGGCGGTCCAACGTGGGGACACCCAATTGGCTGCCATCTTGATTCAGGAGATGAGGATACTCCTGAGCCGGAGCAGCACCGGCGGAATTGGGAAGGTCGCCGGATGCTTCATCGACGCGTTGAGCCGGCGGCTGGGCTACGGCCCGACTCAAGCAGTCTGCGCCGAGTCTGCTCTAGAAAACGAGATTCTCTACCACAACTTCTACGAGGCGTGCCCTTACCTCAAGTTCGCGCACTTCACCGCCAACCAAGCGATCCTGGAGGCATTCAACGGCCACGATCAAGTCCACGTCGTGGACTTCAGCCTGATGCACGGCCTGCAATGGCCGGCCCTGATCCAAGCCCTGGCCCTCCGGGTGGGAGGGCCGCCGCTCCTCCGGTTGACGGGCATCGGACCACCGTCGCCGGACGGTCGCGACGCGCTCCGCGAGATCGGCTTGAAGCTGGCCGAGCTAGCCAAGTCCGTGAATGTCCGGTTCTCCTTCCGCGGCGTGGCGGCCGAGCGGCTCGACGACGTGAAGCCGTGGATGCTGCAGGTCGACCCCAAGGAAGCGCTGGCCGTCAACTCCATCATGCAGATGCATCGGCTGCTGTACTCCGACCCCGGCCGCGGCTCCCCCATCGACTCCGTCCTCAAGTGGCTCAAAGGGCTGAAGCCGAAGATCATGACGGTGGTGGAGCACGAAGCCAACCACAACCAGGCGAGCTTCATGGACCGCTTCACCGAGGCGCTGTACTACTACTCCACCATGTTCGACTCGCTCGACAGCTGCACCCTGATGCCGGAAAAGTCGGTCGCCGAGATCTACCTGCAGCGGGAGATATGCAACGTGGTGTGCTGCGAGGGGCCGGCTCGGGTCGAGAGGCACGAGACGCTGGCTCAGTGGAGGACGCGTCTGGAAGGAGCAGGGTTCAAGCCGCTGCACCTCGGCTCCAACGCGTTCAAGCAGGCGAGCATGCTGCTCACGCTCTTCTCCGCCAACGGCTACTGCGTCGAGGAGAACAACGGCTGCCTGACGCTCGGCTGGCACAGCCGGCCGTTGATAGCGGCTTCCGCTTGGCAGGCCGCCGACTCCGATTGCCCCGACGGCCACGCCGTCGAGAACATGCTGTAATTATTTTCCTCCTCTTTTGCCCAAAAAACGAAAATCGAAAAAAAAAAAAAAAAGATGTGGGGCTTTTTTTCCTTTCTCCCCAAAGTGATAGAATAAATGGAATTATTTTCCCGGTACACTTTTCCCCTCCTAATTTTTCGCAGTAAAAAGAGCCGTTGGATCTTCGAGATGGACGGTGGCTACGGAGGGAAGGGGGGAGGCAGGTCACATCACCACGGGCCGGTGGTCACGCCTCGCGTTGTACCTTTCCATGTTTTGGTCGCTGGAAGGACTCTGGGGCTCGTTCGGAGCGGGTCGTACCCGGGTCCTATGATCTAATAACTCATCTCCCGAGACCGTCTATGCGGTCGCACTCAATCACATGGTCGCGTTTTCCTCGTGGGGCCCGCGTCGCCCGGGCTCCACAAAATACCGCCATGTGATTGGCGGGCGGCCATTTTGAATCCCTTGCCGAAAGCTACGGCGAAGAGGATCGTATCGGCATATCCGTCCAATCCGGACACGTGCACATACGTACCCACGAAAAATTAATAATCATATATTTAATTTTTTTCAGAATTAATTTAATTTTAAATGGTGAAGCTCGTCTTGGCTTTTGAATGCCGATGTCTTTTGTTTGAGAAAAAAAAAGGGAAAAAAAAAATATCCATAGAGTCATAAACCGGAATCCCTGTCATGAGAAATTTGTATTTGACCGTGGTGAGATCTGAGCCGTTGATCTCGACAAACGGAGGCAGATCTAAGAACTGCTGCACGTGATAGTGGAGTACCGTTGTGTAGGGGTGGGGCCCGTGGAAAAATGTGAAGGGTCTAGAACTGGTGGGGCCCGCGATCCTTTTGGGAGAGGGCCCCACCTGGATACCGCATACCGGACTTGACGGGAGGGTGGGGTTTGGTAGGACCACCAATCACATGGCTGTCGATTTTGAGAATTAAAGATCCTCCGCCTCTCGGATTGGCCCAGAAGCGTCCCTTCGCGGACGGCAAGGGTGGGCAATTGCCCACACATAGTGTTCAAAGTTGCCAAGCTCTATTTCTCATGGAATGAGATCTATAGTTCTTAAGGGATCCTGGCCGTCCAAACAAGGAAAAATCTAAAAATATAGACCGGTGGTACTTGATGTATCTAAATTTAATATTATGATACATGGCATTATGAACCACTGGCCTAGCTGTTTGACATTATGAAAAATTGTTGGATACCGAAAATGCACAATTTGAAATATTTTTCCAAGTAAATATTTGGAACTACCGCTTTTACATAAATAGTACAATGTGTACATATATTCTTCATATACATAATCTTTTATGTACATATAAGATCATAAATAGTACAAAATGTACAACTTTAATTAGAAGAGCAATATTCTTAGTTTATCAGCTCACGTGTATAATCTTCTATGTACATTTACAATCAAGAACAGTATAATATGTACATATATTCTTCATATGCATAATCTTATATGTACATATAAGATCATAAATAGTAAAACACGTACAACTTTAATTAGAAGATCAATATTCTTAGTTTATCAGCTCATATGTATAATAATCTTATAATCTCATTTATACATTTGAGCCACCTTTTTATTATTAACTTTCTCTATATTTTTGAGTCTGGTAATTGAAATTTAAGCTCCAAACTATTTTTTATGAACAAGCACTCTTTAATTGCGGAGTTTGCAAGTCTGTGGACGAATATCCTTCTTTCCTATTTGATTCACAAGCCAGCATAGATGAAGCACTTTGAATGTTTGATAATATGGATCAGGGAACAGAGATTGCCTTAGTTTTTATACAATACGAATCTATGCAAGATATCGACCTGGACATGCTTGGTTTCCATTATATTGGTAGTTGGAGATTTAGATTTGATGCTGAAGTAATGGCAAAAATATATCTGCGGCCTTTCATGATCCTAAATAATTGGATGGAAGACCTCCTGTTCGGGCTGGTTGAGGATATATACGAGCCAGATCACGCTCAACTCATCTTGGTACAAACCAAGAGCCGGGTTCGAGCCGCCGAGTCGGGTTCGAGCCAACCCCAGCCAGGTTATTGAGGCTTTGCTGATACATTGAACCCGTTCACCAGCTTTACTCACCAACCAATTATTTGCTGCAGGATATGGTTCTCCTCCTGCAACAACTGAACTAGCCTCCTGTTCATGTTGGCAAGATCCTGCAATAAGGGCCGGCTGATTAAGATGTTTTGGACCCGTCACTTTCATCGCATCTTTCCTATTAAATTTCTTCCACCATCATTAAATTTCTTCCACCATATATATATATATATATATATATATATATATATATATATATATATATATATATATATATATATATATATGCCCAACATTGTTGGATGGATAAAAAAGAAAAAAAAAACTGTTGTTAATTGAAAATAGTAGCCACATGAGTCTATGGAACAACAACAGTTCATGGTACTTCTAGTAAAAATTTATAGTGCTTTTACTAATAGATTTTTCATTTAACCATTCAGCAACGTCCGACGCCCTGCAGAACTATTTATACACATACACACACTATCATGCCTCCTACTTAAAACTTGTCTCTTGGAAAACTTGTCTCTTGGGTATGGTGAGCTTTTAAACCATCTAGCTGTTGATCTTTCTCACAAATCCAACCAGAAATATGAACTCCTAAACCTATAAAATCCAGAAAAGAATTATGTCACCAGGTATAAAAATCAGAATTTATAACATTATGAAAATGAATGGTTTAGTATTCTTGGCTCATAGACCACCACTACAAAGTAAAAAACACTATAAATCATTCTTGTGTGTGTGTCCAATGAGTAGCTCCTCCACGGGATTGTGTGTATATGTAACACCCCAGAAGTTTAGTCGGCTTATAAAGGGAGTCCATTAATTAGATGATTGTCCTGGTTCTTAATCTTTTTAAGATTGAAACCGAAACTGCTAGGGGGCGGGTTGGGATCCGTCGAACTAGGGGCCCGAGCCTGGAAGTGGGTCGGTTTCAACATTCGAACCTGGGGTCCCACACGTGCGGACGCGTGTGCCTTAAGGGGGGTGGATTGTAACACCCCATAAATTTAGTGGGCTTATAAAGGGAGTCCATTAATGAGATGATTGTCCTGGTTCCTAACCTTTTTAGGATTGAAACCAAAACTGCTAGAGAACGAGTTGAGATCCGAGGAACCAGGGGTCCAAGCCCGGAAGTGGGTCGGGTTATTATAGTATATGTGTGCATATGGCAACCATTGGAATAATGTTTACTATGTTTTTGCATGAATGTGGCTCTTTCAAGAAAGAAAGGGAAGGAAAATTGAAAAAATCAATCGAAGGTGCTTGCTATTCTAGAACAGTATCATGCTTGGACATACCTTACAATATGATACCAACGGAGATGCTGGTAGATTATTAAAGTTCTCCACTTTTTTCGATTGAAGATCTCAAAGTACTCTAGATGAATCTAGCTAGCGAAATATTGTATCCGCCTTTGCCTCGGCTGGTTTCACCCGATAGTGTGCAGACAATGTTGAATTTTGTGTCAAACGTAGGGAAAAGCCGCCTAGCAGCTGTCCACTTCGCTGTTTCCATAAACTTTTTGGCTTCCTTCTCCTATGGTATTACTTTTCTTCAATGATTATTCCATATGCCTGAGGGATGTAGTATTGTTGGTAGGCCGCTGGTTACTGGTTCGAGTGGCATGAGTGCTTTTCAATTGAGCCGCAAAAAAAAAAGAAAATGATGCTGCTCGAAACCCTAAGGATGGGAAAGGGGGCTTTGGATCTTATCTTGTATAGTACGATGAAATACTCATCCTACTCACCCAACAAATCTTCCTTAAATTAAAAATTTTGAAAGCTTATGTATATGTCTTCTCCTACCGTGTGAGCTAATGGTTTCTTGTTAACCATTATAAGTGAAGTAAATGAAGATGCATTTGCTGAAATTGTTTTGAGCTTCTTGATATAACTTTTTGCATTAGAAACTTGGAAGAATGGCTCCACATTTGGAAGGGATTTGATTTATTGAGGACCCAAAACAATTGATTGAGTAACTTTTGCTGCTTCAATGATCATGCATCTGTCACACCAACAAGAACTAATTGCAACTTAGAAAAGAAGGAAAATAAAAAGTTGCTTTGGTGTTCATGCATCTGTCACACCCAAAACAATTGATTGCAACTCTAAAAAGAAAGAAACTACAAAATTTTACAAAAGCACGTTCGAGTTTGAATGAAAATAGCAAAACATGTTTAAGTTTTGATTTCTTTCATTTAACCACCTACATTGTATTGGAAACGTGTACAAATTAAGTTTTTTTAAAAAAGGACACCTAAACGTGGTATTGTTGTATGAAAACTCGACGTGTCACCGTAGAATTACAATGACAACTAGGGCTGAACACGAGCAGAGTCAAACCAAGTTCAGTCAGCTCGAGCCCGAGCTCAACTCGATTAAAACTCGACAAACTCGTTTGAATATAATTGATATTCATCGTTACGTGTTGAGCTTGAACTCAACTCGATTAAGGCTCGACAAACTCGTAATTCAAACTCGTTTGAATATATCGACTTGATTAAGGTTCGACAAACTCGATTAAGGCTCGAGCTTGGCTCTGCAGTTAAGTATTGAGTTCGAACTCAACTTGATTATTTGAACGAGTCGACTCATGAACTTGAGCTTGAGTTATTAAGCAAATGACTCGGCTCGAACTCGTACACGAGCCGAGAGTTCGACTCGTTATTTATCCCTAATGGCAACAAATACACAGTCAGATTACACGGCCATGCAGGTAAGACTTCTTCGCATAGGAAATTTCAAAAATTTTATAAGAACAAATCTTTGTACTTGAAACATAGAAATATAGGTACCCATCTGAGAGAACATTTGTAGGTAGGCATCCTGTGGACAATTGCTCATACAGGTTGTTCATAAAAAGTATTTATTTTCATATTGAAATTTTATGGCAGTTTTTCTAATTTATATGTTGTTGCCCATTAAAAAATATATAACTAGTACCCTTAAGTCAGAATTAATTCTAGCTCCGCCGCTGTCTCGAAAAATTCTAAAAAACCCATGTAAATGTGAGACCCACTTGTTTTTTGTGGAGTTTAGCCATTGTAGGGCTGATAAATGGATCGAGCTGTCCTGGCTTATTCACTTGGGCCCATTCCTGAAGTCTGTTGGCCTTAATTTCCTTCAAGATTGCCAACCTTGACTCAGTGGACGCCATCATCATACGAATCTTGGAGGACTGAGCGATCCTTGACATGGAAAGGAGACGTATCGTTTCCAACTATCGTTGAATTTAATCTAACCATAAATGAGTAGGTGATTTGGTAGCATCATTGCTACATTAAGAGTTTGCTATTTCAGCACATATATGCTTTTTCCTAAGATGAAAGTTCAAGGTTGAAACCCCACCAAATTCATGACAGCTCAAATTATTTTAGTAAGTTAATTTCGTTAGAAGCATATCCCTTTACAAATAAAACAACCGCAAAAATTCCAAGAACATTAAATTTGAGAAGAAAAACTTTTCAACAAGTCTTGTTAACATGCTTAAGATATATATATATATATATATATATATATATATATATATATATATATATATACATATATATATATATATATTCTGCATTCTTTCCCTGCAACGAAGGGCACTTGGTGCGCATTGTGTGAAGAAGAAAAGAAAAAGAAGAACAAGATTTATGGTCATATGCACAAGATGTGCTAGTCACTCTCGGAGCCGAATGGCACCTCACAAGTGTTTTCTTGGTCCATCCGAACCGAACTCCCATCTATTGAACAATCCAAGGTCCAGATTGTTTGCATCGCTATGTCCAGCTCCAGTTGGTTTAGATTTCTAAAGCTCTGAAAGAAAAACCAGTTGAATATAAATGCAGGATTTCAGAGAACCAGACAGCCCATCCTTTTCACCGGCTCCGGTGTTCAGGAGACAGTTTCTGAACTCTGACAAATGAACATTTTGTTGGATATGCACATAATTTTACTAAATATAGCAGAGCAGATATATCATGTAAGTATTGTTTAGCTTAATCAAGCAAGTGATATGGGATTCTCTGGCGTCAACTGAGTCAAGTTTGGCAACTAATGAAAAGCATGATTGAAATATCAAGAACAATTAAGCATAATTCACCTTGGAAAAGCAGACAAAAACTGTTCCTTTTTGGAAGGTATATGTGCCACGGGTTCCTCCACCAGAAAAAATGAGTGAGATTTTGATGAGATCGATGTGCACTTTTTTTCACTACTGTACTTTCTCTCGGTTGCCATAAACTAGAAGGGTTAAAAGTTGAAGATCTAAGCATCACACTTTTAAATGGCCCTACCAGTAGACAAGTAATCCAGGTTACAAAATCATAACATTCCCTTACCTTTAAGTTCTTATGTCCAACCTCCTAGCCAGGTGGATGGAGCTCTTCTTAGTCCAACATGAGATGTTGGTACCAACAGAAACGTCGAAATACCATGTTCTAAAGCATTGTCCCAGCATATAAAAATCACAACCGTAAGATAGAGAGAAAGAGAGAGAGATTTTGTTACAGAAAACAAAGCTGCACAGCAAATCTTAGCCTTTGGCAATGAAAAATGAATATTAAATGCCGACAAAGATTTCCGATATTGGGGGCAAAAAGAAATGTAAGGAACCAACCGAAGGTTGTGGATGTTGAACAATCGATCCCTAGAGTTTTACTGAAGAAATGAACTCAGAGATCACAAAGCTTAAATTGCTTGAACCGTTCTTTCAGAATAGGAACATCAATATCAACTGGATGATTGCCAACATCATCAATAATACTGCTGACAGAAGCACTACATGTGGGAAACCATGGTTCTTGTCTGTGGCGTGCACATGTTAGTGATGCATGAACCTTTTTTTTGGTCCTGAAATTAACTTTTGGTTTTGGTTGCGATGCTGGAGATGGTTGAATCATGCCACTCAATTATGACAGTGACAGCGCCCAGGTTCCATACACCAAGCTAGGTGGGCCAGCTTACAGTACCCAAGCTGAAGGACTTTAAGAGTTTGGTACAATTATGAATCTTTCTTCACAGGGTGAATCTGGCAGACCACTGGTGGTATGATAGACCTCACAGACCTTGTTTCAGAAGCTCACCTCATTCTGATCATAGCAGGTTAAAGCTGGGTTTTCCCTTGGCTTGGCCAAAATATGACAATAATATGGTTTTCTATATACCCTGTATCATCCATGCAAGTGAAACTTTACATATGATCACGATAGCTGATCATAATGGACTGTTGGATTTCTTTTTACAATGCCACTCAACTATGCTCAGAAAACCTTCAGTCTGTTGAAAATTGCCTTGAAATAGCCTCAAGGGCTCCACCAAAGCATGAAATGATGATACCATCTGTAAGCTGTGACCATCATTGAGGCGTAGCAGTTACATTTTTGCAGAGGTCTTAAAAGCATACCAGTAACGAGCCGGATGCAGCTTGAACGATTTTGCAGGAGTGCATATGAGCTTTACCTTTGAGAAACATCTATGACGCACAAAATGATGGTGGTAAAAACATATTTGCAATTGACTATTGTTGAACTCGACACTCACGCAAGATCAGAAGCATGACGAATCAGGGAATTGAGATGCATCAGGTTCAAATATATTTCACCACATTGTGGATGTGAAGTATCTCCTGCCAGAAACTCATGAACAATGCCATTAACCTCAACCAGACTGCATCCAGGTGCCTTGTCGATGCCCTTGGAGCCCATCTTTCCTCTAACTCTCCTGACCTTGTTCCATTTACCTGCCTCAGAGTACATGTTGGAGAGGAGGATATATGCCCCATCGTCATTGGGAGCTAGCATCAAAATTTCTTCTGCAATTAATTCACCAAGTTCCAGTTCATGATGAACACGACATGCTGACAGGAGAGATCCATATATAATTGAATTAGGCTTGAACGGCATTTTTTCAGTGAAGGACATTGCTTCTTTTAAGAGGCCAGCCCTGCCCAGAAGGTCTACCATGCACCCATAGTGCTCGATTGTGGGAGATATGTTGTACAGATTTTTCATGTTACTGAAATGATCCATCCCCTCACTGACCATGCCAGCGTGAGAGCAAGCACAAAGAACAGCCGTAAGAGTTACATGGTCGGGGAAAATGTCGCTCTCCCCAAGCAATTGACCAAAAATGGCCAAGGCTTCTCTTCCATATCCATTAACTGCAAGACCACCAATCACAGAATTCCACGAAAAAATATCTTTCTTAGGCATGTTATGAAAGATCTGCACTGCTTTCTCTATACAGCCACATTTTGAGTACATGTCAACTAATGCATTACCCAAAAACACATCTGACTTCACCAGCTTTTCGCCAATGTATGCATGGATCCACTTGCCCTGCTCCAGTGCTCCCAACTGTGCACAAGCAGAAAGCAAGCTTACCAGTGTCACTGCATTTGGTGATACTCTAGAGGTTTGCATAATGCGGAAAAGGGAAAGTGCTTCCTTGAAGCAGTTCCCTTGAACGTAGCCTGTAATCATAGTAGTCCATGTGACCACATCTTTTTCAGATGTGGGGATTGTATGAAAAACTTGGGCTGCACTATTCATATCTCCACATTTTGCATACATGTTGATCAGTGCATTACCCACAAAAGTGTCCCAATTGATGTTATGATCATTGACATAAGAGTGAAGATTCTTTCCTTCTTCAAGATCACCTAACCGTGCACAAGCTGATAACAAATTAACCATTGTGACTTCACTTGGCTTCATGCCGTTCTGTTTCATCTTCTGAAATAAAGCGAGTGCTTCTGCAGGCAAATTATTGTGCACGAATCCTCCAATCAGTACATTCCATGAAACAGTATTCTTTGTTTTCATGTTATTGAATACTTGACCAGCATTTTGTAGATCCCCACATTTTGTATACATGTTGACAAGGGCGTTTCCCACAAGCACATCACACTCAATCTTATTATCCTTAATAAAAGAGTGCAACCATTGACCTCTACCGAGAGCATGGAACCGAGCACAAGCAGATAAAAGGCTCACCACAGTGACCTTGTTGGGAATGACTCCAGATACTTGCATTTGATCAAAAAGCTTTAATGCTTCTTCAGAATCACCCAAGTGAGCATACGCAGCAACCATGGTAGTCCATAGTACAATATCTCTTTCAGGAGACTCATCAAACAGTTGTCGTGCAGTCTCGATTCTCCCGCTCAGAAAATAAAACTTGATGATTGCTGACATAACAAATGCATCGCGTTCAAAGCCAAGCTTGATAATCTGGCCATGAATCATCGTCCCTTGTTCTATTGAGGAATTATGAATTGAGGCCTTGATCAAGAAGGGAAAAGTATACTTGTCAGGAGAAAACCCCCTATCGAGCATCTGATTATACAGTGAAAATGCCATCTTGGTTAGACGACTATGAGCACAGGCCCTGATCATGGAATTCCACATGAACAAGTTCGGATGGGGAATTTGGCCGAACACACAAGACGCGTAGTCTAATCGACCAGAAGAAGGTACAGTGCAGAAAGCAAGTAGCCTGCTTGCAAAGAAAGTTTCCTGAATCATGCCTGTGGTAATCATTTGAGCATGGATTTGCTTCAATTCTTCCATGGTGGTGCAGTGGTCTAAAAGCGAGGTAATGGCGGACGGTTGGCATAAAACCCATTCCTTCTTAAGTGGATGACTGATGGATTCGTGGTGGATGTGAAGGCAAGGAAAGCCCCTGAATGCTGCTATGCTTTCATGAAGAAAACGGAAGCAGGTGAAGCCTTTAAGCATAAGGCCGAATCACAGCAAAAGAAGGAGGGAAATTTTGAAAATTAGTATAAACCCCATCAGACCAGCGCATAGAAGTTAGGAGAATGCAACCTCTAAACGAGCATCTAGGCAATAACAGTAAGAGGACAAGATCCAAATCAATGAGCAATTGATCAGCTTTCTCAGGACAGCGTTTAATTTCTTGCTCTGCGAGATGCCAAGATTGAACATCCAGAGATCATCCAACTCTACTTTTGAACATAGCTCATATTCTCGATCGCACAAAAGATTTAAGCGGGAAACATGTCTCATTTATCCAAGATCACCTTAGCAATTATGTCATCTTTGGGCTGAGTCACCATTCAAAAAGGCACAACGAAATGAAAACGATAAGAAATGTGGCCTGTCCTCTACCCGTAGACCACCAATATCAGTTCCATATATCAAGGATCAGCACGAAGACAGCAGCCCTTTTGGATTTCATGCCATTACAATCGGTTGTGCCGCTAATTACAGGCCTTTTGCCATATTATCTTCTTGGGAGAGTGGTTATACTGTTCAGAGTGACAGCACGGTGATGCGCGTGATGGTCGCCTTATGATTTTGCTTAATGCGCCATCTACATGAGCCGAGCTCGAGCTCGAGCTCGGTCAACTCGACTTGACTGTACTCGACTCATATGTTATTAGGTTCAGTCTAGCCGACTATAACAAAAAAAAAAAAACTACTAGATTAAACAAGCTTACTCGAATTCAATCAAATCGAGCTCTGTAATTGGAACTCGACTCACTTATAAGCTCAAGTTTTCAAGCTGGAGTCAAATTTAACCGAACGAGTTCGTTCGAGTTGACTCTGCTTGTTGGGCAACCCCACTTTTATAGATATTGAACTTGTTATCGTGAAATCACCGATCAGATATACACCTGATCGGATTTTAGTTGGATGTACCCTTAAACATATCCTATTTTACCCTCATATTCGCATATTTGAATTCAAATACAAACCAAAAATTAAAGTTTATACTACATTCTAAATTTTTTGGATTCACAATCTGAATTCAACTTTTGTTTTCGTATCTAAATTCGATTCTTACTTTTAAATACACAATCAATGTTAGGGAAGGGTGTTTATTTAAAACTGAATTTGTAGCCATACTTGAATTTGATCCTATGTTTATCTAAAATTGAACTATGATCGAACCCTACGTCATTCATGAATCCAAATCTGATTTTGCTCCTTGCAAGGGCACTGATATAATAGTAATAATAATAATAATACAGTACTTGCTGGCAATCAGTGTGCAGCATGTGATATTGCACCAGAAGGACCCCAAGTTGCTCTCAACGCCATGTGCTTTCAAGGTCTCTGCGCTCGAAGTATGGGAAGAACCCCATGCTTCTTTTGGACCACCATGTGAGGCATTGCCAACAATGGCTCTCTCTCTCTCTCTCTCTACCAACAGAAAACTCAGATTCATGCTGCAGGCACATGCATGATTCAGGGAGAAAGCTGCCAAGAGATCTTTAAGATGGTGATGCCTACTTTTATTTTGTATTGCAGTGAATGTTGGGCACCAACACATGTGATTGCTTAGATGCATGCATGATACAATGAGTTGGCCGAATTTATAAGCAAAGTTGGAGAAATTTTACAGTAAAGTTGTTGATCATACTGCAGTCGATGAATCTACGCCAGGTTTGATTCCTGTAGGCACTACACACCTGAGCTAGACATTGTTTGTACCCTTTCTTCATACTTGCAGGCTCTGACATGACTTTTGATGCGAGGACGGGGAAGAAACGGTCTTGGGCCATCTTCTGAGCGGTGGGGTTTGTTCATGAAAGTTGCAAGTGTAGGCTTAAAGTGAGGTGGGTTGTAGCTATCATATGCATGTCACAGTCGCTGACATTCTGTGATCTCAAATATCATTAACAGGTTTCAAACGACCATGATTTTCTCACATGTTTTTCAGCAAAACTGAAAATCTCAGAAAAAAATTCAGTAAATTTTAAGAAAAGAATAAGAAAATCCTAAAATTTTGGAAAAATGTAAAATAAATAAATAAAAACTAATAAAAACATAAACAATAATTTGATAAATAATAAAAATGATGCATTAGTAATGATAAAATAAATAATTCTACTTAAATTTTAAACATGCAAGCAAAAAATAACGCAAAAATAATGATGAAAAATATGATAAAAATGAGAAAACTTAATTTTCAGGGTTTTCTTTCACGGGGAGAAAGACAGCTTTGTTTTTTTTTCTTTCATTTCCATTAACGTGATAAAAATACTAAAATCCCATTTTGGGCTTTTTCATAAAAAGAAAGAAAAACATTTTTTTTTATATAGATTTCAATGTTTTCAACGGGTATTTTTCGATAAAGACAGGCTTTCTATGACTATGACTTAGTTGGATTGGGCTTGAAATCCTTGCCGTAGAAGAACACAAATTAAATTAATTCAACCAGATGACAATAGATCCAAATAACTAAATAACAAAGATCCAGTCTGAATTAGATCCCTCCCTACTAAAAAACCACATTCAAAAACTTGTACATAATAACACTATACTAGGACACTAGGCAGCAAGGCTGTTCACATTTAAAGTGTTTGAAAACAATCTCCTCACTACTGACGTTCTTGGTGCATTATTCCTCTGCCCCATAAATGGTAAATGGTAACATGCATGATACTCAAACCAAGAGTAGACCATAGGATCACCCAAGCCATAATTTTGGAAGTATAAGGATATAGTTTAAAAGTTTTATACCAAAAGCAGCTTTCTATAAAATAAACGTTAATAAAAAAAACTACCCAATAAAATTACAAAATAATGGCATTTACATGCAAAAAATATTTTTAGGAATGAATCCAAATGCAAAAAACTTGCCCTCATGAATTGGGTGCTCAAGTAAATGGTATATTTTATTATCTATTTTATTTACAAGCAACTACTTTTGTATTCAAACTCGATAGGCATCACACACGACTCATTTTCCAAATATGATCGAAGCAAATCACCTTAAATTGATGGCTTCATACCCAGACCTGAATTTCTGACGATTACATGTGATATGTCCTCAGACTTGGATATTTGGATTTGGTTATAGGAACCGCATTCCAAATCTGAATCCAATTAATATTCGGATCTTATTTTCCGGGTCGGATCCGATTATATGGATTGTGGTTTGGTTAATAAATCAGGCAACCCTAGCAAAATTCGCATTCAGTGGGACCCATATACGTTCTTCGTTCTTGAGATGTTATTAGAGGGGAAGGTGCTGGAACCGGCCGATTCAAAAATTCAGTTGCGAATCGGACAAAATTATTTATAAGTCATTTTTACATAAATAAATTGCGAAAATTTATTAGAGGCAGGTGTTCATTGTAAAGCTTACATTGTACCTATAATTCTAAAAAACTGGAATTAAGTACTTGATTTATTAATAAGTCACACTTTCCTAAGGGTGGGCATCAGGCCGGGCCGCCGGCGGCCCGGTTCAGCCAGTTTAAGTTTTAAAAATATTTTTTTTTTTTAATTTTTTGTTTTAATAATATATATTTATTATTATTAAATATATTTTATATTTTAAAAATTATTTTATGATTAAAAAAATTGTTTTCAATTTTTAAACTGGCCGGGCCCAGGCCAAGACCCGGGCTATTGGGCCAGCCTTTACCGGGCCCAGGCCGGCCTTTACTGGCCCGATGCCCACTCTTACTTTCTACGAAAACTATCAAATAAAAGCATAATTAACGTGTGAAACAGACAATGTTAACTGCAGCTTTTTCCAATATTACTTTTAGCACTAAATTACATTGAGCAAGCTTACGGTTTTATTTTTAGGTCCGCATAAAAGTGGTTTCTTTTCTCAAAAGTATAGGCAAACGCAGGCTGGAAGTGATTTTTCCTACTTTAAAAGTTACCATCATTGCGGTCATATTCTATAAATAACAATGAAACTTTTACCCAATGAACCAGATCACGTAGTAGCAAGACAAATATGAATTTCTTGGGAGTTATATATATATAACTCAACCCAGAAAAGGCCAACATTGGCTGATACGAGAAGCATTTTGTTCATGCCTACGCCCCATAACAAGGAGAGCCACCATGTAACCATGTGTTATTTATGCCGTAGCTTCCACTTATTTAAACTTACCACTTCTCATCTTCTTGTTTCCGATGCAATTCCCGCCGGGAGATATTCTCCCTACTTAGTGAGCAAAAGAAATCAAACAGCATACAAGAAATTCTCATGTACCCGGCAAAACGATTCAGCAAACGGCAAAACAAGTCAAGTACACTTTCTCTGAACTTTCTCCTTCTCCAGCTCATTCCTGCAAACAAGTATTCCCCTGTATCCGGCAATATGAATAACCATTTTATGGGCAATATTTCTATATGAACAGATGGAAGAAATTATCCATTCCTGTCCAAAGAATGATGGCCACGTGTCAGGTCACAGACCAGTTGCCAGGCAAAGAGCAAATCTGCATAATATTTCTTATTCCAGGAATTTAACAAATGGATTTTTGAGATCATCCCATAAACAAGACCACACATTCTTACCAGTCCTTTCCTGTCTATCATGCATTCGGGTGATTCTACTCTTCAATAAACACCACAAACACAGGCAGACTCAGCAACTAACTGTCACATAGCTACCGGAAAAGTTGCTGGTACGGGTACGGTGTTTTCGTCAAACTTGGTACGGAGGTATGGTGATAATTATATATTTTTAATTCACAAAAAAAAAAAAGAAAAAATTGAAAAAACTGTAGTAACCACTCACGAACAGCTAGAAACCAGTAGAACAACACGGCATGAACAGGGAGCAGGAAATCTCAGAACACGGCATGAACAATCTCATTTAGTCCATTTCAAGCATTGCATGCTACAGTTTTCACAGAAGAAAGAAACCAGCAGAACACGGCATGAGCAGGGAGCAGAAAATTTGAGAAGGCATGAACAGGGAGCAGGAAATCTGAGTTGAGAACTGAATGTAACAAGAAAAAGACAAGGAGTTGTCATGTAAATCAATGTTGATGTCCATATTGTATACATACATGCATATACATTAAATCAATACTGTTAAAGTGAATTAGAATCTATTTTCTAGAAAAAATAAGTTCCCATGTAAAACCTTGTAATCTATCCAATAAGTTGTTCAGGTGACTTCTATGAGTATACATAGTTTCACAAACTTCTCTATTCTTCTATGAGTATACATAGTTTCACAAACTTCTCTATTCTTCCCTTGAGCTTCTCCTTCATGCCTAGGACCCCAAGGAACAAACGGTGTGGTTCTTAAGTAACCTAGACATTGGTGGACAACAAGATAGGTTTCTCCCAGCATGTATAAAGGAAAATGAAGAACTTGAGAAACATAAAATCCAAAGATGCTGACTCCATATAAACGAGAGCATTTGTCCCTTCCATGTCAAGAAATTAGTATGAGTGAGCTCTTCAGTAACGAGCTAATGTAGGAAGCTGACTGATGGACCAGAAGTCGAGGAAATATCCATAAATGGGAATGAAACAAAAAATAGGAAGTCGAGGATAAAGAGCAATGAAGTCAAGGATAAAAAGCAATGAGGTATTTATGAGAGGGGGAAAAAGAATAAGGAGTCTCTCAATCGATTAGCAATGAAGGTGAAAAAGGCTATCAATATACCATAATTCTTCACTCCCCCCGACCCCGCCTTCTTTTGGAAACCAAGCTGATGAGAACAGCTTAGCAGAACTACTGCAATCTGCCCAGATTCAGAACCAAAAGCTCAATTTAATGCTTAACAACAGTTCCAACCCCACCCCCACTGTTAAGGTTTCCTTTGCCGTATAATTGACAGCAAGAATGACCACAAAGAGGCCATAGCAGACTATATAAGAAGAAATAGAGGTGACGTCAAACTGCAATAGCAGGTGACATCAACAGCAACAGCTCAGAAATATGACGCTGAACCAAGAAGCAATACAAGACTGCACAAGGAGCAAAAGTGACGTCAAACATCAACAGCAAATAACATCAACAGTAATAGTTCAGAAATATTATCCTGAACAAAGAGATGTAACAGATGACAGAATGTACCCAGAATAAGACCAAGAAGCAGCAGAAATATAAGGATGTGAAGACCAAAAAAAAAATCCATAGGGAGAGAAAAAACCAGAAACAAGGACAGGATGAAGAAGAAGATTAGAAGACGAGAAAATTCAGCAAAGATTAGATAGGAAACAATTTCTTCAACAGAGAAACACATTGGATCTATTTGTGCATACCTTAGGCAAAATCTCCCAGCTCAGCAGAGCTTTGATCCCATCTAAGAATTAGATATCAGACATATTGATTGTTAGAACTTCAGACCCATAACAGAAATCCAGCTAAACGGCAAGTTTCCAAGCAAATATGCATTAGCTTCAAATCTGCTAATATGGCAGCAGCAGCCACAACGAATACAAAGTTTGACTCAAGAGAACAAGAGACTTGGACTAAAAGAAAATAACGTAACCTTAAGTAAAGTTACAGAAAATAAGTTAAAGTACACAAATGCCCCCACTTATGAGGGTGAATTGGTGAAAACAGTAAAACAAGTTATAACATATTACAATAAAAGAAAGGATGAAAACAGACTTTGACCAAAATAAGAAGATGCAAGTATTTTAACACTCCATCTCAAACTTGGCATGATTAAGTAACATCATACTATACCAAGTTTGCCAACAAATTTCCTGAACTTTGATGATGTCCAACTCTTTAGAAACATATGAGCAACTTGATTTTCAGTCCTTGTATGCTCAACAGAATATTATTTTTTCTTCATATGCCTTCCTTATAAAGTGGCAATCATTTTCAATAATTCTGGATTTTTGGCAATATGAATTGCACTCATGTTGTCACAAATTAGTTTGGTTTTCTTAACAACTGAAACTCCAATTTCGTTTAGAAACCAGCTTATCCAAATTATTTCATCTGTAGTTTGGGCCATAGCCCTATATTCAGCTTCAGTTGTAAACAAAACCCAGTTGTAGATAGCCGAACACATACTGATCCACCAAAATCAGCATCTCATAAGGCCACAAGTTCTTCAAAATTTGAGGAAGAAAAAAACATTCCGTGGTCCATTGTATCTCTCACATACCTGATGATTCTCAGCACTGCAGAAAGATGCATACTGTATTGATATAGGTGCACTCATGAATCCACTTGCCACATGGACAACATGAGCTATGTGAGGCCTAGAGATAGGTAATCAAGCTTCCAGCAACCTGTCTATAAACTGTAAGTTCTTCCAATTTCTTCCCTTCAAGAGGTCTTAGTTTGATATTTGTTTCCACAGGAGTTTCCACCCTCTTGTCCTCCTCATATAGTCTAGCTTTAATCACAAGATCAGTCACACATTTATGTTGAGATAGAAATAACCCTCTTTTCGAACAAGCAACTTCTAAACCCAAGAAATATTTTAAGAAACCATGATTCTTCATTTCAAAAGTTTGTGCCAGCTTCTTCTTGTTTTCATCAATAATTCTATGATCATCTCCAGTACTGATGATATCATCAACATACAAAAGCAACAAACACCTACCTCTTTCTGTAGAAGATACAAACAATGCAGGATCATGGAGATTTTGGTTGAATCCAATTTCCTTAACAGCTGTACTAAATTTTTCAAACCCTGCTCTCGGGGCTTGTTTTAGCCCATGAAGAGCGCTCCTTAATTTACACACTCTGCCTTTTGAATCCACAACACCTGGTGAAAGCTGCACATAAACTGCTTATTATAAATCTCCATTCGCGAAGGCATTCTTCGCGTCTAACTAACATAGATTCCAATGTATTGTTGATGTCACAGCAAGAAAAGTTCTGATGGTAGTCATATGTGCGACTAGTGCAAATGTCTCAGAATAGTCTATTCCAAATTGTTGATGGTAGCCTTTTGCAACTAATCTTGCCTTGTATCGTTCAATTGATCCATCAGCTTTCGTTTTCATCTTGAATACCCACTTACAACCCACTGCATTCTTCTTAGGAGGAAGATTCATCGAGTCCCATGTGTTCATCCTTTCCAAGGCATTCAATAGTTGCTGCATATCTTCAGCGGTGGATTTAGAATTTTGTCATTCTTGTTTGTAATCATGTCTTACCCCTTTGTTTTTATTTTGAGGATTAAACCAGCATTGTGCCTTCATGTGTCCTTTCTTATTACATTGAAAACAAATCGGTATTCTTCTTGAAGTATACGAATGAGGCATACCTTGGTTATTTGGTGTTGGTAGAATGCCACAACCACCATGATCAGAGTTACCATGGTTCTATCCAAATTTTACATTCATGACCAACACATTTTGGAAGCTCCCTTCATCAGTCATTTCCATGACTCTTTTCATATTCATTTCGTGTTGGAGGAGTTTACTTTGTAATAGGAAGGACTTCAAGAGTTGTAATAAAAACATGATAATCATGCCCAAGTCCACTTAAAGCCCTTTCTTTATCAGAAGCGTTATTCTCTAAGAAAGCAAGTTGGTCTGCGACAACCTTAATACGTCCCAAATAATCCATGATAGATGTTGAACCCTTGTTCAAATTCTGAAATTTTTTCTTTAAGTACATAATCCGTGCTTTTGATATTTGGAAAAAGGTATCAACAAGAGTAGAAATCTGGCAATCTGTGCTTTTTTTAAGCGAAACCTTTCTTTGATACCATGATAGAAATCTGGCACCAATATGTGTAACTAAAAATTTGTATTCATGTAGGAAGATAGAGAGAAAGAATGAGGTTGAGGAGAAGAGGCAGTGACCAAGATGGTCTACGTAGCCCATATTTACAATACTCAATTTGTTGAATCTTAAAAGACTCTTCAATCATAAAATCCTATGAGACTTCTGACAAATCACAAGGACATAGAATACTGCAACACAGTTTACAAGACGGCAAAATACAAGGACATAGAATGATGTGAGACATGGTTCAACGTGTTGAATTTTGGATCCAAATGGAAGATCTGAAAATCTTATTGTTTAACACTTGTTTGATCCAAGAATGTTGCATTTTGGATCTAGTTGTGGGTTTGGATCAGTGGCCTTGTCTGATCCACAAATTGTTGGATTTGGGTGAGTTTGTGAATGTGGATCAATTGTCTTATATGATCCTCAAATTGTAGATTTGGTTGGTATTGTGGTTCTAGATCAATGGTTTTATTTGATCCAAAAATTGTACCATTTGGATACAGTTGTAGGACTAAACCAATGGTCTTATCTAGTCCGTAAAATTTGTGGAATTGGATCTAGATGTGGATCAAGACCAGTGGTCTTATCTGATCCAAAAACAGCTGAACATGTATTTGATTTGGGGTTATGATTGATGAATTCCCATAAGCACTAGGTCCTCAACAGATTAGAAGTGTCGTAAATAGTTTTCATTAAACATTTCTCTCAACAAAGAAAACTCGTGATAGTTGATATGCATGTAAATTTTTTGATCCAAGATAGGCTGGATTTGGATCGTCTTGCCCATCTTGTCTCAACCAAAAGTTGTGTGTGAGTCCCGTAGTAGATTTGGAACAATTGCCTTATCTGATCCTAAAATTGGAAATATGGATTGTGCTCTAGTTCTGGATGAGTGGTCTTATCTAACTCTCGACCCAATTTACAAAAACGAATACATGAAAACCCAACAGAACTTCTATTCTGCGACTGCAGCGGGGCATAGAAGTTACCGGGACGAAGAGAAGGGGAAACAGACATAGTGAGGAGCCCAAGTGTTCGTACACAGCACAAAGAGAAACCTCATAGATTCCAACACACCACCCACCTACTTTATTTTTCCCATCGGCAGCCATCATAAACAGCGATGGGCCAATGGGCGATGGCTGCCAGTGGTACAGAAAAGGGAGCGCGAGATGGCGAGAGGCTATTCGTTGTTCGGCTACCACCTACGCGCAGCAAAGAGAGAATTAAGAAAGGTACCTGAGTAACCTGACACCTGATGAGTAAACTGAGATGCAAAGTGGCTATGGAATGAAAAGATTGATGCATGTTTTCTTCCCTTTCACGATAAGTGTCGCATAAACAATTAATAATTTACTTCTTAATGCATATAGATGGTTATGATAACGAGCAGGACCTGTGGAGCCCAAGTCAGGTTCTTAACATCAGACTAATAATCATGAACCAGCAAAACATAAAAGTGCATCAAGAGAACACATAGCCAAAGACAAAGCCTATCTGTCTGCCCGTATGCAACTCACTAGGCCTGTTAGGGAGGTCTAATTCACTTGTACATCACTAGGGCTGCACAATGAGTCGCGCCAACTCGGGCTCGACTCGAACTCGCTCGACAAAGCTCGGCTCGAGCTCGACTCATTTATAAACGAGTCGAATTCGAGCTGAAAGTTAAACTCGAACTCGAGTTCGAGTTGAAAGAACTCGACTCGTTATATTAAATCAATTGAAGTGAATGAACCGGTTCATGAAACCGGTTCACCGGTTTAGGGTAAAAACTTTCCCATTCACTCGCTCTTCCTTCTTCCCGTCTGCTCTCTCTATTCCGTTGGACCGCTGCTACCTGCTGCCTTCTCAGTTCTCTCGCCTTTCCCCTTCTCTCGCTGCTGCTGCCTCAGACGCTAATACGCATCCATCGTCCCTCTCGCTCTTGCTGCAGCTCTTGCTCCCGCCTTCACGCCAGGAACCCCTTCGACCTTCTTTTCTTCTTCTCCTTGTTGTTCTTCTTCTTCCTCCACCTCCCAACTGATTTTGCCCAAATGAAACCAACCAGAAATCACTGCTGCTGCCGCCATCAACACTCGCATTCACTGCTCTTGCGGGTGGGATTGTTTTGCCCAAATGAAGCCCTTCTTTAAAGCATCTAATCAATATTTATGTTGAACGAAATTTTAGATTGAGCATGAAGAGTTTTGTGGCGCTAAACGAGTTAATCGAGTTAAGCTCGAGCTCGGCGTTGTACAATCGAGTCGAGCTCAAGCTTGTGTTAGGCAACTCGACTCAAGTTCGAGTCGAGTTCGAGGTCGTTGAGCCGAGTCAAAATCGAGCTGGGCAAGCTCGACTCAGCTCGTGTGCAGCCCTATACATCACATTGGCGTCAGTCATGACTCCAACCTCCACCTGTCATATACACAAAGCGCATCCACATACCACACTTTAACAAGCAACTATAAATAGTACATAACAAGAATAATAACAAGTCATGCAACAGATATAATTTTAATTTGTTCCCCTCTAGGAAGGATCAATCTAACATTTCTTGGTGGTACACTTCTATGGTCAAATGGCACAACACCCCAAACATAATAAGGTTTGCTATAGATTGCCTAGTTGACTATTCATGCAATCACATAGGCGATGGAAAAATCGACAAGATGATCATTTGCGTGGGCTCATGCGCACAACAAACCCCAAATGGGACAACTCCCTCTTATTTTATTTTATTTTTCAATCTTGTCCCCAATTTTGAAGCTATTTACATTTGAACTGAAAGGTATTAGATAACTCTTAATTATGGAATAGTTTATAAATTATACTTATATATTAATTAAGGTTAATCTATACTTAAGTCACTAAGAGATCTTAATCTTGCTGTTAGTTCCTTAAGAGTACCCAACATTTACATATAAGCCGCTCATGAGTTTCCAATAATTGCATTTAAGCTTTCCCGAATTATTAAAATAACTCAAACTTCCAAAGAATGAGCCTTCCACAGACATAGTCTAATCTCAGCACAGTTAGAGTCCTTGGAGCGTCGGTTGTGAGCTCTATCCAACCATATGCTCATCTGAAGACTCCAATCCACAAGAATGGCTACCACAACCAGCAACATATAACAAGCAGCTCAAGAATATAAAATATAGGCTCAAAAAGTACCTACAGTCTGACGCGTTACATGAAAAATAAAGCCTGACAACTTTTTCTATTGAGCGCCTTTTTCATTCAATTTTAAACCTTTGTATTTTAATTGTTAAATTTTAAAAAAAAAAATCATCATGCTTGAGATATATATATATATATATATATATATATATATATATATATATATATAAGACTCCTACTTCATCAACATGCTTCAGATTTGAACATCACTGTTAAGACGTGTTTATACTCAGTATTAGACTTGAGAGGGCACTTGTGTAATAATGTTTCTTTTAATGACTTTCTTGTAACTTATCCCTCTCTTCTAGTCTATATAAAGAGGAGTTAGGGATTCTTTTGAGGTAAATCAAAGATTAGTTCTCTTAAATTTATCATGGTATCAGAGCACCAGCCGTCTCCTCCTCAACGAGTTGTCGCCGACTGAGCGGCGCCGGCCGCCGCCTCATCGGCGTCAGTTGCCACCACCCTTTGCCGCCCTGTCCATTGCCGCCTCGCCCTTTGCCGCCCTGTCCATTGCCGCCTGATCCATCCCTGCTGCCCCTCGTCGCCCTACCCATTGTCTGCCTGCGCCGCCTCCGCCTGCGCCCGTCTGCCTGCGCCCGTCCGCCTGCGCCGCCGCCGCGTGTGCACTCTGTCGTTGCTCCGCCCAGCAGACTGCTTCGCCTGTCATCTTCGCCGCCGCCTCAACGCTGATTTTTCCTCTCAGCGTCTTTCCGCTGCATGCTGCTCCGCAGCTGCTCTGCACGCTGCTCCTCCGCTGCACGCTGCTCCGCCGCTGCTCTGCCAGTGGTTCTGCACGCTGATTTTCTTCTCAGCGTCGTCTCTGGTATCTCTCTTCGTTCAGCTCTGCTGTTGCCTCTTCTCGCCGATCAGACTTCTGGATTGCTACCTGCGTTAACTGCATATTGCTTCATGATCAGCATGTTGTCTTTCGATATGTGATTGTATTCTTTTGCCTGCACTTCCTATTCCGTGGCTCGGTTTCCTCCTTTGTGTTGAAAGATGTCTGAAATTAGCAGTGGCGCTAATACCTCTTCCTTTGTATCGTCGGGAGAGATGAAGAGTTCCCCATTTTCCAGCATTATCACCAAAATGGATGGGGGTAATTACGAGATGTGGGCCATGCAAGTAAAAAGAACTTTGATCGCTCATGAGAAGGAACATCTAATTTTGGAGCCCGAGCCCGTACAGAAGGTAGGAAAATATACTACTTGGTTTAAAGATAATTCGTTGGTTATGGTATGGATTGTTGGTACTCTCTCACAAGAAATTGCAAATGAAGTCTTGCACAAGGACAGTGCAAAGGATATGTGGGATTCCCTTGCTGCCACGTATTCACAGGCAAGAAATGAAACGCGCATTATGCAGCTTCATCATGATATCCATCAGATGCGACAAGATGGCAGACCTCTTCACACTTATTATTCTAGTCTCAAGTCCATGTTTGAGAGACTGAATAGCTACTTTCCCGCATGCAAGTGTGAACAACAAAAGGCATACAGAGATATGCTTATGGTAGGAGTCTTTCTGTCTGGTTTAGACTTTGTTTATGAATCCGCAAAGAACCAAATGCTTACTAGTCCCTCGATTCCTCCTATTGATGAGGCTTACAGTAGGCTCAGCAGAATTCCGATCTCTGCATCGACTGTTCCTGATACCACTTCTGCTATGCTTGCTACTCGTGGCAGAGGTGGACCCTTTTTTGCCAGAGGACGAGGGGGCCGTGGCCGTGGCAATACCCCTTCGCACCCTGTATGTCAGTTTTGTCACCGCATTGGTCATATTGTGGATAAGTGTTGGCAGAAACATGGTCGTCCAGCTTTTGCAAATCAGACTGTATCTACTGATTCTCCTGAGCAGCCTAAGCCTCAGCACACTGCCTCCTCCAGTGAGTTGCATGTAGATGACATTCTCTCTCAGTTGAGGCACTTGATTGGCGACAGCGCCCATCAAGCCCCTGGTCCGACCACTTTTACTGTTCCTACCGCTGCGAGTGCTTCTTCATCTGGTATGTATTCTGCCTGTACAGTCTGCTCTCCTCCTGACACTACAGATTGGCTTATTGATTCTGGTGCATCGACACATCTCTGTGGGGATAAGACGCAATTCACCTCTTACGTCCCTACTCCACCGGGTCGTTCGGTTATTCTAGCAGATGGAAAAGATTCACCAGTTGTTGGACATGGAGAGGTCCAACTTACTTCATCATTGCCGCTGCAGCACGTTCTTCATGCACCAGAATTCCCCCATAGCCTACTTTCTATCAGTCAGATTACCAGAGAATTAAATTGTCGTGCTATATTTGACTCTTCCTCTCTTGTGTTTCAGGATATACTGACGGGCAGGGTGATTGGCAGTGGCCGTGAACAGGGAGGTCTCTACAGGCTAGTGCATTCCTTTCCCTTTGCTGGATCTACCTCGTCGGGGTCGTCCTCATCCTCGGCTTATACTTGGCATTTACGTTTTGGACATCTCCCGTTTCAGAAACTGCTGCATGTTCTCCCTCAGCTGTCTCATAAGTCGTCTTTTCAATGTGAGTCTTGTCAGTTAGGCAAACACCATCGGTCATCCTTTCCTCCGCGGTCTAGTAGAAGTAGCCACTCTGTGTTTGAGTTACTTCATTTTGATGTTTGGGGCCCGAGTCGTACTCCTGACCTTCAGGGTCATCGGTATTATCTTGTTGCTGTTGATGATTACAGTCGTGTTAGTTGGGTTTTTCTTATGAAACACAAATTTGAAGCGGGTCATGTAATCAAAAATTTTATCAATGAAATTCTGATTCAGTTTGATACTTGTGTCAAGATTGTGCGCTCTGACAATGCTCTTGAGTTCTGTGCTTCCTCTTTAGAACAATTTTTCAGGGATAAGGGTATCATTCACCAAACTTCTTGTGCCTATACCTCTCAACAAAACGGGGTTGCTGAAAGAAAACACCGCCATATTCTTGATGTCGCCAGAACCATTATCATACACAGCCATGTTCCCCATTCTTATTGGGGAGATGCTGTTCTTACAGCATGCTATCTTATTAATCGCATGCCGTCATCTGTGTTGGGAGATCTTATTCCTTTCTCTGTTCTTTTTCCTGACAGAGAATTGTTTCTGTTGCACCTCGTATTTTTGGATGTGTTGCCTTTGTTCAGTTGCTTGGTCCTGGGAGAGATAAGTTATCCCCTCGAGCTATCAAAACGATCTTTGTTGGTTATTCCCGCACTCAAAAGGGATATCGTTGTTATGATCCTTCTACTCGTCGATATTATGTGAGTGCTGATGTTACATTTTTTGAGTCCACCTCTTATTTCTCTCCAAATGGAACTCACTTAAGGGTGCCTGAATTTAGTGATGAAGTCCACCTTCATTTACCTCTCATGAGTTATCCACAACCCGTTGCTTCGCGTTTTGGGGCTATCTACCAACGTCGCACTAAACCTGTTCAACCTGCCCCCTGTGCTCCTGTGCCTTCACCCAGCATGCCCAAGGTACTTCCTGAACACACAAATCCTGCTGACCATTCTTTATGTGATGATGCCACAGGGGACTCTCCAGAGCATGTTACTGGTCCTCATATTAATGAACTTGATATGCCTATTGCTCAAAGGAAAGGCAAACGCAGTTGCACTATGCATCCTCTCTCTGGTCATTTGTCCATGGCTCGCCTCACTCCTACTTACCGACAGTTTGTCAAGGGACTGTCGGCTGTAGCTCTTCCACAGACTCCCATGGACGCTCTTTCTGATCCCAAATGGGCCGCAGCTATGCAAGAAGAGATGGATGCCCTTCAGTTTAGAGGCACGTGGACACTAGTTACTCCTTCATCTGATGCAGCTATTGTTGGTTGTCGATGGGTATTTACTGTTAAATACAGAGCAGATGGCAGCATTGAGAGATATAAGGCTCGCCTGGTTGCAAAAGGCTATACTCAGACTTATGGGGTTGATTATTATGATACCTTCTCTCCTGGGGCACGACATGCTTCTTTACGGGTTCTTCTCGCTGTTGCCGTCAGCAAGAATTGGTCTCTATCACAGCTTGATGTCAAAAATGCCTTTCTGTATGGTGACCTACATGAAGAAGTGTATATGCAGCAACCACCAGGGTTTGTTGCTGAGGGGGAGTGTCAGAAAGTGTGTAGATTGAGAAAGGCAATTTATGGTCTGAAACAAAGTCCTCGAGCTTGGTTTCAAAAATTATCAGAGAATATTGAGAATGAGGGCTTCAGACGTTCTTCGGCTGATCATTCCCTTTTTGTCAAGAAAACTTCTACAGGTACAGTGATAGTTCTTGTCTATGTTGATGATATCATTGTTACAGGGGATGATATTCAGGGGATTTCCAACATCAAGGGCGTCCTTGGACGACACTTTGTCACCAAGGATCTTGGTGAGCTACGCTATTTCCTAGGTATTGAGTTTGCTAGAAATCAGAAGGGTCTTATCATGTGCCAAAGGAAATACGTTACTGATGTTTTGCAAGAGACAGGTATGCTAGGATGTCGACCTGCCTCTACACCCATGGACATCAATACTCGCTTGTATGATGATGATACTGAAGATGTTGATGCTAGACAATATAGAGGGATTGTTGGGAAGCTCCTATATATCACTGTTACTCGACCTGATATTCCCTATGCTATTAGCAGAGTGAGTCAATTTATGGATAAGCCCAAGAAAGTCCATTGGGATGCTGCCATGATGATTCTCAGGTATCTGAAAAATTCACCAATATCTGTGTATGTTGATGCTGATTATGCGGGATGTCACCTTGACAGAAAATCCACTACTGGGTTTTGTGTGTTTATTGGATCCAACTTGGTTACATGGAAGAGTAAGAAGCAGACAGTGGTTGCCAGATCAAGTGCAGAATCTGAGTATAGAGCTATGGCTCAGGCTACTGCTGAAGTTATGTGGGTTAGATCTCTGATGTTGGATCTTACTGTGGAAGTGCCTCTTCCTATGCAATTGTTAGGTGATAACAAAGCTGCTCTGTTTATTGCTAATAATCCTGCTTTCCATGAGAGAACCAAGCATGTTGAAGTAGATTGTCACTATACCAGAGACATGATTCAAAAGGGGTTTGTAAGTACCTCCCATATTTCAACTACAGGGCAAACTGCTGATATTTTTACTAAAGCTCTTGCAAGAGGACCATTCCAAAGTTGTTGTTCCAAGTTGAGCTTGTTTGACATATACGCTCCAACTTGAGGGGGAGTGTTAAGACGTGTTTATACTCAGTATTAGGCTTGAGAGGGCACTTGTGTAATAATGTTTCTTTTAATGACTTTCTTGTAACTTATCCCTCTCCTCTAGTCTATATAAAGAGGAGTTAGGGATTCTTTCGAGGTAAATCAAAGATTAGTTCTCTTAAATTTATCAATCACCAAATCAGACTCTTATAAATATGGTTGATATGTCTTACCTCTTCCACACACCAAGCGGCAGATACCAAAAACTTGCCGGCTTTAATACCAAAAACTTGCCTTTAATGAAGAAGAAAACCACACTGAACAAATGCACAATCACCAACAACTTTGCTCATCTGAATAGAGAAAGTGCATCCAAATTCTGCCAGACGCCACCACGAAGAGACACCCACAAAGGCAGACAGATATGATCACCCACGCACAAAAAAAAAAGAAAAAAAATGATCAATCGGATAAGTAACCTGTAGAGGAAGACGAAGGAAAGAAGAGAGGAAGAGGGAGGAAAAAACCCAGCAACAGGCTGTTTTCAAGCCTCTGAAGTGAGGTCAGCACTGATACCATGTTATAAGGTATTGGAGGATGAGAAGGAATCAATAATTGAATTAGCCCCAATCACCCTTAAATAATAGATTGGGGTTGGCAAAAGAGTTACAATACAGTCCTCCAATGGTTATTTTCTAATTTGCCAATAAATCCCTTTCTAATACTTGTTTCCAACACTGCTTGTCAATAAGTCTCTAACTTCGAGTGTGGGAATTGACCATGTCCATCATGTTCTTGCACTTGTCAAGCCTTTTGTTTCTCAAAACCTTGTCAGCTTATCCTTCACAATGGGTGTAACCGTGTAAGAGTGTGCAGTGGTTGAGCAAAATGAAACATGTATCCTACACTACATAAATATTTTTTGCAACTGACCTTCAATGTTATGTGTCCTTTTTCAATCCTGGGATGGTCATACCTTGTATATTCCTCCTTTCTTGGACACTCCTGCAAATTCTTGTGGTGCTTTATCTGATCTCGCCGAAGAAGAATGATGAATAAACCATAAAGTTGTCATTAACGGTCTTAAACAATGTCCATGCTTCATCGTCACTTCAATATGAATGTGCCCAACATGCTGCATCGACTATTTGCCCATGTTTTTCCTTCTGACCATCATAAAAGTAAGCCCTAACAGCCATCTTTGGACCTAACGAAGGGGACAATGCCACATAAGGTCCATGAGCTGTTCCTGTGACTCATCAAACTGCTCCGCCTCATATTGTACAAAACTAGTTATGGCTTTTCGAGATTGATTTGTCTTACCTTAGGGAAATATTTCTGGAAAAACTTTCTACATCCCCTCCCACAGGGTAGTTCAAAATTCAAGCATTATATAAAAAGGATTTCAACTAGTGCTTCGCTTTATTTATTCAATAAAAAAGAAACAAATAAACCTGAGGGCATCATGTCCAAAATTAACATGCAATCATACTTCAGGAAATTCATCAATATGATGGTAAGAGTCTACTTAACTATGTCGATAAAAAAATGGCAGCATTTGTAAAACTGATGATTTGATTTCAGTTTGAGGAGCTCCTACATGGGTTTGGTGATCAGAAATTCTGTAAGCACGAAATACTCCCTAGGAGGTCTAAGATGGGCTTTCATCATTGCCTCTCAAATGATCATTGCCTTGGTTAACCATTGGTTTGGTTCTATAATATCGCCTACCTACCAGAAAAAGTTAAAAGCAACCTAAACTTGTGAATACCTAGACCAAGAACGCATGATGTTTAAGAGATTTAAAGGCTTGCACCTCTTCAAAGGCCTTAATGTGGGACAAGCCCAAGAAGACACCCCCTATTTTGTCGTCCTTAACCTTCTGTAGATGGGTGCGCACACAAGGATTGCAAAAGACAGATGACGTGTCTCTTCCTTAGCCAAGTATTAGCCTCCATCAATTGTGCGGACCAATTGATGATCTCCTTCACCAAGATCTCAAGCAACCCACGACATCAGATTGAAAGATCCAAACCTTCCTCTTCGGAGTAGAAACAGACATGGCCAAAACAACTAAGAAATGATCGGCGGAGTCGCTCATACCTCATAGGGACATATCTATCCGGATAGAGTATAGTGACGATCGATTCATCGATTCATCTGAGTATCTCCAATCAAGATACGGATCCTTCTTGATAGATAACTATCTAGTTAGTTAGATAACTAACAAACAACCCAACGCACTGGTAAGAATGCCTACAATACAACACAGGCAAAGCAGGTCTTCACTGCGTGGCCAGCTTAATTCCCATTTGGTTGCAGCCCATCCTATAAATAATGAACTTGCCAAAGAAGAGCTTGAACAAAAAGGGCACCTACTATTTTTGACATAATCACATGGATGGCAGCCTATGGTTGGAACCACTGCCACAAAAAACGCGTTTTAAAAGCCCAATGGGAGTTCATCGTCAGAAATCGAATCCTTCAGCAAATGATTCTCCCCATCACTGACATGTAACTCATCAATCAAAGAAGTTCCCCTGAAGGGTCCACACTTGACAAATTCATAAAGTGGTTAGTGCGAATTTCCAATATAAGTTCAAGATCCTCTACACGAACACTATCCACATCGACAAGCATGATAGCTTTCTTTTGCCACTTCCCTCTGACCATGTTCATGAAAAAAATTGGTGTTGGCATTCCCTCCTTAAAGCCATTTAACTCTGGATTTCTACTGTCAATTATTTTTTCATGCTAAGAAGAGTCTCAAGTTCCAGCTGCCATCTTCTCTCTACATTCCCTAGGGAAAGATTAGCTGATTAATGGACCTCACAGTGGATCTAGATGAATTGTCTTATTTGATCTGAAAATTGATTTGGATCATGTTGCAGTTCTCGATCAGTTGTCTCATCTAATCTAGAAATTCTTGAGATTGGATTGGCTTGCTGGTGTAGATAAGCAAACTTATTTATTCGAAGGTTATTGGATTGGCATCTAGTTGTTTGCCTAGATCAGTAGTGATACCTAAACCAAAAATTGTAAAATTTAGATCTGGTTTAAGGGTGATGAATTCCAATAAGCACTTGGCCCTCAATTGATCTCGATTAGTTGACTTATCTAATCCAAAAATTGTAAATTTGGATCATGTTGTGGCTTCGGATCAGTGGCCTTGTCAAATCTAGAAATTGTTGGGTTTGGGTTGCATTGTTGGTGTAGATCAGTGAACTTAGTTGATCTGAAAATAATAGGATTGGCATCTAGTTGTTGATATGGATCAGTGGTCTTACCTGAGCCAAAACTTGGTGAATCTGAATTAGGATTATGGGAGACGAATTCCAATAAACACATGGTCCTCAACCAATTGAAAGTTTCACAAACAGTTGCACTAACCATTTTTCTTTCTGAAGGAAACTCAGGATGAAACAATATATAAGCATGCAAATTTTTTTATTAAAGGATTGTTGAATTTGCATATTGTTGTGGGTCTAGATCAGTGGTCTTGTCGAATCAGGAAATTATTGGATTTGAATAAAGTTGTAGGTTAGCAGTCTTGGATGTGATTGTGGGATTGAATAGTAACATTTTATCATCCAAAAATTGTTTTAGAGGACTAGATCAATGGTCTTATCTTATCCGAAAATTGTTAAATTTGAATTAGATTGTGGGTTGAAATCAGTACCCTAATTTGATCAAAAATTTGTTGCATTTTGGATCTAGTTGTGGGTTTGGATCAGTGGTCTTGTCTAATCCACAAACTGTTGGATTTGGGTGAGTTTGTGAATGTGGGTCAGTTGTCTTATATGATCCTAAAATCGTACATTGGTAGGTATTGTGGCTCAAGATTAATGGTCTTATCTGATCTGAAAATTGCCCCGTTTGGATACAGTTGTAGGACTAGACCAATGGTCTTATTTGGTCAGTAAAATTTGTGGAATGAGATCTAGATGTAGATCAAGATCAGTGGACTTATATGATCCAAAAACAGCTGAACATTTATTTGATTAGGGGTGATGATTGATGAATTCCCATAAACACTAGGTACTCAACTGATTAGAAGTTCATAAATAGTTTAAATTAAACATTTATCTCAAAAAGGAAAACTCGGGATAAAATAGTCAATATACATGCAAATTTAATTATCCAAGATTGGCTGGATTTGGATCTTGTTGCTCGTCTTGTCTGAACCAAAACTTATTGTGTTTGGGTCTCGTAGTAGATTTGGAACAGTTGTCTTATCTGATCCTAAAATTAGAGATTTGGATTGAGTTGCATTATGGATGAGTGGTCTTATCTAATACAAAAATTGTTGGATTTGGACTTGGTTGTCAGTGTAGATCAACGAATGTAGGTTTAGATCAGTGGTCTTATTTGATCCGCAAATTGTTAAGCTTGAATATGATTGTGGGCCGAAATCAATAGCCATAGTTGATCAAGAATTTGTTGCATTTTGGATCTAGTTGTGGCTCGGATCAGTGGCCTTGTCTAATCCACAAATAGTTGGACTTGGGTGAATTTGTAAATGTGGATCAGTTGTCTTATCAGATCCTAAAATTGTAGATTTGGTTGGTATTGTGGTTCTAGATCAGTGGTCTTATCTGATCTAGAAATTGTTGCATTTGGATACAGTTGTAGGATTAAACCAATGGTCTTATCTGGTCTATAAAATTTGTGGAATGAGATCTACATGTGGGTCTGGATGAGTGGTCTTATCTGATCCAAAAATAGTGGAACATGTATCTTATTAAGGGTGAGAATTCCCATAAACACTAGATCCTAAACTGATTGAAAGTTCCATAAACAGTTTGTGTTACCCATTTCTCTGTCCAATGAAAACTAAGGACAAAACAGCCTGAAAATTTTTTGATCCAAGAATTGGTTGATTTGGATCTTGATGCGCCTGGATCAATGGTCTTGTTAGATCCATAAATTGTTGGGTTTGGGTTGCATTGACCATCTAGATCAATGAACTTATTTGATCTGAAAATTATAGGAATTGCATCACCTTGACCATCTAGATCAATGAACTTATTTGATCTGAAAATTATAGGAATTGCATCACCGAAAATTGTTGAATCTAAATCTGAATCTAGTTTAGGGGTGACAACTTCCAATAAACACATGGTTCTCAACCGATTGGAAGTTTCGCAAGTTGTCGTAATTAATCTTGAAATTGTACATTTGGATCATGTTGTGGTTTTGGATCAAATGTCTTATCTGATCTAAAATTTGTTCGGTTTGAATTTGGTTGTCGGTATAGATCAGTGAACTTATTTGATCCAAAAATTACAAGATTGGCAACTAGTTATTTGTCTAGATCAATGGTCTTACATGGTCCCCAAATTATTAAATTTGAATCAGGTTTAAGTGTGACAAATTCCAATAAGCACTTGGTCCTCAACCGATTGGAAACTTCACAAACAGTTGCATTAACCATTTCTCTTTTCAAGAAAAACTCATGAAGAAACAACTTGTATGCATGCAAATTTTTTGATCTAGAAATTGTTAAACTTGCATATTGTTATGTGTCTAAATCAGTGGTCTTGTCCAATCAAGAACTTGATGGATTTAAATCTAACTAGACATCAGGGGTCCTGGATGTGCCTGTGGTTTTGAATGGTAACTTATATGATCCAAAAATTGTTTTGCTTGGATATAGTTGCAGGTTCAGATAGTGGTTTTATCTTATCCAAAAATTGATAAATGTGGATCTGATTGTGGGTCTAAATCAACAACCTTATTTGATTAGAATTTGTTGCATTCAGATCTTGTTGTGGGCTTGCATCAGTGACCTTGTTTGGTCTACAAATTGTTCGATTTGGGTGAGGTTAGGGATCTGGATCAGTTGTCTTGTCTGATCCTAAAATTGTAGATTCGGATTGTATTGTGGTTCAGGATCAATGGTCTTATCTAGTCCAAAAATTGTTGCATTTGGACACAATTGTAGGTCCAGACAAAAGATTGTTTCTAGTCCATAAAATTTGTGGAATAGGATAATAGATGTGGCTTTGGATCAGATGTCTTGTCTTGTCTGATCCAAAAATAATTTTTCATAAATAGTGATGAATTCCCATAAACACAAGGTCGTCAATTGATCCAAGAATTGGTTGACTTGGATCTTGATGTGCCCAAGGATCAGTGGCCTTGTTAGATTTAATTGTTGGGTTTTAGTCTCGAAGTGGATCTGGATCAGTTGTCTTATCTAATCCTAAAATTGTAGAGTTGGATCATGTTTCGGTTCTAGATCACGTTTCGATTCTAGATTAATGGTCTTATCTGATCTAAAAATTGTTGGATTTGGATTTGGTTGTCAGTGTAGATCAATGAACTTATTTGACATGAAAATTATGGGATAGACATCTATTTGTTAGTCTGAACCAATGATCTTACCTAATCCAAAAATTGTTGATTTTAGATCAGGTTTAAGTGTGACGAATTCCAATAAACACCTTGTCCTTAAAGGATTGGAGGTTTCGGAAATTGTTGCATTAACCATTTCCCTTTCCCAGGGAAACTCAAATGAAACAATCCATTAGCATGCAAATTTTTTGATCGAAGAATTGCTAAATTTGCAAACTATTGTGGGTCTAGATCAACGACCTTGTCTGATCAGGAAATTATTGAATTTGAATCAAGTTGTAGGTGAGCAGTCTTAGATATGATTATGGAATTGAATAGTAACTTTATATTATCCAGAAATTGTTTTATTTGGAAATAGTTGTGGGTCTAGATGAGTGGACTTATTTGATTCGAAAAGTGTCAAATTTGAATCTGATGGTGGGTAGAAATCAGTAGTCTTGTTTGATCCAGAATTTGTGCATTAGGACCTTTTGCGAGTTTGGATTAGTGGACTTGTCTGATCCACAAATTGTTGGATTTGGGTGAGTTTGTGAATGTGGATCAGTTGTTGTCTTATCTGATCTTAAAATTGTAGACCTGGATGGTATTGTGGTTATAAATAAGTGGTATTGTCTGATCTGAAAAATGTTGCACTTTGATGCAACTGTAGGTCTAGACTAGTGCTCTTATCTAGTCCACAAAATTAGTGGAATGAGATCTAGATGTGGGTTTAGATCAGTGGTCTCTTATCTGATCAAAAAATAATGGAACATGTATCTTATTAAAGGTGATGCATTCCCATAAACAATAGGTCATCGATTGATCCAAAAAATTGTATTATTTTGATATAATTGTAGGTCTAGATCAATGGTTTTATCTGATCCAAAAATTGTTAAGTTTGAACCTGGTTGTAGATCGAAATCATTAGCCATAGTTGATCCAGAATTTGTAGCATTTCGGTTCTAGTTGTGAGTTTGGATCAAGGGTCTATCTGACCCAGAAATTGTTGCACTTGGATGCATTCTAGGACTAGACTAATGGCCTTATCTGGTCTATAGAATTTGTGGAATGGGATCTAAATGTGGATCTGGATCAGTAGTCTTATCTGATTGAAAAATATTAGAACATCTATCTTATCAAGGGTGAGAATTGGCATGAACACTAGGTCCTAAACTGAGTGGAAGTTTCATAAACAATTTGCATTACCCATTTCGCTTTCCAAGAAAAACTAAGGACAAAACAATTTATATGCCTGCAAATTTTTTGATCCAAGAATTGGTTGATTTGGATCTTGGTGCATCAGGATCAGTGGTCTTGTTAGGTCCATAAAATTGTCAGGTTTCGATTGAGTTGACCGTGTAGATCATTAACTTATTTAATCTGAAAATTATAAGATTGGCATCACCAAAAATTGTTGAATCTAAATCTGCTTTAGGGATGACAAATTCCAATGAACACATGGTCCTCAACCGATTGGAAGTTTCGCAAACGACTGCATTAACCATTTCTCTTTTCGAGGAGGAAACAATACATATGCACTCAAATTTTTTTATCCAGAAATTGTTGAATTTGCATACTATTGTGGGTCTAGATATGTGGTCTTTAGGGGTAAAAAAGAGGCCGAGCAACTCAAGCTTGGCTTGAAATCAAGTTCAAGCCGGCTATTTTAATAAGCGAGTCGAGCTCGAGATCATTTTTCGACTCGAATTTGTCCATCACATTTCATTTCATCCAGCGCTTTCTCTCCTCTCTTTCTTCTTCTTCTTCAATGCTTCATCTAAATGCTAGACACCATGGTCACCCTTCTTATTTGCTGCAAAGCTACTACGCCAATGAAGATACCTCTCTCTCTCTCTCTCTCTCTCTCTCTCTCTCTCTAGATCTAAGTTTGAGTCAAGGGTTTCATATTATGAAATCCTTGCTTGTTGAAGCATGGCTTTCTTTCTTCAAAACCATTGCTCTGGATTTCAAAACAACATGGCTCGCAGCGAGTGAGGGATGCGCATTCTTAGTCAAGCCGAGTTCAAGTTCACTGGACTCTAATGTTTTAAGCTCGACTTGGCTCGAGCAAAATTTTTTCCATATTACATTTCATTTCATCCAACGTTGTCCCTCTCCTTTCTTCTTCTTCTTCAATGCTTCATCCAAATGAAAAGAGTCTTCAATGCTTCATCTAAATGCTCGACACCATCCCCGCCCTTCTCATTTGTTGCTGCAAAGCCACTATGCCAATCAAGGTACCTTTCTCTCGCTCTCTCCAACTCCGAGTCAAGGGTTTCATATTCTGAAATCCGCGCTTGCAGAAGCAAGGGTTTCTTTCTTCAAAACCATTGCTTTGAATTTCAAAACACCATGGCTCGCAGTGAGTGAGGGATGAAACCTTCACTCGCTAGAATGAAAGCAACGACTGTGAGGGAAGAAACCCGCAAGCAAGGGTTTCATATTTGAATCCCTGAAACCTTCGCTCATTGGAGGAAGAGGTTCAAATCCAAAACCCTTGCTCAGCAAAGGGTTTCAAATCAATCTGAAACGCTCACTTAGAAAAGGCTGGTGCAGGAGCGAGGGTTTTCTGGTTCATGAAAACGCTGGTGCAGCAAGTGAGGGTTTCATATTCACCTTGCTCACTTATCATGAGTGAGGGTTCCTTGAAAACCCAAAGTTATAAAATCAATATATGTCATTTGATTCCTCTTTTTCCACAAATCCTCTGCTGCCATCTCCTTCCACGGCAGCAGCATGCTCGCTGCCGTCTTCGTCCATAGCCTACTGCAACACACCTACGAGCTGTGACACGCTTGATCGAGCTGAGCTATAGCTCCAGGCCAAAATTTACAATAGATCTGTGGCTGTGGCCATTCTTCTAATGTGATGCTTGATGGCCTAGTCAGTCTCCAAGTTTACACCACATCAAAGATTTCTAGTTTATCATATTTACCATGTTAAATAAGGAATTTAGAATAGCAAAGGCCATTGCATACTTGGTGGTTTACAAGGTGACATCAAGGTTCTTAAATAACATAACCACAGAAGCAGTCAAGTGGTGGTTGATTCATATCAAAAACTGCACAAGTCCAACCTTGTGTCCATGCGCTAATCCATACAGGGTTTGAATGCCATTTGGTTAAGCCATTTGGTTATTTTGCATTAAAACAGTTGTAATTTCTACTTCAAAAATGTGAAAAAGTGATGCAAACCTAACTAGTCCTCAGATGTGAATTTCTTACTAGACAAAATCAAAATCAAAAGTCAAATGGCAACACCAAAGAAAGCTCATTGGTTGTAGCGACAGATTTGCTAGGAAACCAGAACAGATGGAAAAGTGCTAAAAGGATGTATTTCAAGGCTGCATTTAACACGTAAAATGAGAGACAAAGAGAGACCGTTATATCTCATGAGCAGCAGAAACACTAAATAATTTATTCCAAGACAGTATTGCTTGGCTGAAGTGTACAAACATAGTTAAGAAAAGCATCAACCGATCTACTCCTCACATATACACAATTTTTAACAGAATGAGCCAGATAACAATTTAAACATGATTCAACTTGTATGGAATATCATTCTAAGCAGCAAAACTATAAGACAGCAAAATTTTAACTTAGAAGTAAGTGCCCAAAACCAAGAATAAGTTTATACTAGAAGCAAGTGCAACATAGTTATCTTTTTAACAGCATGCTGCTAAAAATAAATAACCATGAAGAAACATAACAGCATATGAAATGAAAGCAAACATGAGCTGCTGTTGGAGCAACTGCTCTTGGGTGAAAGTTGTTCCTATTGCAATCCTCACCTGGATGCTGCACCGGTGGCAACTCACCTTCTAGGTTGGCTATGTTTGACATCCAATTTGCTGTAAGTGCCCCCATATCAGACAATATCCTGCAATTTGGAAACTTTCATTCAAACAAAAAACCCATGATATCACCCAACTCACTGAACCAAAGCAACACAAACTACTCAATCTTGTTCATCATAAGAGTACCCTTACACCGGTGCCAACGCAGCTTCTGGGCTGACGGTGCTTGACATCCAATCTGCTAAAGGTGTTTGCATATCAGACAATATCCTGCCATTTGAAAAAAAATCATTCAAACAATAAGCCCAGGATATCACCAAACTCATTGAATCAAAGGAACACAAACTAGTCAATCAAAGTTGAAACCCTTAGAGAGAGGGAGAGAGCATAAAAAGCGAGGAGGATCACCAACAGGGAGAGAACAAACCCTACACACGACACAAATAAAAGTAGTAACAGTTATCATGAAAACTAGACCAGGCTACCAGCAAAATCAAAATAGGAGAAAACAAAGTTAAAAATGAACACCAACATATCCGAACCAGGCCCAAGAACAGGCATCCGTGATGAACTCAATCCCAACAACAGAAATCAGCAAAAGCACGAATAATCAGAAAAGTGCTAAAAATCACCAAAGTATGCTACCCAACAACAGAATTCGCACAAGAAAGGAAACAAACACCGAATCGAAGATAATAAAATGCAGTCGACTGCACTTATGAGAACACCCAAAAAGGAATACATGAAAACCCGACAAAACTTCTATTCTGCCACTACGCATAGAAGTTGCCGGGAGGAAGAGAAGGGGAACAGACATAGTGAGGAGCCCTAATGTTGGTAAACAGCACAAGGAAAAACCTCATAAATTTCAACCCCCCCCCCCCAACCCACCTTCTTTATTTTTCCCATCGGCAACCATCGTAAACAGTGATCGGCCGATGGGCGATGGCTGCCGGTGGAACAGAAAAGGGAGCGCGAGACGGTGATAGGCTATTCGCTGTTCGGCTACCATCTACCCACAACAGAGAGAGAGAGAGAGAGAGATATACCTGAGTAACCTGACGCCTGAGGCCGACCGGACACTGCAGTCACTGGAGCTTCCGAGGTATGGACGCCGGACGGGAGGTCGACCGTCGGAGAGTTGGAGGAAGCGGCGGCCGGCCAGGGAGAGCGGTAGTCGGGAGGGAAGAACTCGACGAAGGTCGGAGACGAGGCAAGGCAAGGCGACGGAGGATTTGATGACCACCGAGGAGAAGAGTGAAGAAAGAATTCCCGCCGCCGCCCGATCGTTCGACACATTTGGAAAGCTGTTTAATATTTAAAAAAGGAGTTCTGCGAATCGTTTCTTGCAACAACTCGAACCGAGTTCAGTGAAGTCCAACTCCATTCCGCTTATATAAACCACTCGGGTCATCAACTCGTCCATGATTAAGAAGAAGACTCGACTTGACCTCGAGCCAAGTTTTAATGAGTTTAACTTTTAGTTCCATGAAAATTATTGGGCGGCTTTAGCTCGCACATAGCCAAATGCAATACATTGTGTTGTGTGTGTGAGTGGCGTGGGACTTCTACGGCCATACCTTGACTATAGAAATTCATATATATATATATATATATATATATATATATAAACTGAGAGGCAAAGCAGCTATGAAGTGAAAAGATAGATGAATGTTTTATTGGCATAAACTGTTAAATAATTTACTTCTTAATGCATCTAGATGATTATGATAGCCCCTTGAATAAGAAGAGCATAACTTTTTAAAAACATTTGCTTTTAAAGGATAACTAAGCCATAAGAAGGACATGGTTTTTGTTGTAATACTGAAATAATGAATATTATGGGGCGTTTGACTGCCTTGAATTTTGATTCTAAAGTTAGAATTTTTGAAATAAAATTCCACCTCAACTGGAATTGAAATGAAAATTTCAGTTCTAGTTTCTCTTTGTGTTTGATGGTTTGAAATTTTGGTTCTAAAACTGAAATGATGTGCTTGGAAACTAAAATTTAGAATGGACAACTTAAAAGCATCTTGATATGTGCCTTAAATGAAGACGAAAATATTCTAAATTTCCAAATCATAATTCAACCCCTAGTGTGTAATCACAATTCTGAAATTTTGTTTCAAGAATAAACCTATAATTTCATAATCAAATTTTTTTTTTGTTTCATAATGCAATTTTCATTTCATCAAAACTGAGAATTTTAATTCTAAGATACTACAATTCCAATCTCATCTTTATTGTTTAGTTTCAATCGTATTGACATGTTCGCATGGATGCTTTCTTATTATTATTTGGGATTCAACAATTCTTGTGTTTTTCCCAATGATATATATATATATATATATATATTTATTTATTTATTTATTTATTTATTTATTTATTTTCTGATGTGGTGCGTTTAAGATTCTAAACCGGCAGGTTTAAAGACCATTACGTTTTCACCGGTGCCTGCATCAAAGTAACGTGGGGGCATTTATTGTATCGCAAGTGTCTCGTGTTAACGTTTAGTAAAATCGGATTCAATTGAGAACAAGGAAAAGTCATATTTGAATCTAAATTTGAAATCTGATTTTACAATTCAAATCCAATTTTTATATTTATATCTAAATCCGAATCTAAAATTTGAACCAAATTTTGTAAATTTTCAAAATGCAAGAGCATTAGATGGACATTTGTTTAAAAATAAATCTGATCTGAATTTGTATCTAAATCCGATCAGATCTTTATATGCATATCTGAATTCATTCAGATGTCATTTCTTAAATCCAAACAAAACATGATCCGATTTCTTAGGATATTAAATTTTTCTCCATATCCGATTTTTTTGTTGGATCGGTCGAGCCAAATATCCGGTCTAAAATGAAATACATTGGCATCTCCAACTTTAATGCTAGTCAAGGTTGTGGACTTTTTTTGTGTAGTTTGTCATAAGGTGGCAACCTACTCATAATAAAGGCCCATTCTTTTTGCTGTTTTTAATAGGAGAAACTAGGGCAGTTAGACTAAGTTGCACTGTCATTTGCTCTTTAACTGGAAAGGCTTATGCATGTTTTCGCCTTGGGCGGTGAGTGAGTACTTTCAAAATAGTAGTAGAGCTACATATAAATTGGTGCGGGCAACTAGCTATATATAGGCTGGCGTGGGCAGTTGCCTCATATTTCTCGTCGACACACGGCTAGACCAACCAACTATTATTTTGCATTTCAATTCTTTGTAAGACTACACCTAGGGAAAAACAGTGGTGCTGACTCTACTTGTAGAGGTAGGAGAAAGGTTTTTTAGGGGTCATTTGGGAATATTAATAATATGTTATTGTTTCATCTATCAGACCTAAAATGTGGGGTTAGATTTACGAAACATTTTTTAAAGTATCAAATAAATCAAACTAATTTTTGGGTTAGATGATAAGGTAGTTTACTATTTCCAAACAGCCCCTAAGGACCTGTTTGATAATAATAAACAATATTATTATTTTGAATCTGTCTCAATTTTTAGAATGAGACAGTGACAACATGTTACTTTTACCAAACAGCGGCTAAAGCAACCATATGTGAACTCCCTCTTGTCATGCTTTGTCAAAGCTGTCTACATGTTGTTACCTTCCTAAAATACCCAACTCTCTCCTTTTCTTATCCCGTGCATATATGTTGCATTCATCACTAGGGACATGCCCTTGTCATGTTGTATGTCCATCACGGTCAGGGGCAGAGCCAAAGGGGGTCCGGCAGGGCCTTGGCTCCCACTAAAAAAAAAAATTTATATGTAATGTTTAAAATAATACATTTATCCTATATAAAAATTTTAAAAAATTATATTTTGGCCCATGTTAAAATTTTGAAACTATAATTTGGCTCCATTGAAGAAAAACTCCTGAGTAGAACTATGGACTTGGGTTCAAATATAACAGACTGTGTTTGAGTCGATCCGACCAAGCAGCCGTGCCACCTGATGATCAGCGTGCCCTGTAAGTCGTTTGATGGGTCGATACATGCTGATATTTATCGTCAACACGTGGTTAGACCAACCAACCATTCTTTTACATTTCAACTCTTTGTAAGACTACAACTAGGGAAAAAGAGTGGTACTGACTCTACTTGTTGAGAAAGGTTTTTATGGGGTTGTTTGGGAATATTAATAATATGTTACTGTTTCATCCGTAGACCTAAAAAGTGTGGTTAGATATACGAAATATTTTTTAAAGTGTCAAATGAATCAAACGAATTTTTGAGATAAGGCCGTTTACTATTTCCAAACGGCCTATAAAGGCCTCTTTCGCAACAATAACACAATATTATTGTCTCATAAATCTGTCTCAGTTTTTGGAGCACATTCATCAAATCAAACAGAACAACATGTTACTTTTACCAAACAGCCTCTAAAGCAATCATATGTGAACTCCCTCCTGTCATGCTTTGTCATGCTTGGCCGAAGCAGCCTGCATGTTGCTAGCTCCCTAAAATATCCCAACTCTCTCATTCTTTTGTACAGTGCATATCTGTTGCATGCATGCATAACGTGCGACATGCCCTTGAAAACATGAGAAGTTGTACGTCCATCGAAGTTAGGGGCGGAGCCGAGGGGGTCCGGCAGGGGTTTTGGCCACCACTAAAAAAAATTATAAGTAATTTTTAAAATAATACATTTATTCTATATAATAATTTTGAAAATTTAATATTTTAGCCCATGTTAAAATTTTGAAACTATAATTCTAGCCCACTCAAGAAAAAATCCTACTCCGCCCCTAAGGCCTTTGATCTATTAACATCTTCATTTGTTTTGTTTGAGTTTCTAGAAGATGCCCAAAGGACAGAGGTGGTTAGCTTGTGTTTTGTAGTTAAAAAATAAAAATAAAAAACGATGCATTATCCTTGATCGCAATTTAACATATATATAATATATGAGTTTTTGTATTTTCGGTCCGTTTAATTAATACCTACGTGATCCAATTTCCAAGATTCAAAGCTTACTAATTCAAATAAAATATCACTTTGATGATGTTTTATAAGTTAAAAGGTTTGAATATTTGAATTTTGAAGTGTAAGGAAATCCTTACTCTCCCTTCAGCAAAATTTCGCTTACAAATTGCAAAACTTTTTCTTATGTTGAATTTTTAGATTTTTGGTCTATCGACTCGTGAGAAATACTGTATACGTTCTCTATACTAAACTTACTAAAACATCCGTGCCTTCTTATCTATTGACAAAATCATCCCTCACAACTGCACGACTCGCTTTTCCGGTCAATTTAGTGGTCGTGTTTGCCTAAAATGATGAGCTGTTCCACTGTTTTTACCACAAACGGACGTCCCTTTCGTTTTGGTCTCCTTTTTCCATAGAGAGGGGTATTTTAGTCATTTTGTACTTAAAAATTTTCTTGATTTTTTCTTGCTCGAGGAAAAATGGAGGAATTAAAAAGTTGTGAAAAGAGAGGGAAGGTAACAAATTAAAAATTGACCAATAAAGCGGAACTCTTAAGAAAAATACGTCATTTGTGACATGAGCACGTTTGGAAGCGCATGTACCGAGGACATGATATTGCCTCACAATTTTTTTTTGCATGAGAGTTGTATGTCATGGGAGAACGGAAGATCTGCATAAAAGTGGAAAGATCATTCAGATTGTTTGTTAAAGAAAGAGAGATCAAAGATCATTCAGATTGCCTGTTGCAGAGAGTGAGATCAGAGGCTAGTTTGATGCATGAGAGTTTTGCTTCCTGTAAATCATTTTTTTGTGTGTTCATATCATTTTGTTGAAACTATTGGCAGATTTAGATTTACTAATCTATTAATGGGTTAATAGATATTGTCCCACTCAGATGAATCTGATAAAAAAAAATTTAAAAAAAATAAAAAATTGACTTCGTTAGGATTTCGATTCACCATGCAGTTGGACGACAAAACCTGAATTCGATCTGGTATCCAACTGTTAACTGCGGGAGTTCTACTCAAATTCACTCAGCTCGAGCCTAACTTAAAAACTGGAGCTTATAAACGAATCGAGTTCGAACTAAAACTCAGTCTACCGAACCGAGCTTGAACTGACCTTGTACAGCTCAACTCGAGATTGAGCCACGCAATATATGAGTCGCGTCAAGTATAGTTAGTCGAGCTCGACTCGCCTAATGTACAACCCTTCTCCAAAAATCACAGCAAAAATTCAGACATTAAGCACCATCGTTCCTTTCATCATCTTCTCCATATCTTCTCGGAATGTCGCCAATTTCCAACATACTGAGTTCAGAAGAACTTTTAGGGTGTGGTTTCAACGGCCACTTTTGTGGAGTTGTTCTTCTGCCTTCCAAACTAGTGTTGTACAATGAGTCGAGCTTAACTGCACAAGTTTTACTCAAACTCACTCAGCTCAAGCTTAATTGAAAAATTGGAGCTTATAAACAAGTCGAGTTAGAGTTACGTGAATAGAGATCAAGCTTAAACGAGCTGAGTTTGAACCAAGACTTGGTCTGTCAAATCGAGCTCGAACTGACCTCATACAGCTCAACTTGAAGTTGAGCCAAGCAATATATGAGTCGAGTGAGTCAAGTAGAGTTAATCGAGCTCAACTTGCCTAATGTATAGCTTTACTCCAAAATATTGTCATAAAAAATGTGTACGGGTAATATACGGTAAGAAATTTCTCGAGTATAATACGACAAAGTTGTATATCTCGAGAATATCTTAACGAATTTTAAAAAAAATTAAAACATTTAATAAATTTTGAAAAAATATATAAAAAATAAAAATTAATAAAAAAACAAAAAAAGGGTATAATATGTATAATACGAGTATTATACATGTTTTTTGTTTTTTGGCATTTTTTTTAAAACGTGTTTTTTTCACGTCTTATACTGTTGACTTATTTTTCACGGTTTATACGCGTTTTTTTCTAATAAAATGCATTTTTTGTGACAAAATTGTTGGAAAAAAAGAAAAAGAACAAATTAGAGCGCTAGACCCTGAATTGTTTGAATGATTCCACCATTTTTCTCGTAAATGCAAATGGTTAGCGACAAAAATCAACGCTATAAAATATCAAAGAATGTTTGAAAAGAAAAATTAAACCTGCGCACAAACATAATGGAAGAGGGAATATTACTTGTAGTGTTTGGAACGGTGACAACAAGGATTATTCTCCATGGACGCTTCTGGGATATGCATGTAGACGTCCTTTTCCACCTTCCAAGTCAGCGATCGATGGAGCTTAACGATCCGAGAATCGCCTCCTTTCCAAAGTTTAAAGCGAAAAAACCAGTAAGAAAAGAAAAAGTTGGGATTGTTTGGAGAATAAGTGTCGGAAGGTGAGCGATATATTTTAACAAAAAGAAAAATCCCAAGCATCTTATCTGAAAGGGGAGATTCGAACTTGCCTTGCGTTGTTATTTTTTTCCCCCCAAAAGAAGAAAGGGAAACAAATGAAATGAAAAAAAAAAGAAGTCGATGGCGTTTTCCATGGAGCCATTGCTGAACTTTTCTATTCTCAGGGAACCAAAGTGAATTTGGAAGGGCATCTTCTTCTTTTTCATCTTTTCTGCTTGTTTTTCTTGCGCTTCGCTAAATTGGTAGGGTTTCAGATGCACAGCATGGACCTAACGTGATCTTCATCTTTATTGCCTCTTTCCCTTTCTTTGATTGGGACCTGTTTTTTAATCATAATTCCAAAAGCCGCCTCACTTTTCTATGACAATTCTAAGTGTTTAGCTGGGGGTCATACTTTTCCTTTCTTCCGTAGAAATTCATAGAAGACTGCGTTAGTGTTAGTGTTCATAGTTGATATTATTAGCTTGGCTCAATTGGTCAGGTACTTATCAAAATAGAGCAAAAACTATTTCTGTGTTATGGTGTAAGCCATAAGTTGGCAAACTCGGGAATCGGACTCAGATTGGTAGATGACCAGGTCAGTTGAGTTGATATAGTGTATTTTTACTGTAATCGTGTAGTGTAAATTTACTATCTCCCCACCCAGCATAGAGCAACATGATTTTGGTTATGATCTGTCAATAATTCTAACAATACAGAAGGTTAATTATGAATCTAAGAACACTTAGCTTGTATTTATCTTTCTTTCTCTCTCCATGGGTCTTGGGTGTTTAGAAATTGATGGTAAGAATATATTTACAAATTGTTGGGCTAGCATTCTTTTCATATCCTTAATAAAAGCTTTCATGAAAAAAAAAAGATAAAAAATGGTTAAAAATCAAAGGATCAGGATTACAATGCCGTAAATATAGAAAAGTGTGTGCCCACATGTAGTTTAAACCCGAAGAGTATTTTGGTCATTTTGCAAGAGCATTTTTTACTAAGGGTGGGCATCGGGCCGGGCCGGGCCCGATAAAGGCTGGCCCGATCCGGCCGGGCAGCCCGGCCTGATAGCCCGGGTCTCGGCCTGGGCTCGGCCCGTTTAAAAATAAAAAATAAAAATTTTTAATCATAAAATAATTTTTAAATATAAAATATATTTATTAATAATAATATATATTATTAAAACAAAAAAATTAAAAATATATTTTTTTTTTAAACTTAAATGGGCCGGGCCAACCCGAGCCGGCCTATCGGGCCCAGAAAATCCTGGCCCAAGCTCGGGCCCAACCGGGCCGGCCCGACGCCCACCCTTATTTTTGACCCATACTATTGTTGTCCTTATAGAGGAAATCTTACATTTAGTCAGCATGGCATTTTGGTCATTTTTCAGTCTATAGCACATGGTCCCTTGTTATGGACATAACATATGCCCTGCTCTAAAAATAGAGGCAGGGTATGAAGATTTGCAAAAGAGTTAGTGGTTTTTGAAGGATATCAACTAAAGGCCAGGTTGTGATCGGAAAACCACAACATTTTTTCCCTTTTACAAGACCAGCTAGGGGACAACACCCCCTAATTTGCACATTATTTTTAGCATCCTCCACTGGGGAAGAAGGAACAACGGAATGTACCAACCAATAAAGCAACACTTGCTTCATGGACAATACGACAATATACTGAGCTAGGTATATTGAGTGAACCTGCCTACTTCAACGTTGATCCAACGATTATCTCCCTCTCCCCCCTTTTAGCAAGTGATGGGTAGCACAATCCGTCAGGTTGGGTGACATGTTATAGCCAAGTCGTCAGTTCAATTTCTGGAGGGTGTTATTATGATGGAATTGAGGAATAGTATTGATCTTGAGATTATGAGTGTCATTATGGGGAGAAGTAGACCGGTTTTTATACCCTCATCTTGTCCCCTCTCCTTTCTCTTTCCCATTCTCTTTCGTTCTCGTTTTCTCTCCCTCTTTATATATATATATATATATATATATATATATATATATATATATATATATATATATCCAATAGGTACGAGGCAACATAGAACTCCCCGACATATATATAGTTCAATGTTGCCATTACTATAGAAAAAAATCATTAAATTGACATTAACCTTGAAGCTTCCATTTATGCTGTGGTGATGATGGTTTATGATAGTACTAGTGATGATTTGTGTGTGTGTGTATATATATATATATATAGCGAGCTAGAGAGAGAGAACCGATAAAATGTGAATGCATAACAAAATTTGGGAACAAGAAGTCCCCTAGATAAAAGAACAAACCGCAAAAACAAAACAAAAGAATGAAAGATATAAGACAGTAGCATAATAAAACAAAATAAGGAGGATGAGGTGAGAGTGAATAGACGAAATGACAGAGTCACTCAGCAGCAAACAAAAGATGATGTTATAGCCGAATAGCAAAGTGGACATCCCCCTACACAAGGAGTGCCATAGAATTCGGCGATGAGGAGAGAGAAAGATCTAAAGGCTGAATATTATTGACAGCAGTGATAAAACCACTTGCGTGTGCGGCCTGCCCATATGAGGTTCTTCTCTTTTAGCTTCATCTTGCGTGAAGAGTAACAAAGGAAAGAAAAGTATGCGTGTCTTATGATATATAGTCTCATATATTCCCTCCCCACTTAGAGTTGCAAACAAATGCATTGTGGTCAGACCGAAATCGAATCTGGTACATTAGAAATTGACAAAATCCTCAAACGATGTGAACCAGTACTTCGAACCCTAGCTAGTCCCCACTATATATTCTATTAAACTAGAAAGTAGAACTTCTAAGCAAATGCTGTGAATGAAATAGAGAGGTGAATATAATTTACCAACAAAGTAAACTACTTAGATAAAAGGAGGCGACTAACGCAGTGATGCACCTGTAAATATGACTGTTTGATATTCCAGTTACTCCATATTAGTTTATCTCGTGACCCTTTTTTTTTCACTTTTTTTATCTCTACAGTCAGCGGCTCAACGTAAAGAAAGAAAGTCAAAATTACCATGCAAAAAATAATATTATGGAAAAGATAAAAAGGACACAAATCACATCTTTCATTTTTGTTGTTAATCAGAATATGCAAATTTGATACAAACAGCACGCCTTTTTGGCGCAAGTATAAAGAGGCTCGCCAGGAAATTCCATGTACTTTGTTTTGATCAATATTATTTTCAAGCATTGTCAGCATCTTCTATAAAGATTTTAAGGAGCCCCAGAATGTACGTGGGATAATTGCATGAAGAATGAATATTTTTCTTGGCAACAATGAGACCGGACGGAAAGATGGACAAAGTTTTGTGCGAAAGGGATTTGTGATCTGACTAGTTTTCTAGAAGAATTTTAATTATGTGAACTTTTTATGTATACATCTTCAGCTTGTATTGGCCAATGGATCTAGCTAGCTAGTCTAAGACTCTAATGATCTATATTGATCAGTTAGGAGCTCTAATCTTGCTAGGAACTTAGGTGGATAGTCACTTTATGCAATTTTCTTTTTGGACTGTTCAATCAAAAGCTTATTGGAAAACTTCCTTTCAATTTCCCATTCCAGCTTTTTCAATATAATCTTAGTTTTGAATCACGGTGATAAATCCTAGCTTCTTGTATATTCCGATCCTCAGTGAGAAATCATACATGGTTTCGGAGAAGAAAATTAAAAGCATCTTGGACTTGCTTTACATTAGAAATTTACAGTAGGGTAGTTTATTAGACAGAGATTCACCAGAAAGGCTTAAAAGCTCACAACCAACATCAATCTTGGCAAATGAGTCCATTGACGAGCAAAGAGCTAATTGAAATGAACACTGTGTTGATTAATTTCTTTATTGGGATTTTGTGAGAATTTGACTGTCCATAGGCAGATGCGTTGGAATTACTGCAACATCTCTTGGTGAAAGGCACATGCATAAAAACGGTTAGTACCATGCTAAATATATTAAACCCCAGGCAATTGTAATTGACTATAAGCAAAAACCTTTATGGTAGGGTGAGTAAGAAGAATATTTAGTCTTACATTCCAATAAGATTGTTTTCTATGTCTTAGATAAAGCACTCAGTGACTTTTTTTTACAACACAAAAAGTTGGTGAAGCAAAAACTCTGTATGTGAGAGAGAGAGAGAGTGTGTGTGTGTGTGTGTGTGGAGGAGGGTGGTAGTGATTGGGACGATGGAAGGAAGGGCTGTCAACGTATGGTCCATGATTAAAGAGTTGCTGTGTTGTGCCTATTCTCAAAAGAAAAAGCAAAAGATGGAAAATTTGTTTAGGAGAAAAGAGAAGAGAGGAAGACACGATCCGTCCAAATAGTACTTGCAACTGGATCGAGTTTCGAAATGTACAAAAGCACACTTTTGGTCAGTTTCCCAAACATTTCCAAGAAGGGTCTTTTTTTAGATTGTCTTCCGATCCATCCGACTCAGACCCCATTTCCTACATTTCTTTCCATTGAATGAGCGAGCGAGAGATACCTTCTCCCTACTTCTATCTTCATGTGAACAGAAACATCTCTCTCTCTGGCCATATTCCTGTAACTAAAGTGAGAAAAAGAAATATTCTTTGGTAAAATCGGAGAGACAAAAGGGATATTCACAAGTGGAGAATATGTGGGAACGTGTCTGCAAGCGATTCCCATTCATGGTGGTGAATGCTGGTGGGCCTCCATGTGAAGCGGCGGGACACCTCTCTCTCTCTCTCTCTCTCTCTATAACTTCAAAATACCAAATTGCTCATAAACTTTAATGGAACTGTAGCTTGTGTTTTTTATGTCTACGCTGTTTTGAGATTTAAGATCTAATGACCGAAACTTTATATTATAAATTTCGTTGAAAGATCTAAGGGAACTGATCCGGACATCAATTTTTGATGTTTTAGAAGATAACTTAATCCATTACTGTTTGAAAATAATATGGAATTCTGAGTTGAAAAGAACATTGTGTTTAATTGCACTACAGTCTACCCTTTACAGTAATCTTTGATGTTCATCCACCTTCTTTCTTTCTCTGGATAACCAACGGTGGTGAAACGGGGAATCTTTGTGGTAGAGAGAGGGGGAAAAAAAGGTTGGCGTTGGAGGCTTGCAAATCAAGACTCCCCTTTTTTGAGGTTTTTAGTCCAACAATCAAATCCAATAATTGCAACAGCGAATTCGATGCACTCTTTCTTTGGCCACCAAAATTCTCCAAGATCACTAGAATCTTCCTACCTTCCTCACCACTGCATTAAAGTCACTAAGCACAAGCCTCAGATTCCCAACTTTAATTCCTCTGTCTCTCTCTCATATGATAATTTTTTTTCTGCTCTTGGTTAATGGGTTTAGATAAATTTTTTCAGAAAAGTTTAATAAATTTATGCCTCTGCATCCATTTGGACTAGGAATTATAAGATGTAACGTATGAAGACTATCCTTGTTCTTATGCCATGATCACCGAATGAAATGACCAGCCTGAATAATACTAGCTAGCTAGCTACGACTCTGACTAAGGAGAATGTTAGGTCATTTCATCAGGGAGTGATGTTATCTGCTTCGTTAGAAAAGTTGGTAGTTGCCGGGGAGAGAAGGCGCAGCAGAATCTCTCTCTCTATAAAGTCTCTGTATATCTTCAGCCTTGCCGCAGGGAATGCAAACTCCTGAATGTTGAATTCTCAGTAGTTGTTAACTTCAATGCCTTGATCTGATTGATTTTGTGTTGAAATGGTTGTTCCTCTATTCGAAGGAAAACAAAAGAGGACTTGGGTAGTTGTAATTCTTATGTAGACAAGTATTTGGAAACCAAACGAGGAAATAAAAAATCTCTTGTGTGAAAATTTGAAGAAATTTTGAATTTTCACGAGCCAAGAGGAAGTACTGCACATGGTTTTCCACTTGATTCTTCATCCTCCATGTTGTAAACTCTTTTTTTTTTTTTCAGCTTTGCTGTTTCAAAGAAATTACCATCCTTTGCTTTATCGCTTTCTTTTTCACAGCCTTACTTTATTCTTTGATCGCTCACTCCCTCTCTCTCCCCCTCTAAAAAGAGACTGATCCCCGATATCCCCTTCCTCGTCTTCTCATATTCCATTCATCCACAGCATCCCCGCCAGCTCCCTTAAACCTCTTATTCCACATTCACCACGATATCCCATTACATGAACTCATTGCCAAGGGAGAATTAGAAGAATTCAGAGAGATCAAGAGAAAGAGATGAATCCTTCAACTGAGTTCAGCATAGAGGGCAAGCCCTGCAGCTTCTCCTTCCTCCTCAAGTCGCTGGGTGAGGAGTTGGACAAGACCCACAAGCTCCAAGAGTTCATCAGCCGCCTGGAAGAGGAACGCCTCAAGATCGACGCCTTCAAACGTGAACTCCCGCTCTGCATGCAACTCCTCAACGATGGTACATACCAGTCCCTCCTTCGTCTACCCTTCTTTAATTTGAGCTTCTTAATTTCCTGTTGAACACCATCATCAGAATACGTAACGCACGTGTAAGTTGACCAGTACACTTCTGTTGAATCTCATCCGCAATTCTCTCCCTTCCCCTCTCTCTTTCCCTCTCTGAAGGGGTGTACTCCAAATTCAAATCAGAAACGAACGAAAGACAAGGCGTCAAAAATATCTTTTAAAGGAATATGATATGGTAACATGTTTGTAGATACTGATTTAGTAAGAAGCATACTTTTTGCTGTGAAAGATATTGATTTTTTAGGAACAAACTTTTATTGGTATTTTTTGAAATCTACATTTAAACTGAAAAACTTATTAAGTTAAATACATGCTTCCTAGAAGTCACTCTTTAAGATTGCCCCCTGGTTAAACTGCACAAAAGTCAGAAATTCTAGCTGGCTGGCGATCGAAAAGCTCTTTAATGTCCTCAATCTCGAGGCGAACCATGGCCATAGCCAATTAGAGGCTTACCTCTTCCTTATGAATAGCCATGTGTCCTGCAGATTGATGGGACCCCGCTCCCCCCGGAGACATGGCTGTTCAGGTCGTCGAACCAACCAGCTTTTCAGGCGACAAACAACGCATGGCCAATGTTCAGGAAGTCGGTCGCCTGTTATATTATACTTTTGGAAGCCATGAACATATAGAACATCCCACTATCAGAGTGTTCCACATAAAAGTTGTTTAATTCTTTCAAAAAGGTTTTGAAATCATTCTTATGTTTCCACCTTCGGTGATTGAGGTTTTGATCGTTCGTTATCGTTTGTTTGGCCTGAAGATGAACAGCTAAAGTTTGAGATTTTTTTTTTTTTTGGTCTGGCCATGCAGCCATGGAAGCTTCCAGGCAGCAATTAGCAGCCGGCAGTCAGGCGAATCACAACCCCATGCCCGTTCTTGAGGAATTCATACCTCTTAAGCATCAGGAGACGTCAGAAAGAAGCCTCAACTGTACTGTTGATGCAACCACCGCAACGGCGGCCGGCACCGGAAGTTGGATGGCGACGACGCAGATATGGAGTCAATCCAATGATGGCAGCAAGAACCAAGGTCCTGCAGTTTCGATGGAGCCCGAGCATGGTCTGGTCGGAAGCTCTAAGCTGGCTTTGGACGTTAAACAGAGAGTCGGTGGCGCGTTTCTTCCTTTCTCCAAGGAAAGGAACGGTGCAACTCAGCAGGGTTTGAGATCCCAGCTGCCTGATCTGGAGCTTGCTCCCAGCGACAAGAACGGAGACGAGACCAAGCGGCCGGAGACGGTGGAGTTGGCAGTTCCAATCTCTAGAATCAAGGCTAATGATCAAAGCAGTGCAAGTCAAGGCAATTGCAACGGAGGCGGCGGTGTGGTGGGTGGAGCAACAGAAAAGATCAGCGGAAATGAGGTGCAAGCAGCAGGAGGGGGGCAGACTCACAGGAAACCCAGGAGATGTTGGTCGCCTGATCTACACCGGCGGTTTGTGAACGCTTTGCAGCAGTTAGGTGGTTCTCACGGTAATTACTACTTGAGGAGAGAGAGAGAGAGAGAGATGCATGAAAATCTAAATGATTCCATTTTTTAGATTATTGCCTAATACTTTCATTGCAAAGTTTGCTTATGAAAATCTGAATGCTTCTACATTTGAGATTCTTTCCTACCATTTCACAGCGAAGTCTGATTTGGTGTTACCTTTGATTTATGCAGCGGCGACACCCAAGCAGATACGTGAACTGATGAAAGTTGACGGATTAACCAATGACGAAGTTAAAAGCCACCTACAGGTCTCTCTCTCTCTCTCTCCCTGCCAGTTTATTTATAATTAGTCCCCAAGAAACTTTCGTGTTTCTGTATGTGACACCATACATTTAAAGCTGTTACATCCCAAACAAAGTTGCTGAACAGCAGAAAAAGCACAACATGGTAATCTTTTATATGTAGATGAAAAACTGGTCCCAAAACTTTCCTTGGACTCACTAACAGTGGCAGATATACAGTGGTTCTTTACTTTCCCCCTCGTTTGGGTATGAGAAGAGAAGTCGACCCCATCTTTAGTGTGACTACTTAGAGAACAATTTCATAAAAATTATCGATAACTGGTACCTTAACTTGATGCCGCGCGTCTGCTGTTTCTCTATGTATGTATACTTAAAGATACATTTCAAATAAAAAAGAAGAAAAGCGCTGTTTCTTCACGTACAGTTTCTAGCTGCGAATGCAATGACCCAGTTCAGGATTTGGAGCAGATCTCAACTTGCTCTCTTGGAGCGCTTGGTTTTGTACCCAGAAAGGCTATGAACCAGCAAAACTAATGACATGAGAGAACTTTTTGATGCACAAACTAAGAAAAAGAAATTGTATAATAAGATGGTATTGGTACCGCCATAACTCCAAAACTTTTTACATGTATAATAAGATATACTTGTCCAGAATTAATTTTGGTGGTTTCCCTCCACAAAACGCACTCTTCGTTACTGATTAGCCTAAAGTTTCCATGATTTGGTCTCCTTCAAGGAAGTTTCCATGGAACAAGCCATCTGAGATGCTTTAATTATTGTGTGGTGTACAGAAGTACAGGCTTCACACACGAAGGCCGAGCCCCACTCCACAGGCAGTGACAACCCCTGCAACTCAGCTGGTTGTTCTGGGTGGTATTTGGGTCCAGCCAGAGTACACAACAGCAGCCCACACCGCTGCAACCGGCATATACAGTGCCACCATAGCAGCGGCGGCAGCAGCACAATCAGCGCCGCCGACGACGCAGCCACTGCCACCAACTCACTACTGCCATCCCTCCCCTCTACCTCAGGACTTCTGTACTCAACTAAGCACTCCTCCACACCACCAGCTCCGCCACGTCTACTGCGACCAGCAGTTGACTGCTAACCACAATGGCAATGCTGGTGACAAGGACAAGAACGACAACAGTAACAGCGGTAGCGACGACAATAACAATAAGACTTCTTCGAATTCCCGGAGCTCGCCGCGGTCGAGCACTGCCGGCGAGCGATCCCAGAGCGTCGAGGAAGAAGGCAGGTCGGAGAGCGGGAGCTGGAGAGGGGAGAGCACCGAGAATGAGGGGGGCAGATCGATGGGAAGAGCTTTGTCTTTGAAGAGGAGGACCACGTTGAGGAGCGAAGAGGAGGAAGATGGTGAGGAAAGCACCGGAAGCGACATCACCCTTAAGTTCTAGGATTTTCTCGAAATATCATTGAGTTGCCTGATTACGTTTGAGGTGTTGCAGTTTTCCAGATGACCTTTTCCTTGGATTTTCTCTCTATTTTACTTCTCTTTTTTTCTGGGGATCTTGGTATAAGGAGGGCGACCACGTAGTGCATGTTTATCATATTGATGTTGTAATTAGTTGAGGACGGGGCGACGTCTTTGAATGTTCATTATCGACCAGGCAAAATCTCTCTCTATCTCTCTCGCTCTCTCTGTTGAACGAGTCTGTAGTTTTCACAATAAAAAGCAGAAAAGAAGAAGAAATTTTGCAAGGCTTAGAATATTATTCCAGTATCAACTACCCATCATCACGAACAAATACGTATGCTTTACTTGTTACGTCCTCCAAAGAGATGAATGCACATGTCCGCGACTTTTTGGAGGATTCGGGCATCTGTCAGAAAGAGGGATTTATTCTGCTCTCTAGAACTGGTAGCTAATTCGGGCCAGAGCCGGAAGGAACTATAACAATGTGCAATTTTTTTAGAACCACTTTATCTGGAACAAAGTTAAAAAGTATCTCCTAGATGGAGAACTATTCCTCCTCGACGATGTTGCAATGGCGCTTTTGTTGATGGCTGGAGCTTTCGGGAAACGAGGCACCCCCACCAAGAATTAGCTCGGGGATCCTTCCAATTGAAAGTTACTCGCTCTTTTCAATCACAAGTTGCAATCAAAATTTTGTGATCTTCCATAGCTGTCGTCTCTCCTCTAAGCAGTCAAAATCGTGGCAACATGCAGGAAGCATCCATGCAACATAACCAGGATGGACAGACACGCAACAGGATTTCTCTTCGCTTCATGAGGAATAAGAACAATCTCGCACTCCTCAGATCTGTGTAATGGATAAAGCATCCCTGATTTCATAAGAGTCATTCCTTTAATTGTGCCTTCATCCTTGAAATCATGCCTGTTAGATTCCAGTCTGTGATCGTCTCTGATCCTAAAGACTATGAAGATCATATCTACAATCCATAAACAGATCCCAGAAGAGGGAAAATGAGGATGGAAATGAAGTATTATATGATCCAAGAATGTCTTGTAACTCACTCCATTTGTTCCAGAGGAGTTGAGAATGGAGTTTGTCCTCCAGTTATAAAGCAATGACCGGTCAGCCACCTATATAAGTTAGACCAGACAATAAATTCCCTGCCCAACATGCCAGCGTCTTTACCTACGTCTTTTCTTACCTGTGTGTGTGTGTGTGAACGTGCTGTACATATGTGCACAACTTGTCACGACATGTTGAACTAAGAGATTTCTATTAACAATGTTCTCAAAAGAATAATGTCTTTCGATAACTTGAAATGTTCCCGATAGGAGGTAGGAACTGAAAGGTGAATGATGTTTCTACAGTCTAGCTAATTAATTAGATGCAACTACTAATATAAATGAACATGGAAGATTCAACTTGACAATGAAACAAAATCCAGGAATCCTATAGAAAAACTAAAGACAGGCCTTTGAAGCAGAGTAGACATCAAAACAAAGAAAATAAAACAAAAATGGTTTCGGAGTGCTTGATGTCAGCAGGAACCAAATTTGTTCTTCGCAGTTCATTAGTTCCATGATAGTGCAATTGAATGGGTCACTCCCTGAAGTCATCCTTATCATCAGCTGGAATTTGCCTGTTTCGCCAAAAGACAGCAAGTGCGCTTCCACCAAGCTGAAATAGAAGGCCAAAACCACCAACAAGGACATTTGTTACAAACAATTGACGAAATGTGAAGTCTTTTAGAAATATTTGCTTTGGCGTTGGATCAGGAACATACGGCCATGCAGACAACACTAACAGCCGAAGGCACAGCAACAAGCGGATTGGTGAAGTGCTTTTGAGCAAGTAAAAAACCAAGTGCTGAGCTCTGATAAGGGCAACAAACAAGAGAAAAATTAAGGCACCAAAACCAACTAAACAATTGAACATTCAGGTAAACAATAAAAATAAAACACTTAACTTTTGCAAAAAGGAGCTTAGAAGAGAACCTGGAAATGATGAAGAGAAGTAATTTCATAGATGATAGATATTTCTACTATAAGCTCCACGAAATATCCATTGCCAATAAAGACTAACAGATGAAACTGAGCTAGCTATACCTGATTTTAGCATCCATGATCCGATAACACTTTCCTAGTTTTCGTAATTAAACACTCGAATAGTAATTTTCCCAACTCTTTCTAGCTAGGCGCCAAATTCTCCTAATTTGTCAAAATTTGTCAGTTGACCAAGCTTGACATTTCTTGATTACATCCATTTGTGAAATCCTTCAAGTTTGTCTAGTTTATGCCATGTGAAATTTCCGGGAAAAATGGGATACCTACTGAGAATGTGATACTCGCTGACCTCAGATGTAACATGCACTCTTGAATTGTGCACAGCCCCTGGTCGGACCAGTGTAGAGCTCATTTTCAATAAGATGTTGTAATATCTGGAACTTCACAATCCTGAATTTCCATTTGCAACAATCATTGTTCTTTTAATCAATAATGAACCACTTTGAAGGATGCTTCTACTATTTCAAAAGACAACTTAGTACTGGAGGTAAATATTTAATTGTGCATATCCACCTTATCATGAACGTAATATAAACACGTCTTATCTCTTCCCCACTTGCAATGGCATGTGACGTTGCAAAAAGTTATTTCTCAAGAGCCTAAGAAGATTACTCATTTAACTTCATGAATGTAATGAAAATAGTTCCGTGTTTGAAGAATTATTAACATTACATTTTTGCAGAACGTAGCAATAGTGCAATACAACTAAAGAAATTGTTGTTTTCCTCATCTTTCAAGTTTCAACTGAACACAGGCTATTTTTCAGAAAAAATAGTATATGTCCTGGTACTCTGGTAGCGTGTGACAAAACACCATGCCAGTAGGAGCCTTAATAAGTCATCTGATTTTCTCTTCAACTATCTATATAATTTTGTTTCATGCACAATTCTGAACACAAAAACTGGGGACAAGGGGGATGAGAAAAAAATCAAGAGAAAGCCGAAAGTACTGCAGCAGATCAGAATGTGAATGGTGAAAGAAAGGGCTTCAAAAAGGTGCTGCTTAGCAAAGTTTTTAAATCAATGGATAAGTTAAAAAAAACAACACAATGATAGAGGCAAAAAACACATAATTACCTGCATCCCGCACTCAATAGAAATCGTTCGGCATGTAGATTCACCAAAAGATGAAAATTTTGAAAGCCAATAACCAAGGCCAAAGGCAGCAACATGCAGAAGGGCTACAGGAAGTATCAACTGTCCACCTTGAGCCTTCAAAACTTCTGAAACTTGACCAATCTTTGGACAAGAAAATATTATCATAAGCAAGAGTAGCAGCAAATGCTTGGAAAATTGGAGATGAACAAATTGTTCATCTTGTTCATAAAAGGTCTCCTAAAAAATAGGATAAGTTACCATCAGCATTTGTCTACTTACAGGGCTAGCGCAAAGCAGGGTTGTCAAAATAACCCCTATTAATGGTGTCACCGTGATTATACGCTCCGTAAACTTTGGAAAATATTCATGTGACAACACTGAGAAAGAACATATTAGCAAGCAGGTTTTTATAACAACAGACAGATGTCTGTCTTGCATAACATTTATGGACATCCGTAAACCTTTTTATACCTCCAACAATAGTAGGCACAAGAACAACTTGAAATGTGCTAATTGCAAGGCCCTGCATGTCAAAAGAACAGATTAAAGACAAACATGAGACTGATAGCACAAGATGTCCATTCATGTACAGCTTAGCATAGTATAACAAGGGGATTCATACAATCAGATGTCTATAAACAATATTTTGGCTTGACACTACTGTTTGACCCCATCCCTCTTATCATTGGTCAAAGTCACAGCAAAAAATAGAGAGAGAGGGCATTCAATTTGTCAGTTCGATTTTTTTTTAACATGAATCCTATCATCTGCCACATAAGATGAAACATATGATATAGCCTTAACAAAATAAAATATTTATTGATATCACTAAGTCACAAAGAACAATAGGAGTATCTATAAAATCCATAACTGGAAATAAATTCTCAAGTCCATAAGAAGATTCCAAACCAAGCATGTCCATTCATGTACAGCTCAGCAATAATATTTATAAAGGGATTGATTCAATTAGATGACCACAAGCAATATTGTGGCCTTGACAGTCGACACTGCTGGTCGTCCCCATCCTTGGTATCACTGGGCAAAGCCGCAGCAAGGAGGGGAGAGAGAGAGAGAGAGAGACAGCATTCAATTTGTCAGTTTGATTTTTTTTTTAACATGAATCCTGTTATCAGCCACATAACATGAAACGTATGAAATATCCCCAACAAAATAAAATATTTATTGATATGAAAGTCACGAAGCAAAATAGAAGTATTTATAAAAATTCTCAAGAGCATAGCTCCATCAAGGGTTAGGAGAAGTACTTTTGCAAAACCTGGTCATGCAACTATGGAATTTTTTACCAATAAACACATAATGTCCTTATATTCTAAAATTTACAAATGTAACATTAACATATATCATTGTGGCACAGTGTTGAATGTGGGTATCCACATTCACAATCACAGCAGCTAGCTTGTCCAATGAAAGCATTTTTTGTAGAAATCATCACAGGTTTAAAGCTTAAATCAGATAATAAGACACCACATGTAAGGAATCTGCAACGCTTAAGTATGCACATCTTACAGCTGCATCAACAGGAACAAGCTGTCCAGCAAGAAGTTTTGTCAGCAGAGGGGTCATAATGATAGCACCAATTGTTGAGCAACTGCAAAATATAGAAAGTAAAAAATTTGTCCAAGCATGATCAACAAGCACTGTCAAAGATTAACCATTAAGAAGTCAGAAACGCCAAAATTCTTTCCAAGACAATGATAATCAATTTTTTTGGCTACCTTCAATAAGAAGATAATAAATAAGAATAACAATTTAACAGCCCCTAAATGATTTCACCATGTGGATCATGGATTCATGGGGTTCTGAAGTACAGTTTTCTGGACCAAGATCAATGGAGTGCTGGAATCTTCACAATTATGTTAACTATAATTTTTATTTCTTACAAAATGAAGCCAAAGAACTTAACAGAAACCATGAAAATGCAAAATATGGTCTAGGAAGGCAAAGAATGCAAAACCTGTCAGCCACATGGTTACAGTTTCACATCCTAAGTTATCCAATTTTTGACACAAGCATAGTCTGACAGTCATTCCAATGTTTCCCTCATCCCCAATGTAAATAAACTCATCAAAACAACTGCCACATCTCCTTTTCTGTATGTCAAATTTCATGGAAGGGAATCTTGAATTCTTGATTAGATGCATAAATCACAACCCAAAACTGAAATTATGCCTCCTCATTGCCATTGTTCTTCCCAATAAAGAAATTGCATTATGATGTAAGTTGTAAACAGACATAAATCAGAAGTTTGGGTCGTTCCAATTCTAGTCTTCTTTAGCATTTTATATGTAACAAATCCTTCTTAACTTTGTGAAAGAAGCTAACTTCTACTCCTATGTTTTTGTTGAATTTGCAAGGATCACCCATTACCTTACAGTACATCCAATAAAAGAGCTCGCCACTACTTTAAGCCAATCTGGGCTCATTGTTTGGGTATAACTCCAGTCATGACTCCCTAAATCTCAATATCATCACATTGATTGCATTAGCTTGATGGAGAAAGCTGATTTAACCAAAATATTCTCCAATATAATGAACAACACACTTTAACTTTTACCATACAGCTTCACCGGATTCAGCTCAAAAATGACAGCATAAGATGGCTGCCAGTATCATAATTGAGTAAAGAAAAGGAATACAAGAAAGCAGCAAATTATGCCTGAGTGTATCTTCATTTGTTGTAAACTTGTAATCTTACTTCTAGGATCTCCAAATGCATCCATGCATCATTCATATTTTCAAATTTACAATCACAATCACCCAAACAGAAACATGAAGCCAACATAAAGATTAATAGGTGAACATGACAAGCTATTTGTATTAAATATTTAAAGTGGTGCTCCACAAAAGTGAACTACAAAGCAAGAATGGCAACATAGAAAACAGAGGTTACACTTACGTTGTCATCAGAACTGAAAGTGCAACATTTCCTTTCGATATATAGGTGGCTACATTTGACGCTTGTCCTCCAGGACAGCAGGAGACCAGAATTAGACCAGTTGCAAGAGGAGCAGATAGCTTCAAAGACTATTGAATCAAGTAAATCAGATATACAGGTGTGAAGATTAATATTCACTAAACTAAAATCTGACATTGTTCATCTATGCATATAATGCATGCTCTGCAATGGCAGTTTACGGTACAATTATATGGAAAATAGGTATATAAAGAATCATTATTACATCAAAAAATTAAACATTGCCATGAGTACAATACCTGCTTCCACCAAGCCTATGCACTATGAAAACATGAAACATATGGAGCAGGAAGAAAACTTGATTCTCTTTTTTTGGGGTTTGGGAGCTTGAAGACATAGAGATGCCTCATGCCCCTACTAACTGTGAATGGAGAAAATCAAACAGCTGATCTGTTTGCTAAACCTGAGATTAGCTTTTGAAGACCAAACAAATACATGATCCTAAACACCAAATGCAGGCTCAAGCAATAAATGTAGGTGAATACATGCCCATAACTTCATAAAACTAGTGTAGGGAGCACAATCACAAATATCACTCTCACGAATTTCCCAAGAGGGTTTGTCTCGGTACTTTTACACAAACTTGGGATTTTTTTATCCCAGATAAGATCCATTTATGATCATGAGATCCTTTCCTATCATATAGGAAGAACTGTTACAAAATATCCTCTGAAGTAGTTGCTTGGTAGATCCTATTAAGATGAAGATAAGGAAGGGGCTTAGATAATAACATACCATGGCAATCAGAAAGCCCAATAAAGGCTTCACCAAGTATTGCGCGAGGAATCCTACACCAACCTGCACAAATGAGTCAAGTTATTCTGTAAAAAGTAAGAACATTCAGTAAATTGGGGGAAAGGGATTGTGGTGGTGGGATGGTGTGCATGAGAAAGGATATACAGCCACAGCTCATTTTAAGGGCTTGGCTAACCCAGCTTGATTATAACTGAGTTCATTTTCAGAGCATGATCATGTCATGGCATGGTCAAGATCCAACAAGCTAAAAGCATATTTTGATACTTAATACCAGTTCACGTGGAAAAATCAGCATGATGACAACTAGTCCACATTTAGAGCATGGTCCAGTCATGTCATCATCAAGTAACAACATGCTAAAGCATATCTTATTATACTGGTTGAACAATTAAGTAAAACACAGTTTTCCCAAAGTCAGTGCCATATTCATTGCATGGCCATTGCACCAGTGTGGCTTGTCCTAGGATGGACAAACCCAACTATTGACTTGGACCTCACTGGAGAAAATCTTGACCAATCAGAATTCACCTAGTTTTAAACAGGATCAGCCATTTGCAGTTATAACCAAGCTAGTTCAGTGTGTCAGAAGTCCCAAACTGTTCCACCACACCTTTTGTTTTAAATATTTCTCTTACTGCATATGAATAGGTTTTAAATCCTACCGTCCATGGATTCCGCATACATCGTCTGAAGTCCTCAAATGTCAATGTCAACCCCATAGATAGCATGAGAAAACCTAACCCAAGAGTGAAAAGATCAGTTTCTAGCCATGTCACCTGCAAGTCAATGAAATCATTTCCCAAGTCAACCAACCTGAAACTTCAAAATATTTCTTCAATTCCAGCCAGTAAATTAATAGCATTTCATAATCAAATACTTAAAACAGTAGTCAGAGAAATGGAAGAACAAGGTTACCGCAGATGGCTTGTATATGCCAATAATAGTTCCCAAAATAACCTGTAAATCATACAATAGTAAAAATTTTAAGTATATGACTTAATTATCATAAATGGAAAATGCAGATCACAGAAAATGAACTCACCCATAGAGGAAATAAAGTTGTCAGTAACTCAATTATCCTCTCATACTGGCTCATCCCATCTGTGCTGCTTCTCGGGATATCTCCAGAAACATTGGCTTCTGCTTGGCACAGAACTTGTTGACTCCTGAGAATCAGTAAGTAAGAATTGCTCTGTCAAAGATAGCTTGCTTATCCAATAATAACTGAAGAACTCAAGTATTGCCTCAGAAGATAAAAGGCCGATAGTTTAACTTTCTTTTGTTCATGTGACTGTCCAGGACTGGCCACAGGGACTACCAATTTGACCTTTATAGTGCTTTAATAATATCAGAATATTGCCATCTGAGGTTAACATATTAAAAGTTACATCAGTTGTTCTGTATTAAAGCTTACAGTTGAACAGATTCTGCCATGCACAAGCTTTGAGAAATGACACCACTAGATGGCCCAGCCTCAGAAGCTGGACCATGATATCTAGAAATATGCACTCCTAACATGGCACCTACATTTATTGGGCATCTCTTTCAGATTTCGCCATATGGACGCCATGTTCAAGAACCAAGGAGTTATGGACCAGATTCATAAAGCTTCAAAATAACAGCATTTTTTCAGCATATAAAAATTGATATGTACATAACTTTTGTATAATATGTTGCTTCCTAGGTTAAAAGAAAAACATATGAATACATCATAGTTGCAAAAAGCAACAAACAGGGTGCAAAACAGAATCCAGAAACAATGATTGCAAACTTTTAGAGGATTAGACACAATAAGATAAGAACAATCCAGGAATCATTTACTGACACATTGGTACTTAGCATCTGTACTGTTTCAGCATGACATGCACATAAATAAACATCATGAACATAAGCAAACTTCTACTGACTCAGTCAACATTATCTGACTAACTACATCTTTGTCTTATGTCTTAACTTGTCCATTTCATGCATAATGTTGTCACTTTTCAGTTTTCACTAATTTTGTTACCAATTAGTATAGGAATAGCAGTTATGAAATGCTAACTAAGAATTTGGACCTTGAATATCATCATGCCTTATCATAACAAGAGTGGTTAGCTGAATGCTAGAAGCAGTCCATTGCCTATTTATTTTCAGAGGCATAAACATCACATTGAATCATCTTTTGCAGGAAGAAATTGAAATATGTCAACTGATCTCTCCAAACGAGTGGATGCTGTGCTCACCAAGTATACGTAGAGCCTGCACTTCTCTATTTGATTTCCAATTCATTTGGTCAACCCACTGGAAACTATTATGTTATCACCATTTCCTAGATCAATCTATCTCACACCATACAACTCATGGAGCAGCTTTCGCAACAAGGCATTTCTTGAAGTTCTTTCCAAGATGTGTTTTTTCTTAGGAAATCTTGAAAATGTGTTTCAGATTTAGAACTTTAAAAAGTAACAAAGAATAATAAGATAAAATATGAGATGGTATATTTCTGAATTTTTTTTGACAAGGATGTTAAAAGTAATCTCTCTAAAACAACAAGGAACAAAAAAAACAAAAAAAAAAAATCACATACTCAAAAATATAAGAAAGGGAAGATTTCTTATATATTTTGAAGAATATAAAGAATATCTTAACATGATCTTATGCCAATTTGTTTTTCAATAATATTTGATAACCATGTGATATTGTGATGATATTATCAACTTAGCTTCAATATGATGATAATATTGCAATGTTTCCAAAATATCAGTGGTATTGTTGACTATGACTCAACAAAAGCCTATTGTACTCAAACCTCACAAGTGCTTCTTAAATCATGGAGTGGAAGAAACTTTTTGAAGAGAAAATATTTTCATGAAGGCATCTTCATTAAAGAAATTAAATAAGCACTCCCGCTGTTCAACCTATTAACCTTTATTTTGTTCATAAGATTCATCTACAGCTTATTTCCAACTCTGACATTTTCTTAAACATTACACTGACAGTTTAACAAGAGCATCGGACAATGTCTATTCAAGATCACTTAATCCTTGACAACATTCAACAAATTTAATCACCTGTCCATCATGCGCCATTTTAATCTAACAGCGCAAAACCTCAGATTGTCATTGATTGCTAAACATGAACCAGAACTGCTTAACAGGGACCGCCTTGTGGAGGACCATCCCCAGCACTATAAGAAAAATTAATAAACGTCCAAACCTTCAAAATACCTGGGATAAATTCATAAGTCTGTCAGGTCTCTGAACAAAATGGTTAACAAGACTCATCCCGAAAGTTTCCAAAACTCTTTTTACATTGGTTTGTTAACTGTGTTTTTCCTTGCAATCAAATCAATACAAATAACAAACATGCAAGTCTATGAAAAACAGTTTTGCACAGTGGTTTGGCCACAAATGAAACAGTGGAAAACTACATTGCACCTTCTAAGGGAGTGAAGAATGCAACGCAAAGCATTGTTAAGAATCTCTTATATTCTTCTAAAAACTCAGCACAGCATTTTTCTTTGGTTGAAACTTACTTTCCCCACCTAAAATAAGAAACACACACAGGCACATACACACACACTCCAACCCCCATAAGCTTTAAAATATACCAGTTATTGTAGGCCTGTAAATTTCCATTTATATACAAGACAACGTGAAGAATATTTCCTTGTATTCAGCATTCTCTTGTCATACAAAAAAGTGAAATCATCTTTCACTAATACTCAACATAGCATTCAGAAAGACGTTAAGCAAATCTGAGGTTAATTCGGTTCAATAAGAGCCTACCGGTCTTCATAATATGATCCAATAATGATAAGCCAAAACCTATGGAATATTTGTAGATGTACTAATTTGGTATCAGCCAAGCCAGACGAGCTCATGGGAAATGATTAGCAGCATAAGCCTGCAACAACAATCCACCAGGTCATGCTTGCACCAACTTAGCATCCGTTCATCCTTTTCTTGCTACATTGGGGCTTATCCGTAGATTAAAATGCTTCCAACGTCATGCTTGGTTAGCACAATTTCTTTTCAGCAGAAAAGATTCTTCAAGAATAACAAATCAAGAAATACTGATTGAAATGTGTACTGAAGCTATTATTGCAAAGTAGTAAGATCAACTAAGGTGACTGTTTAATTCCTGGCTGTCCATCTCGGTTAAATTGAATCTTTGCAAGATACAATTTAGATATATAACACTTATCCGTCCATGAGTGGCTTCTTATTTGCTAGTAGGAAGACAATATCCTCACAAATCTGGTTAGTTTTGCTGGATTCACCCTATAATCCTGAAGTTAGTGCTCATACAAAACTTCGTCGCCACGCTGTACTGATTTTCTCAGGGACTGTTTGGCAGTGCACTTTACATGCCTAAACATTATCTCAGAAGTAAGCGTCCAAGTTCGGGAATATTTATTTTTCAAGCTTCTATAGAGCACTGATCTAGTAAAATTGAGAGGTTACAAACACCAGACCACAAGTTTATCAGAAAACCACAGAAAGAGTCAATTGCAACGAAGACCCTATACTTCAAACTAGAGAAGTGAAGAATAAATAAAGTGATTTCACGATACCTGGATCTGTGAAGCAGCAAGGATGGAGTGCCTTTACCGAGATGTGCACCCCATCCATTGTTGTCAGCATCAACACGTTTCAGATTAGCAGATATACGGAGCCCACTTCTTGTACCTGTTTTCATTATCTCTGCTCAAACATGGGGACCATGAAAAAGACCAACCTGAATCCATAAATGAAGTGCAGCACATACCAACGTAAAATGGGCTTCGTCTTAGAGACAGACCAGAGTGTTTATGTGCAGAGACACCAAAAGCTGATCCACAGCCTTCCTTGTGGACCAATCTGGAGATGGACGCCATTGAAGAAGCAGAAGACATGGCGTCCCCAGCTGTGAAAAGAAGAAGGGGGTGGATGATTCAGAGGTACACGGAGGAATATACACTACAGCACAGGAATAGATGGGGAGAGTGTAAGAGTGATCGAGAGTAGAAGCAGAGAAAATGGCCACTTGGGGAGCGGGGTAGAAGGAAGGAAAGGAAGGATCCAAATAGTTTCGGCCGTTCCGGTCGTCAAGAACAATGCGATAAAGGGGTGGGACCGGATTGGGTGGTTGTAGCCACACGCTGCAGGGGCATCCCCATCAACACAGACTGTGCGTGCTGCCTTCTCGCTTCTTCTCCCTCTCACACTCTCTATGCAGTGGAGTTCTTTCATTGCCCTTTTGCTTCTTGGGACACATCAATGAAAGGCTGAACTTAGAAAAGGTCCACATTCAGGTACAACCATTTCTCAAAACTGTCCGTCTTGAGAGAATCTAGGCCACAGGATATACTCCAATAATTTCAGTTTTACTAGGTCTTTCAGCAACAAAATTATATATATACCACCTTTTTAAAAAAAAAATATTAACAGTAAAATAATTTTAAATTGATTTGAAAATAGGAAAAACCATGGAGGAGGTCCAAGCAGCCTACCCACGAATATGCGATGTTTGAACAAAGACTGAAACTCACGATTTGCTTCACGAATTCTTGGAGCGAGGCAAAGACAGGGACATGAATCTCCAAATTCCCACCAACCATACAAACGGCAACCATTCATCTCATGTTCTACAAACGTGACGCGATTTTGAACATTAGATTGTCGTGATGTATTTTATCACTCAAGCAATTAAAATGCATTGCAGAGTTCATGCCAAGAGATTATTAAAATGAGGGAAATAATTAAACTTGGGAAGGTACTTTTTGAACTTCTTCAACTTCAGGTCTTATCCCCGGCCGGCTGAGCAGATAATGCAAGTGTTTTAAGCTAATTTATGTTTAGAATTTGGAAGGAACCCACAGCCTTTCTTACATGCATGTCTCACTGTCTTTATGAAGTACAAAACACTTTTTTTTTTATTCATTTTGGATGTCATGTTTCCAATGTGAGCTTGCAAGCATAAAATGTTAAAATCATGAACATTTCAAATTTAAGGGATTCGATGTGTGAGAGGGTTTTGTTGTTTTGCAGGATTGCTTTTCAATCTTACTTCCAAGATATATATATATTTATCCCAACACCCTCCCTAACTTCTCCCACAAAAACATTTAAAAAAAAAAACAATTTATATATGAAATTTCTTTTTTTTTTTCATTTCTATATATTTTCATAACAGGACCATGTTCCCTAAATAAATTTTCGGCCCCATTTGCATCGGTGCCATGAATGGCAGTAGGCATGTGACAAGAAAAGGACATGGCCTCTTTAATCTGCAAGTTGCTCAGTCTGCTCTCCTAGTTTTATTAATTAGAGCGGGAGTGTTGGGATGACCGCTTTTTAACCTTTTCTTTTAACCACTAAAAGGGATAATCCCTTTATATACCCTTTTTAATTCCTTTTACCCCTGCACTTTATCTCCGTTCCTAACTTCTTGGTAGGCCAAAAAGAAAAAAGCTGTCAGTAAAAAACAAAATCCAGTTTCTTCATTAAGATCTTAAGATTTGTAAAGAAAATCTCTCTCTCTCTCTCTCTTATATATATATATATATATCCAGAGCAGTACGATCAAAAGTTTCACCCAGAAATACATATAACACATCCTCAAAATGACAATTTGAATGAAGCTGGTAAACTTATGACTTCCATTTATTATGTATTTTGTTGAATATGGAGATAGAGAGAGAGAGAGAAGAAGAAATCAGCAAAAATCAACTTTGACATGCATTTAAATGACCACAATATGGGTGTAATTCTTTCATCGAGCATATCTAAATCAGATTACAGACCAAATCTGCTGTAATCTTACCATAACTATGCCACTGCAGCTGGCCGCAGTATGAGACGGTGCTTGATACTTACTGCAGTATGAGATTTTGCTCAAAACGAGTCTTAGAGTGATTATTTGTAAGGAAGTACTTCCAAGACGCTGTACCCACTATTACCTAATTCTTCTCCCACTAAAACCTAGGTATATTTTTCCAGTATAATTTGTCTTTTGATTCCATTTGATCAGTTCAACTACATTTCCACGGCAAAATATGTCATGTCATAACCTACTGGTTGCGCGCTTACTTTTATCGATCCAAATACTAGAAGTCATTAGTCAAACCAAACATGAGTTCAACGTGTATATGCAAACATCTTCGGTTTGTGCCGGCGAATATATTGTCTCTTTTCAGATGGTGTGTAGGTGGTGAAGTTGGCCAATGGTCAGCAAACAAGACACATGGAGCTTGCCTATTTTCCTTTTCAAAGGCAATTTAGTTACTTTTCAAAATAAATATATATATATATATATATATATATATATATATATATATTACAGATGGCCGCTTAACTTTAGGAGAATTTACAAAAGACGACCCAAACTTACTCATTTCACAAATGAGGGCCTAACTTTTGATTGAAATTCTCAAATAAGACGTCTTCATTCACTACCGTGACTGTAACTGAGGTTAATGACGGGCTATGAAGCGTTTGTTGCAAAAGTTTTTCCTCAAATGCAAATAAAGTTGATGCCGAAACTAGGAACTGTTCCATGAGTCTTACTAAACCCCTTAAGAACGGTTTAGCAATGGGTGCAGTGTCCTATGTATCTCTGTTCTAAATATTGAGTTATAGTGTTAGATTCAATTACGGGCTATGATGCAAAAGTTTTTTCTCAAAATGCAAATAAAGTTGATGCCGAAACTAGGAACTGTCCCATGAGTCTTATTAAACTCCTTCAAAACAGTTTGGCAATGGATACAGTGTGGTATGAATCTGTTCTGAATATCGAGTTATAGTGTTTCATGAATCTATAAAATTGAGGCAGATCTATATAAAACATCATTTAAAACTAGACCTTTGGGATTGAGGATCCAAAAGTCCCCATGGATTAACCCAACTAACACAATCCAATGGAACACTTTTTTGGAGAAAAAAGAAAGAATCGGGTATGGATCTAAACAAGTTAGATCTCAAAATCTTATATGATGATGTTAATGAGATTGGAATTCAAACATTTCTTTTATATATATATATATATATATATATATATATATATAGTATTTTGATACTAACTATAAGTTGAAGTGTCGTGTGAGAGTGGCACCGAATGCGGGCCTCGTTTCGGCCTTTAGTCCCTCCCTCTCTCGAATTTAGATATCACATCATTGAGCTTGTAATGAAACTTGACATAACCACTTGACATAACCAGTCCCCCAACAGAACGGTGTTGATGTAAAATCTTATTTACAGTATAAACTTGAATAAGCCTATGAATAATTATTGTATGATATGGGGAGATTGTGGCCGTTGATGCAGGATCTCGATCAGATCCAGACCGTTGGACGTCATAGATACTTTTAGAGTGAGAAACAGGATCCTCCTCTCATTGAGCCTCCCAGGCTTGGAGCCGACTGCTCGATGATGCCAACTTCGTAGTTCCTTCTGTTCCAAGGCCTCGGCAGATTTTCCGGCACCACCGTCTCCAAAGAATTTGGGCTCCACTGCGGACACCTCCTTGCATCGCTCCATCTCACGCTTCTCCCTCGCTGCGCCGCCGCCACCACCACTTCCTCTGCTCTGGCGCCGTCCGCCGTCGCGGCTGCCGAAAGTTTTACTTCACCGCCGCCGAGGAAGCCGGCGCCAACTCCGATGATGATGCACGTTAGCTTGGGAGCAACTTGCTTGTTCCAGGAAGACTCTTCTGTTATTCTGAAGAAAGCACAGATAAGAGTATAAGCAGCTGCTTCTTCATAAACCGGAAGCTACTGGTCTTTTATTACAGATGGCGAACAGGGGAAACCTATGCTCTCTTCAAGTTACTTTGAATCACCGCCGCCATGTTTTAAAAAGTTTGGAGATGCATCAGATGGTGCCACGAAAAAACCAGAATTTCTCAAACGAATCTCACAGATCACAAGGAACTTTAGTCCTTCTATCGCTAACAGGAACCCAGTTAGCATTAGATTCTGGCTTGGAAGTGAGATCCAAGGATGAGAAACAGGGAGAAAGAAAAGAAACATACCTCAGACTGTTGGATCTCTGTGGGGAAGTTGGAGTCAAAGAGTTCTTGATTTCAGGGCCATATTTTGAGATTGCATTGGTGGAAACGGAAAGATTGGAGATGGGGAGGGCCATTTCTGGTTGATTAATAATTGTTGGTTGCTGTCTTCCTTGCGCTGCAACAGTTTTATAGAGAGAGAAAATGAATAAACAAAAGCCGGTTCTGGCGTGAGAACCTGGGAGTTCTGCGTTTGGTTTTATTCAGGACGGCGAGTTGTGGCTTGAGTCACGACTCTTTCGGAATCGCCTTGGATTGAATCCTAAAACGGCATTATTTGAGGCGCTAGTGACTCCAAGGGAAAGGGAGGAAACCAAATTTTCATGAATACAATTTTTTTTTTTTTTTTGTTTATCATGATTTTGTCATGGTTACTTGGAAGTGTGTCTGACCAAAATCAAGACATTTTTCAAGATATTTTATCACGAAGAATTGAGAGATTGGAAGGTGACATGGACGGTGAACTTTCATTGGTGCCATGTGGTTTCCGCGTGGCTTTAGATGAGTGGTCTCCAACTACCATCTCCGGTATGGAAGCGAAAACAACTGAAATTTGAACCAGAAATTGGCCGCCTATCAGCCACTAACAATAGTCTTCTGAGCATGTCGCGGACTAAAACAATATATAAAGAAATTCTAACATGAACATGAATTGTTCAACTAAGTCTGGAGGAATCGAGTCACATTTTTAGTTGCGTTACTCAAGCCAGCATTTTCCCTTCCACTTCGTCCACAATTGCTGGCGTGTTCGGTGAGTGTGGTAGGTCCGGGCCCGGCGGCCTCCAACCAACACTTAAATTGCTTGCACTACACACACTCTCTCTCAATTCTCAGCGTTCAAACAAACGTCACAATCTCACTAAAAAAAAATCTAAAAAGATAGTTCGAAACAAAAAAAAAAACAAAAGAAAAATCTATAGACCCGTCCATTATGTGCTTGTTCATACTCAATCGTATGAATCCCTTATACTACCATGCATGTTCAGATATATATATATGTATATATATACTAGAGAGAGAAGGAGGGGGAGTCGAGTATGGTTTTTGTGCATCTCTTTTAGGGTTTTGAACTATTTTTAATCAATCTTGCTATATGTAGAATCTAACTACATACGTACAAATGTAAATATTAAAAAAAAAAAAACTTGAAAATGCCCATACCTCGATTAACTTCTATACTCCAATAAATTTTTAAGATCTTAGATTCATGTATGTGGTTGAATCTATGGAAAAGAAAAAAAAAAACAACACTCCTAATACTTGAGAATCAAAGAAAATTGAGAGATATTATTGAAGAGAGAGAGAGAGAGAGATTATTGTATTCCTTTAGAAGTAGGACGTCCTGTTTAATCTCTCTTGCAGTACAAGGATTCTCAAACTGTCGAGTACTGGTGTGGAGTTTGTGGAGTACAAACTAATGCTAAAGGGATCCATCAATGTGGGCACGCCCTTATCATCAAAGGCTGGAACCCACCTACTTCCACATTTGGATCTCTTGCCGAGCTGGACCCGTGATATTGTGCCACGTGGCCCTCGCTCTCGGAATTATGGGTCCCGCCGCCCGAGGACGGCGACAGATGAAGATGTCTGAAACCTTGATGCTGGATCTGGGTTTCACCTGAATCACTCGATCGCTTCAGTGGGGAAAATTGGATCTGATTACCAATTGGATTTCAGATCTGGATCTGATGACAATGTCAACATTTCAGTCAGGTCATAGGGTGGACAGAACGTAGATTTGGTTCCAGGAAAAATCAGATCCAAATCCAAACTAGTGAACAAGTTATTAGGCAGAGACTGAATGGTTTGGATTGATCACAGGGTGATGGATCCCTGGAGAGGAACCATCAAAGATGCTTCATAGATTACCTTACTATCGAATATGTGATCCTCAGTGATTTTAGAGTACCTGAGATCTCATATCCAAGACAAGAAAATATTAGTGACATTTTTTCCTGTATAAGATCTAGTTGGGAGCATGACGTCAGGTTATATAATTGAGAATAGCGGATGTATCTCAGTTTATTAAGTTACCTAGAAATATCATTATTAGGAAGCTGACCTCTTTGTATGGTACAGCTCTTTATTAGTGGAGCGGTTGTAGGGGCCGAACTATTGTTTCAAAATTTTAATAAGAGTTGAAATATAATTTTTAAATTTTTTTTATACAGGCTAAACTAAAATTTTAAAAATTTACAAGTTAAATTTTCATTTTCTACAAGGTTGATTGGCAATAGGAACAATAATATACTCCAAAAAATTAGGATAGATTCATAAAACATTATAAGCAGAATAATGTTTCATGAATCTGCCTTAGTTCTTTAGGCTAGTAAGTATGTTGTTGTTCTCATTGGGGGACAACCTTTACACTCTTTAGGAACAATTCAATCATGTCAAATGTCTCATAGATATTATTGGATGACTAAAATTTAAAAATTTATCACAAACAAGTCGTCACTAATAGTAGACCTTAAAAGTGCTCGCGGTTGCCCATATTTTGATAAAGAGATATGTAAGAAAAAATGGCAAGACCCTTCAATCCTGACGATAGGCTAGGCCGTGGAGGGAAGCAAAAAGAAGAAAACTGGAAGCAATCTAGAACACACTGTATAGATAATTATACCTTGAGGAACTAATTGTCTCCTTCAAACCAACACTGCAGTCTTATACAGGGGGAAGCCAAGGAGGGGCCTGCAGGGCCTTATCCCTCTCTAAAAAAAAGTTAAAAAATTTATAAAATTTCATTTGTTTTATATAAAAATTTTAAAAAATGATATTTTGGTCCATGTCAAAATTTAGAAACTTTAATTCAGCCCCTTCTATGAAAAATTTCTCGCTTTGCCCCAAGAGATTTGGACCTATGCTACATTAGAGAAGGCAACCGGCTTTTAGGTAATCCTTTATCATGACATTGTCAATGCTCTATGGCTAACTTAGAATAGACCAAGATTCTTAGTGGTTAGGTCTAAGGAGATGAGTTACATTTGTTGTTTTTCAAGAAGGCTTCTGTAATTAAGGCCAGATGCCACTCCTTAATTGGGTTGATCTTTAGTTTAGAATGTTTAAAAAAATGAAATATTGTGGATTGGAAAACTTATCCACAAATGAAAGGGAATTAACATTTTAAAACAATTTTTTTTTTGTGTGTGTGTGTACAAAGTTACTAAGATATCTCATTTTATACAAGTCTACAAAAACATTTAGGAGTCACTTGATATACCCATAATCATGTAATTGTAGAATCAAAATACTCAACTTTTAAGAAATTGAAATTATTAAACAAACGAGGTATTTTGTTTTCGAACTTTTTCCGAGACGATTGCCGTTTGAATGAGTCAATCCAATCACGACTGCCCGACTGACAGCGCCAACGTGTCCCCGAATTTATGGCAAGTAAATAATAAGTGGGAAATGAGAGATGCCAAGACAAAAGCTGCTCATGTTGTTGTGGACAACAAGAGTTGAAAGTATCTTTGTTTTCAATGACTGACAGACAGCATTCAATAATGCTCACTTGGGTTCTTTTACCAAAGGTTTAAATTAGGGTAAGCACAAACAAAGATGGGAGTAAAATAGTAGAGAAGTACCATGAGATCACAGTAAAAACAAACATCTTTCATCTCTACCTACCATTTTTGTCAGGCAGCTGCTTTTTCCAAGATCATTAATTAGATCTCTCTAATTGGAAGTAGTAAATTTCCTCAAAACAGGCATGCTTATGGAATTTGGTGCTCTTGGTAAGAAGTAAGAACAGCTGCATGTGCATGAGTTTTCCTGAGTAATTACGTGTTGAGTTCGAGCTCAACACGTAATCACCGAGTTGAGCTCGAGCCTTAATCAAGTTTGTCGATCCTTAATTGAGTCGAGTTCAAGATGTAACGATGAATATCAATTATATTCAAACGAGTTTGTTGAGTCTAATTAAGTCAAGCTTGAGCTCAACATGTAACTGCCGAGTCGAGCTCAAGCTACTTCTGTTCAGCTATTCTCGATCTCGAGCCGAGTCGAGATCAAGGTTTCATTAGTCGAGTTGACTGAACTCAGGCTCGACTCCGCTGGTATGGTGAGTCACGGGCTAAGATCAACAATCATATGATCCAAACTTTCAAAACAATGTGAACAGTGAAAAAAGTTTCATGAGCGGACTATGGACAAATCCCACCTTTTAGCACACAACACTTTTGGCGTAGAACTAAGAGATTGTATACTTCTTAAACCCCTCAAAATCCTCAAAATTTGTGCTCATTGAAAGTTTTGAAAGCAAAGTTAGATGTCGTGAAAAGGGGCGACATGATTTAAATCGGATTCAAATTAGATATCTGACTGTATTTTTTTTTTTTTATAAACAAGTCAGATATGCAAAAGAATCCATTTTGAAAACTATACAAAATGAGTTCCTAATTCAAATATGGTTTTCAGATCATATAATAAACATCAATATGGTCAAGTTAAATTTTGTAAATGTGCATGTATTTTGAAAGTTGGTTCTTAAATTCTATATTAGATTTACGTACAATTAAAATTAGGTCCCTTGGCATTTCATGGAGCCCAATAGAACTTGGACCTTAGCGCGCGGATCCAACCCGGTTTCGGTTCCCGATGGCTTTTGACTTTTGACTTTTCTTGACAGATCAGTCAGAACGAGTGGGGTCCGCTTACGTCACGTGCCACCGTCAGCTGATGTCCGCAGATCTGTTGCCACGCGTCCGTTGGGCCCCACCCGGCTCCTTCCTCAAGCAAGCTCAACCGGGTGGGAAAAACAAAACCAGAAAAAGTTTCTAACCAAACGGTGAAAAAAGGAAAAACGTCTGGAAAAAGGAAGAGGGAAAGAAAAACCCTAGCACCTACTGCCTACTACACCAGAGAGAGAGAGATTTTCCTGATTTTCCTTTACTCTTCCTTCCTGTTTTGCTTCTGAGTAGCGTGGAGTCTTTGTTGTCTTCGCAAGGTATTTCGTTCCGCGTCCTGCATTTTTGTTTCTACTGTTTGTTTCCGCTTCAGATGTGAGGAAATGGAGGCGAGTGCGGTAGGGGAGATTGGGAGCTCGTCGAGGGAGCAGGACCGGCCGCCGAACCCGCTCGGAGGTGCGTACCGGCAGTGTTTCGGCAACGCCCACTTCGGTTCTCCGTGCGCCAACAGCCCTCATGTTCGCCACGCCGCACTGGTGCGATCTTTCTTCCGTCGCTCCGTCTCTTTCTCTCTTCTTTCTGAGGTATCTCGTTTAGGGTTACGGCCTGTCTCTTTTTGTGCCATGGGGAGCCCGAACGTGACGTTAGACTGCCATTCTTTTGTTTTTCCTTTTTCCCTCTGTTGGTGGAATGGATTTTGAAGTATATGGCTAGGATCGGAGAAATTGGCGTGAGCCATTGCTCCTGTTCTGTTGTACTGCAGAAGTCGTACAGTGCCGTTTGGCTGTTGTCTATTGTTGTTCTTCATTGTTTATTTGGCTTGAATACGGATGAATCAGATTGCTTTTTCCTCTTTTGTCCTCCTGATTTTCTTGTTTCCTTTCGCGTGAATTTAAAGCTTTTTTTTTGTTGTTTCACTGGATTTTAGTATGAGCATTTTCTTCTGGAGTGTGGTTTAATGCATAAATGTTTTTGCTATTGGTTTTTGGTCTTTTTAGAGGGCAAGCAGGGTGGAACGATTCGTCGGTAGCGCATATGATGATTCCGAAGTCGATGGGGAGCTGAACTTGGAGGTCCCCACTTTTACCATCTTTGCCTCTACTCTTCTGAACATGTCTTAATTTTACATGATTTTGGTTTCATCGTTATTGCATTGGATTATGGACGAAAATGTAGTATTCAAATAATATGTGCATCTCAACCATGAACTTGATCCAGCTGAGTATTTTTACTTGATGGAAGTTTTTCCACTTTCAGCTTCGATACAGTCAAGTGCTTATGTTGGAGCTTGACAACTACAATAATAAAGATGAATTTGGAACAAAAAGACATAATTAAAGACCGACAAAAAACTATATGGAAAGTTCACTTTTCAGGCAATATAAGGTGGCAAACTGAACGATCTCAAGCTTCCTAGAACGGATGGGAGTTTCAAATTGCCCATTGCTGAAATAGTGAGGCAACATTTTATCTTTTTCAGTTGCCTATGTTTTCCTCTAGGCATCATTTATCAGTAGAAACGTGATTCTTTCCCTCCTTGGCTTCCAAAGCTCATGTCAGCCACTCGGAAGCTATCGGCTTCGATAAGTGGTTATGTTAGAGCTTGACAACTACACTTATAAAGACCGATTTGGAACAAAAAGACATGATCAAAGCCATCAAAATTTGTATGGAAAGTTCATTTTTAAGGCAACATAAGGAGGCAAACTGAACAATCTCAAGCTTCCTAGAATGGACAGGAGTCCCATTTCTAAAATAGTGGGGCCACGCTTATCTTTTTCAATTGCCTATTTTTTTTCCTCTAGGCATCATTTATCAGTAGAACGCTCATCCTTTCAATGCTTTCTTCTGTATCACTATATTTGCAGCTATGTCCTTTTGATGTAGTTGGGGAGGATGATTCATGAAAATTTTCTTGTTGCCAAAGTCTGCTGTGTGTAGATGTAAACAAAATCTAGTCTATGGTGGCTTAAAATGGATCTGTAGACAACATTTGAATGGATATCTTGGCTTTTACTCATTTTTTTGGACAATAACTTGCTAGTTTTCATAATATTGGTGTCTCTCAATTAATAATACTAAAATTGATTTGCTTTCCAGTGCATGATAGACAGTACTATTGGATACTCCGACCATCATTTCCCAACATGGTTTGTGTCTCAAGCGTTAGAAGGTAGCTAATATGGAGTTTCTTAAAGTAGGTGTCTCTTCTGGTTTCAGTGGTCTTTGATCATTGGAGTGGCCAAGGAGCAAACCTAAACCAGCCATATTTGACACTAAAATTGCTGCTTAGCCTATTTTAGCCTTCAATGCCTTAGAAAAGTCTGAATTGCTTAAATTCAACACCGCTAATGCCTATGACCACATTGATTACTGTTTTGAAATATTAATTAGCTTCATTACATTAAGGCTTTGTTTAGGAATGGAGGCGAAATGGTCGTGGGAGTTGAGGTGCAAAAGGGAGGTTAGAGTGTATTTATCAACTGCATCTCCTTGAGATGTCTGAGGAGGTGAAAAGACATCTGTACTCCTATTTGCTCTTTTGTCTCCACTCTATCTCCAAATCAAGAGATTCTAGTTTGGAGACTTTGAGTGTTCTCCATTCATTCCTCAGGCATTAACTTGCCAACTTCTTTAAGACACAGTATTAGTAGGACTTGGGTTTGGAATAGACCTTCGTCAGTAAATGGCAGTGGAGCTTTTTTCCTGCACTCAATCTTGGGTGGGAAGCCATTTAAATGGGTGTGCATAGTAGGTCAGGGAGTCGCTGCTGCTGAGTGATAGCCAGCAGGGCAACTTTTCGTCTGATTTATGAAAAATGGTCTGGTATACTGAGTTCAGATTTAGCACACTTTTGAACATGCAGTTGATAGTCAACTGCAGGAACCTGGTTGGGCTGGTAAAGTGTTTGGCAGTAAAAAATCTGCACTTCAGAAATCTAAGACTGGGATCATGATGACAAGCTCTTTAAGAAGAAATTAACTACTAAGGGGGTTCCATCAATTAGAGATGTTTAATGCTTAGCATGTCGTCCATGAATGCTTGCTAGCTATGTCACATGGACACAACTAAAAGATAGCCCCCTTATTTCAACACTTCGGAGTTATATAGTTTTAGATGTTATCACGGCCATGGTGGTACTTATATCTGTGCTCCTGCGCACCCAAGGCTTTTGAAATTGCTCTGCACCTACACCGTATAAGCATTGCCTGCTAGCTTCCCCTTTTGTACTGACTTAATGCAACTCTCTCCTAAGTGAGGTTATTTAGGAACCCAAATCAATCAAGAGCTGGTGGGGAGGTTGATTAGCCTGGCAATATTCTGAATAGTTGCCTGCCCTTTGCACATAATTTTAGTGCATGTCATTTCCTTTTCTCCATTTATTCATTCTGTAATTTCTATTTGAGGTAATCCTCTTTATGATTTTTTCCCCTATCAACAGTTTGCTGTTACTGGTAACTACTTTGTTCAGTTGAATGAGTGGAAGTTGTGAAGTTTGACTTGCTTTTGGGGTCATGATAATGATGATGCATGCACAATTTCCTTGGTGCTGATTTCTAGTGCTTTAAGAAAACCATCTAGTTTGAGTTCACTCATTTGATAAGTCGTAAGCTAAACTTGCATACACTTTTTAAGTGTAAGCGGGTGGACGAGTATTGGAAAAGAGATGCTCGTGTCTTTCTCTTCCATAAATTTATCAGCATGGCCTATGTGTTTATTGTTGACGTGTATTATGTTAGCCATATAATTTTACTTCCTTTCCTTTTTATATGGAATAAGGAGAGCCTGTCTCAGGTGAATATGGAGGTAGAATCTATTGGGGAACTTGAAATCCAAGAAGGAAAAGAAGATTCTGAAAGTGATTTCATCCCTGTTGTCCGCTCGGGTGGATGGGCAGATATTGGAATCAGGAGGACCATGGAAGATGTCTATGTGTGCTTCGATGACTTCTTGCATGACTGCAAACATTTGGGGTCACCCAGTGCCTTCTATGGGGTAGACTTCACTATCTTTTTTCTTGTCCTTTTCATCTGCATATTCTGACAATATGTAGATTTACATAATTTTAGTGTGAAGGAGCCTGAGTATAGCATGATGTTTTCGAAAAGAAAAAGGGAGAAAAAGCTGATGTAACATCTGTCATTGATTTAGTTTAATGTGAAAGTAAAATGACCTGCCAAAGTGTGGAATGATGTTCTATAGAAAAGGAAAAAAGAAGCTGATTTAACATATCCAATGTTCATCACGTTATTAGTCCAGCTTACTATTGCTGTAGAAGCAAACAGACTATTTATTTTTTCCGATTTTTTGATCCTTTGTTTTTAAGTCTTTTCTTTCGACTTTAGACTGGCGCTTATTGGATACTGACACTTATTGGTAATGTTTTCATAATTCTTGTGAAAAGGTTTTTGATGGCCATGGTGGCAAGCATGCTGCAAATTTTGCGTGTGACAACCTGCCAAGGTTAATACTAGAGGATGCTGATTTTCCAAGGGAGATAGAGAAGGTTATTTCTGCAGCTTTTCTGCGGACAGATAATGCATTTGCAGAAGCATGTTCCCTTGATGCCACACTTGCATCTGGTACTACTGCATTGACTGCTGTAATAGTTGGGAGGTGAGATATTCCAGTATTTGACCGCTTGTGCTATTGCCATTGTACTTAATGTGCTCCTGTTTTCTTGCTAGGGTATAGAATTCAGACTTCAAAGTGTTCACCTTTGTATTCTCATAATTCTCAGATGACAGATCTATTGCACAGTTTTATCTCTATCACAACCTCTGCTGTGTTTTAGAGGTCTATGACTATGTCTTACTAAAATTGCAGAACATATTGAGTTCTTGGATGGGTTTCGGGTAGCATCCACAGGCATGCTCCTCACACGTGCATGCACTTAAAAACAGGAATGAACAAAAAGTCATCAGACACCTCATGGTCTGACATTATGATTATGCAAAACACACTGTGTGTGTGTGTGTGAGAGAGAGAGAGAGAGAGAGAGAGAGAGAGAGAGAGAGAGTCTTCACGTCCTAATATGTAGGAATTGGTGTGCGAATAATTATCTTTTTATGTGTAAATGATACTGATTAAGCTGAATTTTTCTGACTTATTCTTTTAACTCAAGTATCTGGGCTGAAAATTACAAAGACACTTTCTTTGTGCTGCTACTGCTATTCCTTAGTTAAAATTTGAGGTATAAGGTTCAAATAGAGCGAATCTGGATTCTGGACCCATGTGGGTTCCAGATATAAACAAGTTTTTGAATCTATTTTTATATAACAATGTCATATTTTTTACTCTAAAAGTGTTACAAGCATGATTATGATTAGCCAGTAAAATAAGAGCAAAATCGGACCAACTTTTTCACGCAAAATGTTCAAGGTCGTGTTCAGGATCAGATATGTAAACTCTGTGAGTGTGCATCTCTTAGCCAGATGATTTTTGTGGAGATGTGGAGACCTGATGCACATTCATAGATTTGACTGTGTTATGAAAACATGGCAGCTGCTTTTTCTGCAGAACGCAGCTCAGGAAGATGTAACCTATGAAAGCAGGGGATCTGGCCATGAATGTTTTTGTTAAGTATTGAAATTCTCTTTCTGACCTGATCTTTTTACCTTTTATTACATACTTTTTAGATAATTGGGGCCTCAAGTCATTTCTTTTCTGATCGGTATGTAAAAGAACTTTTGCCAAGTAATGCACACCCATAATGTCGAAGCTCTGATGTCTCCTCAGCATGGTGACTTCAGCATGGGTAAATTCATCTAGACTCTAGATTATTGAAGCATAATCAGGAAATTTTAAATACTCAAACTTATTAACTTTTGGTTCATCTGGACCAAAAATTTGTGGCAGAAAACTTGAAGTTTCAATGTGAGCAGCTGCTGGAGTAGATAGTTTACTTTTAGTGCCGTAGTATCTTGCCAGTTCCTGGTGTTTATCATGAATTGCCAATTGTTTATTTAAGACACAATGTCCATCCTGTCATAGCTTGTGTTTTGTTTTAATGTTACCTTTAGCGGTTATGCAAGACTATATCTTTCAGGTCCTTGGTGGTTGCTAATGCTGGAGACTGCCGTGCTGTGCTTTGCCGTCGTGGCAAGGCAATTGAGGTATCAAGAGATCACAAACCTGGAAGCTTGAGAGAAATGAAACGGATAGAGGCATCTGGTGGCTATGTTTCTGATGGCTACCTTAATGGCCAACTGAATGTTGCCCGAGCTCTTGGAGATTGGCACATGGAAGGCTTGAAAGTCCCTGCCACTGGTGATGGACCCAATTTGGGGCCATTGAGTGGAGAGCCTGAGATGATAAGGATGAATTTGACAGAAGAGGATGAGTTTCTTATCATTGGATGTGATGGTATCTGGGACGTTTTCATAAGTCAGAATGCAGTTGATTTTGCCCGAAGGCAATTGCAGCAGCACAATGATCCCTTGACATGCTGTAAAGAACTGGTTAGCGAAGCACTCAAGCGCAAGAGTGGTGATAATTTAGCGGTGGTAGTGGTCTGCTTCCAGGCAAATCCCCCGCCTAATCTTTCTGCACCTAAGCCCCGTGTTCATAGGAGTATCTCAGCTGAAGGTTTTCGAGAGGTGCAGAGCTTCTTGGACAGCTTAAGGACTTAGCAATCTTGGCAGAAGAAGCTGCAGAATGGGGGTGGAGCTGGAGGGGATCACCTTTTGCTTGAAGCACACATACTGTTTGTTTGGAGCTAGTTTTTATTGTTTGAGAAGTTTCAACTGTAACATATGCGGCTTATGTTAGCTTTAATTGAAATTTCCTGTTGAATTTTGCTTGATCCACTAGATAGTTGTCCCTCTTCCAAGATTTTGTGCATTTTCTTGTCCAATGCATGCCATCTAGGAAGACCAGTCACCAGTTTCTGCTGGTATTCTTTTCCCGGCAAATTTCTGTTTACTTAGCTAGCTAAAACGTATATTCACGGCTGGAGTTTTTGTCCTTTTAACGAAGATTCCAGTATTGTGCCTGTTTTCCAACGACCATAGGTGGTTCTCTTTTGTAGGATCTTAGTAAACAGGAAATATAGGACAGACTCTCTCTTTGCCTGCATATTTTTCAAAATGTCCCGCATATTTTTGTAACTTGTTTTTGGAGTTGATTCATTTAATCGGCGCAATTGATCCCAATCAGTATTTCTTTGAATTGATTGAATAGCAATGACGTTTCTAATTTAGAACGAGGAAAATTTGTTAAAATCAGAAGAAGCAGATGTAAATCATGAAAAAGTATCGGAAAGTCAGTGGCTATAGCTTGCTATTGACGGCCAGTGTCTTTAACTAACTTCGAATTCCAACGGGTTTGAGTTCTGACACTTACAGAATTTAAACATATGCATGACAAGCTACGTACTATGCACCATGAATTCTCAGGTTTTATCGGTTATGTATTTCTCAATTCTTACATGACGCTACTGCCTACTGGCCGCGTACGTTTGATTCGTTCTTAAGCATTCCGTTTTGCTTTTCCCGAAACTAGTGGAACATGACGTCCTCTTTATCGGGGAACAATGCCAGCGGCCCAGCGCTCTTCTCGATCTACCTCGTCCGTCTGTTTTTCCATTTCGATGGAACAGAATCACAGGGTCTCCTTCCTGTATCAGAAGAACAGATCAAAGATACTCTCATCGCTTCGAAGTAAGTGACTTTATGCCTTCGCAGAAAAATTGGACCGTGAAATTTTTTGTATACAACGAAACGGCGTTCCTATAACGTTGTGTAAAATGAAATGGTTGATAGTTGGCATGAAGTCCTCTTTCCCCGGCACGGAAAATATTCATTTTATTCACATAAATCTTGCTTTAAACCATAAACTTCATCTTTTTGGTTCCCATCTTCATTCTCTTATTTATAAATCACCCACCATTTCTGATTACTAATTTAAGGAACTTTTTTGCTGAAATTCCATTTTGCTACCTTAGTTGCAGCAATTCTATAGGCTGGCTCCTTGGCCCTTGCCGCTCATCTTAAGATGGGCTCAAGACGGATTACTATTCAACCATATATCTTGATATGATTGTTGAGATGGAAAACGAGGAAGAGAATGAGAATAAGATGAAATATAATTGCACAAAGAATTGTCTAATATTATGCTTTTCAAAATTGAAAGTCATATTTCGAGGTTTCTTTTCAATATTCTAGCCGTACGAATGATGATCTTTAGGGTCCAAAACCTATAAATAGAGAGCAGTTTATGAGAGGTACAAACAAGCTTACATAGCATAACAAATTTCAAGTATTTTAGACGTTGGAGTTATGGTTCCTCATAAAGTCCTATTTGCATGACTGAACAACCTATAATTAGAAGTGGATCTCTGGATTTTAACCTCCAATATTACATAAAAATTCAAAAAACTTATTTTTAAACTCTACTCGAGCAACTGCTTGTAAGGAATTTGCCCTTATTTTACATAACCTATCATAGTAATTGTGCAATGCTCTAAGATATTAAAGAGCGACAGCCAACATTAATATGCCGTTGCGATGAGGTAAGTGAAAATGATTAATGCGGTATGTGATATCTAATCTGGACATGAAGTTGCAGTATATATATGGGCGACGCATAAGAGAAACCTCTGTTTTATATTGGCCAGACAAACTCTTCCTTACATAATGTATTCGACAAATCGCCTACAAAACTAACTCTGCAGGTGTCATCCCCATATTAGAAAGCTTTAGAACTAATAAAAAAAATGATGTTCTCTCCTTGAGCATATAAAACCTTAAGTCAAATACGTGAGTTTGTTTAGCTTACGATTGATAACCTGTTTTCGTAGTTTTATTAGATGTTATAATCAGCTTGAAATTGACGATGGTCCTGCCTATGTATGTGTATCCCGAACATATATATAAGGCCCAATACCACCTTTGATTAAAGATCAAAAGGGGTAAGCGTTATATGAGAAATTGAAGGACAGCTATGCCACTTCATAGTTGCTAACTGTCTCTCCCTCACTGCCCTTCTTACACTCCGCGACCAACTTTTTTAAATGCTTCTAAAGATATCAAATTACCATAGGAAAGGGAGATATAAGACGGGGACATACAGTTCAGCCCAAGCAAATATGCGTTTCAATTAATAGTTCTCCAAGTACTGTCTCTTTTTCAAATCAATCAATATCTGTGTCTACAAACAATTGTATTTGCTTAAGAAGAAGAGGTACATGTTGATTTTGCAGGTTGTGGAATCCACACAAGTTTCTTTAGAGGTGTTAAGCATCATGTTCTCAACACCTATCATGATGCGGATACGGCAAAGTTATTAACATATGAAATTGTTTTGAACTCTGGCAAGGAATGGAACCACTTTCAAAGTTATCATCATGTTTGCAACTAGCTGATATTTTCACTAAACCATTGGGAAGAGACACTTTTCAAACTCTAAGCATCAAGTTGGGTGTTCCAGATTTGCACACGCCAACTTGAGGGGAGTATCGAAGAATCAGCATGCTAATTTTCAGAAAGAGGAAAATCAACAAGCTAATTTTTAGAAACGTTAAAACTAAGATAACTTTTCCTTTTATACAGGATTGTGATCTTCCAATCCCAAGATTTTTAGATCTATACATATATGTAAACTTGTATAAATACTCAAAACGTATATGAAATGAGTATCACGATTTTGGCTCATTCATCTTCCTCGTCTCTTTCTTTTCCTCATGCTTTCTTTCTCACTTCCCGTTTGTACAACTGTGTTCACGGGGTTTGTGGTTCAATTTTGTAATGTTTTGCACAGTGTAGCCATTTGTTCATATTAATAAAATGGATGGGAACTTTGGTGTCCTAAATTGCTTTCTCTGTCTAATTCTCGATGGAATTTCATGTATCATTACCGTTACCACAAACCAAATTTTGTATCCAATAGTGGCTTCATTATGCTCAAAGTCATATAAAAATCTAGAATTATTCTCAAAATCATTTGAAAAATATGGATGTGTTTTTGCTTCTATCCTATCCTGAGCAGCGTTGGCGCACTCGTGGAACAGTAGTAGGCAGCCAGTAACTGGTGTGAGTCAAAACATCACCTGATCTTCTACTGTGATCTTCTACTGCGATCTTCTACTGCGTGCAGACACAGTGATATGACAGTAGTTGACGTATAATGCAGGCCTATTCCAGAGGCACCGACGCATCCTTGGACCTTGAGGCACCGACGCATCCTTGGACCTTGTGGATAGGAGAAAAAGAAAAGACAGATAGATGGAAGAAAGAGGTGAAGGGGGTGGGGATCCAGTTCGTCCTGCTGGTGAACAAGCAAGGGCAGACTCAGCTCGACCAAGTGCAGGTGCGGTGTGGCGGGTGTGATTTGGGGAAGTATGGGTAGAAGGCGTTGTGATGTAAGTAGGGTACGTGCGATACGGGTGCCGGTATCGTTGGCACTGGGCGGGCGGCCGAGACCACAGAGGAGCAGAGAGAACTTTTGGGACAATTGAGGGCAAGAGTCGAGTCCTGATTGAGCGGGGCGGGTGTGCTTCGGCTCTCACTAAGACGGTGTGGGATGTGATTTTGCTTTCACTACATGAATTGACCATGTACCATACTTAAATTGCTTAATGTGGCCACCAAAATTTTTTTCTCCAACTCATATGCATGCATGTAAAAGTGCCCTCCACATAATGCTTCATTAATAAAATGCTTTGCCTTCAAAGATGGGATATCTTTTTGATGACTAAGGAAGTAGTCATTTGTAATTGTGATGAGGCAAATTCATTGGTAAGACCACTTTTTGCATTGTGACTCCACTTCATTTGCAATAAAAACGCTGTTCAATATTAAATAAAGCAGATATCGACTAATATAAAACAACCCACGAAGATTGACATAATCTTAATTGAAACTTAACATCCTCTTAATTTACATTGCACTTGTACAAAATTGTATATTCTTTAGCAACTACACCTTCCACTTGCATGTTAGTTGTATGGAGTTTACGCTTGTAGACAAGTGAAGCAAGCAACTTCAGATCTCGAAAAGTTGTGAGACTGAAAGTGTCTGTCAAATAAACTTCCATTAAGTTAAAAAAATAGTTAGTTCCATATGTTTATTCATTTGAAAACCTCTCCATGTATTTTTGTGCATTCATCACCATTTCATATTCTACAACAAATTTAGTTAGACATGTTCACGCATGTGTCAACATACTTGAAAAATATTTGTTTGTATTTTCACTATAGAGAAGTGTGGATTATAGTTGCGCGAGTGACTAAAGCATCAAATTCTTACTAAGGATGTTCCATGTGAAACACTGTGAAATTTACAAGAAATTAATTTCACCTTTATTGCTACTTTCGTTGCCAAAATTTATTCTCATGATACTTCTTTCTAAAACAGTTCAATGTAATCTGATGAACTTTCTTTGTCATTTTTTTAGGGTACTTATGCGTTTGAACTTTAGTGAATGTTGAATGACCAATACTTCCAGGCACACATCTTAAAAAAAACTTCTTGTTTGCACTAATGGCCTCAAATCAAATCAAACAATGTTATCCACCATCCCCTTTTGATGCACACTTAATCCTTTTTTTTTTGTGCTGTGTTTGATCATTCTTTAACAAGAAAGCAACCATTCAATATTTTTCATATATAATGCTATAATAATGCACTTTTCTGCCTTTTGATCTAGCCCAATGGGCGTTCTTGCTTTACATCCACAACTTACTGCAAGCAAATTATTTCCAGGAAAATTTTCGTTGGTGTTTTTTTTTTTCATCATGAATTCATGCATCAAAACCTTCAAGCTTGGCCTATACACAGTAAAATTGATGTAGATGCTTTCAAATTTATGTCTGCCAAATTTATGAGATATGTGCTTTTTTTTTTGTATACGTGTAAAATCTTTATTAAGCTAATTTCCTAGTTATATCCGAACAAGAAACATTTTTATAACAGGTTATAAAATAATAAAAAAAGAGGATAATGAGGGTTTCCTCCAAGAGATCCAACGAATAACACTCTTACGAAGTAATAACAAAAAAAAGGTTCTCATAACACTGGTAGTCAAGTGAATTAAACAGAAAATTAATTAAGGAGAGGCAGATGAGTTGCGGAAAGCCGCGGATGATAGAAGCCGATGAAGAAGTGACGTGAAGGCGAGAGATCTTGTGGAAAGCGAGCGCAGATTAGATAATAAAGTAGCAGGTCTTGCTGGCTTTCTAAGTAAAGAAGCTGATTAGCTTGATGCTCAGAGGCTGTCACTTTGAAAGAAAAAGACGACCATAATGAAATTAGAATATACAAAGGGCCCGTAAGATTGAAGCATTTATATATATATATATATATATAGTTGCGCAACATAAAGTGTATTTAACCATGTCATGACTTGGTGGGTGACCATGAGGATGTACCCTCGGAATGAGAGGTTGAAAGCCTCTCCCCTCTTCCTTTACCTTCGGCCTTCATACGGTTACTAACTGCTTGAGGGGGTAAGCCTGGGCATCAGGCCACGCAACCGGTGGGTACCTGGTACTTGGCCAGACTCGAACCTTGGGTACCTAGTACTCGGCCAAACTCGAACCTCGGTTCGAGCTGAAAAAAGAAGGCACTGGGCCGGCCCGATAATTTATCAGGCCGGGCCAGGTGGGCCTGATAAGCCCAAGTCTATTAAAATAACTGTGGGATGGAGATCAGCGTGTCCCCAAATATATGCAAGTCTATAGGACATAGTTGCATCCAGAAGTAAGTAATTAGGAAAGGAAATCATACATGTGGGGTCATGAGGAAGCATTATTATTTGCTCATGTTGTTGAAGAAATGTTGAGAATCAACTATCAAGATTAATGCTTAAGTTACATTAGTTTAGTTACCCAATTGCAAGAAAAGAAAAGATGACAACTTAAATTCAAAACCAAGTAAAGGACTTGCAATCATTCAACTCACTATCCCATTAATGCAATCACTTTGCCTGGGTTTCTTCTAACAGGCGATCAACTTGGTCGCATCTCATCGCTGCCACATACAGCTAGAATTGAAATATTTGTTATATGTACTGCCCTAGATGCACATAGTTCAGTACTCTTATCTCAATATTATTGATTCATGATCCATTTATATATATATATATATATATATATATATATATATAAACAAACATGCATCTCCACACAATGCAAACAGAGGACGACAAGCTACAGAAAGATCGACTCCACCATCTCAAGAACAGTGGAGCCAATCAGAGGGAGTCACGTTCCAGCTCAGTCATGGCTTACTTCCACCACCCTCTCAGCCTCCAAAGATTATGATTAGTAAGAAAATCTTCCTTGGGGGACAGGGACAGGACGTAAGGAGGCAGAGCTTCAAATATTTTTTTATCATTTAAAGAACTGAATTCTCTAACCTATGCATTAAAATAATATTTTCACAGTATCATCTAGAATAATATATATATATATGTAGTACCGGGCCATACTTGTCCGGTACTTTTGTCGCCAGACATACCAAACATACCAGAGCAAGCGTGTCCCAGTATCGAGCCCCACATCCGCCAACAGAATTGAAAAAAAAAGTAGGCGCAGGGCGAGGGACCAAGCTGATGGATCGAGCAAAGCATGGCCCTCTTGAGCTTTTCCATCAAAGTTTAAAACAAAACAAAAATTAATTAGGAAACTCATTGCTGGGGATCCGGTACTCAAAATTAATTACAGTTTTTAGAAGCAAAAAGCAAGAGGTCATGGTTCATTATATGAGCTTTAAAGGAGACACCAGAGATGATGAACTGAGGTGTCTTGGAAAATATACATCACAACAAGCCCCACAAATGGTTTAAAAGTGGGAGGCCTACTTGTCACATGCATAAAGTTTAAAACATGGTTCACTATAAAAGGAACCAAATTCCAACTAATTGATTGTTAACTTGCTTATATATATAATTAATGTCTTTTTTGTATGATTTGGAACCTTGAGACTTCGTCGTTTGTATGATTTGGAACCTTGATACTTGGTCTTTTACACTATCTATACTTTTCAATTCAAACTCATCTTTTCCATTACCAACTAGAAAGTAAGAGTTGGTAGGCGGCCAGTATCTGTTTCAAACTCTTATGGCACCAATCTCTTGTGCTGCAAATGAAAGAAAGTGCACTGATATACAAATTGAAGCATATATAGCAGGTGCATCATTCTAAGATGCGTAAAACAGCTTTGGATCCTGGAAGCGTGGCGAAGCTTCGACCTTCACTTGGGTAGTAAGAATAATCTCCTGCTCACTGAACTAGAAAAATGCGTTGCATGTTGGTAATGAAAAATATCTTTTGGACTATCATTTTGTCGATTCATATTCATCTTTTTCATTACGAACTAGAATAAAATGTTGCTTATTCATACTGCGATATCTTGACCATGATAATAACTCAGTTCCATGTTAAGGGATCTGCATGGTAATATATGTTGTGGGAAATACTCAAAATGCTCAAATCTCTACACTCTCTATGCATTCATCTCCGTCTACGTACATCTTTCTTTTCCGTGTGAGCAAGATTGAGAAGGTCTCTGGAAAAGGTCTAGGAAATGATTGGGTGCAAAAATTTGTTTAAACAATGTGGAAAGTCACGTATGGTCTAATCTCTTTTGCTGTCATGAAAAGCAGAGTTTAGCTTTGCTGCTAAAAGTGGAGATCCAGATCAAATGGATTTGGCCTGGTACGGTCATTCAATCACTTTTTTTTTTAGCTTGAAAATTTGATATGGACCTGACTTCTAATTCTCTTTCACTGTTTAAAAAGAGTCCAAAACCATTTGGATCCTTATCAAAAAGTTTGGCTCAACGAAGGATGCATAATTGGATCTGGACCAGTAGTTGCCTGAATGCCCCCAAAATCTCTGCCACGGTTGGGTCAGTCTTACAACTTGGCTGAAAAAAAGTTGCGGTCCAGGATCCGAAAATGGTCCCCTTTTTTGGGCTTTTATATATATATATATATATATATATATATATATATATATATATAGAGAGAGAGAGAGAGAGAGAGAGAGAGAGAGACCATAATCACTAAGGTTTGTGAAATCAATGTATAAAAAAAAAACTTGAAAAACTCTATTTTGAGCTTTGTTAAAATTTTGAAACTATAATTCGACCCTTGCAACTAAAAATTTCTGGCTCTGCTATGCTGTTCGGGCCTGTTGCCTCGGACTATCAAACGCCTCTCGTGTTCACAACACGAGAGATTTCACATGAGATCTGGGTCTCATCACATGAGCCTTGGATTTGGGATTCGAGGCTATCAAATACCTATATAAAATGTGTTTGTCTGTGTGGGTAGAACGTCCGTGACGTGATCCGGAATACCTTCTGTTTCATTTTTTGTTTCAACAAATAGGCAAGAACTACAAAAAAACAAAGGAAAAGTACTTAATTCACGTGTTTAACTTATCTCACACAGTAAGAAAAAGAAGAACATGTTCACACCCTGACGTTCACAGGCAGGAGCACCTTAATGATTATTTCGGCCCTGTCAATTTTTGATGTCTTTATATATGCAGAAAAATTGGTGTACAGAAGTCGCAATGACCAAAATTACATATAAATTTTAGAAAATTTTACTCGTTTTATATATAAAGTTTGAAAAATGATTATTTCAACTGTCAAAAATTTTAAAACTTTAAATTTGACACGGCGATGAAAAATTTCTAACTCCACCCCCTAACTGACATGACACTAAGTTGAGTCCACCTCTCATACACAAATTTTTTGAACCTAACAAAGCTAAATATGGATCATTGTAAGCTAAACAGCGCCAGAAAAAACTGGAGGCCGCCACAGTGAATTTCAGAAATGCAGGGTTTACTTGTGGTATTACTGTGAAAATTTTGGCTCTTAAAGTTAGTAGTAGGTGGAGTCGCTGTCGTCAGGTCCAACCGGTCCCTCTCATGTCCTCACATCTTTCATACCAATTCTGCACAATCTTTGAACAATATTTGATCTTGTTTCAATTCACTTTGCTTTAAAAAACTTCAATCTTGTTTGAATTCAATTTTCTTGATTTAAAAGAAACAGATAGATTCTAGGTATTCAGACATTAGATGCTTAAAAAACAATTTTAACTGTTGATCTTTTCCGGATCATCACTTTAAAACAAAAGAACACAAATGTGATGAGATTCATTTATTTTTGTGTTTGCGTTTGGGCAGAGAAATCCGTTTGCTTCTCACAACACATTGTCTCATACATTACATTGGAATGTTTGTCATATATATATATATATAGACAATCTCTCTCTCTCTCTCTCTCTCTCTCTCTCTCTCTATATATATATATATATATATATATATATATATATATATATATATATATATAGAGAGAGAGAGAGAGAGAGACATTGTCTTTTAAGACTAGCTATTATTGAATCCATATTCATCTTTCTCAAGAGTCACGTATAGTAAGCTGGCCTAAAGCCAGGTCTAAAAGTGGAGATCCAAATTAAATGGATTAGATCTGGTACTCGCGTTCAATCATATTTTGTAGGTTCAATTTGATTTGGACTTGACCTTTAAATGGTACGAACCGTTTGCATCCTTAAAGAAAAGGTCCGCTCGAAGAAGGATGCATGTCGTGGGGGGAGAATTGGATCTGGACCAGAAGTTTTGAAGTTGGATCTGGACCAGTGGCTGCTTGATCTGCCACATGTTTGGTTTGGTCAGGTCCCCCAAAGTCATCGATTTCACAACCTGGCCAAACGATTCAGAATCCAAAATGGTCCCGTTTGGTGCTCTGGAAATCAATCTTGGGTAGCTTTGTAGTCACGTGAACCTGATCCAAGCCGTCTCACTTTCAAAACAGCGACACGCACGCAGCGACATTTTTCACCCTATCGAAGTTCCAAATTGAGGAATATTTATCCTCCATCAAACACACATGTTCAGTGACGTGAGGCGATTTGAGATCCTTATGGATTTGACAAATATGGATCTCATCTTCGAAAACTAGACTCAAACAGTGCCATGATCCGACCCAAGCCCGTTAGTGCTTGATGGATTGAGCTTCTCATAAAATCTTTATCCAAATAGAATCCCAACTTTGTAAAAGCTGGTCAGCACGTTATCATGAGATTCTAGTCGTAGTACAAAGTGCTTTGTGGAATGAATTTGAAAAGAAAAACAGCTAGTAAAATAACTAAGAACTTAACAAAAAAAGTTTTTGTCAATCTGCTTTTTCAGTTATGGTAAATACCCAACACACTCATCAATATACAAAGTTCAATATATAAAGTGAAGACCATGAGTCTTAGATCACTACTATTGCAGTGGTGAAGCTAGAAATTTTTTAATTGTGCTAGTAGATCGATTTCCGTTACACATGTTCACCTTTGTCCTTCTTCCGACTCGGCCTCTGTCCTGACTCTCGCACCGTTTTAATTAAAAAAAATTCATGTATATATATATATATATATAAGTAGACTAGTAATATGTAAATATATAAATTTTATACTACGTGGCCAACTTAGCACGCTTGGCGATCTTTTTCTCACTTTACATTACAGTGTGTGGCCAATGTAGTTGGGATCCAATGTCAAGCAAAGATGCGGATCCATTGCATAGCTTTTGCAGTTCCCGGCAGCTTTTGGGTCCGATCGCGACCTGACTCAATACATTTAACTACTCTAAATCTGACCAATCTTCTCATCTATTTCTTACAGTTTGGAAAAAAAAATATCAGTTTATTAGTGCAACAATATATGTAGAACATTGACTTGATTGAAGTTTTATTTGAAAGATTGTTTAATATTTTAACTACGTTGATGAGTGGTTGAGTATTTGTAAATGTTCATTTTAACTGCTAAGCAATATCTTACAAAGAACTGTTATACTTAACACATAATATACAAGTCGTAAGTACTAGCATAAAATAATTTTACCAAGACCATTAAATAAGATTTTCCGTTGTTTTTTTTTTTTTTTCTGTTTTAGGTGGCTAGCCCATCTAAACAATGTGTATTCTCTTATTCTAAAGTTTGATGGCATGCTTGGCGTTATTTTGTCCTTTTTTAGCACATTCCATTCCATGTTACATCAAATGGTTTGACAATTTGTGAGCGTTTGATTGAAACTGCAGCCTTACAGTTTACCCCTTATGAAGGTTCTTGTTTTCAATTTTGACAGATATCAAGCAACTCTTGATCGCAATTTCAATCTGGGTTGCTAATTGAAAGCTTCAGTTGGCAACATCTTTTTTGGAAAATGCAGTCTTTTTTTACCGAAAAATCCTGACGTTTTTACTCATAAAATAACTGTTGTCTATATGATGTATGTTTGTTTGATTCTTGTGGATACTATTTTTATTGACTATATACTCCACTGAGGTCCGGAGGCACATTTAAGGCCTTAGAGGAAAGGAGAATTTGAGAAGAGCGGAACTTCATGTCTTTTCGTAGCTTGTTAACTTCTTGCTCACCCAAAAGTATTATTGTGTTTAGGGGTGAACAATGAGTCGAGCTCGACTCTTTAAAGCTCGGCTCGTGAACGAGATCGAGCCGAGTCATTTGCTTAATGAGTCGAGCTGGAGTTCATGAGTCGACTCATTCAAATAATCAAGCTGAGTTCGAGCTCAACATGTAACTGCCGAGTTGAGTTTGATCCTTAATCGAGTTTGTCGAGCCCGACCTCAATACCTAACAATGTATATCAATTCTATTTAAATGATTTTATCGAGCCTTAATGAAGTCGAGCCCGAGTTCAACACATAACTGTCGAGTCGAGCTTGATCTGCTTCCGTCGAACTATTCTCGAGCTCGAGCCGAGTGAGCTTGAGGTTTCATTAGTCGTGCCGAGCTCGAGCTGACTGAACTCCGGCTCGACTCAACTCAACTCGTGTTCACCGGCCCACTCAATTTAAAAGTAGATCATTGTGGGCTTTAATAACGGCAAAAAAAAAAAAACCTAGGGACGGCCATAACGATTTTTCAGAAATGACAAGTTTATTCACGGTATTACTGCAAAAAGTTTGGTCCATGAGTTAAAAATCCATCCTTCCTTGCTATTTGTTCACAGGGTTAGGGTTAGGTGAGTGGCTCTCGTCAGATCCAATCGGTCTCCATCACGCCCTCACATTAATTGTACACAATTTTAGAACAAAACTTTTAAACCTTGTTTGAATTCAAATTCCTTGGTTCAAAACTCTATATATCAACTTAGAAAAGCACCCAATGAATTCCACGTTGACTTGTCAACGTTTAAAATATATCATTCGATCTGCAAGTTCATTTCTACAATTAAAATTTCATGAACCTCAAAATGAAAATTCTGTTTGTAGTTTGTAATTTGATACTCTTATGTGCAATCGCTTCAATGTGTACAGTTCAAACAGGCGAACTTGGGTCACATTATGCGACATGTCATGCGTAGATCTGTGCTACTTGTACTGATACGGCTATAGACTCCAAAGCGAACAAGGAATCAAGCTTCGACTCTCGTCTGAGCAGTAGAATTAATCTTTCTTCTCTATGCCATCGTTCTTTCTCTTTCTAAAAGAAAAATAAATTATCGAAGCACATGGCGCTGGGATGAATTAGATCGTGAATACTTGAATGGGTTGACTCCTTTCTCCCTAAACTTCTAAAATCAATTTTCCTATAGAAAAAAAAAAAATACTTATCCTGAACTCAATGAGTGGCCCAACATCCAACGGAAACGTGTACTATTTACCAAACACCTTCATCAACGGTAATATAAGTTTATTTCCCATATGAATCCAACTGCCACAAAAGTAGTTAATTCCCCAAGTATAATTCTATATACTACCGTCCCATAATCATCATGTGCCCAAGAAAAACTTATGATGCTGAAATTTTAGAGAGAGAAAGTCTTTTATTTATATTATTTATTTATTTATCAACCACTTTACCAATTTTAGCTGATGAAGTTGTCACTATAAAGATGGAGATGGAGATGGAGAATGTTCCAGGGAGGAATGCATGTGAGGGATAAAAAGAAAAGAATATTAAAAAGAAAATTATTATGAGGGTGAAAAGCAGAACCAAGCTAAAGGGGGAGGACTGAGGAGGGGAGGCCAGCTGGCCTCTGACTTGATGTGGACACGTGGCAGAATATTGTTGAAGTAAACCGATTAAATTTAAAGATTTGGAATAACCAGCCGCAAAAGATTGCCCTGCTCCTCTGTACTGCTTCCGCCTTTTTATATGCAAAGTTTAAAAAAAAAAAAAAGAATTACTATATAAAATTTGTGCACCATCCTATCTTATCATACAGAATAAGATAATGCGAACGGGTATAAACACATTCTTTGGAAAATTATAAAATTTATGCTTGTCCAAAAAAATAATTACATAGAAGGTGTTATTATTCCTTGTGTCATGTGTTGCTGCTAGTGGGAGCTGCATTTAAGTTTGGGCAAAAAAAATGTTATTACCATATCTAAAAACTTTTAAGAGTTGTATTAGGAAGAGGGTTATCCCACTGTTTGAAGCGCCCAAAGCCCCCTCCCTCTTAGGGTTCTAAGCTGCTTTGGTGTTACAAAACACATGAACATAATGTCAACGGGAATCGAACTAAAGACCTGTCAATCCACAAGCTCTTAACCTGCACTATGTCCCTAAAAAAAAAGAAATTGTTAGGAACAGATTGCTAAGTATACACTCATGTCACAAAAAAAAAAAAAGAAGATTGTTACAATAGTATTATAGTTGGTTCAACACTCAAGCTTCGGATCTCCCATGTATACACTCATGTGCGTCAAGAGAGTTAATTGCAACATTTTAAAAGATAAGTCCTTTGTCTAAGATTATGAAAAATCTTGAATGAAGGACTTATAAAAAAGATCATGGCAATAGTATTAGAGCTTGTAGACCCCCACACATATACGCGTAGTAAGACTCTGATTTAAAAAGTTTAGTCATGTATTTAAGATTATGAAAATTCATCATATAAAACTTAATAAAGAGGGTTGGTTAAATGATGAATTAACTAGATTCCTAATTTTGTAGGTCCCAAGTTGTTAAAAGCCAGGGTTAGAGCTACTAATCGGTGTAGAAAAAATAAATAAACAAATATAAGAAAAAGGAAAATTGGCCTATATATTCGATTCGATGCTAGAAATGAGAGACGAGATCTAGACCCGCGTTTTCGTTGGATAATTGAGGATCTGGTTCCTTTTGTCCAACCTGGCCTCCAACCAACCGGGTTTTGGATTCTTTCCACTGCCACCCCAAAAGGCTCCCACTCGCTTAGGTCAAAAGACTCCGGCGTCCCGTTTGCTGCCCACATCACTTCATTACCACTGTCGGTTTATCGTAATTTTTTGTTTTTTCTCCGAATTAATTACTAATATAATAATATTTTTTGACTTTTTGGTGCCCAATTTGCCGCACCCCACCGTTAATTTTTTGTTTTTTTGTGAAAATCAATTGCCAATATAATAACATTTTTTTTCCTTCTTCTTCCTCTCAGTGAAAATGATTGCGAAAACTGTGAATTCCAAAAGCAGGCTTTTGGACTGGTCTGTCGCTGGCCCCGACCGAGCCATTGCGGCTCGAGCCCACTATGAGTTGACTCGATCAGCTGGGTCCGACTTGACCGGAGTTCGTGACCTCTTGAGGGTTTAACCATGATGAATAATCTGGCAAACTGGTATGAAGTACTTTAACTAGACTATGGCACCGTTGGGTGGAGATCGTCGAGTCTATTCAACTTTGAAAGCTATTTAGAATGTCATATCCCAACGATCTAAATGTTTAGTGAAAATAAATTTGGATTCATGTAAATTTCAAAATGTAAGAGCGCCCTTTCAAAACTTCAATGCAAAATCCAACGGCCCCACAACGTTCTCCATCTTCATCAAATGTTGAAAAATAATTCATTGAGAAACGTTAAGAGAAAAAAAAACCCGACTTCAAGAGGCATAGCGTACCTGGTTGGGCTAAGAGCCTGAATAATTGTAGGTCTCTAGTTCGATTCTCATGAATGTTATGTCATGTATTTTAAGATAGTAGGGCGCGACATCCCAGTTGAAAGGCGCACCGTTGTCTTCGTTGATATCGACGTACCTAAGGACTCTAGAGACAGAGAGAATGGAGAGGAGAGGGAGGGCTTCAGGCGTTGTTTCAAACGGTGAGATGAACCTCTAGTTCACATGAAAGAGAAAAAGAAAGAGAATATATCAAACACAAATAAAAAAGTAACATATAGACCGTGCAAGCCTCCTACAAATATTTAGAATGCCGTCGTCGTACGAATCTACTTTAAAAATTGAGACAAATTTTTTTTATAGATCTACCCCAACAAAAATATTGAGACAAATTTTGTGACAATAAATACAAAGATTGAGACAAATTTAAGAGACGGTAACAATTTATTATTATTGTCCAACTAGTCAAACTGAACTTCAACTTGAGAATAATATAGGTTCTTAAAATTGTGGATCTATAAACTGACCTAAAATTATGTTTGATAACATTAGATATGAGATGTGAAGTTACCACATATGCGCATTTTGTAATGTAACGTAGATATCAAGTCTGCGATCGCATAAAATCACAACTACAAGGCTATCAAACATCGTCATAGGAATGCAACTCTGGTTCAGATCATCAAAACGCATAGATCAGATTAGAATCGAAATTTTAGACTTCAAAGCCATGTTACGAGGCAGTACTAAAGTCCAGCTTGAACTTCTTAATAGGCTTTTAAACATTTTCTCATCTTCGTGAATACATCGACAGGGACTTGTTTTTTTTTTTTTTTCAAGTATTTTATTAGACGTAGGTCCATAAATAATACAAGAAGTGCATACTTTATGGTAAAATATTATTGTTATTGTAGTAAAAAAAGATAGATAGGTATAATACTTAGGGAATGATGAGAAGATGCATGTGCAGCTTTCAACTGTGACTTTTTTTTGTGAATGCGAAAGAGAAAAAGGTGAGGTAAGAAAAAGAAGGGGACGTTTGATAAGCGGCAGTAAGTAGACATCTCATAGAAAGGAGGGGCAATTCCGGTAATGAAAAAGTTTTAAAGAAGAAAAGCGAGTCGCTCTCTCTCTCTCTACTTTCCCATCAAAAGGGCCATTCCTTCTCCCAAAAACTGTCCTCTCTCTCTCTCTCTCTCTCCTACCTAAAACGCATCACTCTTTTGACGAGGGAGCTGTCTACTCTCCGATAGACCTGCTGGCTGGGGAAGTTTCCGGCTGCCGGAAAACCACCAGCTTGCAGGACCTGAGAATGCCATCTTGCCGCTCTGCTTTCCTGGTGTTCCATACGTCTCCTACTCCTTACGCGAATTCCACCTCCAGCCTTCGCAGAGAGAGCTGCTCGAAATCCCGCTAGTCTTGTCAATGGGTGGTTCTTTCTCCCATTTATGAACCAAAAGCAGCAGCAGAAGCAGCAGGAGCAGCAGCGCCACCTCCCACCATGGCCCTTTATCTCCTCCTCTTCGTCTTTCTTCTTTTTTCCTCCTGTGCTGCTGCTGACTCGCCGGCGGATGACAAGCAAGCTCTCCTGAGATTCCTCTCCGCCGTACATCGCCCTGCGCGAGTCCAGTGGAACGCCTCCTCCTCCACTCCTTGCTCGTGGGTCGGCGTCGTCTGCGATTCCGTGAGCTTCAGGGTGGTCGAACTGCACCTCCCCGGCGTCGGACTCGTCGGAAGCATCCCGCCGTCCACCATCGGCCGCTTGACCCAGCTACGTGTCATCAGCCTTCGGTCGAACCTCCTCTCCGGTCCCCTGCCCGACGATTTCGCCAATCTCAAACTCCTCCGCAGCCTCTACATCCAGCACAATCTCGTCTCCGGCGGGTTTCCGGCGTTCATTCCGTCTCTCCCCCGTCTCACCCGCCTGGACTTCTCCTTTAATCGCTTCTCCGGCCGCGTCCCCTTTGCCGTCAACAACCTCACTCACCTTACGGGGCTGTTCCTGCAGAACAACTCGTTCTCCGGCGCCATTCCGGCCATCGACATCCCCGGCCTGACCTCCCTGAACCTCTCCAACAACCAATTTAACGGCTCCGTGCCGCGGCCGCTCCAGCGGTTCCCAGCCGAGGCCTTCACTGGCAATGTCGACCTCTGCGGCCCTCCCCTCCCTGTCCTCTGCAACCCTTTCTTTCCTTCTCCTCCGGCTCCCTCGCCTTCGTCTTCCCAGCCGCAAGCGAGCCACCGGAGGCGGCTCTCTCGTGCTGCAATCATCGTAATTGTGATTCTCTGCGCCTTGCTGTTTCTCTTGCTCTTGTTGGCCGTCTTGCTTCTGTGTCTGCGGCGAAGGCAGAGTAGAGCAGGGACGGCCAAGCCACCGACGAGGGTAGTGGAGGCGGTGGGGGGGCCTTCGTCGTCCAAGGACGAGTTTTTGAGCTCTGGTCAGGAGGCAGAGAGGAACAAGCTCGTGTTCTTCAATGGTGGTGGCTACAGCTTCGATCTGGAGGACCTGCTTAGGGCCTCTGCGGAAGTTTTGGGGAAGGGGAGCGTGGGAACGTCCTACAAAGCGGTCCTTGAAGAGGGAACCACCGTTGTAGTTAAGAGATTGAAGGACGTTGCGGTGGGGAAGAGAGAGTTCGAGGCTCAGATGGAGGTGCTCGGGAGGATTCAACACACTAATCTGGTGCCCATCCGAGCGTACTACTATTCCAAAGACGAGAAGCTTCTGGTGCTGGACTACATGCAGGCAGGAAGCTTGTCCTCTCTGCTGCACGGTAATTTGTTCATTCATTCTCGTCATCTTATCTTGGCAACTCATTTTTTTTCTTTTCTTTCTTCTGTTGTTTGCTTGCTTTCTTTCTTTCTTTCTTTCACTGTCTATGTTGTCATTCGTTGTTTGGAGCGCTTCTGGAGTACTGAATCAGATGGATGAATGGATGCGTTTAATTTCTTGGTCTGTAAGTGGCGAGTAATTAATGGATCTGACAGAGGCGCGTTTCTGCATCTAAGGAGGGAGAGTGCAGAAGGGATGTAGAGAAATGGAAAATATTGTTGGTGGGTTGGGAATGTTTGGAGATGGCATTATGATGTGTAGATTTTGCTGCATTTTGGGATTTCTTGCAAGTTGTCGCGATGTTAGCTGGCCTAAAAAAGAAACACTAGATTTGGGTTTGATTTCTTACTTGTATTTGCTTTCATTATTAGTTTCGAGTTGTCATTTCCAGTAGGAAACTTCTTAGAAGGATCAAGGATTGAATTTTATGTCATCAGCATTGTTATGCACAAGTTCTCCAAAATTAGAGGCTTTAACGTGACAGCCAAAGGCATTAAAGCAGAAGGAATACTTATTCCTGCAATTCTGCTGCCAGTAGTCAAACTCGAGAAAGAAGTTTCTGGGTTTTTTTCCAACTTTCATTGGCTTTGTTTTTTCATGCCTGAAATTGCTGAAAAGGGAAAAATGGTTTTTTTTGTGTGCTGGAATGCTAATGAGAACTATGGTATTGGTTCGCACGTTAGTTTCACATGCAAGTTCTAAATGTTTCTTAAGTTTCAGTCGGAAGGAGCTCGAGAAGTTTATGAAATGATAGATCTTTTACATCTTTCGGCGGGTATAGGCATCCCATTTGATCAATAATACGCAACATTGTTGCAGGTAGCAGAGGATCAGGAAGAACACCCTTGGACTGGGACAGCAGGATGAAAATTGCTGTACATTCAGCAAGAGGGCTAACTCACCTCCATGAAACAGCAAAGACTGTCCATGGCAACATAAAGGCCTCAAACGTCCTCCTGCGGCCGAATCTCGATGCCTGTGTCTCGGATTTCGGCCTTTCCCCACTCTTCTCCAACGCCACTACTCCTCCCACTGCGAGGGTTGCTGGCTACCGCGCTCCTGAAGTGATGGAGACACGGAAGGTTACCTACAAGTCTGACGTTTACAGCTTTGGAGTTCTGCTGCTGGAGCTCCTGACAGGGAAATCGCCCAACCAGGCTTCGTTAAACGATCAAGGGATCGATCTACCAAGGTGGGTGCAGTCGGTTGTGCGTGAAGAATGGACGGCAGAGGTCTTTGATGCGGAGTTGATGAGGTATCAAAACATTGAGGAGGAGATGGTGCAGCTGCTGCAAGTTGCCATGGCCTGCGTTGCCACGATGCCAGACCAGAGACCACAGATCAGGGATGTGTTGAGGATGATCGAAGACATCAACCGGGCTGACACAGACGATGGGCAGCGGCAATCCTCCGACGACAAGTCGAAGGGGTCCGGTGGGAGGACGCCGCCGGAAGTTCGGACTCCTCCTGCAGGTGCAACGCCATGAAATGGAAGCAATGGAGGATGGAGGAGAAGATAGGGAAGAGCAGCATACATTCCCTCTATTCTTATCCTTTGGATTAAAGGGCTTTAGATTTTGTTTTACATGCTTTTGATATTTGATTATTGGTTGTGGTTTGGTGTTTTTTAGAATGTGCATTGTTCTTGTGCACCACTTTGCTTTGTACATACAATTGAGGGCCAGATCAAAGGAAAAGGCCTGTTTGGATTGACTGTCTGTGTTTGTGAACTCTGCGGGCATTTAGTTGATCCATGCCAAAGTTGGTCGGGTTCACCAATTGCGTCATCTCCGTGCTCATTGAACTCACTCTGGAGTTGCAGCTTGACTCAACAACTGAAGCTCCACTAAAGTTCAAGATGTTGAATTTATTGCATTATTTTCTCCAAATCATGATCTATATCATGATTTTGTCTGACTGTCTCCTATTGACATGCCGAGTGTTCTACCATCAATTTACTTGGCTAATTGATAAGCTTGTCATTTGAGTAAACATGCTTTATTTTCTTGATCTAGTCCTTTTTTTTTCTCCCCTTGTATGGACAATGCATTTGATTCTTCATGAAACGGGTCAAACACAAATCAACTAAACCCAAGTTCGGAAGTGTGGACTAAGAATATCCCTTGATTGGCGGAGACACAGATCATGGGTCAAACTTAGAGAAATAGTGGCCATCTTCCATCCATGATCTGGTTCATCTGGATCCTGGATCTGATACCTCGTCTGGTTGTCACGCGTTTGATGATCCAATCCTTAGGTTTCAAACCCGAACCGGGATCCAGTTCTGGAGCATGATTGCGGGAACTGAATACAGTGTGATCTGTGAAGGAGAAGGCGTCGGATATTCTCGTGAATAATTGACAGTGCGAGGGTACTTGTCTCGATTGCGCCGTCCCTGTCTAGGGGAAGCACAGCTGGCCAAGAAAAGGACGGAGATGCCCCTGACCCCTGGTCCCACCACCGCGGGGCCCACATCTGCCGTCCTAATACTGACAAAAGCGTTTCCTCGTTAACCAAAATCACCACCTCGGTCATCGAACCGATCTTAGCCCGTTTCGGGCGTCGCAACGAGCCGACCCGCGTTCGAACCCGTAACGTCATGACCACAGCGAGTCAAGTCCGAATCGCTCGTCACCAGGCCCAAGTCGGCAAATCCTCGCCGCGTCGTTCTCTTATTATTCCGCCCGTGAGATATATTTTCTCGGGACACGGGAACCGGGCGGTGGGCGGCGCTATTGTAAAAGGAGAGATTCGACGAGGGTATTTATGTCACCGAAAAAAATCCCCCCGGACGCGTGATGCACGGTGAAAGGGGCTTGATGTCCTTTCTCCATCGAGGCTTTGAACTTTTTCGATCCGACGGTCAGGATGTCCTGATCTCCTGGCAAAGCCCCACTGTCTCCCGCACACGTTCCAGAGAGCTCGTGAAAAAGCCGATACGAACCGACATACGAGACGACCGAAGATGAATTCCGACGGTTTCATGGGTTGATAGTCTTATGGACCTGGATATAGGACCTTGATATGTCCAGACCCCAATTGGATCCAACCAAGTTTAGTACCTGACCCGAAAGCACCTCAACATTGTGGAGTTAGATGCTTTAGCAGACAAACAATACTGGAAGTGTGCCTCCCAGAAGTAATTGTGTCAGACTTTCTAAGCTCGAAGACAAAACTGAGACGGGTCCCACTGTGGATCTGAACTCAGGTGAGAACTGTTTAGATTAGTTCTTAGCAACCAACTTGTCCTCATTCTTTTGATAATTTAACGCCATTGGAAAGTTATTATCCAAACAAATCTATTTCAACAGACACTGTTTCTGCTGCATTATTGTGGTGGACTTCTTGGTGGAGTTTATTACTTACTTTACACCACACAGTAGACCTTGATAGTGACTGACTGCTCACTGACAACTGCTTCCCAAGACATTGAATTCAAAGTTCAAACCCTTTTGAGCTTCAGTTTTCGATTGACTAATCTACAGCTGAGAATGATTTCAATTTGTGCTCCTTTTCAAATCATAACTTGTGCCCAAGCTTTCTTCCCCCACAGTCATGCAGAGTGGTTGTTGGCTCATGGAGTTGTTTGATCATTGAAGTGCAAACTGCTCCGAGGCTCCACTTGTCGTTCGTTACCATTTTCAACATTGAAGATTATCGACGGCAAGAATCCAACCAAAATTCCTGGAAATTTTACTTCATTCCAAAAATGTCACGAATCATCTCTATAGCCGTGTAAGCGAAAATGAAAGAGTTTTGAAGGAGAAAGAGATATTCCGAAGAGGCCGAAACCGCTTCCATTTTTCCCTGTTCTTGGGACTTTAAGCTTTTTTTTGTAACCGAAGTAGGGGGTGGGCACCCGTCAATTAACTGGAGTTTCAAGCATTTACCGTTTACAGTTCAAATGAGTAGCATGCACATGAATCAGACTAGCGCGCAAATCTTCACTGACCCTTTAGTCGACCAGCTATGCCCTTCTGTGGTCAAGAAACGAGTTTTGACAAATATAGATCTTTACAATATCAAGCATTTGTTTTTTATTGTCAAATATCTTAAAATATTTATCAATTACTTTTCACATAAGAAAACGAGAAGACAGCCATCGCAAATCAATAGTATCAGCCAATAAGCCAAAGGTATGAAAACTGAGACTGACAGCACTGAGTTTTTCTATTGCTAGAGAGGCAGTAGGGGTTCCTAAGAACAACTAAAACTGGATATTACAAGCCAACACTTCTTTTGTCCTTTGCCGACACATCCAAGAATCTCAATAGTTTTCCTTAGGAACGAATCGAGAAAAAAAAACTAAGGGACCATTTGGATGACATCCAAAATCAGGTTAAAAAACTAGTTTGAGCCCATAAACCAGGCCTAATTCTTTTGTCCTTGGTCCAACACGTCCAAAGATCTCAATAGTTTTCCTTATAATTGAATTGTGGAAAGAAAACCATTTCAGGTCTGAACCCAGAGTTACATCTTCTAGATTTAGTTTGTTCTCAAAAGGCCTGGTTATCACGGCTCATCCTGGGTTTTTCTTTCAGGAGCAGACCTATTATATGGTAGGAAAGCTGGCCAGATTGCGATAAACAGAACTTTCTTTTAAGAAAAAAAAAAAAAAAACCGAAACAACAGGGTCCACTACTGTGTGTAAGCAACCATTTGGACCATGTTGGTCTGTGGTTAGAACTTCCTGAGATTTGAGCATGAGCAAATGCCCACAAAAAGACTGGCCCAAAAAATTAGCAGGTTTAGATTCAACTTGTAGGCCAGATCAATCAATCTTCACTACCTTGAGATCTAGCAATTTCTAAAGGAAAAGCGAAACGACCTTTATCATTAATAAGAAGGATATAATCAGCAAATCTCATTTCTTTGTCTAACAAATACAACGTTTGATACAGAGTTTCCGTTTCGGGGTGTGATTTGTCCCCAGCAACAAAGGCATGTGATTTACCTCCTATATGAATCCAACTGCAACCTGGATTCTTTCTCAACCCATTTATTCTCATGATATTCCTGATCTTTGTCGCGTCATGCCATCGATCAGAAGCTGCATACATGTTTGACAGAACTATGTAGTTCCCTGAATTGCTTGGTTCTAATTCAAGTAGAATTTTGAACAGGGCTTCACCAATTTCAGCATCATTCTGGTCTCTACATGCAGCAAGTAATGACCCAATAATCGGGCCATCAATTTCATTCAAAATAGAAGAAATATACGGAAGCGATTCATATATTTTTTTCCTGCGAGATAGAATGTCTACCACGCATCCAAAGTGCTCTATTCTAGGTTGAATATTGTGAATCGAGCTCATTTCCTTGAAGATTCTCTGACCTTCATCCAAAAACCCAGCATGACTGCATGCAGACAAGATGCTAGTGAAAGTTATGGCATCTGGTTTGATTCCTTGTAGCTGCATTTGGTTGAACAGAGAAAGAGCTTCGACAGCTTTCCCATGCAGCGCGTAGCCAGATATCATTGCATTATATAAAGGCAAGTCATTAACTGAACTCACATCAAAAACTTTTCTTGCTAGATTCACGCTCCCACATTTAGCATACATGTCCACAAGAGACGTCATAATCCAGGGAGATACTGCTAGGCCGTGTCTAGCTATATATGCATGAATTTGCTTTCCAGGCTGTAGAAGCGATAATGCTGTTGCAGCCATCAGCAATCCGACAATAACCATAGCATTTGGTTTCAGTCCAGCCGCTTGCATCTTCTCAAAGTGATCAAAGGCATCAGATCCATGTCCATTTTGAGCTAAGCCAGAGATCAGTGTAGTCCACGTAACTGAATTTGGCGCAGTACCAGTAGATTGCATCTGCATGAAGAAATCTTTCGCCTCTGTTACCTGTCCATTCCTCAGGAATCCCAAAATTACTGCATTCCATGATACGACGTTAGGCAGCAAACCAGCTAGCTGCATCTGGTAGAAGAGTTTAAGAGCTTCTCCACTGCATCCAGATTCACTATAAGCTGCCATTAATGTATTCCATAATACAACATCTCTCTGCATGGTGCAATCAAAAGCCTTTCTAGCATCCTCGATCCGCCTGCATTTTCCATACATGTCAATAATGCTGCTCGCAACAAACACATCTAATTCAAGGTTGTTTCTGATACAGTAACCATGACCTTCAAGTCCATGACGCAAATCACCACAATCTGCACATGCAGAGAGAATAGAAGCTAATGTAACTGAATCAGGCCGAAAGTTCTCGAGCTGCATTCTGCGGCACAAGTCAAGAGCATCTTCAATATGCCCATCTTGTATGTACCCAGAGATCAGCAAATTCCAAACAACAACATCCCTCTCGAGCATTAGATCAAAAACCAGCTCGGCGTCTACTATAGAGGAGCACTTTGCATAAAAATTTACAAGACCACTGCCCAGAATGCTATCCAATGGAAGGCCCAAGCGCACTGCAATAGCATGACCCTGTTTACCCTCACTTAATGATGCTAAATTTGCTGAAGCCGAAAGAAAACTTGCAATGGTAACTCGTGACGGCTCCACATCGCTCTCAACCCTCATCTGATAGAACAACCTCAAGGCCTCTTCATTCTCACCATTCTGGAAATAACCAACAAGCATGGAATTCCAAGCGACTGCATTTTTCTCGGGAATTTCATCAAACACTAGGCGTGCACACCCCAACTCTCCACACTTCCCGTACATATCGACCAAACTACTGGCAACAAACACACATGACCCATAACCAAGTTTCACAATGTACCCATGAATCAACCTCCCACACTGTAGAGACTGCAAGGAAGAGCAAGCTTTCAGAGCATTCGGAATCACAAAATTGTCGGGCAAAACGCCACTATCAAGCATACCGGAGAAACTCAACAAGCATTCCTCATTCAAACCTTTTCTAACGTAGAAACCAATCATGGCAGCCCAGGAGAACACGTTCTTCGACGGCAATGAACTAAACAAGTAATCGGCCGCAACACGCACGTCACACTTTGCGTAGAAGATTACAAGCTTTGTGTGCAAGAACTCGTTCTCTGAAAACGACGCCCCGTTTTTGATAATTTGGGCGTGGATTTGCTTACCCCCAAACAAAGATCTCTGGTACACGAACCCCTGCAATATCTCCCCGTAGATATCGTGACCAGTCTGAATCCCATCTTCTTTCATTTGGTTGAAGATGGAAATGGCGTCCCCGAGACGACCATCCTCGCATAGTTTGGAAATTTGGTCCACACAGCCAGAGTAGTAGCCACTGGCGCTTAGGTTGTCGGTCTTGGTTTCTGCCGACTTGGAGACTGTGAGGGAAGAAGATGACGAGGAAGGTAAAATTGGGAATGCTGTTGCAGAAGATGATGGGTGAGGCTGCCGTTTTGTGGGGAAAATTTGGAAGGATGGGAGGATGAAGGAGGAGGCCATGAGAGTCGATGAGGGACGGAACACGGGATGAAGGTCAGTGCTCCTCACAACAAAATGACGGGGCCTGGAAGCACGCTTCCCAGTAGCATTGCAGCCATTGCTCGGAAGCGAACCATGGCCACCAAATGCCAGCCATACTGCAAAAGGATAAACATTCACCTGTTTAACTCAAATTGGCAAGATTCAACACTTAGGTAATCTGATCAGATGATTACCAGATCTCCAATAGACTTCAGTTTGAATATCACACACGCTCTTCAAAATCGGATGGGAGGTCGACAGTATCTGATCCAGTTACATAATTTCTTCTGCCGTATTGTTGCTTTAATCATTTCCAAAATTCTGGCCGCTAAAGGAGACAAAGCGTCGTATGTCACTTTTTCTTTCATTATTTTCAAAATACTAGTAAAAATTAAAAAGCAGGAAAGCAAAATAAGGATCACGAATCTACCATTCATCATAGAAGAAATAAGAATATCAATTTACTTCCAATATTTATTTGTTTATTGAGATTATATATATAAAAAAACTATACCAACTAGAAAGCATTAGCTTTTAGAGAAATAAATTGCATTCCTACAGAGAATTGCAATCTGGTGGCCTTCCTCCTCATTGAATATCCTGTTGGTTTTTAAAGGAAGCAACAGCAAGCTGAGCTCGAGCTCAGTCAGCTGGACTTGATATGATTCCTACATTCCTTGGCTTGAGCTGGACAAAGTCAGCTCAAGCTTGACTTGATAGATAGAGTCCCTTGAGTTCCAGTCGGTTCCTTGCGTTATACTCGTTTTATAAGTTCTTTTACCAACTCCCTATTGAACTTGATCTCTTTCATTTAAAAATTATATATATATATATATATATATATTGAACTTATTCGAGTTTAATCAATGCACTAAACTCATTTATAAGCAGGGGCAAAGGGAAGGGTGGGGATTGGTTGGGGCCATAGCCTCCTGAAAAAAAAAATTATGCATATATTTTTAACTTGATGTATGTAAATTTTTTGAAGATTATTATTCGGTTTCTTATACAAATTTTGAAAATACTATTCAGGTCCCTCCTTAAAAAAAAAAATCTCGCTCTACCCTTGTTTATAAGGTCAAGTTTTTAGTTAAGCTTGAGTTCTACTCGTTTACAAATGAGTTGAGCGCAAGCTTAACTGAGAGATTTTGAGTCGAGCTCGAATTGGTTTGACTCTTGTAAAATCCTGACAAGACAACCTTGAAAGTGATTCCAACACTGGGGTAGTTGAGATCAACAAATTGTAATTGGAATGGAGAAAGAAATTAGCATTTGTTCCCTGGACTCTCCTCCATGCAGCTGGACTCGCCTTCCCCTTCATTTTAGATTCGGACTTGACCAGATTGGTCACAGATTTAGCTTTTCTGAAACCAAATCCAAGTTTGATGAGGTAACCGATGATATTGACGTGCACAGGGGATCGAAATCTCGTTAACAGCACATGAACTAAAATCTAGATAGCAAGAGACGCCTTTCTCTTTACCAATGCAATGAATGGAGAAAGCTTACAGTTCCTTCTCCTTCCATACAGTGGTGAATCCACATATAGGTTGGTGTGGACAGTTGCCCACACCAGCTTTTTAATTTTTTATTTTATTTTTATATTAAGATCGTTTAATATTTATTTTGTTATACATGTAAGTACCCTTTCAAGTATGAAAACTTGTAAATCAGTGCTCCTCTTAAAAAAATTTCTGGCTCCGCCACTACTTCCATAGCATCACAGTGTTGTGTCTATGGGTCCAGTCGCGAGAGCTATTGCTGAAGCAGTGTTTTGATAGGAGCAGTGGAAATACCCACTACCAGTTTGAATGTTGGATCCAACAGGTGGATTCTTTAGACTCAGTTCTATAACGTGACTTGCTTTGATGTTTTGTATTTCAATCGAACAAGAAAGTTTTAGTCCATTAACTCATTCAGAAAGTTGGTTTATATATGTGTTGCGACTTTAGTCATCACTCTATATGTGTGTGTATGCATACACATGCATCCGAGCCAGAGAAATTATAACATTTTCTCGATCATTGGGAGTTTTATGCCGAAGGTGGTTTCCCGTGAGTAAACACCAAAATGGAAGGTTGATTGTTTCATTTTATATTTTCAGCCTTTGTTGCATATGGATGCTGTCTGTGAATGTTTTCCGACATTCCACACGCTCATTTGTTGGAACAAGTCTCTTTTGAAGACTAGATCTTGTCATCATGGGTCTTTGTTATTAATGCTCTAATTATTGTTTGTGCGCATAATTAACACATGAATCAATAAAATAATTAAAAAAAATTTGTTTTTTAATCTCAATGAGTATGTATGTGTAGTCAAATTTGGCTTCATATTGCCCAGGGTCTCTTTGGTGCACAAAATGATTTCAATGAACACATTTCTTCATGAATCTTTCTTAAACAAAGAGAATGTCTACTGCAGACGAGTCTTCGTGATGGAAGCTGGTACTGAACGCCTCTGTTTTGTCATGGATCTTTCATCTATTTAATATAAGTTGGGCAACGAATTCAATTTCTTTGTGCTATTTTCTAGTCAAATATTTAGGGCTTGAAAGAGCCGTCACAAGTATGACCACTGAATTGTGAAGGGTGAACATTTTTTTTTTTTGACAATGTTTTCTTGGTTTCAAATGATTCTTCACGAAGAACTAGAACAAAGCTGTCATTTATTTACCTGACCCAAGGAAACACTTTTCTCAGGAAACAATTTCATGGGAACAGTGTGAACAAACATTCATACCAATGGATGCAATTACTAATGGTTTCTTCTGCTAATTATATGATTCAAAGAGCATTAATATTTTATATATTTACACTTTGAATTTAAGTTAATGCTAAAGGATTACGACTATGTTGATCCGTTTGAATCTTATGATGCAGAATGGACCATATATGTTGAGGGATGCGCCAGTTTGAATCCTATGACGCGGAACCAACCATACTATGACTGATGAATACACAGATTAAGACTAGTAACCCACAAATTATTAATTACTGAAAACCAGCCAGCGCGTCTGTAAGGCTCCGTTTGATAAACATAGATTTTGCTGTGCATCGAGAGAAACTTGCCGTTTTTGTATGACTTTTCGCTTTCAAATCAAACACAAGAAAAATTACCCTGCTGAAATAGAAAGGTCAGCTAATTTTACCTTGCAAAAAAGACAAAAGTCGAACCCTGTGAGGTCCCACTTTTTACCATGAATTTTTTCCATGATAAATTTATCATTCCTTTTTATCTGCCATTAAACGAGGCCTAAGGAACCTCAGTGTGTTGAGTGGGAGGGGAAGATATACCTCAAATAAGCCGAAGCCAAAGTCTCCCCCTTTCTCCCTCCGCTCCAAATATACCAGTGCACCCGTGGTTTCCAATTCAATCGTCATTGTTGCCAAAAAGTTGAACTTTGGAAGGCGGCACCCAATTGGTCAAGTCCCCTCCTTCGACGGAAAAGAAAAAGGGAATATGGTTGCGCGGACTTTCTTGAATAGTAGAAGTGGTATCGTTCAAGAACGGATTATCTCAGATCAAAGAGCGTTCACTAGATCCTCAGAAACAATTAGAAAAATTGTTGACCGTTTAAAAGGAATGATGGGCTTGAGTCTTTAGCTGGAACAAGAGAGACTGTTGATAGGAAAACACTTGCGTTGCTAACCATCGAGTCTTTTATTTTTGAACGTTCAAATGCTAAATTATGTAAGACTTTGGACTTTGTAACTCACCCCCACGATTTCTGATCTATTTGTTTTACTTTCCAAGGTAATCTCTCTTGCACGTCCTCCTGACGCGTTTGTGTATATATATATATATATATATATATATATATATATATATATATATATATATGTATGTATGTATGTATCTGGTTCTGCAACACTGTAAGGTGGGTGAGTTCCTCTTGTATGACGAGCTCTAGAACCATAAAAGTACTCCCACACATTAATGCTACTTGCCATCAAATTACCCAAACGTTAATGTGTAAGCTACGCATTTGCTACCAAAGAAAAATACAAGTTTGTTGAGGTGGAAATCACAGGAGTACGTCGCATGGATTTGATTAAGCAGATACATATTCCGCACGCCTTGCTTGTTGAAGGATAGTCGTTACATCATTTTTTATGCTTCCAAATTTCAGATTATCAAAGTTTGTGCACTAATAGCGGTGCTGCTGTTGTTTGTTCAAGTATCTTAGGGAACCAGTTTATCTCTTAAGCGTCTGTCAAATAAGCCAGCTTGACCACAGTTGTACGGTATACAATGAAAAAATATGAAAAAATAAACACTTCTGCCATTTCTTTGTACATTTATTACAACTCAATATTTTGACATAATCAAATGTGCTTTTATTCTTTTACATATATGAGGAAATGAATTCCCTAGGCTGCATAACTTTTCCTGTCAACGCTAGCAATGTGGATGGAAGGCTATTCCTACAAAATACACCCTCATTTAAGTGCCTTTATCAACTGCCTAAGCAATTTATTTTCAATTACCTGCATCCAAGAGATACTATCTTCTCTCAAAGTTGAAGGCCTTAATTGCAAATGCAAAAACAAAAGCAAAAAGAACCGCAAATCCTACAACCATTATGGAAACCACATCCAAGAAGTCATGATGGAATCCAAAATAGGATCGTATAAATTCCTCCACTGTCGTAGTTGCTGCTGCAGAGCTGGTCACTTCAAGATTTGACTTTAAATCACCAAATTGTGAAGTAACTAAACCATTCAACGTCCAGGCAACAGGGCATGCCCAGTAGTACCATCTCCACCACACTGGCATACTCTGAAAAGGATAGAGGCATGTAAATCATTGGTGCCATTCTCAAAATCTCCAACAATAAATAACAGCGTAGATGATCACATACCGGACGTGGAATCACAAATCCAGAGAAGACATTCCAAATTGCATAAAATGCAGAAGAGATAATGGAGGCAATGTGATGATTTGGAGTAACCGCAACTGCCATCATCCCATAAAATGTGAAGTACAGGAAGGTGAAGTACATGAAGAATATATACCAGAAGAACTTGGCAGCAGTCCACTCGAAGCCTATCATAGCATATACTATAACTCCATAGACCAGCGCCTGAATCAAAACGTATGGCAGTTCAATAGCAACCTGTGCACATGTAAACATCCTGATTAGCTCTCAGAAATTCAGGTCTTTAGACTAGTTACCACTCAGTTACGAAAAAACAGCAACTTTCGTTAATTGTTTGTATGTAGAAGCTATGTGTATTAATAAGCATCTTCACCAGTGCGTAGCACACCTGTCCAAATGCATATGGCAATGCAGAATACATTCCAGCAGCCCTTTCCCTATAGAAGACGGTTCTTTCAATGGCTACAACTGGCTGAACAGATGATGCATTGTTTACACCAATAAACAGAACAGCGGCATACATGGAGCCCATTGCGTTGAGCAAATCCTGTTGCTTACTCCTGTGAAAGATACTAAAAATGAGAATTCATATCCCCAGAATTTCTCTCACCCTCTGTCCTTATATATATGTATGTGTGTGTGTATATTAAAACAATTTGATACCTTTTCATGCCAAGATTCCAGAAAATGGCCCCAAACATCAAGGCTGTGAAGGTTGTGAAGAAGAAACGTGTAGCTGTATATGGAGGGTTGCGCCAGTAAGACCAGTGTTGTTTCCACAGACATGCCATGCACTGAGTGATGAAGGACTGAGAGTGCTTTGTTGGAAAGTAAAGATCATTAGAGCCAGGTGGAGGTGAACTGAGCTCTTGTATCAAAACCCTATTTCTCCTGCAGCCATCAGCACATATAAATTATAAATTCATGAAAACCTTGGGCATTGCTAAATATGATCCGACTTGTCTCTTCAACATGTTTCTTCATTACAGCAAACTAATCCTGTCATATAGAAATATTAAGAAGAAAACTGGTTAAAATATACTCACTGATACAGATCGGAGTTTTTGTAGATCTCAGCAAAGTCTACACCAAGAATGTCCTCTTGTGCCTCAGAGGTCACTTCTAGCATCCACGTTGCTGGATTGTACCTTTCTTTTATCCTGCTTACTCCTTCGATGCCCTACAGTGTATCACCACATTACTTAACCTTGACACGAGCGCCAAACTAAACTTGCATGTGGAAAATAGCTTTCCTTACCTCAAAATAGGAAATTAAGTGACAAGAATTCTGGCCCAATGGTCCAGCGTAGATCTCCTGACCACCTCGCTTCATAAGGAAGAGCTGAAATGAAGAGAATATGTTATCCCACAAAGAAGCAAGTAAAATCCACGTAGTTCCAATAGGAAAGTAAAATATACCTAGTTACATCATGTGATTAAAAAGGAGAATCTCTAAGCCTAATGCTTTAGCATTATTATAAGTTTCAATAGGTATGCATTATGGTTTTACAAAGTCATTTACCAACATCTCACCTCATCAAATGCTTCAAATATGTCAATACTGGGTTGATGAATTGTGCAAACAACTGTCCTCCCTGTGTCCACTGTATTTCTGACGGTTCGCATGACAATTGCTGCAGCTCTGGCATCGAGGCCAGAGGTTGGTTCATCCATGAATATTATGGAGGGATTAGCAACTAGCTCAACTGCAATTGTCAATCGTTTACGTTGCTCAGTTGAGAGTCCATTGACACCTGGCAACCCCACAAGGGATTCCCTTAATGACGTCAACTCCACAAGTTCCATGACCTCCTCGACAAATAGCTGCATATATTGATCCTTGCAATAAGAAAGCCTACCCTACGGATAGGTGTTAAGGAAGTGAAGACCATTCATTATAAATGTGATTCAGCACTAACCTTTCTCGTAGCAGAACTGACTTCAGGAGGTAAACGAAGCCAAGCAGAGTAGACAAGTGACTCATATACAGTGACATGGGGAGAATGGATGTCATTTTGTTCACAGTAACCCGAAACACGTGCGAAGGTTTCCTGTTTCTTTGGATAACCTGATATTTTGATACTTCCGGTGATATATCCACCAGTCTTTCTTCCTGCTAACACATCCATTAAAGTAGTTTTGCCAGCTCCGCTTACACCCATCAAGGCTGTTAATACTCCAGGCCTGAAAGTCCCACTTATACCCTTCAGCAGCTCTAATTTGTCCTCAGCAACACCTCGAGCTTTCATTTCCTAGACAACTCAGATCTTGTTTAGAAAGCGGACATCTGATGATATAAAGAGGGGTTTTTTTTTTTTTTTTTTTTGCGGGGGGGGGGGGGTCGGAGGATAGAGAGAGAGAAAGGGAAAATAATATTTTATGTTTACCTGTGGCATGTCCACTGAATATCTGATGTCATCAAAGGTTATGCATAGGGGTGTAAATGGAAGGACCATTCCTTTCTTTTCGTTATGGACAGGTTCAGCAACTGATTCTGATCGAGCTGGAAGACAGGCACAACAAATTTATATGTATTGATAGGGTGGTTCAGATGATACAGTTAAGAATCAGCATCTGGGGTTTGTCTGAGTAAGATTACCTTCTGTAGTCCTTCTTCCTCTTGAGGATAATTCTGATTTTACATTTTCTCCAGTCACATTAGCATGCTTCTCCTTCAATGCTTCTTCAGATATAACGGCCTGTGATTTTCCAAAAGCTGCAAGTGCATAGCCACCATTTCAGAGTAACATTAAGATCACATACACCAAGATGTATAGATTATAAAACTTACGTTCAAGATAAGCAAGAGCAGCACTAAAGAGGCCATTGAAGAGCAAAGTGTATCCGAACAGTGCACCAACTCCAATCCAGTACCAATACCCTCGACTAAACATTCCACGTGCTTTCAGGACTGCTTCACCCAATGACATAGTTGAATTTGGTAGGACCTAAAAAAATAAATCAATGATCAGCAATAATTTTGAGTTCTGCATAAAATCTTTCTAATTAGGTCAAAACTTACTTGGTGCCAACTGTTCCCAAGGAATTCATTCACAGAAACGGCAGTCTGTCCATACATAAGTGGTGAAATCCAGTAGCCCCAGATCCACCATTTCTTAATGTTATCTGTTGCAGTGGAAGAAGATACAGTCACCAACTAGGTCTAATACTAATTCTCATTCATCAAGAAAAGAAACATTTATATTCCATAGTTTGAGGAAAGAAAGAAACACAATCAGGTAAGCTTACCCCGTGACAGTATGAATCCACCAAGAACAATTATCACAAGCAATGCGAACGAACCAAATGTGTTTGCAACAATCAGGTCCCGGCCCAAGGAAGCAATTAAACGGAAAAGCCCAGATGACATTTGGTTGATTGCTAGAAGCAGAAGCAACTGCCTGAACATTCTGTAAGTACAACATAGAATGGTGCTTTGTATTAGTCCGATTCCACATTTCAGTTGCACAAGATTTCCACTTAAAAAAGCAACTTATTTGGCTACTTCCATTTTGTCTATACAGGTTGTCTTGTATATATGAAGAAAACTTGTAATAGATCATGATACGGCCATAATGAAAGAAAAGCTTCACATAGTAACTAATAACTCACCTTCCAGCACTTGGATCAAAACCCACCACATAGTAAGTTAAAAACACCCATATACAGGCCTCAGCAACTGATATTGGAATTTTAGTAATCCATGCAGGAATTGCATATGTCCACGCTGGATAAAAAAACAAGTCTCTTTGCTTGTAAAAAACAGGCAGTTTTGCAATTGTCATGGAGAGCTCAGCAAAGCCATTAAACATGATTGTAATCAGCCCAAAAAATAGTGCACCCAGATAAATTCCTCCGTCATTGATTGTGTTCCGGTGCATCTCAGTACGCAGGAAGAGAGTCATCGTAATAAAAGCAATGACAATAAGCTGCAAAAGAAAAAAAAAACAGAAAAAAGGCAAAATAAATATGACATAAAACTCCTACAATAATCTCAAGATTTCCTAAAGAACAGCGTAGAGACAGATTCAATACTCACTTGCGTCATTTTAAAAACGTAGACAAAAGAGTTCCTTTTCATCAGCAGTAATTCCCTTGAAAAGCATGCTTTTAATAGCTCCAACTTGCTCACACCGTATTTGGAATTTGTTAATGCAGCAGGATGGCTTTTACTCTTGTCAAATGGTGTAGAAAGTTCTGCGTCTAATTTTTGTCCAATGTGAAATGAATGAAATGCTTCTGAAAATTCCTTCACTGGTACAAATCTGTAGGTTTCTTCTTCATGCATCCAGTATTGCCTCTGATCATTTCGGGATGTCACCTGGTGAATGTAAAGTAGATTGAACCATCAGAAACATATCAAACATGCGAAGATACAAACACACTGAAGCTGAAATTGATCCCACATGCTGCACATTTTTGAATTATAAAAACTGAATAGACTAAGAGCTTACTTCTTGTAGAAAATCTGCAACACCTTTTCTCTCAGGACACCTGAAGCCCATAGATTCAAAGAACTCAAGTACATGCTCACGAGGACCATGGTATACAATATGCCCATCAGAGAGAAGAATGATGTCATCAAAAAGATCATAGGTTTCTGGTGCTGGTTGCAGCAAAGAAATGGCAACTGTGGCTCCAATAATATGCACAAATTGTCTGATAGAGTCCACAATTTGGTAAGTGGTGGAGCTATCTAAACCAGTTGATATCTCGTCCATAAAGAGAGCTCTAGCTGGTCCAACCAGCATTTCTCCTGGAAAAATAATCAATATGAGTTAACATAAATGCCTGAACTGTATTGCATAGACCAAGGCTGAGTACTTGATCAGTATGCTGAAATGTATTTTAAACTAGCTCTATTTTCTCCACCTGTTGTGACCCGTTTCTTTTGTCCCCCTGAAATTCCTCTGAACATTTCATTTCCAACCATGGTGTCAGCACATATGTCTAGACCTAGAATCTGACATTGCAAACAGTGTAAGACATTTGAGAAAGATAGTTTGTCTTTCCGATGAAGGAAAACAGAAACAACTGTTTGTGTTGCTCACCTTTAATATATAGTCTGTTACTGCACTAGCCTTTTGACCTTCCAGGGACATTGCCTACAAGAGGTTAAACTGGAAATTCTTAATGTTGAAACCTCAGTAGAAATCAAACCTTCCTTACTGTCTCCATTTAAGCACTCAAAGTTTCATGTTTTCTTACTACTGAAATAAAAATGAGACATATACTGATACTTCGGTGATGCCAGGTGAACCCCATGAAATGAACATGGAAAGAGAAGGGAGGAAAAAAGAGAAAATATTGCATATCATTGTCAAATTTGCAAGAAAAGAAAATAGGGGAAGGTAATCAAAGTCGTCTCCAAAGACACCATACATTTAAATAGAGGTGGTGAGTATGTATATATGCTACCTTCATGAAGACATCAAGATCAGGATCTGGCTTAATGTTGGCAGCTTTTTCCCTTCTAGACAACTCTTCCAGCAAATCTGCCTCAACAAGTAAAACGTAAAAGGTCATAAAAATATATGTGGATGTTGTATATTACTACATGAAACTTAGAGATTTAATTTACCATAACGTGAACCAACTCCTTGGCATCTTGCAGAGAAAGCTAACGTTTCCCTGACTGTCATTTCTCCTATATGAAGATCATGCTGGCTGATATATGCAGAGGTTCTCTGAGGAACAAATTCTTTCATTCCGTGCCCATTATATGTTATCCTTCCTGAAGTCTAGTAATGCAGTAGAAGTGGATCCCCGTCAGTTTTAAGAAATGTTTTCACCCGGGGAATGAAGTAAAAAAAAAAATGGAGGGTTGTGTTTCACACCTTCAAACTCGAATCAAGCCTTCCAGCCAGGGCTAACAGCAAAGTGGTCTTCCCAGAACTTGGTGGGCCTAAAACGAGCGTCATCCTGCAAATTATGACCCCCAAAGTGATTCTGTGAGTCAAGACTTCTGAGAGCAAAACGAACAGAAAAAGATAGACTCGATCTTTTTACCTTTTTGGCTTCATGATTCCACTGACGTTGTGCAGAATGGACAACGGTTTCTTGTTTTTTGGAAGAACATGGAGGAAGCTCAGGGCACCCTAAATTCAGCAAATCACCAGCCATTGAGTATTGTCATCAATCTTTCTTCTATATTCAGAATAGGACGGAACTGTACTCACCTCTAGCATATTGACAACAAAATTCAGCAAAGTAGGCAGTCCCCTGCTGCCAACATAGACCCCTGCATCAACATTTAAATTCTCGAACCGGACTTCGATCTGCGGAATATCGATTCCGACCCTACATCCCCCATAGAATCACAAGATCCAAAAGAAACCTATTAAAAACCAAGTCATGAAAGACCGACTCATGAAGAGAAAATATTCAATGAGAATTACCGATCTACTCGCTCCTTGAGCCTGAGAAGGAACTTCTCATTGTCTTCCTCTGCAGTTCTGACGAGCCTATCCAGCAGGCTCTCTCTCTCAACGAACCCGAGCTTGCGAATATCCACCTCAGCAACACCCCCTGCAACACCACTGAGAATCCCTCTCCTGATCCTGTCATAGGTGGGCAGCTTCTCAAGAGCTGCCCACCTGAGGGCCTCCTCATCATCTTCCCCATCTCTTGAAGACCTTGAGAAGGCATCATCCCCACTGTTCCTCCAAATGGAGGAGGACCCATTTCTTCTGAAACTCCCAGCTCTGTAAATATCACCTCCTGTCTCCATATCTCTTGCTTACAAGCAGGTTCCAATCTTGATCACAACACCCACAAACCACTACGTTTAAAGAATGAAAAAACTTGTTCAAGAAGTTAAAAGAATCATGAAATTGTGAAAAGAAATGAAGAAATCTCAAGTCGTGGCAATGGAGACGTGGAGTTCAGCACTTCAATTTAAATAGTGGCAGGGAAAGAGAAACAGGGTGGTGTTTCCCGGGAGATGGTGTGAAAGTAACGGCTCTTTTCGGAAGCTGCCAGGAATGACGCACTTGCTTCCATCTCCTATTGCTGTCGTTCTAGATGCAGATAGAGGCCATCATGAGAGTGGTCAACTACTTGAAACTTCTCGCTTCCCGGTTCAAAATCAATTTTGGAGCGCCAGCCGGTCTCTGACCCATGGCACTGCACCATTCAAAGATTCAAAGATTGGAACCGGGTCTAAGCAAGCTTTTGACCATAATACTGTTCTTAAGAGACGTAATTGGTTCTGATTCACAGGTCATATGGATCTGGTAAACTTGGTCGTTTACCAGCTACCCTTATCCTGTTTCAAACACGAGTCAATTGTGTCGCGAGCCAAGCCAAGTCAAAATCATTGAGCTTGGAGCAACTTGTTTTGAACGGAACATAAATGAGTTCTTTTGTTTCTCTTCGAAGCAGCCATTCTCCAAAAGTTTCCAACCAGAATCGACCTTATTATGCTGGCTTGAAGAAGAAAACAAGAAAACTTAATTCAAAGTCCCATTAAACGATAATGCTTTCCTTTAACCAAATTTCAATCCAGGTCGACATGTACCTGCCAAAGCCTATTTTAGATTAATCGGATATGATTAGTGGCGGCGGAACCATCTTTGTTTTAGTCGAGGGCCACTCGCATTGGTGATACATGTTTGGTGTAGGCACCACATATAATTTAAGTCATGACCATGTGATCTTGAAAGCTCCGACACTGCATGTGATACGATTAATTGTATCTAACCCATGACAAAGGCAGGGGGTCATGGTGCTCCTTCTTTGATTAAGAAAAAAAAAATCAAAATTTTATATATAAATTTTAAAAAGTTTAGCTTAACCAATATACAAAACTTAAAAAATTTTGTATCGGCTCTTGTTAAAATTTTGAAACTATAGTTTGACTCATGTAACGAGAGATTCCTGAGTTCAAACTTCTCTGACCAGCTCTAGATAGAGTTGATTGAAACTATGAAATGCATAGAAGTAAGCTTGTAAACAGGCCATTCCATTGAACAAGGTCAACAGTTCAAGTGAACGAGTTTGGAGTCAAGTTGAACATCACAAGGCTCGCCCTATTGCGTGTGGTGCGGGAGCTTTCGCCTCGCGGCTTTAAGCGAGTTTAATTTTCCGTGTCACTTGATCATAGAGAAAAGTTGACCTCGTTTGCTTAGTTTTGTGGTTAATTTCCCATAGAAGTGACAAGAAATAAAAACTGTTCACTGCATTTACGATGCTTTGATATGAATCAGAGAACATTTGAAAATACATAGTCGAATTTGTGAAACATTATGAAAATACATATATATATATATATATATATGTGGTTGGATTTGGATGCAGATTTAGGTCAGATTCATTTTTAAACTGATATCTTATATCCAATGCTCTTACATCTTGAAAATGGGTCAAATTCGGTTTAAAATTTGGATCAAAATTTAATTGTCCAATTAGATTTTGGATTTGGATTCAGATATGACTTCTTTTATTCATATTCAAATTAATTTGAATACGAAATCATGAATATATGAAAAAGTGGATATAGTTAATAATATATTAACGGAACAAATTCACGATTTGAACGTGATCTCATTTATTTGCATGAGCAAGAAAACACTTTTCTTACGAAACAATTTCATGTGAATGGTGTGAACAAACATTCATACCAATGACCAGCTATCATTTAATGAGTCTTAATATTTCATATCTTTACACTTTGAATTAAAGTAACGGATCATGGCAATGTTTAAATTTATTGTATTGTATTGGCATTCGCAATTGTGTATGATGCCACAACGGTTTATGGTGGCTTTAGCGATAATTTATGGTTTCTTAACAATAAATTTTCAAATTTGAGTGATCATCTAAAAACTATCTGGCATCCGACAACATTGATTCTTCCTTGTTCTGTATATCAACGTTTTTTTTTTTTTTTTTTTGTAGTCAATGTCTATTAAGTACAATCTCCTAATCCATTGAAACAATAAAAGTTAGAATATATTATTATTTCAAAAAGCACAACAAATAAGTTTTGAAGCACTTTTACTTGAAAATCTTAGAGGTACCTATTACACCAGAATTTTGTCTGCTATAAATATATATACACACACATACACTAACGTTATATAATACTTCGGTTAACAAATTCATCTTTTCTACTATCCAAATTTTGTGTTATAAGATCCGTTCATTTTTCAATTATTAAAAAATATTTATTGAAGTAAAAAAAACGACTAACTTAATATATGCTTCCCACTAAATCAGTCTTACAATCAAAATTATAAGGTTAGGTTGCAGAAAAAATAAAGATTCCTAACAAGTGTAACACTTAAGGGTTTTGTAAGAGAGAGAGAGAGAGAGAGAGAGAGAGAGACCGAGATGCATGTTTTTTGTCCCACTGTTGGCCACCGGCCAGCCCTATCGAGGAATCCGATAACTGCAGAGCTCACCCATTAAGAAAGCATGCATCTTCCAGCAGGCTTTCCATAAGTACGTGAGACATTCAATAAATGCATGGGAAGAAAGTATAGTTGACGAATTTGATTAGTTAAAATCATTCAGCCAAATATGGGCACCTCTCAAATCAAGCCACATAATAACCAAGCCTTAGTGAAAAATATCGTTCTCAACCTGAATAGGATCTGAATTTTAAAGTGGGAGTCCGGTTTAAAATGCATCGGGTTCATCTGTACCTGTAACAGTATCAGATCCATTTGCACCCTTTAACTAATTGACCACTGTTTGATTCTAGAAGTGGCATCAACATTTGGTTCAGTTGTCCAGCGTTTCAATTATTAGGACATATTTATTTGATGATGAGATCAGAGAGAAGGACCACAATGTCTTCTGAAAGTTTTAAAAAATAAAAGCAGAGCTTTAAATGCCGTAATTCGAAGGAATCCGTCTTGATCTTCCTTCTAGAAGAGTCAAATGCACATTCTCTAGAGAAATACAGTTTTCTAAGTAAAACGTGACAATGTTGGCAATATACGCTTCTTTCCAGCATTTTCTGAGATTCAAATTCATAGTCAACATTTTCGAAATTAAACCTGGAGGCCATGTATCCACGGGGAGCCACACACCTTCGATCAATTTTTCTTATTAGTTATATGTTGATGCTCCTTATAAAATTAAAATTTATTATTATTACTACGTTTAGCCACAAAATTTTTGGCTCCACCCCTACTGTGGTAATTTGCAGAAATGATTTTGCAAACAACTAACAAGGTTTGCAATTCAAAAGTGTGCAAAATATTTGTAAAATTTAGGCCCCACTGCTAATTGCTTTATCGTTAACCAAAATCATAACTTTGGTGACTTCCCAAGTTTGCAATTCCTATTTCTCTATCTCTCTCTCCCTTTCTCGCTTTCACGTATAAGATGCCCTCTTTTTCATTTCAAAAACCAAAGCAAATGCTTCATAAGGGCAGTTTGATTTATCGTAATAGATGATTGAGATAAAAACAAGAAGAAAAATGTGTGAACTACCCATCACTTATTTATCCTTATTTTTCGTTCAACCATTCACTGAAGATTGATTCGATTGATTTAATTACGAGCATATAACTTAGTATTTTCTAGGTTGATGCTATGATGATGTTATTTATTATTGATTATCTTAAACATATTCATTAATAAACATTAATTTGATTGGATTTCATTAAGAACAAAACATTTACGTAGACAATTTTAATATATATGCTTGCAATCTAATCAATAAAATCAATCTTAGTTAATAAATGTGTCTAAAATAATCGGGGGTGGAGGGGCCGTTGGAAGAAGCTGCCATCAACCTTCGTCTGCCACCCTGCATCCTGAGTTTCCAATGGTCATTGTCGCCACAAGTTTACCTTTGAAAGGTGACACCCAATTAGTCAAGCCCACGAGTTTCTTCAATCAACAAGGGAGTGTTGCATTAGTTTATGTATACTTCCACCATAAGGGTACAGAGAAGGAAAAAAACCTTGGGAGGCCATCAGAAACAATTTAAGAAAGAAAAATGTTGACGCGTTAAAATGAATGATGTATGAATGATGTGCTTGAGTCTTTAGCTGGAACAAGAGAGACCGTGTTGATAGAAGAACACTAGCGTTGCTTACCATTGAGTCTTTAACTTTTGAACGTTCAAATCCAAATTCTCTGAAATTTCTCATCCCTATGCCAGTTAGAGAAGTCCTTTGGACTTTAGAACTCTCTCCTACGATTTCTTATCTATTAGTTTTACTTTCCAAAGTAATCTCTGTCACACGTCCTCCCGACGCGTTTGTTTCTCTCTTTCCCTCCCTCTCTCTTTTATGTTATACTGCAACAGCATAAGTTGGGTGAGTTCCTCTTGTATGACGAGCTCTAGAACCAGATAAGCACTCCCACACACCAATTGCCATCAAATTACCCACACGTTAATGTGTAAGCTAAGCATTTGGTATCAAAGAAAAATACAAGTTTGTTGAGGTGGAAATCATAGGACTACAAGAGTACGTCGCATGGATTGGATTAAGCAGATATATTCAGCAACGCGCTGCTGGTTGAAGGATAGACGTTCACTTTCTTTGCTTTCCAAATTTCAAACTATCAAGTTTGTGCACTAAAGCTGTGCTGCTGTTGTTTCTTCAAGTATCTTGGGAAACATGCTTATCTCCTAAGCGTCTATCAAGCAAGCTTGACCACAGTTACACGGTCTACAGTGAAAAAGATGAACACTTCTGCCATTTTTTTGTGCATTTATTAAAACTCAATATTGTGACGAATCAAATGTGCTTTTATTCCTTAACATATACGAGGAAATGAGTACCCTAGGCTGCATATATTTTCCTATCAACGCTAGAAAAGTGGATGGAAGACTATTCCTACAATTAGCAGATACAAAGTACACTCTCATATAAGTGACTTTATGATCTGCTTAAGCAATTTGTTTTGAATTACCTACATCCAAGAGCTACTATCTTTTCTCAAAGTTGAAGGCCTTAGCTGCCAATGCAAAAACAGATGCAAATAGAATCGCAAATCCTACAACCATTATGGAAACCACATCCAAGAAGTCATGGCGGAATCCAAAATAGGCTCGGATGAATCCCTCCACTGTCACAGTTGTTGCTGCAGAGTTGGCCACTTCAAGATTTGACTTTACATCACCAAATTGTGAAGTAACTAACCCATTCAACGTCCAAGCAACAGGGCATGCCCAGTAGTACCATCTCCACCACACTGGCATACTCTGAAAAGGATATAAATATGTAAATTATTGGTGCCACTCTCAAAATCTCCGACAAGATATAACAGAGTAGATGATCACATACCGGACGTGCAATCACAAATCCAGAGAAGAGATTCCAAATTGCATAAAATGCAGAAGAGATGATGGCGGCGATGTGATGATTTGGAGTGACTGCAACTGCCATCATCCCATAGAATGTGAAGTATAGGAAGGTGAAGTACATGAAGAATATATACCAGAAGAACTTGGCAGCAGTCCACTCGAAGCCTATCATTGCATATACTATAACTCCATAGATCAAAGCCTGAATCAAGGCATATGGCAGTTCAATAGCAACCTGTGCACATGTAAACAACCTAATTAGCTCTTGAAAATTCAGGTCTTTAGACTAGTAACCACTCAGTTACGAATAAATCAAGGATAGCCAGACAATACAGAATGTTTTATTAATTGTTTGCGTGTAGAGACAATGTGCATTAGTAAGTATATTCACCATTGTGTAGCATACCTGACCAAATGCATATGGCAATTCAGAATACATTCCAGCAGCCCTTTCCCTATAGAAGACGGTTCTTCCAATAGCCACAACTGGCTGAACAGATGATGCATTGTTGATACCAATAAACAGAACAGCAGCATACATGGAGCCCATTGCATTGAACAAATCCTGTTGCTTACTCCTGTGAAAGATGTCAAAAAATGAGAATTCATATCCCCAGAATCTCTCTTTCCCTCCGTTCCTATATATATTTATGTATGTATAAATGTATACATATTGAAGCAATCCAGACCTTTTCATGCCAAGATTCCAGAAAATGGCCCCAAACATCAAGGCTGAAAAGGTTGTGAAGAAGAAACGTGTAGCTGTATATGAAGGGTTACGCCAGTAAGACCAGTGTTGTTTCCACAGGCATGCCATGCACTGAGTGATGAAGGACTGAGAGTGCTTTGTTGGAAAGTAAAGATCTTTAGAGCCAGGTGGAGGTGAAGTGAGCTCATTTATCAAAGCCCTATTTCTCCTGCAGCCATCAGCACATATAAATTATAAATTCATGAAAACCTTGGACAGGGGAACCAATGACTAAATATGATCCTACTTGTCTCTTCAACATGTTTCTTCATTACAGCAAAGTAATCCTGTCGTATGGAGATATTAAGAATAAAACTAGTTAAAATGTACTCACTGATACAGATCAGAGTTTCTGTAGATCTCAGCAAAGTCTACACCAAGAATGTCCTCTTGTGCCTCAGAGGTCACTTCTAGCATCCACGTTGCTGGATTGTACCTTTCTCTTATCCTGCTTACTCCTTCGATGCCCTACAGTGTATCATCACTTTACTTAACCTTGACACAAGCTCCAAACTAAACTTGCATGTGGAAAATAGCTTTTGTTACCTCAAAATAGGAAATTAGGTGACAAGATTTCTGGCCCAACGGCCCAACGTAGATCTCCTGTCCACCTCGCTTCATAAGGAAGAGCTGAAATGAAGAGAAAAAGTGATCCACAAAGAAGCAAGCAAAATACACCTAGTTGCATCATGTGACTAACAAGGAGAATCTCTACACATAATGCTTTAGCATCATTGTAAGTTTCAGTTGGTACACACTATGGTTATACAAAGTCATTTACCAACATCCTCACCTCATCAAATGCTTCAAATATGTCAATACTGGGTTGATGAATTGTGCAAACAACTGTCCTTCCAGTATCCACTGTATTTCTGACGGTTCTCATGACAATTGCTGCAGCTCTGGCATCGAGGCCAGAGGTTGGTTCGTCCATGAATATTATGGAGGGATTAGCAACTAGCTCCACTGCAATTGTCAATCGTTTACGTTGCTCAATTGAGAGCCCATTTACACCTGGTAACCCCACAAGGGATTCCCTTAATGATGTCAACTCCACAAGTTCCATGACCTCCTCAACAAATAGCTGCAGAGATTGATCCTTGCAATAAGAAAGCCTACCCTATGGATAGGTGCTGAGGAAGGGAAGACCATTCATTATAAATGTGATTCAGCACCAACCTTTCTCGTAGCAGAATTGACTTCAGGAGGTAAACGAAGCCAAGCAGAGTAGACAAGTGATTCATATACAGTGACATGGGGAGAATGGATGTCATTTTGCTCACAGTAACCCGAAACACGAGCAAAGGTTTCCTGTTTCTTCGGATAACCTGATATTTTGATGCTTCCAGTAGTATAGCCACCAGTCTTTCTTCCTGCTAACACATCCATTAAAGTAGTTTTGCCAGCTCCGCTTACACCCATCAAGGCCGTTAATGCTCCAGGTCTGAAAGTCCCACTTATACCCTTCAGCAGCTCTAATTTGTCCTCAGAAACACCTCGAGCTTTCATTTCCTAGAAAATTCAGATCACGTTTAGAAGGCAGATGCCTGATGATATGAAGAAGGGAGAGAGAGAGAGAGAGAGAGAGAGAGAGAGAGAGAGAGAGAGAGAGAACTTAATATTTTATGTTTACCTGTGGCATGTCCACTGAATATCTGATGTCTTCAAATGTTATGCATAGGGGTGTAAATGGAAGGACCATTCCTTTCTGTTGGCTATGGACACGTTCAGCAACTGATTCTGATTGAGCTGAAAGAGAGGCACAACAAATTTATATTTATTGCTAGGGTGATTCACATGATACAGTTAATAATAAGCATCTGGGGTTTGTCTGGTGAAATTACCTTCCGTAATCCTTCTTCCTCTTGAAGATAATTCTGATTTTACATTTTCGCCAGTCAAATTAGCATGTTTCTCCTTCAATGCCTCTTCAGATATAGCCTGTGATTTTCCAAAAGCTGCAAGTGCATAGCCACCATTTCACCAGTTTAGAGAATAACATTAAGACCACATACACCAACACAGATAGAATATAAGACTCACGTTGAAGATAAGCAAGTGCAGCACTGAAGAGCCCATTGAAGAGCAAAGTGTATCCAATCAGGGCACCAACTCCAATCCAGTACCAGTACCCTCGACCAAACATTCCATGTGCTTTCAGGACTGCTTCACCCAGTGACATAGTTGAATTCGGTATAACCTACAAAAAAAAAAAAAAAAAAATCAATGATAACCTATAATTTTGAATTCTGCATAATATCTTTCTAATTGGGGCCAAAACTTACTTGGTGCCAACTGTTCCCAAGGAATTCATTCACAGAAATGGCATTTTGTCCATACATAATTGGTGAAATCCAGTAGCCCCAGATGCACCAGCTCTTAATGTTATCTGTTGCACATGAAGAAGATACCTTCACCAACTTGGTCTAATGATAAGTTGTTTTATCATTCAACAAGAAAAGAAATGTTTAATTCCATAGTTTGAGGAACCAAAGAACACATAATCAGGTGAGCATACCCCGTGAGAGTATAAAGCCACCAAGAGCAATTATTACAAGCAATGCAAATGAACCAAATGTATTTGCAACAATGAGGTCCCGGCCCAAGGCAGCAATTAAACGGAAAAGGCCAGACGACATTTGGTTGATTCCTAGAAGCAGAAGCAATTGCCTGAACATCCTGTAAGTAGAGCATAGAATGATGATTTATATCAGTCAATTCCACAATTCAATTGCACAAGTTTTCCACTTCAACTTATTAATTACTAGTTATTTGGCTATTTCTATTTTTTCCATACTGTATCTTCTTGTATATATGAAGAAAACTTGTGATAGATCATGATACAACCACAATGATAGAAAAGCTTCAAATACTAACTAATAACTCACCTTCCAGCACTTGGATCAAAACCGACCACATAGTAAGTCAAAAACACCCATATAGAGGCCTCAGCAACTGATATTGGAATTTTAGTAATCCATGCGGGAATTGCATATGTCCATGCTGGATAGAAAAACAAGTCTCTTTGCTTGTAAAAAACAGGCAGTATTGCAATTGTCAAGGAGAGCTCCGCAAAACCATTGAACATGATTGTAATCAAACCAAAAAATAGTGCACCCAGATAAATCCCTCCATCATTGATTGTGTTCCGGTGCATCTTAGTACGTAGGAAGAGAGTCATCGTAATAAAAGCAAGGACTATAAGCTGTAAAAAAGAGAGAAAAAAGTACAATAAATAAGACATAAGCTATAAGACATACAATAATCTCAAAACTTCCTGAAGAACTGGGTGCCGATAGATGCAATACTCACTTGCATCATTTTAAAAATGTAGACAAAAGAGTTCCTTTTCATCAGCAGTAATTCCCTTGAAAAGGATGCTTTTAACAGCTCCAACTTGCTTACACCGTATTTGGAACCTGTTAATGCAGCAGGATGGTTTTTACTCTTGTCAAATGGTATAGAAAATTCTGCATATAATTGTTGTCCAATATGAAATGAATGAAACGCTTCTGCAAATTCCTTCACTGGTACAAATCTGTAGGTTTCTTCTTCATGTATCCAGTATTGCTTCTGGTCGTTTCGAGATGTCACCTGGTGAATGTGAAGTAGATTGAACCCTCAGAAATATATTAAACATGCAAAGAGACAAACTCATTAAAGCAGAAATTGATCTCACATGTGCATATTTTTGAATTACAATTTACAAAAACTCAATAGACTAAGAGCTTACCTCTTGTAGAAAATCTGCAATGCCCTTTCTCTCAGGACACCTGAAGCCCATAGATTCAAAGAACTCAAGTACATGCTCACGAGGACCATGGTATACAATATGACCATCAGAGAGAAGAATGATGTCGTCAAAAAGATCATAGGTCTCTGGTGCTGGTTGCAGCAAAGAAATGGCTACTGTGGCTCCAATAATATGGGTAAATTGTCTGACTGAATTCACAATTTTGTAAGTGGTGGAGCTATCTAAACCAGTTGATATCTCGTCCATAAAGAGAGCTCTAGCTGGTCCAACCAGCATTTCTCCTGGAAAAACAATCAAAATGAGTTAACATAAAAGCCCTGAACTGTATTGGATTGATCAAGGCTGAGTACTGGAGAAGTATGCTGAAATGTATTTTAAACTAGCATTATTTTCTCCACCTGTTGTGACCCGTTTCTTTTGTCCCCCTGAAATTCCTCTGAACATTTCATTTCCAACCATGGTGTCAGCACATATGTCTAGACCTAGAATCTGATATTGTAAGCAGGGTAAGATATTTGAGAAATATAGTTTGTCTTTCTGATAAAGGAAACAGAAACAACCGTTTGTTTTGCTCACCTTCAATATATAGTCTGTCACTGCACTAGCCTTCTGACCTTCCAGGGAGGAAGCCTAAAAGAGGTTAAACTGGAAATTCTTAATATTGAAACCTCAGTAAAATATTACCTTCCCTACTGTCTCCATTTAAACGTTCAAAATCACATGTTTTCTGACTACTGAAATAAAAATAAATAAATAAAAAATATAGAATGATGCCTCTGTGATGCCAGGTGAATCCCATGAAAGGAAAATGGAAAAAGAAGGGAGAAAAAAAGAGAATATATGCAATATCACTGTTTGCAAGAACGGGAAATAGGGGAAGGTAATCAAAGTCGTCTTCAAAGACACCATACATTTAAATAGAGATGGTGAGTATGTTAATATGCTACCTTCATGAAGACATCAAGATCAGATCCTGGCTTAATGTTGGCAGCCTTTTCCCTTCTAGACAACTCTTCCAGCAAATCTACCTCAACAAGAAAATGCAAAATATCACAAAAATATATGAGAACTTTTGCATATTACCACATGAAACTTAAAGTTTTACCATAACGTGAACCGACTCCCTGGCATCTTGCAGAGAAAGCTAACGTTTCCCTGACCGTCATTTCTCCTATATGAAGATCATGCTGGCTTATATATGCAGAGGTTCTCTGAGGAACAAATTCGTTCATTTCGTGCCCATTATAACTTATCCTTCCTGAAGTCTAATAATTCAGTAGAAGTGGATCCCCGTCAGTTTCAAGAAATGTTTTCACCAAAAGTGCAAAGTCTGGAAGCTTATGTTTCGCACCTTCAAACTCGAATCAAGCTTTCCAGCCAGGGCTAACAGCAAAGTGGTCTTCCCGGAACTTGGAGGGCCTAAAATGAGCGTCATCCTGCAAATTATGACCCGCCAAGTGAAATTATGTGAGTCAAGCCTTCTGAGAGTAAAAGGGGCAGAAAAAGATGGACGGCATCTTTTTTACCTTTTAGGCTTCACGATTCCACTGACGTTGTGAAGAATGGACAACGGCTTCTTCTTTTTTGGAAGAACATGGAGGAAGTTCAGGGTACCCTTTCCAATAAAAATTCAGCAAGTCACCAGCCTTTGAGTATCTCCATCAATGTTTCTTCTACATTGCAGAATAGAAAGTAACTGTACTTACCTCTAGCACATTGACAGCAGTATTCAGCAAAGTAGGCAGTCCTCTGCTGCCAACGTAGACCTCTGTATCAACATTTAAATTCTCGAACCGGACGTCGATCAGCGGGATATCGATTCCGACCCTACATCCCCCATAGAATCACAAGATCCAAAAGCAACCAATGAAAAACCAGGCCATGAAGAGAGCTCGCACATGAAGAGAAAATATTCAAAGAGAATTACCGATCTATTCGGTCCTTGAGCTGGAGAAGGAACTTCTCATTGTCTTCCTCAGCAACTCTGACGAGCCTATCCAGCAGGTTTTTTCTCTCAACGAAGCCGAGCTTGCGAACATCGACCTCAGCAAGATCACCTGCAACACCACTGAGAATCCCTTTCCTGATCCTGTCATAGGTGGGGAGCTTCTCAAGAGCTGCCCATCTGAGGGCCTCCTCATCATCTTCCCCTTCTCTTGAAGACCTTGAGAAGGCATCATTCCCACTGTTCCTCCAAATGGAGGAGGACCCATGTCTTCTGAAAGTCCCAACTCTGTAAATATCACCTCCTGTCTCCATATCTCTTGCTTACAAACAAGGCGCAATCTTAATGATAACGCCCATAAAATGACTCTGTTTCAAGGATGAAAAAACTCGTCCAAGAAAATAAAGAGTCATGAAATTGTGAAAAGAAATGAAGAAATCTCAAGTGTTGGCGAGGGAGATGCGGAGTTCAATTTAAAAGTTGGCAAGGGAGATGCAGAGTTCAATTTAAAAGTTGGCAGGGAGAGAGAAACAGGGTGGTGTTTCCCGGGAGATGGTGTGAACTAACGGCTCTTTTTCACATGGCGCAGGGGATGACACTGGATTCCTCCTACCATGACAGAGCAAACGGGTGTACAATTTGGAGGACAACGACTCTTGATTACAGCAATAAGAAGACGGAAACTGACAAATAGAGAGAAACTGCCAAACCAACAAAGAAAATGAATCAATCTGTATGAAATAAATCAAAGAAAAGATATTTTCCAAAAATGATTTGATGTAAATTGTCTAGTGAAACCTCACCCAACGATGATGGGGTGAGAGAGCATTGTCGTCAATGTACAATTCCATCTCCTGTTGCTGGCCTTCTAGTGCAGAGAGACGCCATCATCGTGGAGGTCCACTAATTGAAACCAATATTCGGAGCGCCAGAGGAGCTCTGGACTACTGTTTTTTATTAATCGGATGAGACAAGTGGCAGAGCCACGTTCCCCTTATGCGAGGCTGCATGCAATTGTTATCTTTAACGAGATTTTTAATCCGCCGGCGGTAGCCCACACTGTCGACTTGAGTAGTACTGTTGCATGCCAGTATGGCTCCAGCCTCTTATCGGAGCGGGGTTATACGCTCTAAGTGCAGGAAGATAGTATGCTAATGATGAAAATGCTTTTGAGCAGTATATATATATATATATATATATATATATATATATGTTAATGGTTATGACCAATATATACTTTTGATTAGCAAAGAAGGGTTTTAGTTCTATTTTTTTCGCTTATGTCGTTTATCTCATATGTTTTTCATTATCAAATACAAATGTTGGTATTTCATACTTATTATACCTATCATCATCTTATACAATAAACACATTGGTATGAAAAAAGGACATATGTATGAGATAAAAGACAAAGTTAGAACATTAAAGTAAATATACATATTGGTAGTATGATCTATTCTCAATATATACTCACAAGGATGTTGTACAAAACTCATTCTCACCTTTATGGCTATAACACGCAAAGTAGTCTGGCCATGTGAACCCCCTTAGAAAAAAATGCATGGTTTGTGTTTTAGCGTGACTTTAAGCGAATTTAAGTCCAAATTTTCTGTTGCGACTTGATCGTAGGGAAAAGTTGACCGCGTTTTCTTAGCTTTGTAGTTGATTTCCCACAAAAATGATGAGAAACAAAACTGTTCACTGCATTTTGAATGTTTTGAGATCTATCAGGACAATAATTGAAGATACATACCTTTGGTCTTCCCGGCTGTGATTATTTAGTTCATTGCTTACAAATTAATCAAATTTGTGGTCCATGGCAATTAATGGTACTGCTCAATTAAAATGACGGATGGTAAGATCAACAGTTTCTTGGCAATTTCCAACCTTTTCTAATGTGCATGACATGTCAGTTTATATTTGGTGGCATGAAATTTTAACATTTATTAAGCGAGTAGGAGAAGTATTTCATCTTACTACTCAAGAAAAAGGTCGAAGCTCCCATCATTTCCTATGAAATGTTAACACTTTAAAAAAAGGTAGAGATCTGAATTCAAATTGAACGTTCCTCTCATAACATATTATTTGGACTGATCAGATGTTCACAAATCCAAAATTCAAATGCAAATTAGAAGAAATGGGAGTTCACGATTTCCTTGTGTTTTCCATATGAGGATAACTTTTTATTAATGTAATGAAAAGAAGATGAAAGGAAGATGAAATTTACCGCTTCTAATACAAACCAAATGAAAAAAAAAAATCTAAAAGAGTTAGACTTGACCAAAAACATCTTGGATAACATTTGGAAGAAAAAGTTTTCAATGGGTAGCTTTTTCAATGAAAATGATTGATGCAACTATTGGTACTATATATACATGTATATAAAAAATTTGAAATTAGTCGGTTATTTTTATGATTAAATAATTATTTTTTACTTTGTGTTATTAAAAACTATTGTGAAAAGTGCTTTTTATTATTAAAATTTTTTTAATAACTGTTGACTTCAATCTCAAAGTTCCACTTTTCTTCGACTTTTTAAGCAATGCGAATTGATAGTTAACGATTAAATTACTTGCATAAACAATTTCAAATCATAAATTTCGACATGAATTTATCAAATCATTCACAAACACACATTCCATGAATAAAAAAATGTTCAAAGCAAAAGATCTTGTCGTTTCAAGTCAATTCTTTAAATTAATTTATATGATTCTTTTTCTTTCTATCCAATGCAACCTTTTTCGAGGAAGGCCCAAACCTTTATTTCATTGACAGCTCAAAGATCATCACACTCTCCAACGGTAAAGCCAACAAAGGATGGGAGCCCACTTCCGGTGGGTTTGCATCGGCGACATTACCAAGAGCCATGCCTTTTCTAATTTATTTAAAAAATATAATTATATATATATATATATATATATATATATATATATATTCACAACTTTTAATTGAGCCATCATAAAATTTTTTGAAAATTAATATTGGCCACAATAATTGTGACACTTATCCGTTCAGCTATTAATTTTTTTTAAAAAAAAAAATCCTGTCTCCGCCCCCCTCTGAAGCTCTCGTTAAAAAGCCGCCTCCAATAAAATGATTCTGCCTTGCCAAAAGTCATTCATACATATCATCCTCTTCTTCATGTTAGTCTCTATCATCTAGAAGGCCACATGGACCACAAACCCCTGGAGGGTCTTTGTTTGATATGCTGGCAATTGCCAAGCATGAACTTGCTCTACCTTTTGGTCTGAATTATTCCTTCAACTCAAATGTTCTCCAAATCCTTTAGAGTTTGGTAAACATGACCAACTTTTACTGGAAATTTGTTGGTTCCATGAATGATTATGTTTCTGAATTTTCTTAGGAATCCCGCTATTAAAGGTGGGACATATTTTCCCATAAACGACAACCAAAGTTGGTTACATGCACCAGCTGGAGTGTGAAATGACCAAAATATCCCTGATCCATCGAAGGAGAAATCCCTCCATAAGGACAGAAGATGGAAACGAAAAATATGAGATCCAGCATTTGGCCGTGTGTGAGCAATCATTGGTCAGATTTTACCAACATTGTGACGCGCCATTAGTTGCGGGGCTTTGTCCACCGCCGTGAAAAGGTAATTAAGTTGAATGAGTGGGTAAAATTAAGAAGGCCGGATGAAAAGACACAACATTGTCCAATGTCACTTTTTTAAACCTGGTTGATAAGACAATCGAATAGGCATGTCAATGGATCTGATTCAAATAATTAAGATATATTTTTTTTTTTACCTATGATCAATTCATATTCAAATGCAAATAACTAATACTCCATGCACTATTTCTATGCGAATCGATTTTTGAATTCACAATCCCAATCTGATTTGAATTTGAATTTGAATTTGAGTTTTAGATTTACAACTAAATCCAAGCCCAATTCTGATATGTTAAGAACTAACTTTTATAACTTGTATATATATATATTATATATAGAAAAATACTGGCTATACTGTTGCTTATTGTTATGTTGAATATTTATTTAAGACCAAAATAGAATATGGATCTCACTGGATATCATTTTTTAAATCTGAATCCAACCAAATTTTGTAATTGAACGTCAATTGTGACACCATAACGCACCAAAAAAAAATATCAATAAAAATAAGCAAGACATTTTTAAAGGTTTTGCTGATGTTTTTCCTGACGCATGTTTTTCAAACACCTATATTTTAGTGACGGAATTCAGCAATCTATGCTCGATATGTAGTTGAGTGCCATGTTAAAAAAAACGGTTGTATCATATTGCAAGAAGAGAGAGGAAAACAACAACAACAACAACAATAGTAATAATAATAATAATAAAACATCTGTTCTGGAACGTCCTCACTTCACGTGTTTGAGTGGTTTTATTTCTCTTTTATTGTCCCACATTTATCGATCACAAAATAGAATTTTTCTTTCTTTTTTCATTAATTTGTGGTGTCTTCAAAGGAAACACCTGGTCCTGAAGCCTCTTGATAACAGTTTCTTTCATGCTGATGATGTGGGAGATCACGAGCTTCTTGTTTTCTATAAATGGAGACAACTCAATTATAATTCTATGGAAAAAAAAAATGTCCAGAAAACTGAAGCCCCAAGGCGTTGACATTTTTCTACATAGTCTCTTTCTTGAGTAGATAAAATATAAGAAAGTAGAAATCATATGTAGAAATCATATACACATCCCGACATCGAAAGCATGCATGATAAATTGAAAATGTGAGGGATTTGACTCTTTTGTTGCCTGGTATGATGAAATACTCGTCTTGATAAAAACTTGTTTGTTGCATATTTATTGAAAAAATTTTCCATTACTTTTTCAGGGAATTCTTGCTTCTGCCTAAAGGATTAGGCATGTTTTTTTTCTTTCTCTCTCTCTAATTTTGTGAAATATACTTGAAAAGATTATCTGATTACTCTTAAAGCAAAACAATTAAAAATAAGAAAGGCTTAAACGTGATGGGAAATAATTAAAAGATTACCTGTCGCATACTGTTCTATTTGAATCCAATTTCTATCTTGCCCAAAAAAAGAAAAACTTGTATGCATTTTGTTCAAAAAAATAGAACAGATATTAAATATTTGAATATTAATTAACAGAAAAAGGCAGAGATTTAAAAAAAAAAACAAAAAACAAAAACAAAACAAGAGAAAAGCCAAGAAGGCTCTAGGAAGATGCTGGAGCCTCCAACATGTGGTAATTGTAGATTTCCCATTGCTCCTGGGAAAATCTACTTTTCCATCCCCACTTTTGAAAATGACCCCCACCTTTCGAGCTCCTTTGAAACCACCAAAATTTTTTACTAACGTTTTCCAAATTTTCATCCGTCCACAAGATCTCGCCTTGAGATAGCAAGTTTATCCACGACGTCGGCAGCAGGGGTGGAGCTAGGATTTTTTTTAAGGTCGAGTCAAACTGTCTGCGGGTCGGGCCAAGAGGAGCGATGGGTAGGACCAAATTAAAAAAAGTAGGATTGAACAGCTGCACATATAAAGACTCCCAGATTTTAGATCCAAAGTAGTCAAACGCCCTGTAAAGTGAAGCGGGTCATGAAATATGCCGAAATTTCATATACAGTATGGTTAAGGACGAAAATGTTCTTAGTTGATGGAAAAAGAAAACTTTTGGAAAGAAAACCGAAAAAAGTGAAAAAACTAAAAAAGACATTTTTTAAAGATAATTGCCCAAATATGTCTAATTCTTTACCCATTTTCTTTTGGCATATATGTGTTGCTTGTATGAAGTGGTGCACGCAACTCACTCGCCCTTACCCCCGTAAGGTTGTTGCCAAAAACAGAACAAGGCAAGAGAACTCTTACGTTTCAGCTGTTTGTTCTAAGGAGAGAGATTTTTAGAATGTGGATTCCAATGTAGGGAAGAAAGGATTTTTTTTTTTTGTGGGTGTCAACCCGAGGCTAAGCCAGGATTTTTTTGTCGAGGGGCGGTTGAGTCGCCAACCCATGTCTGATGTGGGCACCCCATGTGGCTAGATATGGGTTCGGTTCGATTAGATTTTTTATGCAGGTGCGGGAGAGAAAAATGGCTCCACGTCACTTAAAATGGCGCATATAACCAGGTCCGGCCAAAATCACGTATTCAGTGTGGTCTACATGAGGGTGAGGGAGGAACGGCAAAATCAGAGAAAGATTTTCCCAGGAATGTGGACAGCAAACATGTATGCACTTGGCCAGGTTTCCCTTCCCAAGTCCTTTCCCTGCTTTTCCTACCAAGCCAATTTCCATCAAACAATACTACCGATGTTGGGAAATGTGGAGAACTAACTGATAGGCCTTTAGCCATTAAACAACTGAAATTTGCATAAGCTCGGAGTAGTTAATTATAATCAACAAAAACAGGAAATTAAGGCAAAAAAAAGGAACCCCCTCTCCCTGATTATAACCATGTGTCAATTAATTCAGACGTCTGATCATGCATGCGTATGGGATGTATGATATATATATATATATATTTTTTTTAGTTCATGTAGAAGGGAAAATAAAATATAATATAAGCATGTACCCCTTTTAGTCAATAATAAGCATGCAAAGGAGTTTGTGCATTTTAAGATAGTAGTACCGTTATGAAAATTATTTAGTCAAATTATTTTAGCTATTTTTATGCATTTTCTTCAAAAATAAATATAATAATCTTATTTTTTGCGGCTTCAATGGCGACATCCGATTCTTATAACAATGGTTTACTAAGTCACAGTCACGCCCCATGTCTGAATTAGGTGGTAAATCCTTCAATTATGGATAATATTGTCACTGCCAACACAAACTAGAGCACCTTCCATTCAATTTTTCCTTCTAATACTTCCTTAATTTGTTTAGGATGAGTAGCTTGAGCTACACATATTTTTTCTTTAACGTTTACACGGAGATAACTACTTAAAACCTCCACATTGTTTTCAAGGTTCTTAAACATATTGAACATAAAGTATATTTATTGAACATAAAGTATATCTTTCAACTCGGCTGCTGCATTTGCCCACAACCCAGAAAAGTAACGCACCCATAATGTGATAGTGACCATGAGATTTGAACATTAGACCCCGTGAGTATGAGTCACCTGTCACCCGATTGTGTTAAGCTCCTTGAAGCAAGCTAAGCACATTTTACTATCGCAACATTAAGGTCGCCTTGATATTCAATTATTGGCTTCCCCAATTTAGGAAAATTTTCAAAAACATACTCAAAGAATTAGCAACAAGGAAAAAGTACACCTAAATTTCCTGTATTATGGACAGCACATTAAAATTTTATTTATGGTTAGTTCCAAAGCACCCTAAGTCACCTAACATGGTTATACGTGTCATACTTATGCATGAATTTTCATGTGTCAATATGGTTAATGAACAAAATACCCTTATTTCACGCTGAAAAAAGAAATTTTTGTAAGGACAAAAATAGAAATAAAAAAAGGTAAAGAGACTATAGAAAACTCTTCTTTTTAACAAATTATCAAAATGTTATTCCCTTCTTTATTGTGTACCATGTGCACACCGCACGCAACTTTCTCTCATAAATCGCACCAGGCCTTACAATGAATAGAGAACAAGAACAACATCAAATGCTGGTGCAATGTGAGAAATAGACAAACTGAACTGGTTGTGTATCTAGGAATCCATCCAAACCTTCAGTCAAGATGGCTCCTCCCCCCAGCTATGCTTCCAAGGCGTGCAGCCAATTAGGCTGGTTTGAAATCACAAAGATCTTATCACCAAACCATTAGGTCTACACTTTCTTTACCCCATCAGCCACCACAGTGTCACCTAGGTTCTGTTTGATGGCATGAAAGAATTTAACGTGGTAAATTTACCATGAAAAAAAATGTTGGAAACAAATACAAGATGAATAATATCTATCAAGGGACCCTGAAATCTGAGGTCAGTCAACTCCAGCTCTAAGCAGCAAATTCTTAAAAGTTGGAAGCCGAATAATATCGGAATTAAGAACTTCTTTCCATACTAAGGGGATGTTTGATAGGGTCAGAATTGTGGAATTCTAGAATTAAAATTTTCATTTTTTTTATGACATTGGAATTGTGTTATCAAACAAAGAATTTTGATAAATTATAAGATCATCCTGGCTGTTTGACCCTAGAAGGAATCCCTCTTCCTCCAACTACTGAGCCAACTCTTCCCTTAAACATCTATCGACATCTAAAGCACTTGAAATCTCTCTCTCCACTCCTGATTTTTTATGGTTAGTTTAAAGAAGACACTAGTATATAAATAAGTTCATTTTTGTCGAGTCACATGCAGTTGAACACGTGAAAATTTATTGTTTTATCTTTTAAAAAATGAAAAGATAGCTATAATTATCTTCATGAATGCAAATATTTAATTTTGCAGCGCTTATAAAAAGACCATCAATTCTAAATATTAATAGAAGGAAGCTCACTGCTCTGGATATAGTTAAAATACATGCGCAAATATTAAGGTTTATATTAAAATGTGCAAATATAAGCTAATGAATATGAAAATTATTTCGCAATGATGACCCCCCCAAGTATATATTATTAAAGAAGTCAATACAAACTAACTTCGACCAAGTTCATCCGATGTAATATTCTTTATGTACTTCACCTTCGTGCACAACACACACCCATGAGATGGCGACAGTCTCGTGACTCCCAAGTTCTTCTTCTTCATGGCTAACTCTCATGATTCCATGCCCGCCATATTTTGATGTTCTCTGCTTTCGTGCTACTGAATGTTGAAGAATAACCCTTTTGTTAGATCATTTGTTCTTAATTTTACTTTTCAGAGAATCTCAGTGTGGTGGAGATGGCACTGTATGTACACAGCCAGCTACCATCACGCTCTTCCACAGCTAATTAATTAGGACATCACGCAGAAATCAGACGATATCAAGCCGTATCATAAAAGTGGCAGCAATTGCAAGGCGACAAAGGAAAAGTTTAGTCGAATAATTTAGCATTATTGACTTGAGTGACCTTCCATGGATCTAACTTTTAACTGGGATATTCAAAGCAATCACAAGTGAAATGCCATGTTCAATCCTTTTTATTTGCTTATTTGTATTTTTCAACATGGCATCATGTCAAGCTGCTCGCTGAAATCAAAACATGCAGATGACCAAAAAGATCACTGTCTTCTTCACCAAAGCGAGGACTCAGTCCAATTTTAAACAAAATCTTGCAAACCTGACTGTTCGCAAAGCAATCGCTCAATCCACTAAGACTCCTTAGTGCAGGAAATAAGACCAGCAGCCCACAAATTAATAGCCGGAAATCAGTGAGCATCTGTGGAGAACAGATGCAACTTAAATGAAGTAAGGATTATATATATAGTGGAAAAGGGGTGAACAACCATATATATAGATATTGCATCTCTCAAGACCCTGTAGAAAATCATTGAGAGCTAACGAATGCGACCTATATGCCAATCTGACCCTTGTTTCTTGGCCGCCTCAAAACCGTGTAGTGGCCGGCCCATGTGGCGAAGGCCGCCTGTTCTCCCGCAACTGTGCACACCAGCCTGTGTGCAAGTCCTTCCCTTCAAACACGCCGACTTCTTCTCCAGCATGCCGACGCTATTGCCGCTGCTACTCCTCTGGCCGTTCTTTTGCTTGGATTTGGTCGTGCTGGTCGGATAGAACAACGGCACGGGTATTAACTCTAGGCCCATGAGTTTAGGGATTATGCCCGGCTTGCACCAGGCCACGGTTTGACCGCCCAGAGTCGCCGGCAGCACACAACCGCTCCTGTTCTTGCCGGTGCCCGTCTCCAGACCGAAGCGAGTATCCGTCTGCTTGCCGGAGATTAATTTGGCGGAGACCAGACGGTTCTGGAAAGACGACCGGTACAAGGAGTCCCTGCCGTCCAGGGAGAAGCGGGGATATTGGTTGAGTGCGTTCCTGGCGGACTTCAGTATGTCCGAGTTGTTCACGCACGACATTCTTCTCCTGATGGTCGTCGCCCGTGCCTCCTCCTCCTCCTCTTCATCCTCCTCCTCCGGTAAGCCTATCAACCGTCCCGGCCACCTCCTCTGGGCCAGCTTGGCCCTCCTCGCCGCCGCCTCCTCCATATCTAGCCTCGCTACCATCTCCTCCAAAGTTGGTGCCGGCGCCGTCAGATGATCGTGAAGGGTGGTCATGTCCTCGATGCAAGACGACGACCACAGCGACGGTGTCTGCAGCATGCAGGAAGATCCTCCGTCTCCGGTGGTCGCGATGAGGTGATCTGGTTTCCCCTGCTTAAGCGTGGATGTCGATGCAACGCCATTGCAGAAGTTTCTGAATCCCTTCTTCATCTCTTGCTGCGCACTGCAGAGTTATGGGGATAAATTAAGTTCCTCTGCAACCACAGCCATAGAAAAGGGAAAGCAATTCAACTTCAAGGAGCGCAAATAGCTCATGCAGAGATCCATTAAATTGTGAATGAAGTGAGTAATATACAGCGGTGGAGATCATGAATGAAGGTGGCTCTTCCTTTCTTAATGCGCCTCACGTGAAAGGAGAAATCTCTCTCACATGCTTCCCACTGAGAGGTGCCAAATTTATAAAGGTCCGTGGTGTGAGACTCGTTTAAACGGTGTAAAATGAACTTAAGATATCCTGATGAGGTACTTTATGTGCATACAACAAGGATAATGTTTTCTCTACGATATACATGGGTTTTTTTTTTTTCTTTTTTTATTTAGAAAAAAAACACTAAAAAAATAAAACAAACGTATAAAAATAAAAAAAATAAAAACGTTGGTTATAAATTATATTCATCAAATAAAACATGAACACATAATTTGGCATTACAAAATGCAGTTGTACCTTCTCTTTTTTAGTATGTCAAGATGACCTAGTTTGAGGGCTTTAAATTCCTCTAATTCGATGTCTTAGACAAATGCATTCATCGATCATTTTTCCAATATTGATTGTACATAAGAATGTCAATAAACCGATTTAGGTATGATATCCAATTGAACCATTTCACGAGAATTGGATACTGAAAATATATATCCAACAAAGAAATTGGGTCAGATTCAGATTTCAAGAACAACATCCAATCAGATTTGGATCTAGGTTTTGATGTTAATTTAAAAATCAGATTCAGTTCGGATTTGGATTGTTCAATTTGGATTCAGATACAGATATGACATACATATTTTTTATTCATATTTGAATTTAAATTTAAATCCGAAATATATATATATATATATGAACATTCAAAGCACCGGATACAATAAAGAGTATGTTTGATTTAAATATGATCTATTTGAGCATATGAGATATTGAGAAGGAAATGAACGGCGCCACCACTAGAATACTACAATCATTCATGACATAAAATTGTCAAAATAAAACTTACGGGGAGCCTCGTTTTGTCACCGTTAATCATACTCCACACACGCACTCTCTCTCTCTCTTTCACTATCAATTCAAATATTTCACATGCATGGGAGTTGAATTGAATACATGACTCAGAAAAAGATTTTAAGACTATTTTTTCTTATTATTCTTCTCCTTCTCCCTTCCTCTCTCCCTATTTATTTCTTTCTCCCTTCCTCTCTCTCTATGTATTTCTTTCTCCCTTCCTCTCTCTCTATGTATTTCCGATTTGTACTTCTCAACCATTCTCTTCCCTCTAACATTAATGGAGATCTCAAGGAGGACACGGGACTGGAATTCGGTCTCATTTTGACACTAATACTCATGGATGGTGGATCCCCGAGTATGATGTGGATCCCTTCAGCTAGCAGCTGCCCCATGCACGCTAAAATTTATATATATATATATATATATATATATATATATATATATATATATATATATATATAGATGGCCGGATACAAATTATATATATATATATGCATGAGTCTTGGATCATTTAGATGGCCGGATACAAATTATATATATATATATATATATATATATATATATGGAGAACCAATAAAATGGGAATGTATATCAAAATTTGGGGACAAAAAGTCCCTTAATTAGGGTAACAAACCGCAAGACAAAAGCAAAAGAGAAAATATACAAAACAACGTACAAAAAAAAACAAAATAAGAGGGGTGAAAAGAGAGTGGAAAGACAGAACGGCAACATCACCCAGCTGCAGAAAGAGAACGACACCGTAGTTGAATGGCAAAATGAACATCTCTCTGCACAAGACGAGCTACAGACTCCGGCGAAAAAAAAGTACCCCTGGAGGCTTGCTGAAGAAAGAGAGAGAGGAAGAGCTGAAAATTAATTCATTAAAACGAGACACATCCAAAAGAAATGGACGGCAAGCCATACATAAATCATAGAAGCAAAAATGGTGAGTGAAATCTAACGGATGTCAAAGCGTCTTCCCAATGGCAGTCATGCCGGCGCGCAGGTTAAAAAGAAGGAGCTGAAAGTCGTACGGCTGCTCCCTACATAAATATAATACATTAATGTTGTGTGTTTTTCTTACTTTTCTTTTTATGAGAGAATTAGGCCAAAGAAAAATTAATTTTTTGAAATGGTTGTGCTACAATACCAAAGCTCCAACATATAACTTGCACCAACTTTCAACCCAAATCAAATCCAAGGTCCTTAAATCAAATCTAGAAATTTTAATTGAACTTCTTATATTTGGTTTCTAGTTCAGTTGAGTTAGAGTTCGTGCGTAACTTGGTTTAAAGGCAATGACAAAAATTTTTCAAAAAACCAAAGTTGCCTAGGACGTCATGCGCTCAAAGATCTGGACCCACCTGACGCGGTTGAGGGCTCACCAGCTCCTCAATAGACGGCCTGCACATAGGCAATAAAAGTATATCATTATTAGACCGAGTGATAAAGAAACTCCAGAAGGCACAAAAAAAAAAAAGATGCACCAGCCGGGAATCGAACCCGGGTCTGTACCGTGGCAGGGTACTATTCTACCACTAGACCACTGGTGCGGCTGTTATACGCTACTTATTATACATATATATATAGTATATGATCTTTAACGAAGAAGATATGGGACCGAAAAAGCGGGAAAAGAAAAGGCCTGATTTCAGTATGCAGTTTCATAATTGAATTTGGATCTGATTCTGATCTAACATGATTGCATATGAACGTCAGATTTTATCCTGAATCATACTTGGTTCAGAAAAGGCCTGAACATCATTAGATTATACATATAATCAAATTAGCGGAAGTTGGTACCATTACATCCTTTTTTATCATCAAAGTCAAGATTACTTATTTGTAGTTGCCTTCCTGCACTTTTACGTCAGTTTTAGCTTTTCTCTTAAGAATATTTTTCTTTCAATTTAACCATCGAACACATTATGCAATCTTGGCATTATGACTTTTAATCGTGCTTATCACAATGTCGGCGATATTGGATTTCTAGTGGTGGAACGTTGAAATTTCTATGAAGTGTTTGGGTTTCAGCACAGCATGTTGAAATACGTGCAATGGCATCAGGAAAGATGCTTGTCACTAGAAAAAAATGGAAGGACAGAGGATCCTCGAATGCTATACAGAGCTAAGTTTTCCATTGATTCCACTCCTCAGGGATTAATATTTTTCCTTTTTCTGATTCTTTAACCATCTTAGTTAATTTGGTTGTCGATTGTTATTTTCTTGTTATCTCTACTCTTGATATCAAGATGCTACCGCCGATTAAAGGTTTGTCCGAATTGTCCCATTTCAGGAACCAGAACCACGTGAGCGCGTAGATGTGAGACTAGAGACCTGGGAGTGACGGCAACACCAAAGATAACATGCAAAACTTCTTCTTAAAAAAAAAATGCAACTACAGTAAGCATTCTCGTTGAGCAAAAAAAAAATCTAAATCCTTTACATTTACAGGCTATTTGGAAGGTAGATATACAGGCAAGTAAGTGACTTCAACATCCCAAAATAGAAGGTTTCTTCAGCCAGTATTGTTTGAGCCTTTGCCTTGCATACTCCATATAATCGAAGTCGATTTCATTGACATGCTCCTGCACATGGACAAAATTTACCACACGCTGTCAGTATAGAAGCACAAAGCACTTTGGGAAAAATTTGATTGCTTGGCTCAAAGTAATGTGCTATCTTTGGCCCCAAAAGGAAGGTTATCATGAACTTAAAAGCTACAGTTTCAGAGGCAACATATATCTGGTTACCAGTTCTAAGTCAAACAACAGGAAAAGAAATGAGAGAATTTAGTAGCATTACCGAGATGATTCCCCATAAACCCCAGGTCAGATGACTTGCAAGGGTATACTTCTCCACATCGTTCAGAAGCTGCTCAACTACAAACTCACTAGTCTCATCACCTGTACGGAAAAGAAACAGCATTTCTGAGTTTCAGATAGGACCTTAATGATATTGTTGCAAAAGATTGTCAACAAGAATAGTGAAGCCATTCATCTGGAAAAGAAAAGGGATTCTCAGATTGAGGTCTTGCAACTCTTTTGTAATGGAGACCTGGAGAGTGCATGCAACACTTTTAACCTCTTTTAAGCTAAAGATGTCTAAATTATCAAAGCCAATTCAACACATCAACCTGATTTTCTTAACCCTGAAAACGATAAAGGATGCATCAAATGCAATGTATTTAGTTATTCTGTCAAACAAAGATTTTGATGATTTTGACAGAATAACAAACAAAACTGCCAACAGAAAACATGACATCAAAAAAAAAGAACTAAAACCAAAATTTTAGAGATCAATATTTCAGGTGACATCTTCTTTTGAAATCATCTTGTTCATTCACATAAATATGACAGGTCTGCTTTTATATCCCACTGATTATCAGGTGCTAAAATCTCAACAGGAAGCGTAAATGTTTTCCATGGGGTTAACAACCTAGTTGATATGAAAAGCTTGCGAAATATTCCAACTAATTTTGGCACCAAAACTAGTTCTAGTTGGCTGGGAGATATATTTCAAGCAACAAACATAAACTTCATCAAGGGTATTCTCCAAAATAATTGGGTAGGCTGCATTATTTTCTGCATCATGTATAACTGCTAATTCAAATTTCCATGTTCTTATTTATTTGACATCTGCCAAGCAAAACCTTTATCAAGAAGGTTTATCTAAATATTCAGGTGGAATTACGGCCCAGATGGTTCAGACAAGACAACACCTAATGGGTTAAACAGATTACTTGACCCCCTGGACCATTTGCAGATGGTAACATGCAATGCATGAAACCTCCATATAATCGAATATTTGTATTGGTATCCAGACACAAATGTACCTGAAGAACTTAAGTACACATGCACAAATCTTTTACGTTGCTCAAGACCTGTAACACAAGGGAAAGAAAATGAACGGAGTTAGCAAGAAGATTTTCTTCTCCACATTTAGCCATATTGTCTCATAACCGAGACCTCAAAATTTTTCTTCCTAAATAAATAGCAGCCAATTAACCTGGATATTTCTCGAAGTCCAAAATATGAGGTGTTTCAGTATGATAATCAGCAGCCATCTCACAGAAGTGATTTGCAATGTCATATGCAACAGGGTTGAAGCCAGCATACTCATAGTCCTAAAAAGGGAGAAAGGAAGAAGAATAAGTTGTTGAGTTAGAGTACAGTACACAACGATGATCTCAAAAGGAACACCCAAATATTAGCCATACATATACAGGTAGGCATTCTATCAAATCTTATGGATAGAAAAAATCAAGTTGCTTCCACTTGCCATTGTACCAGTCAAATAGTTAGCAAATGGAACATACTATAGACTGCACCAAACAATCAGCTATTCACAGTAGCTGCCTAACTTTTCAGCTTAATTTACGTTGCCTAAGGTGTTTTAGATTTTCTCTTTGGTTATTACTGAACAGTTAGAACTCTCTCTCTCTCTCTCTCTCTTTCTCTCTCTCTCTCACCCACACACATACAAGTCTGCTCAGTAAAAAGAGTGCTTTTAGTTTTTCTTTTTTCTTTTATTGATTCAAGGTCACAGGATTGAGCTTTAGACCAAACATGTCGTTGAAATATAACTTACAAAGGGAGGGAGGTGATTAAACGAATCAAGTGCAATCTGGTACAGTTTTTGAGAGTAACAGATAACCAAGCTTGTATAAAATTTTTAGGGAACAACAATCCCAGGGTCTAGGAAAACATGCTTTGACAAGCCAAAAAGCATCTAACCTTTGAATCCTTCATATCCCAGTCTAGTTTCTTTGTCGAAAAGAAAAAATCTTAATGCAAAGGAAAGGATGACTTATCTAGGGGGCCATTTGATAGACGTGAAAGGTATTTTAGGGTATAGTGAACGACATACATTCTGTAATCGAACATGGGATAAGTTTTTCTGAAAATACATTATCACCCTTGAAATCCAGGATAGTGTGCCCTGGGAGGATCTGACTATTTTTCCTGAAAACGTCCACCCATCGTATGCATGAAAAAACTTAGCCTAAATTCTCTTCAGGCTACAGAACACTGCCTACATGATGGAAGAGACAGTCAAAAGTAACTTAGCTGGGCATGAAAGTGACATATCAAAAATGAAAAAATTATGAGGAACACTTACTATTATGGTCACAGTTTTGGTTTCCTCGTCCATCATAATGTTACCATACTGCAGATCATTGTGGCAGAATCCTATATTGTCATTGTCCCTGAACAACTCCTTTTCCAAAGTACTTATCTCCATTTCAATCTTTCCCAGCTCGAATTCTACAGCTTCAGCTGCAGAACACACTTTTATAGCCGCTTTGAGCCAGTTCCTGTGAGAAGATTTATTAAGTATGTACCTTTGAACTTTCTGTAAGCGACTGAACAGAAGAGATCATATACCTCAGCCTATCCCACAGCAGGACATTCCTAGGGCCTGGCATCTCCAGGTCATGAAATTCTCTCAATTTAGCTGCTACAAGTGCAGATATTTCTGGATCACGCAGGTCAGATGCTGAAAGAGTCTGTCATGTCGTGAGAAAAGAGGAAACAGAACATATTTAGTCAAGAAAGGATGCAAAATCACAAGTTCAGCAAGTTCACTATTATTATCAAAGCAATCGAAGGTAAAAACACAAATAACTCTCTCTCTCTCTCTCTCTCTCTCTCTCTCTCTCTTTTGGATAACATTATGTCCTCCTCCTCCTACAACCAAATGACTCATAATAAGAGGTAGAATTTAACCAGCAGAATAGGGTTGAAAACATATAAGCGAAAGACAAACCCATTAGTGCAGTAAAAGAAGCTGGTAACTCACAATGTTGAAATGGAAGCCAATAGGAAACTTATCATACCCCATTCAAGAAAACTATCAGGAATCAAGAAAATACGAGCACGATGCAATCTCATTCTCTTATCTCTAAAGCAAACAGAGGAAGAGTTATAATTCAGATGCTAATCATGGGATCCAGAAATAATGGAAGCACGAACGGTTACAAAATCTAGCAGTTACTTTATTGATTATGGATCGCTCTGTTCCAATTTAATACACACATTCGTATGATTGAAGCATCAGAATCAGTCAAAAGCTTGATGCACTTTGATCGTCTTAGCTTAAAAATGAAGTGAAGCAGAAAGAATTGGCGAATTTCAGATGCTAAATAAAACGTCCCAGCAACCACTGTCGAACCAAGCACGGTCACAAAAGAAAATTTATTCCAACTGATCAATAAGCAGAAGAGTCCTCATAGAATAACAATATCTTTAGGAACAAGGCACCAAGCAGAATCAGAAACCCAGGGCAGCATCATCCTTTTACAATAAAAAGAAACAAACAGCACAAAGTTGATGTAAATTAGAGACTAAATGAAACGAACTAGCAGCTAATGAGAACATAAGAGAGGCCAAACCCTTTTTGCTTCGAAAGAAAACAATGGTATTCAAGAAACAAAACAGAAAAGGAGCGACGTGAGTGCCACGAGTCAATTGGAAAGAACTACAGGCCTAAGCATTACCCTAGCATGAATGAACTCCTCTACGCGGCCTTCCGGAAAACGGCCCAGAAGTCTCGGCCCCTGCCCATGCTTCGACATGCACTCAAACGTCCGGATCTCATCATGGCGATCGAAGAAGGCGTCGACCCCTTCGCCGTAAATCCTAACCAAAACCTTCCTGGTGGACGCCCCTTTCTCCGTCTGCCACCCACACTTGTACACCTCGTTCGTCATCGCTCCCTTGAGCCGAACGATTCTCAGTTCCTTCTGATCGACGACGTCGTCCCATCCTGACGCCAAGCAACGAAGGAGCTTCAGCGCCTCGTTGGGAAGGGAATGCTCCGCTTCTCTGTGAACCCCCACCATCTTGGAAGGAAAAGATCAAGATTCTCCAGGAAATTCCCCAAGGCAGCCGGTGATTGCCCCCAGAACCAAAACGCAATTCGCCGTCAAAAAAATCTACGAGATACACGCAAAATCCAAATCCTCCAAACCCCAGCCTCCCGAAATGAACACAGGACAGGACCCAACATGAGGTTCCCGAACACCATGCCGCTTTATCTCCAACCCATTTCGTCCTCCGTGTCTCCGGCGGAAGCTTCCGTGCCTCCTCCCCTAAGATCACAACATTCCGACGCGCTTTCCTACTTTGATTCAAATGCGCTAACCACGGTGTCATTTCCGACATAAATCCTTCCTCCATCGCCCGCCACGTTTCTGGAAAAGAAACTATCTTCCAACCATATCTCATCTATTTCTCATAACGCCGAAAGTTTCCTCATTTTGTTGGTCAAAAAAGTGGGCTTGATTCAGCGATATTTTATAAGTGTCACTCGTTGGTAAAAGCGATCGTTAAGTCGTTAACGGGCGGTGGTTTGAGGACCCCGTAAAGGTTTCTTCGGGTGGAAGCGTCCACGTGGCGGTCCGTGGTTGGCTTTTGTCCAGTCAAACGGTTAGTGAGCTGGCCGCGCTTTGGGTAGTGACCGTGTTCTAGACGTGTTTCCGTCCCGAACAAATCTGTTCAGGACAGCTGGAGCAAAAATGTCCCCGCTTTGTCCTACTCAAGAGAAACGTAACGCCATCGGTTGGACTCAAATTTCATGTTTAATTGGATCTGGCTGTGACTAGTGTCTGGTCCTACCAGGCTTCTTGGCGCACCTAACATGTTGCATGAAACGCACTAGGTCGGCCACTTTGCAGGCTTCTTGGCTGATGATGAAAATCAATATCAAATATTAAGGCAGCACATTTATGATACACTAAACATATTTCTGCTGTCAAACAGTTTGGGTTGTCATCATAGTAAGTGAAATTCAAAACTTAGGGACTCACTACTTGTTTGGCTTCAAGTCTTTGCACAGCTCGAGTGTAACTGATCTCTTGGTGCCCAGGTGAAAACGAATGAATGATGGTGCAAACCGTGCTTAGATAGCATTTCACTCTCTCGACATTATTGCTCTTGAGAGAGCTAGAAACAAGTACCCAACGATTTTTTTTTTTTATAACATCTCGACCCACTCTCACATCGAGCTTGGGTTCATAACCTCACAAGTCTCAATATGTCCTCATAATTTTGTCTTTTAAAAGATAAGAACCAGAACAACCAATCTCTTAGTTAACTGCCTTACAAATCTTCACGAGGATTCAAAAATCTTCAATATATTGTCTTCATGGGGTGCTAATTATAGGCCATGGCCATCCAAGCTCTTTAAACATCTTTTGCAAATTAAGCCAATTGAGTAGATGTGTCGCTTAGAGGGTGTTTTATTGCGTATTCGTTTTGGAAAAGAAAAAAATCTCTTCATTTTTGAGTTGAAGCAGTGGATTCAATTCTCACCTGAACCCACCATGAGAACAACTGCAACCACCATGAAAATAGCTGCCCACACCCTAGCTATGTCATATTGCCTTTCACTTAGAGGTGCATAACAAGTCGAGCCAGCTCGAGCTCAATTCGAACTCAACAGTCAAAACTCAACTTGATCTTGACTCATTTATATGCTCGAGTTCAGATATATGTCAAGTCGAAATCTTAAACGAGTCGAATTTGAATTGCAAAAACTCAAGTCACTTAAACTCGACTACAAAATGAACGTTGGATTATAATAGAAGAATAGTAAAACGAGTAGCAACTAAACGAGTTAAATAAGTTAAAACAAAGGAGTTAAACGAGTCGAATGTGTGCTTGACGTTGTATCATCAAGTCGAGCTCAGGCTTGTTCGATCAAGCTTAAGCAGAGTTTAAGTTTTTCAAATTGAGTCAAGTTCAAATTGGCCATGTGCAGCCCTACTTTCACTTTCCACGAATTTTTTCAAAAAAGCAAATTAAAGAATATCAACTTTAATTTACATGTATGTCGAAATCGTCAAGAAAAGATGTCAGGTCTTTTTATATATATATATATATATTGCGAACCGTAGCCATGTTTATATTCCAAAGCCAAACAAGAGCAAACAAAATAAATGCAATCATAAAAGAAAGCAATCTAGAAATGTTGCCTGTGATTAGACGCTCCATTCGTACCACTTGTACGATGGCAATCACACCCACTGTTGTGACCAAGGATTGCATGTCCATAGTTGTCTCCTATGATTGCATGCGCAGCTTTTTCCAGCTGCTGTTATGATATTATTATTATTTTTCAGCGGCTGTTATGAAATTATTATTATTGTTGTTGTTGTTGTTGTGAAATCACATGTAAGGTGATGTGATCTCCATATGTGAAATTAATTTGTTTTAACACTTAGGGCATATTTCAGAAGAATCTAAGGTTGTGTTTGATCACCTCATATCTTAGGTTCGTACCTGCATAAAAAAAAATGTGTTAGATATCTTGAAGATCTCAATAACATGTTAAAAAACCAAGAATTTATGGTTGGATGGAAGGAGATCTCAATAACATATTAAAAACCAAGAATTTAAGGTTGGATGGGAGGAGGTCTGCTCTTAAATTCATGGATCTAAGATCTTAGAATCTCAAGTCATCGCTGGTCTGCATGATCTGAGATGTGCGGTGAAACAAACACAAAGTTAACATCATCAGTTTTCTTATTTTATGGGGAGAAACACGGCTAAGTAATCGGCAATGGCAAAAACCACACTTAACATTTTCATAGTATGTCAAACACAAGTAATGTTTTTGTTCCATTGGTAAGAAATAATTAATCATTCAATCATGGGTTGTTACTAACTTGAGCTTGGTTTAAGATGATAAATGCAATGCCAAAATGCATTTAATACGATGGCAAATTGTATGTTCATTAGTCCGCATTGGCTTTGTTAACCATATCTGATAATATCAGTACATGATTAATTGTATCCAAGTAACTTAGCATTTTTATTAATATTTAAATAATTATTTGCTTTTTTAACAATGTTACAGAGCTGTTCAAGGAAGACATAATTGTATTGATAAAGTTACAGAATAAATTTCTCGTCCTACTTTAAGAAGGTAAAACGGTATTTTTTTAATATATTAACAACTAAACCTTCAAAGTAATCTTACTTATCTTTTCTATTGTTGACAATTTTCTTGGTGCATTTTTTGAAAATTTCCCCAATTGTAAATTTGTTACCATACATTCATGAACAAACAAATTTTTTTTTTTCATTCCATAACTTTGAAACATTTTATTTATGGGCCTTTAGTGGACCTGCATGGGCAGTGGATAGTAGTTTGTCCCTCCATAAATTCCAACAGACATTCACAAGTTACTGTTACCAATAATCATTCTCTTCTCAACCTTTTTCTTGCGCTTTCTTCTTGCTTTTTCTCCAATCCACTTTTATCATTAGAAAAAAGAAAAAGCCATGTTTCCTGCAGGTGAGGTGGAAGATTCAGGTTGAGTGGAAGATTCTTGATCAGGAACCCACATGATCTAGTCTCTTCCTTTTTCTCTCTCAGTGGCAAGGGTGCCCCTAATAAAGGAAAGGACACACTGAAGAAAAGGCAGCACCCAGCACAAACTTTTAGTGTAAATGTTCTGGCTGTCAACAGTAACAGTGATTTGATGTCACCAATATGCATGGGAGGGCTTAGCCCTTTTACTACAGGAGCCTATGCCCTCATAGAATTGCCATTTAGGACTACCCACATCAATGGATGCCTCAAGAGAGAGAGGGAGAGAGACTCTGTTGGGTTACTTCTTTTGGAGAAGTTTAAGGTAGGAAGAGGTATTCATTAACATATTTGCAGTGCTGATCTGCAGTTTTTTCTCTTCCTTTCTATATTTCTCTCAAATTTTTTCCTTTAAACATGTCCTTTTGTCTCTGATAGGTTCTGCTGAGTCGCCTAGCTCACTGCTTTCTTCTGTCCGAAGGGGCATGGGACGGTTGTTAATGTTTCATATCTTCACTATATTTTTAATATGAGTTATGGCGTGAGTTAGTGAGGTGGTTACTTTTACTTTATGGTCCATTAGTTCGAAAGTTTCATAAGAAAAAAAAATTATGAAATTATGAATAGTTATTAAAATAAGGAGTTTTATGTTTAAATAGATACAAATGAATTGTGTAACTTAAGTCTCTTGGTGACCTATAAATAGGCTATGTATTTGTCATGGATAAAAATAGAGAAATGAAAGAAGCCTTTTATGTTTAAGTACATGTATTTCTAGCATTGTGTAGCTAGTTTTCTCTTTCTTTTGAGAATTTTTCAACTCTGCATTTCCAACAAAGTGGTATCAAAGTCAGGTTTGAGGTGTGCCATGGAATTGCAAATATTACTGCTGAAGCAGAAGTGTTGGAAAGTGAAGGCTGAGTTGAGCACGTAGAGAGATATTGGTAAACATGACATTTGGTATGATTTCCTTAAACTTGTCGTGCACTTTGGTTTCTATTTTCAATGGTAAAAACTTATGCTTGTTGGAGCATCAAGACTAAAACATTTTTTATTTCTCAAGATTTATGGGATTTGGTTGATAATGATGTCGCTAGGGAGAATGAAAAATCACCTAGAAAATCAGGAGGCAAATTAGAAAAACAAAAAAAAGATGCAAAAGCATTATTGGTTTTGCAACGAGCAATTACTGTCTTACTGATAACATTTTGCAAATGCAATCACAGCCAACCAGGTATGGAATATTTTAAAACAAGATTGTCCTGGAGACAAGAAGGTAGTGACCGTTAAGTTACAAACCCCACATAGAGATTTTGTAACATTTTTTTATGAAAAATGGTAAATATGTGCAAGACTTCTTTTCCAAACTTATGGTTATTATAAACCAAATGAGGTCTTTCATAGAGAATATTTCTGATCAAAAGATTGTGGAAAAATTCATAAGTCTTCCTCATAAGTTTGATAATGTAGTAGCTGCAATTGAAGAATCTAAGGATTTGTCATCGTACAATCTTAATGAGTTTGCGTGAGAGTCGTATGAATAGAGTTGAAGAAAAAACTGTTGAGTATGTTCTCTAGACTAGAATGGAAAAATCAAAAGAGAAATTGATTGAATGGACCAATGATCAAAAAGGTGGATTTAGAAGTCACAACAGAGGAGGCTATAGAGGCAGCTTTTATGGTAGAAAAAGAGGCCGTGGAAGGCATTGTGCATAGTTCTCTAAGGAAGGTAATACCTACAAACCAAACTATAAAACAAAGCAATACTTCTGTTACAAAAAAAATTGGGCATATTGAAGCAAATTGCCTTGAGAAAAATACAATATAAGCAAATATTGTAGAGGATTATACTAATTTATTTCTTAACAATTGTGAAAAAGCGGCTTGGCTTCTAAACAATGGTTGCAACAATCATATGACAGGAAAGAGAGATTTTTAAAGAGCTTGTAAAGTTGGAGGTCAAGTTAGGTGATGATAACAAGATAAAAGTGGAAGGAAAACATATTATTGTTGTGAAAATCAAATCAGGCAAAGAAAAATTTATTCAAGATGTGTATTTTGTACATGGTTTATCTCATAACAAAAAGCCCCATCCTACAAAATAAATTGTTTCCACTTGTGGTTGCAACTATGAATACATGTTCATTAGTGGCTAGTACCAATAACAAGTTGAAATTGTGGCACATACGATATAGGCACTTGCACCATAGTGGTTTGAATTTATTAAATCAAAAGAATATGTTGCATGGTTTACCATTTATTTCAATGGCTGATAAAGTTTGTGAATGTTGTGTTTTTGGAAAATAACATCGAATTTCATTTCCAATAAAAAAAGCATGGAAGGCTAGGAAACCACTTGAACTTCTTCATGGTGACATTTGTGGCCAATGAACACATTGTCAATAAATAAGAGAAATATCTCTTATTATTCATTGATGATTATACACATATGAGTTGAATTTATTCTTTTAGCACAAAAATCAGATATCTTTGACAAATTTAAAGAATTTAAAGTGCTGGTTGAAAAAGAAAGTGGTCTACCAATAAAAACATTAGTACTGATAAGGGAAGTGAATTTGTTTTTGAAAATGTTATTTCAAAAGATAAAAACCCACAAGTTCTATATAAATAGGTGGTTATCATTGGTTTAGAATGTTAGTAGGATGATCAGAGGTCTCCCTCTATTACCAAATGATTATATGAAACATTTAAAAAAGGCACTCAATATTTGAATGTATTACCAAGGCCTTCCCAACTTTTGAAGATTTACTTTTCAGCAAAGTAATTCACAAATAACTGCATTGGAGGGGATAGAAAACACTATATGTGATGCAACTATGCCTAGGTACCCTCCAACACTGGTTTGAATAACTAAAGCGCGTTTCTCCTCTTTCCATCCTCGAACGGAGCCAGTTTTATGGTTTCCAATGGTCAACACTGAGAGTATTCATAGGTAAGTCGTGGAGGCATGGTTACATGTAGGAGGTGCACCATGCACAACCTTTAGCGCACAACATCTGTCCTCTTGGCTCACTTTCATTGGGGCCCTAGCCCACTCTCATTGGGGCCCTAGCCCACTCCTAAGATTATATGTCATGCACATGGACTTATGTACAATGCAAAGGTGAACAAGCTTGTGCATATAACCAGCTTGTAAGTTCTCTACCTCTCTCTCTCTCTCTCTCTCTCTCTCTCTCTCTCTCTTTGTGTCCACCTTCCACATTAGTTTAGGTGTTTCGTTGTGTTCTACCATCATTCATTGTTGCTATTCATGAATTTCAGCTACCATCTCAACTGCCGGTTTTTTCGTCATCCATAATTGTGCCCAATTTCATAAGAGAATGAGCTTTGTATGTTACTCTATGTACACAACAGCCATATACCGGAAAGTGAACCCTACTACCAATATGCATATTTACTTCAATGCCCTAACATTGCACATGCATAGTGAACATTCTTAACAATGATGCTATTTCACACCTCTTTCATTATCTCATATTCATGTCGTTATCTCTTACTCACTATCTCATATTCCTGTCATTATTTTATAACTATGTCATTATCTCATGCCACCCTCTATCATAACATACATATGAGATAATAAAATAGGTATGATAACGACAAAGATATGAGATAATGGCAGGAATATTAGATAATTGGACACGGCATGAGTGAAACAAAAATCAAAGACACTTCTTTGCCTTTGAGAGAAGTATATTGGTCATAAAAACCTGCATATGTGAACTAACGCAATTAATCAAGTTTGTACAATTAATCAAGTTTGTATTTTATCCAATTGCAAAACCTTTGGTCACCAAGTAGCAGCATCTCAGGACCTGTGTAAAAAATTTTCATAAATAAACCGGCCACTTGCTTCTCACAGCTATGCTGGTGTTGAAAAGGGCGTTTGATAAAAAAAAAAAAACAAAAACAAAACAAAACAAAGATCACCACAGTATTGCTGCTCCCTCGAAAAATGCCACTCTCCCCACGATATGAATTAGAGACCACCGTATCATATCATCCGTCGTATCATATCATGTATTCTATTAGCACATTACTTACATTTTTTGGCAGTATCCGCTAGAAGCACTTTGGAAATTTTCTGGCCGTTTATTTTAGGGGCGATGATAAGTGACAGTCGATATTCATCATTGAGGTATGCTTTTGTCCACCTTGCAAGGTCCAACTCTGCTTTTCAGACAATAAGCTTTTCACTTTTCAGAGGTAGTCAAATGGTGGTCGTCCACTCCTTCACCGATGCTGCTACTGCCGCTGCTTGTTCTTCTTCACCGGCCCTGCCATTGCCGCCGGCAGCCGATTCTATAGAAGCTTACGAAATCTAACTTGAAACCCTCAAATTTGTAACCTACGTCTACCTTAATTATAGTTAAGCTAATAGTAGCCGCCCATTTGAGATATTTTCTCAAATGTTAAGGCGCCCATTTAACTCCCAAAAATTGGGTGGTAGTCATTCATATGGAAGGTTAAGCCATTGCATGCCATTTTTACTACTAAGGGATGTCAACAGATTGAATTCAAATAAATTGTATGTGTTTTGTGATACTTGATGATCATATATTCTTATATTCTGATTCAAATATAAACAAAGAAAGTCCATTCAAATCCAAATTTTAAAATTAAAAAGTTTGAATCTGATCTGATTTGAATCTAACTTTTAAATTCATAACTAAACTCAAACCACATTATAATACGTTAAGAACCGAATTTCAAAATCTATAGATATTAGACATAGAAAAAATTAACTGGCAATCTTAATTACTATTATTATTATTCAATCATGTATTTATGAAAAACTAAATCCAAATCAAAGCCAATCCATTATCATGCCTTAATTCGATCCAATTTCTTAATTGGTGGTAAGCGTTTTTTGTTGTATATGTTCGACTTCATTAGAGGAGTTCCGACAGATGTATGATCTCAATCCAATCCATTGATATCCTTGTTAATAATAATAGCAACAGCAAAACCAACAATAATAATCCTCATCATTCTTTATCCTCATCTGACCATGCTTAGCACATCCTTCACTAATGAAAAAAAATCATGGAAAGAAGGATCAGTCTCCATAACTTGCTTGCCTAACCTTTTAGTAATTTGTGGATTCTTAATCCCTCTTTTGGCCTTTCTAAGCACATAATTAGGATCTAACAAAGGGGGAAATAGAGATTATGGGGCAAGTGCTTAGCACTTGTCCCGTGTTTGGAGATTTTTCTTTCCCTTCAAGAAACGACTGGAATTATGATTGATTTCCCATCATTGCCTAGCCTCAGTACTGAAGCGTAGGGGCCACAGAAGTTTTTGGAGGAATCTCCACTTTTAAGAGATCTCCTTGTCAGTACTGATGTTCAGCGTCAACTAGATGCCCCCCCTTGGATTTTCCTCTTGGCAATATTCAAAACCAGACTCAAAGTTTGGCTACCATAAAAGATGCACCTACCAATTTGATATTATTTCATTTCTAATATGTAGTAAATATTTTGTTAGTTAGTTAACCCGGGTAACCATTAACTCGAGGTTAAATGCCTCAAGTGCCCCCAGGTTAAACTCGTAATGCAATCACATCATGTTTCTTCGGCAAGAACATGGTGTTTTGCGTCAATACATCTTGAAATCTATTTTAAATCCATAAACATCTTCATAGACCGATAATCCACTAAAGGTCATTTGCATGGTTAATATGTGATGTTAGGGGGGAGCGAGTGGGGAAGGCACATGTATGTGTTCAGTTTTCTATGCAGACTAACACAACTATTACTTATTTATCTGTTAATATCATGTAGTCATTACATATTCGCTCAAGGAACGTAAGATAGTAGTTGGTTAGGCTGAAAAGCCGATGAAAGTTCAATTATCAATTCAATTCTCGTGGACACTTTCCCTTTAAACTAAACATATAGTGAGGTGTGCAATACTGTAATTGATTGTACCATACTCCCTTCCCTATGTCTTGAAGCAACGCCAAAACTAGAATAATGAGAAAGAGTGAGTACAGTCTTTTACACCACTTGGTTACCCATTGAATGGCTGGCCCCTTCGCTAGAAATTTCTACCAGGGGGTGCAATATCCAAAATGATATAATAATAGGTTCCTGTCTTATCCTTGAAAAAAGCAATGGTGGTATTCAGAGTTCCATGTTGGCATGTTTGAAAATGAATTAAAAATTTAGTTATTTTCTCTTTTCTTGTTAATTTAAAGAAAATTCAGGAGGAGGCTTGTTAGTTCATGGTTTTAGTGTCTTTGAAGTTTGAACTCTGAACAGGAACATTGCTATATCTTATTACGTGACTGTAATTGGAAAAGGACTTCTGATGAAGGTAACTTAGATGTATAGCCATTTGGTATGTCTCTTTTTGTTATATAATATGGAACTGGATTCTTGAAAGATTGGTGCAATAGACAGAGTAGGGATTGATGGGCGGTCCGTTTTCGTTTTAAATTTCTAAAGTTAAATTATAAACAGTGGCGTCACTCAGATATACGAAAAGCAACCAAAGTATGGGAAAAAAGTGGGGGCTTTCAACAATGTCTAATGGAACCTCAACATTTTCTTCGATAATCAAATAACAAAACTCAATCCTAAGCTTACAGAACCATTTGTAAAACCTCGCGTGTCGTCTCCGGCCGGGGGGCTGCACCCAGATCTCTAGATAGAAATTGAATCGTGATTGCTCCTGTGACAAGACAGCCTGCCCTGCTGCTCCTACCCTCCATAGGTTGTCGAGCCGCTGAGCCTTTGCCTCGCCGGAAGAAACGTAAAACGAGAAGAATGAAACCCAAGGGAACCTGAATCCAGTTCACAATCTTCAATAGAAATTGCGGGAGAGAAATCTAGATGATCTCTCTATTCATTTGATGACTGATATTGCATCAAGCCTTTGTTCGCCACTATCTAATGTTTCATTTCCCATGAAAAATATGTCTCCATATATATTAGATTCATGGACTCTTGAAATTGAATCTTCTCCACTGTGCAGACAGTTATCTGTATTGGAAGCGTTAATCTGAAAGATTGAGCCATAAAATTAATAAATTTCCCAGTTGAAGTGTGATGGAGGCAAAGTTTCTAGGTTTCGTAGATGAACAGTGAGATGCCCAGACATTTAATAGGTAGATTCCGTTCTGCTGTTCTACCATGGCTGCAACATTACTTGCTAATTGTACTTCTTCGTACAGTACTGTTCGACCGAAGGAAAGAACCCCTTCAGCACAAAAGTAAGGAAGTAAAAGGGATGGTCCAATTACGAAGTTAATCCTGAGAGTCACTGATTTTTACTGTTACTAAAGAGAGTCACTGATTTTTACTGTTACTAAATAACTAATTAAGTTCTGCAAGTGCCATTCTCGAACAAGGTAACAAAATAGAAAGTCTTCATTTTTAAACCCCGAGAGCTCCCAATATAGTTTTCCACGGTTCCGTTATCAAGTATAGTGAAGCATATGAAAGAAACAGGTGGCCTGACATGTGATATCATACTGAAGAAAAGCATGTTCTAGGCATAAAACAAAGGACTGACGTGATGGTAGAGATGATGTCTCCAAGAAACCATTTTCCAACTATCTGTAGTTAGCTGGAGCCTGCACATGAGAATCCGGGACTCAACAACAGATGGAAAGACAAGGCAGGCTCCCTATGTCAATCCCAATAAACTCGAGAAATAGTTTGATTCCTCACTTATGAGTATAATGAAGGATGTAGAAGAGACACACTACCAGACACTGGGTTGAGGGGAAGCAGTAGACAAATTGAGAACTTTGGTGTCAATACTTTCAAAATGTCTGTTCTATCTACGGAACGCACGTTTGAATCTCCATCAATATTGCCAAACAAGGTTAGGAAGAAATTATGTCTCCTTACCCTGATCGAGGGGGGGGATCCTCGCTTTGCCCCCTGCCCTGATCTGAAAATTTTCTTCCTCAACTGCATTGATGGGAATATTGAAGCACAGAGAAGAATTACACGCTTGAAGGTGCATGGTGCATTGCACTCGGCATGGTCAGATCCCAATGGAGAGAATTTTGTCAGGAAGAGACACTCTACTCTACCATATGCATTAGATAAACTATTCTCGGACCAACTCTGTTGACAAGGGCAAGTAAACAGTTTCATGTCCTACCTAGCAAAAGGCCTTACACTATAGATCTATTGAGGAATAGACATAATTGGTACAAAGACATAATTAAACTGAGAAACTTCCCCTTCATTTTCATCAAAGTTTGATAGTCCAACATCGCAGATAAACTATGCCCAGAAGCCCATCGGCCTCGAACCCTTGTTCAAGTTCCTCTCCTTCTCTGGTTGTATATTCATATGGAAAACAGCCTATTAATTATCCATACAAGTGAGCAGTCGGCAAGGAAGTGCGGGAAACTGATCATTCTCCTCTTGATAGTTGGTCCTAAGACTGTTCAGCAACCTTTCGTCTTGTTCATCTCTCACTGGCTACGGGCCCATCTTCTAAGGATTGCAACAACTCTACTGTGATCATACCATAAGTGAGTGGGCTCTAAAAATATATATGATTGGCCTTCATTCTGCACTCAGCGACCGAGCTAGTGACCCACAACCCCATAACAGTTCAACCTTGCACGCTTGCACTAAAGGAAGAACTATGTTGGCATCAGCACTGAACCCTGGTCATGGAGGATTTCTGTATCTACAGTAGTTCCTCTAAAGGCATGCAAGTTCAAATGAGCACGTCAACCCCATTCCCTCAGTATTTAATCTGTTGTGGTTAGTTAAGCGTAAATTAGAGCATTTGCACAACCTATTGTTTGAAAGGCATTATGAGTTTAGATTTTGAACTCGTTAACTGCAATTAGATAAACACTTGAATATGTATGTATGTCTCTTACAACATGAACAGCCACAGTCGTCTCATCATGGCCATCTCTCTCAAGACGCAATTGTGACATCTTTAAGGAGGTGAAAAACCTGGATTAGATATTGGCAAGGCCCAGTTTCTACATTTACATATGTTCTGAAGCTTGAAACTGAACGGAGTTTCAACTTTCAAAAGAGATACGTATGGCTGACTGAGGATAATGGTCCACCTGGAACGTGACCCAGGTCCGACCATATCTAAACAATGGAGTCTGATTTGCACGTGGGAGACAAAACTCAGGAGATCTTGGTGAGCCAGCCCGGCATTTCAGAGAGCTCAGACAGAGTTTCCGACACACCACTGCTTCAGACCAACGCCCATCTTCATGGCCTAGCCCTCACCCAGTCGATTCAATAGTCCAGCTGCAGCCTCCAAACATTGACATAAGGAAAATGAAGCCCATCCCATCGTCCGTAGCAAAGATTCTTTGCTTTTATGGTGGTGGGTCCCCAACACACACATACTGCACACAAGATATGGGTGCAGTCCCAAGTGGGTACAGAACAGAGTCCAGGATCATCTGTAGGCCCTTGTCCCCAAGGGACAACAATTGCCCTAAATCCTTGTGATTGTCCTTTTATTCAGACCTTAAAAAATCACAATTCATTTGGTTTTAATGCATTAAAAGGTAACCACATGGATGGCATGCAAATATTTCATGTAATAATTTACAGCATATCTGAAAATCAGATGGCCAGAAACACCATCATGACGAACATCATGATACCATTGAGTGTCAACATCTTTTAGGCTCATTTTCTGTCATGACTCATGACCATAGACTTGAAACCATGTGTTCTGTTCATGCTTCCAGATCTTTATGGAAATACTCTAGAAATGGAAAATACCTTGTTGCTTTTCTGCAACTGTATATGAAACTGATCTTTCTTGATACAGAAAATGAGAAAATGAGCTTTAATGTGATTAGCTAGCTCTCTCTCTCTCTCTCTCTCTCTCTCTCTCTCTCTCTCTCTCTCTCTCTCTGTGTGTGTGTGTGTGTATGCAATGTGTGAGTATGTGTGTGCTACACATACACATACACACAAACAATGAATTTTTCCTCATATATATCCAGTAAACCCTTGCTTCTATTACGTTAATGTTCATTGTTACTGTTGACGCTTGTTCCCACTATTTTGTTCAAAAACTTGTTCACAATGACATATATGTGGCACTAAAAGTCTGGATGAACTCAACCTTTTATGAACTATGGAGATGCTCGTTACACGTAGCTCAGGCTGAAGTTGAACAGTATCCATACACATTAATCAGATCTTCCAGAATCTTTCTCAACCTTCATGTCCCACCACTGAAACTTTGTCCCAGTCGTGGTTAGAATATTAATTTGTATATTAATTAGTGCTTCATGCAGATTGTTCTTTCCCGTTTTTCTTTCTATCTGGTTAGTCTTGCTTCATTAATGCAGTGAACTGTTTCCACGTTTATTGCTTTAAATGCATGCTTTAGCATGTGCACTTCAGCTGCACGGGTTTTGTATTTCTCCAACAATTGGACAACGCCATGCAATGAAAGTGATACTAATAAACCCAATCCCAGCAAAGCTACATCATTATAGCATTATGAAGAAATTCTTATATTGGTGATTAGAAGAAATAATTGAACAGCTAGCCACACCTTTCATATAGACCACAAACCATAGTATGCCTCACAGATGGGTTGCTTTCACCAATCCTATTGATGTAGACAAGCCATAGGACTTGAATGCCCTTGCTCTCTCCATTTATTGCACTTTTTAACTTTGAATTCTAATATTGAATGGCATCATCTGCGGGGTGAGTTGCAAATTGGAGGTTGGAGCTTGCCACCGCTTTGGAAGCAAAAGTGTAGGACAAGGACTTGCGTGGCCACTTCCTGGTTGCCCTTGATGGAGGATACTGATGCTTGCTCACAACAACATAGATACCACAAAAAATGTCTCCCTTCCCCAATTATTAATCTTGTTTGAATCAACTAGTTAAATTACCTGTTTGAGTTGATAGATTTGCAGGAATATATCCGTCGACCATTCAAAATTCCAAAAAACAACTAAAAGCTCTTCGGACCATTTTGATGGTAGATGGTTATCTTTATGAGCATTATCAAAGTTGCTTTTCTTGATTCCTACCAGTTACCTGGTATATATCCCAAGAGACCAATCAAGGTTTGAGTATGTCAAGTATAGAAGAAGAATATAATTTGACAGATGACTAGATGTGTCCCTGCTAACGTGAGGAGAATGCTAATGAAAAGCAGCTGGGTCCAACACTAATCTAGACCCTAATGCGGTGCTTCTGTACATTTTGAGGATCTGTTTGTTTTAGATTACCAATCACCAAATTTGGAAACCAAAGTGCTGAGGCTTATCTAAAAAAGAGAAACTATTATAGCCATATGAGAATCTTGTACATATTGGTTTAACCTGCTCTACCACTGGTCACCTCTCCAGCAACCTAAAATTCTGTGGTGATAGCTTCTTCCACTGTGCATGTTCTACCCCTTTGAGATCTTAAGGACAAAAACATTAGATTGAAAAGCTTGAACAGCTTCGAAATCAGCTTGTACTTGACCTAATTAAAGAGCACGCACCTGACCTTAGGAGATTTGTGGGGCAGGCCTGAATTTACTAGCACAGTTTACTGTAGTAGGCCACATTTGATTACCATGGACCCGAGATCCATACTGATCTCAGACAACCTCCCCACCCTACCCAATCCTCAAATATACTAAAATTTGTAGCATGGATCCGAGATCCGTGCTTGGGGATGAAGCTGAAGCCCACAGTTTGTTAAAGCTGTAAATTTAAGCTATCGCTGATTTCAGATCCCCTCAGACCTCAACCTTAAAGTACCCCAACTTCTCCTGGGACACACTGGGCTATAAAGTTCTCAAGATGGTTATGACATGTCCTAAGATGGGGTTTAGTTCATTTGGAATGTTTAAAACAAGCCAAACAAACTGAAGATGTCTGGTTTAAGCTTGGCTAGCAGATTGATCACTAAGTGCATGTGAGCAACCCCAAGCTGGGCCATGCAAAAATTCCATGTTGTTCTTTAAAGTTGAGAACAGTGGGGCTTTTAGCATTAAAATATTGTTGCATTCCATGCACCATAACGAAAGTATGCACTGAAACAGGACATGCCATTGCGAACATGCACCTACTGAGTTGGAAAGCACCACAATACAGAAATATAGATCTTTTTCGTTACTAAGAAAAAGAAAAGATGACGATGCCTGTCTTTAATGGAACATCTGAAACTAAAACCGAGATGTACCACATGCTCTCGAATCCAAGAGCTAAAGTGGTTGAATCACTTGAATCTGGCGACTTCAATTTTCGTTCAGCTCTATTGTGCTCAACAAGCTGCTCATAACTGCTTTTTCTTCAGCTGATTCAACTAATCTTGAACATGACATAACATTCTGCTCACCTAGCTAGGTAGGGTCTTCGACTTTTCAAGTTTAAGAAAGATCATGCTTTTAACATTCGAATGTGCATTGTTTGCTACAAGTTGGTATTAGTAAATGTCTATCTAAGCCCAGATCGCATATCAAAAAGGAAAATGTATAAACTGATCTGAACTGGGTCTATGAGCTGCTTGGCCTCTTGACTAGCAATATAATATTACGGTTGAGCAGGGAGTTTGGACATGATCCAGCCTACTTGTTCTTGGAACTTGTAGTGCAACTCTCACCCTGTTCATGACACTCCGGCTGCCCGTATCACGGGCTTACCCAAGCTTTTCTGATCAGGTACTTGGTGCACCAAAAGTAATAAGATTTCTACGGTCTGTCCACTTTCATATATTTTGGATTTGGGGAATGTCAGAGAGAACCGTCTGAAAAAAGATCCTGCTTTGGATCTTGCAAGATAACGCAAATCTCTCTTGGACCTTGACCCACTCTTCACGGAAATGTGGTTGGTCCTGCTCCTTACATTGTTTACTCGGTCAAAGAAAAGCCAATTTGAATTGTGAATTAGTTTTAGAAGGTACAATAATATTATGCTTTTGGGGGGTGAGCCAGAGGTTATAGCACTCACTAGAATCAAAAGCCTGTTACATGTGCGCTTACTTCTCTACATTATGTTATGCCCCCATGTTATTATTCAAAAGGCAAATGCTATGCCTCCTTCATGTTGTTACCTAATGGTTCTTTTCAAGAGAACGATACATTTCTAAATGAGCTTGGATTTGCTCCTCTGGTCGAGCTAGGAGCATATATTAAGGCAGGTCTTTAGTTTCATTTTTATGGGCGCTATGTTTCTGTGTTTTAAGGTGGTAGGGTGTGACATTCAAGTTGAAGGGTGTACCGTTGCTATTCGCTGACACCAATACAACTCAAGATCCGAAAAAAGAGAGAATAGGGAACGTCCGAGTCTTTTTCGTCATATTTCGTCGTATTGGATCAAATAACACGACTTTATGGTGGGATTTTAAAGCACCGATAACTTGAAAATTGAGATATTTACTGAAAATCACTTGTTTGTAAAACTATCGTTCTTTTGTCTTGATATTCACATCACAAAGCACGTGTCTTGGTGTTTCTATATCATTCGAAAGCATATTAAGTTTTATACTCGAGCAACATTTTAGAATCTCATCAGATTTACAGTGAGACTTTCGAGGAAATGAAAAAGAGAAAGGGATATTAAAGTAGTTGCAGGAAAACACAAGGGCGGTTTTGAGCACCTCTTCCTCCCCCATGACACCGAAATCCTTTCTCTACTGCCATGATCGAACCTCGACGGAGAAACCTATCGTTCCCTTCACTATCACGCCTCCGCCTTCTCCTCCACTGTTCCACACCCATATTCACGCGCATGCATGCACACATGCAAGCACGCAACCAGTCCCTCCCTCCTATTTAAGACCACCATCTCCCTCTCTCTCCCCTCCATCCACCATTACCAACACTACCGCTCTTTCTCTCAGTCTCTCTGCCTTGCTTCCGTCTGCTCTTCCTGTTTCCTCACTCTACGAGAGACTCTGTTCGAAGTAAAGCCGAAGAAGCGTTGACGTATCGGTGGTGGTAGTGGAAAATGGAGTCGAAAGAGGCGGAGCTGCTGAGGTGCGTGTGGGTGAACGGGCCCATCATAGTGGGGGCGGGTCCGTCGGGGCTGGCGACGGCGGCGTCGCTGGGGCAGCTGGGGGTGCCGTGCGTGGTGCTCGACCGCTCCGACCGCATCGCGTCGCTGTGGCACTACCGGACCTACGACCGGCTGAAGCTGCACCTGCCCAAGCAGTTCTGTCAGCTCCCCTTCCTCCCCTTCCCTCCCCACTTCCCCGACTACCCTTCCAAGCACCAGTTCCTCTCCTACGTCAACTCCTACGCCTCCCGCTTCAACATCCGCCCCAGGTTCAACCAGTCCGTCCAGTCCGCCCGCTTCGACCCCCTCTGCAGCCTCTGGCGTCTCCGAACCCTTGACCTCTCCTCCCCTGACTCCAAAAGCACCGTCGAGTACATCTCCCGCTGGCTTATCGTCGCCTCCGGCGAGAACGCCGAGCCCCTGCTCCCTGACATCCCCGGGCTGGAGCAGTTCGCCGGCCCCGTTCTTCATACCAGCGAGTACAAGTCGGGCGAGGACTTTCGTGGGCAGAGGGTCCTCGTCGTGGGCTGCGGCAATTCCGGCATGGAGGTCAGCTTGGACCTCTGCAACCAAGCCGCTGTCCCTTATATGGTCGTCAGGAATTCTGTACGTTTCCTCCTCCTCCTTCTTCATTGATTTTGTAGAATGCTGTTTGTGTTTTGAGTATGCAACCTCGAACACGTTCATGGGAGTTTTTAATACCTTTTAGTGATGGCAGGAGAGTTTTTCTGGTGGGCGGGTTCTCTTCATTAGAAAGTACTGAAAGTTTGAGGGTTCTCTTCATTATTGTTTTCTTCTTTCTGACGTTTTTGGGTGATTGCATATAGGTGCATGTTTTGCCACGAGAAATACTGGGGTTCTCAACGTTTGGTATATCGATGGCGCTTCTCAAATGGCTGCCGCTGAGAGTTGTTGATAAGTTCCTGCTATTATGCGCTCTTGCTACATTTGGGAGCACCAAGAAGCATGGGATTCCCAGACCCAAGATTGGTCCGCTTGAGCTCAAGAATGTCGCCGGGAAAACCCCAGTTTTGGATGTTGGTGCACTTGCTAAGATCAGAGAAGGGAAAATTAAGGTCAGTGGTTCATGGGCTTCTTTGCTTTTCCACTTTCTCCAAGACTTTCTTGTGCGTTATTGGGAGTCTTCAGGGTTTAGCAACTTGGAGCCACGTGAAGTGCTTGATGTTTTCTTCATCTGTGTCCTTTTGATGCTTACAGGTGATGCCTGGAGTGAAGGAGGTCACGTGCCATGGGGCTAAATTTGTGGACGGGCAGGAGGAGGAGTTTGATTCAGTAGTCTTGGCTACAGGGTACAAGAGCAACGTACCCTCCTGGCTCAAGGTAAGCTTCTGCGTGTATTGTGAAATTCCATTCGCTTCTGTCTCACAACAACCAGCATGTTACCTCTTTTCTTTCATATTAACTTTTGCCAGCTTTCCCCAAAGGGATAATATTCATAAACTTGGTACTCTTATACGGTATCCTTTTTTCTTTTTTCCTTTTTTTTAAATTATTGGTGCTTCTAAACCCTGACTGCTTTGGAAAAGAGAAGATTTGGGCTGCCCATTTGTTGAGGAAAATCCAAAGAGATGGGTTTTTTCTGTTTGTTGCATCCGCTATGTCTTTTTTCTCTTTATTGAAGGGAAAAGGCAATTGCAGAGATAGAGAGAGAGAGCCTGAGGTGTCTTACGTTTTATGTCCTTACATGGGAATGCTGCCTATATTTTTTTTTACTATTGGTTCTGCAGAAGGTTGGTCTTTTTTTTGTATCTCTAATATATGATGCAGAAACTTGAACCGTTTCTTGTTATGTTTGCTTTCGTTTCTTATATTTTATTCCATAAATGCGTTGTTTACCTGCTGCTCTGCCCTTTACAAAATAATGATAAATAAATAGTTCCTCCATTCTGCTGCCCAAAGAAATACATATTCTGTACCATATAATCCAAGAAAACGTACCGTTTCCATTGTTCATTCTGACTCTTACCTTTGTGTGACTTTATTAATTATTTCAATGCTTTCTGCAGGGCACAGATCATTTCTCAGAAGATGGGATGCCAAAAATGCCATTCCCCAATGGTTGGAAGGGAGAGCATGGCCTCTACAGCGTGGGGTTCACACGGCGTGGGATTTTGGGTGCGTGTGCGGATGCCTCAAGCATAGCACGCGACATAGCCCTTCAATGGAGGACTCCTGCAACCGAGCCCACCCGCTTCATTGTCTCCAAAGGATCACCATCACCACCACCACACAGTAGAAACTAAACCAATCCCTCCCCTTCTCCCCTCTCTCTGTCACAAACAGATGCTGTGTGTTGTTTTCCTTTTCTCAAGCTCCTTTTGGAGCGTTTCCGACAAGAAAAGCTTCGCCGCTAATGTGAAGATCTTGTGCTCACTGTAGATAATAGTCAATTTTGCATGGGATCTTTTGCCTTGTTTCTGTAATCCGTTCCTCTTTCTTGTGATTGTTCCCTGTATTTCTTTAATTTCTCTCAGAAAAGGGCCGGGCTTTTAATATACATGTATACACTTGTTATGATGATTGAGAAAAATACTGTGGAGGGGGTTTGGTGGCATAGTAACATCCCATCTTTGGACGGCTGACTGCTGCTGCCGCTGCTTTTTCTTTTACGCATCAAAAGGTGGTGGCAGGAAGAGCTCTAGGCACGAGACGCCATGCACTGGTCAAGCTCAGGGACGGGAAAAAGAGGCATTCATTGCTATTAATTCCCCCCACCACTGGCAGAATCAGAATCTGGCGTTATTCTGGGTCTCTTGGGGAGGAGCTGCAGAAATTCCCTTGGATTCTTTCCTCTGCCCTTTTTGTTGCTTTCTTGCTTCAACGTAACTTTTCTCCACGTTATCATGTTCAAACTTAAACGTCGACGGGGAGAGAGATGGAAGAAGCGTTCATCGTTTGCGTCCATTAATGACTCCCACTTCCACCTAGCAGTTAATGGGTCCAAATACAAAGAGGATAAGACTCAGTAGGTAAGCGAAGCAGCGAGAAAATTGACCACTCTTGGCTATTTCTTGTGATGTGCACAATCAGTGACACGCATGCTTTGGAGTGTTCAATCCCAACAGTGCCTTCGTGTTCCGAGGCAAATACGGGTAGATGTGCATTGTTAGTATGCAGTAAATATTTATTTAAATTTTAACTTACTCTTTTGTTTAAGGCCGACGCACATAGGTTTTTTACAATCCATATCTACAACGTTAATTGATCTGTATTCATGGACAAGGAAATGAGACTATCTCATCTGCTGCTGTCTGTTCTAGTGTTCTGCAATAAAGACTGTAAACGGGCACATCTACCATACCTTGTGTCATTTGGCTAGTGTAGCATCTCCTGCTACTCATTGATACTTTGTGTCATTTGGCTATTGTAGCATCTCACTGAGGTGTGTAGTACAGTGAGTAGTGTAATTAGTTGGACTAACAGGTTGGTGAAAGTCTGGTTTTTAATTTGATTTCTGTGGCTGTTATTTTTCTGAATTACAACTTTGAACCCGAAGCAGGAAAAAAAAAGAGGAAGGGGATTCGGCCACTTCAAGTATCCTCCACCTTCTTTTTACTTGTCTCTTGCCCATCAAAAGAAGTTCTCTTCACCCCTATCTGTCGACTCTTATGGCAACCATATGTCATTTATCTCGCTAGGTCCAGGGAATCTGAATATCTGATCGATAATGTATAAAGGACGTGAAACAAAATGCAACATAACATATATGCAACATGTCTATCCATAGCATGGCATGTGCGCAAGGGAGACGAGATCCTTCTGCAAGTCTGTTTTCATAAAGATGACGCCCAGTGCAAGTACTGCCGCTCATGAGTAGTATAATCAATGCACATAGCGGTGAAAGCTTATTGTAAACATGTTGATGGTAGGGATCCAGGACATCCCTCAGCGCAATTTGGCAGATTAAATAATATTCTCTTCTGTGCATCATGAATTACCACCATCATAATTTGTTCAACAAAAAATGAGTTTTTTAATCAGCCGTTCCATGAATTCTGCTGGTCATTATACATGGCAGAGACCGCTGCAATACTGAATTTAGAAAATATGAAACAAAGAAATCAAGTCACAAGCATTTTAATTGACATTAACAAAGATTAAATTATCATGCACTCAAATACATGGATCCAGATACAGGATAAAAGCATGGATTTCTCCGTTCGAATTCATAAGAAATTGTGTTTAGCTTCAAACCTATAACTATTGACAAAATGCTTGTCCGATTATCATGGTTTCTTACAGTATCTGATCATGCCCAATTAGCATCTAATTTGTCAACATTGCATTTACATGTTATATGACCATGTTCAGTTACTTCTTTTCTTTGCCTGCTGAAAATTAAAACTAATTACAGACTCGAAAAAGGTTTTCAGTACTTATAGGATTTGGTATTACACCACCTCTAAGATGTAGTAGTACTAGCAAACTCTCCCAAGTCGCCCTGCCATTCAGTAAATGGCTTTCTTGACATTTTTCTCCGATAAACTACTGTGATCACCACTTGTCAATTCTGCACGGATCCCACAAACTCATCTACATCTATTCACTTTAGGAGAACCCTATCTTCTTGATTAATGTTGAATCATTCAATTACTCTCCCATTATGAAATCTGCACAATTAAGATAGACAAATCTAAATAGACTTTCCACATGTACAATAAATTCCGGATATCTTTAGTGGTCTAAAACAAGGAATCTATACAGGTGGGCTTTTGGCTGACAGATAATTAACAATTAGGTGAAGTTTTTTTTCATAGAGGAGGGGGGAGACCGCAGTTGGCAAGTATGATACTTGTGTACTCTCATTGAGACTGATCACGAAAAAACTACTGATGTTGTGAGTATATTTAACATTCCAACCCCTTCACTTACAAATTAAGTGGACAGTGCACGTCCTTAGCACAACATATCTTGGTGTTTGTCGTATTATTAGTAGACCACTTTGACAAGTGCTTGGGATCTAACATTAAGTCGAAGAGTATTAATTAGATTGCTTTGCTTTGCAATGTGTTAAAGTTGTATCTTAAAGCACCTGTACTCAAGAGGACGATGCTTTTGTCTCAGAGGACATAGTATGTGAATAAAAAAGTTGTTTTTAAATTTAACAATCAAATGTTGAACATATATAATCACACCATATTTACTGAGAATGTAAGAATATGATGTTTTTTGTACTGCGTGTTCTCGGAACCTGTGCTGCTTTAAGAATATAACGTTCTTCTTAAGTGGAATTAATTATTAAATGATCCTTTAGGCGATCATCTAATATTATAGTCATCTAGGATATAAAAATCTCATCTAAACTTAAGAATCGAATTGGTTATCGCTTGTTAGACTATATCTTGTAACATTAATACGCAGGGGGTAGTCGTAATTAATGGCTGAGGAGCTTCACACGGCACCCCACGATGACTCTTTTGTGCGGATGTATCGAACTTTGATGGGTCCTGACCGGTCGCCAAAATCTAAAAGTAAATCTTGCAAGTTAACTTATGTATGGTTCGCACCGCCTACTTAATGCCCCTTGTACCCGGGACCCAGTACGGCGTTGCTTGTCGGTAGATCATAGGTAGAGAGTGCACGGTCTTCCAGGAATGGAGAAGGGGGAGAAGGTGACGAGTGAGTGGGCGTCATTCCTTGGCTTCTGTGTACAGAGAATCTGCCAAGAGAGAGGAGAGTGCATGGCAAGTCGAACTCAAGAAGAGAATGCAAAATGTTTCTCGTTTCTTCTGCTGTTGAAGTTCGTGTCTATCTCCAATGGCGATGACAGCAGAAACGTTACTCGCTTAATATATAGAATAAATGACGGGAGACAGCAGATGGTGATCGAAGCCTACGTCGGCCTTAATTTTTAGATGCAAATCTCGAGTGGTCGATATTATCGACGGAAAAAATACACTGGGTGTGGTTGTTTACATCCACCTACAAACCATGCAAGCGCCACCGACTAATCATAAATCCGAGCTGCAACAATTTGCCATCTGTCTCTCTCATTTTTTAGTGCAACTGCGTTTTCCTTTTCATCATGAACTTACTTTTCTTTTTCAATTTTTCAAGATTATTGGGAGGAGATATCAGATATGTAATACTACTTCTGGCGGAGACTGGAAGGTCCTTGAACAGTTCAATGCATGTTAAGTGGATCCTACACTGCTTAGAAATTGATTTTGTTCTTAGCTTAGTTTTTGAAATTAATGAGATGCCTTTTAAGCACATGCATGCTTGATTTATAGCGTTAGTGAGTAAGATACTTTAAAACCATTGGAAGATGATATGAAGTTATGTGTAGCTTCAATTTTGTCATAGGAGATTAAAGCATCATTTAATGCTGGGAGGCACAGGCTCCTGACCTTTATCCGTCAAAGATAATACTTACAGCAAAAAACCAAACAAGATCGGATGCACATCAATTTTGCCAGTAGCATACAAACAAGATGAAGACAATAAATTGTAAAGCTACTGCAAAAACCAAACAAACAGCAGCCGAAAAACACGTCGGTTTAGCCCCCGTCATCCCACCCATCAAGCTTGCCATATCTATGGAAAATCAAACCTGCCGTAAGGGTTGGAGGGACTTTCAAATGGACAGCTTCCGAAAATTCTTCTTTATTTCTTGCCATCTTTCTCTTCTACCAAGAATCCCCTAAGCCTTTCTTAGTGCTTTTGTTATGTTAATAAACTATTTTCTCTTCTTCTCCATCGGGGTTCCCCTGCAGCCAACTGTTCGACAGCATCATCTCAGTCGAGTCGAGTCTCTTCTTGTTTCATCCCCTCACAAATTTCTGTTGGGATTTCTCCCCATAACACATATACAAAACCAAACGTATATACCCTAAACAGGATCATGTTCATGCTAAATCATTGAAATAAACGAAACCTTAAACTGAAGCGGAAGCGTACCTGAATCCATCTGATCTGGTGCACGGGAAGATCGCAGCAGGGTCTTCCAAGGTACGTGCGGTGCGCGTGAGGTCTCTCTCAGATGGGGAAGAGAAAACCCTAGAAACCAAAAGCAACTGTTCGCACGACCCCAGGGACCACTACCATTATATAATGAGGACAATTACGGATTCAACCCATCAAAGAGTCCGTAATTGCGTACTGGTATCTATACATTTCAAAATTACCTCATACCATCTAAAATGACGTAATATCCCAAAATGCAATCACTTAAGCGGATATTTACGTTAAGACAGCCATAATGTCTGAAATTCCTCATAGACATATGCCGGCCCACCAAATGATCTTACAATCTCCCACTTGGGCCAAATATGTCTTAATACATTCAGACATTACATAAAACCTTAGGAGCTCATAATTGCTATCTTATAAACGTCATTTTCACCAATCTCGTCCATGACCATATCAACACAGAACCAAAGCGGCTTTCGCTATAATAAAATTAGCTAAACCTTCAACGATCACAAATGTTAACATAATCAATGACATAGATCTGATATGGATGTATAGCATGAGAATTACATGTAATGTGATTACAACATGTCTATTCTCAACTGGTCCAACTTTAAAACCTTATGGAGATCAAAACATAAACACAGAATGGAACCAAAGAACTTTAAACTTTATTCTGCAGAAAACTGAATATGTGTCCATACATTAGAGCAAACAAAATACAAACTCCCACTAAACCAGCACATCATCTAAGGATAACACCCTCATATGAACAACATGTTCATGAAAGACCTTAGGTGTTAAACCCTTAGTAAGCGAATCCGCAATCATAGAGTTTGTCCCAATGTGCTCTAAAGACACCTGACCATTCTGTATCCTCTCTTTAACATCCAAAAACTTTATGTCGATGTGCTTCGACTTTGACAAACTGCGACTGTTATTAGAGTACATAACTGCTGAATTATTGTTACACAATAACCTTAGTGGTATTTCTATACCATACATAATGCGCAGCCTCGTGACAAAATTCTGCAATCACAAAACCTGATTGAATGTCATTATCTTGGCACCCAGCAAAGTCAGAATCTGAATACCCAATGATCTCCAACTGGTCTGACTTCTTGTATGTGAGCATAAAATCTTTTGTTCTTTGTAAGTATCTCAATACTCTTTTGGCTGCTTTCCAATTATCCATACCTGGATTACTTAAGTATCTGCCTAACATTCCCACGATAAACGCAATATCCGGACAAGTACAAACCTGAGCATACATAAGGCTTCCCACAACAGACGAATAGGGAATCCTTTCCATTTCCTTAGATTCGATTTCACTTTTAGGGCACTGTTTGAGACTAAACTTGTCTCCTTTAGCAACTGGAGTATCTCCTGGTTTACAATCCTTCATGTCATATCGCTGAAGCACCTTATCCATGTAGGCCTTTTGTGATGATCCAAGAATACCCCGAGAACGATCTCGAAACATTTGGATCCCCAATACAAAAGATGCACAACCAAGATCCTTCATGTCAAACTTTGTTGACTAAAAATCTTAGTTTCATGCAATATGTCAACATCATTACTTGCCAACAATATATCATCGACATATAAAACCAGAAAGATAAATTTGCCCCCACTGAACTTTCAGTATACACATTCATCAACCATATTAATTTCGAAACCAAATGAAACTATAACTTGATGAAGTTTGTAATACCATTGACTGGAAAACTTGCTTTAGTCCATATATGGATTTCCTTAGTGACACCTTTACTTAATTTTCTTAAGGTTGTTGAGTTTGTTCTTCAGTATGGAGATCGACATCATTGCCTTCTTCTGAATAGAGAGGACTCAGGTTCCTCTTCAAAAGCAATGCTTCTAACCTGATCACCTCCCCAAACTCAATATCCTCAAAGAAATAGGCATTTTCCTTTTCAAAGAAAGACTTATTGAATGGATTATAAATCTTATAACCCCTTAATGTTTGTTCATTTTCCCTTTATACATTCAGTGCAGACATTAAAGTTTGCAAAATCAAGGGACTCAAGAATTCTTTTTGACATAAGCCTTTATATTCTCTTTTCAGAGATATGTCCTAAGCGTCAATGTCATAACATAGCAGAATTCTCTTTTGGCTAATTTTCTTTTAGTATCACTAAACGCATGCAAGGTTTCATTATATGAAGCAACCATATCAAGCAAATAAAGGTTATCGCTACTAGACAAAGAACCAGTGGAATTCAAATTTGAATACAGAAACTATTTAAATTTATTTCCTCCAAATGAACAATAATAACCAAATTTGTTCAATAAGGAAATAACAACCAAATTCCGTCTAAAGGCGGTATTACATAAGTTTCTATCAAATTCAAATAACAACCAGTCTTTAACAATAACTCAAAAAATCTGCTATGGCTTCAATCTTCGCCTTCATGTCATCGCCCTCATAGATGAATCTTTCAGCATCAATTGGCGTCCGACAATTTAGGCAGCCCTGCACAGAAACACTTATGTGAGTAGTAGCAACTGAATCTATCCACAAGTGCCTTGGTATTGAAATTAAATTAACCTCAGAACAAACCAAAGTAAGAATCGTACCTTTCTTTTCACGCCATGCGTGATACTTAGTACAATCCTTCTTCATATGACCTTCATCCTTGCAAAAGAAGCAGCTTGATTTGCCTTCCTTATGCTTCTTCTGTTTCTTAATGGATGCGTGATCAACTGCAATTTCCTTAATAGCCTTCCTTTTCTTACTTTTAGGTGTAGTAGCCAAGTGAACACTTTCTATCCTATCATGCTTCAATCTCTCATCTTCTTCCACACAGTGCGAAATGAGCTCATTAAGAGTCCATTTCTCCTTCTAACAGTTATAACTAACTTTAAACTGTCCAAACTGTGGTGGAAGAGAAAGAAGAACCATATACACTATAAAGTCTTCGGATAACCTCAGACCTAGCGCCTGTAATTTTGAAGCAAGATGAGACATTTCCATGATGTGCTCCCGTATGTTCCCCTTATTTTTATACTTCAGCGTCACAAGTTTACTCAAAAGAGTGCTTGTTTCAGCCTTTTCATTTTTAGCAAAACGTTTTTCAATCTCTTCAAGGAACGCCTTGGCACTAGCCTTTTCAGTAATAGATCCCCGAAAATTTTCTGGGATTGATCTCTTCATGATCATTAGACACATGCGGTTTGAGCGTTCCCACCGTTCAAAGTACCGCTTATCCTCATGGGAACTTTGATCTGTTGGTTGAGGTGGGCACAACTCCCTAAATGCAAGGTCAAGATCCATACAACCCAGAACAATCATAACAGTTTCTTTCCAGTCCTTAAAATTTGAACCATTTAACTCAGGAACAGTACTCAAATTTGCAGATATCATAGAAGCAGAACTCACTGTACAAAGAACAACAAAAATACCAAACATGCTCACAATCAATACATGTACAAAGATGAAATAACAAATATAAATGAATTTAAATACAATGGCCTGAATCCCATCACAAGGTACCGGTGCAACGTTAATATCCAATCTTTGGATTGAAATACTAACTGCAAGTGGTATTCTTGGTCAACAATGAATATAAATAATTAACCCTGTCAAACAACGAGCCTATCTTTGGATTGACTCGCTATTCACATGAAAACCTGAAAAATTATCATATATTCATTGCCCTGTATACTTAAACCTGACCAAACAACAATCCTCCTTTGGGCTGATCATTGTCCGCATGGATCAAGTATACTATCATCTAATGTTTAAAACAAGCAAATTCGTACAACAGAGGTCACTTTGGCGACATAAAATACAAACTTACTCATTTAAAACAACAGACATGGCCAAAGTTCAAATTCACATTCCAAACATTCATCTAAAGTACACCCATAATTTTAATAACATGCAAAACATGATACATGAATTAAAATTTACATACAAAATTTGTCATTCATTGAATCCAAAACCTGATGCATAAACCAAATTAGTCCTACATTAAATCCAAAACCAAATGATTCAATGATATGGGCCCAAAAGAGTCCAAAATTTTATAAACCGATACCATAATTGTGCTTAAGTGGGTCAAGAACCACTGAATCGGCCTTAAAGTGGCCCTTATCGTTCTTAAACCGCAACTATAACACCCACATGCCCCTAAATAGAGCTGAACCGGTCAAAAAAAAAATTGGACAAACCGGTCAAAAATAGACCGTATCGGTTCTAAAACCCACTGAACCGGTTAAAATTGGCTAAAAAACGGTTCAAAAACTGAATGAACTGGTCCTGAAAGCCCTTAATCGGTCTAAATATCAAGTGAACCGGTCTGAAAATGCCCGAATCGGTTCAAAAATCAACTTAATCGGTTCTGGAATGCTAGAATCGATTCCAAAACTGAATGAACGGGTTCGAGTCTTTTCCAAAATCGGTTTTTAAAAAAAAGTGAACCGATTTACTTAAAGCGGACCCGACCCGGTCCGAAAAATAAAACGCAGGGGCTCGGGCGCGAGGCGGGAAAAGTTTTTTTTTTTTTTTTTTAAACTCATGGACCCGGATCGGGTCTGTCAAGACCCGACCCGGTCTGACCCGCCCGCTCGACCGCGCGAGCGGTCGCAGGCGTCGCCTCCACCGCTCGCCTGTCGAACGGCAGGCGGGCGGTGAACCTCCATATCATCTAAAAATTCAACGATTTAACGAAGAACATAGGCTCTGATACCAAATATTGGGATTTCTCCCCATAACGCATATACAAAACCAAACGTATATACCCTAAACAGGATCATGCTCATGCTAAATCATTGAAATAAACGAAACCTTAAACTGAAGCGGAAGCGTACCTGAATCCATCTGATCTGGTGCACGGGAAAATCGCAGCAGGGTCTTCCAAGGTACGTGCGGTGCGCGTGAGGTCTCTCTCAGATGGGGAAGAGAAAACCCTAGAAACCAAAAGCAACTGTTCGCACGACCCCAGGGACCACTACCATTATATAATGAGGACAATTACGGATTCAACCCATCAAAGAGTCCGTAATTACGTACTGGTATCTATACATTTCAAAATTACCCCATACTATCTAAAATGACGTAATATCCCAAAATGCAATCACTTAAGCGGATATTTACGTTAAGACAGCCATAATGTCTGAAATTCCTCATAGACATATGCCGGCCCACCAAATGATCTTACAATTTCCACTACAAATCTTCCTTCCCTGGATCACACCCGATAGAGATTACCATCCTTCCCTTCCCTCTTCTTATGGGAACTAGCTGGATCACATTGAGGTCGGTTTCTATTTGCTCATTCACGTTACAGATCACGCATATGTTCACCCAAATATTCATCAGCAGTCATTCATTTGACTTCTACTTGATACTTTTGAAGCTGTCAATGCATGTTTTCCACATTGAGTGTTTTATCCCTCTCATTGGAAGTGCCTCAACAAATTCCTTGTTCTCCATAGTTGTCATGCTACCAGTTGGAAAGCTATTGACCAACATCTACGATCGGCCACCTTAAATTCGAAGACGACTTCTGCACCATAGATTTGGATCTCAAAAAAAAGCAGCAATTGGACAGGGAACCAAGATTTGTCCAGCTCAAACAAATCTGTAACTACCAAGGATAAAATAAGTGAGAAAATCAATGTAGATACTATCAACTACAATGAGAAAAAATCAAGGGAAGGAGGTTACGCACCTTCCCCAACTCTTGTAACCCATTTCAAATAGGAGACTGGGACCTCCTATCAGTGAGAGTTGAAATGGGAGAGAACACCATGGATGTAGGGGTAAAGTCTGAACCACGTTAAAATATTTCTGTTCCCTTTTTCGTTTTTATCACGTCACAACATGGTATCGGAGCTGGTCTCACAACATTGGTGTATGGAACCTCCTATCTCCGTTTTTCTCATTTGCTCGTAGATTCCCATGGCTACCAATCCTGGGTGGAGCTTCTACTGGACAGCTGAGTGCTCTTCTCCAAGCGCATAGTAATCTGCCATATTTTCTCTGTGTCGAACTTACCGTAGAAAGCTATATACTTTGGGAATCTCAGTTCACGCCTCTTCTCATGTCATATGATTTATATGGTTTCATTCATGGATCTAAGGAATGTCCTCAAAAATATTTATCTGATGGTGATAGATAGCACAAAAAATAAATCTTATGTACTACGGTTTCGGCAAGACTAGCTTCTATTAAGCTGGATTATTTCTTCTCTAACGGAACCCTTACATACTCGGATTGTTGGTCTAAAAACATCTCGTGAAGTCTAGACAAATTTGAAAAATATATATGCTGCTCTTCCTCGTTCTAAGGTTCTTCAACTTAAAGAGCAACTTCAGAAACTTAGAAAAGAAAATTTGTCTGTTGATTATTATTTTCAGAAAGCACGCATGATTGGCTATCAGCATGCAGTGGCAACTAAGCCGGTTGACCACGATGACATGGTATAATGCATAGTCTTAAGAGGTTTGCCATTTGAATATGAATCTTTCAAAACTTCTGTTACCACCAGAAATGAAAGCACCTCACTTACGGAACTCCACAGCCTATTGCTTATCCAAGAAGCCCAGTTGCAAGACCAAGAGAAAATATCCGAAAGTCTATCACCCGCTTCTCACTTTTCACCTGTTCAATCTTATGACAATAGAGATAGGAACAACAACAGTTTTTCTTGTTGTCTTCACAAAAAAAAAGTTTTTTTCATCACTAACTATAATTTTCATGCACGAGCAGCGTCAATAACCTAGTTCAATGGAGCGTTTAAAGTGTGCCGAGTGGTCAAACTCAAGGAAGGAAGAGTGAAAAATGCTACGAAACCTAATTTATCTATAGTACGTGCAGTAAATTCTTTTCTTCTGCATCTCCCCCCACTTCCCAAATAAAGATTTCACATCTGCAGGAAAGTATAGATGCATCTCGAATTCAGATGTCATGTCGCCATTCATGCATCCTTAGGTCCAAATTTTCTTTAGCTGACAGGCACGCCCCTCCATGACCCGTTCAAAATCGAAAGCTTAAAGTTTCAGATTCTTTTACGTACCCAAGAGCTCCCATGGCTTCCATCGAGAGTTACTAATTTTAATAAAAAAGGCCACGGACGAAAGACCCTGCATCATCCATACTGCATTCCAGACCCTAGCTAGCTTGTCTTTCTCTATCCAGGTAGTCGCAGCTTGGCCGCTTCCGGCCACGAGAGAAGCAGTGGGGTTCACTGGCGTGAAAAGTTCTTCGACTGGTCACAGTCAGTCCTAAACTGGTGCAGGCGATTGACGCATCTGCACGCGTCAGTGGCAGAGGCCTTGCATGCATGCACGCAATGGGGGCGTCAGCGCCGGAAGTGAAAGGCATACGTTCAAAATAGTACGATGGGGAATCGAAAAGAGACGCCGGCCAAGATGCCAACCATCCTGCAAACGTTTTCGGACTCTGTGTTCTTGAGTTGGTGACGTCCACACTCAGAGCAGAAGAAAGGGGCAGATAGAGAGGGAGGCAAGAAGATGACCCAGATGAGAGAGAATTTTCTTGGGGAAGATGCCTAGCTCCTGGCCAGGGATCGATCGACTGGCCCTTGCACGAGATAGGATCGATGAGGGCGCCTCTGCACTCTGCAGCAGAGGGTCCGCACCGCGCTCAGAGTCTGAATCGTGAAAATTGCCTGTGAATCCCGTTCTGGGGAAGGGGATGTAGGTGCAGAGATGTGGACTGCACTACATAATCCACCCGTGGAATGAACCAGTCGACCGCTTCTTCCCATTGATCTCCATTTCCTTTTTCTTGTATCAATTTTTTTCCAATTTTACATGAAAAGAAGCAGGTAACTGAGATGGGTACTGGGGATTGGTCTCTTTGATACCTTGGAGGATCCCTTTTCTTGCTCGATGAAAGAGACTTTTCACAGCCTACTGCTTAAGTTTTAGCAGGGAATGGCCATTGGTAGCCACATGCGTGCACGCCTTAGGGGCAACCTCTCTTGTTGAAAGAGCAGTTTATGGAAAAGAGGTCATTAAATGTGCACCGCCACCCTTATTCAACAGCTGCGCCTACCTTCGCATTAATGGCTTTCATGAAAAGAAACTTACGTATTTTAACAATGTATGAAACTTTCAATAAGGACATTATTCTCAAAAAAGAGACAATAGTTTGTACGGGACATTCTTCGTTTCTGTAAGCTTACTTCAAAATTCATGGAAATTTTAAAAATCTGGTTTTAGATTGGATATCCGGGCTGTGCTGATCCTTCAAAAAAATCGGATATGAAAAATTTTTGCCATTTACTTAAGTAATCAGACCATTGGTTCCGACTAGGAAATAACAGTTTATCAGTGTTGGATTTGGATTTAATTTTAAGTAGATATCCCATTTCCAAAATTAGTTTAACATATTGTAGTGAGGTTCGAATTTGGTTTAAAAGTCAGATTGAGGGCACATTTGTTTTTTCCTTTTCTTTTTATTCAAACAGACTTATGTAACAGTTTCTTTCGTTTTTTTCTTTCCTCTTGAATCCAATTTCCTTCTCTCTTTTTTTCTTTTCATCTATTAAAATAATTTCTTTTCCTAAGCCGAGAAGTTTCGCTTAACCATCTAATCTAAACCATTCATCTCCATCTAAAGCAAATACATGATTGAAAAAAAAATGAAAAGAAAAAAAATGTAAATTATTATTAAACGACAAAAACGTGTATCAACTTTTTTTTCTTATTTTAAAAAATATAATTCAAACCTATAAAAAAGAAAAAAAAAATCTACCTTCATCACTAGCTACCAATTGCATGGTTCTACTAATTCCCAGTCATGTTGGATATCAATTGACTCCAAGGCAAGTTGGATTTAAGGAGTTCATAAATCTTGCCTTAACACTACCAAATGTCGTAATTCACGGCCTATTTTCCATACAAGTCTGGAATCCTGAAGAAAAATCTCCCAGCCACAAGTCGAAGCAGCATTCTTTTTCCATTTGACACATATGCCCTTGAAAATTGTACTTGGGACAAAAAAAGAGGCTAAGGGTAAAAATGTCAAATCCTCAACGGAATACTATTTGAGGCTTGAGGGTTTATCTAAATGGGGCTTACCTAATTCCATCAAATTTCGGTTTTTTTAAATACATTAATCGAGTCCAATTTAATTTTTTGGCGTCCCAAACACTGGGAGAACAAAAGTGTCCAGCAAAAGACGATCCACAATAACGGAAAGCGCCTTGTCTCGGTTGTCCAGCGCTACGGGAACAGCAAAGCAAACATCATCGCCGTCACGTTGGTTGGTAACTGCTTGTTGCCGTTGCCCTGTCAAGATCAAATTGGGATAGACCATTAGACCCTAGGTAAAACCCTAAATTGGATCCACCTGACTTCATATAACCCAAAAGACATTACTACCCTTTTGGCCGACCCAGCTAACCTCGAGCCACCTAGCTCTCTCGAGGCTCGAACCTTGGTCACTGGACCCAGAACAAGTTAGAAGCGTAGGCTTGTTTCCTAGCACGTCCGGTTAGGACGCAAGCTGGTAATATATCAAAAACGTTTTATTGTTAATAATGTTTACCTCATATTTTTATATCTTATTATGAATTTAAGAAAAATGTAAAGTTTTACCACTTTGTCAATGTTCAACAGTATGATTTTCCTTTTTGTTTGGATTATGAAACTCGTTCTGCATGTCTCGAGACATGTATAGTTTTTATAAAGTACATTATTGGTTTATGTGGCTTTAAACGGAGAGATCACGTTTACAAAATTTTTTATATATAAAAAACTCTTAAACATGAAAGCATCTATTGAAATTAACGAATAATCTTGTTTTTTTGAGGCTAGGTTCAAATTTTTTGAATAGATTCATGGATACTGACAAAGCGCTTCTGTTGTCAAACAACCCCGAAAAATCTACAATTCTTTTAATTACTGCCTCTCAGCTTAAAATTTCTAACTCCACACTGCTATTGTATACCTCTCATTCATATTCATAATAACTTTGTTTTATTGTTTTGGTGGGTCTGTTTTGAGATCTGCTACCTAATTTTCAATTAATGCCTCAATGCCGACAAAAAATACTTTAATTTAAGTATAGCTATCACTCGAAATAAATGGTTGGTAGTCAAAGCAAGTCTTAATTTGTTTTGAAGGATATCCTAACTAAGTTTTTAACTAATGTTTTTATCTTGAGTATTGCATTTTTTTTTAAGTGTATTATCATTTTTATTAGTAAAGGTCCAACGCCTTCCGTAAGAAACTTTTTGTTTGAGGTTGTGCTTGATTGCCTTGGATTTTAGATCTAGGGCAGATTTTTCGGATATGAGATCAGATAAGCCATTTTTGATGCACTCACTTAGCCTTTTTTGTTTTGTTTTTTCTCGTCTACTCTTTACCTTGTTGCAAGGACAAGTCAAACACTCATTGGATTTGAGATCCATGGATTACAACATTCCCATCAACCTTAAATGTATGATTTTTAAATTTACAGTCAAACTTTTCAACAAACCTTAAATGAAGTTTAATTGATTCTTCAAAAAAAAAAAAATTGTCTCTTTTATATTGCTTGAACAAGCCCCGGTTCGGCCCATGGACTGCTGAAAAGATGCATCTGGCCACTTTTTTGTTTTTAAATACCCATAATAAACTTTCGAAATAATTGAAATTCCCAAAACACCCTTGATGGGCAATCTGGTCAAAGCACCACAACCCAATTTTGGACAAGTCGTAATTAAACCTTTTGTGGTAAAGTGTGGTAATTTAATCGAAAAAGGAGTGCTGTTTCCTTTTTTTTTTTTTTTTTTTTTTGCTTTCTGGAAAAGAAAAGACTAGCTTTTGAGAAAAAAGGGCGTCTTTCTTTTTCCATCCCTCGGTTGACCAACTTGCCCGATGGGGGCCGAGTCGAGTGACTTCTTGGAAAATTTTTTCGTTGGACATAAATCGCCTAAAAAATTTTATTCTTTGACTTGAAAACGCCATTGAACAGTTACATAGTACATAGATGGATTCTCTAAAGCAGGAGAAAAATTAGATGCATTCGGAATTCTCATGAACATTTGAAGTTCAAAGAGGCTCAATCTTAAATCCTGAACCTTACATAACAATGAAAGCAAGTGTTTCCATAAAGCGTCCCGTTGCTTTGATTACGAAGTCAATCAAACACGAGAAAAAAAATCTCCGTCAATCGAGCATGGCCACATTTAAGTATTCGAACCACATTGAAGTATTCGAATAACTTCCTAACTAAATATGCCATGGTATTCGAACCACATTGAAGTATTCGAATAACTTCCTAACTAAATATGCCATGGCATATTGCTAAGGTTGCAAGTAGACCCGGCGCATTTTTTCTATTTATATCGAAATCAATTCCGACCTAACCTCCAATATATTGTGATTTTCACCGATACATTCCAATGGTAAAATTTACCATAAGTCGAATCTTTCCACAAACCAAGAAGCATGGACTTCATTGGCAAGAGTGAATGTCTTAAAGGCAGATCGATAACTCCTCAAACTGGCATAATTTTTCTTTTCTCAAGTTGTGTTAGGTAGAACTTGACATGTCTATATTAAGAGAGTCTTGAATCTTTAACCCCTTGGGCACGATGAATTTGAAATGTTTAATCTTATGGTAAATCACCAACTGTTGCTGCAGAATCCTCGGCTTGGTGGTCTAGACGGATTCACAGACCGATCTTTACGACATTGTTCTTGACTGAGAGAAGGGATGTCTTGGTCATTGACTTGGAAAGTCAGTAGATTTTGTGGATGCCATGGTGCTGATCACTACCCAATTGAGACCAAAAAAGGAAAAAGATGATGGAGGAGGAAATGGAGAATTTGGGTTAGCTCCTTGTGCTCTTCTCTGTTGGTGCCCTTCTGCTCTCTTTCTCTCTCATCTTTTCTTCTTCTGTAGAGAGAAAGCGAGTGAGAGCCCCAATCCCAATCCCATCCCCACCACTACCAAGCCTAAATTCCTCAATCATCAGCATCATATTCTTTATTACCCAACCAAAGGAGAGGCGAAAATTGAGGGAGAGGGTGAGAGAAAGAGGGAGGCCACTGAAGGCTCGTTGTCTAGCTCTCTGCTGCCATGTGCAAAGTCGAGCCTTTCCCCCCGCCGCTCTTCACTGTAGATGTCTTCGTCCATGCAATATCTTGAAAAGAGTACAACCGAACTCAAATCCATGGCTCCTCTTTTGTACTTTCCCTGAGAGCATCATTCTTTTGTTCTCCCCCGCCCTCTTTCTCCTGTCTGTCTGCGACTCTCTCACGCTACCTCTCTGGTTATATTTGTTTTGTTATCATGTCTCAGACTAACTGGGAAGCAGATAAAATGTGAGCATCTCTCTTTCTCTGTTTCCTTCTTTAGGGTTTCTCTTCTTTGAGGTTTATTCGGTATTTGTTCTGCTTTTCTGACGTTGGTTGTTTCTGTTTCTTGTCGATGGATAGGTTGGATGTGTATATCTATGACTATTTGGTTAAAAGGAATTTGCAGGCATCAGCCAAGGCCTTTCTGGCCGAGGGCAAAGTCTCCTCTGACCCCGTTGGTAAGCAGATTCAGGGTAACCAATTGAATACATGTTAAAAAAACAAAAAGCTCCTTTTTTAGAGTTTCTTTGATGTAAAATTTGGGGACTTTTCCTATTTCAGCCATTGATGCACCTGGAGGTTTTCTTTTTGAATGGTGGTCGGTCTTTTGGGACATCTTCATTGCCCGAACGAACGAAAAACATTCCGATGTCGCTGCTTCCTACATAGAGGTGATAACTTCTTCGACAGTCTGCCACTTTATGCTTCGTCTTCTTCATCATCTATTCGGTGGCATTTGATAATTGATACATTACAATTGATTATTCTAGAAGTGGTCGTAATAAGTTATACGTGCAGTTATGATTGTTAACAATATTTAGCATCTAGTTGCTTCATTCTGTTCATATGAAAGATGTAGACGTGCTGAAATGAGGATACCATCTTCAAAAGTATTTTCGTGTATCATGTTGATGAAAGACTTTTGTGTGCGTAAACAAAGAGGACATGTTCTGCGGTCGGTCGTCTAAAGTTTGGTGCTGATGGCAGACACAGCTGATAAAGGCGCGTGAGCAGCAGCAGCAGCAACAGCAGGCACAACCGCAACAACAGCCTCAGCTCCAGCAGCAACAGCAGCAGCAGCAACAACAACAACAACAGCAGCAACAACAACAGCAACAGCAGCTGCAAATGCAGCTTCTAATGCAGAGGCAGCAGCAACAACAGCAGCAGCAGCAGCAACAACAGCAGCAGCAGCAGCAGCAGCAACAACAACAACAACAACAACAACAACAACAACAGAGAAGAGAAGGTACCCATATTCTAAATGGTACTCCAAATGGTCTTGTTTCTGCTGAACCTCTCCTGAAGCAAGCGCAAGGTGCAAATGCTTTAGCGACAAAAATGTATGAAGAACGGTTAAAGTTGCCGATGCAAAGAGATCCCCTTGATGATGTATCCGTGAAGGTTTTGTTTGAATTTTTCCTTTTTTCCTTCCGCTCTTTGGTGCCTGCATTAATCTATTGCTTGTCATTTATCAATGTCATCTATTTTCTCTACAGCAAAGGTTCGGCGATAATGTGAATCAGTTATCCGATCCTAATCATGCTACGATGTTGAAGCCGACTGGAACACCTCCACAACCCACAGGGTATGACATATCATATTTTCATAACTTATGTATTTCGTTTTTCGCCCTTCTCATTAATATTAAATTGGTCTAATGTTGGAGCGTTCGTGCTTGTTTTTGTACCCAATGCCAATAATTTAGAATTTTGGATGAATCTATTAAAGTTGTATTTACAACTCCATGCTGCGAGCTCTTAAGATTATTTGATCATATTACTTTCGTTGCTCTTTCCAGTTTCCTATTTTTTTCGTCCATTTATTTTTTGGCTTTTCCCTATTTCTTTTGGTTTTCTGAATATAAATGTGAGTGCAAGTTGTTGAACTTAATCGTGTTATCTAATTGGTGCTGCTTTCTTTTAATAATTTTCAGGCAAGTACTACATGGGACAGCTGGTGGGATGTCAGCTGCTCTTCAGCAAGTCCAACTACGGAATCAGCAACTCCCAGTTCCCACACCGGTGTGTAAGATATAGTCAACGATTGTCTCTTCTTGGTCTTCTTGTTTTGTTTCTAACAAAAATGTTATATAGGACATAAAGGGTGAAATGAATGCCATACTGAGCTCAAGAGCTGCAGGCCCTGATGGCTCATTGATTGGAGTTTCCGGTAAATTATTTTAAGTTCAACTTTTCTCTTTACATAGTGTTATGAGAGTATGTTAACTAAAGTCTCTGCAGCAGTTATGTTTCAAATTCTTCAGTTATCATTCGATACATCCTGCTCTCACATTGGACCCACTTTGCTTTAGCTTGACTTGACTGTCTTTATATTTTTCTCTTTTAGTTCCTTATTACAACGTGTTGCACATGTGCAACTTCAGACCTAATGCGTACAATTCCATATAAAGCATACTCATGAATTTGAACTTTCTAATGGTGGCCTTACTTGTGACAGGTGCTAACCAGGGCAGTAACAATTTGACATTAAAAGGGTGGCCTCTCACGGTTAGTGTTCTCTAGCATGAAATTTCTTAGATTATTGTCTCCTATACACATTTACTTTTGCAATTAATTTTGCAGCTGAGAATTCTATACTTGGGGTATTTGATAACTGATATGGGTCCTCTACTTTTGGTCTATGTTCTCTTCTTTCCAAGCTTGAACCGAAGTTGTTTTTCTTGAAAGAAATGACACTCATTCTCAAAATCCAATCTTTTCATCAATGGAATTTAGTTCAATTATATGTTTTGATATTTTCCAGTTTAGGCTTTGATCTTGTGATTGGTCCACTCTCACATCCAAATCAGGGAACTGATGCGGCTTCATGAAGATCATTGCTGGTTGGCATGGAATAAAAAGTTTTATTGATTTATGCTTCATTTATCTCATGATAATTTTTTTCCTATTGGTGCCCCCTTGCTGTCTATGCCTATTTTGGAAAAGCATTAAGCCATTGTTTCATCAATTCTCTGGCCACTTAGGAAAACATATTGGATTTTTTTTAACAATCTGCAATTCTTATTAATACCTTTAATTTCCAAGAATGCTTTGTTTCTTGTTCAGTTATCCAAATCCATGCCTATGGTGCTTTACCAACCTTTAGTGCTTTAATCATAAAGAAACTACAGAAATTCCATGTATATTCTGTAGTTTCTTTATGCTTTATGATTCTCTACTGATGATATGATAAACTTGATGGACGTCCATGCATGGAATCTACTATTAAAAAAAAAATGAAATGCGAAAACAATAAATACAGTGTTCTTGTGCAGAATTGAATTTTTTCCCTCATCCTTGTTG